>NC_000086.7:103667989-106067989 GCF_000001635.26 Mus musculus
CTCTCTCTCTGTCTCTCTCTGTCTCTCTGTCTCTCTCTGTTTTAGGATGTAAAGCTCTCTGCTACTGATCAAGTGCCATGCCTCCTGTTTGCTTCCCACATGACCATGGACTAGCCCTGTAAAGCTGTAAACAGCCCCCCAATTAAATGCTTTCTTTTATTTTTTTTTCTTTTTTTCTTTTTTAAGATTTCTTTATTATGATATCTAAGTACACTGTAGCTGTCTTCAGACACACCAGAAGAGGGATTTAGATCGCATTACAGATGGTTGTGAGCCACCATATGGTTGCTGAGATTTGAACTCAGGACCTTCAGAAGAGCAGTCAGTGCTCTTAACTGCTGAGCCATCTCTCCAGCCCAATGCTTTCTTTTATAAGAGTTACCTTGGCCATGATTTCTTTTCATAGCAGTAGAACAGTAACTAAGACACTGCCTGTTGCTCTTCATCTAGAGGTTGGTATCTTGTGAAACTTTCTTCCATCTGTGTTAGACTGTTGGTTGGTGTGAACTTTGCAGTTCTGGTGCAGGAGGTCTTGTTGAGAGTTCATGGGTACAAGATCTTTGTTGTTTCTAGGATAAGCATCTAAGTTGTCCTGATCTTTCTGTCCTCCCTTCTGTGACATTTCTTCTCCTCTTTCTTCTCTTCTTCCTTCTCCAGTTTGTAGATTTGATCTTTTCATGGGCTTGCAAAGTTACTGTCTACTGTTTGTATGTTTAAAAATTTGTCACATTTAAAAAAATTTTTTTAATTAGGTATTTTCTTCATTTACATTTCCAATGCTATCCCAAAAGTCCCCCATACCCTCCCCCCGACTCCCCTACCCACCTACTCCCACTTCTTGGCCCTGGCGTTCCCCTGTGCTAAAGCATATAAAGTTTGCAAGACCAATGGGCCTCTTTCCAATGATGGCTGACTAGTCCAGCTTCTGATACATATGCAGCTAGAGACACGAGCTGAGGGGTACTGGTTAGTTCATATTTTTGTTCCACCTATAGGGTTGCAGACCCCTTTAGCTCCTTGGGTACTTTCTCTAGCTTCTACATTGGGGGTCCTGTGATCCATCCAATAGCTGACTGTGAGCATCCACTTCTGTGTTTGCTAGGCCCCGGCGTAGCCTCACAAGAGACAGCTATATCTGGGTCCTTTCAGCAAAATCTTGCTAGTGTATGCAATGGTGTCAGCATTTGGAGGCTGATTATGGGATGGATCCCCGGGTATGACAGTCTCTAGATAGGCCATCCTTTCATCTCAGCTCCAAATTTTGCCTCTGTAACTCCTTCCATGGGTGTTTTGTTCCCAATTCTAAGAAGGGGCAAAGTGTCCACACTTTGGTATTCATTCTTCTTGAATTTCATGTGTTTTGAAAATTGTATCTTGTATCTTGGGTATTCTAAGTTTCTGGGCTAATATCCACTTATCAGTGAGTACATATCATGTGAGTTCTTTTGTGATTGGGTTACCTCACTCAGGATGATGCCCTCCAGGTCCATCCATTTGCCTAGGAATTTCATAAATCCATTCTTTTTAATAGCTGAGTAGTACTCTATTGTGTAAATGTACCACATTTTCTGTATCCATTCCTCTGTTGAGGGGCATCTGGGTTCTTTCCAGCTTCTGGCTATTATAAATAAGGTTGCTATGAACATAGTGGAGCATGTGTCTTTCTTACCAGTTGGAACATCTTCTGGATATATGTCCAGGAGAGGTATTGCAGGATCCTCCGGTAGTACTATGTCCATTTTCTGAGGAACCGCCAGACTGATTTCCAGAGTGGTTGTACAAGCTTGCAATCCCACCAACAATGGAGGAGTGTTCTTCTTTCTCCACATCCTCAACAGCATCTGCTGTCACCTGAATTTTTGATCTTAGCCATTCTGACTGGTATGAGGTGGAATCTCAAGGTTGTTTTGATTTGCATTTCCCTGATGATTAAGGATGCTGAACATTTTTTTCAGGTGCTTATCAGCCATTCGGTATTCCTCCGATGAGAATTCTTTGTTTAGCTCTGAGCCCCAGTTTTTAATGGGGTTATTTGATTTTCTGGAGTCCACCTTCTTGAGTTCTTGTACCTTGAGATTCATCCAGTAATTTCCAATGGAGAACATTTCTATAGGACTGCTGGTCTGTTTGAGGGGCATACTTTCTTGGTCTTTCATACTGCTTGGGTTTTGTGTTAGGTCTTGGCATGTGGATTTATTTTGTTATTTGTGTGTCTGCTATGAGATTCCAGCTGTGCTATATTGGTCAGAAGCTTACTTCTTTCTGCTCTTGCACAAACTTGGTTGATTTCAGGTCAGGTTGGAGGAGGAAGCAGGTCAATCCTCCAGATACTCAGTGCTGATTAGTGGTTGCAGAGATTGTGGTGATTGCAAACCAATATGTCCTAGGGGTGGTAATAGGAAGTATGAAATTGGTTGGCTGAAATCTAACAAAGTCCCATGGCACAGTTCCCAGTTGGGCCTGGCATGGAACAGCATCTCCAGGGTGGGCCTGGTCCAAGAAGGTAATAAAAATTTAGCAACTTGGGTCAGATTCATCACATGAAAGTGGCTCTAGGCCTTGGCATTGTGCCTGTAGTAGCAGCAAGAGAAGATAAGTGTTTTACAAGAAGGGCCCTATCATGTCCTGGTTCCTGGCAGAACTTGGAAAGTCAGAGCCAAAATATTGGCTGTATTTTTTGACGCCCTCATCCTCATAGGTGGAGGCCCCCAAGCTGTGGTTGAAGAGCACTTAAAAGAACAGATTTACCAGTATTTTAACTTTTGGGTAGTGTTTAAATAAGGCTTGACAACAAACAAAATTAATTTAAAGTAAACCTGATATTATTGTCATTATTGTTAAGACGAAGCTTTTTTAAGTCATTAAAACCAAACAAAGTTAGCAAAACCATAAGTAATTGTCTTTTTAAAATAAAACTATTTTTATTTTATAGCTATGGATATTTTTTCTGCATGCATTCATGGGCACTATTTGTGTGCCTAGTGCCTGTGTAGGCCAAAAGAAACTGTCCTATCCACTGAAATTGAAGTCCAAGATGATTGTAAGCCACCATGTGGGTGCTGAGAATTGAATCTGGGTTTTCTGGAAAGAATAAGTGCTCCTTTTTCTTTCTTTTTTTTTTTTTTCTTTAAATAAGAAGTGAATTTTTCTTTTTAAAAAAATATTTATTTATTTATTATATATAAGTACACTGTAGTTGTCTTCAGACACACCAGAAGAGGGCATCAGATCTCATTACGGGTGGTTGTGAGCTACCATGTGGTTGGCGAGATTTGAACTCGGGACCTTCGGAAGAGCAGTCAGTGCTCTTACCCATGAAGCCATCTCGCCAGCCCACAAGTGCTCTTTATTGCTGAGCCATCTTTCTAGTCCCATAAATAATTATCTTAACTAGACATATGTGGTTGTGATGGTTTGAATATGCTTGGGCCAGGGAGTGGCACTATTAGGAGTGGTGGCCTTATTGGAGTAGGTGTGGCCTTGTTAGAGTAGGTGTGTCACTGTGGGTGTGACCTTTAATACTCTATTCCTAGCTGCCTGGAAGCCAGTCTTCTCTTAGATGCCTGCAGATGAAGACTTAGATCTCTTAGCTCCTCCTGCACCATGCCTGTCTGAATGCTGCCATGTTCCCGCCTTGATTATAATGGACTCAACCTCTGAACCTGTAAGCCAGTTCCAATTAAACATTGTCCTTATAAGAGTAGCTTTGGTCATGGTGTCTGTTCGCAGCAGTAAAACCCTAACTAAGACCATGGTTGATTTTTATAACAAGTTATTGTAGATTTTACTGTGAGTATATCAATATAACCTCAAGAATTATAATAACCTTATTCAATTAAACATATGTCATCCTTAAATCTCATTCTCCACAAACTTTACATAACTTACTTGGACTTTTGTGACATGGATTTTAGGGTTTTTTGTTGTTTTTTAATTTTGTTCTTACATGTCACCTTTTATTATTAGGATAAAATCTTATTTTATTATAGAAATCTACTTGTATTTAAAATATTCTCTTGCCGGGCGTGGCGGCGCACGCCTTTAATCCCAGCACTTGGGAGGCAGAGGCAGGCAGATTTCTGAGTTTGAGGCCAGCCTGGTCTACAGAGTGAGTTCCAGGACAGCCAGGATTACACAGAGAAACCCTGTCTCGAAAAAAACCAAAATAAATAAATAAAATAAAATATTCTCTTTTTATAGTTGTGCATTTATGTGTGTGTGTGTTTGTGTTTATCTGTGTCTGTGTATGTATATAACAATAATAATCAAAGAAAAAGATGCTATGAATTTGGAGGAAGCAAGAGAGGATATAGAACGAGTTGGAGGATGAAAGGGAAGGGGAAATGATGTAGTTATATTTCAATAATAATAATAATAATAATAATAATAATAGTAATAATAACAGCATCAGCAGTACCACAGTGAGGTGTAGTTGCATATGCCTTAAATCTCAGCACTCGGGAGGCAGAGGCAGGCAGATCTCTGTGAGTTCAGGCCAGCCTGGTCTACTTAATGTGTTCTAGGACAGCCAACGCTACATAGAGACATCTTGTCTCAAAAACAAAACAAGGCCGCTGGTGAAATACCACTACTCTCATCGTTTTTTTTCACTGACCCGGTGAGGTGGAGGTGTGTGTGTGTGTGTGTGTGTGTGTGTGTGTGTGTGTGTGTGTGTTGTGCGTGTAGCCCTGAGGGGCTCTCGCTTCTGGCGCCAAGCGTCTGTCCCGAGAAAAAACAAACAAACAAACAAACAAACAAAATAACAACAATAACAAATAAAATAAAATATTGTGTGGCAGGTAAAGAGCAACAGTGTCTTGGGCATTTGTCTGTCTTCACCACTATTGAGAAACTTTTCAGTAGATGCATATTTCTAGTTTTTGGTGCTGAGAATTAAATCCAGGGCCTTTTATAGACTTAGCATGTGTTCTATCAGTGAGCTCTTTTCATAGGCTTAAGTAGACATTAAAAGAGCATAATTGAGCTGAGGAGATGGCTTGGTTTGAAAAGTGCTTGCCACACAAGCACAGGGACCTGAGTTCAATCCCCATCATTCATTAAAAATGTCAGGTGACAGCTAGGGCTACACAGAGAAACTTTATCTCAAAAAAATAAAACAAAACAAAAGAAATCTGGGTGAGGTGGTATGCTCTTGCAGTCCCAGTGCAGAGGGTGATGGAGACAGGAGGAATCCTGACCCTTGCTGGCCAGCCAAGCTAGCTGAGTCAGTGAGTTCTAACTTCGCTGAGAGATGTGTGGCAAATTCATGCAGGGCAGGCACAGGATCAGGCACACATAGACTCTCCCAGACAGACAGATAGACAGACAAACAGACACCTTGAATATAATTATTGTTGAAAAGTTTTTTTTGTTATTGTTGTTGAAAGGTAGAACAACATGTTGAAATAAAATCTTCCAGTGTCAGGCTCCTCACAAAAACACCAATTTAAATAACTTTTTAAAGCATAATAATACTTTCTTCTGAAGACCTGGGGCAACTGGGAGAAATTGAAGAAAGTGGGAATGACACAGTTGCACAGACTACGACTTCCCTTCACCAACTACAAGCAGTTCAGGATTGAGAACCAAGTAGTTGTGGAAGGAAAATCTATGGGCTCACTGTGGCTATGTCTAGTACAGGGCAGAATCTTATGGTCTCTGACTCCAGACTTGTGGCCACTGATTTGGTCTCTACTTCCATATTCCTAGCAGACCCCGAAACCCCAACAGGATAAATTTCTAGACTCAGTCCACTACTGGCTGTAGCATGGCCCAGGTGTCTGTCTCGGGGCTGTACTGGTCTTTATGGATATAAGTTTTAGGTGATATCCACTTCATTGTCAGTCTGTCAGCCAAGAAAGTATCCGTCACCTAATTCCCCCATAGCATACAGACAGCTCTCTCTACTGGTTACCAAGAGTCAGGGGAGGATCAAATACAGGTTTCAAATGCATGACAGGTCAAACCAGTCATAGTGAAACCCCAAGACAGAGACTGGCCTCCAAGATTCTATGTTGGTGCCTGTGATAGAACCTCTGGATCGTACCCTGCTGTCAGGAAATGATTCTTAGCCAGGGTGTGATGAGCTTGCTTTATATCATCACTGGTCAACTGGAGGATCACCAGGCCACAAACAACTTGGTCTTGTCCCCATGCTGGTCCTGGCTTTTGCTTTGCTTTGCTTTGCTTTGCTTTGCTTTGCTTTGTTTTGTTTTGTTTTGTTTTGTTTTGTTTTGTTTTGTTTTGTTTTGTTTTGTTTTGTTGAGACAGAGTTTCTCTGTGTTACAAAACCCTGGCTATCCTGAACTCCCTTATGTAGACCAGGCTGGCAGTTTGGCCTCAAACTCACAGAGTTCCATCTGCCTCTGCTTCCCAAGGGCTGTTTACTAAAGGTGTGTGCCATCACACCTGGCTATAATTTTTTATTTTATCTATCTATCTATCTATCTATCTATCTATCTATCTATCTATCTATCTATCTTGGTGGTTGGCAGGTCTCACTAATATTTTGTGTATGGTTTTTCTGGGGTGTCTGGATATGTGATTGTACACATGTGTGCCTGAGACCCACAGAAACTATAACAGGACATTGAATCCACTTTAACTGGAATTACAGATGGGTATGAGCTATTTTGTGAGCATCAAGAATTGAATGAGTGCTCTTAGCCCCTGAGCTAAGAGCACTGGCTATAGCTTTTCATATGATCCATCAAAGTCTTTTTGGGACTTCATTTCTTCCCCAACACCAGGTAGTACAGTATAAAGAGAGTTATTGTCCTCTCTGAGTAAGGGCAGGTAATTAGGTGAAAGAGATGGCCTAGGGGTTGAATTCTGACTCAGCAGAGTGAGGCACACCCTTTGACCAAACTTCCGAGTTTGCCTTGGATGCTGACCCACAGGAAACTTGAGTTTAGGTTGCCATCTAGTGAAGAAAGAGTAGCAATGACCGGAGGCTTGAAAAACATCATGAGGCTTGCTTGGACTCTATGGAAGGAAAGTAAGAAACAAAGCTAGACTGCAAATAATTTTTTAAGTGGAACCCAATCTTTCAAACAGACATGAATGAACATATGCTCACAAGTATTAAGCACATTCAGAAAATCATTACCCACATAATGGACAAAAGAAGGGACTATAAACTGACCATAAACTGGTAGAGAATGTTTAGTTCTGTTCTAGGAATAAGATAATGTCAGACATTTCCCCAAATTTTGGAAATGATGGGGGTGGGGGAGACATAAACAGAACAATAACAAACAAGTGAATTTGATTTGTATTAAAAAATCTCCCATCAAAGAGAAGCCTAGGAAAGATAATATTCTAACAAATATTTGAAGGATGAACACTTCTGAAATTATTGCAATGTTCTGAAAGAGAGAATTATTCTATACTTATAAGACCAGAATTACAGCAGGGCAGTGGTGGCACATGCCTTTAATCTCAGCACTTGGGAGGCAGAGGCAGGCGGATTTCTGAGTTCGAGGCCAGCCTGGTCTACAGAGTAAGTTCCAGGACAGCTAGGGCTACACAGAGAAACCCTGCCTTGAAAAAACAAAAACAAGCACAAACAAACAAAAAAGACCAGAGTTACTCTAATGCTGAAAGCAGATAAGATCACAACAAAATGAAATGAAGCAGCAGTGGCCCTTATTGCTCAAGTCTGACAACCTCAATTCAGTCCTCAGACCCCTGGAAGGAGAGACCTGACTCCTCAAAGATGGCCTCTGACCACTACATGCATATTCTCTCCCTCCCTCCCTCCCTCCCTCCCTCCCTCCCTCCCTCCCTCCCTCCCTCCCTCCCTCCCTCCTTCTCTCCCTCTCTCCCTCCCTCTTCCTCTCTCCTATCTGTCTCCTGCCTGCCTGTCTGTCTCTCTGTCACAAATACATACACATACTAATAAGTAAATAAAAAGGAAAACAAGAAAATAATCAGCTGAATGAATTAAGGGAAACAATATAGGATATAAAAGAAGAATTCGATAAATGGATAAAGGTTCTGAAAAAAGGAAGCAAATCTTCAAAATGTAAAGCTCATTAAATCAAATAAGAAAGTCATTCGAAAGCCCTATATCTAATAGACTAGAAGCTCAAAAGAAAGACTATCAGCGCTTGATGACATCATTCAGACACTTCAAGAAAAAAATTATGAACAGAACATATCTGATCCATGGGACATGTTGACAAAACTAAAACTATGGAGAAAACCATCTTTTTGCTGAAATAATAGCAGGGAATTTCCCAAACTTCGGAAGGACATGGCCATCCAGGTACAGAAGTCATTCAGTAGCACAGTCGTGACCACAGAAGAGCCTCTGCACACCATATCAGGGGTCAGCTCGCAGAAGTGCAGAATGAAGGAGAAAATATATGAAAAACTTCAAGGAGCACCTGGGGCCTACAAAAGCAAACCCATATAAAGAAAGGAGAGCTGTCAGGGAGGGGTTGGTGTGATCTAGGGAGGTTTACCCACCGAGAGAGGGAGAGAACTTTGGAAAAAATCAGCCCTGGATTCTCAGTAACAGACATTTTAAAGATAAATAAAAAGGGGGAAAGGAGACAAAAGTTGTACAGAGCTACAGCTGAGACTCAGAAGAATTGTCTTCTCTTGGCACTTGACTGGAACTGCCACAGGATGCCATTTTACAGAGACCCTTTCAAAGTCAGTGGCCAGAGCAAATGTCATGGGACGACAAGCAGACACAGGGCCAGCAGAATTCCACTCCACTTTGGAGGAAGAAATTCCGAGTCCAAACAGTATTTATTTATTTATTTATTTATTTATTTATTTATTTATTTATAATTTGGTTTTTCGAGACAGGGTTTCTCTGTGTAGCTCTGGCTGCCCTGAAACTCACTCTGTAGACCAGGCTGGCCTCGAACTCAGAAATCCACCTGCCTCTGCCTCCCAAGTGCTGAAATTAAAGACGTGTGCCACCACTGCCCAGCTCAAACAGTATTTAGTAAGGCGAAGACTTGATCAGAGTCAGAGTTTTCATGAGAACACAGATACAGATTATAAATGGAGTGCCTGTTTTCCAGAGGTGGCGCCAACATTCACAACAAGACTCCTGAAGGACTGCCAGCAGATGTGACCTGCATCTGTGACACAACCCATTGATGGGACGAGCATCTGTGAAGAAACCTCACAAAGGAGCATACAGGGGTGTAAGAGGGCTCCAACATCCTCAGGAATGTTGTCAGAGTTCAGACTACAATCAGCAATGAAGCAGACTCTACACCTTCATCCACCTCCCTCTGACTTGAGTGCTGCGATTGAAGGGGTGTCCCACCATACCTGGAAACTAACTTTCTTTCTTTCTTTCTTTCTTTCTTTCTTTCTTTCTTTCTTTCTTTCTTTCTTTCTTTCTTTCTTTCTTTCTTTCTTTCTTTCTTTCTTTCTTTCTTTCTTTCTTTCTCTCCTTCCTTCCTTCTTTCTTTTCTTTTCTTTTCTTTTCTTTTCTTTTCTTTTCTTTTCTTTTCTTTTTCTCTTCTTTGTTTTATTGTTTTGTTTTGTTTTTCCAAGACAGGGTTTCTCTGTATAGCCCTGGCTGTCCTGGAACTCACTTTGTAGACCAGGCTGACCTCAAACTGCCTGCCTCTACCTCCTGAGTGTTGGGATTAAAGGCCTGTGCCACCTTGCCTGGCTGTTTTTGTCCTTTTTAAAAATTTATTTATTTATCTATCTATCTATCTATCTATTTATTTATTTATTTATTTATTATTTATTGTATATGAGTACACTGTAGCTGTCTAGACACACCAGAAAGGGCATCAGATCTCATTACAGATGGTTGTGAGCCACCATGTGGTTGCTGGGAATTGAACTCAGGACCTCTGGAACAGCAAGCAGCCAATGCTCTTAACCACTGAGCCATCTCTCCAGCCCTGTTTGCTTTTCCAATTATTGTAAATTTGTATTAGGCCTATTCTTTTTTTGTTTGTTTTTGGTTTTTGGTTTTCTGAGACACAGTTTCTCTGTATAAACCTGGCTGTCCTGGAACTCACTCTGTAGACCAGAGTGGCCTCGAACTCAGAAATTTGTCCACCTCTGCCTCCCAAGTGCTGGGATTAAAGGCATGTGCCACCATTGCCCGGCAGGCCTATTCTTTTATAGTGATTATTCATGGGGGGGGGCACTATTTTATATTAAGGGAGTATTAGACACTGAGCCTGGTGCCCTAAAAACAGTCTTGCAGAGAAAAATGGCATTTCAATTCTGCTACTGCAACCTCAATTCTTTTGAACATTGTAACTACTTCAGTTGAAAAAATAAGGGTAGCTGGGCAGTGGGGCATACCTCTGATCCCAGCACTAGGGAGGCAGAGGTGGAGGTGGAGTCAGAGGCAGACAAGTCTCTGTGAATTCGAGGCCAGCCGGACCTACAGAGTGAGTTCTAGGGCATCCAGGGCTACACAGAGAAACCCCGTTTCAACAAAACAAAACAAAACAAAACATAAAAAAGAAGAAAAATAAATAGATAAAAACAAACAAACAAACAAATAGATTCTGGGGCTCGATCTAGCATCCATATGGTCGCTGACAATGATCTCTAACTCCAGTTGCAGAGCATCTGATGCCTTCTTCTGACCTCCTTGGGTATCAGGCACACATATGGTGCGGCAGACATACATGTAAGCAAAACACCCTTATATATAAAATGAAATGAAACAAGATCCATCTCTTGCCTCTAAGAAATGCATTTTAGGGGCTGGTAAGATGGCTCAGCAGGTAAGAGTACCCGACTGCTCTTCCAAAGGTCCTTAGTTCAAATCCCAGCAACCACATGGTGGCTCACAACTATCTGTAACAAGATCTGATTCCCTCTTCTGGTGTGTCTGAAGACAGCTACAGTGTACTTACATATAATAAATAAATAAATCTTTAAAAAAAAAGAAATTCATTTCACCATTAAAGACAGATGCAACCTTAAAAGGCCAAGAAATGGAAGCAGGAAACAAGCACGTGCCGCTCTTCTAATATTTGACAAAATAGATTTCAAAGTAAAACTAGTTATCAGATGAAGGTCATTTTTTATTGATTAGGAGAACCGTTCTTGAGTAGACCATGACAATTTAAAATATATATCCACCAAGCACAGATTCACCCAATCTCATAAACAACATAAGACAAATCCAAAGTATCCCCAATGCAGTAACAGTAAGTGACTTCAGCTTTCTCTCTTTATTGGAGTGGGTGTTGAGACAGGCGACAGGGTTTCTCTGTGTAGCCCTGGCTGTCCTGGAACTAGTTCTGTAGACCAGGCTGGCCTGGAATTCGCAGAGATCCATCTGCTTCTGCCTCCAGAGAGCCACTGTGCCCATTGTGACTTCAGTTCTTCTTTCGTTTTTTCCTCCTTGTTTAAAAAAAATTAATTATTTTACTTATTTACCTCCCAAATGTTGCCCCCTTCCAGTCCTCCCTTGCAGAGTTCTTCTCCATCCATTTCTCCTTCACCTCTAAAAGGGTGTTCCCTCCAGCATCCCTCCTCCCTCGGGCATCAAGTCTCTACAGTATTAGGCACATCCTCTCCCACGGAGGCCCTACAAGGCTATATATGAGCTGGGGCCTCAGACCAACCCACATATGTTCTTTGGTTGGTGGCTCAGTCTCTGGGAGCTGCCAGGATTCCAGATTAGCTGACACTGTTGGTCTTCTTGTGAGGTTGCCATCCCCTTCTGTTCCATGACTTCAGTTCTTTATACTTAACAATACATTGGTCATGAAGACAGAAAAATAACAGGAATATCTGAGTTAAATGACATCCTAGGGGCTGGAAAGATGGCTCAGTGGGCAAGAGCACTGACTGCTCTTCCAAAGGTCCTGAGTTCAAATCCCAGCAATCACATGGTGGCTCACAACCATCTGTAATGAGATCTGACACCCTTTTCTGGTGTTTCTGAAGAATGCTACAGTGTCCTCGTCATATACATGAAATAAATAAAATCTTAAAAAAAAAACCCAACAAAAAGACATCCTAGGTCAAATGGACCTAACTGATTTCTCTAGAACAATCCATCCAAACATGGCTGAATATCCATTCTTTTCAGCAGCCTATGAAGCTCTTTCTAAAATAGATCAGGTGTGGTGTGGCAAGTGCTAGCCTTTAATTCCAGCATTTGGATCTCTGTGAGTTTGAGGCTAGCTTGGTCTATGCTGCAAGTTCCAGGTCAGCCAGGGCTACATAGGGACACCTTATCTCAATAATTAAATACATACTCATATAATAGGACACAAAACAGGTTTTAACAACTATAGAGCAATTGAAATGAATTTTTGTATGCCATCCAACCACAGTGGAATAAAAGTAGAAATGACAGACACACAAGCTCAAAGATTGAGTGACTTGCTATTCAGTGAAGGGTCACTGAAGAGGTCAAGAAGGAAAATTTAAAATTCCTAGAATAGAATGGAAATGAAAACGCACCCAAAGAAAACCTACAGGATCCAAGGAAAGCAACCTCAAGAGGAAGTCTGTAGCTACAAGTGCTGGGAGGATGACTCACCAAGCAGGTAGAGACTAGCAAGTCTGATGTCCTGAGGTGACTCCGCTGTGGAGAGCTCAGGATCCGGGTGCCACACTTTGTGCTGGTGAAGAAAGACAGTGGGTGGTTGACCTTCCTTAAGGAGACCCCCAAGTTCTAGTTTGGCAACATAGTGGTGGAGATCCTCTTGCTGCACAGTGTTGGTGTCTATGTGGCTTAATAGTATGCTGGACCACCTAAGGTGCAGCAAGGCATCAAAGACTACTCCAACTGGACTACCATCCTGAAAGGGGTACCTCAATGGCAAATTTGTGGGACACTGTGACATCCTTTTGAAGATGCACCAGAATAAAGACTCAAGAGAAGAATTGAAAAACTGGGGATTGGCTCTTTCCTGATAAATGAGAAAAAGACCAAGACATGAAGTGAAGGTTTAGGGTTACCCAAGAGCCAAGTATTTTTCCTTTAGAGTTGCTGCCAGAAAAGCCTCATAATATCACTCAGAGAAGGGAAGCCCCCCTGGGTATCACTCTATCCTGGGACATCTAGTCCCATCAGGACTAGGCACATCCTCTTCTACTGCCCAGGCAGTCCTGGTAGGGCAAGGGGATCCAATGGCATGCAATAGAATCTGAGATAGCCCCTACTCCAGTTGTTAGCACACCCACATGAAGACCAAGCTGGACATCTGCTACAAATGTGTAGAGGGGACCTAGGTCCAGACCGTCCGTGCATGTATACTCACTGGTTGGTGGTTCAGTCTCTGTGAGCCCTCATTCTTTTCAGAGGATTAAAAGAAAAACTTTTATTAATTCTTTGTGAGTTTCACATTACACACCCAATCCCACTCATCTCCCCATTTCTCTGTATTCACCCTTTGCCCTTGCAAACCCTCCTCAACAAATAACACAGACACACACACACACACACACACACACACACACACTAAACAAAACAAAACATAGAAAACATTTTGTCGTGGAAGCTGTCGTGTGTCAGTGTGTCCCTCAGCAAACCCCTCTGTCCTCACATCTTCACTTGCATATGTTCATTGCAATGAGTCATTGGTCTGGTTCGAAATCTCTGGTGGTGTAGTCCAGGTGAACCGGCCCTGAGGGCGTGAGTGTGGGAGAGCTGGCCCTGACACGATGCTCTATAGTGGCACAGCATGGACAACCAATGATGTCGATGTTGGTTGGGGTGAGCCAACTCAAAGCTCCGGATCTGGGCCTGGGTGGTAGCTGAGCCCATCAGTCCTCCTGCTCTCCCTTACCCACACCACCAAGGCAAGCTCTCCAGCACTGCTCTGCCCATGTCACCCAATGTCACCATTGGCAGAAGGCAGGGTCAGCTCTCCTACTCTCATGCTCTCAGGTCATCTTTCCCTGCACCCATGCCTCCAGAGCCAGCTCTACTGTGCTGCCCAGCTGAGGTGTGAGGCCCATTCTCCGAAGTGCTTCAGCCTGTGAGGGGCTGGGCCAGCTCTTCTGCTCTCACACTCTTGGGCTTGGCTCACATAGGCCTTTGCCTTCAGAGCCAGCTCCACTGTCTTACCCAAGAGAGGTGCAGGGCCTGATCTCCTGGGTGCTACAGTCGGTGAAGGGGCAGGGCCAGCTTTCCTGCTTTCATGATCCTGGAGCCAGCTTCTCCCCGCCCCCAAACTGCTGACTGCCAGAGGTGGTAAGGGCCGAGGTGTGTGTGTGTGTGTGTGGGGGGGGGGTAGGACATCACCTCTGTGCTTGTATCACCTCAAGGCAGACTGTCCAGGTCAGCTTTCCTACACTCATGCCCTCAGGGGTGGCTCACATGTGCCCACAATATCAGGGCTAGCTCCCGAGTGCTGTCACCAGTGGGAGGTGGAGCAAGCGGTGCCACTGAGATTCAGGACCAGTTCTGCATAGCCCTTGGACATCTATGTGGTCCCAGACGGCTGCCCAGACAAGGGGCATTCCCATGGTCTCTAGTAGTAATATGAGCTATGGACATCAAATCTGCCAGTGCAGCAGCTTGGGCTGGGACTTAAAGCACCATGACCTCAGGTAGTAGGGTTGGCTACTCACAGCAGGCAATTCCTCTCCTCCTTCCTGTCTCCATTCAAAATGCTCATCTGTCTACCACATACTTGCACATTGCAGTGGTTCCCAGTGCAGGAGGACTACATGGCTGGCGAGCCTCTGGGTGACATCCTCTGTCCATACTGAGTGGTATGGGGTTAAGCCGACCTCTAGGTGTCTAGAGTCAAGGTGTGACATGGCAGTGGGTGGGTCTGTGAACATCTTATATCTTTCACACCTTTTCTGTATGTCTACAGCCAGTCTGTGCTCTGTGGCAGAGGGCAGGTCTCTCGGCATCTTTCCCTGCCTGCCCCTAGAGGCATGGTGGGGTGCAGAGGATTTTTAAGTTTTTTTTTTAAATAGAGGGTCTCTTTGTGTAGCTCAAACTGACCAGGAACTCACTTTGTAGCCCATTTTAACCTTGGACTTGCAGTAATCACTTGTCTCAGTCTCCTATGTGCTGGAATTACAGGCACCAGACACCACACCTGCCTTGAATTTGGTCTTTGAACAACATTTAAAACTATGGGAATTCATGGAGATATACTAAGTACACTTCACACTGGAGATGGACATAAACTTTTGGGGGTGGGCTGGGTAGAAGGATATGCTTTAAAATGATGTCGAATTGTGCCAAGTTGCCAAAATATAGACTTGTGGTTAATCATCATCAACTCAAATGGGTTTAGAACCCCATCTCATTTAGGAGATGATGAGGAACCCCTCTAGGTGTGTCTGTGAAGGTTTTTCTGTAGAGAATAAACCAAAGGGGAAAAACTCACCTGATTGTGAGTGTACTGTTGCTTTTTGACAATGGAAGGTTTTTGTGTATGCACAGTTATAGCCAAATGGGCCAGATAACACTGAGTTCATGATGAGCAACTTATGTTACAGGTCACCTCAAGTGGCCCATGGCTAAGTGTTAGAGTCTCTAGTAAGATCTAAATAACTTTTTAAAGCCAGTTCATTGCTGAGCATATTGATTTATACCTGTAATCTCAGTAGTTGGGCAGCTGAAGTAAAAAACTGTTGCTAGTTCAAGGCTAGCCTGGGCTTCATAACAAGTTTTAGTAGGCTGGGTTGAGACTGACCAAACCCAACCAACCAATCAACCAACCAACCAACCAACCAACCACCAAAACCAATGAACCACCCAAACAACAACAACAACAACAACAACAACAACAACAACAACAACAACAACACAATAAATAACGATAAAGCTGTTTATGAGCCAGGCTTGGTGGCATGGTCCTTTAATTCCAGCTACTTGGGAATCAGAATCAGGAGGATTACAAGTTCAAGGCCTTCTGGTTGCTACAGAGCAAGTACAAAGCCAGCCTAGGAAACTTGGTGAGACCCTAACTCAAAAAGTAAAAACATGGCTGGGGCTATAGCTCTAGTGTTTTACTGAGCACATGCAAGGTCCTGGCTGCTTATCAAAAGGAAAGTAGTTCTCCATAGCTGGTGGAAGTAATGTTCTGAAGTCCTTAGGTCCTTCACTGTCACTCACCTGCAGGGGTTTGACAAAGGCTCTGTGGTAATCACTGTTTGTCAGTATGGCCAACACTTTCAAAGGAGGACAGGTTTATTTTGGCTCAAAGTTGTAGAAGTCCATGGTACTTTTCAATCCCAAGCAAGGCATAGCTTCAGAGTAGAGGTACATGTGAGGAGCATAGCTGCATATCTCATGGTGGCAAGGAAGCAGGCAGAGACGGACAATATGCATTCCTCAAGGACATGTTTTCAGTAACCTACTTCCTCCAATTAGGCCTCTCTTCCTAAACCTTCTGTCATCTTCTAATAATGCCATCAAGTTATGACTCCATTAGTGGGTTATTCCACTGATTACATCAGAGCCACCTCTAGACCCTCAATGGCTGATGTCCATTCATCTCATAAGAGAAAATGGATTTAGACCATTTCCAAAATTGCCCAAAGTTTTGCAACTCACAACTCTGATCCTGTTCAGAAGTTCAAGTCCAAAGTTCTTCTGAGACTCATGTCAAACCCTTAGCTGTGAGCCCCTATACAATTGGAAAGAAAAATTTTGTATTTCCAATGGATTCAACTGCCTCTGACATGCTAGAGGCTGCTAGGCTCCTAGAGGTAAATCCGGAGGCAAGACATGCATCCTCATCATCAAGCTGTGCCACTTGGTCAAGAATGAAAGGATCAAGTTCCTGGAGGAGACCTACCTGTTCTCCCTGCTCATTAAGGAATCCGAGATTATTGACTTTTTCTTAGGAGTATCCCTCAAAGATATGATTCTAAAGATCATGTCAATGAAGTAGCAGACTTGACTCGCCAACAGGCCTGGGACTACAATGCTCATATTGGTCTTGGTGTTAGATAATCCAAGGTGGTAGGCACTGCTATCTGAGGGGCCATAATCTTGGTCAAGCTTTCCACCATCCCTGGGAGGATTAGGGTACTGGAGGAACAAGATTGTCAATCCCTAAACCGTTCCATGCAAGGTGATAGGCCGCTGGGACTCTGTACTAGTGTGCCTCATCCCTGTTACCAGAGGCACTGACATTGTCTCTGCTCCTGTGCCCAAAAAGCTGATGCTGATGGCTGGTATTGCTGACTGCCACACATCAGCCAGGGGCCACAATACTACCCTGGGCAACTTTGTCAAGGCCACCTTTGATGCCATCTCCAAGACCTACAGTTACTTGACTCCCAACTTCTGGAAAGAAAATTGGTTCATAAAGTTTCTGTATCAGGAATTCACCGTCTGTCTTGTGAAAACCCATATCAAAGAGTTCGTTCAGAGAACCCAGGCTCCAGCTGTAGCTACCACTTAAGGTTTTTTTGTTTTTCTTTTGTTGTTGTTGTTTTGTTTGTTTGTTTTTGAGACAGGTTCTCATTATATACCTCTAGCTGTCTTGGTGGAGCTCACTATGTAGATCAGGCTGGTCTCGAACTCAGAGACATCTGCCTACCTCTGCCCCCCCAAGTGCTGGGATTAAAGACATGCACCACTGTGGCCAGCTCATGTAAAGGTTTTTAATATAAGAAGAATAATGTGAATTAAGTATGCTTGAAAAAAGGAACAGAGGCATAGAAAGGACGGGAGCAAAACAAGCCCAGAGCCCAAAGCCCGGCAGAGCCCTAAGCTTTATGTCCTACATCTTGGAGCACATTGGCATGATGTGAGCTTCATAGAGCTTGACAGTCCCACCTCTATAGCAAACTGCAGCTTATATGGCCTTTCTCCTGGGTTGGCTGTGGTCGCTGGTTGTGGCTTCTCTGGGCAGACACTCCGAATTCCTGGCATCTTCAATGTCTTCGAGGCGCTACTTCATCTTCAGTTTCACCCATAGCTGCAAACACTGCTCTCTCAAAAATGGCCCTAGGGATTCTGATCTTGCTTTGCATCACTTGGTCTCTCAGGATTCTCTTTGAAGCTTGAGGTGGAAACCTCTGTGACCTTGCACTTGCCTTATCATTACGTATGACATAGATTTTCCAAGTGGAGCTTTTGAAAATGACCCTTGATAGGCGGTGGTGGCACATGCCTTTAATCACGGCACTCGGGAGGCAGAGTCAACGGCATCTTTATGAGTTTGACATGTACAGTGAGAGCTTGTCTCAAACCTCAAAAGGAAAATAATCAAGAGGCAATGGGGATTATGAAAAAAAAGCAGCTAATTTGTAATGTGTATTATAATGATGTTACTTGGGATACTGGAGGGATGATTCTGTGGTGAAGAGCACTCCCTGCTCTTACAGAGTTCAAAGCACCCACACGGTGCCTCACAACTCTCTGTAACTGTAGTTCCAGAGGGTGTGACACCTTCTTCTCGCCTCCACGAGCATCAGACACACATAGCACACATACATACATGCAGGCGAAACAGCCAAACACATAAAATAAAAAATGACTACATCTTTAAAAAAGTAGTGTTCCTCGAGCATTTCCCTCGAGTTCTAGAGAGACTGCATATCCTCTCAGCACAGTCCTAACAGGATCTGCCTGAGCTCGGCCAGGCCAGTCCTGAAGTACAAACAACTGCAGTGGGATTCAGCAATTCACTGGGGGCAGGGAGAGCTATCTCAGTTCAGCTGTAATGAGGATGAAGTAAGTGCTGTGTTGTCATAACAAAAGGAGAGGTTGCAAGGAATCTTGAAAAAGTAGGGTCCAAATCCAAGAATGTGTTAGTGTTATTTTCTTGTGCCATAGGAGAATAGTGTTGTGTGTGGCAGACCTGAGTCTTGGTTCCTAGGGACACATATTCTGGTACAAAGTGGGAACCTTGCCCAGGTTCCTTTATGTTTCCAGTAACCATTTGCAAAGGTTATCCAATCTCTGTAACTTAGAATCCAACTGCACTCAGCCTTCCCCGGTGTCCATAACAATAGCTAACAGTTTTTGTGTACTTACTATATGATAGGCCTGGTCGTGTTTTGGTTCAATTGAACACCCTAACTGGGCTGCTACCCCTTACTTGATTTTACCGCTTCTTCCTTTTTAGTCTCCTATTTGTTCTCCCTCTTATAGAACTGAAAGATAAGAGCATTCAATAAGGAAACAGGGCCTTTTGGGACTTGTCCTAAGATTCATGCCCACTGGTTCTGAAGAAAAATTGCTTGGCCATTGGGTGAATCCCTGTTAGAGCAACTGCACTTCACTTGACTCCTTAAACCGCCTCCTGTTTCCCATTGCCTTTCTTCTAAGAGGAGGGTCTTTGTAGTGTTGAGAGAGCCACCTACCATGTGTAGATTGAGACTCACTATGTATTCCAAGCTAGCCTGAAAGTCCTGATCATCTTGCCTTTAAAGATGGGTATGGGGTTGGGCTGGTGAGATGGCTCAGAGGTTAAGAGCACTGATTGCTCTTCCGGAGGTCCTGAGTTCAAGTTCCAGCAACCACATGGTGGCTCACAACCATCCGTAATGAGATCTAAAGACAGCTACAGTGTACTTACATATAATAAATAAATAAAACCTTAAAAAAAAAGATAGGTACAACTACTCATGTTGTGAACGTATCTTTCTTTCTTCTTCTTAAAGATTTATTTAATATATGTAAGTAAGTACACTGTAGCTGTCTTTAGACACTCCAGAAGAGGGAGTCAGATCCCATTACAGATGGTTGTGAGCCACCATGTGGTTGCTGGGAATTGAACTCATGACCTCTAGATGAGTAACCAGTGCTCTTAACTGCCTAGCTAACTCTCCAGTTCTCGCTCAGGCCTGCTTGCTCCGGCCCCACAAACGTAACTTTCAACTTCTCTTTCTATATCACACCCCCTTTCCAAATTGTGTTAGTCCCAGCACCCAAGAGGCAGAGGCAGTCAGATCTCGGTGAGTTCCAGGCTAGCCTGGTCAGGACATCCAGGGCTACAAAAAGAAATCCTGTTTTGGGCTGGAGGGAAGAGAATATCGTCTTTAGCAGCATTTTCCTTGGAGAGGTTCTGTGCTGGGGCTGAGTCTTAGGCAGTAGACAATAGTGAGGGCAGTGCTGTCAGTATGGGGAAGCTGATTTCTCTGTGTGTTCTCAGGAGCAAAGGAAGGTGCTTTTTATAGAGAAGGAAGCAAAGAGCCAAATACAATGAAGACTTATGGGAGGGTGTCCATTGTCTGAGCTTCTGAAAATATCGTAACTGCCTGCTCTAGTCTATTCTCAGGGTCCATCAACATGCTTAACCTTAGGGTTTGTGAGACAGCCTTCAGTTGTAAAATTCTCTCTTTAAAGCCCAATGTAGCTGTGTATGCCTGCAATCTCAGCACTTGAGGCAATCCTGGGCTACACTGTGATTTTAAAGCCATTCTAAAATGCACAGTCAAACTCTGCCTCCAACAAAAAGAAACAAGCAGAGGCTGGAGAGATGGCATAGTGGTTAAGAGCACTGACTGCTCTTCTGAAGGTCCTGAGTTCAAATCACATGGTGGCTCACAACCATCTTTAATGAGATCTGACGCCCTCTTCTGGTGTGTCGGGAGACAGCTACAGTGTATTTACATGTAATAAATAAATAAATATTTTTAAAAAACCAAGCAAACAAGAACTTCTGTTACACTGTAGTTGAAGAATGATGGTGGTCACTTTTAGGTGACCATCATGCCTATGCCTTTGGACCAACTTCCTTGAATTTATCTTTTGTATTCTGTTCAGACAATGCCCAGAAAAGCCCTCTATATTGCTTCAAGCCCTTTCTTTCCACTGGCTAGCAAGCTGCTGTTCATTTAGTTACTGTTGCCAGCACCCCAGGGATTGAGCTGAGGCCAAGTCACAAGTCAGCGCCAGTAGCTGGTATTCATTCCCATTCTGCAGCAGTAGATGATTTATATATGTATTTAAGATGAATTCGAAGGCTTCCATAGATCAAGTGGCAAGACAGAGAGTTCCAGATTCAACATAGCTGGTGAAAAGGACATATTTACTAGAAACCCTGCAAAAGCTCAGGGAGCTCAGAGAGGGTAGGGTCAGGAACTCTGGCTTAGTTCATCAAAACTCAAGGTTTCATGATAGGCTAATTGCTTTGTGGTGCATGGATTTGCTTTTTAGCCAGGGAAAGGTAGACAGAAGAAAGACATTAAGAGTACTGAAGGCAAGTAAGACAGGCAGTCGGAGGCATGTAAATTCAGAGAAGTGGAGAGGCAAGTCATTGAGATGAAAGAGAGGTGAGGTAGAAAGCCCTAGACATAGCCCAGAGCAGTCCAAAGCAGCAAATCAGGAACCAGTTTATTTACTAGGAGGTCAGACAAAGCAGCCATACTAGCCGGAGGTGGTGATATAGCTAGTAGAATCAAGAGCTTTAAGGTCAGTGATGGCCTCATCTAACCATTTCTGTGAGACCACCCTGCCCTCCCATATGTGTATCAACAAGATTTGGCTGAGTGTCTTTCTATAGCCACAGCAGACCCTAAATTCCCATGTAGAAAGATGCTGCAGTATATCGGAGTTCTGAATTTCTTTTCTCTGTCTCAGGCAGAATGTCCATGGAAACATTACAACTGTGCTTGCAAATCATACCTATTAAAGGGCAGCATAAGTTTTACTGGAAAAGAAGCCCACATTTGTATTTTGTTGATTTATCTAAGCTAGAATATTTCATTCTACTCCATCAGAAATTGAAGAAACTGCAAGGAATATACTTCAATTCAGCTAGTTTCAAGGAATCCACTCAAGCTAACATCTAAAGTGAAGTTTATCCTCAGACTATGGGTATATAAACTATATTCAGGGAGTGGGAAAGAAGTCCAAGAAGAAAACTGTACCAGAATCCCAATGGTGCCTCACATTTGTAATTCCAATGCTAGAAAAGCAGAGGTAGGAGAATTGTGGTGAGTTTGAAGTTAAACTGGGCTATAGAGTGAGTTCCAGATCAGCCTGAGTTAGAGGAAGACTCTGCCTCAAACCAACCAACCAACCAAACAGCCAGCCAGCCAGCCAGCCAACCAACCAACCAATCAACCAACCAGATAACAGCAATAAAAATCTGTAGAAGGAATGGACCCCAACAAGACTCACATGGGGGAGAATTTGGGCTTCAGTGTGACCCTAGAGACATACAGCAGGTGTTCAAGGCCATCATTCTGGAGACTGCACTTTTAATGCCTGCTTCTTTCCACCCGTCTATCACTTTCCTGCCTCTAATTACTTTAATGACTTGTTCCACATAAATCTTCCGGTATGTCATTTACTTTACCTATACCTTGAGGCCTTTCAGTTGTAATAATTCACCACTTGCCTGCTATTGTCATTTTATGCTTCATACTTTAGATTAAAGGAAGAAAGAATCTGCTTGCCTAGATCAGTTTTTTAAGCCAGTTCTATACAGATCAGCGTAAACCCTTGGAACACATCTGACTCTTCATTCCACCACAAAAATTCCATCTGTGGCAGGGAGAGGGAGGACAGGTAGAGCCAGATTCAAGAAAATAGAGGCAGCATCAGATATAAGTAGGGCTATTTTAATTAGAGTAAGGTGTGGATCACTTGTATCTTAACATATATATCTGCAAAAGAAAATTCTAGAAGTCCATAAGAACCTAACATATTGAACTCTAACACAAGATGGGAGGAAGGAAAAAAGTTAAGGAACTGTTCCTGTAAGCAAAGAAAATGAACATAGGGAGCCAATCCAAGCCTGGGAGAGTCACAGGAATGGATCCTACAAGGCATTCATATCAGCTTAAAAGTATAAGGGCTGAAGTTCTCTCTCTCTCTCTCTCTCTCTCTCTCTCTCTCTCTCTCTCTCTCTCTCTCTCTCTCCCTCCCTCCCTCCCTCCCCCCTCCCTCCCTCCCTCCCTTTCTCTCTCTTTCCAGGCAGGGTTTCTCTGTATAGCCCTGGCTGTCCTGGAATACACTCTGTAGACCAGGCTGGCTTCAAACTCAGAAATTCACCTGTCTTTGACTCCCAAGTGCTGGGATTAAAGGCATGTGCCACCACCGCCCAGCTGAAGTTCTCTTTTAGGGACATTTCTCGTACACCTACTCAGAGTCTAAGAGTGGGCTACTTTATATTTTTCTCCCATATTTCTGGTCTCATAAATCTGTGAACAAGTGAGAGAAATGATAGAAGCCTAGAGAATACAAATCAACCCTATGTGCTCTGGTTAGGGAGTAGAAAGGTTTCATGGATGGGTAGAGGTTGTGATAATCTCTGTGTAGATGGGCCCCCAACTATAAACTCACAAAAATTCCCTATGGAGTTGGGTTACCCTTCTGGGTGCATCTGAGTTTGTATGGGAAATATAAATTCTAGCATTAAGGAAGATGTGGGAGGATAGGAGACTTAAGGAATGCATGCTACCAGGTGGAAAATATATAATAGTAATTCTTTTGAAAATAAGCTTCTTAAAGCAGGTGTGAAGGCACAAGCTTTGATCTTAGTACTGGGGAGATAGAGGTGGGCAGATCTCTGAGTTTGAGGACAGCCTGGTCTACAAAGCAAGTTCCAGAATGGCCAGGGCTACACAGAGAAACCTTGTTCTTGAAAATAGAAAAGAGAGGTCTAGAGAGAGGGTTCAGTGGTTAAGAGCACCAACTGCTCTTTCAGAGGTCCTGAGTTCAATTCCTGGCAACCACATGGTGGCTCACAACCATCTGTAATGGGATCTGATGCTCTTGTCTGCTGTGTCTGAAGACAGCTACAGTGTACTCATATAAATAAAATAAGAAAATAATTCTTTTTTCAAAAAAGAAAATAGAAAATAGAAAACAAAATAGAGTAGAGAAAAAGAAAATGAGCTATACTAGCCAGTGATGTATTGCTTTAAAGAGACACTATGACTCATAAGACAACTCATAAAGAAAAACATTTAATTGGGGGCTTGCTTATAGTTTCAGAGACTTAGCCCATTATGATCATGGCAGGGAGCAAGTTGGCATACAGGTAGGCACTGGAGCAGTAGCTGAGACTTACAACCTGATCTGTAAGAGGAAAAAGAGAATCATGTGCTTTTGAAATCTCAACACCCATCCAACAGCGACACACTTCCTCCAACAAGGCCACACCTCCTAATCTATCTAATCCTTCTCAAATAGTGCCACTTCCTGATGACGAAGCATTCACATATATGAGCCTATAGGGAACATTTTTATTCAAGATGATACCACATGAGCTTCTTTGCTTTGCTCCAATAACAAGCCTAGACAAAAGGCCTTATGGTGATCCTTGAGCCAAGGAAGGTCCTGGAAATTAGTTTGCAGTGATGATGATCTGAGGAATGAGAATTGAGGCAGCAAAGCACAAGAAGCTGTTTTTGGAGTGTTAATCTTCAGTTTGAAAAGAGCCTGGAAGACAGAGTGGTGGTTGGAATAAGAATGGCCTCTATAGACTCATACATTTGGATGCTTGGTCATTAGGGAGTTACATTACTTGAGAAGGTTTAGGAGGTGTGGCCTAGTTGGAGTAGGCGTGGCCTTATTGGGGTGGGTTTCTGGGTTTCAAAACCTTGAGCCAATCCCAGTGTCTCTCTTCCTTTTGCCTGTGGATCTGGATGTAGAACTCTCAGCTACTTCTTCAGCACCATGTCTGCTTTTGGATGCTGAATTCTCTCAGTTTTGTTTTTCTAGAGAACCCTGAGTAATATAACCAATGTACAGAAAGTATGTATCACAGCTTCCTTCTTCCATATGTTTATAGCCAGAGGCTGTATCCTTACCTCCCACCTAGACATGTAACTGTTGTGAACACGAGTAAAACCATTTTGTGTGACTTAGACTAATAATGCACTTCCTGTAACATAGAAAGTTGTCACCAGGGAGCTTAGAGAGGGGCTAATCTCTCCCATTTAAGGCAAGTTCTGATGGTTACAAGGCAGCTCAGATACAACCAAGTTCAAAATAGGCACTGATTGTGCTAATGAACTAACCTCAGGGTGCCATTAATATGTTAGTGTATCAGCCCTAAGCTGTGAGCCCCAATACAGCAAAGCTGTTGCTCAATGAAATACGATAAAAATTGGATCTTTGGATCTGGCCTTTAGGACAGCACCGCTTTTCTTCAGTGCTTCTCTAGCCTCTGCATTGATACCCATCAGCAAGAGGACTTTGAGACTGAATTCTGGTGTGGCCCTGGCTTCAGTGACTTTTGAACTTTTTGCACCATGTTGAGCTCACACACGCCTGCTGCTGGCTGACACTTGCAAGGAATCTTCTGGACCGCCACCAGTGCCATCTCTCTGGGCCTGTCACAGCTGAAGGACGTAACTGCAGTCATGAATTGAGCCTGCAGTGCTTCTGAAGACTCCCCAGTGGAACACTGCAGCAGCATTTTCTGACCCACTAACTGGTCCCTGCCTGGTGAGATGTCTGTCTGTCTAACATTTCTATTAGCATGGTATTGTAAGGAATGTTTATGCGAATAAAATGAGCATATTTGAAAGACACATCCTCCGTAGATAGCCTGACTGCAGAGCTCCCCTCAGCCCACTGCCTGTACTCACTGTACTAATCTTCTCCTTGTGCTGAACATAGTTAACTGGCTGAATTTCCCAGTAGTTCATGGGTGTCTCCTCCCCATTAGAGTGAGCAAAGCCCACCCCATTCCAGCTTTTCTGTATGTGTATCTGTTATGTCTTCAGCGTCTGTCAGTGTTTCATTCGTGAGTTGCCTATGAGGTAGTCAATACCAAGCCATACAAGACACAGAATCTAGCTTAGCTCTTATTACTCTCCATGCTTCCATAGTTTTGCCAGGGTACTGAACTGGTCCAGAGCCTTCTCAGGGGCATTGAGAAGGCAGGGCCGAAGCAGGTGCTGACTCAAGAAGCAGGACGTAGGCTTTCTGGGAAGTCAGGGGATTTGCTTATGTTCTGTGAGATAGGGTGCAAGAACTTAGGAGAGGATGTCCAGGACCTGACTGACATTCACTACCCATTCTGGGCCTCAGCTTTTCCACCTGTAAATTGGGCCTAAGAGCTGCTGTCTCCCAGGATAGGTGGAGGATCCAGTGTGATGTGGGAGGACTGTGTGAACTGTGAATGCCTGTCTACGGGTGAAGGAGCTTTAGTTCCCATGAAAGGGAACCTCTGTCCACACAGGGAGGAGGGATCCATGTTTGGTTACTAAGGAAAAAGGGAGCACTTGCCTGAGCACTAACAAAGCAGCCGACATCTGGCTGAACAGTCTGGGAGGCAGCACTGACTTTGCCCAAGACAGAAGCAAGCTGAAAAGTTGGACTTTCCGGAGAGCCCACACCTGGTAAGTGTGGGGCAGTTGGGGGTGTCTGAGGAGTCACTTCTGCTAGGCTGAAGGGAGCAGGTCAGTGGTGATTTAGTGGAGGAATGTGTAGTGAGGAGAAGAGGGAAAAGGGCCTATCTTCAGGGCAACATGTGACTCCCCACTTGCCAAGGCTCAGTACTACCTTTGGAAGAGGGGTCCCCAGCCAGGCAAGTTCTGTTTACTCTCAGGGACTTCAGAGCAGCTGGCTGTTGCTCACTTTCTGAGGGAATTTAGGAAGGATCTGTCCTGAGTTGTGGAAATGCTCCAACTATCCAACTATCGGGACAGGAAAGGGCCCACCACGCCCCCACCCAGACCGAGGCGCCCCACGCCCTCTGGGACAGTTGAGGCTGCAGTGGAGTGACTGAAGGCTAGGTCTTCCAGTCTTAGCAGAAGCAGGCCGCCGGGCAGACCTGGATGGAGAGGGCATGGGGCCTGCCTGAATTGCAGGTAAGGTGAGGAATGCATGGAGGACGATGGCTGTCCCTGGCAGGAGACTTGGAACTTTCAGCCGAGACTCATATTCAGGCCCTTTGCTTGCAGTGTCCATTTAGCACCCTGCGTGGTGACCGGAGCAGACGCGTTGGAAGGGGTTCTCCGAAGACCCATCCAGGATCACAACGAGGGCTGGAGATACAGGGTGTGGGGCACCGTGGTCACCGCAAATATTAGTGGAGATGGCAGGGGCGGTGGTGGGCAGGGTGGAGGAGGCGGATCACCTTGGAGGAGCGGAGCTGGGACCTGTGGCAGCTGCTGTGTGCCCACAGGGCTGAGGTGTGGGGCTGCTCCTGGACTCTCTTCCCCCAGGAGGAGCTGGAGAGTAGATGCCCCTCCCTGGTACGACTCAAGGCTTGTCATCTCTCCAGGACTGGGGAGAGGACCCAGGTCTGCCGAGCAGCCGGAGTCAATGTCCCGCCTCCCGTTTTGCCCGAGACTAGGACGCAGCCCTAGCCGCGTCCCCTGCGCTGCCTGCACAACTAGATGGTCCCAGGGTGCAGGGCTCAGGGGCGATGTCACAGAGCAACGTGCAGCCCTGGCTCTGTGCTACTGGCCACTGAGGGAACGCACGGGGTGGGTGTGGTGGGGAAGGAGAGCAGGGCGAGGGTCGCCCCGCGGGTCAGTTGGGCAGTCGGGAGGCTGCGGCCCTCGAGCGCACGCGACAGGTGGTGCGGATGGGCAGCGGGGAGGGAGCCTGGCGGTGAGCATCCGGCTCGGCTCCGCCCCTCCCCCGCTTTACTGTGGCTCCAACACTTGTCAGAGGAGAGCAATGGGCTAATTTTATCCGACTGGGACTCAGCAGGAAACCGACGCTGAGGCGCGGGTAGTTCTTCCGGGCGATTGGCCCCGGAGGTCTGAAGCAGGGAGTGGAGAGGGAGGGCGTGGGGCGCCTCGGTCTGGGTGGGGGCGTGGTGGGCCCTTTCCTGTCCCGGAGAGGACTAAATTTTGGCGCCAGTATTGGTATGTAACAGGCCACACCGACTCTGAGAAGGAAAGATGTCCTCCTTTGCAAAGATGATAGAACAAATTCCTTCTGTGTCTTAATCATTGTGTCTCATTCTATTCCTTTCATGCCTTAAGTTCTCTGGCTCTGCAGCGTGCCAGACACACAGCAGGTCTCTAGGAAACACTGCAACACTGCTGACACTGATATGACCAGAAAATCCAGCCATGAAG
This sequence comes from Mus musculus, assembly GCF_000001635.26. Classification (NCBI taxonomy): domain Eukaryota; kingdom Metazoa; phylum Chordata; class Mammalia; order Rodentia; family Muridae; genus Mus; species Mus musculus. Next base: position 103,695,884 of record NC_000086.7, read on the forward strand.
CCGTGTGTCTGGTGACCGCTAGAGAGAGCTGAAAGGCAAGCATCTAAAGCCATTTTGAAGCACAACTTCCTCACCCCTTAGAAGGGAAGAAGGTATTCAACCCTTCTCCGCCCCCCCCCCCCGTCCGCCCCCCTCCCCCCGTTCTTTTTTTTTTTTTTTCTCCTGAGCTCTTTACTACTGCTGTTTTAGCTTATCAGAATTTCACAACTTGCTTTAAGCTTCTTGTTTTGAGCAGCGCCCACTCTCTTCTGGTACCAGCTGTCAGACACTGGAAATTGTAATCCCTGTCAGCTGGCCTGCTCTGTTTCTGTGGAGAAGTCGTAGGGAGCTGCTCGTTGCCTTTTCAGACATGAAAAGGCCCCGGGGGAAGAGCATATGCTCATAAAAAAATTATGGGATTCTACAGCTTTGAAATCTAATGATTCTTAGTGATCAAACACAGACTGAGCCCTGGGGGCGGGAGGAGGGGCGGGGCGGGGGTCTGGAGGAGGCACAGAACGGGCAGAGGATCTTGGGTGAGAGAGCTTGGGGTCTGGCATTGAGACAGAGTAATTAGCCTTAGTGGGAGGAGGCGAGGAGGCCAGCAACCCAAGGGTGTCTGCACTGAGCAAGGAGAAACAAGAATAGTCAAGAGCTGGGTGGTAAAGCATCCTTTCTCAAAGGAAACCAGTTCTTTGTCTTTGTTCCTTCTCTGTCTAGTCCAGGGACAGAGGGAGCTGCATTTTATTTGTACCTTTTGGGTGGTTGGGAGTGGAAGAACACTTGGTGGAGTCAGGTTTCTAAGGCCAAGGCGTCAGAAAGGTCTAGAGTGGCCGGGAGGGAGGGTACCAGGGTTCCGAGCTGCTTAGGAGGGAGGATAATGGTGGAGAAGGAGTGTGCTGAAAGTGAAAATTTGCTCAACTTTTAGTTTTCCCGCTGATACTCCTTTGGAAATGAACACGCTACATAGTGAATGAAGTGGACAAGTCCTTAGCTTTCCTTGTCACTGATGAACTGTGGATCTGTAAGAGCCCCTTCCTAAGCCTCATGGAGATTCCCCATTTCAGATCGAGATAAAAAGTGACTTTAGGGTCGCTCTTGGCTTCGACAGTCTTGTCTCTCTCATGTATCCCCTTTTGTTCCAGACTGTGCCTGTGGGGTTGTGTAACTGAGCTATTCTAACATCATTAAGTAGCCCAGCAATAAAATAAAGGAGGACAGATGGCGGTCCATTGTATTTGTGAATTTGCAGTGTGTCACCTTTCTCTTGAGGTGGTAGCCTAGCCTTGACAGGGCCTCCATTCTAACTCAGCCAGTAAGATGTTCTCATCTTGTGAAGTAACCACTTTTCCCATTAAAGGGGACCATACAAAATTTCCATCTGAAACAGTTTTCCCTCAGTTTCTCTCTTCCACCGTCAGCTTCCCCAGAGCACAGAGAACCAGGCAGAAATACTGTTTGGAATGAAACTTCACCTGGGAAGCTAAATTTCCTGCTGTTGATCAGGTTAAAACTATTACGCCCTTGTAGACAATGTACACACTCAAACCAGACATTTAGATCTGTTTATTTTGTTCCAAACCCCTTGAGGATTTAAATGTCCCAGGTCTCAAGCTCTGAAATTTTGTTCGTTCTCTTAGTTTTTAACTGTGGTACCTAAGAGGCTGCTTCCTACTCTAAATATTAATACTGTGCTGCTTTGGCCAAACAACATTCTCTCGGAAAGCACACAAGCCCACACGTGCACACACGCATTTGTGAAAAATAAAAAAGTAAATTGACACCCTGCCAATGTTAGGTGACACCTGAATGGGCAGATCTGGGACCTGTGAATGTCTTTCCATCATCTGGAGAGAAGTGAGTGGCAGCCTGACTCTTTAGAGCTGTCCAGCCATGAGCAACAAAGGAGGCCCTGCACACTTATTCTGCCCCCTACCCCCTAAGTGGCCTGGAGGGGGTGGGGTAAGGAGAAATGGAAGTGGAAGCATTGTTGCTTCAGTATTTTCAATGGCCTCTCCTGGGAGTCGCAGGGCTCCTGGGGCCCAGCTTCTCCTGTTCCATAGATGCTTGAGTTGACAGGACAGTGACTCCACCCCTTCCTGTCCTCAGAGCCAAGAACCAATGGGTTTTCCTTTGGGGAGTTGATAAGAGCTGGATTGGGACCAGCAGAGGGGGGCTCAGGACTTTGGCCTTGAATGAAACATCAGAGGCCAACTATGCCCCAGCTGCCTGTTAGTAACGGAAAAACTCATGTGTGGGGACCATTGTATTCTTTGGAGCCCCTCAGAGCAACCTCATCTTCCTGGCCTTGGGATGACCCTAGCTTGGGGTGGCAAGTTATTGTTGGGTCCAAGTAACAGCCAGGATGCCTGGCAAAAAGATGATAAAAGGTTGGTACAGGAACACAATAAACAAAGACAGAGAGAGAGAAACAGGGAGGAGAGAGGCTGAGTCCCTAATGAGGTGAGCCGTACAACTGGACGAGGCTGGCAGTGCCCTTTGCCTCTGGCCAGGGGCACTTGGAATGTGCTTCAGTAAGACTGTTGCCCAGAGCCTGGATGTAGGAAAATATCTGGCACCAACTTCAAAGGGATGATGGTGGTCCAGAGCCTACTTTTTCTGGCACCTATAATGCCCACTCAGCAGAGTGGTCCAGGATGCCTAGAATGGGGGACAGACTGGGTGGGTGGTAAAGGCTAGGGTGGCTTCCCCTTCTGAAAAGAAATTATCCAACCCCTACGTGCAGTTGTTGCCTATGTCATTTGGAGATCCAGGTACAGAATGAGGTTTTTTTTTTTTTTTTCCTTAAAGCAGTTCATTTCTTGGCCTGGCCCAGGTGGAAATATTGACCTCTTATGAAAAATGAGAGACGGAGGAGTTGGTCCTTCCCCAAACCGTTAACCGTAGCATCTCCTCTAATGCCAGTGCACTGACATCTTTCCTCCTGTGTTTCATGAGATGAGAAGAGTTTCTTCACATTTGACAGGTGGGAAGGATGGGAAACTGGGAAGGCCTCTTGGTTAATCTGTCAAAATCAGTGACTGGTACATGGAACTCTGTAGTGTTGAAGATTCCCATCCCTATGCGATAGCCTGCTCTTCCAGTCCATATCAGTTTGAGCCCAGAAAGTGAGATGTAGCTCAACCTGAGATGAGCAGTATTAATGCTAATATTAGGGATGGTCTGGGTCAGAATGAAGTGGATTGGCCCAAGCTCTGGGTCTTTCCTTTCTCCAAGCACCTATGTGTCATGACACTAATAAAAAGGAATAGAGGGGAAGAAATCGGAGAAGAGGAAGTAGAGAGAAAATACTAGGAAAGGAAAAGGGAAGCAGACGGCTAACCAACCATATGATGGGGTGCCGCAGAGTCCTCAGGAGCTTCGATGCAAAACAAGGCTCCTGGTCTCCTTTGGCCTTCCTTCTCACAATTCCCAAATGGTTCCCAAGGATGGATGGCAACAAATTCCTCAGCAAACAGAGGCTTAGGTCTGTCTCACTGGGTTCTGGGGACACAGTAGCACCTTTGGCAATTGATTGTAGTGGGTGACTAACAATCTGGGGCTAGAGATCCCATCCCTGTCCTCCCCGCAAAGAGTTAGAAAGTATATATGGGGGAGGATCCAAAGGCCAGGGGGTGATCCCACACTTTCCCAGATTCTGGGAGAAGAGCCTGGCAAGTTTCAAGGCATTCATGGGGAGAATTTGGTTAATGAGTTTGGAACACCGAGAGCATTGGCTCAGAGGAGATGGTCAGGTGGCTGAAATGCTGTGTGCACAGGTTTGGGAACAAGTGTGCTGGTGGCAAAAAATGTAAATGCTAAGCAGGGTAGGATGAGGGGTGGAGTGGGGGGGGGAAGGAGCACACAATGGCAAGACAGAGGCATTAAATGGGCTCTTCAGGTGTTGGGGAGCCTGGCAGCAGTTCTCCGTTGGGGTCTGGATCGTGGGACAGCATCTTATCCTTGCTGGAATCTCTCTGCTCTTTCTTAAACATCCTTTGATGCATCAGAGGGACGAAGAAAAGGATCACAGCTCCAATGATTGGGGGGACACCCGCAAAGTAGAAGGCCACATGGTAATCACCAAAGCAGTTTCGAAGGAGGCCTGAGAGGGTCAAGAGACATGAGATTAGTTTAGTTTTCCCCTGCAACCCAGAAATACTGTCTCTTCTCTTTTGAGGGGGTGCATTCTCGTGCCTTTCAATAGCATTGGCCCATGCTGCCCTGATTCAGGGACTCTCAACTTCAAGGCTCTAGGCCCCTGAAGTGAACACTCATTATCAAAGATGCCAAAGAAGCTTCTTTTTAAAGTTTCCATGTTTGTCTTTCATTAAGCTACCTGCCATCTTTCAGTCACTCCTATGGCTGGTGTCACAAAGGAATTGAGTTGAAAAGACTCCAAAGAATGGTTCTGAAGACAGATACGGTGTTTTACATATAATAAATAAATAAATCTTAAAAAAAATAATACTTAGATCCATAGGCTCGCATGGCAAGCACTCTACAGGCCGGGCCATCTTGCTGGCCCTCCTGTTGGCCTTTTCTCTGAAGTTCCCTTTCTCTGGAGTTCCAGTTGCCCTAGGAGGAAGCTGAATGTGTGTAACTTCTAGTTCATGAGTGCTTTGTGTTCTTCCAGCTGCCAATACCATGTATGTACTTGATGCGAGAAGCTTACCTAAGAAGCGAATAGGAGAAGACACATTGTGAAGACAAGTCCAGAAATACGACCTAAGAAAGGCAAGAAGACTCTTGTCCTACCATCTACTCAGGAAAGAAGCAAAATGGATAGAATTGTGGTTCTCTGGTACTCTGGCTGAGGAGAGGTTTCTCCTGGTAGACAGTGTTCCTACTGCACAAGAGCCTTGAGTGAAAGATTCACCACCCTTGCATAGTGTCTTCACAATGCACTGATGTTTGAGGGGTGTTTTTTGAATTAGCTCATTTGACAAGCCTAGAAGAAGTAAACAAACGAGCTACCTTTCTGGTTTCTGGTGTTCCTTGAGTATTCGTTATGTCCTTCTGGGAGGGTGGACGAAGAGATTTGGAGATTGAGCTGTCTGTCACACCAGCATTTTGACCATCCTAAAATAGTTCCTCAACTAAATCTCTACTATGGGTTTCGTTCCAAAGCAGGAAGTGGAGGGTGTCTATAAGTTTTAGTAAAACCAGGGGCATCTTTCTTCTTTTACCTCTTCTTTTACCTAACTAACTTGAAATTAACCACTTGACTGGAGAGAGTAAAGAGAACATTAAACTAAAGTCAGTGTGACGTGTAAAGCATCAATGCTTGAGTGGCTATACCAGGAAGATGAAGAATTTGATGCCAGCTTAGTCTACCTTGTGGGTTCCAGGTCAGCCTATGCTGCACAGTGATTGAGAAGGCTAACCACACTTTTCTCTCTACTCGCTGGAAGGGGCAGCGCTGTCTACAGTGAAATCCTAGGGTAGCATCTGCAGTCCTGGACAACCCATGCCCATGTACTCTGTTTAGTCTCTTCCATCAGGAGTTTCATGCAGTCCAACGAAGATGTTTATACAGAAAAGCAGAGGGGAAGAGTTCTCAAGCAGAGATACTCCAAAGAGCTAAGGCCTGTGAAAGACTCATACTTTCCTTAGAGATTAGCCTCACCTGCAATGGGGGGCCCAGCAATCATTGGCAGGGCCATCATGCCCAGGAGGTAGCCAATGGCCTGTGAGGCCTGCATGGGTCCCACCAGCTCAAATGCAATGGGAGCCATGATGGTAATGAAGAAGCCATCACATAGGCCCAGGAAGAGGCAGACAACGATAAGGCCCCCGAAGTCCCGGCATAGGGGGATCATCATGGACATCAAGCCCAGGAGCAGGAATGAGAGGACCTAGAGAAACAAGAACCTCAGATTACATTTCTTTTCTAAAATCTCCGTTTCTACTATCTGCAAAATGGGACTGGGTGGGGTGTCAGCTGAGAACAGTTAAGAGTATATTTTCTATGTACTCAAGCCCTGTCTAAGTCCTTCACTGAGGGGTTTTGTCTGTTAGAGGGGCCAGCCCTATTTAGCTGAATCTAGCAGGATTTTAAAAAAGTTGTGAGAGGGGGAAGGCATTGCCTTGCCCATAGGCAAAGAAGTTGGTCTTTACAATGGATCCTGAGACAGGGTCTGGGATCAAGCCCTATTGGTGTTTTCAGATCAAGTAAGGCTGGGAAGAAGGGCAGAGGTGAGGAAGGCTTGTACGATGATTAGCTTGGACTTTCGATGCAAGGTACAGCTTAATAAAATAAAGCAGTCAATGTCCATCTTCGTTTAGGAAATAACTGAGTCTAAGAGAGACTATTGGGAGGTTCACTCAGATTTTCTTATGTTTTAGGATATGGGCCATATTATCTGTCTCAGGCATGGCAGGCATTGGGCTCTAGGAAGCGCTGGGCATGGCTACATACTCAGAGAAGGCAACAGAGAGGCTGTGCAAGGGAGCTGCTAAGCTAATAGAGCCCCAAAGTAGCCCCGGAGTGGAGCAGCCCAGGGGCACTGGCTAGTACTGTGAATTCCTTAGGCTAAGCAAAATTACTCCAGACCAAAGAACCTGTCTTTCTAGAGACTAGGTTTTTTTTTTTTCCCAATCTGGAAACTCCCCCCTTCCGCCCCACTCTAATTTTTAAATTGAGGTCATTTGCAATCAGTGTCTGGGAGCTAGACTGAAGCCTTGGACTGTGGGCATAGAGAGGAGCCCCCATTCCCAACTCACTGCGCTGGGCGAGCCAGGTCATCTCAGGGCCAGAACTAAGACCTGATCTGTTTACTAAGGAGTTAGGAAGCCCGAGGATTTTCTAGTGGCCCACAGTTCTGTGTTGTTGCTGACAGTGATTTTGTTGGGCATTAGCTGCTTTTTGGACATTTTAGAATGTCTTTGTTGGGAAACTTTGAATTTGTTCCAGGCCATTTTCAGGTAGTTAGGTAGAAGCTAATAATAAGAACTAATAAGAACTGAGCCACACCTGCTTCTCCTTTAAGAGGGTCGCATGTAGCTATGAGCTAAAATCAGACCCACCTATCAATCAAGCCGAGTATGGCAGTTAAGAGTTAATATCATTCTATACCACCAAGGACCCCATGAACAGATCTTAATCAGCTGAAATTGCTAACTGATGTATCTAGATCTCTCTTATCCTTCAGTAGGCCTTGTCAAGGCTTGGAAATTTATAATCCCTCCTTGAACTGGAACTCAGGCTTCAAAAATGACCCCAAATGAGGTCATTTAGGCTATTTCCATTTCTTTTCTAACAGGCTATTCAGGAGCTAGATGCCTGGCACGTTGGTTGGCTTCACAAACTGTAGAGAAGCACAGGCTCTCCTGGGTGGCTCTTGAGCACCTGAAGCTATGTGCTGCCCTTTTCTCACCCATGCCAGTGCTCTTGCATCTGCCACTGAGAGTAAGAGATGGCAGGTTCCTGTGATGGAGAATCTTGAAAAACTGAAAAAAAAAAACCCATGAGCATTCTCTTGTGCTTTGGTCCAAAAATACTCAATTAAAAAAGCGCGCGCGCGTGTGTGTGTGTGTGTGTGTGTGTGTGTGTGTGCGTGCGTGCGCATGTGCCCATGTGGACACATATTGGAGGCCAGAGGACATCCAGGTGTCAGCCTCAGGAAGGCTGTCTACTTTTCAGAAAAGGCCTCTCACTGGCCTGAAGCTTACCAGTTAGACTAGGTTGGCCGGGTATGGAGCTACAGAGACTCTCCTATCTCTCAACACCCAGTGCTAGGATTACAAGTAAGCAGCACCATTATCATTCGAGGGCGCACATATGTGAGTGCGTGCATGTGTGTGTTTACATGCATGTGTATGTATGTATGTGTGTGTCAGAGGGTTGGGTCTCTCTTCCTACCTTCATGTTGGTTCTGAGGATTGAACTCAGGTTGCCAGGCTTGTGTGACAAACACCTTCACCACTGAGCCATCTTGCTGTCCCCTTTTTTGTTATTGCCAAGCTTTTAAAAACATGGGTTCTCACAATCAAACTCAGATCCTTATACTTATGAGAAAAGCATTTTACTGAGTAAACCACACCCACCCCAGCCCCAAACCCTCAAAATTCATAAAACGAGGGAGTCAGGCTCTAAGGGGATGAAGATGTCTCAGCTGAGTTCTCATGTTATTTTATATTATTCAAAGCGGTGAATCTGGATCATGTAAGAGGAAGAAAAATGAGGGAAGTCAGCAGAAGTCCTGGGTTCTATCTAGCTCAGTCTCTAACTAGTTCTACCTCCTTGTCCCTTGGAACTCTAGCTGTACAATAGAAAGCAAAAGCAGACAGCCATTGCCTCTGTGCTGGGGCCTGTGGTGTGGCAAGAAGCATGTAAGCTACCACACTAGGCCGCTGCCTCGCTGCAAGAGAGAGTTCTGGCACAGTGCCAGCTTCTTCTCATTTTTCTGAACTCACTGGCATTGTGAAGCTGCTAATCCTGGTAGGGAAGACCCATGGTAGGGGACACATGAAAGAGGCTTGGGAGCGGGGCGCACATGATACAAATGTGCAAAAAGCCACTCAGATAAAGCACTTGCTGATATTTGCACAGGATCTAAACATTTCATAATTTGTTCATCCCACAAACTCATGGATTGACCTCAGGCAGGTCACTTATCTCTGAGACTTGGGCCTGCCTGCCATCCATCATGTAGAGAAAGATAGGTGTGCTGGTCTGGTTTTCTGTTAACTTGGCAAAAGCTAGGGTTATCTAAGAGGGAACGTCAATTGAGAAAATGCCCCCATCAGATTGGCTTTTAGGTAAGCTTATGGGGACATTTTATTGATTCATGATTGATCTAGAAAGGCCCCAGCTCACTGCGTGTGATGTGTTCCCTGCGCAGAGAGATAGTCTTGGGTTCTATAAGAAGGCAGGCTGAGCAAGTCAGTAAGCAGCACTCTTCCACAGGCTCTGTTTCAGCTTTGGCTGCCAAGTTCCTGCCCTGGCTTCCTTCCATGATGGACTATATGCTGTAAGATAAAGTAAACTTTTCCCTCCCCAAGTTGATCTCATCAGTAGAAAGCAAACTAGGACAGCAGGGATGAGAAACATGCTGCACGTGAGCTCAGCGCTGCCACTTCTGTGGAAGAAGCCTGTCTCTCAGGTTCTCCTTCAGTGTGATGCTAGGTTGGCCTGGGTGGACTACAAGAGAACCCAAAACTCTGGGGAAGCTCTCCACCAGTTCTTGCAACTAGTTGAAGTAAATTCTACATGAGAATTAATCATATTCTTATCCATGACACATGATGGTATTAAGGAACTCACTTGGCACTGCCAAAGACCATGGAATCCCAACTACAAATAGTCAAGGGCTTCTTAGAAGTACTTTTAAGGCATTCCCAGGAGAGAAGTAAGTCCCAACTCAGCTTCTCTCTGGTGAATAATTTGTGATTGCTTGTGTTCTGTGGCTGCCTTTGCTCTTCCACAAGGCTTTGCAGTCTGGCATCTCTTGGCAAGTCCAGTTGCAGGAGCAGAACCATGAGTGAGGCCAGGGAGGCACTACTGCCGCTAGGCAGGCCAAAATTGCCTGTATTCAAACCAGACCCAACCCACGTCACACACACACACACACACACACATCAGTAGAGTATCACTAGGGTGGTCACTGCCCACAGTGGGAGGAAACCTGTATCTCTGTCAAAAGAACTAAACTGGGCCACCTCGTTACATGTTTAGGTGCTCACTTTTCTGATGAGATATTAATAGCAAGGATTATTTTCACTGTGCAAATAAGGGCCGTGAGAACTAGAAAGAATGAGATTTGGCCTTTTCTGGCATGAATTTAGTGTCCAGTGGTCAGAGGCATTCCAGGATTCTTTGTTTGTTTTAGAAAATGTCTTTCTATGTAACTCAGGGTGTCCTGGAGCTTGCTATGTAGACCAGAGTGACCTTGAACTCACAGAGGTCTGCCTGTCTCTGCCTGGGATGGCACTTCAGAGCCAGTGCCTGATGCTAAGTAGCTCTGGAAATGTGAGAGGTGACGGGCCTGGCATAGAAGAGAGAGAAACTGGGCTATAAAGTGCTTCAGATTTCAAGATAGGTATTAAACAAATTATAGCAATTAAACAAATCCTTACTTGGGGGACACATCCGGCTCGTGGCCTGTGTTTCCCGTTTTCATTTGCTGGGTTACTGTTAATACAAATTACCTGCTATATTTGTGCAAGGGTCCATACACACAGCTCTCACGGCATCCTTACTCTATGCTAGTGCAGAAAGGAGAGCAAGGATGATTGCCTTTAAAAGCAGGGGAAGACGAGGCTCAGAGAATTGGATTATCTACCATGGGCAAAGCTCAGACCCAGAGAACTGCACTGCTTCGCCATCCATCCTATCCCAGAGCCTAGGGATGACCTATTGTAGACTGTGGACCAGTGGACACTGACCTGCAAGTATATCTTCTTAAGTCCAGGGATGGAGTCACTGATGTGGCCCGAGACGAGACGTCCGAGGCCTGACGTAGCCCCAATGCACACCAAGAGCACCCAGGTCTCCTTGATCTCCTTGAACTTATCTTCCACATATTTCATCTGAAAAGCATAATGCCAGGACCCCCAGAACAGGAGGAGAAAGAGGAGCTGACTGGTTAAATGTTGGAACATCCGCGATTTTCTGCTACTCACTTCTCTGGATGAGGACAAGAGCCTCTGACTGGAGTAGCATTCCATGTCCCCCAGCTCCAGGAAAACCCCCTGGCTGCTTCTAGTAATCACGAAGACTCTCTGCAATGTGCTTTTAAGAAACAGTTGTAGGGCTAGACACTTCCAAGTCCTCAGAGCTCCAACAGGACAAGCTACTAAGGAAATCTAGATGTTCTTCTATGACATCCTCATGCAATGATTTAAAATCAGCAGGCTGAAATATCAGGTCACTAGGAGGTAAGGGTCTACCAAATTGCAGGCAACCCTTTCAAAGTGTGCTTTAAGGAACCATGAGGTCTATAGGCTGGGGATGTAGCTCAATGATAAAGCGCATGCTTGTAGGCACAAGGCCCTATGTTCTGTCCTTAGTATGCACACACATACAAAACCTCAACATTGGTATAGAGTAATGGTTGCCCTACAACCAAGAGTTCTGTAGCCAATGGGCTCAAAAATTGCAAAATTTATCACTATGGTAAAGAGATTATTACACATGAATCTAGAGAGTTCCTATCCATGCTATTTTCTCAGCAGAATCATTTTACCACAGAGACCAGCATGCCTCAGTATGGTCTTTATAAATCATGCCTTGGGTCATCTGAACCACTCTTCTAGTAACGCTTATTCTCTGAAACCCATCTATCCAATTAAACCTCTTGTTTTCAGTACTAGGGAGTAAACCTAAGGTAATGTGGATGCTAGGCAAGCATTCTACCACTGGTTTACTTCTGTAGGCCCTTATCTCCTTTTAATTTGAGACATACTTTTGATAAGTTTCCCAGACTGGATTGAATTAATACTGTACATAGTTCAGACAGGCCTTGAATTATCCCTTTTGTCAGCCTCCTAAGTAGCTGGGATTTCAGGTTTGCACTCCCAAGCCTGATTTCTATCAAAACTTTTATCATGGGAGAAGCCATGGATAATGGGCCTTGTCCTAAGGAACTACCTTCATTTCCCACTGAAGTTCTCGTTGAACCCATACTCTTTACTTCTCTGCCAATCGACAATCACTGTTTTGTTTTTTAAGTCTTTGTTCCCTTTTGTTTATTTGTTTTGAGAAAAAATCTTGCTGGCTGGCATCAAACTCACAGCAACCCTCCAACCTCAGTCACCCAATTCTGAGACTAAAGGCCTGAGCTACCATGCTTGGCTCTGCTTGTTTCTTTTTCCAAAGCTCTACCCTTTCAATGTCCTCCACCCCCACCCTTTGGACTCCAGGTAGGTTGAGGTCAGCTTCTTCCTCACCAGGTGCACGTAGGGGACGAAGTAACCAAGGGCAGCAGCAGCGATCCCAAAGGCCCAGATACGGTAAGTGCGCTGGCGGAATACACGCATGTTGAAGTACTTTCTGAACTGAACCAGAAAGCGCTGTCGCAGGGTGTGGGCACCTCTCTTGCTTGGGGTGTCCTGGGAGCTTGGCAGGAGGGGCCGGTAAGTGAGTGAGAGCAGCGTAAGGACAAACATGAAGGTACTCAGCACCTGGAAGGTTTGGGCCAGCTTGATTTTATCCCCCAGCATTTTGATGAGGAAGGGAAAAGACATGGAGAAGATGCTACTTCCAGCAGATACCACACCATTGGCTAGACCTAGGCGACGTTGAAAGTAGTGGCCCAGGATGACGAGTGATGGTTGAAAGGCGAATGAGCAGCCACAACCAAACAGAATCCCATAGGTGAAGTAGCGCAGGCTTAGGGAGCTGTGGGAGAAACACCAAGAGCTATCTTCAGCGGCCTGAAAGCAACTTACCTGCCCCCTTTGTTCTTGGAAACCTCCATTCCTCCACCTTTACCCAAAGCCACACTCGCCACCAACCTGCCGAGCAGATAGGGAACCTCTGAACCCCACTTGGCAGATGGGGATGCAGAGGCAGTTTGCCTAAAGTAACTCCAGATCAAAAAATGCTTGGCTTTTTGTTGTTTTTGTTGCTTGTTTGTTGTTTTTTTGTATTTTTGTTTTTTGTTTTCCTAGACAAGGTTTCTCTATGTAGCTTTGGCTGTCTTGGAACTTGCTCTGTAGTTGCCTCTGCCTCCCAAGTGCTGGGATTAAAGATGTGTACCACCACCCCCCAGCATGGTGGGGGTGTTTTTGGTTTTGGTGTTTTGAGACAGAGTTTTTCTATGTAGGCCTGGCAGTCCTGGTACTCACTCTGTGGACCAGGCTGGCCTTGAACTCAGAGATCCAATTGCCTCTGCCTCAAGTGCTGGGATTAAAGGCGTGTGCCACCACTGCCCAGTTAGCTTTCAGTTCCTTAAGACTAGTCAACTGAGTAAGACTGTGAGGTCAGACTCCAGCAAGTGGGAAAAAGGCATAATTACCATCCCAGTTAGACTAAAAACAAGGGCATGCTCTGTTAATATGTGCCAGTTCTTCCTAGGATGCCCTTTTGATCAAGAGTAAAGTTGCTTGTCCAGACACTTAAAAAAAAGTTTGGGGGCTGGGAAGATGGCTCAGCACTTAAGAGCACTGACTGCTCTTCCAAAAGTCCTAAATTGAAATCCCAGCAACCAAAAAAACCAAAACAAAACAAAACAAAAACAAAAACAAAAAAACAAAACAAAAAACCCCAAAAACCAAAAAAAAAAAAAAAAACAAAACCAAAACAAAACAAGCTTGGCTTTAGGACACTTGTGGTGACACATACCTATAATCCCAGCATGCAGGAGGCTAAGACAAGAGGGCAGCCTGGGCTACACAGCAAGTCTCTGTCTCATTTAAAAAAAAAAAGCTAGGATTTCAATCCAGATCAGTGTGATTATAGCATCCCATGAGAGAGGATTAGGGAAAAAAAAGTGAACGAACGAAAGGAAGAAAACCAGAAGTAAGCTTTGGAGTGGTTAGGCAAGAGGCTGCAAGAAGTCAGTCTGTGCCATAGGGAAATTAGTTTTACCTTGCTTCTTACCTAGACACTACAAGTAGACGTGGGGACCAAAGTTTCATCCGAGGTAACAACAAAGGTCTGTAAGGAGCCAAGACTCTGGGGTCTTGGAAGGCTGAGCTGTTCTTTGGTGTGTCATTATTTTCAGGGCCCTTAATATTTCAGAGACTGGCTAATGAGCTCAGGAGAACTTCCTTTTTCTTCATTCTTGCCCAAGGTCGAGAGAGCCCAAGCCTTTTTGCTCAAGCCCCAGGTGATCTATACAGGGACCGTGAGTTAAGGAGTCCCTTTAGTTTCCAGAATCCTGTCTCTGTTGTTGCATACGATTTGGATTAGTTCCCTTAGAGTAAGTAGCCTGCTTGATTGACAGGAAGTCAAGCCTCAGGTTATGGGCCTAGCCAAGAAAGACAGACTGTTGCTTAAAACTCTTAGGCTCTGCTCTGCCACAAGCCTCTGTAACAGAAGGCAAAGTGTTAGAAGGGGAAAGGCCACGGGCAGGTCAGTTTGGCTAGCCATCTGCCCTCACACAATGCTGGCACAACTTAGAGAATACTTGTTTTGTTTTTGATGCTTCCATATATTTTGCAATAGTTCTTATCTGGCCATGAAATTAGCCAATGCTCTTCTTGTTCTTTAGACACAGACACAGCTTTTATACTAAAAACCTGGACTTAGGTTACCCTGCCAGTAGCCCTATTTGTTGCCTCTGTCTACCCATATTCACTGGACGAGAGTAGGGTTTAGTTTCCAACAGGTTGTCTTTGCTTTGAACTAACAGCTAAGGTGATTGCTTTGCTTCTGTTAGACTCCTTGGGGTCTTCCTCCATTCAATTCTGGGTATCCTATGGGATTGGCTTGGGCTGGGGTCTTATCCAAAGGACAGAAGCTAGTCTTAAAGAAAATAGTCTTAGGGGAAACATAGGATTCAGTTCAGGGCACTGTAAGGTGAATGTTTCTAACTGGGCTCCAGGATGGGAGGCCTTGCTAGTTCTTGCTCAGGGCTCATCAGTGCCGCCTGTGATCTGCCCTGTTTCAATCATCTAAAAGGACTCAGAGCCCTGATGCGAGACAATAGGAATAGCAATGACTTGGAGTTCTAGCCACAAGCAAAATCATGTTCTTCCCTCTGGACATGAAACCATCCAGGGTTTCTTGGCTCTGAGAATGTTCTTACAGAAAGTACAAACAGAATAGGGGGCCATGGCCTCCTCCAGTGGGCTGAGATAAGAATGCCAGGAGAAAACACCACATCGAAGTGGTGCCACAGCCCATGTGGGCTGCAAAGGAAATGAGATCCTTATGTTGCTAATTTGTTTACACTTTGCTGTGCTCTGCCTGAAGAAACAAGGCTTTGCTATGTAGCACTGAGACTAGAGGTCTAGCTCATTCCCACAAGAGTCTGGTACCAGCTTCCTGGGGGTTGGGGGGTGGCAGATGAGGCTGACCACCAGAAAGGTCCTCTGAAAGTTTGGAGCTGCTGCTTCTGTCTTGGGAGAACTGAGAAGGTTCGAGGCAGGATATGGTTTCCCCTCTCCCTTGTCTTGGTTGGATGGGTTGGAACCAAGACACCAGTGCAAGCCAAATCTAAGCTCTGCTGGAGGGTAGTCTGGGCAGCCGGAAATGCTTAAGTCATTAGGACAGTTGGCTCACCCCCATGGGGCCAACTGAGATAGAACACGAGTCTCATTCTCCACTGTGTATGGAAACTTAAGCCCAGAGAGCCATGGCTTTCTCTGGGGAGTCATACCCAGAAAGCAAGCCTCTTTCAAGTTAGCTCAGTCTCCATTCCAGACATGTCACTGTGGCCATGTTCGTATCTCCAGTCATCAATCTCCTAATCAGTCCAGGAAGATTGGAAGAGGAGGGATCACAACTTGCTACGAGTCTAGCAGGAAGTCCACAGACTTGCTTAGGAATCTCACATTTCTCTCACTGTACGATGGGGTCTTTATTCTCCCCTCCCCCATGTACATGCTTGTTCAGGGTTGACAGGAAAGGAGGCAGAAATGAATGTGTAGCCTTCTCACCCAGCACTGCCAATTTTCTGAGTGCCACCAGTGAGTCTAGGGTTGAAGTTTTAGCTGGGTTTCTGGGGTTTAGGTCTGCACTTCAGTGGAGAATGTTGCTAAATATCCTTCCCACACCCAAGACATGAGGATCCCTCTATGTCTGGCTCACCTGCCTTTCTAGAGCCAGAGCCACCCAGAAAAGGGACCAGACATGTTAACTAGCCATATACTCTGATTATTAGCTGGTTTTCAGCTGAGGATTCATCTGGAAATGCTCCATCTTCACATTAGCTCACGTAAGTAGTTTACTCCAGGGAGGAAAGGCAAGGTTCTGTGAGATGTGTGCCACATTAGAGGGGAGCTTGGAGAGATCTGAAGGAAACCATGTGGTCTCTTAAAGATATAGAAAGTGAGGCCCAGACAGGCAAAAGATGCTCTTCAACTACTCCAAAGCAATTCAATGGTCAAAGCAGGACTGAAGGTGAGATCTGTGAGCTACCAGGCTTAGACTCCTCACAATATTTTGGAACTTTGGGTCCTTTTTTTGGGTGTGTGTGTGTGTGTATTATTTATTGCATATGTATCCTGCAGACTCCACATAAAGTGAGTTGCATTGGATTCTGCATCTTAGGAGAAAGGTCTTTGAGGGCCCTACATGGCCAGGGCCACAGAGGATACTGCAGTGAGAACAGTGCTTATAGCTAAAGCCCCAAGGAAGAAGCCAACTTTCAGCCTTGGAAAAGTAGCCAGCAACCGAGGCCTTACCTGGTGAAGGAGCTGGTGTGGAGGCCAATGAAAGCAACAGCGGCCCCGGTGGTGGCTGTGATTCGGCAGCCCAAACGGTCAGTGAATATACTCACAATGGGAGAACAGAAGAAGATCATGCCCATAGCGAGGGCTCCGACCCATGCTGCAGAGAAAAGGAGCACAGAGACACCAGGGGTTACTGTTGTGTCTAGTGATGCCTCTGTTCTTTCCCTGCCTCTCCATGGTGGCACTGATAATCGGAGTGCTATGCAAACACAGGTGAAATAGGAAACGGGATTTAAATGGGGGTGCCTGAATTGGACTAGTCAGTTCTGTAACAGAAGGCAGGGATACTAGGCCAGATATGTAGCTTCAGGAATTGAGATGCTTGGATTTGAGGGTGAGGAGGTTAAAGGGCAAGCTTTAGGATTTGAAACAGAAATCTAAATGCTAAAAATCTTAATATGAAGATTAAGGAGCAAGAAAAGATCATAGCCAAAAAAAATGCCTTCTGGAACTGCACTAGAATATAGAGTATATTCAGGGGCCATTTGAAGATCTTCAGAGATGCTATGTAAGCTGGCCATGGAGCCCACATGCTGAAGTCCATCACCAAAGCTCACGTTTGGCAAATCTCTAACCTCCAAACTCGAACGAGTTTATCTTGTTTTTGAGGATGCATATCTGTACCAGTCCTCACCTAGGAGGACTGGTGCCCTTTTACTCACATTCTTCCAGCCCATTTCCCCTTGCTCAGCCCTCAGAAGGAGAGCCCAAGTTTTTTGTTTGTTTAAAAGCTGTTATCGGGTTTCATCTTGAGCCACTCTCTTCTAGGTTAAATAATCTTAGTTCCTTTAAACTTTTCTTTTCAGCTTCAATTTACTTTTGTAACTCTGTAATTATTTTCAGAGTCCTTCTCTGAACTCGTTCCAGGACTTCATCATCATCATCAAAAAGCATTCAGCGTGTGTCACCTGAGCAAGGGCGCTGGGCCAGTTTCTTTCTCCTTCCAAGTGAACAGCCCCAAGTGAGCCAGAGGGAAGGGCCACTCCACTGCCAGTGCCTGCCTGTGCCTTATGCTTTAGCACCAAATAAGACGTTCTCACGAATTACCTTCACTTTGCTAGGCTGTTGTTCTGAGCTCTAGCTGCCTGGCTTCAAAATTCCTGGCCCACGACAGCAGGGAATCTGGACTTACATGTCAGTTTCACCCATTATGATACGTGGGACCCTGAGAAATCACACAATGCTTCCCTAATCAAATTTCCCACTTAGGGGGTGGAGATTAAAATTCTTGTTGTGCTTTCCCCCAAAGTGTTTCCTTGGCAATACTGGGGACTAAATACAAGGATTCATAGTGCTAGGTAAGTTCTGTACCACTCAGCCACAGTACCAGCTCAGTCCTCAAAGTGCTTTCAAATCAAACAACCATCACATGTAATCCTATGTAGAAGAGAGCTTTGGAAATGCTAAGAGAAACAAATAGAACAAATCAATGCAACATGGGCTATAGCCTTAAATGCATAAAAAAGTATAAAAGTATGCTTTTAAAAGTATAACACTTCTGAAAGACACTAGAGGAGAAAATAATTTGTGTAAGCAAAGATCTCATAGAATGTTCATATAAAGTATAGCCTATAAGTGAAACATTGGCCACTAGACTTTATCAAAACTTAAAATGTATCCTTAGAAAACCAACCAACCAAAGTCTGATGTAGCCCAAGCTGTCCTGAAACTAACCACCTCTCCCAACCAGTGTGTACAGTTAGGCCTTTAATATCCTTAGTCTCAGGGGGAGGGGCTAGAGGACATGGATGGGGCAGCTGAAGAGAGGGGTTTTCATCTACACAGCCAATAAGAAGCCATCATTCCTGATGGGTGCAGGCCTTCCAGTGTGTCGACGTTAAGGCCTCCTATGTTCCTGTCTAATCCCTTACCCACTGCTAGTAAGTAAGCCTAATAAATTTATTTGTTTCCCAGGGTGAACATTGGTGGAATCTTAATTTAGTTTGTCAGTGGGACCTTAAGAAAAGGGACAGACATTGTTTACTTTTCTTCCAGGGAAGGAATCCTAGCAACACGAGATTATAGATTTGCATTACCACATTCAGCTTAAAACTTCTGTGTTTTTATTAAAAAAAAAGTTATGATGGCCAGAGAGATGGCTTAGCCAGGAAAAACATTTGCTTCACAAACCTGATGACTTGCATTCCCAGAACTCATGTAAAAACTGGACACTGTATCACTTGTCTTTAATTCTAGTATTCTACAGTGAGCTGGGAGGAGAACCTCCTAAAACTCGTGAGTTAGCTAGCACTGTGTGCACCATGGTCACAAACAACAAGAGAGAGCCTGCATCAGTCACGGTGGAGAGTGGGGGCTGACACTCAGAGCTGTCTGTCCGCTGACCTCCACATGCATGTACCCGCACACACAAACATGTGTACACACACATCACACATATCCGAAATAAATATTAAAAGTTATGAAAATGAAAAGGCACGTAATAGATTGGAAAATATTTGCAACATATATATCTGGCAAAATATACATTCAGCACACAAGTTTGAGTGAATTATCACAATTCAACAGGAAGAATACAAAGAATTCAATTTAAAATAGAGACAAGCTGGGCGGTGGTGGCTCATGCCTTTAATTCCAGCACTGGGGAGGCAGAGGCAGGTGGATTTCTGAGTTTGAGGCCAGCCTGGTCTACAAAGTGAGTTCCAGGACAGGCAGGGCTACATAGAGAAACCCTGTCTCGAAAAAACCAAACCAAACCAAACCAAACCAAACCAAACCAAACCAAACCAAACCAAACCAAACAAAAACAACACCACCAAACAACCCAGAGACGAAAATCTAGAACACACATCATACACATACACACAAAATGAATACCAACTAAGCCCATGAAAAGTTGATAAATATCTTTAATCATCTGAGAAATGCATATTAAAACTACAGTGAGAGTCAGGAATGAGCTGGTAAATAGCCTGCAATTGTAGAACTTGAGAAGCTGAGGTAGGAAGAGTAAGACTTCAAAGCCAGCCTCGGTCACATGGTAAGATGTTCTCTCAGAACAGCAAAACCAACCAACCAACGAAATACACAGGAAACCTCACAATGACACAGCCCTTCCACATCCACTAAGAAGACTACCTATGAAATGGTTAATACTATTGGGGGGATATAGAGGAGCTGGAAATCTCATACACGGCTGGCAGAAATGAAAAATTCTAGACTCACTTTGGAAAATAGCTTGACAACTTCTCATGAAGCCGGTCATGCACTTAACATATCCCACCGAAATCCTACTCTTAATATTTATGTCTATACAAAACACTATACCTAGGGATGAAGGTGTAACTCAGAGACAATCATTACCTACCATGTACCAGGTTCTGGGTTTGATGCCTCCTAGTACTACCAGAGGGGAACAAACCCCAAAACAATCCAATGACCCTGGTTATCAATAATTATAGTATGTTCTTTTCATACTTGATAAAACCTGACAACAATTCACATATACTGGTAAAAGAATAAATAAATGCATATATGTTAATACTGCAAAATATAGCACACCCACATATAGTAATAAACTAGTGATACACAAAGCAACTTGGACAATTCTCAAAGGCATTATGGGGACAGAAAAACAAAGAGAAGATGAATGTGAGATTTATTAGAGAGGGACAGTAGTGAACATTTTGGGGTGACTGTGGTAGTTCTTTTTTGAGGGTGTATGGTTGTTGGAAGTAACTGTTTTCTGAGCAAACCGCCATCTTGGGCTATTCAGCTGCATCCCCTTGGAAAAGATCATCCCAGGTGTGCTTGTCAATGAATTACACCCCAGCACAAAGGCGCAGAGAGGGACATGCATTGAGAATTTTGGAAGTTTGGTTTGTTTAAGAATACAGAAATATTATAAGAATGTGATTTTATTTTAATCCCAGGTGTAGAGATGTGGCTCTGCTTTAGACTGTCCACAGCAGCTGACTATGATTTGCCTCGTGCTTTAGCAGAGATAAAGTTTTGCCAGTTGTAGATAGTTTCTGCAGTTGTGTGACATTTGGAATTCTGGGAACTTTTCAGAGGGTATGTAAACGCTAGGGCTCCAAGATCATTCAGGAGGGTTGGTTGTAGTTTGTTGATAGTCATGCTCAAAGAAGAAAGGAAAGAAGAAAGAAATTAGATTCAGGGATATCTCTCCCTCCTTCCCTCCCTCCTTCCATCTCCTATCCTTCTTTCTCTCCTATCTAGTGATAGGGGGTGAAGTGTGGGGGTGATATAAGGTGGCAAACAGAGAACCCACAATATAGCAAGGACCAGTTACAGGGACAGGAGAGTCTTACTGGAGTATCCTGTTTCTTACTACCTGTTGTACACAATGCTACCTTAATTGTCCATGGCCTAGGGAAGCAAAAATAAATGGGTGCAGCCACATAGTTTCATCTATGTGACTGTGTAAAAGTCCCCATCTCTGTTGGGTAAGGCTTTTCCTGTTGTGGGAAGAGCACCCATGCCCCTGTAAGTAATTCTTCATCTATGCTCTATAAGGAAGCCCAATAAACTCATTGTTCCCCAGAATGAACTTGGGTAGGATCATGTCTTGGTTTGTTGCTAGTAGCCTAGGAGAAGGGGTAGACATTATTTATGTCTCACCCTGGGAAGGAATTTTAGCAGCAGTGGTTCAGTGGTAGTGTGTGTTAGCATGTATGCGAACATAAAAACTGAGCATAGCCGGGCGTGGTGGCGCACGCCTTTAATCCCAGCACTTGAGAGGCAGAAGCAGGCAGATTTCTGAGTTCGAGGCCAACCTGGTTTACAAAGTGAGTTCCAGGACAGCCAGGGCTACACAGAGAAACCCTGTCTCGAAACAAACAAAAAACAAAACAAAACAAAACAAAAAACCAAAAACTGAGCACACAAAAATGTGACTATTTCTACATGTAAAATGTATTTCTAAATCTTACATTGGTTTTTAAAGGGGCAGAGGCTCAGTGTAAAGAGAACTTGGCTAGCATGTATGAGGACCTAGATTCAATTCCTGACACTAAAAGTGGCAGGGCAGGAAAGCAGGGTGTACCACTTTGAGATCTTACTTGAGGTACACACATCTCACACACACACACACACACACACACACACACACACACACACACTCACACACTGTTCTATCCTGACTTAAAAATACCTCAGTTGCATCGTGAAGAAAAAACTATTAATTCAGTAAGTTGTCTTTCAGACACTCTATAACTGAGCTGTTCTGAATATCTACAGTACAGTGAAAACTGATAAAAATATCTTTTGTATTGTCCAAGGAAGTTTACACTTTATTTGACATAGCTTTTAAAATTAATCTAATTTTCAAAAACTTAAAAAGTTGAAACAACAATTGATTGACAGAAAACAGTCAAGGCAGCTCAGAGAGCATCCCATGAATCATTTACCGAATTTTTCTTTTTTTTTCTTTTTGGTTTTTCGAGACAGGGTTTCTCTGTGTAGCCCTGGCTGTCCTGGAACTCACTCTGTAGACCAGGCTGGCCTCGAACTCAGGAATCCACCTGCCTCTGCCTCCCCAGTGCTGGGATTAAAGGTATGTGCCACCACACCCGGCCCTAATTTTTCTTTATGTAACTGTAGTGCAATATTAAAATGAGGAAACCAACAGTGGTGTGATACATGCTAATAGTCCTGTGTCCTTTCATTATGCAAAGATCCCTATCACAGTTAAGATGCACAACTATTTCAACATCACAAAGATTCTCCTTTTTACCATCTATTTATAGTCATGCCAGATGTTCTTGCTACCATCCCTGATTCCTAACAACACCCACTAACTTCTATTGTGTCTTCATAACATTTTTATTTTAAGAAAGTTACATAAGCGGAGCATGGTGACACATACTTGTCATCCTAGCACTTGAGATTCAGAGGCAGGAGGATCAGGAGTTCAAGGCCAGCCTAAGTTACATACTGAGTCCAAGTTCTGCCTGATATCCATGATACCCTGTCTCAAAAAACCCAAAATACTAAGATGAAAGTTGTATAAATACAGACATGACCTTTGAAATTACTTTTAAAGGTTCTGCACAGCAAAGGAAATAATCACCAGAGTGAAGATACAACCACAGAATGGGACAAAAATCTTTGTCATGTATATTTCAGAATTATATAGTCTCTCTCTATTCAGACTAATATATCAGACAGAGAATTACTATCTAAAACATGTAAAGAACTACAAAAGTTAAATACCAATCCCAATTATCCAATCTATAAATGTATCAATGAACTAAATAGTTTTCAAAGGAAGAAATATAAGCAATGAATAAATACTTGAAAGTAAGAAATGGTGACACAAGCTTGTAATTCCCATACTTGTGAGGTGGAAGCAGGAGGATAAGGAGTTCAAACCCATTCTCAACTGCATCGTGAGTCAGACGGGAAACAGAGACTTATGTAAGAACCTCTCACCAACAATAGCAACAAAAACAAACTTGAAAAGTGTTTAACATCGTTATCCATCAAGGGAGTGCAAATTTAAATAGCTTTGAGCATTCATTTCATCCTAACCATAATGACTATTCTGATTATCTATTCTGAAAACAAACGAATGCTGGAGAGGATATGGGGAAAGGAACATGTACACACTGCTGGTGGGAGTGTAAACTGGTGTAGAGAGCATGGAAATTTGTATGAATGTTTTTTCAAACCCTAAAAATCAGTCTGCCATGTATCTTGTATACCATTCCTGGGCATACGTCCAAGTGAGTCTAATCCAACAGACCACAGAGAGACTTGCACATCCATAGTCACAAACTCTAGGAAATGGAACCAGCATAGATGTCCACCAACAGGATGGATTAAAAAATGTGATACATTTACACATTAGAATTTTATTCAGTCTTAAAGAAAAAAAGAATGGAACTGAAAATGTGTATGCTATGTGAAAAAAGCCAGATGCAGAAAACAACAACAAACAAAAACAAATACTATCATGATCTGTGTGGGTGGGACTTGACCTGATTAGGGGCAGTGAGGGAGTGAAGAACAGATACACAAACAGATACGCATATAGAAAAGCTGGGGTCGGGTGAGCTATGTGCATTCTGATGGAGATGCACCAGCTATCAGAGCAATCCAGAACCTCTGTGTATTGATTATGTGTAGCACAGAAGGAAGGAGTTAGTTAATCTCTTAGGATATCTTTGTAGGTGAGTAGTGTCCCACTGTAAACACCTGGGAGGAGATATTTACTGGTCCGGTTGGTGGCGTGAACCTGGGAGAGCAGAGGGGGACCTAAAAATGAAGTGAGTGAAGGCTTCATGCAATGGCTAACTTTATTCAGAGCATCAGGCGATTTATATCCTGAAGGCTAAGAGGAATCACACGAGTAAGGTGTTCAATCACAAGAACAAGGCAGAGGTGGCAAAACCACGTTTTTCCATAGAAGCACATGAATAACAACAGCTGAAGTAAACACACTCTTAGCTGCTACACCTCAGACCTCAGGAAGTGCACAAAAACACAGTCCAAGAACAGGTCTGTGTTTTTAAAGAAACTGAGGTCACAAAACTCTTGTCATGTATTCTCGAGGGTTTCTCACAAGCACTGAGAATACCTTTCCCATGACTCCATTCTTAGACTGTGCTCTGACCAAGAGGGAGCTGCGGTTGCTAGCTCTTGCACACACTGATCCAGCATTCGTAAACACTAGAACTTGTAGCACACTGTCCACATTCATATTCAGACCCGGGGAAGGCTTTGCCATCTCGCTGAGCCTCACTCACAGGTGAGAACTTTGCCCTTTCAGTGGAAATGAGGCGTTGGTCCTTGACTTGCCTGTGCCCACGTCAACAATACTCATTTATTCATGGATTCCTCGGCTCCCCACACCCGTGCCCCCTCCTATTTCTTAGATGTTCATAATGGATCTTCACAGTTAGTCTAGGGGCGGTTCACAGCAATGCTGGACACCCAACTGTGGAGAGAAAAACAAAACACGTAGCCTCTGGCCCGGGGTTATTTGAGCTCAAAGCTGGAAAAAATGTGAAAATCAGTAAGACACCCCAGCCCCCGCACTCCCCCTGCAATGTGCCTTTCTCGGGGCTGCTTTTAAAAGCTGAGCCACAACAAACAGCTACCACCAGCTCACCAAGGCTGCAAGCTGCAGCCCAGGATTCTCTACCCCAGAAGGGTCCCACAGCTGTAATCTGGAGGGAGGTGGGCCGTAAAATATAAGTCTAATTCTTTCTGGCAGGGTGACTCAGCAACAAGTCCCCCCCCTCCACCTTGTTAAGCAATTTCCTCCTAACCCTTAAGGTGGCTATGTTAATTAGTTGGTAAACTTGCAAAGAGTAACATAATTGGTTCCCAGCCCCTTCAGAGCCAAAGGGGCAATGTCTAGAAGCTGGACTCCTTAGGGATCCATTGTCACAGAACTTGCCCCTCTGTGAGGAAACGCAGGGGTTTAAGACTTTACAAACCCAAAGAGAAAATTGGAATGCTCTCGGGTCCTTTGGTCATAGATTAATCCTTCTCCCATGTCCTCTCAAGCAGCTAAACTTACTGGCCATTCTTCAGGAAACCAAAGGCATTATGTCCTAAACCTAATTCAAAATGATGAAGCTACAATGCTTTTATCCTTCCGTATGTCCTTAAAATCTCCT
The DNA here is from genome assembly GCF_000001635.26 of Mus musculus. Classification (NCBI taxonomy): domain Eukaryota; kingdom Metazoa; phylum Chordata; class Mammalia; order Rodentia; family Muridae; genus Mus; species Mus musculus. The sequence goes on from NC_000086.7 coordinate 103,720,813, forward strand.
TGAATTTATTGACATAAAATTTCAGAGTACTAACATATACCTATCTACCTATGTTCAGATACTATTTGTCCATGTCTTAACACTAACATTAACAACTGTGCTCCCTTCTTTTCTTTATTTTCATTCTTTTTCTTTGCCTTTATTCTTGTGCTTCTCTAGGGAGTGGTCCCTCGTCTGACTAATGTGAGTTTCTAATACTGGAGACATAACTGATTCAGGCTCCACTCATCATAACTCCCATGCCCCAGGTGGGCGCCTTGACCTGACTAGGGTAGTGTGGAAATGAAGAAAGAACACACACACACATTCATGAAAAAAAAAGCCGGGGTCAGGTGGGTTGTGTGCACTCTGATGGAGAACACCAACAGTTGGGAGCTACCTAGGACCTTAGCCTGTTTATTATGTACAGCACAACACAGCAGGGGAGTTAGACCTCCATAGGAGGTCTCAGTAGCTAAGCAGTCTCAGACTGTGGAAGTCTGGGAGGCAGCAGCTACTAGTTTTTGCATGAACTGGTCAGTCATTTGCACTCCAACCTGAGGAAGGTTTTGCCATCCCTGTGAGTCTCACAGCTTGGCCTTTCCCATGGGTCTGAGGCACTGGTCCTTGACATGGCTGTGCCCATGCTAACAATACACATTCACACAGGGCTTTCTCACTTCCCAACAAAATACCTCATATTTTCTCTTCTCTAAGGAGATGGAAGTTTGTAAAAAATTGAGTGTGTGTCTGTAAGTGTGTGTATGTGACGTAACTTTTATTCACCAGATATAATTGTTGTCTCTGAGACTTACTGCTGAATAAGCTCACCCTTTCTAGTTTTTTCCGATCTCTGGATGGCTGGTTCAACTCTGGCTCAAACTCCTCTCCAAGTGGACAGATTCAAATTAGCTTCTCTCTGCTTCTGACTGAATTGCTCTGCTTGGCCTCATAGTAACTGGCAATCTGTTCTAATCTTCTGGCTCCTTCTCATTCTCTGTCTCATTCTGTCTTCACCTGCAACCTGTCTCTCTAAGACTGTCCCAGTAAAACTGCTCCCCGCCCACGCACTGCTCTCTTAAGTCACCTCTCTTTCCTGTCTGTTCTCATAAGACTTGGGCATATCTTATCTCTGACTCATTTTTTCAAATCTGTCACTTGGTATGCCCATCAACTAGATGTCATTTTCAAATATGGCTGCTTTCCTCTAAATGTGTGTGCTTAGTTTTAGGAAGTTCGGCTATAATATAACATAGATTGCTTGGAGTTTATCCTCTGGAATTTACTCTGTTCTATTTTTTTCTAACCCATTTTCTTTCTGCTGGTCAGATCAGATTTTTTTTTCCACTTCTGGTCCTCCCAGGTCTGCCCCCTGCCCTTGTGATGCCCCCAAGTTCAATCTGTACTACTCATATGCTCTCTGGAACATGGTTAAATTCCCAGTGGCCAGTCCCTTAAAGAAAACTGAGTCTTGATACATATGCAGCTAGAGTCAAGAGCTCCGGGGTACTGGTTAGTTCATAATGTTGTTGCACGTACAGGGTTGCAGATCTCTTTAGCTCCTTGGATACTTTCTCTAGCTCCTCCATTGGGGGCCGTGTGACCCATCCATTAGCTGACTGTGAGCATTGACTTCTGTGTTTGCTAGGTCCCGGCCTAGTCTCACAAGAGACAGCTATATCAGGGTCCTTTCAGCAAACGCTTGCTAGTGTATGCAATGGGGACACATGTTTCAACATCACCACTATGCTACATCTGGGAAGGACAGAGGTCCCTTGGCACAGTTTCCTGTGTGACTTCAATTAACATTACACTGATGGTGAAAGTCCCAATATCCTCTTTGGCCTTAATTGACACCACCTTGGCACCTTTCCAGAAACAGGGGGAGGTGTGATCAGAGGTTACAGTCTGGCAAAGGTGAAAGCTCACTTTTTCTACATGGGCTCTACTAACACTGTGGGGGAGGGGGAGGGCCTTGTTACTGGTTCACAACTCAGTTTTCTCTGACCCCACCCAGCTGTGCAAGGCAAACATTTTAGGGATACTGTGTTACAGCTGAGAGTATAAAACTTTAGGCTCCTTGTTAGATTTTTGTTCATAAAGGACGAGTGGGATACATTTTCCCCTATGGCATTCAGCTGGAGTGGATGAGTCAATGTCCAGCTAAGATACCTCTTTTCTGGTCCTTTAAGGAGAAATTGGGCTTCTCTCAGAGCTTCTTTGTCTGCCGCCATTGGCATTTCTAGGTTGCTGGCTTCATAGTGCCACATTTAAGATATATGAAGCAAAAACAAACAAACAAAACCCCAATAACAAAAAACAGACAAATAACCAGGAGATTCACTTCATGCCATTCCTCCAGCTCTGAAGTCTGTATTATTATTATTTAAAGATTTATTTATTGGTTATATGTAAGTACACTGTAGCTGTCTTCAGACACTCTAGAATAGGGAGTCAGATCTCGTTACGGATGGTTGTGAGCCACCATGTGGTTGGTGGGATTTGAACTCCGGACCTTTGGAAGAGCAGTCGGGTGCTCTTACCCACTGAGCCATCTCACCAGCCCAGTCTGTATTATTTTACTGAACAATCACTTAACACAGTCTCTGACTCAGACACATGGCTATCCTACAAACATTGATTAGAACACATTAATGATGCAGAGATACAGTCACAAGTACCTGATGGTAGGTACAATATGGAACACACTGTCTTTTTGCAGAACTGGGGACTGATTGCAAGGCTTTGCTCATGCTAGATAAGTATTCTACCCCTAAAATATTATCCCTATCAGGGATATATGGCTTTGTTTTTTGAGACAGGGTTTCTCTGTATAGCCCTGGCTGTCCTGGAACTCATTCTGTAGATCAGGCTGGCCTCGAACTCAGAAATCCACCTGCCTCTGCCTCCTAAGTGCTGGGATTAAAGGCATGCACCTGGCCCAGGTATATGTTTTAAAAACTGTGCAGTATGGGCGGAGAGATGGCCAGTGGTTAAGACTGCTCTTCCAAAGGCCCTGACTTCAATTCTCAGCAACCACATGGTGTCTCATAACCATCTATAATGGGATCTGATGCCTTCTTCTGGTGTGTCTGAAGACAGCTACACTGTACTCATATAAATAAACTAAATAAATCCTAAAAGAAATCCTGTGCAGTACTGGATAATGAATAACGGGATTCATCCCTGGGCAAGGCAAAATGGTCACCCTTGAAGTCGTGTACATACAAACAACAAAAACAAATTCAGTAGGCTACATTTCTCTCTCCCCCACTCCTCCATGGAAGAACATAGGAGAGGTTATACGGAGGGAATATGATGGATGGAGGGGCTGGAAAGAAGAAAGGAAAGATCGAAGCAATGTAATTATGTTCTTAATAAAATATAAAAATAAATAAAAATTTTAATAAAGTTTCAATAAAGAAATAAATTGGGCAATAAAGTTTTATAAAATGCAAATGTTTGACCAGAATAACGTTTCCTTCCTTGTTCCTTGAGACAGGCTCTTGTATAGTCCTAACTGGATTTGAACTTGTAATTTAGCCGAGGCTGAGCTTTAACTCCTGATCCTTCTGGCTTTACCTCCAAAGGGCTGAAATTGCAGATGTGGGCCACTGGTCCCAGGTAAATTTTCTATTTAAAAAATTTCAAAGGAGTCAAACATTCCAAGAGAAAGAAAAAAATTTTAAGTTAAAACAAAGAAATATAGCCTGCTACATCAGTACCTGAAGAATAGCATGGTATGACACATGACTTAAGGGCCCTTACTAAGGAAGTTACCAGCAAGAATCAAGATGATGATGATGATGACGACGATTGTGACAACGACGAGGACAGTTATGAGCATATTGACAGTAAATGAGCATTCTTTGTCCTTTGCTGTTATGGCACTCAATTTTCTTTATTTTATAAATGCAGAGATAGCAGAAGTTTTCTAGAAATGACAGTCAAAGCTAGGGAGTTTCTAACTATTGTTCCCCATAATTACCTCTGCTTTTATATGGGCAAGACAAAGAAATTTTGACAAAGCAGTCGAGCTTGTGGGAGAGTTGGGAAGGATAAAACAAATGTTCTATCTTTCTAAAGAGACTGGGAAAAATTAGGGGTGGAACCCATAACTTTCCACGAGGCAGAAAGCATTATTTTCAACCCACAGCTGCATTGTGAAGCAAGTGCCTAATTACCAAAATAAATGTTCTGTTCAACAGAATCCCAGACTTTGAAGATGAACTATATTTAAATATCTCATCCATTCCTTTCACTCAGTAGTCTCAAAGTTTTTTTTTAACCTGATCCACTACCCCCAGGTTAGTGAGCCCCCCCCCCCCCAAGCTCATACTCGATGTGAACACAATGTTTCTATTCAGAAGACAGGCCTTTTATTTTTTCTGCCTAGCATCCTTGGGCTTTTGTTGAACCTGAACAACACAAAGTCAGAATCTTGGCCTTTTTAGTTGTACCCTGGACCAACTAGTCCTCAAAATTCTTTATCCTCCATTTTCCCCACTTAAGTGCTGAAATAGTGTTCTGGATCTTTACCCGGGCTCTCAAGCAAATGTCTTTGAAGTACAGAGAGACCTCTCAGAAAAGAACTCAAATGTGGCCCAGATTTTTCATTCCTTGGTTAACAAAACTCAAGCTCTTCAAACTCCTCCATCCCTGGAGTTAAAATAGAGCAAGAGGTACTCCAAAAGCCAAACTCTGTAAATGTACTGCAGGCTTTTTTTTTCTTCCGAATTCCTGTTATTGTCAGAAACTAATGAAGGATCACAGCAGGGTAAGTGGGAGATGGAAGGAAGAGTTAAGGGGAGGTGACATGGAGGTAGAGGTAGGTCTATTCAAGAACCACTGTGCCTTCTAACAGGGTGCACAGTGTAAGGAAAGCCTAACAAACAGGGTTAAAGATTTTATAAGGCTTACTTAGACTCAGTTCTAAGTGGAGAGAATACCACCATGGGCTAGAGCCTATGTTGTTAGATATGGTGCCATTTTTTCTTATTTCCCCATTTCTTCATAGTTCCCAGTACTTTGTGAAGAGTGTACATCTACATCGAATAAGTGAGGGTCACTGGAATGTTATAGGTGGAGCAGGTGGAGAGTATGGCAGGGGCTCAGGTCTCCGATTAAGGCATGTTGACACATCTGGCTAGGTGGTTAGCAGTCATTAATCAGATGCCTGAAAGCCCTATTTTAAAGGCATATTTAGGAGAAGGTAGTGAAGATACTTCTGGAGTCAGCTGGAGTTCCAGAGGGGAGAAACATCACACTCACTTTTTTTTTAAAGGACCAACCCCTGTCCTTATTCTCTCTGTGTCCAAACAGAATAGTGACCTTCCTCAGAGCTTCACATTATTTCTCCAGCCTTGGTCAGGGCCCAGTGTTAACTGCTATGTAATCATTTTCTTAGTGAATAAATGAAAATTTCTTGCTCAAGGAAGATGGCTCCAAATCTTTTTCTATTTCCCTCCCCTCTTCTGCCCCTCCCATCCTCTCCCTCCTTCTCTTTCTTCCCTTCTTTCTTTTTCCCTTCCTTCCTTTTTTTCCTCCTCCTTCTAAGTGTTTTGAGACAGGGTTTCTTTGTATAGCCCTGGCTGTCCCAGAACTTCCTGTGTTGACCATGCTGGTCTTGAACTCACAAAGATCCACCTGCTACTGCCTTGGAAACATTGGGATTAAGGGTGTGTGCCACTACTGCCAGGGTTCTCTTCTGTTTCTTAGCCCTGCTTAATTTTTGCAGTGCTTGTGGTAGAATCTAGGGCTTGTGCATGCTCAGCAAGCACTCTATCACTGAACTCTGTCCTCAGCCCCTTTTATATTTTCTGATATTGTATCAAACCACTCTTCCTCCAACTCTTAGTTCTTCTAAATCCATTTAATCACCATCTATTCATTGTGCTTGCTACTCAGCTCCAGATTTGCAGTGATTCCTGTGTTTAAAAAGTCCCAAAGTTAACTTTATATTTGATCTTTAAATTTGATTCTCCTAGTGCTTTCTACACTTGGGGTTGTTTATTTTGTTTTTAAAATGCATTGGTTCTTTCTTATGTGGTACAGCAGACTGGAAAATAGCTTTTCCTGAACATTTAGTATTTAAACCAATGAATTTTTATCCTTCTACACTTTGTCTCAACATAGCTAAGTTGAATAAGCTACAACCTTATAGTTTCAAAGCCTTTCAAGCCAACAATATCATTGAAAATATTTTAATCCAGAAGGTCCAGTGACAGGCCTAAAGTGGGATCCAGCTCAAGGGTAGGTTCCAAGGCCTGACACTATTTTATTTTATATTAGATTTTCGAGACAGGGTTTCTCTGTATGGCTCTGGCTGTCCTGGAAGTCACTCTGTAGACCAGACTGGCCTAGAACTCAGAAATCTACCTGCCTCTGCCTCCTAAGTGCTGGGATTAAAGGTGTGCGCCACCACTGCCCGGGTTAAGGCCTGACACTATTTCTGAGGCTATGGAGCACTCACAAAAAGGGACCTAGCATGACTGCCCTCCGAAAGACCCAACAAGCAGCAGAAAGAGTCTCAGATGCAGATATTTGCACCCAGCCAATGGTAATAAGCTGCTGATCCCTGTTGTTGACTTAGGGAAGGATGAAAGAAGCTGAGGATAAGGGCTATCCTGTAGGAGGACCAGCAGTCTCATTTAATCTGGACCCCCGAGATCTCTCAAACACTGGACCACCAAACAGACAGCATATACCAGCTGATATGAGACCCCCAACACACATACAGCAGAGGACTGTCAGGTCTGTGTTCATTCAGAGATGATGCATCTAACCCTCAAGAGACTGGAGGCCCCAGGGAGTTTAGAGGTCAGGTGGGGTGGGGGTGGGGACATCCATGTGGAGACAGGAGGGGTTGGGAGTAGGTATGGGATGTGGAACAGTAGGAGATTGGACAGGGGGTATAAAATATGGAGTGCAAAAATTAATTAATTATTAAAAAAGAAAATTTAAACAGTTAAAAAATAAATGAAAAAAAAATCCAATGTGATCAGGATATCAATTGAATAAAAATATAAATTATAAATAATAATTATTATTATCTAATATCTCTTGATATTTTATTTCTAACATAGTAATTATGTTATCATTTAGATAACATGGAGATGGGGTTGGGGTGGGGAGAAAGTGTGGGATGAGGAGCAGTCGGAGGGTGGAAGGGGGCTCGGGGAATGGAATATGGAATGTAAAAAATAAAAATATATATAAAAAGAAAAATTTTAATTCATACCCTATTATCTGGTCATTTAGTTTTGCTGAAATCTACTTCAATTTTTAGAGTAAAGAATCTAAGGAGTCTACTTCCTAACTTTACAGACTGAGACCCAGAGAGACTCACATTTAGGCCTATTCATGCCAAGTCTGAAATAGCAGGCTATGCCCAGTCTCAGTCCTCTGGGGTAACTGGGATATACTTAACAGCATATGGTATACTGCTTTTGTACCTCAGGCTTCATAGAATCACCAGATATCTACTACACAGCTGACACAATGCTACAAATTATTTGACCCAAGTTTACCTTCTCTGGGAGAACTATGAGTTGAAGAAGTTTCCTCAATTTTCCTCTGAGGAAGCTGGCTTACCCAATATAGAGTCTGGCTATCAAACATTCATCTGAATGTGGGTATGAGAAAGAGAAAGAACACAGGCAGGCAGACAAACAGTAAGGAAACAGGGAAAGAAGGGCTCTTCTCAGGACTGCGGAGTCTTTTGGTGGTGATCTCTCTCTCTCTCTCTCTCTCTCTCTCTCTCTCTCTCTCTCTCTCTCTCTCTCTCTTGAGACAGGGTTTCTCTGTTAGCCCTGGTTGACCTGGAACTCACTCTGTAGATCAGGATCACCTTAAGCTCAGAGATCCCCCTGCCTCTGCCTTCCAAGTGCTGGGATTGAAGACATGTGTCACCATTGCCTGCCCAGAGCTACAAAATCTTAAAGATAAAAAAAAAAAAAAGCCTTAAGAATCATAGAGGGGCCACCAAATGACCAGTCCAGACAACCTGATGACAAATCCATATAAATACATCACAAGTAAAATATAAACAAATGTTCTTCATAAAACTGGGGTATCTTGGCATGGTGGCTCACTTCTGTAATCCTTCCACTTAGGAAGCTTAGGATTGGACGGCCAGCCTGGGCTACAGAGTGAGGCATTGTCTGAATTCCCCCTCAAGATCTTCCAAAATCTAATAGTTAAAAAATTTAACATTTAAGCTAACAGAATCAATAATATATAAAAAGGATAAAACATCATGAAGTAGAATTTATTCCAGAAATACAGCCATTTCAACATCCAAAAATTAATTGATGAACTATATACTTAGTTTAAAATGAAAACTATGTAATCATGCTACTAGATAAAGAAAAAAACAAGTGACAAAGTTCAATAACTGTTCAAGACCAGAAGAGCTCTCAGCAATCTTGAAATAGAAGGTAACTTTTCCAACCTGACAAAGTCAATTATGAAAAACCCACATCTAACATCATGCTTCATAATGAGAGGGTACCTGTTTTCTATTTACAGTACTTTAGCTAGTGGCTCTTGCTAGCATACTAAGAAGCCAAAGGAATAGAAAATACACAGATGGGAAATGAATTTTAAAAAAATGTCCAAGGACTGGAGGGATGGTTTAGTGGTTAAGAGCACTTGTTGCTCTTGAAGTGGAACTGAGTTCAGTTCCTAGTACTGACATGGTGGCTCATAGCTATCCACAACAGCAGTTCTGGAGAATCCAACACCTTCTTGTCATCTCTAACATTGTCCAACTTCTGAGGGTACCAGGTATATATGTAGTGCATGTATGTGTGTGTGTATATACATGTATATATGCTTATATGTATACATATATATGTAAAACTTTTATTCACACAAAATAAATATAAAAAAATTAAATTGTGTAAAAGATACAAAGACATACTTCATCAGAGAAGATATGTAGCAGCTAAAAGTAAAGGAAAGATGTTTGGTATCATTGGTCACTGGAGAAATTCAAACTAAACCCCACAAAGAGTCTACTACATACTGATGAAAACATCTAACATTTCAAAACTGACCACTCCCAATGTTGAGGAGGATTTAGAAGTGCTAGAACTCTCAGTTCCACCTGCATGGTTGCTGTAAATATAAAATGCTTCAGTTTCTCAAATACTTAAAAATAGACATAGCAACCCCAAAGAAACAGAATGACAGCCTGTTTCAAAAAAATAGAAGGAAGAGAGACAAAAACAAGGAAGAGAAGAGAAGAGAAGAGACAGAGAGAGAAAGCACAGACTTTGTATGTGGATGTTCATCATAATTATACTTGTAATAGTAAAAAAAAAAATCCTCTAATGTGGTATATCCATGCCAAGAGATACTACTCAGAAAACAAAAGTGAAGTGTTGATATCCAATGTGATCAGGATATCATGGGGCAATCTCCAAACATCTATGGTAGTGAAAGAAAGCAGAGTAAAAATACCTACTTAAAAATTATATGTTTTATATACTAGTCTTTTGAGATTAGGTTTCTCTGTGTAGCCCTGGTTGTCCTGGAACTCACTCTGTAGACCAGGTTGGTCTCGAACATATGGAGACTTCAGCCTTCTGAGTGCTGGGATCAAATGGGTGCACCACTGCTGCCTGGCTAAAATATCTTTTTTCCCATTCCCTTTATATAAAATTCTAGAAAATCAAACTAATCTAGGTGACAGAAGTCCAGTGGCTGGGGAGAGGTCTTTGGAGATGATGTATATTCTTGCCATCTTAATTATAGTGATGGCTTCATATGCCTATGTATGTAAAACCTTTTCATCTCGTGTGGTTAGATATGGCTGTTTACTTTATGTCAATTATGCTTCCGTAAAACTTTTTAAGACATGACATTTTCCTATTATGAATTTTGACAATTAGAAAATTAGGAAACTGCAGCAAAAGAAGCATATCTATAATTCCAATCACTTGGTAGCAAGTAGTTTAACTTGATATGCATTCTTTCAGATCTTGACACATACATTTGTATCATTTTGTTAAACACAGCATATATATGGTACATGCTATTTATGAAACTTTGAAATCTTATGCATGTTTTAGGGACTTTTCCATAATAACAAAATTCAATACTCCTCCAAAATAAAGCTGGAAAGAAGCACAGAATGATGGCAGGCAAGCAGGCAGGCAGGAAGCAGGGATGGAAGGATAGAGGAATGGAGGGAGGGATAGGGATAGAGGGAGCATGGAAATGAGGGAGGGGAACTAATAACAAATGTCAGAACGTAGATGAATATCAAAACAGTGGAAGAAGCCAATTGCTGCCTAAGATACATATTGTATTATATGATCCCAGCTATGAAACCTTTAGAAATACAGAATCATCAAGTGATGAAAAGTACATAACTGGCTGGGACTGGAGAGATGGCTCTGAGGGTAGCAAATGCCAGTGGTACACATCTGCAGTCTCAACACTCAGTAATCCCAGCAACTCCTCCAGTGAGATTGCAGCAGAGGAAAGAGAACCCGCCTCGAGCACTGTGGACCAGCCAGCCTGAATACATAGCAGCAGAAACCAGAGAGACCTTACCTAACAAGGTAGTAGGCAAACCAACTGGGTAAAGTCCTCATATGGCCTGGAACCCACCGGAACTCCCTCATCAATAAACAAATGGTCAAACAAATACATACACATTGAAAGACTATCATCTTCTGTGATTGTTGTGGAGGAGGAGAGGTGCAGAGAGTTGGGTAAAAATGAAAAATTATTGAAAAAAAAAAGAGGAAAATTGAGGGGTGATGCCTATGCCCATGACCTTGATTGTGGTGGTAGTTTTCTGGTTTGCACAGATGTCAAAACTCATCAAATTGTACTCTTGAAAAAAATGTGTGGTTTGCTGTATGTTAATATTTCCTCAATAAAGGGTTGAAGAAAACCACAAAATTACAAGTGAGGAAATTGAGGGTTAGAGAGGGCACAAACTATTGAAGGACACACAGCAAGTCCATTTCTGAGCCAGGACTAGAAACCTCAGTTTTGGACACCCAGTCTGATGTTGCTTCTTTCCCCACAGCACAGAGCCTGATGCGCTCCTGGTAAGAGTGCTCTCCTCAGATCTTCTTTGCCTCTGTCTCATCCTTCCTTCCGTGTCTCTCTCACCTGGTGCTCATGGGAAGTCACTGGTTCTTCCTCACCTCTGCTTCAGGTCTACTTTTCTCTTTCCACCCACCCGGCCATTCACCATGACTTCTTTTTCCTAAGACACCAAGTAAATCTTAAATTGCCTTTCCTGCAAGCTTGCTTGCCTTTTGGGCTGTTTTTCTACTTCTCAGTTAGGTGATGACTCTATGGCCTTGGTACCCTTGGACTTAAGGCCAGTGATTGCCAGCTTGGATGTATGTCAAGGTCTCCACTGTCTCACTTCCAAGCTCCCTGTTTTATGTCACTAGGCAGCTACAGGCACTAAGCCAAGGCTGATCGATGATCCATCCCCCGCTGTTTACAGATGGTGACATGAGGCCCACAGACTTTGTTCATTGCAAAGTAGGAATGAGGTCTCAGTGTGCTTGCAGCAGGCCCTTTCTTCCTCTTCCCTGTCTGCTTTTTGTCCCCATTAGCACCCTGCCTCATAGCTTCTAAGTGCTGGCTTGGAGGTCTCATTCTGAGCAGAGTCCATTGTAGCAGAGAAATAAGGAAGTGAGCCCATGATCCAGAAGGAATATAAGTGTGCTTGCTGTTGCACTGAGTTTGGCAGTGGTGCCTAGAGCTCACTAGGTGCCTGCTTCCTGCCAGGTTAGGAAATCTCTACAGCTTCTTTGGGAACACGTGGCTCCTCCAATACATTTTCCAACCACCAGAAAATGGAGCATTGTTAGGTGGCCAACTTTCTAAATTCTATATTGTGGTTTGAACAGATCATGCTCTCTCCTAAGCTCGTGTTTTGGATACTTGCTCCCCAGCTGCTGGTGCTACTTGGGGAGGTTTCAAAAACTGAGGTGGGAAGGCCAAATTGGAGGATGCAGGACACTGGGGACAGGACACTTTGAGGGCAAATTATCCTCGGCCACTTGCAGTCATACTCCTTTGTTTCCTGGTCGTCTATGGTGTGAACTGACCTCTTTCACCATGTCTTCTCTGCCATGATGGACTGAGCCATCTGAACTCATGAGTGAAAAATAAATATACTTTCCTTCTTCAAACTTTTCTGTCCTGGGTTATGTAACTGATGATGTATGCTGCTGTCAGGATGCACCAATGCTTAGGTATAACTATAAATAAGAAAGAATAAAAGAAGCCTGTCTACTCTGAGACAGTAACTGGATTGGGTCTCACCCTAACCTTTGAGGACACTTCTAATCAACTGAAGCAGCCAGTTTTGGATAGTTGACTCTTAACCCCAATGGATGGTGATCTCTTTGCTTCCAGAATCAGCATTCTTTACACTTGTAGTTTTAGGGAGGAAACCTGGAATGGCATGCCTGGGGCAGATGACAAAGTAGTCTGTCTAGAAAGACTGGCTGCCAGGATCGATGTGACTTTGATCTTCACAACCGAGTCACGAGTTCATATTGACAGCATGGTTATGGACTGCTGTTAGGATTTCATGAAACATCACAGTGCAGAGAAAATCCCAAGTGGTCACTTAGGCCGTATACTCTTGCCTGTGATCAGGATTCTGCAGATAATCCCTGACACACTTGGATTTCTTGTTAGAGAAGAGGGATGGAGCGAAGGGAAAGAGGACAGAGGACTTGGGAAGAATATGGCCCGAGTTCAAGGGCTACTGTCCCTTTTGGCTAAGTGTTTTCTTTAGACATTTTTTTTGAGACAGGGTTTCATACAGCCTCAGTATCATTATGCAGCCAAATACGACCTTAACTTCTGAGCCCCTCTGATTTTGCTTTCCAAAATGCACAGGCAGCATGGTGCCTGGTTTAAATGGCACTGAAGACTGAGCCTACAGCTTTGTGCACTGAGGCATACCTCCAGCCCCAAGCTGAGTGTTTTCTGAGGGGAATGGAGAGAATGAGGGAAAGAGCAGAGGAAGGTAATCAACATTCTCCCCAGGCCAGAGGGCACTGCAGTAGTTACCAATCTGTTACCCAACTGAAATGTTTTCTTAAGCTGCACAGCAGCGGTCCTGCAGCCTGCTGGGCCTTGGACCAATACTGGAGGGTTTGGGGTTGGCTTTATCTTTCTGTGTTTCTGTAGTGATAAATGCGCAATCTCTGCAGTCAGACAGGCATGGTTTGTCATTTTGTTGGCTTTGAGTGCTAGAGCTGGAACCCAGGGTCTTGTCTACACTAAGCACACACGTGGCCCCTGAGGGGCACTCCCAGACATGGCTTTAAGGACGGTACCCATGTACTTACTGTTCGACCTTGAACAATTCGCTTCACACCTCTCTGCATCAGTTTCAGAATCTGGGGACTGGGCCTCATAAAAGTAAACAATTAAATAAATATTGTTTTGTGCCGATTAAGAGATCTGGCAACTAGAAATTAAATATTATCTTGGGATAAACAGATGACTCACTTGAGGCAGCAAATAAAGGAAAACCCGTCCCCTCCCCCACTGCAACAACCCTCCATTCGCTAGCCCAGGTTTGTTGAGTAGCTGTTATGAAATAGGATTAATGATTGCTTAGAGCAGTAGGTCCCCAGAGCACCCCACAGGTTTCAATACACCCATAACACTGAAGTGTGTCAGTGGCAAGTCTGACCACTGACAACTAGGAGCCTGGGTTTCTTAGGGCCAGCACAAGGAGAAGCTGTGGCCTAGGCTGAGCACTGGCTCTTTGCCTGAGAAGCACCTCAGCAGTGGTGGCAGGGTTGGCAGAGGGTGAAAGTTCAAATCCCTTCATCTAGTTCAGTCTGCTAAGAGGAGCAAGTGACCAAAAGGATGGATGAGCAGCAGGCAAGGAAAGCAATACTCACAGACAGCAGCATTGAGTAAGGCGGAGTCTGGAGGCTCAAGATAAACCTGTTAGTGAGGGGAAGGTTCTGACATTTTCGTCTTTTAATGTCAGCTCCAGCTCACCTTTGAACAGTCCTTTTGCCTTCTGAAGTCATTTTACAGTATTTCAGGAGATTCTCTCGCAGCACATGGGTAAGAAGGAGACAATCTCCTTCGGCACACTGCTCCTTTCTTCCTAGCAGTACTTGGGAGGACAGTACCCTGTCCAATTCCTCCCCTGTCAGCTGTGCTGTCTCATGTAATTATTCCAACAACTTCATAAGGGAGCTGGTGAGTGCTATGTACATTGCTAAAGACTAGGGCTTGATCAGTTGATGCTGTAATTTGGATATATTTTTGTCAGCGCTGAGGATGAAACACAGACCTACTGTATGCTACCTTGGTGTTACACCACTGAGTGTTGTGGAGGTGGTGGGAGTTGTTGTTTCTTTGGTTTATGAGTCTGAATCTTGGTATGTGTAGCCTAGGAGGGCCTAGCACTCACTATGTAGCCCATACTAGGCATAAAGTGGCACTTGTCAGGCCTCAGTCTTCTTAGTGCTATGATTAAAGTGTTTTGTTATTACAGGTGGGTGCCACCTCAGAACTTGCAGAGGCTCATGTGTTAGAGGCATGGTCTTTAGAATGGAGCTGTTGGGAGGTGGTAGAACCCCTAAGAGATATGACCCAATAGAACTTCGGGACATTGGGTTTATATTCTTGAAGTAGACAATGGGAGGCTAGTCCTTTCTTCCTCTTCTTTCTCTCTTTCACTCCTGGCCACAGAGCGGGTGGTTTTGCTGGTTTACATACTACCTGCTATAAAAATCTCTATCTCCATGTGTCCAAAATTAACAGGGACGAGCTATATGGGCAGGAAGCTACAAACGATATGAGCCAAAATTAACCCTTTTCTCCTTGGAGGATTGTGATATATATATATAATTAAAACATTCTACTGCCATTATAGTGCACATGGCTATAAGTGGTAGAGCTGGGCTTCCAACCTGGCTCAGATTGACAGTGAAGTTCATGCTCTTGGTGACTGTGTTGTGTGTACTCTGCAGAAGTACTTTGTCTTACGAAAAGGAAGAACTCAAGGCTAAGTGGGTTGAGTGGTTTGTGAAGAGCTAGTGGGCCTAATTTTGTATCTTCCTGCCCTGCCTCATATTTATCTCCCTTATTCTCAATTGTATCATCAAAGGTGTGCTTTCCTATCCATGGGTATTATGTTCCACACACATATGGTCACCATGGCCTTGGAATGCCAGAGCATGTAAATATGTAAGGTGGCCTTATTCTAGCAAGGTCAGAGTTATTTATTTTATATATATATTTATTTATTTATTTATTTACTTATTTATTTATTTATTTATTTATTTATTTATTTATTTATTTATTTAGTGATTATGATTAAGGTGTTTTGCACCACTCTGTACGTGGACTAGCCAAGGTGGAAAGAAGGCAAGCAGCTTACTTCAGGATCCCTGCTGTACCAGGATCAGAGAAATTCCTCGAAGTTCTTAACTTCCAAGTCTGGGCTTGCTTCACTTGTGTATCTATGCATGTGCCCACAAAGCAACAATGAAAGCAATATGGGGCCTAAGGAAGTAGACAAAAGAACCCCAGTCTGCCCTCAGTCTCTTTTAAATCGGATCTATGGAGTCCTCCTGGCAAGGGTAAAGGGAACTGCTGCACAAGTCAGGTGGCTGAAGAGAAGGTCATGGGCTCACAGGGGTAAGATTCTTGAAAGATTATATCCCTTGGGAAAATTGACAGAAGAGAATACCAGGGTTTTAAAGGCTAGAAGCATGTTTCTGTAGAGGCCCTGTGGTATTCTGGGGTGGGGGTAGAATGGGGGTCATAGCCCAGACAGAGCTGTAAACACATTCCCATCCTAGCCCAAAGCTATGAGCCAATACTGAGTAAGAACCTGACAGGCTCAGGGATGCCATGGCTTATGGAGTGTGCAAGCAAGAGGCTGGTGTACCTATGAAAGGAGTTTTGTCAGTGATCCCAAATATCAGACTGTGGACAATGCTTAGCTACCTCATCTATACCACCTGGTTTGGAAAATACTGGATTGGATCAACCAGTGCCATTGTCAAGGTTTCTTGTGGGGGTTAGAGAGAACATAAAGAACTCAGAGGGTATTTCATGGAAGCTTTCAGACGGAAGTGCTCCAGTATAGGCCTTATTAAGCCTGCAATAATTCACATATATTGCATTATATTTGCTTTCTTTTTTGCTATTTTTTGAAACGAGTTCTTGCTATGTAGCCCAAGATGATTTAAATTCTATCTCAGCCTCTCAGATTTTAGGATTCTGAGTGCACACAACTGTGGATGACAAGATTAGGAAAAGATTTAAGTTTTTGTTTTGTATTATTGAGACAGGCTCTATCTACACAGCCCTGGGTGTCTTAGTATTCATTGTGAAGACCAAGTTGGCCTTGAACTCATAGACATCCACCTGCCTCTGCCGAGTACTGGGATTAAAAGGTGTGCACCACTATGCAGTTTTGAAGATTTAGATCTTTATTTAATTTTATTTTGACTTCATTTTATTTTATGTGTATGAGTGTTTTGTTTTTATGTAGTCTGTTTACCACTTAGTTGCCTGGTACCCACCAAGGCCAGAAGACATAATTGAATCCTCTGGAACTGGAGTTAGAAACAGTTGCGGGCTGCCATGTGGGTTCTGAGAATCAAACCTGGATCTTCTGGAAGAGAGCATTCAGCGATCTTAACCTTTGAGCCATCTTTTGAGCTCCAGTATTTAGACCTTTAGACACTGGATATCCTATACAAGGTCCAAGTGGAATGCTAAAAGCATTTTATCTAATGACTGTGGTTGACTTTCCTCTTCCCAGTTCTAGAGGTTTAAAATATCATGATAGGCAGGCCTCATTGTTTTGGCTTCTGGGGATGGTCTTCTAGTTAGCATAGTCCTTTGGTGATACGGGGCATCGCATAGCAAGAGCTAAGGAGTGTGTATGCTTGTCTCCTCTGATTTGTCTCTTTCTCCTCTTGCTGCCTTGCAAGAGAGATTTAATTTAAACACACAAAACTTGAGGATGGATACAAACTCAAGCCATCATTGTTTATAGAAAGATGGGATTAGAAACTACACCAACAAAACTGGTGTCAACAATTTCTAGGAAGAGGGAACCCCAGTCTAAGCACCTGTGATGGGGGCAGAAATATGACTGAATTCTGCAAGTGAGATTTGGAAATGACATTTTGAGCTCATTCAGATCAACCTAGGTTCATACATCATGAAGAGATTAAGGACCTGAAAACACACTCCTCAAAATCATCATTTTTTAATGCCAAAGGGACATATTTCTTTGCTACTGCACAAAGCCTTACACTATGAGAATGACAAGGGACTCTGGTTGTAGGGGTCAGAAAGTAAGCCGAGAAAGACAGCAAGGTTTTAAACCAGCATCTGCACCCCAGATAGTACATGAAAACCGGTCCCCAAATGTTTCCTGGAACCAAATGCTTTCTTCATCCTTTGGAAGGGAGACGAGATTTGAGGGAACATTTTGAAGTCACCAAGGTCCGAGCTTCAGGTGCTTGGGAGTGCTCCACAGTCCTTTCGTACAGTGGGCATGCTGTAGGAAATAGGTCTGATTCTCTCCTAGAGTGCCCACCTGGCCGGGTGGAGTGGAGCAGCAAATACTAGAAATGGTCAACCTTCCTAGATCCCATTATAGGCTGCTGCTTTCCATATGGGTGGCTTTCCCTAGGGGCCAGGGTGGGGGAAATGGAGTGAGTCAATGAGCCCTGAGGTGAAGAAGAACAGAATAGAATGCCATGTTCTTTCAAAGGGCTAGGCTCTAGGGCAATAACAAACTTTTTCAGAAAAAAAAAAACTTGCATAAAAGATTAACCATGCATTTGAGTTTGAGGTTCAGAAGAAAAAGAATATGACTGTATTCTGGATGAAGTTTTGCAGTCAGTAATACCAGGCTGTAGAAGAGAATGAATGTGTGTGTGTGTGTGTGTGTGTGTGTGTGTGTGTGTGTGTGTGTGTGTGTGGCAGAAGGGGGTGGGAAATGACGCTTCAGAATGAGAAGTGGATGTCGGTACCTCCAGAACTACATTCTAGTTAAGAAGAGTCCATTTGACAAACGTGGGCGTCCTGGAGATCGAAGCTGAGCTGTTTCAGAGCAGAGCTGGGTGCCAGATGGCTGGGTATCAGGGAGTATCAGGTGGCTATCATGCAGCAGCACCGGGTCTTGCTCGTGTACCTACTTCCTCAAGGGCTATAGCTGCCTGGCCTCCCAGCTCATCCACTCTACTGACTTGTGCTATTATCCACAGAGACCACAAAAAGCACTCTTGGCTCTGAGGCCTAGGAGAAGAATCCCTCTGACCTCTCCCCTGGGCTGCTTGCTCTCTGCATTGCATGCCAAGCCCAGGAAAATGCTATCACTGATAGGACACAATTAAAGGCCAAGCAAACTGCTCACTCTGTTACCTTAGCCTCTCTGGTGAGAGATGGGTTTGGGGACACTAAAGAATGGTGTGGCAACTGAGTACAGAGCTGAAGCTCTGCTCAAACGAAACCTAAAGGCTCCCTTCACCACTCTCCATATCCCGTTAGGCAAGTAACGTAACTCCTTCATACTTTACTTTTCCACTGGGAAAAAAACAGGAGAAATTGTCACATCACAGGATGGAGGTAGAAGGTGCAGGAGTGGGAGGAACACACATACTTTATCATCTAAAATCCTGCCAATTTTGAGAGGAAAATTTAACTTTAACAATTAAAACTGGATAAGAACCATAAGCTGGGACATTCAGTCTTTCTATTTATACATTTTTTTTTCTTGAAGAAACTTGATTTCTGCAATATATTTCTATGTAACTTGGCACAGATGGCCTCCTTCTCTGGAGCTCACAATGTCCATCTTCAATAAGAGGTAAATAGAGAATGCAAAGAGTACTATGGGAATTACATCAGCATTAAGACAGACCTCTTAGCACAGGGATGCAGCTTCAGCTGCTGTGGCAGCTGCTGAGGCAGGAAGGTCTTGGGTTCCAGGCAACTTACTGAGAGTCTGGCTTGAAGCAGCAACAGTGTTTAGGGGATTGCAGATATAGCTCAGAGGACTACTTCTCCCATCATGGGTGAGGTGCTAGCTGCCCTGGTATGTAGCACACAAAAATAAAGGCACAAAAGTTGGTAACTGTTTCAGTAAGGCTCATTAGGGATGGACTTTATCCCAATGAGCTTGGCTTTTAATTACTAATGACTGAGTAAAATAAAGGTTCCCAGCTCTTGAGCACCTAGAACAAGGGCAAGAGACTGGTGTTCTTTGGTCCTCAGCTTCATGCAATGAGAAAGAGGAGGCCGGATGCTCACTCAGAATTCTCCATCACCCAAGATGCTACAGAGGTGGGGCTTGTCATATGAGAAGCTGAAACCCTAGGTCTCCAAGTTCTGGAGATGTAGTGAGACCACTGCTTTCTATGAAAGAGGGTCTTGTTTTCTTAGGGTAAGCAGCAAAGTAAGGCATTGGGGGTAGATGGGGAGAGAACAGATCCAAAACCTTATCCTTAGAAAATATAATGTCCCAACATCCAAGTATTTACAAACCAGTCTGACAAAAAAGACTCAGAGGCTGAGTAATGGCACAGGCAGTTGAAAGGAATCAGTTCTTGAGGTTTTCAATGAAAGATTCGGTAAAACATGGCTTACTGGAAGCCATGTGTCACAGGGCTTAATGAAAACAGAGCCTGCAAGACAAGCTTTCTGTAATACACTTGGGTAAAGGGCCCACGGAGGGGCAAAACAGATGCTGGGCCTGAGCACTTGTATTTTAATTGCTAAGACCAAGGGCACCTAAATCAAAGATACAGGTTTGAGGAAGAAAAAATTCTGGGCCTAAGTATCAAACCATTCATTGAACTTCTGCCATGTATCCAGGCTCCTAACTCCATATTTCATATCACTAAAGGTGGTGAGGTGGTGGTGGTAGTGGTGGTGGTGGCATTGAGGTCACAAGCAACTTCTAGGTTGGGAGTACAGTTGTTAGTGAGGCAGTTGACTACCATATAGAAAGCCCTAGAGTGTACCCAGCAGCACAGAGAGAAGAGGAGGGGAGGGGAGGAAAAAGAAGGGAAGGGAAATGAAGGGAAGGGAAGAGAAGAGAGGATGGGAGGGGAGGGTATAGGAGGGAGAGGAGAGAAGAGAGGAAGAAAAAAGGAGGGAGAGGAGGAGGATCGAAGATATTTTACTTCTGCTTTAAAAAAGCCACAGAAGCCTCGAGAGTAATCTTAGAGGGCAAAACCTGCTCCTTGAAAAAGTGCAGACCCAAAGATGGGAATAGTCTTGTCCCCAAGACCCAGAAGCAGCCCAGTTCCTGTAGCAGTCTTTGAAGACCACTCACATCTTTGGCTTCTCTTGTCTGAATTGAATAGGGAACACTGACTGCTCCCCAAGGTTAATTTCCTGACAGTTCAGAACTGACGTGACAAGCGACAGACACATCCTGGATGGGGTCCACAGCACGGTGTTGTCTCAGTGGCCTGAGACAGGCTCTGCCGGGTTCTCACTGCCTGGTGCCTTCCTTCAGCCTGGGAGGAGCTGAGTTTGCATGCTTTTCACTAGCTGGGCAGCAAGTTCCAAGAAGACCCACCAAGGGCCTCTTGCTCACTGTGCACTTCCCAGCAACACAGTCCCTGATGAATAAATGAAGCTGCCAGAGTCAGGCTACAGTTCCAGCTTTGGCATCTGGTATTAGTATCTGATATGTTTATGACCTGTTTCTTGCTCTCCCTCCCTCCCCTGCCGTGTGTGTGTGTGTGTGTGTGTGTGTGTGTGTGTGTGTGTGTGTGTGCGTGCGTGCGCGCGCATTCTCTCTCTCTCTCTCTCTCTCTCTCTCTCTCTCTCTCTTTCTCGGCTCCTGAGGTGGGTTTCAAATGTTGTGGATTTTGAGACAGCTTCTCACATATCCTAGGCTGCCACAAACTTGTTATGTGTTTGAGGATGACCTTGAATTCTACCCCCCTGCCTTCCCCCTCCCAGGCGAATGGCAAGTGGCCAGCCTGTCCCATGATGACTCACCAACATGCTTCCTGGAGGCTGTTGTCTCCTCAAGCATGGGCTCAAGAGCAGGGAGTCTTCGAGCTGGGGAAATGTCTGTTTCCAGTGCAGGCATTTTGGGGACAATCGGTATCCTTATCAAGACACAGGACTTGGTCAGAGGAAACAAAGCTCAGAGACAGTTAGGGAGCAAGCAGGAAGAGCCTCCCTGACAGAAGGTGATTAAAACCTAGGCACGGTTTATGCACCAGGGAGTGTGTATGGCTCTCCAGCTGAGATTGTAGAAACCTCAAAGCTCATGGGGCCCTAGAGAGTTGCTGGCCTCTTCGCTGTAAAAATAAGGAAACAGACCCTGGGAGGGGAAGCGATCCATGCAGGGACTGAAAGAAGAATACTGTCTGAGCAGAGACCAGGACCTGTTGCTTGGCCTCTTCAGCTACAACAGGTCCCTGTTCTCCAAGATGAGGGAGCCTCTCACCTCCAGGACAGAGCCCTGAATCTACAGTGTCTTCCCAAATGGGGAATGACTTGCTGTAGCTCTCAGAGGAAGCCAGAGGCATTTTTCCAAGATACCGACGTCTAGTAGCTGTTGCATGGAGTCTCCTGGCCTTTTCTGAGTGTCTGATGGTTGATCTTGCATAAAGACTAGGATTTCTCCTCAAATACTGGCTTATACTTGCAGTTCATCTCTCGCCCAAGGAAGACCTTCACTCAGGCAAACAGGCAGATGGTTTACCACGTGGGAAACACCTTCCTAATGTCTCTGGTAGCTCACTGAAGAGGGGACACAGTCACTCAGGAATCAGGTTCCCAAAGTCATCACATTCCGGGGAGCTACTCAAGGACAAACGCCTGGGAGGAGAGAGGTGAGAGGAAAAGGAACTATGCTGGCCTATGACATCTGCTAGGGAAGACCCAGAGAGGCCTAGGGGTGATTGGGGTGGAGGCCCTCTTTGTCCTCTTTCCAAGGGCTTCCTTTAAGGCTGACATAAGTTAATCCAACTCTAGGGTTCTGTCACCTCTTCACCTCACTGCTCTGACTCTCAGCGCCATCTTGGAACTGAGGACCCTGCATGGCCTTAAGTAGCATAAGGCAGAGCTCCCGCAGGTCTCCGGAGGAGCCTGAGGACCAGCGGTTCCTGTCACTCAGTCAACTCTGGAGAACACACTTATGGAAGAGTGTGTGCACTGTGGAATTTTTCCATGGGTGACTACCCTGTGCTGGAACCCTATCAGAGAGCATGAGGAAGGCACTTCTTTCTCTTTTTCTTCACCCATCTCTCTGCCTCTCTTTTTGGAGGGTCTCTCTTCTGTATAGCCATGGCTCTTCTAGAGACTCCCCTTTTAGAACATGTTGGCTTTGATCTCACAGAAGTCTACCTGCCTCTGCCTCCCAAGTGGTGGAATCAAAGGTGTTTGCCACCAAGCCTACCTGTGCAACCTTTTCTTGGTGTTGCTTGGGCAAGGATGTAGAATCTTCTAGTGTTGCCCACTGAAAAAAGCACACTAGTACATTTCACGACACCAATGAGCCATCAGGCATTTGACACTCAGGATCGGATGATGTGTTAGGATAGCACTCATCCTAGGTCTTATCATGACAGCAAGGCTGAGTGACAAGAGTTCTTGTCCTTCTGGATTGCATCCTGAAATTCCTAGGGATCCAGTGCTGAGATGAATGTCTGGGAGCTGACCATCTCTAAGGCTGGGCGATGTGTACAGGAACCCTTACATTTTTGTGATTAGGTTTGCTGTTTTCTGTGACAGCCGGTTTTACTGTGGGATACAGAAAGTTGTCAAGGAAGGTGTGTACCCAAGTGTGGTTACCTGGCCTCCTTGGGAAGGCATTTGGTGTGGTGAATAACCCCCACAGAGGTGACAGGAACCCTCTGTGTGTCACTCCCTGTGCACTAGCAGCACTGTGGGTGTGCAGGCAGCAGCTTGTGCCTGGAGACGGCTAGCATGCCCCTTCTCTTCAGCCCCCTCATTCTGGCGGCAGCCATGCTACCCCTCAGTCTGTGGAGGCAGGTTTGTGTGCTGGGCAGTGGACGAGAGAGGCCAAAGCCTGTTCCTTGGGAGGAATGGAGGGAGAGGAGGAAGAAACTCGCTCAGAGGCAGGCATGAGCCTCTGAGTTGAACCTGGGGGAAGAGATGGCTGAGTCTCCTGATGTAAGTTCCTGCGCCTTCTTTTCTGTAGTTACTATCAGGGCCCTTTCCACTCCTCAGGGAGCCATCAGCTGCTGTTTCTGTCAAGATGTGGGACCTCTGGGAAAATATCCATTATCATGACAGAGTCAAATTCTGGAAAGGCCTTTCCTGGTGCTCCTGAACTCTTAACTATTTCAAAGATTCTGGGAAAGTTGGCCAAGTAGTAATTCTCCCTAGGTGATCCCCTGGGCTGTGACCATCTCATAAGGCAGGAGGCCCCTTCACGTGTGGGCAATCATTTCTTTTATTGTTTAAGAAAGAAAGCACAAATCCTCATGGGCTGTCTGCTGGCCTAGCAGTCTCAAGGAGGCTAACTATCTCAGGGATCCTATGTTGTGGCACTGACCCAGGCTTAGCTGTGTGAACCTAGGCTGCTCCAGAAAACCAGCTGGCCTATCTGTAGTAGTGATTTTTCTCCTGAAGTTCCTGTCTCAACTTTTTATTCTTGATGCTCTCACCTAGGGTTACAGGGTCAAGTCCCACCTGCAACGTCACAATGGAAGAACCACCACACAGTTACTGACTTCTGTCTCTCTCCGAGAAAGTTTTTCACAGCTAGGCCCAATCTGTTGTCATCATGATTTGCTTCTTACTGTCTTGGGCAATTTGATTCACAGGCCCTCCTGGTTGGCACTCTCATGGTGAGTGAGGTCATTCAGCCTTTTAAGATTCAGCAAGTGAGAGAGGAAGGATATAATGGCTTGAAAACAAAACCACCGGAGAAGGAGCAGTCGATAACTGAGCAAGAGCAGGGCCCAGACAGCCCCCTCTTTCTGCAGCATCCTTGTGGCTCCTGGTTGCTAGGAGCAGGCGCTTTTGTTGCTAAGCAACGGGAGCCTGGTGGATTAAAATCAATTTCCTGAGCTCACTGAAAGGGGGAGGGAGAGAAGATGGAATGCAGATGCCTTGGGGAAGATCTTTGCTGCCTAGAAGCCCTACTGAAAGATGAGGAAGGTGACTGTGCACCACCAGTACAGAGGCCTAGAAAGATGCTGGCAATTAAGGTGCAGATTAGAGCACTAATGAATGCTAGTGCTGCTCCTCTGGGAATTGGTAGTAAGTCCGCCACTCCCTCAGGTCTTTATGATCTGATTGGTCCATCATGGACTGGGCACAGATTTCCTTACAAAGAAGAAATTGGAGCTATTTAAGGTCTATGTGTTCTCAAGAGTCCTGGACTCTTGAGTCCAGGTGAATAGCAGCAACCATTGGCATATAATTCCCTGTCATTTGCTTAGATAATAACCCCAGTGAAAGGGGCTGGAGAGAAGGCTTGGTAGTTCAGAGCACTTGTTGCTCTTGCAGAGAACCTGGCTTTGGTTCCCAGTATCCGAGTCATGGATCTCAACCATTTTAGGGCATTCTGAACCCTCTTCTGATCTCTGCAGGTACCAGGCATGCACATGGCACAAGAACACACATTTAGGCAAAACACATAAAACAAACAAACAAACAAACAAAGCCCAATGAAACAAGCAAACAAAAACCCCAACCTTACAAAAAATCTCAGTGAGGACAGGATGTTCCTTTGTGACCCCTCCACATAGGCAACACTTTTTCTTCTGGCCCCTGTCATTGTCCCCGTGGCTACTTCCTGTGTGGTTTAAGAGAGTGATTCCAATCCATCTCTCTGTAGAGGTGTATAGCCCTCTCGTCTGTAAATTCCATACTCTATCTTAGTTATTTTTCTAGAGGGCAGACTGCAGTTAGAGAATATGAGGAGGTGTTCTCCAGTGTTGTATTTTAATTCCCCACTTCCTACTTTGTCTTTAGTCTTACAGGATGAGCCAGCAGTATAAACCCAAATGGCAGGATTCAGCATTCAATTACTACCTCTATTTCTAGGTTTTTCCTATTGTCCTCCTTAGGGGAGGACCGCTTGCCCTACGCTGGAGGTGTGGAACATAGAGAGAAAACATGTGTATGGATGAACTTCACAAATTTACAATTGGGGTTTCTGTTGCAGAATTAGACAGGTGAAAAGCTTGAGAAGCCTACAGAATCAAATCCATCTGCTGAAGTATACTCTAAAATTCAACTACTTGAGGAGCCTGGAAGTGTAGCTCAGTTAGTGGAGGGCTTTTCTAGCATGTACAAGGTCCTGGATTTGACTTCCTTACTTGATAAACTAAGCATGATGATGCATACTTGTAATTTCAGCACTGGAGAGGTAGAGGTAGGATGAGAAGAAATTTAAGGTCATCTTTATCTACATAGTGAGTTTGACCCTGTCTCAGAAAAAGGAATCACTGAAGATCTCTGGAAACTATTTCAATTGCCTACAGCAAGACTGTAGTAAATCTTTGTAAGAATTACAATAGTCTGTTGTGCCCTCATCTGCTCCCATCCATTAATACGCACTAGAGTAATTTTGAAAGAGGAACCTCAAGTGAGAAAATGCCCCTGCTGCATTGGCCTGTGGGCAAGTCTGTGATGCAATTTCTTGACTGATGATTGATGACTGACAAGGGAGGGTCCAGCTCACTGTGGGGGTGTTGTCCTAAGAAGTCAGGCTGAGCAAGCCAGTAAGCAGCATTCCTCCATCAGCTCCTGCCTCCAGGTTTCTGCCTTGAGTTCTTACTCTGACTTCCCTCAGTGATGGACTGTGATGTGAAACTGTAAGGTGAAACACACCCTTTCTTCCCCAATTTGCATTTTGTCATCATTGTAACCACAGCAATTGACACCCCAGCTATGATACATCCTTAATCCCCTGTTCAGTATCCATGGTGTTTTATTCTGGAGTTGGATGGGGTCAGTAAGCAACATGGTGTTTCTTCATCTTGTATCTCTTGCTACAGGGTGGCAGTTTGACCCAGAAGGGATAGACTGCTGGAATTTATCATCCCCATAAGCTTTTTCTCTCTGGGGATGGGACATGATGGGCTAGGAAGTTCTCTTTCCTCTAAGCTCATATTAGTAAGGGCAGGGCTCTCTACTGGGCAGACTGACAGGCCAGTAGGTAACATTGTGTTCAGATCATCTCTACTCCACATCATCCATAGGGAGAGGGTTCGATGCCAAGAGAGAAATGTGAAGGAAAATGGCGGCTTTCTATTCTTGTGCAGCAGTTTGCTCACAGAACAAGTGTCACTCGGCTTCCCCTGCTTTTGGATCTAATGTACGAGAGCAGAGGTTCTGTCCACAAGGAAATACCAGCTTTAAAACTAGACAATTCCTGAGTTGTGGATACAGCTTGGTGGTACAGCATTTGCCTAACATCTTCAAGGCTCTGGGACTGACCTCTAGTGCCATTGGTAAGGAAAACAAAACAAAACAAAACAAAACAAAACACCCCCAGAAAGCCTTAATGGTTATCTAAAAGAAAAATGGCGAAATTTACTGCTTAAGGGGTTTATCAGAACCAGCCCTCATTGTTGAATAATTAAGAGGACTGGGAGTACTATGACTCTAGCAGCAATTACAGAATGCTTAGACAAGATATGAGTTTAATAAAAAGAACCAGAGCAAAAGCTAAGAAAAATCTTCTTATGGTCTGAATAAGCCTCAGAGACAGTTGAAACCCTGCCCTTGTAATGGCCCTGACTTTAATTGGATGAGATTGTAGAATAATTTATACTCTAGGGCATTGTTAAAAATGCAATGGTGGAATTATGAAGCAATTAGTGCAGGCTAATAGTGTGAGATATCACTAGAGATAGATTATACAGGAGCTAAAAAGGAATCACAGGAAAAGAGGCAGAACTGTGCTAAGATCCCAGTAATGTTCGGTGGCAGAGGTGCATGCGTGGCTGAGACTGAGACCTCTGAAGGGCTAGGTGAAGGCTGTACAATGAAGGGAAGTGGACGTTTCTGTACTCTTGTAGTAAAGTCAATAATAATATCAGTAGTTGCAACAATATGATATTTGAAATATCCAGTTTTCAAAACATTTTTGAGACATGCAAAGAAACAGGAAACTGGCAGATAAACAGGAAAAAAGCAAGCAACAAGTCTCGAGGGGGCAGATTGTCAACACAGAAGACAAAGCAGCTGCTGTAAAGAAAGCTATGCCTAAAGAGCCACAGGGTGTATGATGACAAATAGACCACTAATAAAGAAAAATAGAGAAATAGACCACTACCAAATAGACCACTAATAAAGAAAAATAAAGAAATGCGAAGTATAAAAACAACCAATAAGAAATTTATACTAAATACTACAATAGCTGAAACAAAAAAGAGTGCATTTGAGGCAGCAGGAGAAAACTCAGCAAACCGTCAGCCAGGAAAGTGGGCAGAGCTCAGAGCAATGTGGGGCACTGTGAGCAGACATGTACATCCAATGGAATTCTGGAAAGAAGAGGGAGATGGAGAGGAGAAAATAAATAGTAAAGATGCCTCAAAATTTAAAGACAGACAGTAATCTACATAGCTAAAAAGTTGTATACATGAGAAGTTGAGTGGACACCGGAAGGGTCATGGTAGAAATACCACAAAGTGATGAGAGCCAATGGATAAATAAATAAATAAATAAATAACATCTGAGACAAAAAAGCAAAAGGAAATGATTCATCATGATTAAGAAGTAATAGAGGCTAAAGGTGGTGGGATGACCTATGCAAAGAAAACTGTCAGCACCTAATCTTATATATGGAATGTCCCTAGTAAGCAAATACATAGAGACACAACGTAGATTACCAGTCACTGTGGCCTGGGGAAGTAGATAGTGGTAAGCATTCTGTCGCATTACAAACATATTAAAAACGTTCAATCACATACTTTAGTAAATGAATTACTTGGTCTGGAAATTTTATAGGCATAAAAATGTAAACTTGAGTATAGCAGTCCATGCCTATAATTTCAGTACTTTGAAAGCTGAGACAGGGTGTATGATGACAATGGCATGCCATGACCATGATCTTGAGGACAGTCTGGACTACACTGTTAGTTCGAGGGAGTGGCTCATGCTACATAGTGAGATGCTAGCATACAAACTTGTAAACTGAAATCAGCAATATAAATTCCCACCTCAAAGGCCTAGAAAAATAAAAATTAAAGAGCAGAATAAACCAAACAGAAGGAAGCCAACACAAAAGAGTAGAACAGAAATAAATAAAAGAATAAAACAATGGGAAAAAATCAACAAAACCACAAATTAATTCTTTGAAAAGCTCTTCATACAAAATGAGAAAACTTAATGAGACCTACCAAGAAAATAAGAGAAGACACAAGTTAATAAAATTAAGAATAAAGAGAAGAGATAGATATTGGCCTTCCAGAAACAAAAGAAACTTAAAGAAAAGTTATGAACAATTGTATGCCACTAAATTAGATTACTTAGATGAAATGGGGAGATTTCTAAAAAGCCATAAATGACCAAAATTCATGCAAGACACAGAGAATCTGAATAGAACCATAATGAGAGCTGGAATGCTATTAATTAAATACTCTATTGCCCATTCTTAAGCCTCACCTCACTGGTGACTTTCATAAAATAATAAAAGAATTATTAATACCAGTTTTCATAAACTTTTCCAAACCTGTGAAAGATATAACAAGGAAAGAAAAACACAGACTATTATCTCTTCTGGGTATTGATGCAAAACACAACAAACCCTAACACACTGAATCTGGTTACATATGTAAAAAGTTTATACACATCACCTTATGGATCTTTCCTAGCAATACAATACTGACTCAATGTCTGGAAATAAAGTAATATAATGTTGAGAGGTATAAAAATTAGCAAAACATAGTTTTTTTTTTTTAAAGAAAAACACTACAAATTAGGAATAGAAGAGAATTTCTTCAATAAGGTAAAAAGCCATATATAAAAATCAAGGCTGAGCCTGGGGTGGTGGTGGCCCACGTCTTTAATCGCAGCACTTGGAAGGCAGAGGCAGAGGCAGCGGCAGAGGCAGAGGCAGCGGCAGAGGCAGAGGCAGAGGCAGAGGCAGAGGCAGAGGCAGAGGCAGAGGCAGAGGCAGAGGCAGAGGCAGAGGCAGAGGCAGAGGCAGAGGCAGAGGCAGAGGCAGAGGCAGAGGCAGAGGCAGAGGCAGAGGCAGAGGCAGAGGCAGAGGCAGAGGCAGAGGCAGAGGCAGAGGCAGAGGCAGAGGCAGAGGCAGAGGCAGAGGCAGAGGCAGGAGGCAGACAGATCCTTGTGTGTTTAAGACCAGCCTGGTCTACATAGCTAGTTCCAGGGCAGTCAGGGCTACACACAGAGAATCCTGACCTTGAAAAAAGCAACAAAACAAAACAAAATAAGGTAAAAACAAACAAAAAAAATCCCAAAATGGTGCCCCCTCCCTCCAAAATCCAAGGCTGGGCTGGTGAGGTGTCTCAGTGGGTAAAAGCATTTTCCATGCAAGCTGGCCACCTGAGTTTTTTCCTCAGATCACATGTGCAAATGTTTGATGCAGTAGTATGCACCTATAGCACTAGCACACCCCTGGAAAGATAGAAGGTGAAAACGGGAAGTTTCCTAGACGTGGATAGGCTAACTAGCCTAGAGTGGGCTGCTTGGTAGAGATGAGAAGCAAGATTTTGACTCAATAAAGTGGAAAGCAGGTACTGACTTCAGAAAGTTGTCTTCTAACCTTTATCACATATGACATGTCAGGCTTTTGCCTGCACACACACACACACACACACACACACACACACACACACACACACGCACAATAATAATAATAATAATAATAATAATAATAATAATAATAATAATATCTCAACACTAAGATCATAATTCTTGGTGAGAGATTGGTTGCTTTCTCTTTTGCATGAGAAAAATGACAGTGATATCTACTATTATCATATCAATTCAATATTATACTTGAAGTTCAAGACAGTCCAATAAAAAAATCCAGGTTAGAAAGGAATAAATAAAACTACTTCTGTTTGCAGATGAGGTAGAAGTGGTCTCATATGTAGAAAATCTTAAGGACTTGACAAAAAACTGTTAGAACTAATCAATTCATTCAGGATGTTTACAAATAATATCAATATACAAAGATCAATTTATGTTTTATATACTAGCAATAAACATTCTTAAAATAAAACTAAGAAATTATTTCTATTTATAATTGTATCATAATGTACAAATTACGGTTCACTTATAGGAGTTCCAGGCCACCTAAGCTATAGAGTGAGATCCTGTCTCAAAAACAAACACAAACAACTCTGATACACTGTAAACTACAATATATTGCTGGGAGAAATTAAAACATAAATAAATAAGACCATCTTTACATCATGGATAAGGCTTACTATTGGTAAGATAAGTTGTCAATTTACTACAGAGTATCATAGTACTCTTACTTTAATCAATACTTTTATCAAAATGTTTACTGAATTTTCTTTTCAGAAATTGATCCAAATTTTAAATGAAAAGGCAAGAGAACTAGAATAGACAAAGCATTTTTTAAAGAGAAAAACAATGTAAGATTCACAGTTCCTGATTTCATATTCATCACCAAGTTACAGCCACCAAGACAGTGTGGTAATTGCATAAATATGTACATATTGACCAATGAAACACAATTAAGAACTCATTTAAAAATGGTGACAGTCATGAGTCGAAAGGAAGAGGAAGTAGACAGCTATTGTTTAATGGGTACAGAGTTTTAGTTTGGGCAGATGAAGAAGTTCTAGACATAGATTAAAGGTGAGGGTTGCACAATAATGCAAGCGAATTGAATGCAACTTGAAATGACAAAAAATAGGATTGGCAAGATGGCTCAGTGGCCACCTGTAGGGAGCCAGAGAAGTCAAAGACCCCAACACCACAGTCTAATGAAAGTAGCCAAGCTTTCTCTGGGTGAGAGGCTGGGAGGAATGGCGAAGACTTCCTCAGACCCAAGTGTGAATGCTGATAGGCTGTACAGAAAATGCCTATTGTAGCTTCCCTCCTGGGTGTTTATGGACTGAGTACTGCCCCCTTACAGAGACTGCTCCTACTGAGATTAGCTGAAGCTTCATCTTTGATTCAGTTGTATGCCACAAACCCCATCTCCTTGTTCATCTGTAAGCAATAGGCTCGCCTTCGTGTTCTATTGCATACGTGCTGAGCTTCTGTGGAGCTGCACTTTCTCCATCTGAGAGCCTAGAGCACCCAATGCCAGCCCTTCTGCCTCTGTGTGTCCCTGTCCTTTTTTCATTTCCTCAGCACCCCTGGTCAGGATGCGTGATCAAGCCATGCAACATCGAGGCAGCCATCAAGTCTGAAGACATGAACTCAATTCCTAGGACGTGTATGATAGAAAAAGAGAAGCAACTTCTCCGAATTGTCCTCTTGTTCTCTGACCTACACACACATGCACTGGAATGTGCACACACATGGAAATTGTTAGTAAAATGGCTGAAATTACAAATGTTACACTATGCATTATCTTACCACCATGAAACAAACCTACTTCTTTTTATGCTTTAAAAGTTGCCAACCAGTTAAAAATGCATGCTGCTTTTGCAGAGGACCAAAGTTTGGTGCCCAATACCTACATCAGGCAGTTTACAACTTCCTGTAACTCCAGTTCCAGAGGATCTGATGCCATCATCTAGCCTCTTTGGTACCTGTGTGGACACGTGTACACACACACACACACACACACACACACACACACACACACACACGCACGTAAAATAAAAGCTGTCAGAAAGTGAAAGAACAATGCACAGCATGAGACAAAATATTTGTCGTAAGTTAAATAAACATTCTATATACAGAACTAGCTGGAATCCTAGCACTAAAGATATGGAAAAGCTCAGAAGCAGTGACCTTGATGCCAGTCCAAATTTCATAGCAAGACTGTTTATTGAAAAAAACCACACCAAAGCAATAATAAAAAACTTCTTAAAATTCAACAACAAAGAGAAAAGTGGCAGCAATTAGAAATAATAAAAGAAAAGGAAAAGAAAAAAGAGAGAGGCCAGAGATGTACTTTAGTGGTAGACTGCTGGCCTAGCATATGCAAGGCTCTTGAATCAATCCCCAGTAATGTTTGGGGGGGGGGGGGGAAACAAACCAAACCAAACACGAACAACAACAACAACAACAAACCCCAAACTGGCATGCTATGGATGTTGGAAGTGATCACACTGTCCTAACAAGCAACAAAAAATGTAAACAAAGCTGAACCATTAACAACTGTTCATAGGACCAACAGCCAACAGAGAAATGAGTCTTCAAGGTAAACCAAGCTATTATATAAATGGACAAGCTAATATACAGGAGGAGCACACTACCAGGGGAGAGAGCACTCTGAGAACCAACAGTGCCATAGGAAATCCCAAGCTATAACTGACAAATTGCTGGAAGTTCACAACACATGATCAGAGAATTAAAATCTCCAAGGGACTGCTAATCATAGGAGGAGTCCCATGGTTTTGTAAGCTCAGAGATCTACCAGTTTCTCATAGTGAAGACTGAAGAAAAATAACCTCGTATTTCCATCAGAAGTATTAACCACTCTGAAATAAACTAGACTGGAGGATTTTGTTCTTAACAAGGCTTGCCTACATTCAAGAGATCACAATCAACCAATCCACACCCTCTCACTGTTTCTTTTTAAATATAGGATCTTGCTGTGTAACTTTGCCTGGGTTGGCTTTGAACTTGCAGCAATCTGTCTGCTTCAGTGCTGAGTGTATGCTACCAACCCTGGCTCAGATTTTGAAGTTGAACTGCTGTTTAGTGAAAGCTTAGACATGAGTGTTAAGAGAGTTGAAAAAAATGCATTCAAGAAGAAAGACATATGAGAGAATGGATATGGGCTTCTTTAAGAAAGAATTGCCAAAGAAGCTATGTTCATGTGTCCGTGGGCATGTATGCATGCATGTGTATATGTGGAGGTCAGAAGCCAAAGTATATCTCCATCCTCCACTTTCAATATAACGACCTAATAGGGATTACTAATCTTACTGTGTGTTTTCCTCTTTTTTCTACTTTGTTTTTATTTGTTTGTTTTGTTTTGTTTTGCTTGTTTGTGTTAAGACAGGTATCTCACTGAATCTAAAGCTTACTATTTGGCTAGACTGGCTAGCTAGCAGGCTCCAGGGATATATCATCTGCATTGCACCCTCTACCCTTCTAGGTCTACCATCATGCCAGGCTTTTGTGTTGATGCTGGGGATCTGAACTTGGGTCCTTCCTTGTGCTTTCGCAGCAGGCACTTTATTAGCTGAGACATCCTTCCAGCCCACCTCCATGAGGAACTATTTTAACTTTTCATATAACATTCATTATACACACACACACACACACACACACACACACACACACACACACACACACACACATTACAGGCTAGAATTCACAGGTGAGGGAGGTCATGCAGTTTTATCTTTCTGAGTTTGAGTCATCTCCCACAATAATATACTTTCCAGATCCACTCATTTACCTGCAACTTATAATTTTTTAATGTACAGCTGAATAAAATCCTATTATAATTAAGTGACACATTTTTGTTATCTATTCATGTTGTCAAAAAATTTTAATCCCAATTTGGGGATTTTACCTGACCTTGATTTCTCAGTTCCTGGATAAAAGACATACACAACCCTTATATTTACAATAAGCCTTAAACAGCACAAGATCTGGGCTGATATCTACCCTTTATGTCATTAGAATTTACTTTTTTATCTATAACCCCAAGTTATTACTTGATATGTTTCATCTGGGCTGCTCTTAACTCTAATTGACCAGCCCTCAGGGCCACGATTTCATGATTCTCCTAACCCATGACGGCTTCTCCTTTCTCCTTCACCTTCTTCTCCCCTCATGGTTCTCCTCCAACCCCCAAGTCTGGGAATCCTAACCCCACCTATGTCTCTTCTGCCTAACTATTAGCTGTCTGCATCTTTATTTGTCAATCAGAAATAACTTGGGGGCAAGGTCACAGAGCATGTCTGGGACAACCAGGTCATGTGTATGTGTGTGTGTGTGTGTGTGTGTGTGCACTGAATGTTACAATACACAGCTAAAGACCAAACCTCAACATATTCATCTGTTGAGGGTAAAATTAGGTGCTGAGGAAGGGCAGAGGGGGGCCCATAAGGACACATGTGGCATGAAAGAGGAAGAGACTGTTGGAGGAGGCTACAAAAGGGGATGGAGACATATTGTGGTGGCCTGCTTTTAATCCCAGCATTTTGAAAAGTAGAGGTCTGTCAGTTCCAGGCAAGCCAGGACTACATAGTAAGATGTTGTCTTAAGAAAGGGGGATAAATGGGGACATGGGAGTGTAGGAGATGAAGAGGTGAGGAGAATATATGGAAATACATTTTGTTGGAAATGCCATAATGGTATTTAATAGCTTGCATGCTAACTTAAAGATTAAAAATGTGAAAGATGAAGAGAAATGACCTAGAACAGTGGGCCAGCTATTAAAGGCATAATAGGTAATAGACACAAAGAAGAAAAAGAGAAAGGAATAGAAAAAATCTGCACCAATGATACCTGAGAACTTTCTCAAGTTACTGTCTGACATCAAACAATAGAAGCAGGCAATTCAAGAAAACATCAAGCAGATTCAACACACATCATTTCATTTAGGCATGTATTCAAACTAGAGAAAATAAAAAATATGGGGAAAATGTTTAAGGCAAAGCAAGAAACCACATAACATGTACAAACAGCAAAGGTAAGAGTTATGCCTGCCTTTTCTTTGTTTATCCATGGAAACGAGAAGAGAGTATGGTGAAATATTTAAGACATCAAAAGAAAAACCTTATCAATCTAGAACTTTTTATTCACAAGGTACCATTCTTCACAAACAAGAAAAGGATGGAGTTTGGATTGTCTTAGACAAAAAACAAATGGAAGACATTTGTTGCCAGTACAAATGTTAGACAATTGAAGTTCTTCAGAGAAAAGAAACCACATAGGTCAGGGACCTCAAGTGTGAGTGCTGTTTAGTGATACAAACCTGAAATTCCAGCTACTCTGAAGGACTGAGGCATAAGGCGTGTAAGCTGGACTATCCTAGACATGACACTTTGTCTCAAGCAAAATAAAAATTTACAAAAGGGTTGGGGGTGTGTCTAAGTGAGCAATTGTCTATCTTGTGTGTGGCCTTGGCTTTAATACTCAGCACTGCAAAACAGAAGGGAAATCTCTAGGTCTATGCAGGGAGAGGACCTGGGTTGTTTAAAAAGGCAAGCTGAGCAAGCCATGGAGAGCAAGTCAGTAAGCAGCACTTCTTCATGATTTCTATCCCTGCTCTTGCTGGAGTTCCTGCTCTGACTCTCTTCAGTGCTTAACTGATCAGGACATGTACGCCAAATAAAGCCTTTCTTCCCCAACTTGCTTTTGGTTAGTGTTTATCACAACAACAGAGACATAAACGAGGACACACACACACTCACGTGCACGTGAGCATGCAATAGATTATATAGTTCTACAAAGAACAAAATTATGTCATTTTCAGTAACATGGGTAAATGGGAGGGCATTATGTTAAGTGCAATTTGACATAAAGGAAAGACAAACACTACACATTCTTACATTTGGGAGCCAAAGGTTGATCTCAATGATGTAGATAATAGAGTGGAATTATCAGCACTTGAAAAAGGTGTCAGTAGTGGTGGAAAACAGGATCCTTAGAGGATACAGGAACGCAGTTGGATACAAAGAATAATGTCTAAATGTATGTGATAGAATAAGGATGGTTAACAATTAAATGGCTATCTCAAAATAGTAGAGCATTTTTGAATGTTGCTAACACAAGGAGTTAATACATACCTGAAAAAAGTTATGCCAAGCACTCTGATCTGATCATTACGTATTGTATATGTTAGGATTCTGTCTAAGCTCCACCCCACAGTTACCTGGCAAAAGACAGGTATGCTCTATGCCTGTTACCTGGCAACAGCTAGGTATGCCTGGCCCACTATAAAAGGGGCTGGTTGTCCCCTCCTCTATCTTTTGCTCCTCTCTTCCTCTCTTGCTCTTTCTCTGCTTCCCCTTCCCCCTCTCTCCCTATTCTCTTCCCCCTCTCTCCACATGCTCATAGACAGCCTCTACTCTACTCTTCTACTTCTCTACTCTCTCTGCCTTTCTCTGCCTCCACTACCCTACTAATTCCCCTCCCCATGCCCTGAATAAACTCTATTCTATATTATACCATCGTGTGGCTGGTCTCTCAGGGGTAAGGAATGCCTTGGTATGGGCCCGCTGAGGCACCCCCTTCTCCCATACCTCACCACACCTCCATAGAACATATCTCCCTTCTCTTTATCTTTTTAATAAACACAACAGTATATATGTATGGAAATAACACAGTGTGTCACATAAATATATATGACTACTATGTTTTAACTAAAAATTTAAAAATTTCGAGATTTGTCTTCAGATCAGGAAAATTTATTAGACATCATGGAGGGCACTATCTAATGTTAAAGGAACTGATGCTCCAAGAAAACAGAATTCTTACTGAGTATCTGTCTTACAGCAAAGCATTAGAAAGCATGTGGTAAGCAAGAAACACCATGGTGGTCTAAGATGGTGACTAATACACAGTCTTCTAGAAACTCCAGGGAGTAGACAGGGAAATTTTGGTAATAGTTGTCAGACAGTGTAGACAACATAGAAATATCTTTAGTAATAGTCAAGTAAAATTGGCAACAATACAAAGTTAGAGAGAAGGTTTAAAGTCCATGCTGGTGGAGTCAGCTCAGTTTATTAGTGAGCTCCCCACTCACATGGAGATGGAGGATCAGCAGCAAACTGGGAGCCATGGATTAAATCAGAAAGCCTCACACATGTACTTAAGAGTTTCTCTTTTTGAAAGTAGCCAAGGAGCTAAAGGGATCTGCAACCCTATAGGTGGAACAACATTATGAGCTAACCAGTACCCCGGAGCTCTTGACTCTAGCTGCATATATATCAAAAGATGGCCTAGTCGGCCATCACTGGAAAGAGAGGCCCATTGGACTTGCAAACTTTATATGCCCCAGTACAGGGGAATACCAGGGCCAAAAAGGGGGAGTGGGTGGGCAGGGGAGTGGGGGTGGGTGGATATGGGGGACTTTTGGGATAGCATTGAAAATGTAAATGAGCTAAATACCTAATAAAAAACGGAAAAAAAAAGAGTTTCTCTTTTTTAAAAAAAGATTTCTTTATTTTACATATGTGAATGACATTGTCACTGTCTTCAGACACACCAGAAGAGTGCATCAGATCAGATTACAGATGGTTGTGAGCCACCGTGTGGTTGCTGGGAATTGAACTCAGTTCCTCTGGAAGAGCAGTCATTGCTCTTAACCACTGAGCCATCTCTCCAGCCCATACTTAAGACTTTTAGTAAGCAACATTTTCTAGAGCAGAAGCACCTTCAGGCTGCTCATGCATTTCCATTGTAGTGCATGGCCCTCCCAAGCTCAGCTTCTCTGTATAGACATCTGCTCCTTCTTCATTCCATGCTGCCCCAGTCAGGCCAATCTCAAGGCTGTGGAGGTCAGGGCAAGTGGCACCTGATGACAGGGAAATTACATTGGTCAGGCTCCCATAGGAAGCACACAAATGAAGGTAAGGGAATTGCATTTTTGTTTACTGGTATCAAACATGGGGTAATTAGAGTCTAGAGGAGTGGATTTGTATATATGACTCCAAAGGTCATACTTAAAACTCTGGACAATAAGGCTAAAATGTACCAGCTTATTCAGCTCCTAGACTTCTTCATACAAGAGACTTGTCCATGATTTCCTAAAGAGAGGATGGTAAGTCTAAGTACCTAGGATAAGGTTGGAGAAATTGAGAAGCCAGTACATGGCAGAAGGCCCAGAAACGATGTCTATTTTTACTTTTGGCTTGTGGTCAATGATCTGAGATTGCCTTGATCCATGTCATATTCATAAAAAAGTGAACTTCCTCTGCTTCAGAACCAAGTTACAGGGCTCAGTACTTCAAACCCCTGCCTGAGAGATAAGAAAGACTAGCATTTAGGAGCATAACTTCATCTGAGGGGAATCCAGGCTCTTTCAGACTCCCCTGTGAGCCCAGCTTCCCTCACAATGCCTATCAACCTTAGGTGGGACTCAGAGGATTCTGGGGCTACTACAGAATCTGAGGCGAGTCCACGTGGTGATGCCTAAGTTTCAGCAATGCAGGACTTATAACTTAAGACTTCTCGAAAACGTAGAGACCTCACCCTAGCAACCAGTATGTTACAAGCAGTCCTGAGAGAGACACTTGACAGGGGATGGGAAATGTGTGTGTGTGTGTAGAACCTTACTAATTTTTGAGTTTTCTCAATTTTTGAGTGGGATGATCCTAATAACTCAGACCAGAGGTACAGTGTTTTGTCTCCTTCTCATCTCACTTGGGTTCCAGGGACTACACAAAACTGAGCAGGACTAGAAGTCAAGCTGCATTAAGATCATATAAGAAATAAAATGAGAGAAATATGGGAGAGCTAATGTATTCTTGTGTGGATGAGCCATGTCAAGAACTCCAGCGCCTCAGACTCATAGGAATGGCCAGGTGTTCCCCTGGTCTGAGTACAGATGCTGACTGTGTGTACAGAATGTGTTAACTACAGCTTCCACCTCCTGGACTCCTGAAGCCTGAAACTGTGCCACTACAGAGACCTCCTACTGAGATAGATAACCTGCCTCTTCACTCAGCTGTATATACAACATGGAACCACTTTCCATGCTCTGGTGCATCTCCATCAGAATGCATGGCCCAACCCAACCCAGCTTTTCTGCATGTGTGTCTGTTATTTCTTTATTCCCTGTTGCCCCAGTTAGGTCAATCCAGAAGCCACGCAGGTCACAGCAGGCAAACAGTATTTTACTATCAGCGGTGTGGTGGGCTTGGAACCTGGTGCCTCACTAGAACATTAATCTTCCAGAGAAAAGTGGCACTTCAAACTTACTACATCCCAGGGTAGCATAACTCTTCCAGAAAATAATACCACCATAATGACCTTCAATAAGAGCAAACTAGATTAAATCGCAGATAAAGAATTCAAGATACTCATAAATATGGTTGAAGAAATAAAAGAGGACACACACTTCTGGATGAATTTCATATTGAAATAATATAGGTGGACAAAATAAGACAATCAGTATAGCATATGAAAGAAAAATTCAACAAGAAAGAAAAGTAGTGAAGATAAAGCTAGCTAAAATATTGGGAAAAGACAAACTATCAGAGAAAAGTCAAGGTAAAGGAATTAAAACATTCAAACAATGAAAATGACAAATTACTAAGAAAATACATATAGATCATTCAAGATACATTGGGACATTATTTTTTAAAAACCCTATACATTATGAGCATAGAAGAATTTCATTCCAATAATATACAAAGCATTTTCAACAAAATCAGAGCAGAAAATTTCCAAAATCTAGAGAAAGAAATGCATGTCCCCAGACAGGAGAAATTTAGAACAAATAGATAAGGCCAGAAAGGAAATGCCCCATGTGATACTATAATCAACATACTAAATATGTAGAACAGCAACAAAAACCGTGTTGAAAACAAGAGAGAAATACCAAGTCACATAAAGGGCAGCCCATCAGAACAACAGTAGTTTTCAATAGGGACTTTCAAATGCAGTAATGTTTGAAATGATGTGCTTTAATTTTCAAAAGACAACTTTCTTTTCCCCCCTTTTTTATTAGATATTTTCTTCATTTACATTTCAAATGCTATCCCCAAAGTCCCCTATACCCTCCCCCATCCTGCTCCCCTACTCACCCACTCCTACTTCTTGGCCCTGGCGTTCCCCTGTACTGGGGCATATAAAGTTTGCAAGACCAAGGGGCCTCTCTTCCCAATGATGGCCGAATAGGCCATCTTCTGCTACATATGCAGCTAAAGACATGAGCTCTGGGGGTACTGGTTAGTTCATATTGTTGTTCCACCTATAGGGTTACAGACCCCTTTTACTCCTTGGGTACTTTCTCTGGCTTCTTCATTCGGGGCAACCCAGAATACTATGCCCAGCAAAACTGTCTTAATTGGAGGTGAAACAACCAATCATAACACAAACAAGCTAAAGAAATTCAGGACCACTAAGCCACTTCTACGGAAGATACCTGAAGGAATTTAGACTGACAAGAAACATAAGTGTATCCATGAGTCTGCGAGAAAGAATAGATGTTGCTAGAACAGTAGTTTTAAAAAAGAAAAATAGGAAAACATCAGGCACAGCAAATTCACCAAAATAACAATAATTATTACACACTTTTAAAATGGTAATCCTGAATATTAATGTCAATGCCCCAATCTATAAGTCACCGACTATCAGATTGGATTAAAGCAGGATACACACCCGGGCATGTGGCTCAGCTGGAAGTAGAGTGTTTGTCTACAATTAGTGTAACAAAGAATTGCTGACAAATCCTTAGTCAAACTAACTAAAAGAAAGAGGGACATTAGAGAAATAAAGGTAAAACTTGTCAGGAAATTCTTCCTGCTGGCTGGCTTTTATAAGTTGCCAGAAGGTGCTAGGTAGGCCACTGGAGAAGAAAATTTATCAGTGGTCTTAGCCAGTAGTGGGCCTTAGGTACTATAATACCAACCCATCAGGTAAGATGAACCCACTGGTACAATACTGGCATGAATGGTATGAGGGTAACCAGCCACTTTATTATTATTATTATTATTATTATTATTATTATTATTATTATTATTGTTATTATTTACGAGTGTGTGTGCTTGTGTGTAATGTGTTGCTAATATGGAGGTCAAGAGACAAGTTTTAAGGGTGGTTCTTTCCTTCCACATTGGGCTCTCTTGCTGTTTTTGTTCTTCTGTGTTACTCCAGGCTAGGTAGTCCTTAAGGTTTCAGGCACTTCTCTTAACTCTTATTTCTTATCTCTGTCTCTCATCTTGCCATAAGAGTTCTGGGATTACAGACATATGCTATGCTATCTTTTTATGTAGACTCTAAAGACTGAATTTAGTTATCAGGCACCTTCACCTGCTGACCCATCTTGCTGCCCCTCCATCCACTTTCTGATTGGATTTAAGGCCCACTTCACTGAAATAAACTCATGACTGGTACTGTAGGCCTTGTCAAAAGTGCATGGCTGGGGAAGCCATAGGTCTGAAGAACCTACTGTCTTCAAACTGCCTTCTAGATAGATTAAATACATTTGTAAAAAGACATAAAAGTAGGCGAGAGATGTGTTGAGAAGAAGAAGGGATCCAGAGGAGGTGGAAGGAGGATAAAAGAGGGGAATGGAGAGCAAATAGGATTAAAATACATTATATGCACACAGGAATGGTGAAAGAATAAAGAATATTTAAAAAGGAAGAGATGATGACCCAAACAAATATAATTACAGATGAAAAGGAGAGCAGTTAGAGAAGATACAAACGAAACCCAGAAAAACATTAGTATATACATTTAAGATTTAAATTGCACCAAATTAGAAGATCTAAAGAGAATGAATTTTTAGCTGCTATAATTGAACTAAGATGAGATAAACAACTAAAACAGACTTTATAAAAAAAAGAATGAAGTAATAATCAAATAATCTACCAAGTTAAAAAAAAAAGTTCAATCCTAGATCAATTCTCTGCTAAGTTTCACAAGACCCTTAAAAGAACTATCACCAGGCCAAGTAGTTAAACCCAGCACTTGGGAGGCAGAGGCAGGAAGTTTTCTGAGTTGGAGGGCAACCTGGTCTATAGAGCAAGTTCCAGGACATCTAGGGCTACACAGTGAGACTCTGTCTTGAAGAATGAAGGAGGAGAAGGAGAAAGAGGAGGAGGAGGAGGAGGAGGAGGAGGAGGAGGAGGAGGAGGAGGAGGAGCACCACCACCACCATCAATAACTCCTCAAACTATTCCATAAAATAGAAATGGAATGAATGCTGTCAAACTTTTTTTGCAAAGCGACTCTCTCTTTATTTTTTCAGAATAACCAATTTATTTTTTTAACTCACAATCACAACACAGTCCAAGGAGGCCAAACACTTGCCCAGTAACCAACACTACATACAAGCCTCAGTAAGCATCCATAGTTAGATCTCTTTCATGGCCATTCTAAAGCAACGGAACTGTTAGAAATATAAGGGTCCACACTTGTACTATCAATTATACAGAACCAATGTTACATCTCTTCAGCTTGAATTTCTTGATTAGATTAAACCATTTGCAATCCTGCACTGCCGCAGCACCTCTTTGAAGCCCTCACAGAGCTTGACATCGCTCTGGTTCTGAGCACACTCCAGAAACTGCTTGATCTCTAGAGAGCAAGGTCCAAAAGACTGCTGGTTCTGCAGCTGGGCTCCCTGAGGCTCCTGGTAAGTGATGTCGGGCTTTGCGGGCTCAGCACTACCACCTCCGCTGAAGCCTCCAGTGATGGTGTGACCCAGGGTGTGCCCCACTGCAGAGCCCACAGCCACACCGGCTGCGGTGGTAGCCATCTGGGCCATCTGGGGCGCAGCGGCAGGTGAGCCAACTGCAGATGGTGCAGCTGCTGCTGGAGGCTGAGCTGCAGGTGCTCTTAGGGGAGCAGCCCTCATCTGAGGGGCCTGGCTGGCCAGAGGAGTCACCTGGGAAGTGCAGCTTCGGCTGGCCGGAGGAGTCACCTGGGAAGTGCAGCTTCGGCTTCCACGCAGCATCCTAACTACTGCTCGAAGTCTCACCAATCAGCGAAGACAAACTGCAAAGCGACTCTTTTTTTTTTCCATTTTTTATTAGGTATTTAGCTCATTTACATTTCCAATGCTATACCAAAAGTCCCCCATACCCACCCACCCCCAATACCCTACCCACCCACTCCCCCTTTTTGGCCCTGGCGTTCCCCTGTACTGGGGCATGTAAAGTTTGCAAGTCCAATGGGCCTCTCTTTCCAGTGATGGCCGACTAGGCCATCTTTTGATACATATGCAGCTAGAGTCAAGAGCTCCGGGGTACTGGTTAGTTCATAATGTTGTTCCGCCTATAGGGTTGTAGATTCCTTTAGCTCCTTGGCTACTTTCTCTAGCTCCTCCATTGGGAGCCCTGTGATCCATCCATTAGCTGACTGTGAGCATCCGCTTCTGTGTTTGCTAGTCCCCGGCATAGTCTCACAAGAGACAGCTACATCTGGGTCCTTTCGATAAAATCTTGCTAGTGTATGCAATGGTGTCAGCGTTTGGATGCTGATTATGGGGTGGATCCCTGGATATGGAAGTCTCTACATGGACCATCCTTTCATCTCAGCTCCAAACTTTGTCTCTGTAACTCCTTCCAAGGGTGTTTTGCTCCCACTTCTAAGGAGGGGCATAGTGTCCACACTTCAGTCTTCATTTTTCTTGAGTTTCATGTGTTTAGGAAATTGTATCTTATATCTTGGGTATCCTAGGTTTTGGGCTAATATCCACTTATCAGTGAGTATATATTGTGTGAGTTCCTTTGTGAATGTGTTACCTCACTCAGGATGATGCCCTCCAGGTCCATCCATTTGGCTAGGAATTTCATAAATTCATTCTTTTTAATAGCTGAGTAGTACTCCATTGTGTAGATGTACCACATTTTCTGTATCCATTCCTCTGTTGAGGGGCATCTGGGTTCTTTCCAGCTTCTGGCTATTATAAATAAGGCTGCTATGAACATAGTGGAGCATGTGTCCTTCTTACCAGTTGGGGCATCTTCTGGATATATGCCCAGGAGAGGTATTGCTGGATCCTCCGGTAGTACTATGTCCAATTTCCTGAGGAACCGCCAGACTGATTTCCAGAGTGGTTGTACAAGCCTGCAATCCCACCAACAATGGAGGGGTGTTCCTCTTTCTCCACATCCATGCCAGCATCTGCTGTCACCTGAATTTTTGATCTTAGCCATTCTGACTGGTGTGAGGTGGAATCTCAGGGTTGTTTTGATTTGCATTTCCCTGATGATTAAGGATGTTGAACATTTTTTCAGGTGCTTCTCTGCCATTCGGTATTCCTCAGGTGAGAATTCTTTGTTCAGTTCTGAGCCCCATTTTTTAATGGGGTTATTTGATTTTCTGAAGTCCACCTTCTTGAGTTCTTTATATATGTTGGATATTAGTCCCCTATCTGATTTAGGATAGGTAAAGATCCTTTCCCAATCTGTTGGTGGTCTTTTTGTCTTATTGACGGTGTCTTTTGCCTTGCAGAAACTTTGGAGTTTCATTAGGTCCCATTTGTCAGTTCTCGATCTTACAGCACAAGCCATTGCTGTTCTGTTCAGGAATTTTTCCCCTGTGCCCATATCTTCAAGGCTTTTCCCCACTTTCTCCTCTATAAGTTTCAGTGTCTCTGGTTTTATGTGAAGTTCCTTGATCCACTTAGATTTGACCTTAGTACAAGGAGATAAGTATGGATCGATGCGCATTCTTCTACATGATAACAACCAGTTGTGCCAGCACCAATTGTTGAAAATGCTGTCTTTCTTCCACTGGATGGTTTTAGCTCCCTTGTCGAAGATCAAGTGACCATAGGTGTGTGGGTTCATTTCTGGGTCTTCAATTCTATTCCATTGGTCTACTTGTCTGTCTCTATACCAGTACCATGCAGTTTTTTATCACAATTGCTCTGTAGTACAGCTTTAGGTCAGGCATGGTGATTCCACCAGAGGTTCTTTTATCCTTGAGAAGAGTTTTTGCTATCCTAGGATTTTTGTTATTCCAGATGAATTTGCAAATTGCTCCTTCTAATTCGTTGAAGAATTGAGTTGGAATTTTGATGGGGATTGCATTGAATCTGTAGATTGCTTTTGGCAAGATAGCCATTTTTACAATGTTGATCCTGCCAATCCATGAGCATGA
Source organism: Mus musculus (assembly GCF_000001635.26). NCBI lineage: Eukaryota > Metazoa > Chordata > Mammalia > Rodentia > Muridae > Mus > Mus musculus. The sequence goes on from NC_000086.7 coordinate 103,765,660, forward strand.
GAGATCTTTCCATCTTCTGAGATCTTCTTTAATTTCTTTCTTCAGAGATTTGAAGTTTTTATCATATAGATCTTTCACTTCCTTAGTTAGAGTCACGCCAAGATATTTTATATTATTTGTGACTATTGAGAAGGGTGTTGTTTCCCTAATTTCTTTCTCAGCCTGTTTATTCTTTGTATAGAGAAAGGCCATTGACTTGTTTGAGTTTATTTTATATCCAGCTACTTCACTGAAGCTGTTTATCAGGTTTAGAAGTTCTCTGGTAGAATTTTTAGGGTCACTTATATATACTATCATATCATCTGCAAAAAGTGATATTTTGACTTCCTCTTTTCCAATTTGTATCCCCTTGATCTCCTTTTGTTGTCGAATTGCTCTGGCTAATACTTCAAGTACTATGTTGAAAAGGTAGGGAGAAAGTGGGCAGCCTTGTCTAGTCCCTGATTTTAGTGGGATTGGCAAAGCGACTCTTAACTGATATCAAAATCAGATAAAGATCTAATAAAGTGGAAGGTCACAGACCAATATTCTTGATGATCATAGATGCGATCATTATTTTTTTTCCCTTCGAGACAGGGTTTCTCTATGTAGCTCTGGCTGTCCTGGAAGTCACTCTGTAGACCAGGCTGGCCTCAAACTCAGAAATCCGCCTGCCTCTGCCTCCCGAGTGCTGGGATTAAAGGCATGCGCTACCACTGCCCCGGCTTACACGCGAATATTCGTAATGATAATTACAAACCAAATTCAAGAACACAGCCAAAAGATCATTCATTATCATCAAGTTATCTTCATTCCAGAGATGCAGGGATGGTTCAACATACACCAGTCAATTAATGTAGTATATCACATATATGGACTCAAGGACTGAAATTATAATTAATCATATCAATAGATACAGAAAAGGCTTTTTGACAAAGCCAATGTCCCTGCACAGTAAAAATCCTTGAGAAGATTAGGACTAGAAGTAACAAGTCTTGATATAATAATAAAGGCCATATATGAAAAGTGTGTAGCTAATAGTATGCTAAATAAGTAAAAACTCAAAACATGTCCATTAAAATTGTGAGCAAGACAAGGCAACTCACTTTCATTACTCTTAGTCAATATTATGCTTCAGTCTTATCTTAAGTACTAGCACAAGAGAAAGAAATAAAAGGCATACAAGTAGGAAAGAAAGAAATCAAAATAGTTCTTTTTCTAGAGGTGGGACCTTATGAGATTTTTCCCATTTATGTTGGAATGTCATCTGGCATTGCCATGGTGTAAGTCTTGTTTTGGTGACTATAGTGTTGATATTTTTGGGGGACAGTTTCCCTGTCATACATAGAAGACACTATTTCTCAGCAGACATCCTGGTCTTCTGGATCTTACAATCTACAATATCCCCTGAGCCTTCTTAGGTATAGGGGTTGTTTTTTAGATATATCAATTGCATCTGGGTACAACACAGTCAGTTGTTTTTCTGCATTTTGACAGTTGTAGGTTTCTGCATTAGTCTCTATCATCTTTAAGAAGAAACTTTTTTGATGAATAATACACTTATATGTGGGTATAATGATAAGTATTTAGAATACTTAGAAATTGCACTGATTTAGGAAAGTGGCAGTAGTAGTTCTTCCTCTAAGGCCAATAACCTCACTTAGCCATTGGCTAAGTTTACTGTACCAGGCATGAATTATTTCTTATTTAGTGGGCCTTAAGTCCTATTAGACAGCTGTTGGTTACACCCAAGACAAAAGTGCCACTGCTGCAGCCTTAGATATCATCTTACCAGGCTGGTTATTGTGATTAGTAGGTTTTACAGCTAGCCGAGTAGGACTGTTGATTGATTTTATCTGTTGACAACTTGCATAGAACCTTATAGGTTGTCCAATCCCAAATGGTTGGCTCCAAACTCACGTACATACGAGCAACATTAACCACAGCTGGTTGTATGTATATATACCTCCACAGAAAGTATGATGAGAGATGCACCTGATTTCAAGTTATACTACAGAGCTTTAGTAACAAAAATATCCCATGTACTGGCAAAAAAACCTGTCTATCTTTTCATCTATACGTCTGTCTTCTGTCTGTCTCTCTGCATAACAATAATAAGTGAGAGTTCATGAATTTGAGAGAGAGTTGGGAGCCTTGGAGGAGTGGAAATGATGGAAACATGGTACTCATGTTAGAAAAAGATAAATGAAAAAGAAGTTAAAAAGCTATTATTTTCAGGTGATATGAATCTCTGGATAAAAGACCCTAATGACTCCACCAGAAAGTTCTTAGATCTGATAAGCATTATTAGTAAAGTGGCAGGATACAAAATAAACATACAAAACCCACTAGTTTCCCTATACACCAGTAACATCCAGAGAAGGAATCAGGGAAACAATTCCATTCACAATTGCCTTAAAAATATATTGAAATAAACCTAGATAAGGAAGTGAAAGATTTATAGAGTAAAAATCATAAGACGCTGAAGACAGTAGAAAATGGAAAATTTCCAATGCTTGTAGATTGGAAGAATTAATATTGTAAAAATGATTGTACTACCCAAACCAGTCTGAATATTCAGTGTAATGCTCATAAAAATTCCAGTGATATTCTATACATAAATAGAAAAAAATAAAATTCATGTGAAAATACAAGAGACCTTGGTCAGGCAAGGAAATGCTGAGCAGAAAGCATTAACACTTGAGGTATTGCCATATCTGATTTTAAGTTACATTACAAATGCAAAGTAACAAAAACAGCCCAGATCCTGGCAGAAAACAGACATGTAGATTAATATAATAGAACAGAAGACACAGATATAAGCCTACACAGCCATAGCCAAAAATATACATTGGACAAAGGACAATCTCTTAAACAAATGGTTCCAGGAAAACTGGATATCTCACATGTAGAAGAGTGAAACCAGTTCTCCTATTGCCCACTGCACAAAACAACTTCAAATGGATCAAAGGCCATAATGTAAGTTTTGAAATGGAAATTTCATTAGTGGAAAACATCGCAAGATATAGGCATAGGTAAAGACTTTCTAAATAATGCTCTACTCTGAAACAATGCTAACATTTAATAAATGAGACCTTATGAAATTAAAAAGGTTCCACTTAGCAACAGAAAGTATTTACAGAGATAGTCCATAAAATGGGAAAAACTATGTATCTGACAAAAGATTAATATTTAGAACATACAAATAACTAAAAAAAAACACTTGAAAACCACACACAAATAAAATAGCACAATCAATGAATAGGTTAGTGAAAGGAGCAGTTTACACGAAATGAAATACAAACTAACAGTAATCACAGGAAATAAAATTACGTTGAGCTTCTCTCTGCATTAGTTGGGGTTCTCTAGAGGAACAGAGATGACATGATGAATATAATTGTGTGTGTGTGTGTGTGTGTATGCTATTAACTTAAGTTAAAATAGTGCCAACAGCTGCAGCACACCTGAGAAGCTGAGGACTGGTGGCTCCTTGGTCCTGGCTGCTGGGGTCTCAGCAGTTGAAGGAGTTCCACAGGGACTGTTTCACACCAGAGAAGCCAACAGCCCACTAGTCACATAGTTCATGCAACTGGGCCTCCACAGTCCCGATTTGGTGCCAAAACTCCCCTAGAAGGCTCCTGAAGAGCTGCTGATTCTTCACCCATAGCTGGAGCCCAGAAACACTGATTCTGAATCAAAGTCAACCACATTCTGGGACATAAAGTATACCTTAACAGATTTAAGAAAATAGAGATCAAGTCTGCCGTTAGTCCACAAGAGAGATAAAGCAGAAACTGGACCCAAGTGTAGTAATGTCCACCTGCAGTGACTGAAATTGGGAGGCCAAGGTAGGAGGAGCGCTGCTATGAATTCTAGATCAGTCTGTGCTAACTAGGGAGTTTCAGAATGGGCTACAGGGAGAGACTGTCTCAAAAACAAAGAACCCATCCCATCACATAGGTCCCCTGGAATCTCTTTTCCATGTACCACCAATAAGCCCTACTCTTTTTTTACTCATAGGCTGGCTAGCTCCTCCAAGATCCTGATTCCTCGTGTTACCACACTGGCCTTGCTCTATTTCGCCCCACAGGCTGCACAGCAACTCCTTGCTCCTCTGTGCTCTCATTTTCTAGTTCTGCCAGGTAGGTGCTGCTCAGCCTCACCCTCTAAGCTGCAACGCCTCTGTATCTTACTCCCTGGGCAGCTGGAGGCCTCCTGGCTCCTCTGGGGTCTCACTTTCCAATGATGCCAGCGTTGTCCTTCTCCTCTCAACCTCATTACTGTTCAGTTGTCCACGTGGATTCCTGAAGATCTCCCGTCCAGTTGACCAGAGTTGATTCAAAGCAGTGCAATCAGGTGTGGAGAAGGTGATGTAGGATAAGGCCAGCAAGGGGGTGTGCTGCTATTTGCATAGTGAATGTTAGTGCAGACAGTAGGAGGCTAAACAAATAAAACAGCATTACCAGTCCCGTAGAAAAGAACAATACCTAAACCCTATCTGCCTGTCAGTTCAGCTCTGCAGAGCATAACAGAGGAATACTTCAGTCTGAAAGGAAGATTAACCACACCCAAGGGGACATAAAGAAAAAAATAATCCCAGAACAGTTAACCAAAAGAAGTCTAAGGAAACAACACTGCAACAAAGCAAATAACACAAATTAATAAACATTGTTCAATAATAACTCTCCATATTAATGTTCTCAATTTTCCAATAAAAGGATATAGACTAAAAAAGTCAATTAGGAAACAGAATCTATTTCTTTTTGTTACCTCTCAGAAAGAAACACATGTTACCATTAAGTACAGACACCACCTTAAGATAAAGGGATAGAAAAGAATCAAGCAGGTATAGCTATTTTAATATCTGACAAAATAGACTTTGAACCAAAACTAACCAGAAAAGATAAGTAAGGATACTGCATACTCATTAAAGGAAAAAAATCCACCAAGACTTTACAGTTCAAAACATTTACCCACTAAACATAGGTGTACTCAATTTCAAAAAAGAAACATGATTAGATCTAAAATCATAGATTAACCCCAACACAGTGATAGTGGGTAACTGCAATATTCCACTTTGCCAATAGGCAGGTCATCCAAACTAAAACTGGGCAGACAAATATTCGGAAAAAAACAAAACAATACCGTAAATCAAATAGGCTTATGTGCAACCCAGGCTGGCCTCAAACTCATGATCCTCCTGCCTCCACATACCACATACTTCAGAAATCCTACCAGTGTAAGCCACCACAACTGGTAAGCACAGGGTGTACATGGGTCTGCATCAGGTCTTCTGCATGCGTGCGTGTGTGTGTGTGTGTGTGTGTGTGTGTGTGTGTGTGTGTGTGTGTGTGTGTATGCTGTTAGCTTGGTGATTTTATGGAACTCTTTTTGGAGAAACTGTTTGTCTGCTCTTGGAATGCCTTCCCTCCTTGTTGGTTATCTGGTCCAGTTTTAGTGTGAGGGATTTTGCCTTGTCTTGTTGTATTTTGTTTTGTTGTGTTTAATTGTCGTCCCCTGGAGGCCTGTTCTTTTCTGAAGGACGATGGAGGGAAAGTGGATCTTGGGGAAGAGGGGAGGGAGGAAAACTGTGGTCAGGATGTACTGTATGAGAGGAAAAAAACTAAAAGATAATTTTATAAAATAACATAGAAAAATCAGACGGACCCAACAGTTATCTACAGAATATTTCACTCAAACATTAAAGAATGCAATTCTTCTCAATAGCCCATGATCTTTCTCCAAAATTGAGTGCGCACAAGGCAACTCTCAACAAATGCAGGAAAAGTAAAATAACTCCCTCTATTGTATCTGACCACAATGGAATAAAGCTAAATATCAACAGCAATAGAAACCACAGAAAGTATGCAGATGCCTGGAGACTAAAGAGCACACTCCAGAATGAGTGGATTACTAAAGAAATCAAGGATATTTAAAAAGATCCTAGAATTGAATGAAAAGGAGCAAGCAATATATCAAAACTAAAAATCGAAGGGGCACAGCGAAGGCAGTGCTAAGAGGAAAGTTTATTGTGTACGTCAAAACGAATAGGTAATGGTGGCAAAACAAGAGCTAAACAACCCCAAGAGCAGTAGACGGGAAGACATCATCAAAACCAGGACAGAAATGAATGAAACAGGGGCAAACGGAAACAACATAAGAACTGATGACACAAAAGTTGGCTCTTTGAAAATATAAACAAGACTGACAATTTCTTTGCCAAGCTAATCAAAAGAAAATGATGGTCAACATTAATAAAATTCGGCAAGAAAGGAAATGTCACAATAGATACTAATGAAATTCGGAAAATCATGAGGACATATTTTTAAACCCTTTATTCCACTAAATTGGAAAAATTTAAAAGAAATGGATACATTTGCAGATTTATAAGATATACCAGAATTAAAACAAGAAAAAATAAATTATTTAAACACATCCATAACCAGCAATGATATTGAAACAGTAAAAAAAAAAAAAAGTCTCTTAATTAAGAGAAACAAAACAACCACAAAACCAGAGGGCTTTAGGGCAGATTTTTTTTTTCACCAGAACTTCAAAAAAGAACCAACACCAATACTACTCAAATACTTTGAATAGACATTTTCTCAAAGAAAATACATAAATGCCTACATCATTAAGAATTTGCAAATTAAAAAAGGTGGTAACACTTCACATTCACTAGGATAGCAACTAAAGAAAACAGTGACAAGTATTGTTGAAGATGTAGAGAAGTTGAAATCTACAATTGCTGCTGGCAGTCTAACTGCTAGGGAAAACATTTTTAACAATTCCTTAAAATGGTCATTAACAATTGCCATAAAAGTGGAAAGGTATTCCAGATTGAACAACACAGACAATGGCTTGGAAGTGCGGAATGTGAACTGTATACCATGTAAATGCAGTACATGTTGGTGGCTTTGGTAGGATTGGGTAGAAAAAAACTGAAGCTGGGTTAGTCACCTGGGAACTTGAGTGGTGTGCTTGGATCTAATCTTACCAAGTCTGTGGAGATTCGTGAGGGGGTTCCTGGGATGGGGAGCCACGAAGTCAGATTTCCATGCCATGGAGTGTGGATGAGAGCATATGTAGAACATCGGGAAAGAATCAAGAATAATGCAGGTAAACTGGCCTGTTTTATAAACTGTGTAGCTTCCAAAGCCCGTGGTTGGGGGCGTTCTTAATTGTCATCCCTGAGCTACCTCCCTTAGGGCCTGCCATGAGCCCCTTTCCCATAGGACCTTACCTAGTGTTGAGTTTTATTTTTGGAAAATTAAATACAAACAGATTTCAAGTTGCAAAACAGTTACTCGGAGGTAGCATTTCTGTTTCGGAAAGATACTTTGAGTGATAGCATGAGGAACCTTCCAAACAATTCTAGATGGTACAGCAAAGTCCAGGTTGTGGGTTGTGACCTGCTTTCTGCATGCTATTCGGCACACGAACCAAGGATATAATGTTTTATTTATTTACTTGTTTATTCGCTTATTCATCACAGCACTGGAGATGGAGCGCAGGCTTCATCCCACACTCCTGAGCTCCATGGACCCAACCCTTCTTGTGTGTTTAGAAGCTCCCTTTTCATTTCTAGTCTAGTGGTGAACATTAACACTCATCTTCTATATGGCCAAAGCCAAGTTCCTTAGTCTTCTGGGCCTTGGTTTCTCTACCTTATTATGAGGTTAGTTTTAAAGTTCTCTTGTCACCGTCCAGCTTGACTTTCTCTAGCTGCAGCTGAGCCTCAGCAAGTAGTGCAGTGGCAGAAAGATGGAAAATAAGGAAGATGGAAGAGAAGGGTACATGCTTAGAGGTCTTCCATTTCTGACTGGGAACTAACTGTGTGAGTCCATGGCATCCTCGTCCAGCCTGGAAGAGTGAGTGAGTTCTCAAGTCAAACATGCTTACTCTTTAAACTGCCATCTCACCCTGAGTTTCCACTTTCAAATCCAAAATGCACTTCATTTTTTCCTTTGTTTTCTGTGTCTCTAAATCTCAGGAGAGACTATCGCTCAGGAGACCATGTTGTTTTGGGTAAGCTCGGAACCTATAGGAAGCATGTCCTCCCTTAACAACCTGAACTATGACAATAAAACTGAAAGGCATTAGAGCTGGACCTTGAACCAACCACAAAGAGCATCAGCCCCGGTCCCTCTTGACTGCCTTTAAGAGGCTTCTGGATTACTGTCCACACTTCAGTAAGTTTCCTATTACTGCAGAAAGAACATAGAAAAGGTCTAAAGATAAGCAACAGCTTAGAAGTCAGCTACGGCAGCACAGCAGAAACTGAGGAACCAGGTTAGGAGGCAGCAAGGAAAACATGGCAGGCAAGGGAAGCAGGGATCAGATGGGGCACCCATGGGGGATGATTGGAGCTTAAGGACCACCTACTACAGCCACTTTAACTGAGACTGGTAGAAGTATTCAGGGGTAACTCAAGGGGAGGAGAAAGTCTGAGTATTTTCTTCAAGAGAAACTCTTAACAAAGTTCTAGGTTGACCTAGGATAAGTCAGCCAGCAGCACGGGCTTACTGCAGCATCTTTCCGGCTATGGTAGTCATTATTGTTTGCTAACCAGTCATTGTTTTCAGTTGATAAAATTAGGAAATGAATTATCCTTGGTGTATTTGGTAGTAGACAAACTCATGGGGAAATAGATGACTCAGGAGAGAAAATACTGAAGGGTGAAAATTTTGAGGACTGTTTGTATTTTACCCAGGAAGAAACAGAGACTCAAGAACTAGTTTGTTCAAAACTATAGTGACTGAGTGGCCCCTTCAAAGTTGGAACTCAAATGATTTAGCCATCAGCCAGATGCTTTCCCCTCTATTCCACTGTCCCCTAACACTGCTCATTCATCCACAGTGAAGTAGGTCTGTTTAAATGGATGAAACCCATCACTTATAGCAGGGAAGTGTCCGACTTGACTTGTTCCTTGACCATAAAATGATATAGGTTGACAGAATGGGCTAAAAAAAAATACAGAGCCTAGGCATTAATGTGGTTTTTTTTTCTTGTTATAACAGGTTGTGTGAAAGAACAACTTATGAAGGAAAGAAATTTACCTGGCCTCATAGTTCTGCGAGGCTAAGAAGGTCAAGAGCATAGCAATAGCATATGGCAAGGATTTCAAGCTGTTTTGTGTCATGGCAGAAAGGCGGAGGGCAAATGAGCATGTGTGGAAGAGATCGTGCACATTCTTTATAGCATTGTACTGTATGGTAGCCAATCCCGTTCAAGCAGAGCAAGAATTCACTACCATGAGAATTAACACAGCCCCTCAAGAGCAACATTGACCTTCTCCATCACTTCTCAATACCATTACAGTGGGAATTGTAGCACTTGATTCTCTCACTGTTGTAGCCAAATGCCTGGACAAGAGCAACTAAAGGGAGAAAGTTTCCTTTGACACCCAGTTCTAGTGTCTTGTTTACCATGGTGGGGAAGTCAGTCCAAGACCCCAGTTCATGCTATTGTGCTGCCCATGGTTAAGGTGTAACTTTCTACCCCAGTTAACCTAAACTAAATAACCCTTCAGTGGCATGCCCAGGGGCTAGTCTCCTAGGTGATTCTAGATCCTGCCTAACTGACTGTATTCCACACCACAGAAATCACATTTCAATGCATGTTTTAAAAGAAAAAAAATCTTAAAATAATAGCTACTGACTAAAATGTATGTGTCACAAATTACTACTACTGTGAGAAAGGTTGGGCTTCCAGACAATACTAAATCCATGGCAGCTCTCCTTTACACTACTAGATCAACATCCTGCTCTAACATGAACTAGGACTCCCTTTGATTTGGTAAGTGTTTTATTGTGCCTCTAGTGTCCCTGGACTGGAATCTTAGAGTATCTGCGGCAAACGTGAAGCTTGGTAAAATATCTTGGGAAACAGCAAATTTGATTTTATCAGGCACCAGAGAATCACTGTGTGTGGTGAGGACAGCCATACAGAATGGAAACACTGGAAGCAGCTGTAGACACCAAGTAAAATACATGCAGGAAAAGCGGGTGTGGTGGTGCATGCCTGCTGAAGGATCAAGAATTCAAGATCAGTCTTGGCTACTTGAGACCCTATGTAAAAGAAATAGACAGATAAAATAGATAGATAGATGGATGGATGGATAGATAAAAAGATAGATAGATAGATAGATAGATAGATAGATAGATAGATAGATAGACATAGATAGATAGGAAGAAAGATAAATGATATATGGATAGATACATAGATACATAGACAGATACTTGGATAGATAAATAGATATGTGGATAGATAGATAGATAGATAGATAGATAGATAGATAGATAGATAGATAGATAGATTTTATATATATATATATATATCTCCAAACAAATAAATACATGGATAAAACAAAAATCTGGGGCCACCAAGATCACTCAGCAAACCAAGGCACTTGCTACTAATTTTGACCACCTGAGTTTAATTCCCAGGACCCACATGTAGAAGGAATGAACTCCTTCAAAATGACTTCCATGAGCATGTTGAAGCACTTGTGTGCCCATGCACATACAACACACACACACACACACACACACACACACACGTACACACGTACACATGCACGCACGCACACGCGCGTGAGTATAAAATGAGGAGGGACTCTGTAACTTGAGCGGCTGTTTGGCTTTCCTTGTTTTGTAGAAAAATCTCGTTCAGACAATGAAAGCAAAAGCTTCACACCAGCTACAAGCACCAAGGCTTTGAAGCATTGGTGGGAGGAGGGTATGGACTCTGGATCCACCGCCCATCCGGGCTCCTGGAACCCTGGGGTCCTTGGGTGAAGTCTGCCCCCTTCTTCCTAGGCTTTCCCCAGGAATGGTGCTGCCTGCTGGGTCTATGGTTTTCTTGGCTCTTTGCTTTCCCTTCTCCCCTCTACTTGGAGGTGGTATTCACCAGCCCTCTCCCACCAGATAAGGAAGTCTTGTTCTTCCTGATCCAGGAGAGCAAAACAGCTCTCATTCCCTGGGGGCTGGGAGGGCCCAGAGAGGGAAGTGCTGATGATTGTAAGCAGATCAGTTAGTGGCCTGGGCAGCTTTGGGGGTTCCTGGTCCCCATATCCTCCCCACCTTTATCTTGCTCCTTCATTGACCACTTGGCTACCTTGTACATGCTCAGAAACTTGCAGCAAGCAGAGAACAATATACCTCTGCTCTAAGGAATGATCTCCCCAGTGTGAGGGTTGGCTGGGGAAGAAAACTAGAGTGTGCTCCTCATTAAATCTCCTTTTGATTCATCCAGCCTTTCCTGCCTCCCAGAGGGGTCTGTCCTAATACATTCATGTACTGTCTTGGGCCTACCAAACAGACTGTTCCAACTCCAGCTTCCCCGGCAGCTCGGAATAATAACAGAAAGCTCAAGCCTGCCTTGAGGCCCAGGCTACATTTCTGTAAGTTGGATAAGGACCCCAGAACCTGTAGTGGCACAGCGGTTCATGGCCAATGCTTCTTCAGGGTATCGACTCTTGCCTTTATCTACAGTAATTCTTTCTGTAGGTCATATGAAGGAACTCCAGAGTGCAGGGCAAAGATTTTGGCTGGGATTCCCTATTCGAGGCTGCCCCTTCCCACACCAAGGCAAATATCTGAAGAGTTTTCTTCATGGTCTAAAGAGTCACCCTTGATGGACTATCCACAGACTACCCCACCTGGGGATCCATCCCATAATCAGCCACCAAACCCAGACACTATTGCATATGCCAGCAAGATTTTGCTGAAGGGACCCTGGTATAGCTGTCTCATATGAGGTTATGTCAGTACCTGGCAAATACAGAAGTGGATGCTCACAGTCATCTATAAGATGGAACGCAGGGCTCCCAATGGAGAAGCTAGAGAGAGCACCCAAGGAGCTGAAGGGGTCTGCAACCCTATAGGTGGAACAACGATATGAACTAACCAGTACCCCCAGAGCTCGTATCTCTAGCTGCATATGTAGCAGATGGCCTAGTCGGCCATCACTGGGAAGAGAGGCCCCTTGGTATTGCAAACTTTATATGCCCCAGTACAGGGGAATGCCAGGGCCAAGAAGTGGGAGTGGGTGGGTAGGGAAGCAGAGCACGGTGAGGGTATAGGGAACTTTCGGGATAGCATTTGAAATGTATATAAAGAAAATATCTAATAAAAAACATGAGGAGACACACAGGAAGGGAAGACTATAGAGGAGAATGGATGAATATGACTGGAGAATCACTGTACAGCAGTTGGATTATGAGGCTACATTAAGCAAACCATTACAATAATGGGATTTAAAAGTCATAGTTACTGTAAAATATAATAATAATTCTGAATTTCTTTAAACCCTGTAAATATAAGACATAAAATATTAAAAAAAAAAAAGAGTCACCGTTGATCTCCAAATATCCCATGTTGCCATTTTACATTTTATTAAGAAAATAAGAGTAGAGTGAAAGTATGACCATTGCCATGTGGAGGACCAAATATCCTGTTAACAGTGTTTACACTGCACCATCTCTCTGGAGCATTTTCCTAAAATGAAAGATTCCATTGGCCATGAGCCAGAGTTCTCCAAGCTGCCATATTCCCAGATGCAATGGTTCTAAAGCTGCCTTAAGATTGTCACTTGTCTACTCACAGTCTCCTGGTCTCTGGGGATCGGTGAAGTCCTTATCCCTTATCAAGGTCAATGGGATCAAAAGGAAATTACTACTGCTCTCCTCCACTAAGCAAGATGCTGAAAGAAAGCCAAGTGGAAGAAAGTGGCTTCCATCTCTGCTCTTGTGAAGAAGTAGGAGGCCAAGAAAGGTGGTGAATCCTGTCTGAGAAAAGGCCTAAGAACCTGGCATTAGAAAAGACACCTAGGCTAAAAGAGATCTCATTTGTCTTGTCAAATGTCCCCATTACAACCGGCTTTAGCTACAAAGGGCTTTCCAAAATTGCCCTCTATGGTTAGCTGGTTCACATAGGCCCAGAACAGTCAAAAAGCAGGACCAGATCCCTAAGCTTTTCCACAGCTACAGGTCAGAGACAAAGCAGGAGGAGAAGCAGAGGCTGTGGGGCCCGAGTTGAGAAGAAAACCTTTTAAAGGGGAAATCCCCACTAAGAGACCATCTATCCTTTGAACAGTGGTCAATATTGTTACTATCTTTGTGGAGAACATGACTCTGCTGGCGGTGGGCTCACATGATGTGGACCCCCATAAAGCTGGTGGTCCTCCTGCCTGTTCTGCGTTACAAGATCGAGTCCAAGGGAGAAGGCCACGCTGGGGTGTCTGCTTTACAGGAAAAATGCCTTTGCCTTCATACAGGTTAACTCAGAAGACAAGAGTGCTCCAGCTAAGCTGGTAGAACCTGTTAGGACCAATGACAATGACAGATATGACATAATCTGTTGCCTTACTGGAGAGACATACTTCTGCATCCAAAATCTATTGCCACTAACCATCATTAAATCTACACTACAGAGTTTTCTGTTCATAAATATAATTATAAAGTGTTATTTAAAAAAATTCGAGACAGGGTTTCTCTGTGTAGCCCTGGCTGTCCTAGAAAGCACTCTGTAGACCAGGCTGGCCTTGAACTCACAAAGATCTGTCTGCTTCCCAAGTGCTGGAATTGAAGGCATGTGTCACCACTGTCTGGCTTTAAAGTTATCTTTAAGAGAAAGAAATTCTTTATTTGGTATTATATTTACTGATTTGTTTTAAGAAATATCAAATATTTACAAGAAAATTTTGGGTCTTTCATTTTCATCCTGGACAAATCTTTAAACATAGTCTTAAATGTTCAGCTGAATGTCTTTCTCTACGGATTTTCAAAACCCATTCACAGTGTTCAAGGAGGTGCAACAATGAGTAACAACATCAAAGGGAATAAAAATATCAACAACAACAAAAACTTCCAAAAATAGTCTTCAGTACAAAAGAGAAACAGCAAGGCAACATTCGCCAAGTCATTTTCTGCTATGAAAAAAATATTTTGAAAATAGAAGTCATCTGTGCAATAAAAAAATACTGATAAGTGATCTGCAATTAATTGTACCGGGAACTTTTATTTTTAATAGGCTCAAACTGGAAATAACACAAATGCATATGCACAGATAAATACAAAAAAACAAAGTGTGGTGTAGCTACACAATGGGGAAAATTACTCAGTAATAAAGTGAGAGCTGGACATAATGACATACACCTGTAATCCCTGCATTTGGGAACCTGAGGCAGAAGGATTGTGAGTTCTAGGCCAGCCTGGGTTTTATAGCAAGACCTTCTCTCTAAAACTCAAAACAAACAAGAAAACTAAACAAAATGTGACTACACACCTTATTTTGAATCTCAAAATAATTATGTCAAGAATCTCCAGATGAAAGAATATATACCATATGATCTCACTGGCATAAAATTCTTTAAAAAGCTACTTAGTTATAGTGAACGAATCAGATCAGGGGTTGCTTTGGGTTGGGGATGATGGTCAACAGAGGACTGACTACAAAAGAGCATGAAGAGTCTTTTGGGGTTTATTACTGAGTTGAATTAGTGGGTGATTGTATTTGTCAAAACTAATCAAATCACAAAAATATAATGTGTTGTTTATTGTATATTAATCATACCTTAGTAAACTGGTAAAAATTCGACTTAGAGCAAAAATTCTATTAAGTGATGTTGAAGTAACTTGATATGCGCTTCCCATTGTCTTCACTTCTGACACCATCACCAAAGCTACAAAACTGAAATGCATACCTTTGCAGGCTCTCCTTGCAGCTGGAAGTTAGAAAGTGAAACAGTTTCAAATCCACGGAACCTCCCTTCTGCACTCTGAAGTCCTCAGTAAAAATCATAGAAAGTTAAGAACACTGTGGTGTGAGGGAGACAGTTGTTAATCTACTGGAACTTCCGCTGACTTTTTTCATTGCATTTTTCCTACCCATCTGTGTCCCTGGTGTCTTCTGAACAATTTCAAATTATTCAGATCTCTTCTTCCCCAGGCTAACAATCTTGCTTCTATCTTAAAAGATAGGCAGTTGAGTCTAACTCTGATTTTATATGTGGAGAAATTGTGCCATAAAGAAATGAAGGACCTTACATCTGATTTTGAGGAAGCATAGAAATACAGAGAACAGGGGTTGGAGAGATGGCTCAGCAGTTAAGAGCACTGACTGCTCTTCCAGAGGTCCTGAGTTTGATTCCCAGCAACCACATGGTGGCTCACAACCATCCATAATGACATCTGGTGCATCTGAAGACAGCTACAGTGTACTTATATACAATAAATAAATCTTTATGTGTAAATTAAGGGAAAATGAAAAGGGGAAAAGAATCTGATCGAAGCTTCTTGCCGGTCAAGAATCAAGAATGTAGCATGATGGGTCGGGGAGATGGCTCAGTGGGCAAGATGCTTGTTGTGCATGCATGAAGACATAAGCTAGATAGCCAGCATCCGTGTAAAACATGGCTACAGCAACACATCACATCCATAATCCCAGTGTTAGGGAGATGGAGACAGAAAAATACTGGGGGAATTGCTGGCCAGCCAGTCTACCTAAACTGGACTGTTTCAGACTAGTGAATGACTTTGTCTCAAAAAATAAGGTGGAGAATTATAGAGGAAGACATCTGAGGTCAACCTCTGGCCTCTAAATACGTACATACACCATACACACACAAAGAATTTCAGTACAACTAACAACACTTGCTGTGAAAAAAAATTGACATAAAACTAATATTTCTTTAGAGAGAGATATTTTACGTTAAAATAGCAATAAACCATGCTTTAAGCCTATATTAGTTATTTTTCTACTGCTGTGATAAAACACCATGACCAAGGCAACTTATGGAAGGAGTTTATTTGGGCTTACAGTTTCAGAGGGTTAAGAGTCTGTCAGGGTGGGGAGTGTGGAAGCAAGCAGCAGACCTAGCACTTAGAGCAGGTAGCTGAGAGCTTACGTCATGAATCACAAGCATACAGCAGAGAGCAAGCAAGCAAACTGTGACCAGTTTGAGGCTTTGAAACCTCAAAGCTTGCCCCCAGTGACACACCTCTTCCAGCAAGACCACACCTCCTAAACTTACCCAAATTTCCCCATTAACTGAAAACTAAGTATTCAAATGCCCAAGATTAAGGGGTGGGGGTCATACATCATGTAAACCACTACAAAGTCTAGGCTAATGTAATTGTCATATATGGCCTTACTTGTCGTTCCAGATGTTTTCTGAAATTTTAAAATTAACACCAAACCTTTGCTTACAAGGTAAGTAAAGATGTTTAAGGCATAAAAACACTTTAACTTTCCCCACAACTCTTGTGACTTAGGGTTTTGCCATATCAGCTGCAATTCTATGTAGTGCACATCAGGAATAATGTCTGATTTCATTTACCAAAACCAAAACAGTTCCATAGTAACCCTTTCAGAAGCCATAAAAAACAATACATATGTGAGAAGCCATAAAAAACAAAAAACACATATGCCTACTATAAAGACCATCATGATTCTCTGTTGAAAATCCTATACTCACATTTGGGTATATTTAATTTCTTGCCTCAGTTTCTTTCTTCCTATGAATCCCAGGACTTAAAAAAAAATCTATGTGAAAGATGTCTTTTAATACACTCTTTCTTTTTCTGTCACGAAGACAAGTACCCACATCACTTGAGTATAGGTCTCTAAAGGAGAAGAGAATTCTTCATGTTACTTACTGACAGCAGTTCTGGTCTGTCTCTCCTGCTACATTGTCACTTACTGTCATGCAAGACAGAAGAAGAAATTGATCTAAATACTTCAGATTTCCTAGGTCAGATCCCCGTGTGGAGCCTGGAGATGGTGTTTCTGAGGAACATTAATTTTTGTGGGAGCTTTGTTTTAGTTTTTTGTGGGTGTTTTGAATTTTGGAGTGGTATGTCCCACACCCTGATTATAAGAACAACTACTTTTCTGTCTCCTGCTTAGTTCTGTTTCTCTTTAGTTGTGGTCTTCTAGGATGGTGAGACTCCCTCACTGTGCAGAGATCTACAAAAGTTTCAGTAAGAGTTGTAATGTGCTGGAATAAGTATACCAAACCAGAATGAAAGGCTCCAGATGAAATGTTAACACTTGGGAGGTGGAAACAAGAAACCTCTGTGACGAGAAACCCAAAGCCCCAGAGGAGCCTGGGAACTAGAAAATTCAAGTAACAATGATGTCTATTCACTCTTGAATGCCTGAGACGTTTTTGCTTAAACTCAGGTTATCTCAGAACCTTAAAAAAAGACCCCGAGGAAGGTGAAAAGAGGCAGAAAGGAAGTATAGAAGGAGAGCCCAAGCTCCCAGGCTCAGGAGAAGGTAAACCTTTATAAGAGTAAATGGGAGAAAGTGAAGGCCACAGTAGGGGACAGAGTTAGATTTAGAGGAGTTGTAGTTTGGAATAAAAAGCATCCTAATCTCCCTCACGATGGATTTAAGCCTGAATCCCACATAGGAAGACTTGTAACAGATTGAGTTTCAAATCTCTGAAGTTGGTCTCTAGAAATACAAAGTTAAGGACCAGAATGCCTTTCAACCTTATAAGCTCTTTGATTTGGTTCAGTATGCTAGAGTCACATATCATCTGTTCCATATCCATCTCTGTCTGTCTGTCTGTCTGTCTTCTATCTATCTATCTATCTATCTATCTATCTATCTATCTATCTATCTATGTATGTATGTATCTATCCATCTATGTATGTATGTATGTATCTATCATGTATGTATATATGTATACATGCATGTATGTATGTGTCTGTCTGTCTGCTTATCTATCCTATGTCTATATATCTATATCTGTATGTCATCTGTACCTATATCTGTTATTTAGTCCCAGAGCTGTTGTGGGCAGACCAGCAAGGTAAAGAAGAGACAACTCCAGAAAGAGCTTCCTTACAAAGTAGGTCACCATGTGTGTTGCCTAGCACTGCATGTGAGGGAGCTGCCAGGTGAAGCTGGAGGCAGGGCACGCAAGATGTTTAACTTTTGAGAACCCTCTCCATTTTCTCTTCTGCCTTTCTTCTCCCCTCCCCTCCCCCCCTCCTCTCCTCCCCTCCCCTCCCCTCCGCTCTCCTCTCCCTCTCCCTCTCCCTCTCCTGATCTTTCCTCTCTTTCTCATTCTCTCTCCTCTCCTCTCCCTCTCCTGATCTTTCCTCTCTTTCTCATTCTCTCTCCTCTCCTTCCTTCTTATCCCCCGTTCCCTCCCTTCTCCTCTCTGTCATCCCATTTCCTCCACCTGCCCCCCACTCTTTATTGGCTTCTGTCCTCCCTGATTCCCAACATATCATTGTAATCTGTAATTTAGAAACCCTTGAGCACACAAGTTTTAAAGACCATAAGTGAGGTAACAAATGTTGTAGGGAAAAAAATCCAAAACCATGAGGTACAGAGAAGGAAAGTCATAAACCTCAAAGGTATTTATACAAGGTTATAGGGTTTGTTAGTGGCTAAATAGGAGTTCAATTTCTCTGAATTCTGATTCAAAGTGGAAAGCAAGAGAAAATGAGTATATCTCAGACAATACTACAATGTGATTAAAGAAAGATTCTTGTCAGGTGTCGTGATGTATGCCTGTAGTCTTAGCACCCAGGAGGGTGTTAGTAGGGTTGTAAATTTCAAGCCAGTTTGAGTCACATAGGGAGATGCTGCCTAAAAAACAACAAAACAAAACAATAAACGAAAAGGAAAAAGAAAAGGGGGAGAAATAAGAGCTATTTCCTGTTCCCCATGATTGTTATATCCTGGAGTTTTGCATAATGAAGTTAACTGTGCTCTTAGGCAGGTTTTCTCTTGTTTTTCTATTGTTTTGGAATTCTGGACTTGAACCAGCAGTGATGTCAGTGTTTTTTGATGATTGGTCAATAGTGAGAATGCAAAGATCTTTTGTAACAACATAGAAATTAGAATTGGTGACATACACTTGGGAAATAACAGTTCTGTAACCAGGATGCTGACCTTCAACTATAGATTTTCTTATCCTGTTATTTCCTGTGGGATCAACAGATTTATGTTCCAAGAAAATAATGTTCTTTTATTATCTGAGTGTAATTAGAGAGCAAGTTTGGATAGCATCCATAAGTTCCAGGTGGCCTGCTTTATGGAGAGGATGAAATTGTCATCTCTTTGGAAATGAATGGCCATAATGTGAGTACCTTGAGTGACAACTCTCAACAGAGGGAGGACAATAGCCATCCTTTTCCTCTCAAAGTAAACAATGTGACCCTAACTTTAGCAGTTCCATGACCAACTATGAACTGCTGGGTCAGTAATGCCTGTGTTATGATGCCCGTTGTTCCTGGAAATACAGGAACACTTGTCTGGGATTCATTTTCAGTACACTGTTGTTCTGAGGATTCCAAGATACTACTACTTGTCTAAATGCTTTCTGGAATTTTTTGGATGCTGCACATCTATACTGTCATTCATACATACATAACTCATTACAACTTTTAAAATGAGTAATTCTAAGTGTAATTGCCATTAGAACTTTTTATGTGAAGTCATTTATTTATAATAAAGCTGGTACTATATAAAAAAAAGAAATTAAAACATCTTCCACAAAAATACACAGAAGACAACTTAAGTTGGGGCATTTTTTAAAACATGGGGGCTGGAGAGATGAGTCAACATTAAGAGCATTAGATGCAGGCTCACAACCATCTTGTAACTTCAGCCTAGGAGGATCTGACACACTCTTCTGACCTTTGAGGGTACCAGGAAGGTACATTATGAACAGATGTGCATGTAGACAAAACGTAAAACACATAACACGTAAAACACATAAATAAATAATTGTTTTAAAACTAGCAAACGTATTTGTCTCAGCAAGTGATTTGGAGTAAAGGAGAGCAGTACAGTAGGTCATTCACAATGTTTCTGTAAACCTTAGGGTGACTTAAAGCCTACTGCTCTCTAAAGTTGGCCCAAGGCTTCTTGTTGCACAAAACCCTAGGTGCAGGCCCAGACTCTAGCCAATGTATTCAGTTTCAGCTTGATCAGAGTTTGTATTATTAGTCTGGGACCTCAGAGAAGCATATCATAAAGTGGATTTTGAAATGAGAATTTTTTTAAGGGAGATGAGATCACATAGTGAGGGATGCTGGGAGAGACAAAAGACTGCAATATAAGCCTGAGTGTGGGTGAACATGGGAGACGGGGGGAGGGTGGGGTGGGATAGGAAAGGAGTCTTTCCTATCTTTCTGGAAGAATTTGTGCCTTCCCTGTACTCCATGGAAGATTTGGCAGGGCCACCAAGGCCTCATGAAAACCAAGGTCAGCCAGCAGTCAGAGGAGTTCTGTGTCTCCTAGGAATAGTTGGATGTTAGTGACTCTGTCATGTAGCAACTGTGACCTTAGCACAAATGCTGAACTAGATTTCAGAGTGTTTGGGCCAAAACGTTGAGCCAGTTCTGTTCTCTGAAGTTTGAGGTCTGCAAAGCATACTCTTATAAGTGCTATAGAGTTCTGCTTTTAGTTTACACTATGTCCTTTCTTTGTCCAGTGATGGTATTCAGTGTTTCTATACCCACAGGTCCACCTAGGACCCTGAGTCTTTAAAGAGAGAAGATTCAGGAAGAGGGGAACAGAGAGTCTCTGCCTGAGGCTTAACTTGGTCTCCTTTAAAATTGTTTCTTTACAGGGTCCTCATCCCAGGACCTCATTATCATGGTCCTTCTTAGGATTGTATAGATCTTTTCCTGTTCCAGACACCTTGACTTTCCTTCCCAATTATCTTAATCACCAAGGTCTAGAAAACATGGACCTAAACATGGGGCAGAGAAGTGGAGTAAGAGTTAGAGAATATCAGATACAGCCTTTAAATCTTGCAACAATGACTACTACTGTTGGGACCTGGATGGAGAAAGACAGAGACATCCTATTCTCTGAATTTTGCCTGCAATCTATACAATTGCATAGAGAGATAATAGTAGGTTTATTAGTGTACCCACTTGTTGGATGGGAAAACTAAGACTCCATGCAAGCCTTGCCATCATTGACTCAACTTTAAAGGGCACAAGGGCAGATCTCATAGTGAATCAGAAATTCAGTGAGGGAAGGGTGAACTTCACCCAAAGGTGGTGCTCCCTCTTCCAAAACTGTAGAGACTGGGCAGGATTGGAGCTTCTCTATGAACTGTTCCTCTGAAGGCCATCATCACCTGCCCTGTGACTGACATGATGCTATTCAGCTCCAGCCCACAAGGCTTGAGGATCCTACTTTAGTCCCTCCTTTCCAGGAGATTTCTCAGCTGCTGCCCTGAGAAGAGAGGAGAAAGGAAAGTTACAAGTGGAAGCCAGGCTGAAGGCCTATCACTGATCCATAAGGGCTGATGGGAGGGTCATGGTGATGCAGCCAAACTTTCTCCACACCAATAAGCACCTCTGCAGTGAATATAGTAAACTATTTTTTCTATAGTACTAGCCCAAAGAAATTTCATTATTACTCTAGGTTTGATTTTACACTTTAAATGCCCACAGGATATCAGTCCAGACTTAATATTTCTAGGTGAAGTGGGTAGAGGAAGGAGTAGAAATCGGATATAGAGAGGATATAGAAATACCACTTCAAATACAAAACAATGGGTGTGAGATAGCTCAGTGAGTAAAAGAGCTTTCCATGAACGCCAGATGACCTCATTTTGTTCTTCAGAATTCACATATAGGTAGGAGAGTATTGGCTCCATAAAGTTATCTTCTAGCCTTCACCCATGCACCTTAGCATGCAAGCCCACAAATATATCATGACCAAACACTAAATAAATAAATAATAAATAACAATAACAGCAATGACACAAAACAATAAAATTACTAAACAAATTCAGTCGTGAATGTGAGAGATCAGTATACCATTATGACATAGATGAAAGCAATCAAAGACACACATAATTGGTATTTTACGCTTATGGGATAGAAGAGTTAATATTCTCAAAATGGTCACACTACCCAAAGTCATACACAGATTCAACATTTTTTTAAAAAAATTACAATAATATTTGTCACAGAAAATACGGATTCTGAATAGCTAAAGCAATTTTGAGAAAGAAGAAACTTGGAGGCATTATGCTTTCTGTCTCGAAATCATAGTACGAATTGATAATAACTAAAATAGTAAAATAATATCATAAAACCAAAAACACAGACAAATGGAAGAGAATAGAAAACCTACAAAGTCACATGCACTCTCGCATGCACACACACATGCAGACACACACATGGTCAACTCTCTGACAGTGGCACCAATAATACATAATTAGGAAATGAAAATCTCTTTGATAAATGATGCTGAGAAAGCTGGAAATGCACCAGCAAGAGAATTAAATTAGGGCTGCAGGTGTAGCCATGTATTCAATTTCAAACACTTGGGGTGAGGGGAGAAAGGAAATTCAATAATAACTTATACCATATACAACATTAACTTGAAATAGGTTAATGTATTAACTGTAAAACCTAAAGATTTTACGAAAAAGCATGGAGGAAAAGATCCCTAACATTGCTCTTGGTAAAAAGCACAAAAGCAAAAATAAACATGTGTGACTATTGTAACTGACCTCCCGTAATACGATAGCAAAACACAAAACTTGGATTTCAAGAGCAACTAAAGAGACCTATTTTTTTTAAAGAAGGTATACAGATAGCCAATAAGTTTATGAAAAGGTGCCCAACATCATAAGTCAACAGAGACGATCAATAAAAACAAAATCATAATGAATCTCATGATTGTTAGCATGGCCCTTTAAAAAAAACAAAGAAACCAAGTGCTGGTGAAGATGTGGAGAAAAGGAAACCCTTATACATTGCTGATGGGAATGTAAATTTATTGCCACCATTATGAAAATCAGTGTGGCGGTTCTTCAAAAATTTACAAATAGAATTGTCATACAACCCAACACATCTACTTTTGAGTATATATCCAAAGGAATCAAAATCAATATGTGTAAAGAGATATCTACATTCTCATGCTTGCTGTGATATTATTCATAACAGCCACAATATGGAATCAACCCAAGTTTCTGCCAACAGATAAATGAATATAGAACGTAAGTATGGTACATAGACACAATGCAATGTTATTTAACCTTAACAATGAAGAAAACATTGGTTTTGACAAGAACATTAACAACCCTGGAGGACATTCTCATTTGTCTGTGACATCTAGAAATGGTGACACAGAGACTGAATGGTGTTAACCAGGGACTAAAAGGTGGGAGAAATGGGGAGATGCTGGCCAAAGGCTAAAAATTTCATTACAAGGGGAGTAAGTTTTAGAGACCTAATGTATACATGGTAGTTTATAGTACTGGCAATATATACTTGAAATTGCTAAGAGCATAAATCATAACTGTTTTTTTGTACCACAAACAAGGGTAATGAGGTAATGGATGTACTAATTAGGTTGATTGTGGTAATCATTTCACAATGTATACATACTTGTATCATCACATTGTAAAACCTGCTTATTTACAGTTTTTATTTGTCAATTAACCCTCAATAAAACTGAGAATAAAAGACTTGAAAATGCAAAGTGACTACAAGTTGCCAAACATCATTAATGATTGCTTCCAGTTTTATATTTTTGCTTTTCACTTTATTTAACATTATTATTATTATTAAGTATATAATAAAGTTTATTCATGACATGGGGAGGGGAGTTAAGAGGGTAGTAGAGGCAGAGAAAGGGAGAGAGAAAGGGAGAGAGAGAGAGAGAGAGAGAGAGAGAGAGAGAGAGAGAGAGAAGTAGAGGCCAGCCATGAGTACATGGAGAGAGGGGGGAAGGGAATGGGGAAAGGAAGGGAAGGGCCAGAGCAGGAGCAAAAGAAGAGCAGGAGAGAGCAAGAGAACATGATTTTTATTTTTATTTTTATTTAATTAATGTTTTTTATAAAATATATTTTGATCTTCCCCCAACTCCTCCCAGATCAATCATCCCCACCTTCCTACCCACTCACCTTTATGTACCCTAGTTTTCTCTCTCTCTCTCTAAAAAAAAAATTCCAGGAACCAAAGCCAATATCAAAACAACAACAACAAAAAAAAAAAACAGAAAACCCTCACTAAAATGAAAATAAAACAAACCCACAAACATGGAAAAGACCAGTAAGTCAAAAAAATGCCCAACCAAAACAAACCAGAAGCAAAGCTCTGCAGAAAGGAAACCAGCCTACCCACAGAGTTCATTTTGTGTTGCCTACCTGCCTTATTATTTGAGGACAGATTTATGTTGTAAGTTGAAAGGGATTTTATTTTATTTTATTTGTAATTAAAATACTACAACATCTCCCCTTCCATCTTATCCCTCTAGCCTTTGAACCCCACCCCCAAGCCTATTCAGCTTTCTACCTGATTATCAAGTTGGCTTTGGGCCACAGTGTTGGGTAATGACTTGCCTAAGGTGACAAAGCAGAGATTGCTCCCTCACTTGTCCCCCCCTCCCTTCTCTGCTCACTCTCAAATTCACCAGCTCTTTTTCTTTAATTACTGTTACATATATGATATGCAATATAATAGACAATAAATAAATATGTAACTACAGGTTACTGAGTCTGTTTAGTGTTGTTTGCATGTACTTTTCTTTAGGGTTGGCCACTTGGTATTGAATAGGCAATTAGGGTCTCCTTCCTGGAGAAGACTGGTTGTCCCTGAGCAGTTATTAATTGCTCTTTATCTGGGCATGGGCCCTGTGAGTTGTTTTGTTTACTTATTTTCACTAATGGTTGGGTTTACTAGTAGAATATAACTCTTTTCTTTCATCTTTTCTAAAGTATTATTTCTTTGACATGTTGGGGATTGAATCTAGGGGTTCACATGTACTAGGCAAGTACCATACCATATTAAGCTGGGATACTCAGCCGTATCCCCAGTTTAATAATTCTAAAAAATAAAGGGCACTTACAGAGTGGGGAGAGGCACTCATCTCTGCTTTCTCACCCTAGGCAAGTCATTACACATTATTATGGCTCAAAGCCAACATGATAGTCAGATAGAAGCTGAATAGGCTTGGTGTGTGTGTGTGGGGGGGCAAAGGATCACGGTCTGCTCAAAGGCGCCTTTTTCTGCTTTCTACTGGTTGCCCCTAACAGCCTGGTGCTTAGGAAGTGGGCTATATGTATGGGAGTAGCAAGTAATTGGGAGTGGGGGCTGATGGACAGTTTTAAATACTCACCACTAGCTCCTGAAAGGGAGCTAGAGAGATATGCCTTGTGAGTGGACCACTGAGAAAAATCCAGAAACTGGGTCAAATTATTTATAGGCTTCCCACTAGAGACAGGCAGTCTCTTTAGAGGTCTTTATGATGTTAAAAAGAAGAAGATGGCTGAAAGTAAACTATTTCTTAGATGTAATGATGTGAAAGCAGTAACAAGAAGATCAATTTGACTTTGGAAGATAACAGTGAACCTAACTCTTAGGGATTTCACATGCCAGACTGGAGGACGTGCTAAATGATCTGGCTGAAAGGAGACATGTCTGTAAAAGCTGCTTCACTGGGAGTCTGTCCTTCAAGCTCCCTCACAGATGTCAGGCTCTTTTTCCCCAGAGCAATGATTCTTAATCTTGACTATCTATTAGAATCACCTAGGGAGCTTTTAAAAACTATAACCCCTCCCTTGGAGATGATGATTCAATTGATGAGATAGAGCCAGGGTGCCAGTATTTTTAATGCTCCCTAGGGAATTCTGATAGGCTGCTAAGGTTGAGAATTTACTGTTCTGGAGGAATCCTGCAGGCTCAATGTGACAACAGCTTGAGTGACAGACCAGTCAAGTGACTGGAAGGTTTTGGAGGGGTGAGGGATGCACACTGACCTCTAAACTAGGTGAAATGCACTTGTGACATTTCTGCCACTGCTGTACAGTGGGATCCTTGTTAGGTCCCATGTCTCTCTCTGAGTCACTGTTCCTCTACCAGTATAATGAAGTATCAGACGCAATGGCTTATGAATGTCCTTATGAATTTCTCAACATTCTGGAATTTACCAGGTAGGAGAAAAACCAATGAATGCCTGTGTTCCTGCTGCGTACAGGAGAGGCTTGGCTTACAAGGGAGGTGCAAATGATTACCAGTAACCAAGCCCAATGGGAGGGGCTGGTCCAGGGAACTGCCCACCTAGACATTAGAATAGAAGATTCAGAAATAGTTGTCAGGGCTTACTCAGTTGTGATCCTTGTAGGGAAGGTGTAGGCTCTTTATAATGCTGGTGGCATTGGTGGCACCACATCTGTTTAGCCATAGTAGCAGCAGGAGGAGTGATAATGATCTTAATTTGAAATACAGCTCTCATATAAGGACACCTCAAGTATATCTAGAGCAGAATTTCAAGCAACTGAAAGCACCTCCACTGTTCTCTCTTCCTATCATCTTTCTCTGGGAAGATGAAGGCTTATATTTTAATTCACTACTTTCCCAAGGTTAGGCGTGGCCAAAATTATTGTCCCACATGTTAGACTCTTCAGGCAGCTTGCTGCCTAGTTAGGAAAGGACCAAAGTATCTTCTCCCACCTCTTATTCAGCTCTTTACTTCCCTTCTCTGCACTTTCTTCCCTAATCAGTGTCCTTGTGCTACATGACAGTTTTGTGGCCCACTTCCCCCTCCCCCTACTGCTCCCTACCTCATCCTACTTATGAATTACCCAACACAATTAATTTTAAAGCAACTTCATCATGCTGTTACTACAATTCACACAAAATCAAGTATGGTCACTTAATTAAATTGTAAGCTTGGAAAAGACTTGGTGCTCTACAGCCTACCACTGCCCTGAGTACAGAGTTAGTGTTAGAGGCCATCTTGCTCATCTGATGAAGTTTTGAGGGCTAGTAAATCAAGAGATCAATGCACTATCCAAATAGATATGGAAGAAAAAAATGCATGCATGAACATTTGTATGTGTATCTGGGTACCACCTTCATGCCTGGTACCTTTATATGTCAGAAGAGGTTGCTAGATCAACAAGAACTGAAGCTACAGATGATAGTGAGCCGCTGTGTGGATGATAGAAACGAATTTGCATCAGCTGCAAGAGTGCTCTTAATTGTCGAGTCATCTCTCCATCTCTCCTAGTCATGACTCTCTCTCTCTCTCTCTCTCTCTCTCTCTCTCTCTCTCTCTCTCTCTCTCTCTCTCTCCTCTCTTTCTTCCTATCTATCTACCTACCTACCTATTTACTTTGAGACAGGGTCTCACTATGTAGTCCTGGAACTTGCTCTGTAAGCCAGGCTGGCCTTGAACTCACAGAGATCCACTTGCCACTGCCTTCTAAGCACTCAAACTAAAGGTGTGCACTACCTTTTTGTTTTTGTGAGCAGGCTGGCCACTGTACACTTTCCTCCTTTTTCCATATAGCACACTCCTGCACATGTCACAGACCTATTCTTGGCTGCTTCGCACATAAAAAATACCATGCCCTGGTGTTTTCCTCTCCAGGTTCCTTCTCTTCCTGCTGGTGACCCTGTGCACCAGAAGCAAAATGTAGGAGGAGGTATATTTTATGTTGTTTACTAGTCCACTAGGCACCCTATGTCTGCAAGGGCTGGACTGACCCTATTATCCCAGGCAGCTGGATGCACTCTGTCTCTCACTGCATCCCCATCAGCAAGCCTTCCTGCTCTCCCCATCAGGAGAGCCCACTAGGAGTGTTGGAATTTTCTATTCCACACCACAGACAATTCTCAAATAACTGAATAAATCTCACGTTCATGGCTTTAGACAAGGCACCTAACCCCTCAGCCTTTAATTATTCATCTTTAAAATAAGGATGACAGTTCCTTCTCTGGAGGTCAGCCCAATGCAGGCCTGTAATTTTAGTTACTTGGAAGGCTGGAGCAGGAGGATCATAAATTCAAGGACAGCTTGGGCTATATAGTGAGTTTCAGAACCTAGGCAAAATCCTGTCCAAAAGAAGGAGGAGGAGGAGGAGGAGGAGGAGGAGGAGGAGGAGGAGGAGGAGGAGGAGGAGGAGGAGGAGAAAGAGAGAAAAAGAAAAAAGAAAAAGAAAAAGAAAGAAAAGAAACCTCTCCTCCCAGATAAAATGAGACAAAGCATGTTAAAGTATACAGCATACAAGGCATATAATCCTGATGATAGTTAGTAGTTATCAAATATTTATATATGCCAAGCACATTAAATACTTCATACATATTGATTCAGGGAAACCACCAGCAACCCTATGTGGTAATACTATTATTATCTTGATCTTGATTAGACTGAGTCATTTCCTCCAAGGACATACAACTGACTAAGTTAGAGAACTAGAGAATGTGATTTTAACTCAGACTGTGGAGTGTTCACTTGTATGACTTAATCACATATCTACCATATATAGTGTAGGTGTGTGTGTGTGTGTGTGTGTGTGTGTTTGTGTGCGTGCGCGTTGAGGTGGGACCAGCCAATTTTCAACACCCCAACAAATATATCAGTGGGCTTTGTCCCTAGAGCATCATCTCTTCACTGGCCTGGAGAATGGCAGCCCTTCCTTCGTATCTTTTGGGAATTAATCTTGTGAACTCCCAATCTAGCAAAAGAAGAAAGGATTGCCCACAATTTTGAATGATGGAATGAGCAGGGATCAGCACAGATGGGTGAAAGCCTTTTGACATGTTGGGACTTTGACATGTGGTGCACACCTTTAATCCCACTTGTAAAGCAGGCAGATCTCTGAGTTTTGAGTCCGTGACCAGCCTGGTCTATTGAGTGAGTTCGAGGGCAGACAAGGCTACACAAAAAAAACCCTGTCTCAAAAACAAAAACATTTACATGTGTAAAACTGCTACATAAATTTAAAAATATATACGGTACTTATAGATACCTTAAATTTCATAAAACAGTAATCATCCCTACAAAAGAACAAGTTGCCATTTTCTAATAATGCATTTTATGTCTATTATATGGAAATTGTTACCTTCTAAATTAATTTTTTGTTCTACTGATGGATTATAATGTAGTAAAATTTTTTGAGACAGAGTCTCATTATACTGCTCAGGCTGGCCTCAAATTTGAAATTTAACTACCTCAGCCTCCCAAGAGATAGGATTAAAAGTTGCTTTCCACCATGTTTGGCTCCTATACTGACTGTTTTGGAAAACCATTGTAATAAATAATCTTTAAAGTCCCAACATGTCAAAGGCTTTCACCCATCTGTGCGGATCCCTGCTCATTCCATCATTCAAAATTGTGATATTTGTTGGGGTGTTGAAAATTGGCTGGTTCCACCTCAATGCATGTCCAGTCTAGAGGATACCCAGGGAGCTTGCCAACTCTATTCTGATCATTTCATCATGATCTAAGGGAGTCAAAAAAGAACCTGCTACTGGTCATTTAGTGCAAATAGTATTCTAACAGTAGACAGGGACATTGAGATTTCCCGCTCTCTAAATAAAGGGCCTCCTTTGGCCCCTTTCCCAACTATAGAATCCTCCAAGCCCATTACTAACAGCAACACATTTCTTTACTTTGTGACATAACACATTTAAATCCAGGCTTGTTCCCTCCTGTTTATAACACCTGGAAAGCTTAAGTGTGCCAAAGGGATTTGACCAGCGTGGCACATTTACTGTCAACATCCTTCTATGAGACATTTGTCCCACAACAGGTGGGAAGGACCATAGCAGGATGACATTTCAATGCAAATAGGCACATTTGTAGAAGCAATAGGCACATCTGTAGAAGCAATCCTGCTTTATGTATATCCACCTGCTTCCTCTACAATCCATTCTTGAGATACTTGACTCTGAGGATCAAAAGGTTTCTCCCTAACTATAACTGTCAACTTCTCATGCCTCTTTATAGCCAAGTATAGCAAGGTCTAGTCATTTGTTCCTTGCTTCAAATCGAACATTGAAACCAACTGCAGAGGAGTCACTGGAAAAGCACATCGTAACTCTGAGTAGTCTTAGAGTCAGAGAATGTCCCCCCACAGACTAGTCTAAATCTGAAGTTTGACCATGGAGCTTGGCTGTACGAGGGAGAGAGTTGTGGGCGATCCACGTCCAAATGATTGATTACACATTTTAGGTTTCACGCCTCTTTTGTCAGATGGATAAATATGTTCTGCCTTTCCTTACAAAGCAGCCTCTGTCTCCCCTAGGAACTCAGCACATATCCATGTAGCGAATACCCAAAGCCCAGCTGCAGCCTGACTCAGAACATACAAATCTTCCTATTTGTTAGATATTTGGAATTATAGGATCATAACTTTTCAGGACTGGAAATTCTCTTAGCAAGATTTTTTTGTAAGCCTTCAAAGCTCATGTGCTTTAACCACAGAGCCCACAGAGACTCAATCCAGAGGGACAGAAAGGGACTAGCCAAGTAAGAGAGGGCCTGCTATTTTTGGTTTTCTACATAGTTCTCTCTTCACCCTAGGTAGACTGGCCTGTGTTAGTTAATAACATTATAGATGGGAGTTTTAAATAGACTTTTTAAAAAGTGCTTTCACTGGAAATCAAGAATTTTATTCTGTCATGACCAAGGAATCCCAGATCTCTACAAGCCTACTGACTCCAACCACCACCAGAGCCCAGGGAAACACTTCTTGAGAGAGGGTTTCACTATGTAGCCTAGGCTGGCTTCAAGCTCACAACCTTTTTGCCTCAACCTCTGCAGTGCTGCCATTACAGATGTGCTCCTACACACTCAGATCAACATACTTTTTACAGGGCACCAAGGTAGAAGGGACAAGATGGGAAGCTGGCTGGTTTTGCCTTTAAGTCATAGACATGAAATCCTATCAGCCACCCCATTGGCACTGTTGGAGGCACTGGCTTCTCTAAAATTAGTTTTGTTTCAATTGAAGGATCATGTCCATTTATCCCATCAGCACGAACTCAGTATCATCTGATAAAAAGACAAAGGCTTCTTTTTTATCCTTGGGACAGAGGTAGAGTGGTATTTGTTGACACAGGAGTACAGATAAGTCTCATTCATGAACTACAAATATGGAAGTTTCATAAGGGACCATTCAGTTCAGCATATAGAGACTCAGACCCAGAAACAAAACTGGAAATACTCAAAGTTACAGTATGCATTAGTGATAGGCTCAGCCTCCTACATCAGCCAGTGCTATTTCCACTGGCCTTTGGGTCTGTTAAGTCTTCATTTATTTTGTCATTATTCATTTAACAAATATTTATGAAATAATCCTTCTGTCCTCTGTGCTAGGCTCTGGGGCTTGTAATGGGGAAGTACATAATTTCTCAATAGGAATGGCTTAGTGAGAGCAAGTTGGTTGAATGAAGGTGATTAGAGGTCTTGTCTTAATGCTTGCTGGCATAGCAAGTGCATGAGTTTTACTTAGTTCATGTACTCATTAGTTGTGGTTTTGGCTAAACTTCCTGAAGCTAGATTTTGATGCCACCATTGATGGAAAAAGGTTAGATCTTTCTGGTAGTCTGCCGTGCCCTGTTGTAAGGCAAAGCTCATCTCTTTATCCTGGAGGGCTGAGGGGTGAGGCTTGGAGGAGTGGGTTTGGATGAAGGGTGATGGTTGTGGACAGGAGAAATGTTAGGCAAAGGAAAAATCTCCAGAACAAAACAGCTGCCAAGCTAAAGAGTTCCCCACAACAGGATGAATCAAGACCTTTCCAGTCAGAGAAACCACAGCCTTCTGACACTGAGCCAGTGCCAGCAGGTGACCTAGTTAGAGGGATGTGTGGCTGAAGAAGTCTGAAAAACTAATAGATCTTGCAGGGCAGAACAAGAGAACCACAGAGGGGACCATGAAAGGTCAAGATATCTAAGTCCTTAGAAACTCACATATGATCAGAAAAGCAGCTGTTAGTTGTATTTGAACTATCTAGAGTACAGTGGAGCCAGCCGGAGCTGATATGTAACTCACTAAAGCCAATGCAATCAGGCAAGAGCAGATCTAATTACTTTGGGGCTTCTATTTTGAGCCTTTGCAGGTAAATAAGTACTTTCTTTAGCAGATTCACAATGAGATGAATAGAGAACCATGAATGTAGGGAATGAGCATCACTCATTAGGTGCCCACCCCCAATCCTACAACTTGAGTAATTGAATTACCACTATTCAGTTAGAGTGGAAAAGGCTCCCGGTCTAAACTGGTCATTGTGTAGGCGAGGAAACTGAAGCATAGTAAGGGCTTGGTCTATAATCACATGGCAAGTGAACATGACACTGATGAAGCTAGAGCCCAGGTCTAATGACAATCAGTGCTTCATCCACAGTCCCCTCTTCTGCTCAACACCAAGTGCATCTCAACGTATCCAAATGAAAATTACTAACAAGTCAATTATGCCTTGCTTCCCACCAGCCATCTTTCCAGTCTCTTACCTCTCTTGCCCCTACAGAACAGTGGGCCAGGGATCTGAAAAGTTCTAGAGATTTGAGCAGGGTAAAGCACAGTGCTTGGAGACTGATAAGTACAGCTAACATAAGGACATGAAGAAACAACTCCCAGGGGTTGTCTCAATACAGGCTAATTGATGTTTGAGGCATTTTTTTCAAACATGTCATTATCCTTGTACTTAAGGAGGCTGCCAGCGATAATACAGTGGGAATGGGGCCAAAATTCCCTGAGATAAACAAACAGACACTTAGTGTCAGCCTGAGCTTTGGATAACCTGCTCCCACTAGGCTTTGCATCTTTCTCAGCGCAAGAGCTAAGTTCTAGCAGTCATAGCTCTGAGCAGATCTCTACCAACACAAACACTTGAAACCTTGCAGCCTGCTTTGCTTTGTAAAAGAGGGGTGCCACATCTCTCTCTTGCCCAAACCCTTTGTCTCTGGAAAAGCTGAGGCACATGGTCGAATAATGTCCATCAACCCAGCAAGAGATCAGCTCCAGGGATCACACTTAAGAACTCAGAGTCCTAAGATATAGTCTGATGTGGTTTTGCCATTAGAACACTCAGTTATGAAAGCATGGGAAGACAAGTAATTGAGGAAGATCAAGCAAGATGAGGAAATGTAATATGAGTATTCTATGCAAAGAGGGGATCAATGAGGCCCAGGGCACATCTGCTCTGCTCATCTTTTCCTGTCTGGCCACTTCTTACAGGTCACTGCCTCCCTGAGCCTCAGTTTCCTCAAATAGGAAACAATCAAAATACTCAACTTGGTAAATGGATCTCTTTTATCAGAATCACCCAGTAGGTGTGTGTGCATGTGCACGCACATGTGCACACACATGTGAGCACATGTGTGTGAGTGTATGTATGAATGTGTGTATATGTGTGTTGTGTGTGTGATGTGTAAGTGTGCGGATATGAGACTGTGGGGGGGATTCTGGGAGTGTGGTGTATGTGTTTGTGTATGATGTGCTGTGTGTGTGTATGTGTGTAAGTATGTGTATGTGTGTGGTATTTGAAACTGAACCCCAAATCTTGCACATGCCATGTCGTGAGTCACATCCTTAGCAAGTTTTGCATTTCAAAAAATTCAATACCATATCTAAGTTGTCCAGGTAAGCCTTGACTTTTAGATTTTTCTGCCTCAGCCAGCCAGATAGCTGGGGTTACAGATGTGTGGCACCATATCCAGTGTCAACATTGTTTAAAATATTGAGTTGAAGGCTATACTTTAGCAAATCTGATTTTGTGAGTTTATCTTTAACTACAGAGAAACTGTATTTTTAAACAGTTTATAAATGGTTCTACTGGTTAGCTGAGGTTGCCACTGGGGACTTTATACTCCTATCTTCTATGAATCTGAGTTTGGAATACATACTTAACTATGGTTATCAACATCGCCATTCACTTTTTCCTTCCTTCCTTGTCTGCTCTTTCTTTCTTTCTTTCTTTCTTTCTTTCTTTCTTTCTTTCTTTCTTTCTTTCTCTCTCTCTCTCTCTCTCTCTCTCTCTCTCTCTCTCTCTCTCTCTCTCTCTCTCTCTCTCTTCTTACTTGAAACAGAGTCTCACTATGTACCTCTGGCTGTCTTGGAACTCACTATGTAGATCAGGCTGACCTCAAACTCATAGAGATCTGTCTGCCTCTGCCTCCTGAGTGCTGGGATCAAAGGCTTGCACCATTACTTCTGGGTCCAATTTTTTCCCCATGTAACTACCATCATATGACTCAGGCCTGAATATTTCATACAAGGAGCTAGTAGGCCCCTCTGAAAACTCACAAAAACCAAAAAGAAATATGTGGTCAGGCTCAAAGGACACAACTAAGGTTTCTTGCATGTTAGATAACCTTTTATTGGAATAAGCAATAACAGCTTCATGTAGGAAGAGAAGGGCAAAAGCTTACTGAGGGTGCACAGGAAGAGGCATTCAATGACATGTTAGGGCAGGGCCGGGTGGGGAGGAATGCGTTCTTTGTTGCAAACAGTTAGGTAACTCTGTCATTCTGTCATCCTCTTCCTCACCTGGGCCTTGGGCCAAAATCTGCACTTCTGACAACAAGAAATAGGTTGAGTTCTTCTCTTGGGCATGACTTGAAGCACGAGGCTGAGGCCAGAGGCTGAGGGAGAATTGGATCATTTGCAGTGTCTGTTCAAAAGTTCTTCCCTCAAAAATAATATTCTCTTGCTGGGTGTTTGCTTCACAAAGTAGGGTCTCTGTGTATGAGGCAAGCAAGCTCCAGACGCCATTCCCTGGATAATTATGTTGGCCAGTCTGCTAGGACTCACCATGCTAGCTGCCTACTTCAGATGCCAGCTGCCTGCCTGCTCAGAGTGTTATTGGACTGGCAAGAGAGGAACTTGTCTTGTTTGCTTTTTTTTTTTTCCTGAAGGGGAATAGTGCAGAGGACTGATTTAGATTGGCTCTGGAAACTGGAGGTGGGAAGGCCAGGCTGCCAACGGAAGGACAGGACAGATGTGTGGGAACTCTGTCCTGCACCTGGAAAACAGAGGAGGCAGATGGTGCTTTGGGAATTGCAGCCTTGGTCGGTCAGGGGATGATTGAGAGTGCAGCTCTCTCCTGGAGCTCAGAAACCTGATCGGCCCCAAGGGAAAGAGAGGAAGAAAGAATACTTGGCCCCCACAATTCCAATTAGAACTCATAGACAGGGCAAGGAAAGAGCACAGTCATTTACCAGGTGTCCAGGAGCAAAGTAAATCTTGGGGCTTCCTGTGGGATTTCTTAGGGGTATGGTTAGCAGTCAAAGCAAAAGCCAAAATCTCTGACCTTGGTTGCTAAGAACAACGATTTGTAAAACAAATCCAAACATATTGTACCTTTAAAGTCCCATTGGACAGGCAAACTTTATATGCCCCAGTACAGGAGAATGCCAGGGCCAAAAAATGGGAATGGGTGGGTAGGGAAATGGGGGGGAGGGTATAGGGGACTTTTGGGATAGCATTCTAAATGTAATTGAGGAAAATACGTAATAATAAAAAATATTTTTAAAAAAAGTACATGCAAAGAAGGCCTGAGAAGACAACGTGGATCTGGCTTTGATTAATGTGCCTAGAATGAAAGACAGGAACATTTGGGTCTGTCTTTGCTCCTCACTTCCATACACACACACACACACTTATCAAGTCCTTAAGACTATAATGCATTGTCTCTGTAACTCCTTCCATGGGTGTTTTGTTCCCAATTCTAAGAAGGGGCAAAGTGTCCACACTTTGGTCTTCATTCTTCTTGAGTTTCATGCATTTAGCAAATCGTATCTTATATCTTGGGTATCCTAAGTTTCTGGGCTAATATCCACTTATCAGTGAGTACATATTGTGTGAGTTCCTTTGTGATTGGGTTACCTCACTCAGGATGATGCCCTCCAGGTCCATCCATTTGGCTAGGAATTTCATAAATTAATTCTTTTTAATAGCTGAGTAGTACTCCATTGTGTAAATGTACCACATTTTCTGTATCCATTCCTCTGTTGAGGGGCATCTGGGTTCTTTCCAGCTTCTGGCTATTATAAATAAGGCTGCTATGAAAAGTTTGGAGCTGTGACGAAAGGATGGACAATCTAGAGACTGCCATATCCAGGGATCCATCCCATAATCAGCTTCCAAACGCTGACACCACTGCATACACTAGCAAGATTTTGCTGAAAGGACCCAGATATAGCTGTCTCTTGTGATACTATGCCGGGGCCTAGCAAACACAGAAGTGGATGCTCACAGTCAGCTATTGGATGGATCACAGGGCCCCCAATGGAGGAGCTAGAGAAAATACCCAAGGAGCTAAAGAGAGCTGCAACCCTATAGGTGGAACAACAATATGAACTAACCAGTACCCTGGAGCTCTTGACTCTAGCTGCATATGTATCAAAAGATGGCCTAGTCGGCCATCACTGGAAAGAGAGGCCCATTGGACTTTCAAACTTTATATGCCCCAGTACAGGGGAATGCCAGGGCCAAAAAGTGGGAGTGGGTGGGTAGGGGAGTGTGGGGGGGAGGGTATGGGGGACTTTTGGGATAGCATTGGAAATGTAAATGAGGAAAATACCTAATTAAAAAAAGACTATAATGCATTATGTTAAGTGTGCACTCTGGTCTTCCTTCAGGAAACCTTTTGTCAACTATTAGCTGTTGTTATCACCGATTGTCTTACTTGACTCAAGTGTGGTGTTTAGTTATCTCTCTTCACACAGGATTGCAACTTGATTCTCTATCTCCCCTTGACCCTCTTGCATCACAACACCCAGAAAAATATGCTGTGGTTAGTGAAATGAGTCCTCTTGAGAAAACTCAAACCGAATAAAGGAGACAGAAAGGTTAACGGACATGGGGCTGAGGGAATGGCTAGGCTGATAAAGTACTTGCTGCAGAAGCCTGAGGACCTCATAAATTTGAATTCCCCAGAACTCACATGCAAAGCCAAGTGTGGTGGCACACACCTATAATAATCCCAGCACTGGGGAATGGAAGACAGGTCGATACCTAGAGTTCTCTTGCCAGCTGGCCTAACCAAAGCAGAGAGACCCAGGTCCCATTGACAGACTCTGTCCCCCAAAAACAAGGAGGGCAGCTCCTGAGGAATGATGCCTTAGGTTGACCTCTGACCTACACACATGCACCTGCATACAAATCAGTGCAGAGTTGGTATCTCCTTGGCCTAATGCTTAACTTGTATTGTGCTTACTGTCTAGTTTTATTTTATTCCTGAACACTGATGGTGATCTGAAAATTAAATTCGGGTTGTCTACCTATCAAAGGTGTTCAGATAAACGTCTTACCCACTTCAGTGTGCATCCAAACACACACAACTAGAACTCACCATTTATTATCTGCCATTTCTCTGAGGTCAGTTAGTTTCCTTACCCACAATAATGGGCTAATAATAACATCACGTGACAAGCCCGATTTTCCACATGTGTCTGTCTTGATTTGCATAGACCCAGGGGTGGCACCACTCATATAGGCGAAACAAGAAAGCCTCTCTGTACATAAAACCTTGGCAAGTTTTGCTTCTGGAAAAGGAAAAAGAACCCTGTGATTCTTTGTCACAGAGATTACAGAAGCAGGTGGTCTCCTAGTCTAGAGAGCAAACGGGGCAGGGGGCCAGGACGTTAGCTAGGCTGGGCAGATTTGCATTTTTGGATGTATAAAAGGGCAGGCAGGGAGCAGAGCAGTCACACCCGCAGCTCCTCCTGAGAAAGGAGCTCATAAGAGCCCATCAAACATGTCCAAGCCATTTCTCCATCTGATCCTCAAAATGCACAACACAAATCTAAATAAATGTTTTGGCATGCATTTTCTTTTCCTCTAGATTCTTTCAAACCTCTTGACACAGGTTAGGAACTGTGGGTCAATGAAAAGGATCCATGAGCAGAGGCACTCTCTGCCAAGCCTAATGACCTGAGTTTGATCTCCAGGGTTCACATTGTAGAAGAAGAGAAAAACTAACTAACTAACTAACTAACTAACTAACTAACTAACTAAAACAAACCTAAAAAACCAACAACTTCTGAAAGTTCTAACCTCCATGCATGTGCTTACTCTCTACAAAAACCATGTGAAAAATAGCCTGATTTTCATCAATGCAGCAATTGATGCTCAGAGTAGTAAAGCGCACAGAGGGTAGCCATAAAACTTGCAGACAGTGGCAGAACTCAGATTTTTGACATGTATATGTGGATGTGCATGCACATGCATACACATGTATGTGGGGGCCCAAGGTAGATACAGGTATTTTCTGTTGCTCCTCACTTACTTATTGAGGCAGGGACTCTTGCTGGACCTGGACCTTCTGGGTAGTCTAACGAGTTAGCTTGAACCAGGGATCTCCTGGGACATGCAGAAGTGAGGAAGCCGAGTAAGCTCTAGAGCATCTCAGACTAAGCTGATAAGGATGCATTCACTGGGTCTACTGGTATAGAGGCATTACACGTGGGGAGACCCAGATGCGCAGAGAAGAATAACAGGAGAACACAGTCAAGTAACTGTAAGGCTGCTGGGGTTAATAGGGAAGGATTATCATAGAGCTGGTTGACCTCTACAATGTCAGAGCTGCAAGAGGCTTTATGAGTTATTTGAAAGCTGGGAGCTGTGGCTCAGTGGTAGAGTATGTGCCCCGCATGCTCAAAACCCCAGGTTTTAATCCCTAGTACGAGAGGGAGTTAGTATCCAGAAGCCTATACTATACAGAGAAGCAGGGAAGGGTTGACTCTTGAGAGTCAAGAAGACTAGATTTGAATCCTTTACTGCAAGTGCTGGAACACTGGGCCTTGGATAAAGGACCGAATATTTCTGAACCTTAATAGCTTTATATGGAAAATATCACAGGGTGAAGTAGACCCCCACAGAGTTATTCTGAGGATTAAGTGAGATAATCTGTGGAAAAATTTTAGCATAATGCCTGGCATGCCGTAGACTACCAATAACTTCTTTTAGTCAAGAAAGTTGTGGTTGAACTCCCATTCTGCCGTTATTAGCCATTTTACTTTGACTAAGCCACTGGTAATTATTTCTTGGAGTGTATTTACAGGGTTAGTGTAAGGCCTTAATGATAAAATTCACTTATGTAAACATCCAGTTTGATGGTAGGCACACAGTAAATGCCCAGTGAATACTGGCTGACTCCAAACTGGAGTATCTATAGGACAAAAACAAACAAACAAACAACAACAAAAAACTGGACTAGTTCCTCCTGACCTTTGCTATGGCACCCCATAGTCCTGTCTCATCCTTTGTACAGAAAAATGAAAACTCAAGCAGGTTCAATCTGTTCAGATGAGGACTAATGTTTTGGTGTTTTTGCTTCATTGTTATGGGGCTATCCTTCAGCTACAGACCAAACAATCCAGGGAAAATGAGGTAGCTATCTATCTTCTGGGACACACATTCTTAGCCTCCATCCAGAACCCTGTTAGCACATCTGTAGCCATTTCTCTTGCCTTGGAGTCCAATGTGATGGGGCAGGAATAAGGGGCTAAGGAAGAGGGGTTGTCCTGTATCCTATGTCAGTCTAGGAAAATGTTCAGCATATGTCTGGCCTAAATCCTGTGAAGAGTTTTAGTGGATCTCTACTCGAGATCAACGTTTGTCTCTAAGACAAATAACATCTTTAGGGTGAGGGATGAGAAGGATGGCACCAAGTGATATTTCAAAGCTTCCATTGCTTAACAGCATCCTTCAGAGAAACAGCTCCAAGGGAACCAGCCATTGGTTAAATATTCCCCTGGCACCCAAGCTTAGTCTTTTCAGGCACTTCAAAATGACTTAAGAAGCTTCTTTTTTGCACTTGCCAAGTACCCATTGTTTGCAAAAACCTTTAAGAAATCGCCGGGCTTTCACTTCAATGCATATGGATTGGCATCTGACACCCAATCAGGATTACTGTGACTGTTGCTAGTCAACCCTTTGCCATTGCCAAACAAGTGGTGGAAGTGTATAAATCTTATGACCCATGCTTTGGTTTCCCCGCATATGAAATAAGGCAGTGGACTATGTGACTGCTGTCCTGGAACTGAGTCTGCAATTCAGTGAAACAGGGGTGAGGACTGGCTATCTTGCATGTGCTCACATGCACATGTATTCATTCACTCTTACTATATATCCATGTACACACGCATCATCACACATATCATACACATACATAGTAACACAAAGTTAGATATACTCACAGTCTCACATACTTTCATACAAATTTAATTCAGACACATAATGAACAATCCCTCCCCCTGCACACACACAAACATGCATACGTTTCTCAAGGCACCTTGGGAGGAGTCTTTATGGTGCTCTTTTTTTTTTTCTGAGAAAGCTGTAACAAACACACTCTATTTCTACAACGGACACTCATTTTGGGTTACCTATGACAATCCTGTTTTATGCCTAGTGTGCTAGAAAAATATTAACAGTGTTCTTTTCCATCCTCAAGAGCATTCTGCTTTTGAAAATAGTGATATTCCAACCCTACCTAAACCCGTGTCACCGTAGCCTCAGGCCTGTTCCCTTCCTGGGAGATTACCTTATCCTGTATTCATGTTTACCTCTTCAACTCCATCACTAGGGGCTCACTTTAGTGTTTCAACCCTGCAAAGAAGCAGCACAGTATGCTGGTCCACACCCCACAGACTGTGGGAAGTGTGGGATCCTCTAAAACCAACCAAAACTCTAGTTGGCCTCAAAATGGGCACTCGGCTTCCTTGTTGTGGGTCTGACAATTACGAAGTCTTCAGTTATGTGCATTCTTCTAATCCTCAACACTCTTACTTCTTCTTCTTTCTCCTTTCTTCCTTTCTCTTAAAGCATTATGCTAGGATGATGCTAAGTTCTCTGAAGCACATCTACCCTATGGTACCATATCCCCCATACCTTACTTAAGCTCAGTGATCTATGGAATAAGAAGTGGCCAAAGCGGGTCACAGGAGGGATAATGAACAGGAGAAAGAGAAGAAGAGAGATGTGAGATTCAATTTCCTTTAGGTTTAATTTCTTTTAGCTTCAGAGCATTTGGGCCAGTGACTATTTCTGTGGCTGGATTAACTGTGTTTTGAAAAATACTCTGAAAATGTTGACAGCTATTTGCAACCATGGCTATAAATACATTGTGCGGGAAGGAGCTGTGGTGCTGCTATTCGTGGAGCAACTGGACAGGCCCCATGCTCTCCAGACATGTGGATGCCACACAGGGCAGCCTGAATTTTAGCAGCAGCTGTGCTAACGTGCAAACAAGATGGAGGCCAGGAAGAGGCCCCAGCAAGGGCAAAGGAGACACTGGCAGGATGAAGTTGGGGAATTTAGAAAGAGCGTCCTTTTCAGACTCCTAGAAGACCAGTCTAGAGAGAAGATGAATGCTGTGGTCTGCTCATTCATTTCACAGCTATGAGGCTGTTTGTATGTGCACACTTTTTTTAGGAGTATGCATTTTTAATGGTCCGTGTCATGAGTTCAAGCTTAAAATCAGAGATGTATATACAATTCCTTACATAGATGGAGTTGCTTATACATGCATGCACAGTGGGTAAATGTCTCAGTCCACATATACATGCATAACGACATATGCAAATTTGAAGATTTGCTTATTAATATGATCATGATGATAATTCATGTGGAATATTCAAAGTAGGTTTCAAAGGTTTATCACATTCATTCTATCATTTGAACTTTATCACACAGCTGAGAGGCAGGGATTATAACCTCCACTGCCCTCTTTTCGGCAGAGAAGGAAAGTGAAGTTCAGACTTGGCCAAGGCTTGTGGATCATGTAAACAGTAATGCCAGGGCTCTAAAACTGTCTACTTAATGTTAAATCTTGGGCCACATAGAATATAGAAAAGTGAGACAAAGGGGAGTTAAACTTTGGGATTGTCATTGTGAGCTCCCATCCCAAGTCATCTTTTATTTCAACGCTCAGACTAAGTCCATGAAAAAGAAGAGGGCCTCAAGGCCAGCCCTAGCCTCTATTGAGCCATGGCCTGGAATGTAGTCTTGAGGTTTCTATTCCTGTCTGGAGAACCAGCCAAGTCCATTCACGGGACATAGGTGAGCCACCACATTCTTTAACAGTGTTCATTGGTGATACTCTGGAAGCCATAGGTAGGTTTTTTTCAAGTTAGAGGCTGGAACAATAGATTTGTTTCCTCCTTATTCTCTCCCGTGGCTGTGTGTGTATCTATCTTTCCCTTTCTACAAGGCGTAGGCTCACAACATCCGGTCTGACCGGTTCCACCTGAGCCTTCCATGTTTGAGACACTTTATGAAAAGGGCAGATAGTACAGGCCTGAATGTGAGTGGTGCCATCTCCAGGGAAGATGTCAAACAAAAGTCTCTGTACCTCCCTTACATATACCACTATGTTTCTCCATTTGTTTAGTTAGTGGGCCAATGGAAAGTTTAATTGGAGCTACTCTTTCCATGAGTGAAATGTCAAGGGAAAAAAAATCCCCCAGACCATTTTGGTTCTTAAAACACATAATTGTCTTATTGTCCACCACTTGGATGGTTAGAACCTGCTGATGCACAGAGCAATATAGAAGCTGATAATGATATCAAGGTTTCTAAGGTCACTGACTTGAAGTCACTGGAATAGTCAGAGCTGGGAGACTCTTGCTCCACTCATCACCAAGTGGCAGAGAGGATCCTAACCATTCTTTCTCATCCCAACTCTACACTAGGATTTTTACTTGATAATATTTAGAGCTTCCTGCCAGGATTGTTTTATTGAGACTTTCAGGTATATGTCCTCACCTGCTCCCAGAAGATAATAATCCTTCCAAGTACTGTGTGGGCGGTTCCAATCAGCAAAGAGTCCATGAGGCCTGGCAAGATAAGCCAGTAGGAACAGGATACAGCGCTCCCTGCTGTGTATGGAACTGCTTGGGTAGAGAACTGCTGTGTGTAGCTATATAGACCATACATAGTTATTGATTCTTTCCTAAACTTAGAGCAGAAGTGTACGGCCTAGTATGACTGGTGTGGGATGATAACTCCACATGTGGATTGAGCATAATTTTAGGTATCAATAAGTTAAAACCACTTCCAAATAGGAAAAGTATATATT
Organism: Mus musculus; assembly: GCF_000001635.26. Classification (NCBI taxonomy): domain Eukaryota; kingdom Metazoa; phylum Chordata; class Mammalia; order Rodentia; family Muridae; genus Mus; species Mus musculus. The sequence continues at coordinate 103,808,455 of NC_000086.7, forward strand.
TACCAATCCAACTCTGTCATCTCGCAGCATTTAACAGTCTAAAAATTGTTCTTGGGGACTCTGAAGGTCCTAATCCAGTCCTGAGCTTGGGCTACATGAGAGTAGCCCACGTGGTATCTTAACAATGCAACCAATCCCCAATTCTTGACTATCACTGGGCTAACCTGGGATCACATTTGCTCTTTCGGGCCCCAGTATGTATATTCACAAGCCACAGATAATTAGATAGATGCCAAGAACAGCAAACATGTATGTAGCTCCTGCAATGTGTCAGATACTGTCCTAGGCCAGTTTATAAGCTCATGTCATAACCATATCGTAAGGGATTTTGATATCTTCCTTTTTCAAACAGGGAAATAACAGTACAGAGAAGTTAAATACCTTGTGCATGGACAAACAGCTAGTGAATAGTGTTTATCTAGACAGTTTGGCTGAACATCAGTGCTTATTCAAGCTGGCTCTATGGCAGGATCCCTACACATAAAACACAGGCTTAAATAATAAAACCACTCTGGTCTCCTTGTGTGTATCTGGAAAGCTATCTTAATTTTTTGACTTATTGATTTTGTTTTATGTGTATTAGTATTTTACCTATACATATGTCTGTGCACCATGAGTGTATCCAGTGCTACTGTCCTAGAACTGGAGTTACAGAAGGTTGTGAGCCACCATGTGGGTGCTGGGAATCAAAATCAAGATCTTCTGCAAGAGTAGCAAGGGCTCTTAAGCACCAAGACATTTCTTTAGTCCCTGGAAAGCAGTCTTAGAGTGGAGATTATTCAGGAAAGATTTCCTATGATGCTAACTCAGTATGTCATAATTGGTTCTAACAAATACCAACTGTGCTTTGAGGTGTGATCTTACTTGCACAAGTATACACACATGCATACACACATAATTCTCTTTTTGTATCTCTTTAAAAATTGTCACATCTCTATCTATCTATCTATCTATCTATCTATCTATCTATCTATCTATCTATCTATCTATATCTGCATGTGTGTGTGTGTGTGTGTGTGTATTCATGTGCCCTTATGTTTCAGTCTGTGTGAATGTCAAAGGATAACTCAAAGGAAATCAGTTCTCTCCTGCCATTCTATAGTTCCACTCTAAGGATGGAACTTAAGATTTCTGGGCTTGGTGGCAAGTGAGCTTAACCTGCTAAACCATCTTGCCATCTCTCTTTGCCTCACTTGAGGGAATTCTTCAAGAATATAGGGTTAAAGCTATGGATAGTTACTATCTCTGAAAGCTGTCTTTCCTCAAATCTGTGAGGCTATGTTTCCATTTTAAAAGAAGCTCTTTTGTTAACCTCTTTGCCATTCCCCAGTCCCATCACCATCATGCCCAAGGTCTCCTTGTGAAACTGTTCATTGGTCCAAGTTTCTCATTTCAGAAGGAGAGAAATCCGAAGTCCAGAAAAGAAAATGCACTTAGCAAGGTTACAACGAACTTACTATAGAACTCTCCTTTTGTCTCCTCTCCTCTTTTCTCCTTTCCTCTCCCCTCCCCTCCTATTCTCCTCCATTCCTCTCTCCTACTCCTCTCTCCTCACTGATCACAGTATTTTCTGAATTCCAGCCACAAGGTCTCAGTTATGCCTAAATCTTCCCCTCCATAAGTCTTGTTTTTATTCCCTTAATGGCACAACTCCTGGTTCCTTATTTTCTCCTACTGCATATTCTGCTTCTTACCTAACACTTAAACTTCAGATGGTACTGAGGTTTTCTATTGCAGCTTCAGAAAACTCGTGCATTACCACCCCCATGAAGCATGGAATTGGAAACCCAGAGTTAGAATCACTGTCTACTCTCATTTGCCCCAGTCTTCTATTTTCTGCCCCTAGAAATAGGGAACAGGAATTCTATGCAGGGCTTCCATCCAGTAAACTTTCCCCTAGTAGACACAAAATTATATTAATTTTTATTTCTCAGATTCCATCAATGTAGCACTTGATGTGACCAAAGACACTGACATATGATGAGCTTAAACAATTTCCCTTCATTGTTCCATGAATTTAAAAAATGGAGATGTTTATTACAATGTACCCAGTAAGAGATGAGTTAACAAGCTTCTTTTTCCTGGGCTTCACAGGATCTGGACACCACTCTGAGCCTAAACTGAGAGGCTGAGAGCTTTTGCTACTATGCTCTTCTTGGCCTCAGAATGCTTAGAAAAAAGTGTCTAGGTTGCTGACATAGAAAAGCAGGTGGTGTGGCCCAGGCTGATGTGCCACAGGCCATTTTCAGGCATCTCATTTTGTGGCCTGATGCCCAGACATCCCCTCGCCCCATGCCCCTTCTCTCCAAATGTCCTCAGTATTTTTTCTTCTCCTACCCTTCCACCCCACCCTACCCCACCTGCTGTGTAGGGCCTAATGGGGAACAGTGACTCACTGGATTCCCAGAGGGAGAAAACACAACCCAAAACAAAACAACAAAAACAGAATCTGAGACACAACCAAATAGTCTAATTTTTTTTTTTGTTCTGGGTTTTAGTTTTGTTTTGTGTGAGACAAAGTAGTACTATGCAGGCCAATCGGACTTTGAATTCCTGATCCCCCTGCCGCTGTTTTCAAGTGCTAGGATTATAGGCCTGCACCACAAGACCTGGTTACAAATTGTTTAATTCTCAACTTCTGTACTGTTACTTTTGCCGAGTTTCCATGTAGCTAAACCCTATGTCAAGTTCTAGGCCTACCAGCAAGCTTCCCCTGATTCTACATTCTTCTCTGTTTGCCCACATCACCACAAGAAAGTGATAACAATATTCAACTCAATACAACACACATTTTTTCCTACTTAGCAATAACCATAGTTATTTTGAATGTTGTATTTTTTTTCAAAGAAATTGTAAACTTAAGGGACACTACTCTGGCTCATCTGGAGATCATTCCAGCACACAGGAAAGACCTATTTTCTTGAATTAAACCCACATTCATGCAATTGGAGGATAATGGATGGGGAAGGCTCGTGAGCCAGGAAAAGAACTCACACTTAATCAAATGCTTAGTAGGTGCCAAGGTGTATGTCAGATGCTGAACGTATGTTGTCTCATTTAACCTCCATCTCAGCGATGAAATTTTTTGTATTAGAAAACTAATAAAATTTCCAAGAAACTGAAACTTTGTCCAGGAACCATATGTTAAGGCATCTCCATCTAGTGCTGCTTCATCCTAAAGCCTATAGGAAAATATTGGAGACAACTGAATGTCTGTCAGTAAGACACTGATTAAATAATTCATGATATACCCATTGGAAAATATGATGTGTCTGTAACAAAGAATGAGGGCTTGCTTTATGGACTTATTGTATAACTAATACCCACGATACTTTGAAATTTGAAGGCAAGTTAGAAGATAATGTTATGTTTCATCATTTGTACTTCAAAGGTAGGCTGTGCATTTGAATGATAGCAAGAAACAAAATATTTCTGGAAGGATACCCTAGAAAGTGCTGGTAGCAACTCACAGCCTTCACTCAGTTCTCAGCCACCTTTCAAAGCAACCTCCACTACAAATGGATTAGTTAAGGACACACCTTTCCATACATAGCTCAATTATAGACCTGTAAGATGAGAAAGGAGAAAACTCTCTCTCTCTTCCCCTCTCCCTCTCCGTCTCCCTCTCCCTCTCCCTCTCCCTCTCCCTCTCCCTCTCCCTCTCCCTCTCCCTCTCCCTCTCCCTCTCCCTCTCCCTTGTTCTCTGTCTTTCCATACTTATCCCAGTCTCTTAGTTGGGAGCAGATTGGGGACAGACCCCAGGACCTTTGTATATGCTAGGCAAATGCTCTGCCATCGACCTATAACTTTGGGCCTTTAGCTCAGATATTTGAATAGCTAAAAATCAGGATGTTTACTTGTGGTGTATTTAAAACCCTTGTCTTAAAGAAGGGCTTATGGTTTACATTTTGTTATAAGCAATGAAAGAAAAATGTATCAGGCATGGTGGCATATACTTAGAATCTCAATACTTGATATCTGAGGCAGGAGGATCATCACCATGAGTTCAAGGACAGCCTGAACTATAGAGCAAGGTCCTTGTCTCAAAGCAACAAAATTAAGCCATTTCCTCAGACAACTAACTGGCCTTAATGGAGGCTTCCTAAGTGGCCACTGAAATGCATGCTCGAAACTACTACTGCAGGCCTCTGTGACCTCAGCTCTCTGGGGATATCCTGTTTAAAACACAAGGAAACTGGCCTACTCCAGAGCTGAACACAAAGGAGCAAATCTCCTTATAAACTTAATGTCCCCTGGCTCAGACCTTCTGACCCTAAATATCCCTTTCTTTCTTCCTTACTATCTGCAAGATAACAAGACTCCCTGGAGGAAATGACACCCTAACTCCATCACCATCCGCCCCTCAGCCCTAGCAATTCTTACTGAAATACTCAGCCCTTGATAGAGTGAGGTTTGTGAGCTCTTGCCAAGTGCTGTAAATATTTCCACATGCCTTGTTTCCTTGAATGTATATGATCTGGGATCTGGCCCCTCCTCTGTTTGGGCTCTCCTAGGGCTGAGGAACAAAGAAAACACAACCAGTCCTGTCTTTAGCTTTAGGACATCAGAGCAAACTGCAGATGAATCCATAAAGAAATGGTGAAGAGATGGAGTGGAAAATGAGAGGACAGGAAGAGATATTTAGAGACACATTTAGACAAAAGCAGTGACTTCATTTCTAGGGCCTGAGCAAGGATCATCATACCAACAACAATGACCATAATTTACAAAGAACTCTTACAAATACGCAGTCACGTCTCATCCTGACAGAACTATCAAATTAAACACTGCTTGCTGAGGACAGCTTTGTGGCCTTTGTATGTGGGACTTCTGCATCCTAGAAAGGTTATGTGATTTGTTCTGGACTAAAGAACAAAGAGGTGACAAACTGTCTAACGCTTTTTGAACTTTAAGAATTATGATTCTTTGCACACTCACTCAGTACAGTGAGATGGGTGGTGAGAAAATGTTGTATCACAAGACCGCCCAACCTTTGTTTACTAACCCCCATCTCCCTTTCTCCTAAGGATGCCTAGAAGAAGCAGGAAGGAGAAAACTCCAAAGTAGTGTCCCAAGGCAGGTGCTCCCACATAGCGCCATGTGTTAAATCAGGGTCAAAAAGCATGAGTTCTGGGCTTAGACTGTTCAGATCCAAAGCCTGGCTTTTGCCATGTAAACCTGAACATGATACTTTTGATCCTTGATTTATCTAAAAAAATGTAGGAAGTAGTGATACCTATATGATTAGACCGTTGAGAATTAAAACAAAATAGGTACTTGAAAGTGTTCAAGATGGTACTTTCCATAGAACTAATTGCTGTTAATTAATATGAACGAATGTTGCTTATCACAGCTATGCTATTGCTATCATTAGGGTGTTCAGCAGAAGTATGGAGCTAAAGGACAAAGAAATCCCACTGTGGAATGCAGCACAGGCAGCCATGCTGGGCTCTATGCTCCATACTGCCCACCCCCCCCAACCTCCATTACCGCAGTGGCAAGAGAGATGGCAGGGAGTTATCTCCAGTCTTCTATCTAATTCTTCTATCCATGTCACCGGCATAAGTGACATGGACCATTAACTGAAGAATATTTTTGTTTGTAAGCTCGGTAACCTGAACAAGTGACTAAAACCATGACCTCAATCTTATAGACACCATGTTTGAAGGAGCTCTACTAATTAATAGGCCAGTTAGACATTATCTATCCCACTATACACACAAGCACACGTGTCTGAACACATGGGTGCATGTACATTCTATTACAGCTGGGGTAAATTGGTAGATGGGTAGATCGCCAGGATAAGGTAAGCAAAGAACCTATGTGGGGACTGGTTATCTAGCAACATCCACTTTTCTTGTTTCTGCCCAAGCTCATAGAAACAGGAAAAGCAACTAACCCAGGAACCACCCCTTCCTCTCTCTGCCCTCCCTAAACTTTTTTTCTTTTTATTCTTGATGATTTGAGTATCTGTTTCCTTCCTTCTCTCATCTCTCTACAGCCAACTGTGTGCATCTTTTGCTGGCAAAAAGAGAGATGATAGGAGCTTAATGTAGTATGAACCAGAACCTGAAAGCTAAACTCAGTCTGGAGTTCTAGGGGCATAGGAGATGGACAACAGTGATAGTGAGGATTTAAAGCAAAAGTAGGATTTCTTGATTTTTATTAAGACTCAACCATAACAGTACCTGTTGGGCTGGGCGCCTAGAGCTGTGAAAGGAGACGGTATGGGAATGTCCAAACAGGATTCAGAACAGCTATTCTACTACAAAACTCTAGAGGTGGTTTCTGTACCACTGAGTCATCCTTCACTCAGAGTGAAAAATAAGAGAAGGGAGAAAAGAAAAAAGAGAGGCCTTGGTGTATATATATATATATATATATATATATATATATATATATATATACACACACACACACACACACACATATACACACACACACATGTGTGGCAAGGGACAGCCAATCGTATACTTTTCTCTTATCAACCCTACAAACATGAAAGTGGAGAACAGAGAAGGACAAGATTGCTATGATGAAGAGGTCACAGGCCACATTCTCCACCCACAAGTAGATGCCGAATTGTTTCATATAAGCAGGCAATGCACCCACCTTCAGAGTAGGTCCTTTTAATACCACTGAAGCCAGAGATGTCTGCAATGACCACAGCTCCCTTCTCAGCAACATTTAAATACTAGGTAGCATGCAGAATAGGGGGAAATGTGATATAGAGTGGAATTTGTGATAAATGTTTCCTAGTCTCATAACTAGAGAGTAGCAAATGGATCTGGACCAAGAAATATGACCCAGCAAGGCTGACCGTATTCTCCATCCTCTTCACCTAGCATGTTTTCTAGGCTGGATATTTTGTATCTCTGTCACATTAAATTTAACTCTGTAGGAAGATATGGTAAGACTTCTTTCCAATGTAATACACATGAATGACGGTATACATGTGCACATATATATGCGTGTTTTAAGAACAAGGCCTTGCTGCCACATGTGGTTGTGCATGCTTGTAATCTGAGTAGTCAGGAGGTAGAGGCAGGAGGATCACTGCAAGTTTGAGAACAGCTTGTTTTAAGTAGTGAGTTCTTGTCTCAAAAGATAATCAATCAAACATGTAAACAAAATGAGCCCTTTTCTCTAGGGTTTACACACTCAATCCCAAGTGAGAGTTCAAGTCAAGAAATCACACTCTGTCATGCACACAATCTAAAACAAAGAAACAAACAAATTCTTTTTAATACACAATGAAACAAACTCCATGGCATTTGGTTGTTGGGAGGAGCAGGGCACTCTCCTGAGAAACTGGACTTCTCAAAAGGTGGAGACAGTATCTCTTACATACATCTGCAAATGCTGATAGTCTAGCTGCTTGCCTATTTCACAAAATGTTGCCAAATGACACGAAAATAAAAGTCCTGTGTAAAAGGAAAGCACTCCATGCCTGGATCCTCATTAGGCACTCCCAGTCAAACGAAGAGCAAAGCCAAAGTTGACCAGGGATAACAGGCATGCATCTCAGCCTTCTCCAAGACTCTCCAAGAATACCCAAGCCAGCTACAGAGATAACCTGGCTGAAGCCCCCCACTTTGGAAGCTCTGTATCACATTCAGAAATCTTAGTTTCCACTTCTAGCCTGAAGTAACAAAAAACAAAGGTCACACTGACCATGCGTTTATGAGAAATGAGAGCAAGCTGTAGGAAATTAAATTTTATGAGAGGGGCCCGGGCCTGGAGAGTTGGCTCTGTGGTTAAAAGCACTTCTTGTTGTTTCAAAGGGCCCAAACTCTATTCACATCACCCACATGGAGGCTCATCACCTCCTAGGGCACCAGGCACACATGAGATGCACAGATGTACACTCAGGCAAAACACACATAAAGTAATAAAAGTAAACCTAGATATTTTAAAAGAGTGGGGTCCAAGCTGAGGCCCGAGGGAGGGACTTCAGTTTAATACTTTTGAGGGAAAGAGCACCATCCATACATACTAGCAGCACGCCAAGTTGAGAGTTCTTTTCTAAATCCAGTTCTCTGGAGAGTAGAACATTGTGGGGAAAATATGTGTAGGATCAGAGTTGTTTTTACATACTGAACAAAATGGAGCTGATCTTTTTAAAGGTGCCCGAAATTTAAAGCCCCATAGTGTTAAAAAATAAATAAATAAAACCAGATAAAGTAGAAAAATGGTGTCCACTGGGTTTTCTTCACTTTCCTAATATACTCCCAACTCACCTAACTGCCCCTTCAGGCAACTTAACAAAGTTTTCTTTGCATGTCAAAACTTATGCTAGGTGAGTAGTAAAGAACGAGCTATTGCCGGGCGTGGTGGCGCACACCTTTAATCCCAGCACTCGGGAGGCAGAGGTAGGAGGATTTCTGAGTTCGAGGCCAGCCTGGTCTACAGAGTGAGTTCCAGGACAGCCAGGGCTACACAGAGAAACCCTGTCTCAAAAAAGCAAAAAAACAAAACAAACAAACAAACAAACAAAAAAAAAAACCAAAAAACAATGAGCTATCACACAACTCTAGAAGGATATGAGGCTGGGGTTAAAATTTTCACATAGTTTTCTTTCTTGTTTTACAGATAGGTAATTGAGGTACAGAGCAAGTTGGGAATCACAGGTTTTGTAACTCCTAGCTGCTGTCATTGAGATAATCAGTTTGGGGGTTGTGTTCAGATTTGGCCTGAGGTCTCTTAGATTTAGAGTAAGTTTCACTCACCAATACCAGTAGGCAAGAGGAAGAGGAGTTGTTTATAATGAGCACTTGAAGGCACTGGACAGTGAGACAATGATCCAGGTGCACCCAGTTATCAGCTCCAACAAGCATTTTCTTGTTTGGTTTTCTAGTGCCCCAGCTTCTCATCTTCATTCTTTCTAGCATGAACCAGGGTCACAGATTGGGACCTACCCACTTTGGTTGGAGAAGATGCAGAGGAATGATTTGAAGGATGCCTAGCCATTGGCCCTGTGGCCTAAAGCACCAACATGATCTTGCTCTGCTGGACAGCAGGCAAAAGCCTTTGGTCAACGTTGGGATTGACAGATGTTTACTCAAAAGATACTTCAATCTCAAAGTTAACAATTTACTAGTAAACCCAATGAGATACTGAAGCAAGTAGCTAAAAACACTATGATGAGAAGAAAGACAGGTGGCTTGCTTCTGCCCTTAGTCACTTTTAAGCATAGTAGATTATTCTTGCATATGCAGAGAAAGTTGTTTGTTTGTTTGTTTGTTTTCTCCACCAGGGTAGATCACCAACCTAAGCCATCTTATACCAGTAGTGAACCTTCCTTACTATTGTCCACTTTTTTTAGTAGTGAGAGCCCTAGTCTTGCCTCCCTCAGGAATTTCCAAGGACTGTACATCTCAACTCCCCAATAAAAGGACCTCTCATCATGTATGGCTCAGTGGTAAACTGGAAATGAAGAAGCAAGGTAATGGGCTTACTCTGAAGCACTTTAAAACAGACTTTAGTTTGGATCCAGTGTTAACAACTCTGGCTAAATCTGCCTCATCTGCTCAACTTAAACCTCAACCTTACCTCTACTTAGGGTTTGAAGAGTGAGCTAGGGCTAGCAACCTATCCAGTCTTGCTCCTATTTCCCATTGTAAGGGTCATCTGTTGTCCCAAGAAACCATACTTGGTATTTATATCCCACAAAATGGTCTGGCTGCCTCCTGTCCTATCTGATGCCTTTTCTGGGCTGGAGAGATGCTTAATTTCCTGTGACTTCTACAAAAGTCTAAGCTTTCTTCTTTCCTGTTCTCCCCACCCCGCCCCTGCCTACCCCCAGCCTAGACCTCAGTTATTTGTTTCACTCTCAAAAACCCTTTGCCATCAGTCCTCCCAGACCTAGCTCCTAGGGAGACTTGGCTTCCCTTAAATGGGCTGAAGAAATGACACAAACTATATACCTGGAAACGTACCAGAACCTCAAAGCCACAGGATTCACAAAGATTGTATATTACCTGTTCTAGGACAGCCCAAACTCTACTTTCTCCCTATCTGTTCCTTGACCTGTGCCAGAGAGCCCTGTTTGGAATTGTCTTGTAGACATCGAAATTACCTTTCTCTGGGACTTTCACTACTTCAGAACCTTAGACCAAATAAGCTATTACATATACCTTCATGGCTAGACAGTGTTAGGTCTAACAACAACAATAACAACAACAACAACAACAACAACAACAACACTTGGGTTTCAGAGTTCCTCCAAATACAAATTAATAAATTGTCAGGAATGAATGCCATGTAAGACATCATATTAATAGAAATAAACAATGTACCAACTTCCTTAAGTGTCCTCCCAGACTCGTTATTGGGCAAATGCTGGCTCATAAAGACAGTAGCAAAATACTAAGTTTTTCCCTGTTTCATATTCCAGGGCTGTGACATAGGTGGCCACAAAACTCTGAATAGACTGAAGAAATTGAATGCAGGCAAAGATGTTTGGAAATATCAAGATCTAAATTGTGACTTGGGCAAAGCATGGTGGCACAAATGCTTATAATCCTAGCACTGGAGAATTTGAAGCAGGAGGACAATCACAAGCAGAAAGCTATTGTGGGCTACTCAGCAAGTTCTAGGTCACCCAAGGCTACATGGCAAGAGCCTGCCCGATAGTCAATAAACAGTACCTTCAGAAATCCGAGGGTCTCAAGAAAGGTAATTCTGAGGATGAAATGTTTCTGTAAAATATTTGCAAGAATGTAGTAGGGTGTTACTGGCTTCCAAAATAAAAACAGAGGCATTCTGCAAAGGCTCACTATCAAAAACAACGTCAGTGAAACCATGATATACCACAACAAGGACCCACGCCAAAGTATTCTCAGACCCTTGGGACATACCAAATTCCTTTCTGTCTCTTCCTGACCAATACTCTCCAGAGTTTAAGCCGGTAACTCCAGCCCCTCAGTGGACCTAGTCTGTGTTGGCATACACACTAGCTAGCCACACCTCTGCAAAGACCACAGCACTACCGCCCCCTCCAGCTGCACTGTGAGGTACTGACCGGAAAGTCCCTGCCAGCCCTCCCCCTGAGTCTCCTATGATCACCTACTTTGAAGTCTGCTCCCCAGCAGTGAACCTCTTCCTGGTAAAATAGTGGTTTTTCCAAGTTTTATTGCACGCTCCTAAGGCCCCAGCGCTAGGCCTGATCACATCACATAAATACAGGGGCCTAAATTCAGCTCAGCCTCGACTACTTCCCTTTAAATTTTCGCCTAAACTTTGCCACTGACCCTGAAGGCCACTGGCCTGCCTTAAACCACAAGGCAACTCTCAGCAGGTGCTCCCCCAACCCCCAAGTAACCAAGGCAACATCCTGAGGGCCTAGCCTGGCTGCTTTCCCAAGAGCCCCTAATCTGCATCAAAGCAGGAAAAAGGTGGTCCCAAGGAGTATAGAAGCAGCCTTCCACCCAGAAGTTGTCCCATGGGGTCCAGGGACCCCTCCACTACAGGACCGTGTAGTCTAGGTTGTTATGAAGTGCCATTTACAGCCGCTGAGTACACTCGAGATTTTCTCAAGTGGGCCCTGTATACTGCAGTGGTGCCAATGGGTCACAAGGACTGAGGCACAAGAGTCCCAAAGCCCCTTCTGCCAGACAGCCCAGCAAAGCTGCAAACAACACACCTCCTTGATTGAGGGAGGGCATGTCTAAAAGTAATCCACAGTGGGCATCCCAGAATTCAAGGTTTCGATTTCATTTGATCGTCCAAAAGGACCCTCTTTTGGTGGTTAGCAAGAGAGGACCCCCAGAACTCCAAGGGAACACTATGTTTTACACTTTTTTCCCAAGTAGGGAACTTGAGTAGATGGTGTGCACACTTCCAGCTATCCTAACAGCTCAGGGAGGGAGCCAGATTTTCATGAAAGGATATCTCAAGCTCCCGGCTAAGTCCAGAAACCTCTCAACAGAACAGCTGAGGGATTTCTGCAGAGCGAACAGCCTGAGTTTCCGGAGGTCACTGGAGGGTCTCCGTGCTAGGGAGTCTGCACACAACCACGTGCCTGTAAGGTGAGGGCTATGTCTCCAACCCTGCCAAGTCTTAGGGATGCCCGAGTCAGTCCCAAGCCAAAGCTGGAATGATGGGTCAACATTTTAACTTCAGGGAGAAAGAAGCCCCCATCCGATAACAGAGGTGTGGGGCCCTAGAAACCGCGCAGCTGAGGTGCGGACTGAGGTGCGGACTGAGTTGCAGGACCCATTCTGTATCCAGTCTTCCTGCCTCCTTTGAGGCTGGCTTCCAGTGCACATTGAGCCGCTTGCTCCCCGGGAACGGCAGGCGATCGAACGGCCTGACTGGGCCGTACCCACAGCAGGCAGAGACGCGCGCACCCCCCCTCCCCACTACACTCCTCCCTTTCTCTCCGGCGACACACACGCCTGCCATGTGTTGACTCTGAGCGAAGAGTCATCAGGATTCCTGAAAGTGGGTTTTGACAGAAAACCGCTCTGATCCCCAAAAGGAGCAGGGGCTGCTGCGGGGACCCGTTGTTCGGTGTTTATCTCTGAGCCCTTTCAACCTTCCTACTGTCCTGTCTACATGACTTCGCTTCCCGCTCCCGCCCCCAAATCCTCCAAATATTTTCCCCAGCACACACGGGCAAAGTACTTTAAACAATCTAAAAGGTGAGTCTGGATTTGTCCCAGGGCAAAAAGTTCATTGCTCGCCTGTAAGCAATGAATGCTCCAGTTTTCACCTCCCGGGACCACTTCAGCCTAGGTCTCCATTGCTCAGGCTGCCTATAGCCCTGCAACCCATGCCCTAGCAAGAAGGAGTGAGAAAGGCGATTCGAAAGGGCGCTTTAGACCAACAGGTATGGGGATGACGGTGGGGGCGGACGCCCTTGTCCACAATGCCAGGTGGGGCACGTGGGCCACTCACCTGCTTGGAACTCCACTTGGCGATTTTTCTCTTTTTCCTCCTCTAGTAGCATGGAGTAGAGGATACCAACAGAGTTATGGATGCCGAAGATGGAGCCGTTGCACCAGGTGGCTGCAAACACCACTATCCAGCCGAAGCCACCTTCGGGAGGCTGAAAGCCACGCGCGGTGCCTCGGGTTTCCACAGTGGGCGTGGGCTCGGGTTCTTGCACTGGCTCAGCCTCAAAGCCCAGCTCCGGCAGGGGTGCAGGATCGGGTAGGGGCTGGGGCTCGGGCTCAGGCTGAGGCTCGGGCGGGGGCACTGGCACCGGCTCGGGGTCAGGCTCCGGTTCGGGCTCCGGCTCTGGCTCCGGCTCGGGCACAGGACTACACACCGGCTCCTGATATTCCTGGTTTGCCTCCTGACAGGGCCCCTCAGCTTCCTCGCTCGCCGGGCTTGGCAGCGCCATCGCGGCTAGGGGACTGACTGTGGCTTGCCGGAGGAGCTGTTGTCTGGCTGGTACTTGTTTCTGCTGCTACTGCTCCTGCCGCTCCGAGCACTGCCGCCGCGGCTGCCTGAGACCCTGCCTCCTCCTCCTCCCAGCGCCCGAGCTGGCCAGCCTGTCCCGCGACAGACGGTCCCCTCAAGCCCTCTCCTTCTCCTCCCCCGTCCAACCCCCCTCCTCGTCTCCCCACGTCATCTCTCTCTCCTCCCCCTCCTCCTCCCTCCCACCTCTTCCTCAACAGGCAGCCGCTACAACCTCGCTCTTCTCCCCAGCCCTTCCTCCTCTTACTCGCCTACCTACTCTAGCCTTGCTGCCGCCCCAAACTCCCTTTTCAAATTACTGACTCCTATTCTTGTTCAGATGGCTTGGAAGACGAATTAAATTAGCAAACGGAGCAGAAACTACCCTTTTACCCTACCTTCTCCTCCCCGCAGGTCCCAGAACCCACAGATCAACCTCTAGCCTCGAAGGAAGACCCTGCCTGCTCCTTGAGTCCACTCCCTCTTGCTTTCAAGCAACTTGCAGCTAGATTGGTCCTGGGAACCCCAAGACTAGAGCTGGTCCGTGACAGACCCCACCCTGTTCTCGGGAGTCCCTGTGTTCCCACTTGGACTGGAGACCGGTGACCTAGAGAGTGCAGCCTGGGACAGAGGGTGGGCACAATCTTCTCAAGCCTGGAACTTAGACACCCACAGACCCACGCACCCCTCAGAGTCTCCCCCTACCCCCTACCCCCTACCCCCTACCCCCGCGCTTCCCGGCAAATCCCTGGCGGGACTGAGGGGAGGAGGCGCAGCGGGGCCCGCCCCTCCGGGCAGTCAATCAGGGCTTTGTTTGCGCCAACCTGGAGCCCAGAGGAGCCACAGAGGGCCGGGTCTAGACTTGGCCAGGGCAGACTCTGGGCCAGGGGCCGGGCCAGGAAAGGAGGGAGGCACGAAAGCACCAGAGGGTGCCCGGCCCATGCCCCGGCGGGACGCAGAACACAGTTCAGGTTATTCTTGCTTCTCTGTTCCAGAGAGCAAGAAATGGGGTCCATCCTTTCGTCTCAGCTCCAAACTCTGTCTCTGTAGCTCCTTCCATGGGTGCCTTGCTCCCAATTCCAAGAAGGGGCAAAGTATCCACACCTTGGTCTTCGTTCTTCATGTGTTTTGCAAATTGTATCTTATATCTTGGGTATTCTAAGTTTCTGGGCTAATATCCACTTATCAGTGAGTACATATCATGTGAGTTCTTTTGTGATTGAGTTACCTCACTCAGGATGATGCCCTCCAGGTCCATCCATTTGCCTAGGAATTTCATAAATTCATTAGACTGTCATACCCGGGGATCCATCCCATAATCAGCCTACAAACGCTGACACCATTGCATACACTAGCAAGATTTTGCTAAAAGGACCCTGATATAGCTGTCTCTTGTGAGACTATGCCAGGGCCTAGCAAACACAGAAGTGGATGCTCACAGTCAGCTATTGGATGGATCACAGGGCCCCCAATGGAGGAGCTGGAGGAAGTACCCAGGGAGCTGGGGGGATCTGCAACCCTATAGGTGGAACAACAATATGAACTAACCAGTACCCCCCCAGAGCTCGTGTCTCTAACTGCATATGTATCAGAAGATGGCCTGGTCGGCCATCAGTGGAAAGAGAGGCCCATTGGTCGTGCAGACCTTATATGCCCCAGTACAGGGGAACGCCAGGGCCAAGAGGTGGGAGTGGGTGGGTAGGGGAGTGGGTGTGGGAGGGTGTGGGGGACTTGTGGGATAGCACTGGAAATGTAAATGAAATAAATACCTAATAATAATAATAAAAGAATATACATATATATATGAAAGAAATGGGGTCCAGATCTAGCTGCCACTTTAGTCAAGGGCAGCACAGCTCCTGACATCCTGATCAGGCTGGACCCTTGGGCCTGGACCTCTGCTTTTAAGAGTGCAGAGGGATATCTTTCCAACACCATCTCTCTCACACCCACACTTCAGGCAGTAACCTCAGAGTCCCATGGAATGCCCAAGACTCAGTAAGGGAAAGTTTGGGGGAAGGGGACTCTGCCTTGCTGGTGAGCCACAATGTACCAGCTCAACTCTCACCTACTTGGTGATTCCAAGCAACTCTGCCTCCCCTAAGGGTCTGTGCTGCACTAGCAAAGAGGGTGAACCCCAGTTCCATTTTTACCTGGAATCTGATTAACCTTTCTGCTAGGTGAAACTGCCTGCTGGCTGGAAACGCAGCTCAAGGCGCCTGGGCTCCATCTGATGCCAATGAACACAGTCTTTAAGCACAATTGGGTGGCAGGCAGGACAGGGATGTCCTGTGGCTTGTGGTTCCATGAAAAAGCAAGCAAATTCACAGATCACACGGTCACGCCAGTCCACAAAATAGGCATTGTGTAAATGAATAGAGCAGCTCTCTTATTGACAAGTAGCAAACCTTATCACTTGCTTCTTGTGGCCTCCAAACTGAACCACAACTCAGATCAGTCATTTATTACTTTAAGGTCATGAAGGAAGGCAAATAAAAAGTAAACTTTAAGGCAAGTCTTCACACAGAAAAGCCAGAAGCCCCCCCCTCCCCGATCTAACACAGGAGTGTAGAACTTGTTGCTGAGATGAGGAAAGCTATTACCTAGCTAAGCCATGACAGGGTTCTGGGGTAAGTTATGTACAACGTGGGCTTTGGATATGGAGTGGAGTTTTTAACAGGTGGCTTGGAGGTGGTTTCCTGCTTTAGAGCCTGCCCTGATCCCAAGATACAGAGACACAGAAGGACTCTACTCATAGAGAGAGGAAAGTGAAAGTTAATCAGGCCAAAAACTTAATATGTATGACGCTTCTCCCAGAGAACACTTGCATTTTAATAAAACTCCACAATGCTTCAGCCATGAGGAATGAGAAACCATCGACATGCTGAGTGCTGAGGCTAAAGGTTTGCTTTCCAGCCAGGGGATCCATCGTTCACATTACCAGCTGTCCTCTAGGACAGCTCTAGACTTGGTATCTACTTGCAAAGAACCTGACTGAAACCCTAAAAAGAGTTTTGTTCCAGTCCCAGAACTGAGTAAAATCATAAATTTCTGTACGTCATTTTGATTCCAGCTATCTAAATTCTATTTCCCTTTTGGTTTGAATGGGTTTTGAGATCACCGGAATGAGAATGCAGAGGGTGGAGGCATGGCAGGACTCACTGAGGTTCTCCTGTAAACCTAGCACCGTGCTAGGCCCTCTGCATACATAATGTCATATAATATTCACAGCAATGAGGAAACAGGACCCAAGAGGTTAAGTCATTTAAGTTTACAAAGCCAGTAAGAGGTAGAACAGGTATCTTTGCCCATTTGTGTGAATTTCAAAGTATGTGCCCCACCCAGGAGACAGGGTTATGTAACCCATCATTCTAGTAACCCATGCAGTGCATACCAGTCCTCCCCTCTTTTGAAGGTACAGGTGCTTCTTAATGGCTAGAGCGCTGCAATGTGGAGACCTGGGTTCTACTTATGGTTATTTCACTGCAGCTAGTGTGACCTTAAGCAATTAATTTCCTTATCTGCAATATACAATTCTGTCTACTTCACAGAATTAGTAAATGTAACGTTGAGACTAATAAGCTTTCTTTGGTCTATGCAAGTGCTACGATTTCAATAAGTATCTTCTAAAAGTCAGTGCATTAAAGGCCTGGTTGCCAGCTTGTGGCAGTGTTGGGAGGTAGTGGAACCTTGGTGAGGTAGTGCCTTGTGGTAGAAAGTTAAGTCATTGGGAGCATGCCCTCAAGGTGAGTATTGAGACTGTGGCTCCTCCCTTCTTGTCTTTCTGCTTCCTGGCTGCCATGAAATAAGCATGTTCTCTGCCATTTTCTACTCCATCATCTACTATAATGACAAAGGCCCAAAGGCAGTGGCATTATATGACTATGAACTAAAGTCTCAGAAACAATGGGCTAAAATGACCCTTCCTTCCTTAAAAGTTGACTATCCTCAAATATTGTGTCATAGATAATAGAAAGTTAACCCAAGAGTGCCAGTGAAGATTTCCTGAGTCAGAGATGTATCCTAGTTGCATCCTGGAGAAAAAAGTGGTAGTGATAGTATAGAAAGAAGCTTGAACTAATTAGAGGTATAGAAAACAGGTACCAAATGCATGTGATTTTTCCCATAAATCTCTAAATCTGTCTTGGTCAACAGACATCAGGGCTAACAGATCTTTATAAAAGATTTATTTATGTATTTATTTAATGTGATGAGTGCTCTATTTGCATGTATGCCTGCACGACAGAAGTTCCCATTATAGATGGGCATTCTCATTATTCCTGTGCCCTATGTCCAAGTCATCTTACTACTTGAGAATGGATGGTACATTGAGAGTATGGTCAAGAAGGCCTTCCCTTCCTTCACTCTGCCTTATTCATCTTTATGAGGGTAACTTAAGGCTTCTGATGATGCAGCATTACCTTGGCTCTAATAGCCAAGTAGAATTGATTGTGGAAAGGAGCTCTCATAGTGTCAGTAACAACGACAGTGAAACATCCAAAGGCAGAGAAGACTTTGGTTTCATTGTCCATAAACAAGGAGGGTATTGATGGGAACCCACATTACTGGGAAATGAATTTGAATGTTGACACCTTCAGATGGCCAAAGTGGAAGCATGGAAGAGAAAGGATACTGGGCATAGTTTGGTTTCAGTTCAAACCAGAAGGCAATTCATAATAATAGATGCATTAAAAACAAATCAATTGACCATATGCACAGAGCCTGCTTCCTGAATGCCAAGAAGAAGCAGTCTGTTCAATAGTGAGCCTATTATTAGAACAGACATGGAGGGGAAAAGATGACAGAAGCACCAGGAGCATTATGGAAGAGAAAGAGGTAGGAAATACTTAACCCCATCCTAGCATGAGGAAAGTCTAAAGTGAAAGAATAAACTGGTTTAACCATTTCTTGATCATAGTTAAGGGAAAATATAGCTATTTTTTAGCCTCTTGTTAATTTATGTTTAGCAGTCATTCAATAAATACTTATTAACTCCATTTAGACCCCATATATGTACAGATATCAGGAAACTTCTGCAGTAGTGTCTATACAGTGTTTTCAAGTCTTTAGTGCTAGTTATTCTTCACCATGTTTCCTCCTCTACTCTGCCCTCCCATGTCCCCTCATTTAACCCTTCCTGTTCTATTACTTTCCTTTCCCCCCTCCACAGTACTTTTATTCTATCTCTTTCATTGAACACCCTTGTGACTCCTCTTTGGTTTTCTGCTCTCTTTGGGTACTTCAATTTATATACATATCTAAAGATTCAAAACTGGCATCCACATATGAAAGAGAACATGTGGTGTTTATCTTTCTGGGTCTGGGTTATCTCACTTAGAATTATTTCTTGTGAATTTCACAATGGACTTTAATTTACAATAGAATAATAGTTAATTGTGTATATAAAGCACATTTTCATTAGCCATTCATCCATCGATGGGCATGTTTACATTTCCTGGTTATTGTAAACAGATCAGCAATGGATGAGTAAGTAAGAATAAGGATGTGTATTTCTGTAGCAGAATATAGAGTCCTTTGGCTCTACACCAAAGAGTGATATAGCTAGGTCATGTGGTAGTTCGATTTATAGCTTTTTTTGGAAACTGCTACATTGGACTTCATAGTGGGTTAGACCAGCTGGCATTCTCACCAATGATGAATACCTTCTCCAGATACCACAAGCTAACAAATGAAAATTCCAGTAAGTCTACTACTACTCTACTGCATAGTAATAAAATGCTCCCTCAATCATTTTTACACTCATAAATTGGTGTATTTGTCAACTCTTATCTGAGAAACTTTTTTTCAGTAGTGATTCACACAGTGATCCATAAATGTACAATATACAAACAATAACAGGCTATAAGTTGCTAAGCTCTAAATGAGATATCTATATCACACACCACCAACCCCAAGGCTCAGGGATCATTATGAAAGAAAGAGTGGATAGACTGCAAGACTCAGAGGAAGCAACTATCAGGAGCAAATCAGTGTTTGCCAGAAATGACAATGCAATTGTACACATGAGTTCACAGCAGCTGGGACTGTGTGTACAAGACTAGAACAAGATTAAGCCAGACAAAATCTCACCTTGGATAAAGGAGGGGCCCAAGAAGTCACACCCCTAACTGAAGAGGTATTGCAAACTAGTGGTTGCTGATGGAGAATTCTTCAGAGAGTTGGGACCATCTACTGGTTTCACTCTGTAGCTTAGACTGGCCTGGAACTTGCTGTGTATCCCAGGCTGGCTTTGAACTTATAATGTTTCGGCTTTAGCCTCCCAAGAGTTGTGATTATAGTCCCTCAATACCACACTGGGCTCCAGCTCCTTATTTTACAAATAAGAAAACCGAAGCCTGAAAAGGGCAAAAAACTTACTTAAGTAATACCTAAATTACCCAATTTCCCTTCTAATTACAGTAAGTAGGTATAGAAAGTAATATAATGTAAAACACAAACATCTGAGATAAAGCCATTGTTTTACAATGGTCAGTCTTTACAATGATAATGAACAATGGGAAACCTTGTGAGGTCAGTGAAGGGTCAGAGACAGTAGGAAAAGGAATGTTCCTCAACACCTGCTGGGGCTTCTTTCAGCTGTACTTTGGGGCATTGCATTTGATGGGTTTTATCTTGTTTTGGTCGATTTAGGAAATATCTGTCCTTATAATACCCTTTTGCCTGTTTCTCTTAAGTTTGGCCATTTACGGATTAAGCATTCCCAGTCTAAATAAAGAGGTGACTTACATACATTTAGAAAGATAATTCTTGCACTAACTAGTGAAAATACTACCTGCTAAAAAGACTCAGGAGGGAAACATGAGGGAGACCTAAGAGCAGATATTTCTGGATGAGGCTCGGGGTAGCATAGGGAGGGCTGGGGTAGAGTTTATGTTTTGTACATTCTCAAATAGTACCTATATAGCCTCCAGAGTGAGTTCTCAGATTCCAAAACAGCCACCAGTGCCAGAACCATAAGACCTTCAAAACATTTCTCACCCCCAAAGAAGATCCTACATACCACGAGATAGAGAAACGAAGGAGTATTGGGGCTTTGGACCAGAATCTGGTATCCCCAACCAAGTTGGAGGGGGACTGACCAGTATGCTTTGGCCCAGGGGCCAAGTTTCAAGTGTAACTTGCTGACCTTGCAGATAAGGAAAGCTAGTTAAAAGGACTAAAAAAATCATTCAAATGGAGCCAGGGCAACAGTACAAGGGGCAGAGGTGAGGAAGTTGGTAGAGTGGAAGGACAGAGAGGAGGTGGTTTATTTTTCACCTTCAGTACATATTTACAGAGTTCCCTCTGTGCCAGATTAAATGCACTTTTCCTGGGGCTTCTTTCTAGATAGAGGAGGAGTCAAAGGGAGTATTTTGTTGAAACTTCTTGAGATGTTAATCCACTTGCCCAAGGTCATACTGTGAATGGAATCCAGTTTAGTTTTCTGGCTTAGTTCTTAGCCAAGGACACGCCTCTTTATACCATCCTACCTTCTATTACTTTGAATTTACACTTTTCAGGGATATTGTTTTTGTGTGTCTTTACCTGGTTTGGCTATTATACTGATTCTGGCTTCACTGGAAGAGCTTGGAAGTGCTCCTTTTGTTTCGTTTGTTCAAATAATTTAAGAAGGATTGGCTAGAGATTGTCTCTGAAAGTCTGGAAGAATTATATTGTGAGTTTCTCTGTGCTTGGATTCTTTTTAATTGGGAGGCCTTTTTATTATTGTCTCAGTCTCTTCATTTCTTATGGGTCTGTTTATATTGATGAGCTCTTCTTGGTTTAAATTTTGTAGTTTAAATTAATTTTTAAATTAATTGGTTATAATGTTTCCCTGTTCATTTTTTAATCTGTTAATTTGGTTCCTCTTTTTCTGTTAGTTAGTTGAACCAAAGATATATCAATTTTGTTTATCTTTTCAAAGGATCCGCTCTTAAGTTTCATTGATTTCTTGTACTGTTTCTGTACGACCCCAATTCAATGTGTTTTTAGACCCCTAGAAACAAAGCCCAGCATGGAGTTCTTTGTTCTTTCGCCTTCAGCCTGAGAGAACGATGACCACTGGATGACCCACCCAGGTGCCTGACCCATAGTGTAAGGGACCAAGAATGTTTGCCAAAGATAGCCTGTAACCTTTCCGTGGGAGATGAGCTGTAATTCGCCATCCCCATTCTTACGATGTTTACTCAACTTCCCCATTCTTTATGGTCTTATCATCCTGTCACTTTGCGGTTTATTCTTTAAAAACCCTCAGCTGCAACTGCTGGGGGGTCTATCTCCTCTGCCCCTGTGTGGGTTATGAGCTCGGCCTCAGCATGCTGATTCCCGAATAAACCTCATGTGACATTGCATCAAGAAGGGTTTCTCTCAAGTTATTGGGGCGTTGGCTCATCCCGGGACTTGAGCGAGGGTCTCCCCGAAGCAGGGGTCTTTCATTTCCATTTCATTAATTTCTGATCTGATTTTTATTATTTCTTGCCATCTAGTGTGTTTGGGTTTGGCTTGTTCTTGTTCATTAAGTCATTTATTGTGGCTCCTTCTGATTTTTAAATACAGGTACTTAAAGCTTTATATTTTCCCCACAGTACTGTTTTTAATGTATTCCAAATATTTTTCCTGTGTGTGTTGTTTCATTTTAATTTAGTTTCAGGAATTTAAATTTATTTCATAATGTTTTTTTTTTGACTCATTCATCATCTAGTAATAAGTTATCCAATCTTCATGTGTTTGTGTATTTAGTACATATTTATTTGCTGTCAATTTTAAGTTCAATTGGAAAAAGGAGCTTCCTAATAAACATGTCTGTCTGTCTATCTATCTATCTATCTATCTATCTATCTATCTATCTATCTATCTATATCTATGTATATATACACATCTCTATCTATCTCTACCTATCAATCATCTATCTATCTATCTATCTATCTATCTATCTATCTATCTATCTATCTATATCTATGTAAATATACACATCTCTATCTATCTCTATCTCTATCTATCTATCTATCTATCTATCTATCTATATATCTCTATCTTTATCTACCTATCTATACCTGGTTTGGGTTGGCTCATTTTACAAGCAGAGAAATAACTTATCAGGTTGATGTTACTCTGTATCTTTAATTCATGTTAAGTTCACTTTTTGTAGAATTGGGTCCACCAGAATTTGGTGCATATGTTTAGAATTGTAATTTCTTCTTGCTTAACTGTCCCCTTTATTGGAGTGAAATGTCCTTTTAAAAAAATCTTATCTGGATAGTTTTAATTTGAAGTCTATTTTTGTCAGATATTAGGATAGCAATACTTGCTTGTTTCCTGGTCCCATTTGATTGGAGTATTTTGCCCATTCTTTCACTCTAGGGTAGTGACTATCTTTAAAGCTAAGATGAGGGGGTTTTTTTGTATACAAAAGTTAGATGGATTTTGTTTCTTGACCCATTAAGCTAGCTTGTGTTTCAATCTATGAGTATAGCAAAAATCATCAGGAATTAGTTTAATACTATGCACATCTAGCAGAATAATATTAGGCTCTCCTCTAGGGCCTATGACATGTCTAGCCACAGGTTATTGGCCCCATTAACACTGCCAAGTATGGATTTCACCTGTTTGACCATGTATATTGCCACTTTTCTCATAATCGTCAGGAAATAGAAACAGCTAATATGTCCATCAAATGATGGACATCAAATGTTGTACATTTGTGCAACAAATTCTATTCAGCAATTAAGAAAAATAAAATTATGAAATTCACAGGTAAGTGGATAAAAATAGAAACAATTGTCATGACTGAAGTAACCCAGTCCCGGAGAAGCAAATACCACATATTTCCTCTCCTACATGGATACTAACTTCATTCAGATATCATATTCAGATACACATATGCACACATACACAAATATACATATCATATTCAGATATGTATATTTCATTTGGAATGTCCATAGAGATTAGGAAACTAGTACGGGGCTGTAGGGTGCAAAGGGTTCTTTGAAGGGATGGGATATAAAGGGGGAAAGTAGATTAATAAAACAGGAATGATTAATTGGGGTGGGGAAATGGAAGGGTAGGTCACGGAGGAGATACGGGAAGGGATAACTAACACTAAGATCTTTTGAATATCTCATGTGGAAAACTACTGGTAGCATCATCTTAATACATATAAAAGTAGTTGTGTTGGAGTTACTCTACAATTGCTAGCAAATAAAAATCTCAATACTAGGAATAGATTAATTTGTCTTTAATTATTGGCTAATGGGGTACAGTGGTTCTCCCAAGCATTAAGGGTTATTGCTAATACTCTTGGTTACTCTCCAGAACTTGATAGTAAGTCTATTGAAAAGATCACATACTTGCAACATGGATAAATCAAGCTGGCATTCACCTGGAAGCTTTGACCTTACTGTCTAGTTTTCATAGCACTGGTGGGGGTGGGGGTGCTCTGCATTCCTCAGGAGGAGAGAAGAAATCATTATTCTCACTCAGCTGTGACTTCTGTGGTCTACAGTTAACAACTGGCCTGGCAAGATATTCCCATTGGTGCAATAGCGAAATGAATGTTATGATGGTAACCAACCATTTTCTGATTTGTTTTGCATTGTAAAATAGTGTCTCTGCCATGTAACTCAGGTTGGCCTCAAACTCAACGACATAAATGCTGAAATTACAGGTATTTTCCATCTTGGTTTTGTCTATTTATTTTTCTATCTATGTATGTATGTATGTATCTATCTATCTATCTACCTATCTACCATTTCCTTTTCTTTAAGCTTTTCAGATTTACTAAAGAATGATAGACAAACATCTTTCTCTACACTGGGGCAATAGGAAAGGTGCCCTGAGGGTGAAACTCTAGCCAGTAAAGGTTTCAACTAATGAAGATGAAAATTCACTAGAAAAAGAAAGTCTAAGTAGAGAAAGCAATTAAAAGAGTTCTCTGCTTAAAACTAACTGCCTTGAGAACTATTCTCCCAGAATCAGCATACAGAGACCACCAAAGCTATAGTTCAAGAGACCTTTGCTTCATCGTGAGGTGGCAGCAGAAACTTAACAGCATTATTTCTGCGGTACTGGATTTACAGGCATGAAGGATTCAAGAGTAAGGGGATCATAGAAGCCTGTGTCAAAATTCCAAAAAGACACTGAAGCCAGGCAGTATGTAATAGAGTTGTATTCCTTATAAGGAGGTTCTGAAATACCATTGCATGAAGTTTGTAAAATGAAGTCTAAGTTAGATAGGGGACCCCGGGATGCTGAAAATGCCAGAACTTTGGAATGTCTTCTGAGGAAAACTGTAATCAAGCTGTATAGTTGACCCAATAGAGGAGATAACTATACTGTAGGTGACAAAGAAGAAGGGATGGTGCTGCTGAAGGCCACGGGAACCCAGAGAATTTCATCATAAGTTGCAAATAGCAAGAAATGGGCTATAGAAATTGTTATTCACCCTGCTGAGTTTTAGTCATGTACTAGTGTGGTCTTTCCTTGCGACCCTTCCATTTCCTTTCTTGCAATGGTAATATTTATTCTGTGCCATTGTATAATGGAAATATTTAACATCTTTATTTTATGGGGACTCAGAAAAAATTGTGTTCAGTCTTAGAAGAAACATTGAACTGTTGAACTATGTGAGACTGTTGAAGACTATGAATGATGGACTAAATGCATTTTGCATTATAAAGCAAAATTGAGATTTAAGGGGTTAAGGCTGGAATTCTATGATTTAAACTCGTATATTTGGGGTCAAGCTGACAAGGGTGGGGTTGTCATAATTAATTTTCATTGACAACTTGACTGGATAGATCACCATGAAAACACCTCTAGTTCAACAGGTGTTTCCAGAAAGGAAACCTGAAGAAGGGTAACCGGCCCTGAATGTCAGAGGTATCACCCCACAGGTTAGAGGTCCAGACTGAATCAAAGGGAGTCAAACAGTATTTGACTTTCACATTCCTATCTGGAGGTGCAATATGACTATTTCTTCCACTTCTGCTGCTGTGTCGTCCCTGACATCAGGGACTGTACCCCAAGCTACGGGCTGAAATAAATTCCCCTTAAGTTGCTTTTGTTGGGTGTTTTGCTAATGTTTCCTCAGTAGTGAAGCTTTCTGCATATGACCACTGCCCCAGAACTCTCAGTGCTCCTTGCACACAGTTACACTTTCATGTATTGAGCACCAGCTTTCACTTATTACAGGTTAAACTGTTTCAGCAACTCCAGTTTTGTGTCATAGGATCTCTATCTATCTCTCTTTTACCAGGCTTAGAACCATTTGAGCACTAAAACTGGACTTTGTTTAATTTTTTTTATATCTCTTTAATTCGCTATCCTTACACATACAGAGTGACAGCACGTAGTAGACACTCAATAAACATGTGTTGAATGAGATACCTATTGTGAGTATGTCCATAAATTAGCCACAGAGGCTCTACAAATGATCTTGCGTAATTAATACTAAAACAGATTTTAATTGGGAAAGATGAAAAAGGCACACAGAGTTGAGGCTCAGAACTAAACTTTAGATTCAGTTTTGTAGGCTGGAAAGACAAGAAACATTTCTCATAGGTCTTTGCCATGATTGTAGAATGTCCGCTTTATTTAGGCAGGGATTTATATTGTTAGTATTTTGAAGAGCATCTACTACATATTAGATAATAATTGTTTTTCAAATTAATTAGACGATTACCAGTGTAGCCCAGCCCCTTAATTTATCCTTTCGCAATGTTTAAAACACGATGTTACCGTGGTTTCTCTTCCTCCTCCTTTTTTTAAATATTATTTCTTTGAGAGTTTTGTACAACACATTTTGATGATATTCACCTTCCCTTCCCCAGCTCTTCCCTTCTTATCCAAGCTTTTTTCCTCCCCCATCCTTTTCCCACCAAGGTCAGTTTCTGATGCCTGAATGTGTGGTTTTCTTTAAAGTGATGCACTCTCATCATTCCAGTAGCCTTTCACATGTGTATTATTGGCGGCTCCTCACAAAACAGCTTGAGATTAGGTATCTCATTTTATTTATATATCAGTTTTCTAAGGATAGCAGGTCAGGAATTATATTCCTCAGAGGGTCAATTTAGTCCCCAAAAGAGTAAAATTATTTTCTCCTAGTTGCTCAATTAGTAAGTGGAAAACCTAAGTCTTAAACCTTGATCTTCTTGCCTCCTTCCAGAACTTTCCCCACTACAAATCAATTTCTTGCATAGGTGAGGGCAAGGTGTACTTGAGAACCCTGAGAATGGGGATGGAGTAGGAAAAAACAAAGCAGGAAGAACTCTGGAGAATTGAAGGTGGGGCTTCCCATAGTCACTGACTCAGGAGTTTTAATTTAGGCAGGCAGAAGGCAAACCTTGTACCTAGGTTAGTAAAGTTGCCTTAGGGTGAACACTTTCCTGACTAGAGAAGTCCAATCCAAGCAGTACACTGGGGAAAAAAACAAAACAAAACAGTATTTTAGGTCATCCTCCTATTATGAAGTTTATGTTTAAAGCTTTGTAGATTATTGTTTATTTGGTGTTTTCAGGCAAGGATGGTAATAAAAAGAGCTCCCAGGGCCTTACTAACAGCAACAGACAGCAGCATAATCCCTATGTTCAAGTTTTTTGAGGGAGCAGGAAAAGTGAGAAGAACATGCCAGCAGGACCCCCAACTTCTCACCCAACTTGGCAAAGTCAAATAGAATGACAATTAGTGGTTATAAACCCTATCTTCAACACTTTCTTTTAAAAGTGGTTCAAGAGTAAGTTCCAGCAGAGGAGAGGTTAGAAGAAACTGTAGCCCACAACCCAGGTCTCTCCTAGTCAATTATGTCCCTCCCTTCCTCCTTATTTCCCGCCCTCCCTTCCTGCTTCCTTCCTTTTCTTCCCTTTGAGACAGGGTCTCATGTGTCCCAGCTTGCCCTTACTTCCTAAGTGCTAGAAATATAGTCTATTGGCATATACCAAAATTCCTGGTTTATAATGTGCTTGTGATTAAGAGAAGGGCTTCGTCCTCACTAGGAAAGTCCTCTACCAACAGCTAAATCCACTGTTGTATTATAGGTTCAATGTTTGCATTTGAGAGAAAGAATAGAAAGAAATGAAGATACATTAATTATAATTAGAATTGGCAGTGATTATTTTTTAAGTGGAGTCCTTGGCTGTCATCATGACCTGTGGCTGGCCAACCCTAAACTTCGAAGAGTATTTAACATCATACCACATGATTGGGAGAAAGATAACAAGGAACCTTTGATGAATTTTGAGGAACATACATAGGACAGGGTTTGTAACTGTTCTTTTCCCCATCCCAACCACAAAAAGCTGTCCTCTGTGTTCTAGAAACACTCTAATAAACTATATATTGTCCCAGTGAGCATGAGTTCCTTTCTATTTGTCTCTGAAGACATGACAAGCACCCTCTAAGTTCATGTTGAGTGTATAGGCTTTGACTTTGGTAGATTAAAAGTATTTTGGAACAAATGGGAAACCATTCCACCGAATAAGCCCTGGCCCTCCTGAGCTACAGCTTCAGTGACAATCCCAGCTCACTAAGTAAACAGTTCCCTTTTCCCACCTCCCACTCCCTTTTTCTTTCCTTCCTGTAGGAGATTCTGGAAAGAAATAAAGGGCTAGGAATCAGTTTATATGGGTTTAAGTCCCAGGGCTGCCAGTATCACTGAGTGGCCTTGGGTGAGTCCTTTACCTCTTTCGGTTCTCCTAGTATCTTCATCTGACAATAGAATGAATAAGGATGAGTACTTTCCTAGTTATCTGGTCCTAAGAGTATCATTTCTTTAAAACAAGGACATGAGTTAATTTTAGGCGTTGCCAGTAGCAAAATTTGAATTTTAATAGCTGCAGATACATGTTAATATTAATTAGAAAAACATACCTAGGGGCACTAAATCTGTGATGTTATAAAGGATGTAAATGAATTTTTAGGAAGAATGTAAGACAACTTAAAGATGAATGTTAAATATTGTTAACATACTGGTTTCTCGATAAGGTAAAAATTATATGGTATTTATGATTCATACCCAAGGCTGAACAACTGCCCTAGAACTTGAAGACACACTTCAGGACAGATATGAACCCAGGTAATCCCATTATCATTAACACTTTCACCCTTTAACCAAGAGTTGCAGTTTTATTTTATTTTTATAATTTAATATTTTTATGTTCTGATCATTCATTCACAAATACTATATCAACATTATTACCACCCTCCTTCTACACCCTCCAACCCCTCCCATGTCCTCACCAACTTCCTCCTGAGTTATGACCTCTTTTTCTTCAATAAGTATTGTTATTCACACATACATAAGCATTTATAACTATATATTTATACTGAGTCGATTTAGTGCCGCTTGTGTGTGCATGTGTGTATTTAAGGCTGACTACTTAGGATTGGATAAACTATAAATTGCCTCATCCCTGGAGAGAGCTGAGTCTTCCCCTTTCAGCAGCCATTGATTGCCTATAGCTCTTCACCTGGGAGCTTTGTGATATTTCCCCCATCTCTGTTGGCATGTGATATGGTGTTATCATCTGCAGGTCTTGTTTAGGGCACTATATTGTTGATATTTAATGGCTACAGCTTCCTTGTCATGTCTAAAATACACTGTCTAGTAGCAAGCATCTTGGTCCTTTGGCTCTTACAATCTTTCTACCACATCTTCCATGATTTCCCTTGGGCTTTAGCTATAGGAGCTTCATTGTAGATATACCAATTGGGATTGGGGAACCCACAAGAGAGCAAGAACCCATAGAACAAGAAAAAATTGTTCTCTGCATTTTGATCAGCTATAGATCTCTGTAATAATCTCCATCTCCTACAAAAAGAAGTTTCTTTGATGAGTTGTGAAAACTATACTTACATGCAGGTAAGTAAAAAAAAGTATTTAGAAGACAGAAATTATATTGGTTTAGGAAAATAGTGGGTTTTCCTTCAGAGTCTATGATCTCCTCAGCCACGGGTAATTGGCTAGGTTTATAGTACCAGACCTGAATTTCCTCTTACTGAGGGAGCTCTAAGGCCAATTAGGCAAATAAAAGTGCCACTATCTCACCACTGGCAATATCTTGCCTGGCCAGTCATTGTGGTTTGTAGGCTTTTATATGTGAGTAGGACTATTGATGCTTTTTATTCCTGGCAGCTTGCACAGCCCCTTCTGATGCCATTAGAGTTAGTACTCAAGAAGGCTTCCAGGTCAGTTTCAGCTCCAAGTTCCTCTACATCTTGTATCTAAATATGTGGTGTCTTAATTTTAAGGTCTAAGAGGCAACCAAGGGTGGACAACAATAAACTATAATGTTTTGGGAGTCTCATGGACTCCCCAACCAACAACTCAATGGGAGGTTTCCCATGCCTGGCACTGGGTTTTTGTTGGTCTACATCCAATGAAGTCATATTTTACTTCCCCAGCTTCTGAGGTTTATTTTATGTTATATTCTCACATTTAAGATCTCAGAGTCAGGATTCACAGATACAAGAGAACTCGTCTATCTGGGTCTGAGTTTCCTTCTTCAGTCTATCTTCCAATTCTATCAATGTACCAGAAGTTTTCATTGTTCTTTGCAGATGAATATAATCCCATTGTACAAGTGTGACACATTTTTATTATCCATTTCTCGGCTGAAGGACATTTGGGTTGTTTCCATTTCTTAATTAGTGGGCATAGAGCAGCCTTGAACATGGCTGAGGAAGTAGAGCAGCTCTGTCGTAGGACGAGGAACGGCAGAGCTGGGTCATATGGTAGATCTGCTTCTACCTTTTTGAGGATTATCCACGCTGATGTCTGGAGGGTGGCACCAATTTTCACTCCCACCAACCTTGTTTTCCTTGAATCTTGCCAGAATTTGGTGTCAGATGTTTTCGAAGTCTTAGCTGGCTGTTGTAACATGAAATCCCAAATTAGTTTTAATTGGTCTTTTCCTGATTACTAAGGATGTTGAACATCTTTTTCACCTATTTCTTAGCCACTTTTTGTTCTTCCTTTGAGAACTCTCTGTTCAGATTAGCCTATATTTTAATTAGGTCATTTGTTTTCTTGATTCTTTGTTTTCTGAGCTCTTCGTCTGTTCTGGTTATTAATCCTCTATCAGCGGTATAACTGACTAAGATTTTTTCCTACTTTGTTGTCTTTTTCTTTAGCGGATTTTACTGTTTTCTTTGCTGTACAGAAGCCTTTTAACTTTACGAGGTCTCATTTGTCAGATATTGGCTTTAATTCCTGCCTGAGCACACTCTTGTCTTTTGCAGGGTACTGCCTATGTTTCGTGTTAGCAGATTTAGTGTTTTGGGTTTCACACTGAGATATCTGATAAATTTGCAGTTGAATTTTGTGCAGAGTGATAAATATGGATCCAATTTTGTTCTTGCACTTGTGGATATTCAGTTTTCCAGCACCATCTGTTGAAGATGCTGTCACTCCTCTAGTGTGTATTTTTTTGACATCTTTGTTAAATATCAGATATTTGCAATTATATACACTCATGCTTGAGTCTTTGATTTAGTTTTATTGATCTACAAGTCTGTTTTTGTGCCAGTACCACACTGTCTTGATTACTATAGCTCTGCAATCTACCTTGAACTCTAATATGGTAGCCCCTCTGGCATTGCTCTTTTTGCTCAGGATTGCTTTGGCTATCTTAGACCTTTGCATTTCTGTATGAGTTTTTACATTTTTTTTTTACTTCTGTGAAGAATGTTATGGGATTTTTTATTGGGATGGTGCTAAATTTGTAAGTTGATTTAGGTAGGATGGTCATTTTCACAGCATTAATTCTATCAATACATGAGCATGGGAGGTATTTTCATCTTCTAGTGTCTTCGCAATCTCTTTCTTCAAAGATTTAAAGTTTCAATGGATAGGTCTTTCACCTCCTTGATTAGGATTATTCCTGGATATATTTTTTTCTGCTAGTGAGAATGGGACTGTTTTCATAATCTTTTCTCAGAATATTTGTTGGGAAGTCTATTGATTTTTATAAGTTAATTTTTAAAAATCTTTCCACTTTGTTTAAAGGGTTGATCATTTGTGGTTTAAGTTTTGTGATCTCTTATGCATACGCTTATATCATCTGCAAATAGGGATAAATTTATTTCTTTTCCTATTTGTACCCCCTTAATTTTCTTCTCTTTTCTCATTGTAGCTAAAGATTTAAGCACCAAATTATTGGAAAAGAATGAGGATTAGTGGACAGTCTTTCTCAGTCCTGATTTTAGTAAGATTTCATTAAAATTTTCTCCATTTAAGATGATGCTGGCTGTGGATTTGTCATATAAAGCTTTTATCTAATTCTCCCCCAGGATTTCTATTATTAAGGTATGTTGGTAATGTCAAAGACTTTTTCTGCATCTATTGAAATGAATGATTTGAAATGAAATATATGATTTTTGTTTTAAGCCAATTTATATTTATGACTTTCGTATATTGAACCATCCTTCTATGTCCAGAATAAAGTTAACTTAGTCTTGGTGAATGATCTTTTTCATATATATGTATTTGCTAGTATTTTATTGAGAATTTTTTATCTATTCTCATCAGGGATATTGATGTGTAGTTTTTATTTTCTAACACATTTCACTGCTCTGGAGTGTTAAAAGCCCACAATAAATTCAGTGTCTCTCTACCCGCTGCCTGCAGACCAGAATGCAAAACTTTTAGCTCCAGCTCTAGCTCTATGCTTGTTTCCCTGCTGTGAAGATCATGGACTAATCCTCTACAATTGTAAGCAAGTCTTCTATTAAATGCTTTATAAATAAGAGTCATTTTGGTCATGGTATTTCCTCACAACAATAGAACAGTAACTAAGACAACTGCATTGTGATCAGATAAGATACATGTAGTTATTTCAATTTTTGTTGGGATTTGTTTTGTATCCCAGTATGTGTTCTCTTTAATAGAAACATAAACTGCTGAGTAGAATCCATATTTCGTGATGTTTCGGTCGTGTATTCTGTAGATACCTGTTAGCTTCATTATGTTTACAATGTCCCTTCAGTTTTTTGTTTAGTTATTTATTTTTTATCTAATTGACTTTATTGAAGAAAAGTGTGGACTTAATTGTGGTTAATATATGTCTTACTAAGTCCAGGAGTGTGCTTTATATGAAATTAGGTACACCAGAGTTTGGTGCATGTATGTTTAGATTTGTAATTTCTTCTTTCTTAATTATTCCTTTGATCAGAATGAAGATTCCTTCTTTGTCCATTCTTATTAGTCTTAATTTGAAGTCTATTTTGTCAGATTTTAGGATAGCAATGTCTGCCTATTTCCTGATCCCACTTGCTTAGAATGCATTTTGCTCCCAATCCTTTCACTCTATAATGGTGGCTATTCTTGAAGTTAAGATGAGTTTCTTAACAACCAAAATGAGGTCTCTTAATCCACTCAACTAACTTGTGTCTTTTAAAATATTTATTGTACTACTTTTATTTTATGTGTACGAATGTTTTGCCTGCGTCTATGTCTCTGAACTACATGCATATCTCTTATCCTCAGTGGGCCAAAGAGAGTGTTGATTCCCCTAGAACTGGAGTTACAAAACGTTTGAACAGTCATGTGGATGCTGGGAATGGAACCTAGGTCCTCTGAAGGAGCAGCTAGAGTTCTTAACCATTGATTCAGCTCTCTAGCCTCTTTGTATTTCTATTTATTTATGTGCATATTTGTGTGCCTTGGTGTATATATACATGTGTGTAGAAGTCCAAATAGGTCAGAAGTGGCCATTGGACCTCCTTGAACTGGTGTCACAGGCAGTTGTGAACCACTGGAATCTCACCTGGCCATGCTGTCACCACAGTTTTCAACCTAGCTCAGATCATTCAGCTTGCTATTGTGAACATCACTAGTCCAAGCCTCCCCACACTCCTAGACCTACCTTGGTCCATGCCGTGTGGGCACTGGCCCAGCTTGATGATTCACCCAGAACCTCACCTACCTATGTCATCCTTATACTCACAGACCTAGCAAGGGTCATACAGCATCTGCATCATTCCATCTTCTGATACCTCAATTCTTTCTTCAGAAGCTTGAAGTTCTTATCATACAGGTCTTATACTTGCTTGGCTAGAGTCACACCAAGATGTTTTATATTATTTGTGGCTGTTGTGAAGGGTGCTATTTCAATAATTTCTTTCTTAGCCCATTTACCATTTGTATAAAGGAGGCCTACTGATTTCTTTCAGTTAATTTTGTATCCAGCCACTTTGCTGAAGGTGTTTGTCAGCTGTAAGAGTTCTTTGGTAGAATTTTGGGGGTCATTTATGTACACTGTCATATCGTCTGCAAATAGCAATACTTTGACTTCTTCCTTTCCAGTTTGTATTCCCTTGATCTCCTTTAGTTTTCTTATTGCTCTAGCTAGAACTTCAAGTACTGTATTGAATGGATAGGGATATTGTAGTAGAATTGCTTTAAGTTTCTCTCCATTTATCTTGATGTTAATTACTGACTGGTTTGCTGTATTTATCGTGTTTAGGTATGCCCCCTTGGATCCCTACCCTCTCCAAGACTTGTATCATCAAGGGGTATTGGATTTTGTCAAATGCTTTTTTGGTATCTAGTGAGATGATTATTCAGTTTTTTCTTTCAGTTTATTTATATGGCAGAGTACATTGATAGATTTTTGTATATTGAACCATCCTTGCATCCCTGGAATGAAGCCTACTTGATCATGGTGAATTTATGGTTTTGATGTGATCTTGGATTCAGTTTGCAAGTATTTTATTGAGTATTTTTGCATTCATGTTTATAAGAGAAATTGGCCTGAAGTTCTCTTTCTTTGTTGTGTCTTTGTGTAGTTTAGGTATCAGGGTGACTGTGGCCTCAGAAAATGAGTTCAATAATGTTCCTTCTGTTTCTATTTTGTGGAGTCGTTTGAGGAGCAGTGGTATTAGCGCTTCTTTGAAAATCTAGTAGGTTTATGTGCCAAAACCATCTGTTCCTGGGCTTGTTTTTGGTTGGGAGACTTGAATTGACTGCTTCTATTTCCATAGGGATTATAAAACTATTTAAATAGTTCACCTGGTCATGATTAACTTTGGTAAATGGTATCTATTTAGAAAATCATTCATTTCCTTTAGATTTTTCAATTTTCAAGAGTGCAGGCTTTTGAAGTAAGACTTAATGATTCTTTGAATTTCCTCAGTGTCTGTTGTTACAGCTCCCTTTTCATTTCTGATTTTGTTAATTCGGATACTGTCTCTCTGGCTGTTAGGTTGGCTAAGGGTTTATCTATCTTGTTGATTTTCTCAAAGAACCAGCTCTTTGTTTCTAATTTATTGATTTCAGCCCTGAGTTTGATTATTTCCTGCCGATTACTTCTGTGTTTGCTCCTTTTTTTCCCCCTAGAATTTTCAGGTGTTTGTTTGCTTGTTTGTTTATTTATTTATTTATTTATTTATTTATTTATTATTCCTGTTGATTACATCTTAAATGATAGCATGCGCGCGCGCTCACACACACACACACACACACACACACACTCACACACAAATGTGCCCATGCATACTCATAGTAGTGGAAAGATTAAGAGGACACTGGAAATGGCATGGGTCTTTTGAAACCTCAAAGCTGTCTCCCAAGGACAAATCTCCATCAGTAGCATACCTTTTAACTTTTCTCATGCAGTGTTATCAACTGGGGACCAAGAATTTAAACATGTGAGCATATGAGGGTTGTACTCACTCAATCTACTACACTTAAAAAAACTCAAAGAAAAATAAACATGCAATAAAAAAAAACTCAATAACTCAGAAAATTTATGGGAAACCTAACAAGTAAAATGGATCAAGTAAAAGACAGATTATCAGGACTTGAAGATAAAGTAGAGGACTTGAATTGTTCAATCAAAGATTATGAAAAAATGTAAAACACATGAAAGAAATATGCAGGAACTTTGAGACAGTATAAAAATTCAATCCACAAATTATAGGCATAAAAGAATCACAGGTTGAAGACACAGATCAGATTTTCAGCGTGATAGTGGAAGAAAACTTCCCCAAATTAAGGACAGACATCTCTGTGCTGGGTAGTTTTATGTCAACCTCATACAAGCTAAAATCATATGAGAGGAGTTAACTTGAATTAAGGAAAACACCTACATAAGATCAGGCTGTAAGAAAGCCTGTAGAGCATTTTCTTGATGTTGGAGGGCCCAGCCCATTGAAGGTGGTGCCATCCCTGGCTGGTGGTCCTGGGTTCTATAAGAAAGCAGGCTGAGCAAGTTATGGAATGCAAACCAGTAAGCATCCTCCTCCATGGCCTCTGCATCAGCTCCTGCCTCCAGGTTCCTGCCTGTTTGGGTTCTTGTCCTGATTTTCTTTGATGTGGGAGCATAAGTTATATAAGCCCTTTCTTTTCCAAGTTGTTTTGGTCATGGTTTTTCATCACAGCAATAACAACTCAAAGATACTATTCATGATATGATACAAGACAGATACAAGAAGCACATCGGACACCAATTAGACAGGACCCAAAATGAAGCTTCCCATGGTGTACTATATTTAAAATGCTGAATATACAGAACAAGGAGAGAACATTGAAAACTGCAAAAGAAAAATTACAAGTCACACACAAAGGAAAAGCCATCAGCATAACAGCTGACTTCTCCATGGACACTTAAAGCCTGAAGGACCTGAAGCAATGTACTCCAATTTCTAAAAGACCCTAGATGCCAACCTAGACTATTGTACTCCATAAATCTACCGGCCATAGTTGAAGAAGAAAGAAAAACTTTCCATCATACAAATAGTCCTGAGAATTCATGTCCATCAAACCAGCAAGACAGAGAGTACTAGAAGTATGTTTCAGACTAAAGAGGGGAGTAATAATAGTGAAGAGGCAACAGAAAGAAAACAAACAAAACTATAATTACCAGACTATACATTGAGACTAAGTACAAAAGCAGCAAAAACAAGAGGGCAATCAACATCCTCCTTTAAAACAACAACATTAACTATTAATGTCCTTAACTTTTTAATCAAAAGACACAGGTTGGGGGCTGGAGAGATAGATAGCTCAACAGTCAAGAGCACTTATGGCTCTTAGACACAATGTGTGCTGCTTGGCATTGTGGAGATGGCTCAACTAGACAAGGTTCTGGGGAAATCACCACACTGGGCTGGTACATGATCTAAGGTTGCAGTTTTAATGTAAAGAAAACATCTACATCCTAAATACATCCTCCATATAGCATTTAAACATTCAAAAGTTTCCCCCTAGATTGTTTCCAAGGTCCCCTAGGGGCAATAGTCAAGGCTTTATATCAAAACTAGTAGATCTTGCTAGCTGTGGTTGCTATATTTATAACACTAGCACTCAGAAGACTGAGGCAAGATGGTCAGGAGCTTAAGTCTAACCTGGGCTACAAAGTGCTATAGTATGACCCTGACCCAGCTCTCCCCTAGAAAACAACCCCTGAATTTATTGAGTATTCTTTTGGCCTGAGAAGTAACTGGATGATTCTGTTTACATCAGTCAATTTGAAGATCTGCCTGTTCTTCTGTAGCCCACTCCAGGCTCCAAGATAAGGTTATAAAGAAAAATTAAGAAACTTCCACTCAAAGTCAGTCTTAAAGATGTGCTTGAGGGTAATAGTCTCCAGCATCTAGCTGCCACCTGGTGGTCATGGATATGGATAGAGTGTTCTTTTTTTCATGGCTTGCCATCCATGCAGGGCTTCCAGTTTCAAAGTAACCGTGTTTCTCACCAAGTCTAAGAGAGTGTGGATTGGTGGAAGGTTGGAGGCATAAGGGGAAAGAAGTCGATGAAGCTAATAAGTTTTTGCTGTATTTTAATTTATTTTTTATTGAAAATAGATTCTCCTCCATTATTATACATCCTAATCACAGATTCCCCTAGCTCCACTCCGCCCAGCTCCCCCAACCTCCCCTTTCTCCCAGACTCACCCCCCTCCAGTTTTCCTTCAGAAAAGAGCAGATCTCCAATAAACAAGCAATCAAGCCACCGATGTATGAGCTTAGCCGAGTATCATTAGGAATCATTTCATTGTTTTTGTTGTTGCTGCTGTTTGTTTGTTTGTTTGTTTGTTTGCCAGTCATAACTGGTTCTACCCTAGGTTTCTGGGCTATTCACTCTCCTATTCCTGGCCATCCTGGTAGAGTCTGGCATGGGCTCTTTCTTGAGGCTTTTTCATCAAGTTAAATCAGACATCAGTTGGCCACTCTCACAAGTTCTGCATCACCATTGCCCCAGCACATCTTGCAGGCAGGACAGAATTTTGTGGCTGGGTTGGTGTCCAGGTTTCTCTTTCTGTAGCCTGCAGAGTACCTGCACTTGCCAAAGAAACTAGAACATAGGGGTTGAAGGATCTGTGCAGGCAGCAGCTTGACGACTCTAAGTTCAATGAGCTGTGTGGATGTTGTCCTCAGCAATCCTGTCCCCACCCCATCCCACCCCCACCTCCATCCGCACCCCTGCTGTCAGTTTTCAGAGAGCAACTTAGTATCAGGCCAGGTTGTTTAGGTATCTCTATGGGTGCCCCCAGGCCAGTAACTAAACAAAATGCAGCCCAGTCCCGCCACTGGAAGCCATGCCTGGCTACAAAAGATGATCAGTTTAGATTCCATATTCCCCCATTACTAGAAGTTCTCACTAGGGTCATCCCTATAGGTTCCAAGAGATTTGACTGAACTAGCCTTTCCACATCAACCTCCCCCACCCAGCCAATGCTCCCAGTTCCAGCTGTCCCTCCATGAAGAAAATAAATGTTGCTTTATGATAAGTCAGTATTGTGCTGTTTTCAAACACCTGTTCACCATGTGGCGGTGCCCTAAATCATCACTGACACAAGTTGTTCTTGCCTGAGCAATTCAAACCTTACTGTCAAAAAATTACAGTATGGGCCTCAACCTGTCTGCAGGCTCCCTCAAGAACTGGCACAAAGGCTTTTCTTTGTTTTGTGTGACTCAGAATATTCACAGACCTTGAGTGTCCTTGAGGGAGAGGCTGTTCTTAACAGTAGTTAAAGACTGCTGTATCCTTGGGAATAATGATAGGACAGCAGAGAAGATTCAAAACAACAATAAAAGACAGATGTAAAATGTCCATAAAAGAAGTTGGGGCAGTAGATATGTATAGAAATGATTTTGAAAATCTCTTATGCAATCAGAGAAGCAATACAGCTACATACACGCATAGAATAGGACACATTCTTAGATGCTCTAAGAACATCCAAACTTTTCACCTTGGGTTAGCTTATAGGTTCTACATACATAGGATGTGAAAGCTAAGGCAGAGTTATAAATCAATTACAATACAAAGTTCATATGTGAAGATTAAAAAAGTGTTGTCTTCTACCTCTTAGCTTTTTTCTTGACAACAAATCTAAATCCATGTTTGAATAATACTGTACTACTTTGTGGTACGTGTTAAGTACCTCATTAAAATGATTTCTGAGTCCTTTTTCAGGATCTATTATCATTTACATTGTTTTTTAAAGATTTATTTATTATTATATCTAAGTACACTGTAGCTGTCTTCAGACACACCAGAAGAGTGTGCCAGATCTAATTATGGATGGTTATGAGCCACCATGTAGTTGCTGGGATTTGAACTCTTAACTGCTGAGCCATCTCTCCAGCTCCCTATCACTTACATTGTTATAGAAATCACTCCACACACTTAAAGATAAAACAAAAGCTCTTTATTTAAGATCCTGGCTAAAGCCCCAAAAAGAGTCAACCTTCAACAAAACATTTCATAAGTGTGTGTGTGTGTGTGTGTGTGTGTGTGTGTGTGCGTGCGTGCGTGCATTTTACATACACTGTCTGTCATCCTTAAATCTTTTTCAGGTCCCAGCTCCAGGTTTGAAGAATTTAAACAGAGACATGAGACTGCAGATCTGGCCAGGTAGGCACAGAAATTACATATTGCCAGAATTATGTTAAGTACATCAATATTGTTTCTTTTAGAATAGTTGTTACCCAGGTTCATGGTGCCCACTTGTCAAAGTTCTGTTTTTCCTGATAAAAGCGGGGGACTTAATAGCAGACCAGAACTTAATGATGGCTATGATCGTATGCTGCCCCCATCAAGCTGCCCCTTAGAGGTATGTATTTGGTATCATAATCAGGAAGAATCAGGGCCTAATGGCTGCTTGCAAGTCAGGGCTATCTCCTCTGTCAGGGGAATGGAGCCTAATGGCTGATCAAGTCTGGTGAGTAAGCATTTCCATCCTACCATCCTAAAGTTCCCTTATCTCTAGCAGGCCTCATTAGCAGGCTGTCTTTGGGGTATTTTGGAGGTAGTGCTCCTTTAACTAAATTCCACTTGTGTGACTTAATGTCTTCTAAGCCAATCCATTAGTAAGTCCTTTATTATGTCAATTTTATTGCTTTGAGTTTCTTCTGCATCATTGTTATGCAAAAGGTGTGAGCACTGAATACATCTTTGTTATTATCTTAAACACTCTTTTATATTAGTTACTTAGGAAAAATCTTTTTTTTTTACTCTCCCTCCCTCCCTCTTCAATGCCATTCCTTTAAAAAAAAATAGACTCAGGCTAACTCATACTGTTCTTGTTCTCAATAAGATCTATTTGAAACAGATTTTTCAAATTTTTGCTTGTCAGAGAAAAATTTATTTCTCTCCTTTTCTCCACTTTTGAAGGATAATTCACAGCATACAGAATTTGAGGTTTTGAATTTTTTCTCACAGCAACACTAACCCCATTCTTCTTGTTTGTGTAGTGCCTTGAAGAAAGGTCTGACGTAGTTATTATCTTTGCTCATCTATAGGTATAAAGATGTGGGTTTTTTCACTTTTTTCCAAGATATTTGCTTTATCTATACATACTATGTTGACCAGATCTTTTATTTATTCTTTGACAATTTTATGCATGTATGTAATATATCTTGATCTAATCACCCCAATTCTTTCTTCTCCCCACCCCTAACATAACCTTAACATGTCCTGAAAGCTTCATGTCTTCTTTATTTTTTGAAACCCATGGAGTACAATGGCAGGTGCCTGCTAGAATGTTGACTGATCTTGTTGTCTGAATCACGTGTAGGTCTTGTGTGGATAACCATAGGTGCAGAGAATTATTGAGGACAACAGCCATTCCATATCCAGAGGACAGCATTTCTCCCCATCCTCTGGCCCTTACGATTTTTCTCTTCCATCTTCCATGATGTTTCCTGATCCTTGGGGTTGGGGGTGGATACAGGTGCCCCGTTTAAGGCTGAACACTCAACAGTCACTTATTCTCAGCACTATGACAAGTTATGAGTGGCTGCTGTGCACTGTGAAAGAAGCGTCACTGGCCAAGGTTGAGAATGTCACTAATCTATGGGTGTATAGGTGTATGTGTTTGGGGAGCATTTATCTGAATGGGTATTCTCTGAACCTCCTGGGACTATGGCTTTCAGTCATTATTTCTCTTGTCACTGCCCCTTCGTCTTCTGTTAGGGTTCCTATTATACATATGTATGTATACAGCTGTCTCACAGTACATGGGTAATCTATTCTATAATGTTTTTCAGTAAACTTCTCTTTGGTTTTCTATTAGAGTGCTTAGTACCCCTTAACACGTTACTCATAGGTACCCCTACAGAAACCATATGTATAATGGGGGGTATGGTAAGAAAGGAATAAAAACAAAAGCATAAAACATCGATTGAGGGTTGTCAGAATGGTTCAGCAGGTAAAAGGACTTGCCAAGCAAGCCTTCCCACCTAATTATGGTCACTGGAATCCATGGTGGAATCAGATGTTTGGCCCTTTATCATCATGGCAGGTAACATGGTAGCATGTAGGTAGACACGGCACTGGAGAAGTAGCTGAGAACTATACATCTGGATTGACAGGCAGCAAGAAAAAAGTGACTCTGAGCCTGGCTTGGGTTTTTGGAACTTCAAAGCCCATCCTAAGTGACACACTGTTCATCAAGGCCATACCTCCTAATCCTTTTCAAATAATGCTCTTCCCTGATGACTAAGTATTCAAATATATGTGCTTATGGGGGCCATTCTCATTCAAATCACCACACTTGGCAACACTTTGGGTTGTTTGGGGGTTCCTTTGGTGATTTCATTTAGATCACCTTCATATATGTATATATTTTATGAAACTTCTGCTATATTAGGTTTATATATTACCCCTCAAATGACCTTTAAGATTAGCTGTCATATCCCTTCCTCATTTGGTCCTCCTGTTCCAGGGAACTATAAAGCACTATCTCTTTCTGGAAGAGAACTTCTCACAGAAGTATTGTTTTTTTCTGAACTCTAACTCTCCATGTTCCATGATAAAAAGAAAGCTTCCTGATGCCTACCATCACAAGAATACACAAACATAAATTTCCCTTGTGAAGTTGAATATGCGGGGAAATATATCAGCATCTATATTTTTGCTCTAGAGGTAGTAAGACCTGGGAGTATGAGGCTGATAAATTAGGTGGACTAAAGTCTCATGCAATAAAGAGCCAACTTTATTTAGAGCATCAGACAGTTTTTACTCTGAGGGTTAAGAGGAGTCAAGTGAGTAAAGTGTACAATCACAAGGCTAAAGCGCATGTGGTAAAAACATGTTTTCCCATAATGCATATAAACAAATAACAATAGACAGTTGTAAGGAATAATTTGAAGTAAACCTTCCTCCTAACCACTACACCTGGGAGGGGCATGAAAGCATAACCCAAGAACAGTTTCTTGTTTTTAAAGAAATGAGGTCTTGGTTTCTTGGAGTTTTCTCACAAGCACTCAGAGATCTCATATGACTCCATTCTTGGACTACATTCTGACACATCTATTATTGTGATTTCAGTGCACAGAATTTAAATGTCAAAATGTAAATTTATGCTGATGAGTTTACAATACGTAAAAATATAATCCTTGCTATCACAACGAAAAAAAAGTGGGAGAAGCTGTAAAGAAATATATGCGATTGAATATTATCAACTTAAAACAGAGTGATATACCTTTAGAGTATGTTATGTAGTAGCAATGGTAACCACAAAGAAAATACCTGTAGAAATACATGAAAGAAAACAAAGCCTGTAACTTATAAAGAAAGTTCAGAGAATCAGAAAGAAAAAAAAACAATAAAAGGGGAAAGAAGGTAGAAAACCTTATAATACAATATTAAAAAAACAACAAACTAGCAATACTTTAAATATCAGTGGATTAAACTCTTTAAAAAACAGACATTGTCTAAGTAGATCCAACTGTATATTCTCTACAAGAGACTCAGTTTAAGAGGATTTCAAAGCTAAGCATGGTGGTGCACACCTTTAATCCAAACACTCTCGAGGTAGAGGCAGATGGATCTCTGAATTTGAAGCCAACCTACAGAGTAAGTTCCAGAACAGCGAGACCTACACAAAGAGAAAGACTTTCTCCAAAAACAAAACAAAAGCCTAAAATAACAGTAACAAAAAAATGAGGAGTTCCAAATCAAATTGTGTCTGGTTTAGAAACTGAGTTTGTCATTTAATAGCCACCTCAGTCAACTCTCATGGTGTCACAGTACTTGTGTTCAGGCAAGCCTCTATTATTAGTCAGGGTAGTCTAAAAGAACAGAACTGATAGAATTTATTTATATTATATTATATTATATTATATTATATTATATTATATCATATCATATTATATTATATATTACATATTCTTATGTATAATTACACACATATATTACATATATGTGACTTATTACTATGGCTCACAAATTGTGGCCCAGGTAGTCCAACAATGACTGTTTCTCACCAAAACCAAAGGAATCCAATAGTTGATCATTCCATGTGATTTGAACAGTTTCAGCAGTTCCAGTATGATTCCTAGAGCATGTCCAGTCTTTTGATCTTTGGTGGAATACTGAAAAAGTAGGCTCTAATATCAGTGAGCATCATGACCTGCATGGCTTTAGGATTAAACTCTATGTGCTAACATCAGACTGAAAGAATAAGAAAATGAATTACCATAATGACAGCTAGATACCCAAAGTAGTGTTTTAGGACATTGAAAAAGTTTTTTAAAATGTTTTTAAAAAATATGTATTGTCCAAGTATAGGATTAAACCTTGGGTCCTTCAGCCGTGCAGTGTCTATCTGTAGATTAGATAAACAGGTTTATTTTCTTAAATATGGAGGCCGAATCTAAAAACACAAAACAAAATTGTGTCAACTATGGAACACTATCTCTTTCTGGAAGAGAATCTCTCACAGAAGTTGTTTTCTTCTGCACCCTAACTGCCCATGTTCCATGATAAAAGGAGGCTTCCTGCTGCTTGCTGTCACAAGTTTGGGGAAATTATTTAAGGATACTTGAGCGGTGTACTTAGAACACTGTGACAATCCTATGAGAAAATCCAATGGCAATATATTTCTGTTTTAGATTGTTAATCTTTTACTGTCATTTCATTGTTACTGTCACAAATAGGATCTGTATTTCACTCAAGTTTGGTTTATATTGTCTGCCACTGGACACTGTAGCTGGTACTTGGAAGAGGCATCTGTTGCTGGGAGGGCACTAAAAATGGCATGATTACTTAACTGATTTCTCTTACAAAGTTTCCATGTTTCCTCCTTATTTAGCAACCTGATATAACCAAGAGCTGATTGCACGTTACACTTTGATCTTTCACTCAAAATTTATTACAATCTACACATAAAGAGGACCATTTTTCTCCTTTTTTTTAGATATTTTCTTCATTTACATTTCAAATGCTATCCCAAAAATCCCCTATGCCCTCCCTGGCCCTGCTCCCCAACCCACCCATTCGTGCTTCTTTGCACTGGCATTCCCCTGTACTAGGGCATATAATCTTC
This sequence comes from Mus musculus, assembly GCF_000001635.26. Lineage (NCBI taxonomy): Eukaryota > Metazoa > Chordata > Mammalia > Rodentia > Muridae > Mus > Mus musculus. The sequence continues at coordinate 103,852,626 of NC_000086.7, forward strand.
ACAAGACCAAGGGCCTCTCCTCCCATTGATGGCCGACTAGGCCATCCTCTGCTACATATGCAGCTAGAGACATGAGCTCTGGAGGGTACTGGTTAGTTCATATTGTTGTTCCTCCTATAGGGTTGCAGACCCCTTCAGCTCCTTGGGTACTTTCTCTAGCTCCTCCATTGGGGTCCCTGTGTTCCATCCAATAGATGGCTGTGAGCATCCACTTCTGTATTTGCCAGGCACTGGCATAGCCTCATAAGAGAGAGTTATATCAGGTCCTGTCAGCAAAATCTTTCTGGCACATGGAATTGTGTCTGTGTTTGGTAGTTGTTTATGGGATGCATCCCCAGGTGGGGCAGTCTCCAGATGATCCTTCCTTCAGTCTCAGCTCCAAACTTTGTCTTTGTAACTCCTTCCATGGGTATTTGGTTCCCCATTCTAAGAAGGAACAATGTAGCCACACTTTTGTCTTCCTTCTTCTTGAATTTCATGTGTTTTGCAAATTGTATCTTGGGTATTCAAGTTTCTGGGCCAATATCCACTTATTAGTGAATGCATATCATGTGTGTTCTTTTGTGATTGGGTTACCTAACTCAAGATAATATCCTCCAGATCCATCCATTTGCCTAAAAATTTCATAAATTCATTGTTTTTAATAGCTGAGTAGTACTCCGTTGTGTAAATGTACCACATTTTCTGTATCCATTCCTCTGTTGAGGGACATCTGGGTTCTTTCCAGCTTCTGGCTATTATAAATAAGGTTGCTATGAACATAGTGGAGCAAGTGTCCTTATCACATGTTGGAACATCTTCTGGGTATATGCCCAGGAGAGGTATTTCTGAATCTTCTGGTAGTACAATATCCAATTTTTTTTGAGGACCCACCAGACTGATTTCCAGAGTGGTTGTACAAGCTTGCAATCCCACCAGCAATGGAGGAGTGTTCCTCTTTCTCCACATCCTCGCCAGCATCTGCTGTCACCTGGATTTTTGATCTTAGCCATTCTGACTGGTGTGAGGTGGAATCTCAGGGTTGTTTTGATTTGCATTTCCCTGATGATTAAGGATGTTGAACATTTTTTCTGGTGCTTCTCTGCCATTCGGTATTCCTCAGGTGAGAATTCTTTGTTCAGTTCTGAGCCCCATTTTTAATGGGGTTATTCGATTTTCTGAAGTCCACCTTCTTGAGTTCTTTATATATGTTGGATATTAGTCCCCTATCTGATTTGGGATAGGTAAAGATCCTTTCCCAATCTGTTGGTGGTCTTTTTGTCTTATTGACGGTGTCTTTTGCTTTGCAGAAGCTTTGCAATTTTATGAGGTCCCGTTTGTCAATTCTCAATCTTACAGCACCAGCCATTGGTGTTCTATTCAGGAACTTTTCCCCTGTGCCCATATCTTCAAGGCTTTTCCCCACTTTCTCCTCTATAAGTTTCAGTGTCTCTGGTTTTATGTGGAGTTCATTGATCCACTTAGACTTGAACTCTGTACAAGGAGATAGAAATGGATCAATTCGCATTCTTCTACATGATAACCACCAGTTGAGCCAACAGTATTTGTTGAAAATGCTGTATTTTTTCCACTGGGTGGTTTTTAGCTCCTTTGTCGAAGATCAAGTGACCATAAGTTAGTGGGTTCATTTCTGGGTCTTCAATTCTGTTCCATTGGTCTACTTGTCTGTCAGTATACCAGTACCATGCAGTTTTTATCACAATTGCTCTGTAGTAAAGCTTTAGGTCAGGCATGGTGATTCCACCAGAGGTACTTTTATCCTTGAGAAGAGTTTTTGCTATCCTAGGTTTTTTGTTATTCCAGATGGATTTGCAAATTGCCCTTTCTAACTCAGTGAAGAATTGAGTTGGAATTTTAATGGGGATTGCATTGAATCTGTAGATTGCTTTTGGCAAGGTACCCATTTTTACTATATTAATCCTGCCAGTACATGAACATGGAAGATCTTTCCATTTTCTGAGATCTTCTTTGATTTTTTTCTTCAGAGACTTGAAGTTCTTATCATACAGATCTTTCACTTGCTTAGTTAGAGTCACTCCAAGGTATTTTATATTATTTGTGACTATTGTGAAGGGTGTTGTTTCCCTAATTTCTTTCTCAGCCTGTTTATCCTTTGTGTAGAGAAAGGCTATTGATTTGTTTGAGTTAATTTTATATCCAGCTACTTCACTGAAGCTGTTTATCAGGTTTAGGAGTTCTCTGGTGGAATTTTTAGGGTCATTCATATATACAAACATATCATCTGCAAATAGTGATATTTTGACTTCTTCCTTTCCAATTTGTATCCCCTTGATCTACTTTTGTTGTTGAATTGCTCTGGCTAGGACTTCAAGTACGATGTTGGATAGGTATGGAGAGAGTGGGCAGCCTTGTCTAGTCCCTGATTTTAGTGGGATTGGTTCAAGTTTCTCTCCATTTAGTTTGGTGTTGGCTACTGGTTTGCTGTATATTGCTTTTATTACGTTTAGGTATGGGCCTTGAATTCCTAATCTTTCCAAGCCTTTTATCATGAATGGATGTTGGATTTTGTCAAATGCGTTCTCAGCATCTAAAGAGATGATCATGTGGTTTTTGTCTTTGAGTTTGTTTATATAGTCTTCTCTGTCCCTAGCTATTCAATATAGTACTTGAAGTTCTAGCTAGAGCAATTAGACACCAAAGTAGGTCAAAGGGATACAAATTGGAAAGGAAGAAGTCAAAATATCACTATTTGCAAATGATATGATAGTATACTTAAGTAACCCCCAAAATCCCACTAGAGAACTCCTAAACCTGATAAACAACTTCAGCAAAGTGGCTGGATATACAATTAATTCAAACAAAACAGTACATTTCCTATACTCAAAGAACAGGCTGAAAAGGAAATTAGATAAATGACACCCTTCACAATAGTCACAAAAAATACAATATCTTGATGTTATTCTAATCAAACAAGTGAAAGATCTGAATGACAAGAACTTCAAGTCTCTGAAGAAAGAACTCAAAGAAGACCTCAGAAGATAGATCTCCCTTGTTCATGGATTGGCAGGATTAATATAGTCAAAATTGCCATCTTGCCAAAAGCAATCTACAGATTCTATGCAATCCCCATCAAAATTCCAACTCAATTGTTCATAGAGTTAGAAAGAGCAATTTGCAAATTTATCTGGAATAACAAAAAACTGAGGATAGTGAAAACTATTCTCAACAATAAAAGAACTTCTGGGGGAATCACTATACCTGACATTAAGCTGTACTACAGAGCAATTGTGATAAAAACTGCATGGTACTGGTACAGTGACTTGCAGGTAGATCAACAGAATAGAATTGAAGGCCAAGAATTGGACCCACACACCTATGTTCACTTGATCTTTGACAAAGAATCTAAAACCATCCAGTGGAAAAAAGACTGCATTTTCAACAAATGGTGCTGGTTCAACTGGCGGTCAACATATAGAAGTATGCAAAGATCCATTCTTATCTCCCTGTACTAAGCTCAGTTCTAAGCAGATCAAGGACCTCCACATAAAACCATATACACTGAAACTAACAGAAGAAAAACTGGGGAAGAGCCTTGCACGCATGGGTGCAGGGGAAAAGTCCCTGAACAGAACACCAATGGTTCATGCTTTAAGATCAAGAATTGACAAATGAGACCTCATAAAACTGCAAAGTTTTTGTAAGGCCAAGGACACTGTCAATATGACAAAACACCAACCAAAAGATTGGAGAAAGATCTTTACCAATCCTACACCTAATTGAGGGCTATTATCCAATATATACAAAGAACTCAAGAAGTTAGACTCCAGAGAACCAAATAAATAACCTTATTCTAAAAATGGGGAACAGAGCTAAAGAAAGAATTCTCAACTGAGGAATACTGAATGGCTGAGTAGCACCTAAAGAAATGTTCAGCATCCTTAATCATCAGGGAAATGCAAATAAAAACAACCCTGAGATTCCACCTTACACCAGTCAGAATGGCTAAGATCAAAAACTCAGGTGACAACAGCTGCTGGCAAGGATGTGAAGAAAGAGGAACAGTCCTACATTGCTGGTGGGATTACAAACTGGTACAACCACTCTGGAAATCAGTCTGGTGGTTCCTCAAAAAATTTGATACAGTACTACCTGAGGACCCAGCTATACTACTCCTGGGCATATACACTCTAGATGATCCAACATGTAATAAGGACATATGCTCCACTATGTTCATAGCAGCCTTGTTTATAATAGCCAGGATCTGGAAAGAACCCAGATGTCCCTCAACAGAGGCATGGATAAAGAAAATGTGGTACATTTACACAATGGAATACTACTCAGCTATTAAAAACAATGACTTCATGAAGTTCCCAGACAAATTGATGAAACTTGAAAACATCATCCTGGATGCCGGAGATATGGCTCAGCAGTTAAGAGCACTGACTGCTCTTCCGAAGGTCCTGAGTTCAAATCCCAGCAACCACATGGTGGCTCACAACCATCCGTAAAGAGATCTGACTCCCTCTTCTGGAGTGTCCGAAGATAGCTACAGTGTACATACATATAATAAATAAATAATTTTAAAAAAGAAAAAAGAAAAATATCATCCTGTGTGAGGTAACCCAGTCACAAAAGAACACATATGGTATGCACTCACTGATAAGTGGATATTAGTCCAAAAGTTCGGAATACCCAAGATATAATTCACAGACCACATGAAGCTCCATAAGAAGGAATACTTAAGTGTGGATGCTTCAGTGCTTCTTAGAAGGGGGAACCAAATACTCACAGGAAGGAATATGGAGACAAAGTGTGGAGCAGAGACTGAAAGAAAGGCCATCCAGAGACTGCCTTACCTGGGGATTCATCACCAATCCTGGACACTATTGTGGATGCTGGGAAGTGCTTGCTTATGGGAGCCTGATATGGCTGTCTTCTGAGAGGCTCCACCAGTGTCTGATAAATACAGAGGTGAATGCTCGCAGCCAACCATTGGACTAAGTGCGGGGCCTCTGATGGAAGAGTTGGAGAAGTGACAGAGGAGATGAAGGGATTTGTAGCCCCATGGCAAGGGGAGCAACAGTGTCAACCAGCCAGAACCCCCCGGAGTTCCCGGGGACTGGACCACCAATCATAGAGTACACATGGAGGGACCCATGGCTCTGGCCACATATGTGCCAGAGGATGGCCTTGTTGGACATCAGTGAGAGGAGAGGCCCTTGGGCCTGAGGGGGTTCTATGCTTCAGTGTAGGGGAATGCCAGGGTGGGACGGTGAGAGTGGGTGGGTGATTGGGGGAGCATCCTCATCAAGGCAGGGGGGATGGGATAGGGGGTTTCTAGACAGGACACCTAGAAAGGGGATAACATTTGAAATGTAAATAAAGAAAATATCCAATAAAAGAAAACAACAGCAATAATAGTAACAACAACAAAAAGTCCCTAAACTGAAAGTAAATATAGGAAATTTGTTCAGGTCCCTTGACCATGTACATATCTCACAAATTTTCTATTTTTTAACCAAGTATCCTGTCCCTTCTAGCAACCATGAGCATATCTTCTGAACATAGTCTAAAAATTGAAGCTGTTGTGTTTTTACCTTATTTCCATGCATTGTTTCTTTTTTTTTTTAATTTTTTATTAGGTATTTTCCTCGTTTACATTTCCAATGCTATCCCAAAAGTCCCCCATACCCACCCACCCTCACTCCCCTACCCACCTGCTCCCCCTTTTTGGCCCTGGAGTTCCCCTGTCCTGGGGCATGTAAAGTTTGCAAGTCCAATGGGCCTCTCTTTCCAGTGATGGCCGACTAGGCCATCTTTTGATACATATGCAGCTAGAGTCAAGAGCTGGGTACTGGTTAGTTCATAATGTTGTTCCACCTATACGGTCCATGCACTGTTTCTTTTTTTTCCCATTTTTAATTAGGTATTTAGCTCATTTACATTTCCAATGCTATTCCAAAAGTCCCCCATACCCACCCACCTCCACTCCCCTACCCACCCACTCCCCCTTTTTGGCCCTAGTGTTCCCCTGTACTGGGGCATATAAAGTTTGCAAGTCCAATGGGCCTCTCTTTGAGTGATGGCCGACTACTGATACATATGCAGCTAGAGACAAGAGCTCTGGGGTACTGCTTAGTTCATATTGTTGTTCCACATATAGGGTTGCAGTTCCCTTTAGTTCCTTGGGTGCTTTCTCTAGTTCCTCCATTGGGGACCTTGTGGTCCATTCAATAGCTGACTGTGAGCATCCACTTCTGTGTTTGCTAGGCCCTGGCATAGTCTCACAAGAGACAGCTATATCTGGGTCCTTTCAGCAAAATCTTGCTAGTGTATGCAATGGTGTCAGCGTTTGGAAGCTGATCATGGGACGGATCTCTGGATATGGCAATCACTAGATGGTCCATCCTTTCGTCACACTTCCAAATTTTGTCTCTGTAACTCCTTCCATGGGTGTTTTGTTTCCTATTCTAAGAAGGGGCAAAGTGTCCATACTTTGGTCTTCGTTCTCTTGAGTTTAATGTGTTTAGCAAATTGTATCTTATATCTCGGGTATCCTAAGTTTCTGGGCTAATATCCACTTATCAGTGAGTACATGTTGTGAGAGTTCCTTTGTGATTGGGTTACCTCACTCAGGATGATGCCCTCCAGGTCTATCCATTTGCCTAGGAATTTCATAAATTCATTCTTTTTAATAGCTGAGTAGTACTCCATTGTGTAAATGTACCACATTTTCTGTATCCATTCCTCTGTTGAGGGACATCTGGGTTCTTTCCAGCTTCTGGCTATTATAAATAAGGCTGCTATGTACATAGTGGAGCATGTGTCCTTATTACCGGTTGGGGCATCTTCTGGATATATGCCCAGAAGAGGTATTGCGGGATCTTCCGGTAGTACTATGTCCAATTTTCTGAGGAACCACCAGACTGCTTTCCAGAGTGGTTGTACAAGCTTGCAATCCCACCAACAATGGAGGAGCGTTCCTCTTTCTCCACATCCTCGCCAGCATCTGCTGTCACCTGAATTTTTGATCTTAGCCATTCTGACTGGTGTGAGGTGGAATCTCAGGGTTGTTTTGATTTGCATTTCCCTGATGATTAAGGATGTTGAACATTTTTTCAGGTGCTTCTCTGCCATTCGGTATTCCTCAGGTGAGAATTCTTTGTTCAGTTCTGAGCCCCATTTTTTAATGGGGTTATTTCTTAAACTCTTCTTCTAACTATATGTAACTGCCTATCTCTAGTTTTTGCTTGTCCTAAGTTTTATATCTTACACATAGACACACACTTCCTCTTACCTTTATTTTCATACTTCTCAGGGAAGCATTCCTTTGTCTGACCAATGGGAGTTACCTGTAGTAAGGATCCCGGGTGCCACTTGCTGAGCCTTGCAAGGCTTTGGGTTTGTCCTGACTGGGACAATAGAAATTGAAAAAAATCGCATATATACAAATAGAAAAGCTGGGATAAGGTGGACCATGTGTTCCAATGGAAACCACCAGCATCCCAATCCCAGGAACTCAGTGTGTTTATTATACAAGGCTGATTGAAGAAGTGTGTGTGTGTGTGTGTGTGTGTGTGTGTGTGTGTGTGTGTGTGCGTGTGTAAATGAGAAGGCAGGTTTATTATATATAGCTGAACAAGGAGGTGGGTTTGCAATTTTTGTATGGGAGAAGGCTCAGGTTGCAGTCACACATGAGAAGAAGCTGTGGTTGATACTTTCTGCACATAGTATTAACCTTCTCAACGTGGACCAAGGGAAGGCTTTACCATTCCCTCGAGCCTGATCTGAGGAGCACTTTGTCAGTCCCATGAATCTGAGACATTGGCATCCTTGCAAGACAGCTTCCAGAAAAGCATCACATGACACAACCAGAAATTTCCACTTTACTCCCTGAGCTCCATCTAATGCTTATCTGTGGGTCTTTGCATTTGTTTCCATCAGCTGCTGGGTGGAGCCTCTCAGAGGACAGTCATGCTACACTCCTGTAGGCAAGCATAACAGAGTATCATCAATAGTGTCAGGGTTTGGTGCTTGTCCATGAGATGGATCCCAAGTTGAGCCAGCTATTTGTTGGACATTCCCTCCATCTCTTCTGCATCTTTGTCCCTGCACTTCTTGTAGGCAGGACAATTTTTGGGTCAAAGGTTTTGTGGGTAGGTTTCTGACCTTATTTCACCACTGGGAGTCCTGCCTGGCTAAAAGAAGTAGTCACTTCAGGAGCCATATCTCCCACTGCTAGGAGTCTTAGCTAGAGTCCAGTGCCCAATAATTTTAAAAAGTAAAATGTATCACAATGGGGAAATAGAGACATTACAAAGATAAACAATATGGTTGTCTTAATGTGATTTGTGACTTTGGGGTACCTGAATTTCTATTTGCTATTGTTTCTTTCTACTTAAAAAACTTTGCTTAAGGTTTTCTGTAGTGCGCGTTTGCTCTTGGCAAACTTTCACATTGTTAACAACGGCATTTTTTTTTTTTTTACAACACAGCTTAATTTGTTCCCAGCTATCTAATTTGGATTTACCTCACTACTTCCTCATAATTCAATTCAGGTTTAACATTTTTAGAAACATTTTACATAAATGGTGCTTTGTCTTTGTCAATGAGTGTAAAGAATATGCATCAAGAAGTTTGTGATACCAATTTAGTGTGATATTGGTGATAAAAATTTCACCACTTTCCCCTTTTTTAAAGAACTCACCAATTTCCTGTGTTCTCACCATGTGCATTGTTCCATAGCTGGCTCTGTTGTTGTTGTTGTTGTTGTTGTTGTTGTTGTTGTTCAGAGGCCCTGCCTGACTCTTTCAGGTACTGGAGTTTATGGCTTATGGTTTACATCTTGCCTGTGCTTCACACTGAATCACAAATTTGATTTCTTTCAGAATTCCCTCTCTGACAACTCAGGACCAAGACCATTTTTTACTTCTTATTGACTCTAAGTAACTGACTGTTTCCCATCTGTTACATTTATTAAGATAGTTTTGTAGTGTTCGGTGTAACACCTGGCACTTTTTGGCTGCCTGGCTGCTGCTGCTAAAACAGACAATGCATCTCATCCCTTTAGTCAATATCCATATGTCCAAGAATTTCTGTTTCTCATTAGACAAGGAAATAGCAGGATTTATTGGGGACAAGGTTAAAAGGAAGAAGAAGATCTCTGAAGATAATAAGAAGGCAATAAGATGGTGTTGTCTACCCTCCTCAATCTTGCCCACTGCATGGGGATTTACTAAAGAGTGAGAGGTATAAATGAAGGTGCTATAGGGATTATTCAATAAGGGTTCTGTGAAGCCACAAGCACAAGAGTTCTTGCAAAGTCTCAAGTGCCTAGATGACACATTACTTGGACACAGAAGAAACTCTTCCATTGTGTGTGCATGTGCACATGAAGGCAATATTTTGGCATGGCTAGTGACAGTCTCTTCAAAGGCCATTGTAGCAAGTGAGACAGCTCCAAATGGCTTTGCTCTGTATGATTTTAGACACATGGATTTCAATATAGGAGGGACAAGTGGGAGTAGACATCATATCCATAATGAAAAATGTATTTGTAAGCATGGGAATGATTTCTTTTAATACTTTAGAGGACATTTCTAGGACTTGGCAAAAGCTATTGAGGCATAATCTTTGGAATGCATTGCATGTAGATGAGTGTGCATGCTACAGGTTAGGGTGGGTTCCTTAAACAGAAAAGCATCTCCCCTGTTATTTAGCTTATCACAGATTTTGACACACAGCAGGCACACACAATGAAACATACACTGTTTCATAGTGACTTTCTTGTTAGGATTAAAAAAGTTTTCTTCTTCTCCTTGGTTGTCACAACATTATGTTTCTAATACAGATTAATTAGGTGGAGCTGGAGAACAATTTGTTTGTTATCTGCCTGGTCTATGGGTTATAGGTAGACAGCAAAGATAATTTTATTTCAAGAATTAGAAAGAGAATAAACATCTTGTCCCTTCTGTAGACACTCTAAACATAATTTAATTAGTCTCTTGAAGGACTGCATGTGCAGGTACAAAATAAAATTCTGGGTAAGCTGAAAATGGTGTCTCTTCTATGCAAGATGTGATAGTGCTTCCAGCTACTTTGGAGGCTGAGGCAAGTGAGTCCTGCCTGGAGAACAAAGCACTTGAGTTTAAGGCTAGAATGGGAAAATTAGCAAGAATCTGTAACAGAATAAAATATTCAAAGGCTGGGAGATAGAGCTCAGTGGAAGAATGAGTGCTTAGAATGTGTGAATCCTGAGTTCAATGTCCAGTACCAGAGAAAATCGACATGAATATCTTTACCGAAAGAAGGAAGAAGGGTAAGCTTCCAACAGTTTAGTGTTGTCTGAGCCCAGTCCCAAATTGTGATCCATCTGTCTTTGGGGAAAATTAATTCCAGAATTTGTACCATCTTTTTCCAATTTCCATCTATTAATGCATCACTATAGAGGAAAGCGAGGCATGTTAACAATTAGGCTACGCTATAAAAAGTTGTTAATTGAAATTTGGCATGGCAGCTCATAGCACTAGGGAAGCTAAGAGCAGATAATCACCAGTAGATTGAGGATAGCCTGTACTAGAGCAAAACCCTGCTTCAAAAGAAAAAGAGAGAAAAGAAGTTAGTGGTTGGGAAGAAAACATTAATTAAAGAAAGCAGCTCTTAATGATAATAATTATAATAATAAACAATTATATATAATGTGAGCTAAAATAAAAACAATAATAAGCTATCATTTCATTAAACACTTCTGTTCTGGGTATTTTTCTAAGCTCTCATTTGGTCTTTGCCATAAGCCTTATGAATAGTAGAGAAGTTTTTGCAGTTTCACAAAAGAATAAAGTATAACACAGAAAAGCTAATACACAAAATTATATGGTACAAAGTCTGATTTCAGCCAGCAAGCATGGCTCCAGTGCCCAAAATCTTAATTACTTTTACAAAATAAAAGCTAATCCAAGTTTAACAGCCCACTGTTTCTACTCAAACCACCTGTTTACAGTTTGGGAGGAAAAATACCAAGAAACAGTATGTAGAAAGAATTTTGAGCCAAGGGAGCCAAGTGATCATCTACTCTGAATGCCAGGACACCATGGTTACCGAGTTGCTATGATAAAATGCCCTTTATTTTTTGCACTTCATCCATCGGCACAGTCATTTCCTGATGGTGCTTTATCTAGCAGGCATCTTAGCAATAATCAGGATGGGAGGCAGCCTGATGTACTCAGAAAAGTGTTTTAGTAAAATCTTGGTGAATAATTTATTGTTAATTTTGTTTGCTGTGAAGATTGCCTTATGGTGCTCTATATTTTTAAGTCTTTATCATGAGAAAAACGCTAAAAGAACTGTGGGCAAAAGGACATTATCTTTCACTTCACAAACAAGATAAACAGGAAGTAGGATAAGAATAGTAACACAGTGGACACTGGATAATGAGTAGCTGTTACACTGCTCTCTGTGTGTAAAATATTTTCTTTTTGCTTTCGTTTTATGATGAACAACCCAGGTTTTGAACAACCCAGGCCATGTGGTATTGAATTTGCTATGTAGCCAACGCAGGCCTCAAACTGATCCTGTTGCCTCTACCTCCTAAGCCCTGAGATTACAGGTATGCACCACCACACCAGGCTAAAAATGTTTTAAAATGTATCCAAGAAAATGAAGTAAAGCATGCCCTGGTTCTTCTAAGCATAGGTAGACAAGACAGCTCGTTGGTACATACCTCTAATGTGTGTGTGTGTGAGGGGTGTTCTCTGCAAATACCAGGACTGGCAGAGTAGTGATCTGAGCGAGGCCAGAAAGAAATCCTGCTCAGCATGTCTCAGTAGCCAGTGTAAGTTCAAACTTTTAGAGTCTGATACTGAGCACTTTCTTTTAGACATATTTAAGTACAGTACAACTTTGGAAAAGGGTTTCCTGGTGACTATTATCACAATAAAGCTTAAGGTGTGACTCTATTGTAACTCTTTTACAAAGTTACATATGACTTCTTCCATAAGAATGGATCTTATAGCTGAAGGGCCTATGGGACGATATGGTATGGTCTAGGTCACCACAGAGGCCACCAAGCTACAAATTACATGGGACATCTCCGTTAGAGGTGGGTTCTCTTGCCTGGAAAACAATGCTTAAGATTCAGGTCTACAGAATATAGTCTGGGATAAACTTAATAATCCTGGGGGTGGGTTGGGTATGGTCTGGCCCTATAGATATCACAGATCACTAGGCTATTAACTGTAACCATTCCTAGCTATCTGGGAGGAAAACCTCACCTCTTCCAGTGAGGAGATAACCCTGTGTGTTTAACATTCCTGTTTTTTCTAGTGCTTATCTGTAAGCAGAAGTGTGGAGCTGGGGAGCTGGGGAGACATCAAGAGTAGAGTTAAGGTATATCCAAACCCTGGAAAATTTGTCCTAATATCGGCAGGATTAGAATTATTTCCCCCCACTTCCCCAGACCAGCTTGCCCCACTGCACATAGCCTTGTACCCCGACTTTTGACCCCAGAAGGAGGTCACATAGCCTGAGAGGAGGTTAAACTTCCTCTCCCCTTATAAGGTCATCTCTGGCAGCACCTGGAAGTCCTACCTAGGCAAATGAGGCATCCCCAGAACCCTGAACCCAGTCAATGATGTACACTCACCCCTATAGTTCCTACTTATCCCCATAAAGGCTTAAATAGCCTTTGTTCCCCCCTGCTCCATTAAACAAGCTGTCTTACTGAAGTTGTCTCTTGAGACTTTGACTCAAACAGACTTGTAAGAAGGCACAATAAGTGGGTTGGTAGAGAAGACATGAAAATCTATGATTCCTACTCACTTGGAGGTTTAATTTTGGATTCCACCAGGGACTGAGTAGGGAACATACACTTCTACCTTCTCCTTCTCCTTCTCCTTCTCCTTCTCCTTCTCCTTCTCCTTCTCCTTCTCCTTCTCCTTCTCCTTCTCCTTCTCCTTCTCCTTCTCCTTCTCCTTCTCCTTCTCCTTCTCCTTCTCCTTCTCCTTCTCCTCCTCCTCCTCCTTCTCCTCCTCCTCCTCCTCCTCCTCCTCCTCCTCCTCCTCCTCCTCCTCCTCCTCCTTCCTCTTCCCCTTCTACTTTTTCCTCTTCTTTCTCCTTATCCCTCCCCTCCCCTCCCTCTCCTCCTCCTTCTCACCTCAGTCAAGATTCTCTGAAGTCTATTTAGCAGCTCTCCTGAGTGGACAGACAGCACCCCATCACCTTGTATTTCTGAAGTGTACCTGAGACTTTCATGGCATTCCATCAGCATTTACATCTATCCAGTGGACTTTTATTTTCAACTGGCAGAAATTAGGCAGTGTTCTTTCCTTCTTCCTGTGAAAATGCAGTTCAAGCTACAGGCCTAAGAAAATTGTACATTTTCCATAATATGATATCAGATTTTCTTTTAAAATTAGTCAATATGTACTCACTGATAAGTGGATATTAACCAAAAAGAAACTTGAAATGCCCATGATACAATTCACAGACCATATAAAACCCAAGAACAAAGAAGACCACACCAAAGTCTGGATGCTACAGTCCTACTCTGAAGGGGGAAGCAAATAATCTCAGAAATGCACGGACAAAGATTGGAACAGAGACTGAGGTAAAGGCCATCCAGAGACCACCCCACCTAGGGATCCATCCCATCTGCAGACACCAAACTCAGACACTATTGCTGATGCCACGAAGTACTTGCCAACAGGATCCTGGTATAGCAGTCCTCTGAGAGGCTCTGCCAGAACCTGACTAAGACAGATGTGGATGCATACAACCAAGCATTGGACTGAGCACTAGGTCCTCAATGGCGGAGTTAGGGCAAGGAGTGAAAGAGCTTAAGGGGTTTGCAAATCCATAGAAAGAACAACAATATCAACCAACCAGACCCCCCCCCGCCAGAGCTCCCATGGACTAAACCACCAACCAAAGAGTACACATGGTGGGAACCCATGGATCCAGCTGGATATGTAGCAGAGGATGGCCTTAATGGGCATCACTGGAAGGGGAGACCCTTGGTCCTGTGAAGGCTTGATGACCCAGGATAGGGCATTGAGGCTGGAGAGGGTGGGAGAGTGGGGAAGCACCCTCATAGAAGCAGGCGGAGGGGAGTGGGATAGGGGGTTCTGGAGGGAAAACAGGGAAAGGGGATAACATTTGAAATGTAAATAAATAAAATAACCAATAAAAAAACCTCTTTGAAATGGTTCAAGGAAAACCGGATATCTATATGAAAGAACATGACAATGGGTATTTACCTTACAACATATATAAAGAGTAGATTGGTCTTACTTTTAAGGACTCGTGAGATGACTCAGTGGGCAAAATGCTTACATGTGTTCAACTCCCAGAACCCATAGAAAGGTGGAAGGAGAGAATTGACTTCACAAAGCTCCACAGGTGAACCATGTTATGTGTATCTATACTCACCACACACACACACATACACACATACATGCACACACATGTACACACACACATGCACAAGTGTAAACACACAGATACATACACAGTAATAAATATTATTGAAAAGATTGTGATATTTAAGGGGCATTTAACTACTATAAATTATATTGATGACTGGGTTGTATATTTTAAAATAAATTTTATTAGTTTACCCCCCCCCAAAAAAAGAAAATTGTGCTATCAAATGTTTACATTGTGTGGTAGAGCTGTTTCCTCTGGGTATGATGTGATTGTTGGCTATGATGAAGCACAACACCCTCATCTGTAGTTCTGGCAAAGAAATCAAACAGTACACCAAGTGTGATGTCTATAGTGGTAACAGTGGGGTTGTTAACAGTCCTTCTAGGAAGAAAGAGGCTGGGGCAGGGAGTATCATCAGACCTTCAGTTTCGATTCCAGCCATCATTCTCGAAGACTCCCTATCGGCATGTGGTCTTGGGAGGTGCTAGAATAAATAAGAGATGGAAAATTGATTGGTGATTGGAATTCCAGTGATACAGTGTTTACCCATAACAAAGTGGGACTTTTTTTTATTACCCAAGAACCTATAAATAATTCCCAACTCATGTTTCAATAACTTATTTGACCATCAAGCTGGACTTGGATGGAATTGTGTCTTTGATCTGTCAGTGCCCTACCTGGAGTGAATAAGCATATCTATATTTCCCAAGTAAAGTAATGGAATACATCGCTACCTGAATACAGACTTAATGGAACAAAAGTTTAGGTGGAACACTTGCATGGGCCAGGCAATGGATGGCAAGACACACAACTAGAAGGCCCACAAGATATGGGAAGTTCCAATCTTGAAACAGCTTCAGGGGAAGATGCAGAACCATGGTGGGGACTGGATCTCACTCTGACTTAGGCTTACAAGTCAGCACACATCACATATCAACTTTAGCAGAATCTGTGGACTCAGGGTAGGGATCAAATATAACTCTAACTAAGATCCATAGACATGTGGGGACTTTCAGAATTCATATTGAAATCTATATAAACCCAAGTATTAAGTCCAAGCTGACATCGGTCAATATGTGAGTCTCAGAGGAAGGCTAGAGAAAGAGCTTCTGGCCCCGAGTACTAGTCTCACAGGGGGAAAGGAAACTCTAATACTATATCCATTCCTGAACATTTCAAAAAAACACTACTGAAAGAAAAAAACAGCAATTTGTGTTTAAAAAATAAAAGATACCCAGGAAAAAACCCTCAACCAACAAAACATGTAGAGGTGCACAAGTCCCAGCACAAAAACAAAAACATGAAAAGCCAAAATAATCTTTCTTCTTCAGAGATTACTGATATTGCTTTCCTGCTACCCCTTCCTTCCAGCCTCCTCTTTGGCCCATAGCCATTTCTTTGTGACATGCTCAGACCCAGAGAACTACTCTCTACCAGTGACCCTCTGTTACCACATGAAGCTGAGACTCGAGGAAGGAAACCTTCTTTTCTTTCTGTCTTCAATTTGGCTTCTCCAGAGTTACCAGTAGAGTCCCCCTAGTTTTGCCTGGTGCTCCAGTCAGCCTGTCCATTAGCTCATCTCTATTCCTTTGTTACACTTGGTAACCCACAGCCACAGTACTTGGCTAGGATCAGTCTGGGCAATAGCAACCAAAGAATAGAATACCCACCCAACAAAGATGAGACCAGAGATCTACATCAAGGAACACCTCAAATATCATAACTCCAGATGCCTTTGAAGTCTTCCTTTCCTATTTGCATCACCTTGATCTCCTTCAGTTTCAGTATGTTCTTTGTATTCATTGTCTCTCCAGGACTTTTAACATGAAGAAACATTGGGTTTTGTAAAGTCTTTTCTTCATCTAATGTGCTGATCATGTAGTTTTTGTTTTTTATTCTGCTTTTATGTGGATTAAATTTCCTTATTTACATATGTTGAGCTTTCCCTCTCTTCAAAAAAGAATACTTGATCATAGTGGATGATCTTTTTGATGTATTCTTGGATTCAGTTTGTGAATATTTTATTGAATATTTTGAATCTATGTTCATAATGGAGATCGGTCTGTAATTTCTTTCTTTGTTGGGTCTTTATGTGGTTTAGACATCAGAGTAACTATGCTATGTCTTTATAAACTGAATTGGGCAATGTTCCTTCTATGTCTATTTTGTGGAAAGTTTTGAGGAGTATTGGCATTAGTTCTTCTTTGAAGGTCTGGTAGAATTCTGTAGAATTCTATTTGGCCCTGGGTTTGTTTTTTTTTCCCTCCATTTATTTATTTACTTATTCATTCATTCATTCATTCATTCATTCATTCATTCATTCATTTTACATCCCAATCGCTACCCCCTGTCCGCCATCACAGAGTCCTTCCCCCTCCCCTTCTCCTCCGAGAGGGTGCTCCCTAAGTATTCTCCCACTTTGGCACATCAAATCTCTGCAGGGCGAGGCCATCCTCTCTCCTGAGGCTAGACAAGGCAGTCCAGTTGTGGAACAGATTCCATAGACAGGCAACAGCTTTAGGGACAGCCCCCGCTCCAGTTGTTGGGGAACTCACATGCAGACTGAGCTGCACATCT
Source organism: Mus musculus (assembly GCF_000001635.26). NCBI lineage: Eukaryota > Metazoa > Chordata > Mammalia > Rodentia > Muridae > Mus > Mus musculus. The sequence goes on from NC_000086.7 coordinate 103,869,585, forward strand.
GCTACTTATGTGTGGGGACAGGGGTTTTGGTCCACTTCAAGTACGCTCTTTGGTTGGTGGCTCAGTCTCTGAGAGCGCCAAGGGTCCAGGTTAGTTGACTGTTGGTCTTCCTGTGGAGTTCCTTCAAGACCTTCAACCCTTCCCCTAACTCTTCCATAAGAATCCCCAGAGCTCCGTTCAATGTTTGTCTGTGGATCTCTGTATCTGTTTCACTCAGCTGCTGGGTAAAGCTTCTCAGAGGAGAGTTAGGCTAGGCTCCCGGTTGTCGCAGATGGGAGCAGGTCTCCTAGAAAGCAGGCAGAGCTATGGGCTGGGGAGTAAAGTGCTGATGCACCATTGCAGGTTAGCCCTGGGCTTTTTAAGTTGAGAAGTTCTTAATTATTACTTGCATTTCACTATAAATTTTGAGTCTGTTTAAATTGTTTATTTCATCTTGGTTTAACTTAGGCAGGTCATTTATATCAAGAAACACATCCATTTCTTTTAGATTTTCCAGTTTCATGGAATACAGATTTTAAAAATATAACGATTCTTTAGTCTCTGTTGTAATATCTCCCTTTTTATCTCTAATTTTATTAATTTGTATCTCCTTCTGGCTTTTAGTTAATTATGCCAAGGCTTTGTCCATTTTTTTTGATTTTCTCAAAGAACCAATTAATTGATACTTTGTAATTTTTTTCCTCTTATTTTTTTATTACGTATTTTCCTCAATTACATTTCCAATGCTATCTCAAAAGCCTCCCACACCCCCCCGCACCCCCCTACCCACCCTTTCCCATTTTTTTGGCCCTGGTGTTCCCCTGTACCGGGGCATATAAAGTTTGCCTGTCCAGTGGGCCTCTCTTTCCAGTGATGGCCGACTAGGCCATCTTTTGATACATATGCAGCTAGAGTCAAGAGCTCCGGGGTACTGGTTAGTTCATAATGCTGTTCCACCTATAGGGTTGCAGATCCCTTTAGCTCCTTGGCTACTTTCTCTAGCTCCTCCATTGGGGGCCCTGTGATCCATCCAATAGTTGACTGTGAGCATCCACTTATGTGTTTGTTAGGCCCCAGCCTAGTCTCACAAGAGACGGCTATATTACGGTCCTTGCACCAAATGCTTGCTAGTGTATGCAATGGTGTCATCATTTGGAGGCTAATTATGGGATGGATCCCTGGATATGGCAGTCTCTTGATGGTCCATCCTTTTGTCTCAGCTCCAAACTTTGTCTCTGTAACTCCTTCCATGGGTGATTGTTTCCAATTCTAAGAAGGGGCAAAGTGTCCACACTTTGGTCTTCGTTCTTCTTCAGTTTCATGTGTTTTGCAAATTGTACCTTATATCTCACTATATTAAGTTTCTGGGCTAATATCCACTTATCAGTGAGTACATATTGTGTGAGTTCCTTTGTGAATGGGTTACCTCACTCAGGATGATGCCCTCCAGGTCCATCCATTTGGCTAGGAATTTCATAAATTCATTCTTTTTAATAGCTGAGTAGTACTCCATTGTGTAAATGTACCACATTTTTTGTATCCATTCCTCTGTTGAGGGGCATCTGGGTTCTTTCCTTCTCCTGGCTATTATAAATAAGGCTGCTATGAACATAGTGGAGCATGTGTCCTTCTTACCGGTTGGGACATCTTCTGGATATATGCCCAGGAGAGGTATTGCAGGATCTTCCGGTAGTACTATGTCCAATTTTCTGAGGAACCACCAGACTGCTTTCCAGAGTGGTTGTACAAGCTTGCAATCCCACCAACAATGGAGGAGCGTTCCTCTTTCTCCACATCCTCGCCAGCATCTGCTGTCACCTGAATTTTTGATCTTAGCCATTCTGACTGGTGTGAGGTGGAATCTCAGGGTTGTTTTGATTTGCATTTCCCTGATGATTAAGGATGTTGAACATTTTTTTCAGGTTCTTCTCTGCCATTCGGTATTCCTCAGGTGAGAATTCTTTGTTCAGTTCTGAGCCCCATTTTTTAATGGGGTTATTTGATTTTCTGGAGTCCACCTTCTTGAGTTCTTTATATATATTGGATATTAGTCCCCTATCTGATTTAGGATAGGTAAAGATCCTTTCCCAATCTGTTGGTGGTCTTTTTGTTGTATTGACGGTGTCTTTTGCCTTACAGAAGCTTTGCAGTTTCATGAGGTCCCATTTGTCAATCCTCGATCTTACAGCACAAGCCATTGCTGTTCTATTCAGGAATTTTTTCCCTGTGCCCATATCTTCAAGGCTTTTCCCCACTTTCTCCTCTATAAGTTTCAGTGTCTCTGGTTTTATGTGAAGTTACTTGATCCACTTAGATTTGACCTTAGTACAAGGAGATAGGAATGGATCGATTCACATTCTTCTACATGATAACAACCAGTTGTGCCAGCAGCATTTGTTGAAAATGCTGTCTTTCTTCCACTGGATGGTTTTAGCTCCCTTGTCGAAGATCAAGTGACCATAGGTGTGTGGGTTCATTTCTGGGTCTTCAATTCTATTCCATTTGTCTACTTGTCTGTCACTATACCAGTACCATGCAGTTTTTATCACAATTGCTCTGTAGTAAAGCTTTAGGTCAGGCATGGTGATTCCACCAGAGGTACTTTTGTCCTTGAGAAGAGTTTTTGCTATCCTAGGTTTTTTGTTATTCCAGATGAATTTACAGATTGCTCTTTCTAATTCGTTGAAGAATTGAGTTGGAATTTTGATGGGGATTGCATTGAATCTGTAGATTGCTTTTGGCAAGATAGCCATTTTTACAATGTTGATCCTGCCAATCCATGAGCATGGGAGATCTTTCCATCTTCTGAGATCTTCTTTAACTTCTTTCTTTAGAGACTTGAAGTTTTTATCATACAGATCTTTCACTTCCTTAGTTAGAGTCACGCCAAGATATTTTATATTATTTGTGACTATTGAGAAGGGTGTTGTTTCCCTAATTTCTTTCTCAGCCTGTTTATTCTTTGTGTAGAGAAAGGCCATTGACTTGTTTGAGTTAATTTTATATCCAGCTACTTCACCGAAGCTGTTTATCAGGTTTAGGAGATCTCTGGTGGAATTTTTAGGGTCACTTATATATACTATCATATCATCTGCAAAAAGTGATATTTTGATTTCCTCTTTTCTAATTTGTATCCCCTTGATCTCCTTTTGTTGTCGAATTGCTCTGGCTAATACTTCCAGTACTATGTTGAAGAGGTAGGGAGAAAGTGGGCAGCCTTGTCTAGTTCCTGATTTTAGTGGGATTGCTTCCAGCTTCTCACCATTTACTTTGATGTTGGCTACTGGTTTGCTGTAGATTGCTTTTATCATGTTTAGGTATGGGCCTTGAATTCCTGATCTTTCCAAGACTTTTATCATGAATGGGTGTTGGGTCTTGTCAAATGCTTTTTCTGCATCTAACGAGATGATCATGTGGTTTTTGTCTTTGAGTTTGTTTATATAATGGATTACATTGATGGATTTTCGTATATTAAACCATCCCTGCATCCCTGGAATAAAACCTACTTGGTCAGGATGGATGATTGCTTTAATGTGTTCTTGGATTCGGTTAGTGAGAATTTTATTGAGGATTTTTGCATCGATATTCATAAGAGAAATTGGTCTGAAGTTCTCTATCTCTGTTGGATCTTTCTGTGGTTTAGGTATCAGAGTAATTGTGGCTTCATAAAATGAGTTGGGTAGAGTACCTTCTACTTCTATTTTGTGAAATAGTTTGTGCAGAACTGGAATTAGATCTTCTTTGAAGGTCTGATAGAACTCTGCACTAAACCCATCTGGTCCTGGGCTTTGATACTTTGTAATTTTTGTTTGCTTTTATTTCATTGGTTCCAGGCCTGAGTTTGACACTAGAAATGAAAAATGCCAAATAAAAGCTCAATGAGAAACCTTACCAATAGAATGGATCATGTGTAAAAGAAAGTATAAGGGTCCTAAGGCAAGGTACAGGGATTAGATCAGTTAGTAAAAAAGTCAATGGTAATTTTAAAACAATACAAATAGAGCATAGAAGAGCTTTGAAACATTTAAATACCAAAACTTACAGTTATGAGTATAGAAGCAGGAGAATATTGCTCCAAATATATTTAAAATATTTTAAATTATATGACAGAAGAAAAATCCAGAAAGAGAGAGAGAGAGAGAGAGAGAGAGAGAGAGAGAGAGAGAGAGAGAGAGAGAGAGAGAGAGAAAAGAGAAAGGTGAGACTAGACCAGCACAGAAGGCCTCCAAAACACCACATGAACAGGACCAGGAAATAAGCTCTCTACCATGACATATTATAGTTAAAACAGTAAAACACACAGAATAATGAAAGTGTATTTGTCTTAGTCAGAGTTCCTTTTGCTTTATTAAAACACCATGATCAAAAGCAATTTGGGGAAAGATGGTTTATTTCAGCTCACAACATGCCAGTGAAAGAAATCAGTATAGGAACTCAATCAGGATGGTAGCTGGAAGGCAGGAGGTGATACAGAGGCCATGGTGAAGTACTGCTTGGCACTTTGTTCCTTGTGGCTTGTTCAGCCTACCTTATTATAGTACCTAAGGCCACCAACCCAAATGTATCACTGCTCACAATAAGCTGGACATTCTCACATCAATCATCAATCAAGAAAATGCACCACAGGCTTGTCCACAAGGCAGTCTTATAGAGGCGTTTTCTCAGTTCAAGCTCCCTCTTACAAAATGACTAGCTTGTAGCAAGTTGACATAAAACTAGTTAGAACAATTGACCCCTTGTTAACATGGCACACAGACACACCACTATTCAACTAGAATCTTTCTTTTCTCGTTTGTCCCTAAGACATGTTAATATTAATAACACAATATAAAACATTTCAACTTTTAAAATTCCCACGGTCTTTACATTTTAAGCACTTTGAAAGTTCAGTCTCTTCCAAGATCTCTCTAAGACATACAAAGTCTCTCTGAAACATTTATGTTTTTATAACTGTGGATTCTCGGTTTTTTTTTTAAAGAACCAATATAAATACATTTTTACTCCAAGAGGGAAGAGCCAGGACACAGTAACAATTAAACCAAAGCAAAATTTAAATCAAACTGTGTAAATAACTCAGCGTCAGACTTCTGGGATTTATAATCTTCTAGGCTCCAAAGAACTTGTCACAGCACACATTTTATGTCTCTTGGGCTCATGCTTAACTGCTGCTACTGTCCTTACTTGTTATCCCATGGTCCTAGCACCTCCAAAATGCTGGGGTCTCCACTGCAACTGAGCTGCACACAGAAGCTGTTGTCACTTGAGTGGTAGTGGTTTTGAAGGGGGTCATGAAGAGCAGCTGAGGCTTGGCACTGTGGGGCATGACTGTATTGCCTGAAGAAAGCCCAGGAGAGGCTATTTGTAAAGGTGCAAATGTTTTTCCTTTAAGGAAATACTTCTAAAACATTTGCCTCAGTTACTTTCTCTTTGTCTCTGTCTCTGTCTCTGTGTCTCTGTGTCTCTGTGTCTCTCTCTCTCTGTCTCTCTGTCTCTCTCTCTCTCTCACACACACACACACTCACACACACATACACATTTAGTAGTATATATTTTGTCTATTTTCCCTTTTATTGAAAATAAATTCTTTTCTCACACATTATATCCTTATTGTAGATCCCCCCTACTCTTCCCAGTTCCTCCCCTTATCCCCTCCCCTTCGGACCCACTTCCTTTTTGTCTCTCATTAGATAAGAATTGACTTCTAGCAGATAACAACAAAACATGACAACATAAACCATAGTAAGATAAAGCAAAAAACACCACATCGAATTTGGACATGGCAACCCAAATAAAAGGAAAAGAGTCCCAAGAGCAGGCACAAGAAACAGAGACCCGGGCTGGAGAGATGGCTCAGTGGTTAAGACCACCGATTGCTCTTCCAAAGGCCCTGAGTTCAAATCCCAGCAACCACATGGTGGCTCACAACCATATGTAATGAGATCTGACGTCCTCTTCTGGTGCACCTAAAGACAGCTACAGTGTACTTAAATATAATAATAAATAAATCTTTTTTAAAAAAAGAAACAGAGACCCACTCATTGTCACACTCCTTGTCACACTCCTTGTCACACTCACAGAATACCTTCCCACATCAAAGACATTAGAATTCAGGGCTGAAGGCTTCACATAGGCACCAGCTTGGCTTTTTCATGTTCAATGAGTTGTATGGGTGTAGTTTTTGGCAATGTGGCTTCACCGTCAGTTTGTGTAGTGCAACCCACTTACTTAGCAACAGCCTGAGATGTTTGGGGATTTCTATGGGACCCCCTTGGCCATGAATTCAACCCAGTCTTGCTACTAGAAGTCTTGTTTGATGACAAGAGATAGCCAATTGAGCTATATCCTACATTATTAGAAGACCTCATTAAGATTACCTTCAAGTTTACTTTGTTCTCTGTCTCTCAAGTGGGACTGAGGTCTCCTCACTTGGGCACTTCAGCTTGTTAAGCCTTTTGAATTCCGTGGACTGTATCTTGTGTATTCTGTATGGTTTTATTTTTTATATTTTTATTTTTTGGGTAATATCCACTTATTAGTGAGTACATACATGCATGTCCTTTTGGGTCTGAGTTGCTTCACTCAGGATGATATTTTCTAGTTTGCCTGCAACAGTCAGGATGTCCTCATTCTTAATAGCTGAGAGTATTCTGTTGTGTAAATGAACCACATTTTTGTACCCATTCTTTTGTCCTGGGACATCTGGGTTGTTTCCAGCTTCTGGCTATCACAAATAAGGCCACTATGAACATAGTGGAACATGTGCCCCTGTGGCATGTTGGGGCATCTTTTGGGTATATTCCCAAGAGTGGTATAGCTGGGTCTTCAGGTAGATCTATTTGCAATTTTCTGAGGAACCTCCAGATTGATTTCCAGAGTGGCTGTATCAGTTTGCAGTCTCACCAACAATGGAGGAGTGTTCTTTCAAGTTTACACTGCATTAGTTTTCTATATCATCTCTCAAATACCCCTCAATTCCAGCTCTCTCCCTCTACCATATCTCTTCTCCCATTCTCCTGATACTTTCCGTCCCATCCCTATCCGCCCTCAGTCTGCTTGTAGAATCTATTTTATTCCCCCCTCTCAGGGAGATCCATGTGACCCCCACTCCTTGACCCTTCCTCTATACCTAACCTCTCTATGTCTATGGATTGTAGCTTAGTTATCATTTACTTAGCAGCTAATAACCACTTATAAGTGACTACATATCATATTTCTCTTTATGGGTCTGGTTTACCTCACTCGCAATATTTTTTTCTATTTCCATCCATTTGTCTGCAAATTTCATAATGTCATTTTAAAAACAGCTGAGTAATACTCCATTGATCTGCTCAGGATCTTCTGGCTTTTAAAATCTCTGTCGAGAAGCCAAATGTAATTCTAATAGGTCTGCCTTTATATGTTACTTGGTCATTTTCCCTTGCAGCTCTTAATATTCCTTCTTTTTCTGCACATTTAGTGTTTTGATTATTATATGGTAGGAGGATTTTCTTTTCTGATCCAATCTATTTGGTGTTCTGTAAGCTTCTTATATGTTTATAGGCATCTATTTGTTTAGGTCAAGGAAATGTTCTTCTATGATACTTTCTGGGTCCTGTAGCTGAGAATCTTCTCTTTCTTTTATTCGTATTGTTCTTTGGTTTGGTTTTTGCATAGTGTCCCAAATTTTCTGGTTGTTTTGTGTTAGAAACTTTTTATATTTAACATTTTCTTTGACTGATGTATCACTGTCTTCTAGGGTATCTTCTATGCCTGAGATTCTTTCTTCCATCTCCTGTATTCTGTTGGTGATGCTTGTATTTGTAAAACCTGTTCTCTTCCCTATGTTTTCCATCTCCAGGATTCCCTCAGTTTGTGTTTTCTTTATTGCTTCTACTCCCACTTTCAGGTTTTGGATAGTTTTATTCATTTCCTTCAGCCATTTGACTGTGTTTTAGTGTATTTCTTTGAGGTTTTTATTCATTTCTTCTTTAAAGGCACCTATTATCTTTGTAAGACTGGATTTAAAGTCATTCTCTTGTGTTTCAATTGTGTTAGGATATCCAATTCTTGCTGTATCAGGATAGCTGGCCCCTGGTGGTGCCATATTGCCCTGGTTCTTGTTCACTGTGCTCTTACTCTGGTCTTCAGCCATCTGGTTGTTCCTCATGTTGGTAGGATGTTCCTGATGCTGACAGGACTCCTAGGGGCGGCAGGCAGAGCTGTGGGCCTGACATTGGAACTCAGCAAACAACATACTGCTCACCTTTACTGCCTGTGCCCTAGGTGGATGTTAATGTTTCTGGGGCTCTGACAGACCTCCTTGGGAAGGCAGGCAGAGCCGTGGGCCAAACAGTGGAGGTCAAGGGACAGCACACAACTCACTGGAGGGATGGCTCAGCAGCTAAAGTCTAGGCTCACGACCAAAAATATAAAATGTTTATTAAACAGGAAAATTGCTTTTATTTTAATGTTAAAATGGTTATTTGCTTGAAGGAATGGGAAACAGGCCCAGAACTCTGTAATCCACTAACTTCAGGAATTTCAGTGGGTCTTGAAGTAATTTTGATTTATAGAAAGCAACTTGAAATTACTGAGCCTGAAAAACCCACTACCATTTCAGCTCCTTGAGTCTTTGATTTCTTCTGAGTAGATCAGACCCAAACCATATTGGTCAAGTAGTATGAAGAACTAAATTCATTTAGAAAAAGTTAATTAAGGTAAACTTGCTTGAAACTTTTCTTCTTTCTTTATATAATGTTTATTTAAGTGCTTCTAAAGTTCATAAGCTACAACTATTTACAGAACTACAGAACTGCGCCAAGGCAATTTCAATTCTTGGCAGACTTTAGAGGATCACAAGTTTGAGTCCAATCTGGGATAGAGAATATATTACAGATACAGCCATAGTGAGATTTGACTTACCCTAGCATGTGACTGTCCCTACTTTCCAGGCCCACGTAGAAAGATCAGTTCTAACCTTGGAAGGGCTGTTTGGATGCTTGACTCTATTTACCTCCAAAAATAAAAGCTTAGTTTAGGATTTCTGAAACATGGGCATTTATAAGCTATTTTTTAAAGTGTTGGTGAGATACTGTTAGATAGTATAAAGTCCTCTAGAGGCAGAAGAAATCAGGGGAGTTGAGGAGGCAGTGATACGACAGATAATGAGAGGCATTTATAGGACAATCCAACTGGCTGATACAAGGTTGTTTTGAGATAGTTTCCCACTATGATGCCTCCACTAGCCTTGAACTCTAGTTCCTTCTTGTTCCATTTCTCAAGTGCTGGGACTACACTACCGCATCAGGATAATGGAGATGGGATTGCAGTATTATTCCCCCTTATTTTCCCTGCAACTACCTTGGGATCTTCTTTTCCCTTCTGTGAATAATATTTACTGTGCTTTCTCGCTGTCTTTGGAGCACAGTGCTGGAAGTCCAGAAGAGAGGAACCCCTCTCCACCAACCCTTTCCCACGAACTTAGCCTCCAGAAATAGCACCAAACCCCAGCTCACCCTCCAGTAAGTAGACCAAAGGATGCTTTGGCAATTATATCAAGCCCCTGGAAATTGGCCTCCGTAGTGGTGCTGGGATGTGATGCCAGACTAGAGATTTCTCTGGGGTGCAGAACAAGCGGGAGAGTTGAAGATGCTGACTCCAGGAACAACAGGCAGACAGTCTGGAAAATGGGGACCCTACAGAGCCCCAGACCCCTTAATGCTCTTAAGCTTTCAGCTGAGACTCATTCAGGCCCTTTGCTTGCAGTGTCCATTTAGCACTCTGCGTGGTGGCCGGAGCAGACGCGTTGGAAGATCACATCGAGGGCTGGAAACATAGGGTGTGGGGCACTGTGATCACCACAAACATTAGGGGAGATGGAAGGGGCGGTGGTGGGCAGGGTGGAGGAGGCGGGGCACCTTGGAGGAGCTGAGCTGGGATCAGAGGCAGCTGCTGTGTGCCCACAGGGCTGAGGAGCAAGGCTGCTCCTGGCCTCTCTTCCCCCAGGAGGAGCTGGAGAGTAGATGCCCCTCCCTGGTGTGACTCAAGGCTTGTCATCTCTCCAGGACTGGGGAGAGGACCCAGGTCTGCCGAGCAGCCGGAGTCAATGTCCCCCCCTAACCCCCCCTCCCGTTTTGCCCGAGACTAGGACTCAGCCCTAGCCGCGTCCCCTGCGCTGCCTGCACACCTAGATGGTCCCAGGGTGCGGGCTCAGGGGCGATGTCACTGAGCAACGTGCAGTGGGTGTGGTGGGGAAGGAGAGCAGGGTGAGTGTCGGCCCGCGGGTCAATTGGGCAGTCGGGAGGCTGTGGCCCCTGAGTGCACAGGTGGTGCGGATGGGCAGCGGGGAGGGAGCCTGGTGGGGAGCATCTGGCTCGGCTCCGCCCTCCCCCCCACCACCCCCCACCCTCCCCCGCTTTACTGTGGCCCAGACACTTGTCAGATGAGAGCAATGGGCTAAGTTTATCCGACTGGGACTTAACAGAAAACCGATGGTAGGGTGCAGGTAGTTCCAGGAGGCCTAAGGTAGGGAGGAAAAGGGAAAGTATGGGGAGCCTTGGTGCTGGTAGGGGCGTGGTGGTCCCTGTCCTGCCCCCCCCCCCCGACCCATTTTTGGAGCCAAGTTCAGTATGCAACAGGCCACTTGGGCCTGTCATTGTGGTTTGGAGATCCTGAGGAATTTTCTTGGAAATAAGGCTCATTAGATCGCTGCTGTATAAAAATCTGCTTTCTTTAAGTGATGTACCAGGAAATGTACAAAGCGTAGGGTAGCGCATCCCATCCGAATCTGTCAAATATGCAGAGGTGAGAGGATGAAGGTCCAGGAAGCAGGAGTGGGTGGGTTGGGGAACAGGGCAGGAGGAGGGTATAGGAGACTTTTGGTATAGCATTTGAAATGTAAATGAAGAAAATATCTAATAAAATTGTTTTTGAAAAAAAAAGAGGATGAAGGTGAAAAAACGCAGAATCCAGATTGATAACCACAAAACAACAGGAACAAAGCGCAGAGTGGAGCCTGAGGGCAAGGAGGTGATCCAGGAGAGAATTAGAGGAAGATCTTGGATACTGACAGAAAGTAGGCTTGATGTGATGCTTTCATCCTTTCTTCTGGAGGTCTAGCTGTTGTTTAAAAGCTAGCGTGTATACCTGCACCAGCTCACTTCCCAAGCCTCCTGCCTCAGTCTGAAGTATGCATAGCATCTCTGGGTTTGACGTTCGGAAAGTTTAGACCCTGTCAGGAGTCAGGTGGTGATTAATGGAAGCTCTGTGCTTCTTTTCACTTTTGGAAAGAGACAGATCTTTTTAGAAAAAAATTAAGCCCCACCTTTTAATGTACATATCAATGGAATATGTCTGTACTCCCAGCACCTAGGCATTTGATGTAGTTGAATTGAGTTGAGTCTAGCCTGGACTATAGAGTTTCAAGCTAGAATGGACATACATATTAAGATCCCATCAATAAAAATGTGTGTATATAAGACATTTATATAAATCTATACAAGACTTTAGGCATGCAAGGAAATGGATTCATTATAGAAACCAACAACATGTCAATGTACAAGAGCTAAGTAAAGATTTTCTAAATCTTAATTGTCATCAACAATTGTCATCCACAACCTCAGATGACATCTGATGTGTGTGTGTTTCCAGAGAGATACATTGTTCTACATTCCCATTTGCTTTATTAAAGGAAAGTTAAATTAATTATATTTTACATGCAATGAAACACAGAAATAACTAATATCTACCTTGGTGATGTTTTCAGTGTCCAGCTACTACTATAACTAGTAACCAGATTTAGGTTGTTTCCCTGTGGTGGTTTGAATGAGAATGGCCTCTATAGGCTCCTAGATCTGATTGTTTAGTCACCAGAGAACGGAACTCTTCAATAGGAGATGTGACCTTGTTGGAATAGATGTGTACTTGTCGGAGGAAGTATGTCACCGGAGGTGGGTTTTGGGTTTCAAAAGCCCAAACCAGGACCAATGGCTCTCTCCCATCTGTGGATCTAGAAGCAGCTGCTTCTCTATCACCATGTCTACCTATGTGCTGCCATGTTCTCCCCCACCCCAAACCCCAAATTATTTTGGATAACCTTCCACATCACAGACCATCACTTAAGGAATCTGGGGGCAGGAACTGATACAGAGGCCATGGCGTAGTATTGTTTACTAGCTTTGTCCTTGTGGCTTGCTCTGACTGCTTCCTTTATAGTACCCATGACAATCCAGGAGTGGCACTGCCCATAGTGAGCTGGGCTCTCCTACATCAGTCTTCAATCAAGAAAGTGCACCATAGAGTTGCCCACAGGCCAATATGGTGGGGCATTTTCCCACATGAGGTTCCCTCTTCCATAATGAAGCTTATATAAATAAAGTTGACATGAAAATAGCCAGTACACTTTTGAAAGCTGAAAGAGAAAAAGCTAAATCATTTATAAAGGCAGGCCCAATTAAAATAATACCTGATTATTCAAGCAGAGGTGAGCTCTGCCCTGTGCCCTCTGCCTTACATTTTCCAGCTCAGTGGCCTGCCTGCATTAAGGCCTACTGCCATAAGGGTCTACCAGGTCAGACCCCTCTTTGGCAATTCCCTGCCTGCTGGTCCTCCTAAAGCATTCCCAATAGCTGTAAACTGCACCTGCTCCTTTGTACCCCATTTCCTGACCCACAATTCTTCATGCATTACCAGAAGCCTGCCAACACCAGAGACAACCAGATGGTTAAAAGCCAACTTAAAAACACCATCAACAAGAGCCAGGGCAATATGGCACCACTAGAACCCAGCTATCTTACTATAATAAGCCCTGGATACCCTAACATAGCTGAAACACAAGATGACCTTAAACCCAATATTATAAAGATGATTGAGGCCTTTAAAGGGGAAATGAATAAATCCCTTAAAGAAATACAGGAAAATACATTCAAACAAGTGAAGGATATGAATAAAACTGTCCAAGACCTGAAAATACAAATAGATGCAATAAATAAAATACAAACTGAGGGAATCCTGAAGATGGAAAACCTAGGAAAGAGAATAGGAACTACAGATGAAAGCATCACCAACAGAATACAGGAGATGGAAGAAGGCTTAGAAGATATGATAGAAGAAATTGATACATCAGTCAAAGAAAATACTACAGCTGAAAAAAATCCTTGACACAAAACATCCTGTAAATTTGGGACACTATGCAAAAAACAAACCAAAGAACAATAGGAATAATGGAAGGAGAATATTCTCAGCTACAGGACCCAGAAAATATCATAGAAGAAAATTCCCTTGACCTAAATAAAGAGATGCCTATAAACATACAAGAAGCTTACAGACCACCAAATAGATTGGATCAGAAAAGAAAATATTCTGGCAACATAATAATAAAAAACACTAAGTGTACAAAATGAAGAAAGAATATTAAAAACTGCAAGGGGAAAAGGCCCAGTAACATATAAAGGCAGACTTATCAGAATTATAACTGACTTTTCAACGGTGACTCTAAAAGCCAGAAGATCCTGGACAGATGTCTTGCAGTCTCTATCAGACCAAAGAAACCAACCCAGACTGCTATACCCAGCAAAACTTTCAATTACCATAGATGGAGAAAATAAGATATTCCGTGGCAAAGTCAAATTTAAACAAATCCAGCCCCACAGAGCAGAAAGTGAGAAGGAAGTGAGGAAGGATGGGGGTGGGGTACGTGGAGGAAGGGAGGCTGATGTTGTGATGTAAAGTGAATAAGTAAATTAATGAAAAAACTCAAGCAACATCTCATGCTGGAGAAGATGTATAGTAAAGGAAACATTCTTTCATTGCTGATGGGAGTAAAAACTTGTACAGCCACTTTGGAAATCAATTTGTCAGTTTTTTAAAAATTGGGAATAGTTCTACCTCAAGATCCAGCTATAACAATCCTGGGCATACATCTAAAAGATGCTATACTATCCCACAAGGAACCTTCTTAGCTATGTTCATAGTTGTAATAGCCAAAAACTTGAAACAAGCTAGATGTCCTTCAGTGGAAGAATGGATAAAGAAAATGTGGTATGTTTATACAATGGAATATTACTCAGCTATTTAAAATAACATCATGAATTTGCAGGCAAATGGATGGAAGTAGAAATACCATCTTGAATGAGGTAATTCAGACACAGAAAGACAAACATGGTATATACTCACTTATAAGTTGTTGAGGTTTTGTCTTTTACTGCGTATTGTAATGCTAAGGGTCAGCCTCCAAGATTTGGAGTCTGCACATATTCTGAGGGACTCTGCCCCTAGTTAATTCTGATTGGTCATGTGGGCTGACCAATTGGAATTAAGAGCAGTCCAGCAAAAACACATAAATTATTAAGTAGTAACTTAGAATTATCAGTAGAAAAATGGATTTCAACAGCATGGAGGGTAGGCAGTTACCCAACTATTGTGTTGGAATCCACTTTCTTACCAATAACTCTAAGTTATTACTTAGTAATATCACTTATTGTTGTATTAGATATTTTAAAAATCACATCACAGGATTACTTCCCACCTTTGACCATTTATGTTTTCAGATGAAAGGCACACACACAGCCTTATATAAAGTACAAGATATCCATGCTACAATCCACAGACCCAAAGAAGCTAAATCACAAGGGAGGATGCTTAAATCTTTCACAGAAGAAATAAAATAGACATCGGAGATGGATGGATGGATGGATGGATGGATGGATGGATGGATGGATGGATGGATGGAGCCAGGTGGGAGATAGGGTTCAGATAGGAAGGGGGTGAAGATGAGGTGTGGGGATAGCAGGGTGGGAGGGCAAGGTAGGACTGGGAGATAGAATAGAAATTGGTGGGTAGGGTGCATATCTGGAATGAGTCAGAGACCTAAGACAGGGAAGGCCCCTGGGAGTTTATGGGGGTGTGTGACCCTAGCTGAGACCCCTAGCAGCTTGGGATATAAGACTTAAATGGCCACCTCCTGTAGCCAGGTGGGACTTCTAGTGGAGGAAAGGGGACACCAACTCACCCACAAAACCTTCAACCCACAATTTTTCCTTCCTAGATGTACAGAGATAAAAAATAGAGCAGAGACTGAGGAAATGGCCAACCAATGGCTGGGCCAACTTGAGACTCATCACATGGAAGAGAGCCAATCCCTGACACTATTAATGATATTCTTCTATACTTGGAGACAGGAACCTAGAATAACTGTCTTCTGAGAGGTTTCATCCAGCAGCTGCTAGAAACAGATGCAAAGACCCACAACCAAACATTAGAAGGAGTTAAGGGAGTCTTGTGGAGGGAGTGGTATAACTGTGTATTGAGGTAGAACTACTCCCAAGAAGAGTGGGGTGAAGAATTGAGGGAACCAGAGTGGTCAAGGTTACCACAAGATGATCTACAGAGTCAACTAATCTGGGCCCATGGGGGCTCACAGAGACTAAACCACCAACCAAAAAGCATGCATGGACTAGACCTAGGCCCCCTACACTTTTGTAGCAAATGTGCAGCTTGATCTTCATATGGGTCCTCCAACAATTGGAGCAGGGGCTGTCACTGACTCTATTGCCTGTCTTTGGCTCCCCTTCCCTTAGCTGGGCTGCCTTGTCTGGCCTCAGTGGGAAAGGATGCTCTTAGTCCTTCTTCAACTTGATGTGCAAGGTAAGGTTGGTACTCATGGGGGTGGGGGAGTCCCTTTCTCTGAGGAGAAAAGGAAGGGGTAATGGAGAAAGGGGCTTCTGAGGGTGGGACGGGGAGGAGAGGAGGGAGAGACAGCTGTGGTTGGGATGTCATAACACACTTCAATAACAAAGACAAACACTACCTCAGAGTATAAGGTTGGAAAACAGTTTTCCAAGCAAATGGTCGCAAGAAACAAGCTGGAGTAGCCATTCTAATATAGAATAAAATTAACTTTCAACAAAAAGTTATCAAAAAAAGATAAGGAAGGACACTTCATACTGGTCAAAGGAAAAAATCTACCAAGATTAACTCTTAATTCTGAACATCTATGCTCCAAATGCAAGGGCAGCCACATTCATAAAAGAAACTTTAGTAAAGCTCAAAGCACACATCACACCTCACACAATAATAGTGGGAAACCTCAACACCCCACTCTTAGCAATGGACAGATCCTGGAAACAGAAACTAAACAGAGACACAGTGAAATTAACAGAAGTTATGAACCAAGTGGATCTAACAGATTTTTATAGAACATTTCATCCTAAAGCAAAAGAATATACCTTCTCAGCACCTCACGGTACCTTCTCCAAAACTGATCATATAATTGGTCACAAAACAGGCCTCATCAGATACAAGAAGACTGAAATAATTCCATGCATCCTATTAGATCACCCCAGACTAAGTCTGGTTTTAAATACCAACAAGCACAACAATAAACACACATACACATAGAAGCTGAACAATGCTCTACTCAATGATAACTTGGTCAAGGAAGAAATAAAGAAAAAAATTATAGACTTTTTAGAATTTAATGAAAATGAAGCCACAACATACCCAAACTTATGAGACACAATGAAAGAAGTGCTAAAAGGAAAACTCATAGCTCTAAGTGCCTCCAAAAAGAAACTGGAGAAACTTGAGAGGCAGAGGCAGGCAGATTTCTGAGTTCGAGGCGAACCTGGTCTACAAAGTGAGTTCCAGGACAGCCAGGGCTATACAGAGAAACCCTCCCTTGGAAAAAACAAACAAACAAACAAACAAACAAAAAGAAACTGGAGAGAGCTTACACTAGCAGCTTAACAGCACACCTGAAAGCTCTAGAACAAAAAAAGAAGCAAATACTCCCAAGAGGAGTAGACTGCAGGAAATAATCAAATCAAATAGAAGCAAAGAGAACTATACAAAGAATCAACAAAACCAGGAGCTAGTTCTTTGAGAATATCAACAAGATAGATAAACCCTTAGCAAGAATAACCAGAGGGTACAGAGACAGTATCCAAATTAATAAAATCAGAAATGAAAAGGGAGACATAACAACTAAGTGTATCTTAAAATAACTATTCTGTTTGTTGAATAGCAACAGTTGAAAATATTAAAATCATGTTCTACAAACAAAAACAGAAAATAATGCAAATAATGACATTTAAAATTACTTTTTTTGTTTATTTTTTTCAAGACAGGGTTTCTCTGTGTAGCCCTGGCTGTCCTGGAACTCACTCTGTTGTCTGGCTTCAAACTCAGTGAGTCACTTGCCTCTACATCCCAAGTGCTGAGATTAAAAGTGTTTATTACCACATTCAGCTGTTAGTTATTTTTTAAAAAATAAAAATGACAATGTCCTAGTAAAACTGAGTAAAATCAGAGAAGACTCAACTTGGTACTGTCTGAAATGAAAAAGTGATATTCCAGACCCTGCAGCTGATGAGGGAATAGTATAAGAACCATAAGAACATCATGCTATAAAAATCAATATTCCAGCAAAATGGAAAGTAAAAAATAAATGGGTGAAATTCTAGATATATGTGATCTACCAAAATAAATGCTTGTCAAATTATTCTGTAAAATGGAAAAGAGAGGAACACTTCCAAATCATTTTTATGGAGCCAGTATTACCTTGTTATCAAATCAGACAAAGACCCAATAAAAAAGATTATAGGTCAAAATTTCTCTGATGAATATAGATTCAAAATTTCTCAGCAAAATACTAGCAAATCAAATTCAAGAACATATCGAAGAGATTATCTACCATGACTGTATCTGCTTCATCCTAGAGATGCAGGAGTGGTTCAGCATATGTAAATCAGCACATGTAATCCACCACATAAATAGACTCAAGGTCGGGAACCATGTGATCATCTCATTAGACAGAGAAAAGATGTTTAACAAAAATCCAGTATGTCTCTTTTTTTGTGGGTGCAGAGAACTTTGTTGATGGTATTCAAGAGAGTATTCAAGGGATCCCTAGGCCCCTCCTGTCATTATGGGGGTCTGGGATGGAAATTGTGAGGGAAATGCTTAGTGTTGGGGGCCAAGTTGGGACAAGGACTCCTCAGTAACTGAGGGCCTCTCTCTTGCTCTCAGTGTCCTTGCTGGGGTGGGTGGTCCAGGGTTTCTTACTCCTTGGAGGCCATGTAGGCCATGTAGGCCATTAGGTCCATGACCCTGTTGCTGTGGCCATATTCATTGTCATACCAGGAAATGAACTTCACAAAGTTGTCATTGAGAGCAATGCCAGCCCCGGCATCAAAGGTGGAAGAGTGGGAGTTGCTGTTGAAGTCGCAGGAGACAACCTGGTCCTCAGTGTAGCCCAGGATGCCCTTCAGTGGGCCCTCAGATGCCTACTTCACCACCTTCTTGATATCGTCATACTTGGCAGGTTTTTCCAGGTGACATGCCAGATCCACAATGGACACATTCGGGGTAGGAACACGGAAGGCCATGCCAGTGAGCTTTCTGTTCAGCTCTGGGATGGCCTTGCCCACAGCCTTGGCAGCACCAGTGGATGCAGGGATGATGTTCTGGGCAGCCCCATGGCCATCATGCTACAGCTTTCCAGAGTGGTCATCCACAGTCTTCTGAGAGGCAGTGATGGCATGGACCATGGTCACAAGCCCTTCCACCATGCCAAAGTTGTTATGGATGACCTTGGCCGGGGGCTAAGCAGCTGGTGGTGCAGGATGCATTGCTGACAATTTTGAATTAATTGTCATATTTCTCATGGTTCATACCCATCATAAGCATGGGGGGCATCGGCAGAAGGGAAGAAGATGATGACCCTTTTGGTCCCATCCTTCAGGTGGGCCCCGGCCTTCTCCATGGTGGTGAAGACACCAGTAGACTCCACGACATACTCAGCACCGGCATCATTTGATGTTAGCGGGGTCTCGCTCCTGGAAGATGGTGATGGGCTTCCCGTTAATGACAAGCTTCCCATTCTCGGCCTTGACTGTGCTGTTGAACTTGCCATGGGTGGAGTCATACTGGAACACGTAGAACATGTAGTTGAGGTCAATGAAGGGGTCGTTGTGGCAACAATCTCCACTTTGCTATGTGGAGAGCAGACGGCAGCAGCCCTTTGTAACCAGGCACCCAATACAACTAAATCTGTTCACACCGACCTTCACCATTTTGTCTATGGGATGAGGCTGGCGCTGCACAAGAAGATGCGGCTGTCTATGGAACAGGGAGTAGCAGAGAGCCCCAATATTTCCTCATGATAAAAGTACTGGAGTATCTAAGGATGTGGGAGACATACTTCAACACAATGCCTACAGTCAACACGTAACTTTTAATAGTGACTTTAAAACATTAATGGCCTCAGTTTTACAGTCAAATACACAACCTACCTGACTGGATCAATAAATAAAATCTATTTGCTGCCTACAGGAAACAGGTATTTAAAGGCAGGCAGAATTTTAGCAGTGGTTCTCAACCTGTGGGTTGCCACCTCTTTGACAAACCTCTATCTCCAAATATATTTACATTACAATTCATAACAGTAACAAATTGAAATTATGAAGTAGCAATGAAATAATTTTATGGTTGGGTGGCCCTGTAATACGAGGAACTGGAATAAAGGGAACTGCCTTAGGAAGGTTGAAGACCACTGCTAAGGAATGAAAAAAAAAACCCTAAATGTCCTATTCAAGAAATGAACTATGGGACCGACTTAGTTACTTTTCAATTGCTATGACAAAATACCATGACCAGAGGAAACTTATGAAAGAAAGCATTTGATTGGGCCTCACAGTTCCTGAGGGTTAGTCCATGACTGTCATGGCAGGAATCAGTAAGGAATAACATTGGAGCAGTAATTGGGCTCTACAAGCATGAGAGAGAGAGAGAGAGAGAGAGAGAGAGAGAGAGAGAGAGAGAGAGAGAGAGAGAGAGAGAGAGAGAGAGAGAGCACTAACTGGGAATGGCATGGGTTTTTAGAACTTCAAAGCCCACCTCCAGTGATACACCTCCTCCAACAAGGCCACACCTACTAATCCTTCCCAAACATTGACACTAACTAGAAACCAGGTATTCAAACATTTGAATCTATGGTGGTCACATTCAAATCACCACAGGAACTAACCAGAAGGTTCTTCTATGTTGCCTAGTTTTTTTATTTCTATTTTTATTAGATATTTTCTTTATATAAATTTCAAATTTCAAATGCTATCCTGAAAGTTCCCTATACCCTCCCTCCACCCTGCTCCCCTACCCACCCATTCCTGCTCCTTGGCCCTGGCATTCCCTGGTACTGGGGCGTATGAAGTTTGCAATACCAAGGGGCCTCTCTTCCCAGTGATGGCCGACTAGGCCATCTTTTGCTACATATGCAGCTAGAAACACGAGCTCTGGGGGGTTATATTGTTGTTCCACCTATAGGGTTGCAGACCCCTTCAGCTCCTTGGGTGCTTTCCCTAGCTTCTCAATTGGGGGCCCTGTGTTCCATCTTATAGATGACTGTGAGCATCCATTTCTGTATTTGCCAGGCACTGGCATAGCCTCATATGAGACAGCTATACCAGGGTCCCTTCATCAAAATCTTTCTGGCTTACACAATAGTGTCTGGGTTTGGTGGCTGATTAAAGGATGGATCCCCGGGTGGGGTAGTCTCTGGATAGTTCATTATTTCATCTTAGCTCCAAATTTTGTCTCTGTAACTCCTTTCATGGGTATTTTGTACCCTATTCTAAGGAGGAACGAAGTATCCACCCATTGGTCTTCCCTCTTCTTGATTTTTCTTGTGTTTTGCAAATTGTATCTTGGGTGTTCTATGTTTCCAGGGTAATATCCACTTATCAGTAAGTGCATATCTAATGACTTCTTTTGTGATTGGATTACCTCAAAAGGATGATATCCTCCAGATACATCCATTTGTCCAAGAATTTCATAAATTCATTGTTTTTAATAGCTGAGTAGTATTCCATTGTGTAAATGTACCACATTTTCTCTAACCATTCTTCTGTTGAGGGGCATCTGGGTTCTTTCCAGCTCTGGCTATTATAAATAAGGCTGCTATTAACATAGTGGAGCATGTGTTCTTATAATGAGTTGGAAATTCTTCTGGGTATATGCCCAGGAGAGGTATTACTGGATCTTCTGGTAGTATTATGTCCAAATTTCTGAGGAAACTCCAGACTGACTTCTAGAGTGGTTGTACAAGTTTGCAGTCCCACCAACAATGGAGGAGTGTTCCTCTTTCTCCATATCCTTGCCAGCATCTGCTGTCACCTGAATTTTTGTTCTTAGACATCTGACTATTGTGAGGTGGAATCTCAGGGTTGTTTTGATTTGCATTTCCCTGATGATTAAGGATGTTGAACATTTTTTCAGGTGCTTCTCAGCCATTCAGTATTCCTCAGTTGAGAATTCTTTGTTCAGTTCTGAGCCCCAATTTTAATGGGGTTATTTGAATTTCTGGAGTCCAGCTTCTTGAGCTCTTTGCATATATTGGATATTAGTCCCCTATCAGATTTAGGATTGGTAAAAATGCTTTGCCAATCTTTTTGCCTTATTGACAGTGTCTTTTGACTCACAGAAGCTTTGCAATTTTATGAGGTCCCATTTGTAAATTCTTGATCTTACAGCACCAGCCATTCCTGTTCTGTTTAGGAATTTTTCCCCTGTGCCCATATCTTCGAGGCTTTTCTCCACTTTCTCTTCTACTGATTTCAGCATCTCTGGTTTTATATGGAGGTCTTTGATCTACTTAGACTTGAACTTTGTACAAGGAGATAAGAATGGATCAATTCACATTCTTCTACATGATAACTGCCAGTTGTGCCAGCACCATTTGTTGAAAATGCTGTCTTTCTTCCACTGGATGGTTTTAGCTCCCTTGTCGAAGATCAAGTGACCATAGGTGTATGGGTTCATTTCTGGGTCTTCAATTCTACTCCATTGGTCTACTTGTCTGTCTCTATACCAGTACCATGCAGTTTTTATCACAATTGCTCTGTAGTACAGCTTAATGTCAGGCACGGTGATTCCACCAGAGGTTCTTTTATTGTTGAGAATAGTTTTTGCTATCCTAGGTTTTTTGTTTTTCCAGATGAATTTGCAAATTGCCCTTTCTATCTCAGTGAAGAATTGAGTTGGAATTTTGATGGGGATTGCATTGAATCTGTAGATTGCTTTCGGCAGGATAGCCATTTTTACTATATTAATCCTGCCAATCCATGAGCATGGGCGATCTTTCCATCTTCTGAGAACTTCTTCAATTTCTTTCTTCAGAGACTTGAAGTTCTTATCATACAGATCTTTCACTTGCTTAGTTAGAGTCACTCCAAGGTATTTTATATTATTTGTGACTATTGTGAAGGGTGTTGCTTCCCTAATTTCTTTCTCAGCCTGTTTATCCTTTGTGTAGAGAAAGGTTATTGATTTGTTTGAGTTAATTTTATATCCAGCTACTTCACTGAAGCTGTTTATCAGGTTTAGGAGTTCTCTGGTGGAATTTTTGGGGTCACTTATATATACTATCATCTGCAAATAGTGATATTTTGACTTCTTCCTTTCCAATTTGTATCCCCTTGATCTCCTTATGTTGTCAGATTGCTCTGGCTAGAACTTCAATTACTATATTGAATAGGTAGGAAGAAAGTGGACAGCATCGTCCAGTCCCTGATTTTAGTGGGATTGCTTCAAGTTTCTCTCCATTTAGTTTGATGTTGGCTACTGGTTTGCTATATATTGCTTTTATTATGTTTAGGTATGGGCCTTGAATTTCTGATCTTTCCAAGCCTTTTATCATGAATGGGTGTTGGATTTTGTCAAATGCTTTCTCAGCATCTAAAGAGATGATCATGTGGTTTTTGTCTTTAAGTTTGTTTATATAGTGGATTACGTTGATAGATTTCCATATATTAAACCATCCCTGCATCCCTGGGATGAAACCTACTTGGTCATGATGGATGATGGTTTTGATATGTTCTTGGATTCGGTTTGTGAGGATTTTATTGAGTATTTTTGCATTGATATTCATAAGGGAAATTGGTCTGAAGTTCTCTTTCTTTGTTGGATCTTTGTGTGGTTTAGGTATCAGAGTAATTGTGGCTTCATAGAATGAATTGGGTAGGATACCTTCTGTTTCTATTTTGTGGAATAGTTTGAGAAGAGTTGGAATTAGGTCTTCTTTGAAGGTCTGATAGAATTCTGCACTAAACCCATCTGGTCCTGGCCTTTTTTTGGTTGGGAGACTATTGATGACTGCTTTTATTTCTTTAGGGGAAATGAGACTGTTTATATCATTAATCTGACCCTGATTTAACTTTGGTACCTGGTATCTGTCTAGTAAGTTGTTCATTTCATCCAGGTTTTCTAGTTTTGTTGAGTATAGCCTTTTGTAGTAGGATCTGATGATGTTTTGGATTTCCTCAGGTTCTGTTGTTATGTCTCCTTCTTCATTTTTGATTTTGTTAATTAGGATACTGTCCCTGTGCCCTCTAGTTAGTCTGGCTAAGGGTTTATCTATCTTGCTGATTTTCTCAGAAAACCAGCTCCTGGTTTGGTTGATTCTTTGAATAGTTCTTTTTGTTTCCACTTGGTTGATTTCAGCCCTGAGTTTGATTATTTCTTGCAATGTACTCCTCATGGGTGAATTTGCTTCCTTTAGTTCTAGAGCTTCTAGGTGTGCTGTCAGGCTGCTAGTGTACGCTCTCTCTAGTTTCTTTTTGGAAGCCGTCAAGGCAGTGAGTTTTCCTCTTAGGGCTGCCTTCATTGTGTCCCATAAGTTTGGGTATGTTGTGGCTTCATTTTCATTAAACTTTAAAAAGTCTTTAATTTCTTTCTTTATTTCATCCTTGACCAAGGAATCATTGAGTAGAGTGTTGCTGGTCAGTTTCCACATGAATGTTGGCTTTCTATTATTTATGTTGTTATTGAAGATCAGCCTTAGTCTGTGGTGATCAGATAGGATGTATGGGATAATTTCAATATTTTTGTATCTGTGGAGGCCTGTTTTGTGACCAATTAATTATATGGTCAATTTTGGAGGAGGTACCATGTGGCGCTGAGAAGAAGTTATATCCTTTTGTTTTAGGATAAAATGTTCTGTAGATATCAATTAAATCCATTTGTTTCATAACTTCTCTTAGTGTCCATGTGTCTCTGTTTAGTTTCTGTTTCTAGGATCTGTCCATTGGTGAGAGTTGGGTGTTGAAGTCTCCCACTATTATTGTGTGAGGTGCAATGTGTGCTTTGAGCTTTACTAAAGTTTCTTTAATGAATGTGGCTGCCCTTATATTTGGAACATAGATATTCAGAATTGAGAGTTCATCTTGGTAGATTTTACCTTTGATGAGCATGAATCGCCCCTCCTTGTTTTTTTTTTTTTTTTTTTTTGATAACTTTGGGTTGGAAGTTAATTTTATTCTATATTAGAATGACTACTCCAGCTTGTTTTTTCAGACCATTTGCTTGGAAAATTGTTTTCCAGCCTTTCACTCTGAGGTAGTGTC
Organism: Mus musculus; assembly: GCF_000001635.26. Classification (NCBI taxonomy): domain Eukaryota; kingdom Metazoa; phylum Chordata; class Mammalia; order Rodentia; family Muridae; genus Mus; species Mus musculus. The sequence continues at coordinate 103,893,938 of NC_000086.7, forward strand.
GTCCTTTTCCCTGAGGTGGATTTCCTGTAAGCAACAAAATTTTGGGTCCTGTTTGTGTAGCCAGTCTTTTAGTCTATGTCTTTTTATTGGGGAATTGAGTCCATTGATGTTAAGAGAAATTAAAGAAAAGTAATTGTTGCTTCCTGTTATTTTTGTTTTTAAAGTTGGGATTCTGTTCTTGCAGCTGTATTCTCTTAGGTTTGTTCAAGGATTACTTTATTTCTTTTTTTTAATCTATTTTTTTAAGATTTATTTATTAATATATATAAGTACACTGTATCTGTCTTCAGACACACCAAAAGAGGGCATCAGATCTCATTGCAGATGGTTGTGAGCCACCATGTGGTTACTGGGATTTGAACTCAAGACCTTTGGAAGAGCTATCAGTGTTCTTACCCGCTGAGCCATCTCTCCAGCCCTTTCTTGCTTTTTCTAGGGTGTAGTTTCCATCTTTGTGTTGGTGTTTTCCCTTTATTATCCTTTGAAGGGCTGGATTCGTGGAAAGATATTGTGTGAACTTGGTTTTTTCATGGAATACTTTAGTTTCTCCATCTATGGTAATTGAGAATTTTGCTGGCATTTGTGTTCTCTTAAGGTCTGCATAACATCTGTTCAGGATATTCTAGCTTTCAGAGTCTCTGGTGAGAAGTCTGGTGTAATTCTAATAGGCCTGCCTTTATATGTTACTTGACCTTTTTCCCTTCCTGCTTTTAATATTCTATCTGTATTTAGTGAATTTGTTGTTCTGATTATTATGTGTTGGGAGGAATTTCTTTTCTGGTCCAGTCTATTTGGAGTTCTGTAGGCTTCTTGTATGTTCATGGGCATCTCTTTCTTTAGGTTTGAGAAGTTTTCTTCTATAATTTTGTTGAAGATATTCGCTGACCCTTTAAGTTGAAAATCTTCATTCTCATCTACTCCTATTATCCATAGGTTTGGTCTTCTCATTGTGTTCTGGATTTCCTGGATGTTTTGAGTTAGGATCCTTTTACATTTTTTCATTTCTTTGATTGTTGTGTCGATGTTCTCTATGGAATCTTCTGCACCTGAGATTCTCTCTTCCATCTCTTGTATTCTGTTGCTGATGCTCGCATCTATGATTCCAGATTTCTTTCCTAGGGTTTCTATCTCCAGCATTGTCTCATTTTTGGTTTTCTTTATTTGTTTCTACTTCCCTTTTTAGGTCTTGGATGGTTTTGTTCAATTCCATCACCTGTTTGGTTGTGTTTTCCTGTATTTCTTTAAGGACTTCTACCTGTTTAACAGTGTTCTCCTGTATTTCTTTAAGTGAGTTATTAAAGTCCTTCTTGATGTCCTCTACCAACATCATGAGATATGATTTTAAATCCGAGTCTTGCTTTTTGGGTATGTCAGGGTATCCAGGACTGGCTGAGGTGGGAGTGCTGTGTTCTCATGATGGTGAGTGGTCTTGGTTTCTGTTAGTAAGATTCTTATGTTTGCCTTTCACCATCTCTGGAGTTAGTTGTTATAGTTGTCTCTGGTTAGAGCTTGTTCCTCCTTTGATTCTGTTAGCCTTTTCAGCAGACCTGGAAGTCTAGCTTTCTCCTGAGTCTCAGTGGTCAGAGTACTCTCTGCAGGCCAGGTGTTCAGTGGTCTGGCATTCAGACCTGCCTCCTGGCTGAAGATGAAGGCCCGAAACAGGGTCTGTCCCAGAAGATGTGTTGCCTCTTCAGTCTGCGTGCTCACCTGCACAGACTGGTCTCTGAAGGACACAGGACACAAGATGGCTTTCTCACCTACTCTGGTGGTCAGAGCCCCCCAGACAGACAGCTCTCCTCTGGTGTGGAAGGTGCCCGGATGTCTGGAGCCCGAAACGGGGTCTGTCCCAGGAGCTGTGTCCCTTCTGCCTGTCCCAGAAGCTGTGTCACTTCTGTAATCTGCACTCTCACCTGCGCAGACTAGTCTCTGAGGGACCCGGGACCAAAGATGGCTCCCTCACCTCTATGTTGCCTATTTTTACGTCAACTTCACACAAGCTTGAGTCATAGGAGATCTCAATAGGCTATAGTCTTAGGATGTAAATAATTTGGAGAATGAAGCTTCAGTTATTAATCTCTGTACACGCTAATCAATTGTTCATAAATTCTGGAGGAAAGGTTTGGTTCTATAGTCTTGTGTCACACATTGCAGCAAACTGCCCCTGACTAAGTGTAGAGTTGCATCCTCAATATTAAAGAGACAAAAGTAGAGGTGTAGGGAGCAGAGTAAGCCCTGAGTGAGCAAAGTCCTGAGTAAGTGTGTATTTTGACATAGGCACAGCCTGCTGAGGACCCCAGTACAACAGGCTCATCATACTCTTATTAGGGAAAATATAATTCTGCCACATGGGTATGATGACCCTTGGTAACAACTATTCAAAAAAGGATAACACTGGTATACTTAAAATAATTCTGGCAGTATTCAGTATCTTTGCTATGCAATATATTTGCAGTCAATAAGCAGTCAGACTTGCAATCTCCTGTCTCTGTTTAAACTGTTTAAAGTGGAAAATGGGAACAAGTCCCAAAAGAAATCTAAGGATGACAGTGTATGCAAAATGAATAAGCTTAAGGGGCGTGTAAGCTAATGAAATCTTCTGTTGTGTCCAGCTCTTCTTTGGGTATTAGCCAAGAACTGGGCGAGTACTATAAAAGAGTGCTTCTTTCACCTCTACCTGCTTAGTACAATTTTTCACTAGGAAGGAGTATTGTTTGTGTAACACAAGCCCACAGGAAGTAGACCCCTTATGCCCCGGAGATCATTAAGCACAGATAAGAACATAGCTAGATGAGGCCACTAATCCAGGAATCTTCTTGCCGTATCTGCCCCTGAACAAACTCAAACAGTGTAATTGGTGCAGGGTAAACAGAGACAACTGACAAACTCTGACTGCCCAGGAGGATAGGTTACAGATTTAAGGCCTCCCTTTACAATATGCTTAGAGCTCTCTCTGAAAATGTACTTTAAAAATAGGGAGTCATACAGGGTACATCTCACCCCTGGAGAAATAGAACTCAGAAAATAAGATTGATTGATGAAGATAAAGTTTTCCTACTTTATAGTGAAGATGATGAAACATATAGTAAAACAAGTTAGGTATTAGTATTTGCTATTCATAAAAAGACGGATTCAGATATTTTCTGTTTGCCTGGAGTGCTTTCAGCCTACAAACATTGCCAGTGTGAGAGCAGGCTGTCATATAAGAAATGTGTTTGCTTTGGAGAAGACATTCTTTAGATTTTCAAATTGGAGTTGTACGGCTGATAGTAAAAATAAAATTTGTTCTCTTTGTATTCTCTAACTGTGACTGAATTTATAACCCTCAGCATGTGTACGGTAAGTGGGTTGTACCACCAGAGAGGCATAAGATCTGGTGAGACTGAGTGAGTTCAAACCCTGGGGATCTCAGAGATCGGCAGTAGTCAAGCATCTCCCAACCCATTTCTGTACCTTCTCTGGACTGAGTAACCATGACACCCAACTGAGAGGGCCACTCAGTCATGTAGCATAGCACCTCTAATTTTTCTCCATGCTAATGAGGTATCTAGATAGCCTTAGCCTTCAGCCAATGGCCTTCCCTTCCTAGATGTTAGCATGCTCTCCCTCCAAAAGTATATAGTCCCTGGTTCATCCTAAATAAAGTGTATGCATTCCTACCCACCCCCAATATAGCAATAAGCACAAGCAAGGATCAAGATAGTCTCAGAGCTGCCTCATTTAAGATTGCCACTGGGAAGGCCTTCTCCTGAAAGAGTTTTGCCTAAGACTCCCAAGAAAGGCTTTTCTGTTCCCCCACCCCTCTGATACTGCCCATTCTTTTCCAATCAGACAGCATCCTGCTCATCTTGGATGCCACTTTCTTCTTTCTGCCTGATGTGCAGAAATCCCGAGGGGAAATATGGACCTTTGTGTTCCTGGCTTCCTCTACAGACAGTACATGGTGGAATCTGGGTACCCAGAGATGAGACCAGGAAATCACAGCTTTCATCCCAGACCCCACTCATCTGACCTGAAGGAACAGGCAGTGAACTCTCCAGACCGGTCTTTGCACTGCCTTCTCTAGGTAGGCATGTTAGCGGCACCTGGCATCCCTGGCAGAAAGGCAGAATGTTGTACCATAGACATGTAATGAATAAGCAAACATAATCTGTACTTATTGGATAATAATTCATTTTCCTTTGTTTTATGAAACTTGTATAAATAAAGAAACTGGTTGCTAGTCAGTCAGAGCTGAGAGATTTCCCCAGAATACCATCGCCTGACAAATTCCTACCCTTACTGACTCATCTCCTCTGCAAGCTTCCCTGTCCATAATGACCCTCAGCCAGGAAAACTCCCTCAACCCCCTCCACAGGGAATTTTCTACCCTGAGCAGAGGCAACCTTCAATCTGCCCTCATGGATGAAGGTTTGTTTATGGATTGCAATGGGCAAGGTGGCCATGCTTTGGTCATGGCAAAGAAGAGCCCTCCAGGAACCCCTGGCTGGGAACCAGAAACTCTCCAAAAGTTTGGACTTGCAGGACTCTCAGGAGGATTCCATACACTTATTTTTATCCTCTGCTACCCTGCCTTACCTCTTCCGAACCCATCACCTTCTCTCCCTCCATCCCCTCAACCTCTTCCTCAATCACCCCACTGGGTTCTTTCCTGGCTCTTTCAGTGGAGTCACCTTCCTTCTTTTCCTCTCACCATACCCATCAAGGCCATCCTTATGGGGGGATGCAGACTCAGTTTCTATTCGTTCAACCTGTGGCTTCTATTTACATTTCTATCCCTGAAGCAAAAGCAACCTGGCCCCTGTCCTTTTTCTCCACCAGGTCCTTAAAGGTAAATATGTATATCCTCTGTTTACTACAATGAATCTTTACAATTGAGCAAATCAGAATCCCCCTTGCAGTGCAGACCCCAGTTCTTTAATTTCTCACTAATTTAATTTCTTTAACCATCTCCCCACTTGAAATGACAGCCATCAGATTCTCCCCACTGTGTTTCCTATAGAAGAAAGAAAGTGCATCCTAGCAAAAGCAGCTAAGATACTGCCTGTGTTTAGTGTTCTCGATAATGACTAAAGAATAGTGGCAATTGACCAATTTCAACTTGAAGGAGACCAAGAATGAGACTATGAAATATAAAAGGGTAGGAAGTCACTTGGTGAGTAATGCCAGGCTCTACTGCAGGATCTTAAGCAGGCAGCCATCAAATATTGTAATTTCTCTAAAGTAGCTGACATGAAATAAAGCTCAGATAAATCACTTTGAGCATTTCTCCAAGTATACAGTTTTATACTCCTATAAATCTGAAGGACTTGGCAAACCTTAAAGCAATTAACCTGGCCTTTGTAGATCAGTTGGCTCCAGATATACATAAGAAAATCCAAAATATGGATGAGATTATGGAGAAGAATAGGTCAGAATTATTAGAGATAGTCCAAAAATTGACAATAGACACAGCAAAGATCTGCTAATAAAGAAAGTAACTCAGACCATGGTGGCTATGCTACATACTCCTGGACTTTTCAGTCCAGGGTAGGCCACATACAACAAAATTCAGAGAAAACCCCTGTAAAAACATCAATGTGCTTGATTTCGGTCAGTGGGAAAAGTAAATGTTCCCAATGGAAATGGTTAGCCCCCCACCCGCCCCCTGACCACAAGTAAGGTGTCCTTAGCCAAAACCAGTTCTGACTTTAGAAGAATAGGGGGACCATGGCTCTTTCAAATTGGGAACCTATGGTAATCTTTTTAATTGGGAGCCAATTTGTATGGTTCTTGGTAGACATAGAAGCTTCATTTTCAGTGTTAGAGAAAGCCCTGGGACCCCTTGCTTTAAGAAAGAAAAAAGTAATGAAAATGCAAGTAGCAACAGGAGACATTAAAAAATATAACTGGACTACAAAACAAACTGTTGATTGAAGAAAAGGAACCATGATTCATTCTTTCATTGTTCTTCCTGAGTATCTCTTCCCCTTGTTGGTGAAAGACCTCCTGAATAAACTCCAAGCAACTGTCTTGTTCCCAGGTTCAGGGGAGAGACCCAAATTGCAAATAGGGAACCTAGCTAGCCACAGCTCTGAACTTCATTTTCTCCCTAAAGGAGAAATATCCTGTCTTCTGAGGACTAATGTAAAATCCAGAGGGGGAACAAAAGGAACATTTGATAAAAGTTGTTCCTCCTGTCTGGGCTAAAGATATTCCCCCTGGCTTGGCCAAGCATGTGGTGCAAGTCATAGTAAAACTGATCTCAGGGACCATGCCATCCAGGTTAAAACAGTCCCCTATCACCTCAGAGGCCAAAGAATGGGTCAGGATCCCTATTAGACATTTTTTTCAGGCAGGTTCACTCCATTCCAGTTGGCCCGGAATACTCCTTTATTACCAGTTCAAAAACTGGGAAACCAAGACTATACACCAGTATAGGATTTAAGAGAGGTGAACAAGTGGATAGAAGCTACTCCCCCAATTGATTTTCTATCCTTATACTCTGCTCAACATGCTTATACCTGAGCATAAGGTCAACACTATGCTGGATTTAGAAGATGCATTTTTTTCTATTCCTCTGTCAAAATTAAAACCATCTATCTTTGCATTTGAGCAAGAAAGTCCTGATCTGGGAATACTGGGACAACTGAGCTGGACCTGATTACTTCAAGGGTTCAAGAACCCCCTGTCCTATTTATAATGGACATAAGCTGTTTCTGCAATGAGTATCTGAAAGTTGTCTTACTCCAATATGTAGATGATCTATTATTGGCGGCCAAGGCTAAGATGCTACTCTGGCTCAATTAGGCTATCAGAGTTCCAAAGAGAAAGATCATATTTGTACCCCTCAGATCACCAATTTGGGATATGAATTAAAGGAAATAAAAAATACTATTGTCAAAGGTCCTCATAGAAGCTAGGATGGTTTGTATAGGCTTGGCCAAAGGAGTGGCACTATTGAAAGATGTGGCCCAGTTGGAGTAGGTGTAGACTTGTTAGAGTAGGCGTACCACTGTGGGTATGGGCTTTAGTACCCTAGTTCTAGCTGTTTAGAAGCCAGTATTCTGCTAGCAGTCTTCAGATGAAGATGTAGAACTCTCAGCTCTTTCTGCACCATGCCTGCCTTGATGATAATGGACTGAACCCCTGAAACTGTAAGCCAGTCCCAATTAAATGTTGTCCTTATAAGAGTAGCCTTGCTCATGGTGCTTGTTCACAGCAGTAAAATAAACCCTAAGACAGAAACCATAATGAGAATCCTTGCCCCAACTACAAAAAAAAAGTTAGAGAATTCTTGGGGGCCATTGGGTATTGCTACCACTGGATACCCAGGTGTGATGAAATTACCAGGCCTCTGTATTCATCCACAATGTGAGACAATGCCTCCTTGGAATGGAATGAGAAACATGAATAGGCTTTTAAAAGTGTAAAGGATGCTCTTATGCAGGCCCCTGCCTTAACTCTCCCTGACAAGCCCTTCCATCTTTACATCCATGGAAAAAAGTGCATTGTAAGGGAGTCCTGACCCAAACCCTGGACCCTTGGAAAAGACTGGAAACCTATAGCCCAAAAAGGTTGGGTACAATAACCTCAGGATGACTGTTGTACTGGCTAGTTTTGTGTCAACTTGACACAGCTGGAGTTATCACAGAGAAAGGAGCTTCAGTTGAGGAAATGCCTCCATGAGATCCAACTGTAAGGCATTTTCTCAATTAGTGATCAAGGGGGAAAGGTCCCTTGTGGGTGGGACCATCTCTGGGCTGGTAGTCTTGGTTCTATAAGAGAGCAGGCTAAGCAAGCCAGGGGAAGCAAGCCAGTAAAGAACATTCCTCCATGGTCTCTGCATCAGCTCCTGCTCCCTGACCTGCTTGAGTTCCAGTCCTGACTTCTTTCAGTGATAAACAGCAATGTGGAAATGTAAGCTGAATAAACCCTTTCCTCCCCAACTTGCTTCTTGGTCATGATGTTTTGTCCAGGAATAGAAACCCTGACTAAGACAAATTGGTACCAGCAGAGTGGGGCATTCCTGTGACAACCTGACAATGTTTTGGGGAGGACTGTGGAAGGGCTTTGAAACTTTGGGCTTGAAGATCCATTCGTTGTTAAGAGCTCTGTCAGATGTTGTGTAGGAACTTGGAAGATAATGTTGAGAACAGTGCAGAAGATGGAGGTCTGGCTTGTGAAATTTCAGAGGGAAAATTAAGACTCTTTTCAGGGCCATTACTGTTTTGATTGTGAAGATTCTGTAGTTCTGGTTAGCTGGGGCTGAAGAATCAGCTGTGATTAACAAGATACCAGAACTACTAAAGCAAAAACTTTGCATTACTGGGACTATTGGTGCTGGTTAGCTGGAGCTAAGAAATTAGCGGTGATTAAGAAGAGACCAGCATCGTTGAGGTGACATCTTCTGGGAAGTGTTTTCTGAAAGCACAAAGATGCTGTGTTCCAGAGATAGCCAAGGTTGTACTCCTGCTGCAGCAAGACTTGGTAATGTGTAAGGGTCACCCAGGTGGTACTGGTTTTGAAGGCATGAAGGGGTCACGCAGAGCAGCTGAGGCTCGGCACTATGAGAGGCCATGGAAGGCCATTGGTGAAGGTGCAGCCTCAGTTGCAATTGAAGGCCCAGGACTGAAGGGGTCATGCAGTGTTTTGGAGATGCCAGTACCATGAGTTGACCACCAAGAGCAGCAGCAGCAGTGGAGTACAGGCATCTGGAGCCTAGAGGATGATGTGTGTGCTACAAAGGGCATGACTGGAGAAGTGACCCAAGCCCTTGGAGAAGCTCAGAAGACCGTGAGTTGGATCCCAGATATTGGATGGCTGGAGATTGATTTTTGCTTTTGATTGTGACTGTGCCCTGATATTTTCCCTCTTGAAGGAAGAAACTATTTTAGTGGAGCCCACAGTTAAGAGACTTTTAATTGTAAAAATACTTTGGATTTTAAAAGAGATGGATATTTTAAAGAGATTGAAATTTTAAGAATATGTAAAGACTGTGGAACTTTTAAAGTTATTTAGACCTTGGGGATGAATAAGAATGTAAGGGTTGAGGCTTACTAGTGATGTGTTTGTGTGTCAAGTTGACAAGGGGTCAATTGTACTGGCTAGTTTTGTGTCCACTTGACACAGCTGGAGTTATCACAGATAAAGGAGCTTCAGTTGAGGAAATGCCTCCATGAGATCCAACTGTAAGGCATTTTCTCAATTAGTGATCAAGGGGGAAAGGTCCCTTGTGGGTGGGACCATCTCTGGGCTGGTAGTCTTGGTTCTATAAGAGAGCAGGCTAAGCAAGCCAGGGGAAGCAAGCCAGTAAAGAACATTCCTCCATGGCCTCTGCATCAGCTCCTGCTCCCTGACCTGCTTGAGTTCCAGTCCTGACTTCTTTCAGTGATAAACAGCAATGTGGGAATATAAGCTGAATAAACCCTTTCCTCCCCAACTTGCTTCTTGGTCATGATGTTTTGTCCAGGAATAGAAGCACTGACTAAGACAACCGTCATGCATGCAAGCCATAGTGGCTACCACAGTCCTTTTGGAGGAAGCAGACAAACTTATATTGGACCAAACTTTAACCATAGTGGTCCCATTCAAAGGAGACACACTTTTCAGGGATGCAACTAACCAGTGGATGTTAAATGCACTTTAAACTCAGTATCAAGCTCTCTGTGGTCATTTGTATAGGATTGGCCCATGTGTTCGAATGCTTGGCCCACAGGGATCGGCACTATTAAGAGGTGTGGCCTTGTTGGAGGAAGTGTGTCACTGTGGGGGTTGTCTTTGATGCTCCTTTGCTCAATCTAGGCCAGTGTGGAATCAGAATCTCCTCCTGGCTGTCTTTGGATCAAGATGTAGAACTCTCAGCTCCTTCTCCAGCACCATGCATGCCTGCATACTGCTATGCTTCCTGCCATGATGATAATGGACTGAACCTCTGAAACTGTAAGCCAGCCCCAATTAAATATTTGTCTTTATAAGAGTTGCCTTAGCCATGGTGTCTCTTCACAGCAATGAAATCCTAACTAGGACACTCTTCTTCTAGACAAAGACAGACTGACTTTCAATAAATCTTTGGCCATCAACCCACCACCTTGGACAACTCTGAGAAACCTGTCCACAGCTGTCTAGCAATGTTGGATATCATCCAAGGTACTTGACCAGATCTTATTTCCATCTTATTGACAGAGACATAGACCTCTACACCAAGGGCAGCAGTTTTATTAGAGAAGAGATCAAGTATGTAGGGAAGTGGTGGTTACAAGCCAATAAGAAGTCATTTGGACACAAGCCCTACCCAGGGCCACCTCTGTATAGAGAGCAAAAATAATATGCCTGACTCATTCACTAAAATGAGCCAAAAGAAAGAAAGTAAACATTTATACAGTTAGCCTATATGTCTTACCACAGCTCATGTTCATTGACAGATACATAAACAAAGGTTTTTGTTTTATTTTGTTTTGTTTTGTTTTAACACTGGAAGGAAAATCATTTTAAAAAAATAGAGGGGCTGGTGAGATGGCTCAGTGGGTAAGAGCACCCGACTGCTCTTCCAAAGGTCCAGAGTTCAAATTCCAGCAACCACATGGTGACTCACAACCATCCGTAACGAGATCTTCTGGAGTGTCTGATCTGACTCCGTCTTCTGGAGTGTCTGAAGACAGCTACAGTGTACTTACATATAATAAATAAATAAATCTAAAAAAAATAGATTGTTTGGCCTTTGGAAAGTATCTGGCTATCAGCCAAGCTAACTATATTACACGTTAGCCATGTCACCAGAAAGACAATAGCATCCAGACCCAAGGTAATAACTCTGCATATCATGTCACCAGGGCTGTTGCTCTAAGAGAGCCCCCAAAACCCAAATGATCCAAGAATTGTCTCTGAGCCCCCAACTCTACCTTGATGAGATGTTCCTGAATACAGCTCAGAAGAAATCAAGTCATATTCTAGCTTGGGACCCAGAAAAAACATCTGTGAATGGTGGATCCTACCAGATGGAAGGATCTTCAAACCAAAGTTACTGGGCAAGAACTGGCCAATATTGGTCCATGCACTTACCACCTAACAGAAAAAAAGCTCAGAACTTATTTCCATGACTGGTGATCTGGATACCAGGAAATGCTCCAGAATGTCTCAGACTGCTGTTTAACCTGTGTCCAGGTAACTCATACCTCCAGGACACTGAAGTTAAGTTACTGTATGTGGTGAATCTTGGGAATTAGACTCCACTAAAGTCAAACAAGGAATATATGAATACAAATACCTGCTTATCTTTGTCAACACTTTCACAGGCTAGGTAGAAGTCATTCCATTCTAAGGGGAAACGGCCCAGAGAGTAGCAAGAAGTTAATAATGAAAATTATTCCCAGATTTTGCTTCCCCTTATCCCTGGGGTCTAACAATGGCCTAGTCTTTACGGTAAAAGTATTAATTGCTCTCAAAGGCTCTTAATATAGATTGAAAACCATGCTGTAAGTAATTATCCTCAAAGCTCAGGGGATATAGAAAGAATGAATAGAACTATAAAAGAAATATTAACAAACATACTTTTGAGACTAATGGTAACTGGGTTGCCCTCTTGCCCTGTGATATCCTGAGGGCCCATTGCACCCTGAGAAAAATTTGTCTTATATGAAATACTCTATGGGCATCCACTCCCACTCCATTGTCCCTTAGGTACACAGAAGAATGCTATCAGATTGCCCCACTTCAATCTCTGAGTCATTAAAAGAATTAAAAGTAATTTTGAGTAACATCTATCCTCAGTCCAGGATGCTGAACCTATTGGATACTGTCCACCTGATCATCCACTTCAACATAGTAATGCTTGAACTCAGATGGAAAGATCACTACATCCTGATTTACTGGCCAACCACTGCTGCTAAGGTTTCTGGTACTCCTGCCTGGATTTATCACTCTCATCTTGAAAAGACACCTGAGTAGCCTACAGAAGAAGAAATGGGCCACCAGAAACACACAGTGACTGATCGTGGCCCTCTTGAGATTAAGATTTCTATGATTTAATATTTTGTTACTAATCTGCTCATATTTTCTCTTATTGCTCTTATTGGTATGAATGCCATAATGATAGTCTTAACTTGTTGGATTATATTTATGTCCCTGAGCCTTAGGTATGATAACCCTCATAAGCCTTCCACCTGGGGCTGGTAATGTAGGGTAATGAGTACAGGAGAAATCTTGGTCTTAGTCAGGACCCAGGATCAAGCCAAGTTGAACAACAATCTTTGTAATCTATTCAGCGTATATCATATTATCGATGCTTGGCCTAGTTGTAGATTTGGCATGGATCAAGTTGCTTGGCATGATGCACACCCAAGAAAAGAATATGAGAGTACTTGGGGATGTGGAAATCTTAGCCAAAAGAAAAGACTACAAAGCTCTCAAATTCATGCCTGCTCAGCTCATGGGGCTCCCTCCTGTGCAAATGACAGCAGTACCCTTATTATAATTTAGAGAAAATAAGTACAACCAGGAGTATCAAAACTTTTAGGCCCCAATAAAAATTGTTTCCCAGTATCCCAGGTATCCCTGGCACACCCACATCCCACACAGTACAACCACAACTGATTACCACATACACACATCCTAAGGATTTGACAACTACTGTATGACCTATTTAAATTTCTACTAAACCACCCTTGCCCATACTTCTGTATACTTTGTCCTCATTTCCACATTTACTCTTCCAACTGAGGTTCCCCTTTCAAATATGCTCTCAGCAGCCTTCTTCCTTAACCATCCTGCATCTAACTTAATGCAAGATTGTTGGCTTTGTCTGGACTAAAAATCCCATTACTACATAAGAATAGCTTCTAACCTATCTCTTGAAACATTATCACAAGACACTGATGCTACTTGTTCCTCGTCCCAGCCCAAATTTACCCTAGGTGATATATAGGAACAAGGACTGTGCATTTTGTCCAATGTGTCACATCACTTGATATCTCTTTATTTGGATAATTGCCTAACCATTGTATAAAACCTAATTACTAGCAGCATTGAGAAAAAAATAAACAGATATTTCTTTCTGCCCCTCCAGATGTCTGGTGGGCTTGTGTTGATGGTATTACACATTGCCTATCAGTCTCCTTGCACACACCCATTTTTTGTATTCTCATTTATATCATCCCTCAAATTTATCCATGATGGGAATAGAAGCCACCTACATTTAACTGTAACATTAGACCATCCCTGGCCAGGCCAACTTCCACTTTTAATGGGTACAGGGATAACTATATCTGTGGTACTAGGAATGTCAGCACTTGTCCTACAAGATCAAGAGTTCAAAACCCTAAATCTGAAAGTTTAACAAGATTTTTTGAAAAGACAGTCTCTACATTAGAATGACAAGTAGACTCTTTGGCAGACATATTACAAAATAGGAAAGGTCTTGACTTACTCTTCATGAAACAGCATGGACTGTGTGTAGCCCTGGGAGAAACTTGCTGTTTTTATGCTAACCAGTGAGGCATAATTAGAGAAATCTTAGTTATGGTAAGAAACTATCTTAAAACCAAATACTTAAACTGCCAAGGAGAAAATAATTGATATCAACCCTTATTCAACTGGTCCCCATGGTTAACTGCTCTTACTTCAACTGCTGCAGGACCCCTAATACTCTTCCTGATGGTGCTCACTATTGAACCATGTATTTTCTGATGGATTACAAAGTTTGTCTTCTGCCAAATAGAAAATGCTAAAATACTTGACATCTTCTGGCATTGTCAGCCCACACAACAGATGGAAATAACCATTCCCTATCAAGAATTTGAAAGGGACACATAACACAAGGAAGGAATGATGGACCAGCCGGAGTCCATCTTAAGATAGAAGCCATCTTATTACAAGGTCAAAATAAGTACTTTTCTATTGACTTTAGAACTTAAGTTTGACCTTAACCTATTCCTGGAATTTGACATGTTCACACACTGTGGAATTAATTGGACTCATGACTTCATTATACCCTTAACTCTACGCTGATGATATGATGTTCTGCCAAGGAATCTTGAGATGTTCTGCCTAGATAGTCTTTCAAATAATGTTATCTGCTGTCTGCTTCTGTAAATCACTTGCCAAGACCTCATGCTACCAAAATCCTTTGTAAATCCAGTCTGCACCTTTTTCCTATATAAGAGGCCTTAAAAATTAAACCAACACTCTTCTCTCAAAACCCACTTTAGAGAAGCAGTTCTGCACACAATAACAATAACGCTTGCTTAATTGGCTTTAATTTGGCTAGTGATCTTTTGCTCAGTGGGATTAACACCCTGGGAGAGCCCAGATTCTAGGCTGGGTCCAGTGTAGACTCAATAGACTTTGAAGCTCTGGGGAGCTGGAGACTGGTTAGAATAGGTCCTGATGAACTCAGAAGTCTAGGGAGCTGAAGATCACAGCTGCCACAAACTAATGATCACTAGTCAAGGATAGGCCCCCAAGTGGAAGCAAGTTCAAGGTGGAATTGATAGGCCCTAGGTGGTAGCCCAGAGTGTGACTACCACAAATTTGCAAATTGAAAACAAAACAAAGAACTGCTAGGCAATACTCATTTGAACACTGGAATGATAGGTAAGTTATTCGACTATGTTTTGGCATCCAAATATTTGGAGAGACATATTAGGGGTTTGGACACAACTGTAGATCCTGTCCCTGGGCAAAAGAGATGATGACCTTTTGTCCTGGTTTTGCTTATGAGTAAAGATCATCCCAGAATATCTGTGTTTGCCTGGTCTTCTGAGATTGTATGAATGTTCTACCTTGTTATGGTTTTGCTTGTGTCTGGTGGACTTGTGTTTTCTTGTGTGACCATAAGTTTTCTTGCAGATATGGGAACTAGACCAAGCAATCAAGAGCAGTTACAGCATGTTCCCTTATAGTTAACAACATCTCTCAGCTCCCTCCTTCAGCAGTCTCTGTCTCTTCCCACGGTGAACTTGTCTCTCCTATTCACAACTTAGGAGTACACTGCTCACTGGAGCCTGTTGCTTAAGTCCTACAGGTGCACCAGACATTTCTCTACCCATGTTTTGCTTCTGAAGGATGTCTCTTTTTTTTCCCCCCTGCTTGTTCTGTCTCCCAGCTGCTTTCTTTCTCTGCCCATGGAATTCTGGATGAAGCTAGGGTGATGTAAAAACAAACTCAAGCTATCATACTAACTAAAATTTTATTTTTTATTATTCCTTTATTTAAAGGAACTTGCTTTGCAATGACTGCTCTCAGCAATTGACCACTTGTATCTCGTGGTAAATGATTCGATGAAAAAGAAAAGGTTTGAAGTATATATAAGTTGTGAAGTCTAAGAAAATAATTTAAGATATGTAAGTGCAGATTATAAAAGTTTGATGATATAGAAACTTAAATAAGTTATGCATATGTAAAGACTTGATTTTAGGTGTGTAAATGCAGTTATATGGGTCTGAAAAATGGTTAAAGATGTATAAAATTAAAATTAATACACGATATTAGGTCCAGTCAAAAAGAAACTCAAGACAAATGGCTATCTCTGCTGATTATTACCATGCCAAAGCAGTTGACCTCTAGGCTAACTCAGTACCTGTGGCTCCTCGTAGCTCTTTTTGGCCACAGGCCCTGTCCTAAACCTCTCCTGCCCATGGACTTCCCTTCCCTTCCTCCAGCTTCTCATTCTCTTATATAACATGCCATTTCAGCCATGCATTCTCTTTGCCCCCTCCTTTCTTGGTTTACCTTAGCTTTCTTGGTCTCTCCTGTCCCTCTCCTTTCTCCTTTCTTGCACTGTGCCCTTCTCCCTCATCTCATTTCCCAGTTCAATGAACTGGCACTGTTTAGTCCATTATTTTCTCTCCCTGCTCTGGGCTTTTCCAGAGGCCTCTGACTGTAATCTCCTACATGTCTACAACAAAAACTGTCTCTTCAACCATACTTTGAAGTGATCATGTCCCCATTTCATTCAATTAACACTTCAAAATTTTACCATTCTATTATTAATCAGTGGAGTCTGAAAAGCTATTAATCTAGCTTTGGTAAGGTTCTGGCTACTATTATCATTGTCACAGGCTCAAAATTTTAATTTCCTTTGGTTGTCTTCTAACTATAGATTTAAAGGTGCTTTTCATCATGCTCAAAACATGTCTAGCCAATCTTATCTATCTATCTATCTATCTATCTATCTATCTATCTATCTATCATCTATCCATATAATATATAGATACTGGGAGCATCTGTAACAGGGCAAATGGATTCCAAATAAGTGCTCTTGTCATGTCACTCAACAGCCTAAGCTTCCCCCTCCTACTGCCTGTTCCTGAGTGGGAAGTGTTAAATGTAAGATTTTCCTTTAAGTTCTTAAACTTTATCCTCTGCCTGTAGGTTATATCTTCGGATCTCTGGACAAAGAAAACAGTACTCATGCTTTTAACCCAGAATGATTTGGGGAGTGGTCCCCAAGTTCTTTCTATGGCTCAAAGGCATGAGTTTGCTTCAGCTACTTTTAGACATTTAATTCCTTTTTCTGAGTATTTCAATATAGATTACAAACAGTATTAATGCTAATATAGCTAAAACTTTTATGTCTTTTTTGTAATTCAAATTTTCCATGTAAGCTTCAGGGAGTCACAACTTGAAACCACCTTTCACAGGGCAAATGGATTCCAGATAAATGCTCTGGCCATATTGTGGGGTGGTGGACAGTGAGAGGACACCTGTTAATATTGAACTGGGTTGGAAGCCCTGGGTACCCAAAGGGACAGTAGAAGCTTTGCCTGCTCCTGATGCTAGGACCCTGTCACATAGCCATAGCCCCCACAGAGAGAGTTGTGACCATAAGTCACGTAGGGGCAGTGTCCCCAAGCCCTAACACCCTAACACTTGTACATGAGGCATCCCTAGCATCTCAGACCAAGCCAATAGGAAGCACCTGCTCTCAGACCCCAACCCATTCCAAAACTGTATATAAGATCCTATCCAGAAGGAATAAGGGTGTGTGAGATTTCCTCCATCATCTGAGAGCATCTGTTATACGTACAAGACTGTAACACTTCCTGGGAAGAGAACCTTCTCCTGAAGCTTTCACAGCTAGAAGGGCAGCAGCAGCACTAGAACAGCTGCACCAAAGCAGTGGTGGTGGCTGCACTTCCTGCTCACTGTTCAAGCCCTTTCCCCTTTGCTCGAATGCTCCTGCCGGGCTGGGCCAGAGACCTCCACAGACAGCATCTGGTGCACAGACTGGCAACTGGCCACAGACAGCAACAAACATACTACAACAGATACCAAGGGATGGTGCTCTTGCCCCCAACTCTGGAGTTAAACAACTGGTCCTTTCCTGCTGTGCTTTCGCTCAGCACCATCACATGGATTTGGACAAGCTGGAGGGACAACTGAAGCCTTCTGGCCAGAGCTAGTCTCTGGTGGTGGCTGAAGGTCCCTCTAGCCCCTGTGTAAGTCCTAACAGCTCAAAACAAGGGTTGGCTAAGACTTCTAACTTCTCCCTAAAACAAAAACAAAAACCCTGGTAACACAGCAGCAACTAAAAAGCCACAGGGCAGCTTCCAGTTCTTAAATATGTAGGAAGGCTTAGAGTTTTGGACCTCCCTGGAATCCCCCGAACCCAATAGGCCAAGGGAACGTTCCCATTGGACAAGAAACTTTCTCCTCCTTTCTGTCATGGGCAACTCATCATTGCATAAAAAAATCCTCCCAGTTTAGGGAGATATGTGTCCTACTAAAATCCCACGGAATAAAAATAGCCAAAAACCAAGCCTCCTTGTTTTGGGAGGAAGTCCTTCAGATAGTGCCATGCACGGCCAATGATAATATTTACAGCCCTGACTCATGAACCCAAGTAGCTTCTCTCATCTGAAACAGAGATACTCAAGAAGGAAAAAAACCCTCCTGTTTTTTGTTTTGTTTTGTTTTTGTTTTTGTTTTTTGCCTATCTTAGCTGCAATTCTGCAATGCATAGGACCATCTAAAATAGGGCAGGCTGTGCCCCCTCAGTCAAATGAACCCAAAGCTCAAGGTTCTAAAGACCACTCTATTTCAGGTCTCACAGCCCTTACCTAACTAATAAGAGAAATAAAATCCATCTACCCTCCCCTGCCTCCTTATCCCTCAGAGGAAACACTAAATAAACTGTCTGCTCCTCCTGCTCCTCCTGCGCCTCCTGCTCCTCCTGCTCCTCCTGCTCCTCCTGCTCCTCCTGCTCCTGCTCCTCCTGCTCATCCTGCTCCTCCTGCTCCTCCTGCTCCTCCTGCTCCTCCTCCTGCTCCTCCTGCTCCTCCTGCTCCTCCTGCTCCTGCTCCTCCTCCTCCTGCTCCTCCTGCTCCTCCTGCTCCTCCTGCTCCTCCTCCTCCTGCTCCTCCTGCTCCTCCTGCTCCTCCTGCTCCTCCTGCTCCTCCTGCTACTCCTTCTGCTCCTCCTGCTCCTCCTGCTCCTCCTCCTTCTGCTCCTCCTGCTCCTCCTGTTCCTCCTGCTCCTCCTGCTCCTCCTGCTCCTCCTGCTCCTGCTCCTCCTGCTCCTCCTGCTCCTGCTCCTCCTGCTCCTCCTGCTCCTCCTGTTCCTCCTGCTCCTCCTCCTCCTCCTGCTCCTCCTGCTCCTCCTGCTCCTCCTGCTCCTGCTCCTCCTGCTCCTCCTGTTCCTCCTGTTCCTCCTGCTCCTCCTTTTGGCGCCCAATGACAGGATTCCATTAGAAAAGCAAAAAAGCCATGCTCCACTATGTTCATAGCAGCCTTATTTATAATAGCCAGAAGCTGGAAAGAACCCAGATGCCCCTCAACAGAGGAATGGATACAGAAAATGTGGTACATTTACACAATGGAATACTACTCAGCTCTTAAAAAGAATGAATTTATGAAATTCCTAGCCAAATGGTTGGACCTGGAGGGCATCATCCTGAGTGAGGTAACCCAATCACAAAAGAACTCACATGATATGTACTCACTGATAAGTGGATATTAGCCCAGAAACTTAGGATACCCAAGATACAAGATACAATTTGCTAAACGCATGAAACTCAAGAAGAATAAAGACCAAAGTGTGGACACTTTGCCCTTTCTTAGAATTGGGAACAAAACACCCATGGAAGGAGTTACAGAGACAAAGTTTGGAGCTGTGACGAAAGGATGGACCATCTAGAGACTGCCATATCCGGGGACCCATCCCATAATCAGCTTCCAAATGCTGACACCATTACATACACTAGCAAGATTTTGCTGAAAGGACCTAGATATGGCTGTCTCTTTTGAGACTACGCTGGGGCCTAGCAAACACAGAAGTGGATGCTCACAGTCAGCTAATGGATGGGTCACACGGCCCCCAATGGAGGAGCTAGAGAAAATACCCAAGGAGCTAAAGGGATCTGCAACCCTATAGGTGGAATAACATTATGAACTAACCAGTACCCGGGAGCTCTTGTCTTTAGCTGCATATGTATCAAAAGATGACCTAGTCGGCCATCACTGGAAAGAGAGGCCCATTGGACACACAAACTTTATATACCCCAGTACAGGGGAACGCCAGGGTCAAAAAGTGGGAATGGGTGGGTAGGGGAGTTGGGGGGAGGGTATGGGGGACTTTTGGGATAGCATTGGAAATGTAATTGAGGAAAATATGTAGTAAAAAAAAAAGAAAAGAAAAGAAAAAAAGCTTCCACTGGCCGTTCCCCCTACTCCACCTTCCCCCACCCAACCAGAGAGAGGTCTCTCCTATCCTCTCCCTAGCCACAAAAGCCAAAGACCTACAAAACACTTAGACAAAACCCCGCCAAACTCCATAGTCCCTTATCCCAAACAACAACTCTGTAATTTTCGTAACTCCCTTGCAAAAACAAACCCCACCTCCCATGCTACCCAGAACTACAATACAGAACTAGAATCCCAAAATACTCTAGCATTTCCACTAATATTAACCCTAATCTAACTAAACCGCTCAACTGCTATCCATTCCAGCCTCAGACTTAATAGAACTCAGGCAGGCAGTGAAGGAGGATGTTATCCAAGCACCCTGGACAAAATCTCTCCTACAGAGCCATATTGCCAAACTAAACATGCCCCAAGATTGGAGAGATATTTGCTGCTCCTCCCTGCCCGGCCCAAAGTGGGAGGCCCTATTTCAAGATGGATGTCGCCAACAGGTCAGATAAAATCGGGACTGAGGCGACACCCCATGGGGTTTGGATGAGCTCTGGCCAGGAAGACTTTTCCACTGGAGCACAGCAGGCAACACAGCCAGCATGGTATTATGAACAGGTCACCTCTGCAACCCAAACTTGGGACAGGCTCACCCCACTCTCAGATACAGAAGACCCAGCATCCTCCCTGCTTTCTCAGTCTCCCTGGGTTCTCAGCCTGGAGAACCCCCTATCAGATTTTATTCTCAGAACTAGAATGGGCCTAGAAAGAAAAATCCCCAGCCCCACAGCCAGAGATCTCCTTCTTAAAACCATTGTATGGGAAGGCATGACTCCTGAATCCAGATTAGCTTGCCAGGGTCTCTGGGAGGAGCATCACAATAGGAGGATTGTGACAACTCAAGATATAGGAACCACATCACACCACATCACATCCGTGGCTCAGGCATTTGTGGCAGCAGTAAAAATGGAAGGAATCTGCTTCAAATGTGGAGAGACGGAACACTGAAGAAATGAATGCCCACAAAACTCCCTTCCCATAATAGATCCTAATCCCCCTAAGAAAATTTGCCCCCCCCCCCCCCGTCCACCTCTGTTTCAGGAAAGGTCTCCACTGGAAAAGATATTGTACCTCCATATATGATAAGGATGTAAGCCATTGGAGCCTTTAAACTTCAAAGGATGCAGCCCTCAGCCCGAGTCCATAGAAGCCTTATGGGTGTCCAGCATCTCAGAAGGCCCCCACCCAAAATTAACCATTAAAATAGATATAAGCCA
This sequence comes from Mus musculus, assembly GCF_000001635.26. Lineage (NCBI taxonomy): Eukaryota > Metazoa > Chordata > Mammalia > Rodentia > Muridae > Mus > Mus musculus. The sequence continues at coordinate 103,914,816 of NC_000086.7, forward strand.
TTCATGTTCCTTATTGATACTGGAGCAGACAAGACAATTTGAAGACATGAGATCTCATGAGACTGGCAACTGATCCCTGGGTCCCAGCTCCTAGGCATAGGGGGAACCGCTGATGCATTTGGAACTTCTCATGCATTTATCACTAAACAGGCTTGTAATGTGGGAGGACCCTGATGGAGCTACCGGCCTCATACGCCCCCTAGTGGCTCAAGCAGCCACCAGTCTTCTAGAAAGATAATGTCTTTCAAGCCCTAGAGGTAGTGCTTATCATCCAATCAGAAAGAGACCACATCAAGATAGAGGACATTACCTATAAAGTTGTACCCAAATCACCCCCAATTCTAGGGGGCCACTGTTAGATTTGATACCCCTACCTTGATTGGTTCTCTAGTGAAGCCATCTGGGTCCCACGGTTGCTTCTATCAAGGGAGAAGTTTAAAGTCCTCACACAGCTGATAGAAAAACCGCTTCCACCACAACACATCCACCCCTCCCACAGTCCATGGAACACCCTGTGTTTGCTATAAAAGAAAAGAGCTCAGGGGTATAGAGACTATTACAGGGGCAATTAACAAAACCAAGCGAGTCTGGGACTCTCCTCAAGGAGGGCTGCCCTGTGTCTCAGCCATCTCTGCCAATGTCCCCCTGTTAGCAATAGACATAAAAGACTGCTTTTTTCCATCCCTCTCCACCCCTGAGACTGCAAACACTTTGCATTCTCCGTTACCCCCCCCCCCCCCACATTAACATCTCTGGCCCAGCCTCACAATATGAATGGACTGTTCTCCCACAGGGAATGGCTAACAGTCCAACCACTTGTCAGGAGGCTGCAGCTACTGCATTAAAACCCTATTTAGACAAAGGACTCAATATCTATCATTACATGGACAATAGTTTAGTTTGGGGGGACTCTTCCACCTCTGCCTCCCAACTTAAGGAACAGCTAATACTTTCTATATCTGCCCTAGGACTCAAAATAGCCCTTCATAAAATTCAACTTATTCTGCCCATTGCATTTCAGATACAAAGATCTCCTTTACTTCAATAAGCCCCCTCATATCCACTCTTTTCTTACCTCAAAAATTAACTCTCGCCTCCGTCCAGAGCTTTTTGGGTAACCTTAACTGGCTTCAACCCTGGCTCCCCCTTTCCACAAGCTCCACTCAACCTTTCTTTAACCTTATAAAAGGAGATAAAAGGCCCTCCTCACCAAGAACACTGTCCCCCTGAAGCAATCCAAGGCTGTCAATGCAGCCTTAAAAGATGACTCTTGCTTGGTATGACCCAACAATACCCATACAGCTCTTTATCTTTAATTCCTCCTGTACTCCTGTGGGAGCCCTTTACCAACCCCAGGATGTGTTGGAATGGCTCCACACCCCAATGGGTGGTGCACCTTGAATTTTAAATGAGGTGGATGCACTCATTAGTATAATTAAAAGTGTCAGGGACAGAACCCTACAAACACTAGAAAAAGAACCTGACATTCTTGTCAACCCCTTTTCTACTCTCCAATATTCAATTTTTTAAAATGAGTTTTGGCACAATCTTGCTGATCTTTTTTTTTTTAAAGATTTATTTATTTTTTTATTTATATGAGTGCACTGTAGCTGTCTTCAGACACACCAGAAGAGGGCATCTGATCTCATTACAGATGGTTGTGAGCCTTCATATGATTACTGGGATTTGAACTCAGGATCTCTGGAAGAGCAAACAGTGCTCTTAAATGCTGAGCTATCTCTCCAGCCCCCCAATATTTAATGTTAATCAAAAATCACTCCCACTTTGCTGTCAGTTTAATAAGATTCCCAGGACGAATTGACACCCATTATTCTGCTGAAACCTGGGCCTTTGCTCTGTTGTGATGGCTGCCCCTCAAGTACTATTTTCAAAAAAGCCCATAGTTGGAGTCCCTCATTATCTACTAATGGGGGAAAGAGGGGAGCTTCAGCTTAACATACTACTCCCCTGGGATGAACCCCTATCCTAAAATTCAGAGAACTGCCCCACCACTCCCCCCAATACAAAGAATTATATGCTATCTATTTAGCTCTATGAGAAGTCAAGAGCCCTCATAACCTCTTTTCAGACAGTGTATATGCTGTCAATTTGCTCCCCTGGCTGTCAAGATCCTTTGTCAAACTAGATGCCAACCCACTTTCCACTCTACTCATCCAGGTCTCCACACTCCTACAGGAAAGAGACTCCCTCATCTACATCCAGCATGTCAGATCTCACAGTCCACTGCTAAGTCCAATATCTGAGAGAAATGCTCTTGCTGACCAAACAGCCTCAACAGTAACATTCACAGCTTCCATTGAGCAAGCAGACCAATTCCATCGCAGACACACACAAATATAAAGGAACTTCATGCCCACTTCCCTGACATCTCCCTTGCTCAACTCCAAAGGATAATCCCTCATTATCCTTGTGCATCCCTCATTACCACCCCAGCCTTACAAACGATGGGCGCCAATCCCCGAGGCCTCAAATCCAATGCCTTATGGCATATTAATGTCACCCATATTCCCCAATTCGGTAGACAGAAATATGTTTTTGCTACCATAGATGAATATTCGCATTTTATATGGACTACAGTCCAAACAGGTGAAAACTCAAGAAGGTTAACTCACCAAATGTTCTCCACTTTTGCCACATGGGCATTCCTCAACAGATAAGAACTGATAAAGGCCCTGCCTTCACTAGCTCTCAATTCAAAACCTTCTGCACACATTGGGAAATTGCCTATCATACTGGGATTCCCCACAACCCTCAGGGTGATGGAATAATAGAAAGAACACATCAAATCCTAAAAGCCCAACTTCTAAAACAAAAGGTAACCACCTACCCCTCCCCAATGTACAATTAATGATGACTCTGACAACACTAAATATATTTAACATCTACAAAAACTCCAAACACCCTCTTATCTCCCTTTACCAGCACACACCAAAATTAATCTCCAATCCTAGTATGATGGTGTGATCCTTTGTGTGGAATTTGGAAGGAACCAGACCCTCTCCTTATAACTGAGAGAGATTTTGCTTGTGTTTTTCCACAGGACAAGCCTAAGCCAGAAATGTCTAACACCACCCCACCAACCAAGAAGATGGCCTGCCTCTCACTGGCAGATCAAGGACAGAGGAGGAGGAAGAGGAGGAGGAGGAGGAGGAGGAGGAGGAGGAGGAGGAGGTGGCAGAGGAAGTACCACATCCAGAGCATCTCATGACTGCTGGCCAGGCCATGTGCCATCCACAAGCTCCCCTCTCCTCTGTTCTCTTGGCTGTTTTTGTCATTCTTCAGACTAACTCTGCTACTGCCCAGCATTTCCCTAGCCTTCCCAACACTCACCACTGGAGATTCTTCACTAGGAAGACCTACAAAGGATACAATAAAATCATAGGGACCCAGGATTGCCCACTTGAAGGATGTTGGACCAAGACTGAGATCCCCCTACACCTGCATTCTATCTCCACTACCCCTAGCTCTTTCTTCTGCTTTCCTTACTGAAACACAGGTGAATGTCTCCAGCAGGTCTCCACATATGGAGGTTGCAGATACTGGAGCTGCAGAATGGAATCCACCAGCCACAGTGGCACCATGCTGCTAACCTTAAAACTCATTTTCAGCTTTCCATAAACGATTCATGGGATGAACATTGTCAAACCAGAGTCATGGGCAAACTCTACCCTAATGGCTATGCCAAATACCTCATAGCTGACCTACATGTCTCCCATTAACTTGTTACCACCTCCAAATCAGTCTTTACCCATGTTAATATTCTTCAACAGGAAAATCAATCTCAGAAGGAACTCTAAGCTACCCTTTCCTTGCTACAATAAATCCAATATCCAGCTGACCTTCTTCCATTAACCACCCATCCCAACTCCTCCCAATGTTTTTTCAGTGCTTCTCTCTCCTGACCACTATTAGCAGCTGTTCCTATTAACATTTCCCTCCATGACCTCCATGGAACCCTACCCACAAGGAATGCACAAGACATTCCTCTCTTCGACCTACACCCCCCCCCTTTGCCTTGTAGGACCCTTCTCGAAACCCCTTCTTACATGTTCCTGTGACATCACCACTGCCAAATCAGTATGTGTTAACCCTCTTGCTCTCCTCTGGTGAAAAGGCACCCCCTTCCCAAGGCTCCTGCAAACGCACACCCCGTGATAATTGTTCCCCAGGCTTATCTCTATGAACCTGAAGAATTCAACTTGCAGACGAGAAGACAAAGGAAGAGAGAGATCTTTATTCCTCTGCTCATTGGACTATGCCTTGCTGTCTCACTGGGGGGCGACAGAAACCATTGGAACAGCCCTTGTCCAAATATAACATCTGGCCAGCCACTTCCAGGCAAGCTTGATTAGGCAATGACCTCCACTGGCAGACAGCCTTTAGTCTTTTCAATGCCAGATAAAGTTATCTTAGCAGGGGTTGTTCTCCAAAATCAGAGGGTCCTGGACTTACTGACTGCTGAACAGGGAGAGACCTGCGTTTTGTTGGGAGAGGAATGTTGTTTCTATGTCAGTGAGTCTGGACTGGTAGAACAAGATGTACAAATATTCAAAGAGCTCTGGGAGAAACTCTGGGCACACTATGCTCCCAACATCCCACCCCCTTGGTACTCTAACCCTTTGGTAGCTTGGCTTCTTCCTCTCCTTGGCCCTGTACTAGCCATTGGGAAGCTTGCTTCTTTTTGGCTCCGAGCCTCATCCAATTTATAAAGCAGCAGGTGAGTAGCATTACAAAGATCACTACCAATCAGGTCTTGGTTCGATAACAAACTGTTCCCAACATAGTAGACAGTTATTCTGATGACATCTCTCCTTTATAAAAAGAAAAGAAGGATAATGGACCATGAGAGGAAGCCTAATAATGTTTAGCTGGGTTGGAAGCCCCGAGTACCCAAAGGGACAGTAGAAGTTTTGCCTGCTCCTGATGCCCCTGTCACATAGCCATAGCCCCCGTAGAGAGAGTTATGGCCATCAGTCATGTAGGGGCAGTGCCCCCAAGCCTTTCCAATTGTACATGAGGCATCCCTAACATCTCAGACCAAGCCAATAGGAAGCACCTGCTCTCAGACCCCAACCCATTCCAAAACTGTATATAAGATCCTATCCAGAAGGAGTAAGGGTGTGTGAGATTTCCTCCATCATCTGAGAGCATCTGTCATACGTATAAGACTGTAACACTTCCTGGAAAGAGAACCTTCTCCTGAAGTTTTCACAGTTAGAAGCTCTTCTGCACCCTACTCACTAGCCAGCCCTCCAATGGCTCAGCTCAGCATCCCTAAGCAACAGTGGTAGCCAGGGCAGCAGTGGCACCAGAGCAGCAGCAGTTGTTGTACTTGCCCTCCCTGCTCATACCCTTTCCCCTTTACTTGAATGCTCCTGCTGGGCTGGGCCAGATAGCATCCAGTGCACAGATCAGCATCATGTCACTCAACAGCCTAAGCTTTCCCCACCTATTGCCTGTTCCTGAGTGGGAAGTGTAAAATGTAAGATTTTCCTTTAAGTTCTTAAACTTTATCCTCTGTCTGTAGGTTATATCTCTCCTTACACATTTCCAGTCAGCTGACGGACACCATTCTATCCTACAAACTACTCCAAAAATGGTCATGAGTCACGAACTTGCTGAAAGCTGATGTGAACCAGAAGTTTCTGACAGGATTTCCTACCAACTTGAGCCCATGCTTTGGGCCATCCTTTCAGACCACTCCAAAGTTGACTGTACTTCACTAACTTCAAATGGTCCAACATGATCTAGACAGCAAACCAGATGTACCCTGCCCCCTCCTGACCTTTGACTGGCATTCCAGCCTTCCTGGGTCTTGACAGTAATGTCTTAATTTCAGCTGAGAAGCAGTTACAGAAGAGAGAACACCATCCCTTATCATTAACAAAAGGCTGCATCATTAAATCCAAAGGAAACTAGTTCCGCTCCACCAAAAGAAATTCCTTCCCTTCTCTCTGGCAAAAGGAACAAATAGCTGTCTATGATGCCTATTACTATAGCAAAGCTCATGCTGTCCTCCAGGCTCCTTCGGTGTCACATTAACTGTTAAAAACTAGAGTTACAAAACTTGCAAAAAAAAAAAAGGGGGGGGGGTCGGTGCTGGAGAGATGGCTCAGCGGTTAAGAGCACTGACTACTCTTCTGAAGGTCCTGAGTTCAATTCCCAGCAACCACATGGTGGCTCACAACCATCTGTAATGTGATCTGATGCCCTCTCCTGGTGTGTCTGAAGACAGCTAAAATACACATAAAATTAAATCTTTTTTAAAAAGCTTGCAAAAAGGACTGCTCAAGATGAAGTCTGGGATTTGACTTCCTCCTTACCAAATTTTACCTGTCTCACTGCTCTGTGTATCCTAATTATCACTCATAGGTGTCAATATCAAACACTATGGATATTAGAGTTCTCAAAATTAAATTCCCAAGAATCTATTCATCCTCCTATGGCCAATGGGCAATATACTGGACTACTAAACTATAGGTATGTCAACTCAAAATAAACTCAACTCTGTTAATATAGCCCTTCAGACTTGGTATCAGCCTGTGCCTCAAAACAAATCAGTGACTTGATGCAGATGATCTAGAGACAACAGAGAATGCAAAGTCTAAGGAAAACTTCATTTTATGCTAGGCATTTGTCTTAGTTAGGGTTTTGATTGCTGTGAAGAGACACCATGACCATGGCAACTCTTACAAAGGAACGCATTTAATTGCGGCTGGCTTACAGGTTCAGAGATTTAGTCCATTATCATTATGGCAGAAATCATGCCAGTATCCAGGCAGGCGTGGTTCTGGGGAAGGAGCTGAGCATTTGAAGACATGTTGATCCACAGGCAGCAGGATGAGAGAGTGAGCCATTGGACCTAACGAGCTTCTGAAACCTCAAAGCCCAACTCCAGGGACACATACTTCCTCCAACAAGGTCCCACGGTACTCCAACAAGGCCATATGTTATAATTGTTTCAAATTGTGACACTCTCTGTGAGCCTGTTGGGGACCATTTATCTATCTATTTATTGTTTTTTCAAGACAGGGTTTCTCTTACACAGCACCATTCTAAATTCTCAAAAGATAAGCTCCTGGCGACTCTGTCTCCTTGCCCTCATCCCCCAAATTGCAAAACTATGAGATAATTAACCACTTGACACCCCAAGTACATGTACAGCAAGTGACATTCTTTTTCCCCCCATATATACCACTTCTTGAAGGGCTGAAAAGAGAGCCAAATCTTGAATGTGAATTACTTTGTAAGTTTATACACTTGAAGGAAGTACTAGGTGTCTTTTTACCAGTCTTTTTGGCATTTTAAAACTGCAATTGTTTTCTAAGTACCTTCCCTGTCTCAGAATCAGCTATAAGGTCTCTTGTATGCCAGACCATAAATTAAGCATAAATTATTTTTTTCAGGCCCTAGAAATTTTAATTAAGGACCTTGGACCTTAGTTCAAGAAACTCTGTTAGTGACAAGGGGTAAGTTTTTGTTGTTGTTGTTTTGTTTTGTTTTTTCTTTTTGTTTTTTTTGGGGGGGGTTGTTTGTTTGTTTGCTTTTTGGGGTTTTTTATTTTTGTTTTTTTGGTTTGCTTTTGCTTTGCTTTGTTTTTTTAAATAGTTAAATTGCTGGGATGATTAAGTCAGATTGCACAAAATCCAGGTGGCAGCCAAAGCTGTCAAGATTTCCCCCTCTGGCTATGTGACCCTGTCAGGGCTACTCCTAAGAGCCAAGAGATAATCAACAACCTCCAGGTGTTCTCACTGGCCAGGCACCAGCTGCAGGCAGCTGCCGTTGTGGCTCCTGGGGGAGCAAGTAAAACTACTTCTGCCTTTCCTGTAGCCTTTCCCATAAACCCTGCTTCTGGGCCTGGTCTCTGAGACTCGCAGTGTAGGCAGCTGGAAAGGAGCCACATGGCTTGTCTATGCTCACCCATAGATCTAGGCTACCTAGACTGGCTCCAAGGGGACATAGAGCTTGACTACTGTTGTTTGCTTGTATACTCCCTGAAGACCAAGTTTGTGCTTCCTGGCTGTGATGGTTTTTTTTTTTAAAATCTTAGTGCCTGCAAACGCGGCTGCCAACAGGAATGATCCGTGAGAGGCAAGAATCAGATTCCAAATGGCTTAGCTGGTGCTGACCCTGAGCAGTATGCTTTTTTGACATAGTTCAGCACTGTACAACTTTAAGAAAACTTTCCTCAGTACAAGGATCACAACAAAGTTTAAAGCATGACTACACCGAAACTCCTTGGCAAAGTGTCTGTACCATCTTCCAAAAGAAAGGTTTCTTTCTACTGAGAAATGACACTTAGAATAAGGGTCTAGGAAGGAAAGGTTTGTCATAAGCATACTAGTAAATTCTTTTTGTAAATTACATGAGACCTCTTTCATAAGAATGGGTAATATTGCTGAGAAACAATGCTCAGGAGTCTGGGATAAACATAATAATATGGGGGATTAAAGTGAAGCCCGGCCTTATAGATAGGACCCTCTACATCTCCCCATTTCTAAGTCATTTCTAAGTTTTTTTAATAGTGGCTATAATAGAGAATGCATTGCCTCTATGGCTAGTCTAGTTAATATAGACAAGCATAAGAGAATTAAAAGAATAGCTATTAGAGGACCAAGGGAAGGAAAAGCCATCTTTTTTTTTTGTTATAAATAAGTACACTGTAGCTGTCTTCTGACGCACCAGAAGAAGGAGTCAGATCTCATTATGGGTGGTTGTGAGCCACCATGTGGTTGCTGGGATTTGAACTCAGGACCTTTGGAAAAGCAGTCAGTGCTCTTACCCACTAAGCCATCTCGCCAGCCCGGAAAAAGCCATCTTAACTGTGATGGCCATTCAAAGGCCACTTCAGAGAGTTTGTCTATCTGTTTTTGAAAATCATCAATTTGACTATTAATAGTATAGAAAAGTCTGACAAATTAAAGCAACATATATCAGGAAGTTGTTGATAACCAAGATTATGCTTGAATAACAAATAAGCTTTGGTTCTCAATTCACCCATTTCTTAATTTCTGTTAGTATCTTTGCTGTGGTATTAGTAATTTTACTACTCACACAGGCCATCTTTGAGACCTCTCTTTGTATTCCAGTAACCATTCCAGGGATAGAAATTGTGGCCACAGCTATTACAGGATCCGATGGATACAAAAAAATCATCACAATTTTCAGAAAGAGTTCTCTCAATTCTATTGATTGATTGAAAAGCAAAATGGCTATAGTTCAGCCTACCCTGCATAAACCTTTATATAACGTAGAGAAATTTTCACTATAAGTAATATTTTCACAAAAAAAAATCCATCCCAAAGGCTGTTTTTTACATGAGGGAAGGGTATGGTTAGAGGTGGGATTGCAATAAGGAGGGCTATGAATACATTTAAGGCATAAACAATGTGATAGAAAAACACCATCCACAGGAAAATCAGGAGAAGACCTAGGAATATGGGTAAAGGTAGATTGTATTTTGTCCTATTATTTGTGCATAGTGTTTATGAGTGACTCCTGTGCCAAATAAGCTTATTTTATTTTTTTCAAGACAGGGTTTCTCTCCATGGCCATGGCTGCCCTGGAACTAGCTCTATAGACCAGACTGGCCTCAAACTCAGTGAGATCTGCCTGCCTCTGACTCCCATGTACTATGTGTTAAAGGCATGCACCACCACTGCCTGGCATAAATTTATTTTTAAAAACCCAGGAATAGACAGGTCTCCTCTAATATGAAAAGATTGTTCTTGTTGACTACCATGTGCCAAATGAAGCCAGAGGGGTTTTTTTCTTTTTTTCTTTTTAACAGACTTACTTCATTGTTGGGAACAAAAAAGGGGGGCCCTGGGGAAAAGTGGGGAGGAAAAGGGCCCAAACGTCCGGCCAGAGTTCCTGTGCTCTGGGCAGGTGGACACAGGCAGAGCTGCCGGACGCTTTTCCACTCAGCCCCAGGTGAACATGCCTGACCCACGCAGTGGGGGGTGGGGGTGGAAAAGGGGCAGCCCCTGACTGGGGACCCTGGAGCTACCTTGCTAAAGCCCCAGGGTTGTAGGAGAGAGGGATGAGGGAAGAAGTTCCCAACACTGACCCGAGTGCGCAGTAGGTCTTGAAGGAGCAGAGACTTTCTATGGTTTAAGAGCTTTATTATAGAAATGCAGGGGGAAGAGAGAGGGGGGGAGAAGAGGAGAAGACAAAGAGAATGGGAAGAGGAGAGAGGAGTGAGAGGTAAAGGAACAAAGGAGTGAGAGTAAGAGAGAGAAGTGGGGGCTGAGCACCCCTTTTTATGGTCTTCACTGTTGCTAGGTAACTGGGAAGGAGTTTAGCCTGAAGGTCAGAAGCTTGGTCCATTGCTTATGTGACTACTGACCATGCTTCTCTTGTGGGGGCTGTGGGAGGTGGTACCTTAGGCAGGGGCCAGAGTTTCAGGAACATGAGAGAACGCCTACCGTGTTATGTAGGTGAATTATGACCATCAGGGTTCAGACCTCAGCTCGACTGGAGACCAACCTGCAATTCCCCACACTTCATTAATTTTTCTTGTATAAAAATGCTTATGTAGCCGGACAGTGATGGTGCATGCCTTTAATCCCAGCACTTGGGAGGCAGAGGCAGGCAGATTTCTGAGTTCGAGGCCAGCCTAGTCTACAGAGTGAGTTCAGGACAGCCAGGGCTACATAGAGAAACCCTGCCTTGAAAACCAACAACAAAACAATGCTTATGTAGTAGCCACAACTGGAGCCTGGGTCTTCTGAACAGAGACTCTGGTGTGGGATGGGCCTCCTTGTGCACCTTCTGCTCCACCTATGGCCTCTACCACAGGAGATGTTACCCAGATGGACATGCAACTAAGTAAACTAGAGTTTGAAATTAAGTTGCAGAAATTGACTAATGAGCTACAGGAGCTAAACATGGTGTCAAGTACAGGGAAGAACAGCTATTCTGAGATATACCAATCACCTCTAGGAGCTGTGAGTCAGGCTCACGGGAAAGGTCAGGATACATCTCATGTGCTAGCGTTCCCTATAGTTTAGATAATTGACCAGCAGAATAATAGAGTCAGACAATATCAGACTTTGAAGTTCAAGGTGATAAAGGAGTTAAAAACAGCTGCTGTGGCACAGTATGGCCCTACAGCTCCTTTTACACAAGCTTTATTGGATACTGTGATGGAGTCAAATTTAACCCCCCCCCCCAAGATTAGAAGACTCTATGAAAGGTTACTTTGTAAGGAGGAGGTTTCTTTCTTTCTTTGGAGTTCTGAATGGCCTGAAGCCAGTAAGAGAACTGCCATGTTAACCCAGAATGGGATACTGACATGTTTTTAGGAGAAGGTCAATATGAAGGCAATACTAATCAGATTGGGTTTCCTGTTGGAGTGTATGCGCAGGTTGCAATGGCTGCCCACTGCAAATGGAATCAGTTACCGATTAAAGGGGATCCTGACAAAACAATGAGATTCTGGTGTGGTGGGGGGTGGGCTTCCCCCCTTTTAATTCCAGATTCAAAAAGTAAACTTTGGGCCTTGATCAGAAACTTTGTCTTGGTCTCATTCTTCTCTCGTTGTCTCTCCCATACAGCCCCAGCTTTCCTCTCAGGAACCCAGTTCTTGTAGCTGCCAGCGGCTACAACACAGAGCTACAGTGGCCTGTCACCATGAAACAGTGTGTAGCTTGCCAATCTTGTTCCTCCAGTAGCCTCTCTTCACAAGGACGATGGAAAGATTGGCCAAGATGATGGCCCCTGAGATGGCAGTGGCAACCTCCTTGGAGCACTTAACACCAAGACCAATGTGACCATTATAGTCCTCAATAGCTACGAAAGCCTTAAATCTGGTCCGCTGGCCAGCCTAAATCTACTTCTGCACTGCCATGATTTTCAGAACCTCATCCTTTAGGGATGCACCCAGGAAAAAGTCAATAATCTCAGATGCCTTAATGAGCAGGGAGAACAGGTAGATCTCCAAGGATTTGATCTTCATGTCCTTAACCAAGTGGCCCAGCTTGGTGATGGAATCCACTCCTTGTCTTCAGCTTTACCTCCACGAGCCCCAAGAGCCACATCAGCCCCTAAGACCACTGCCATATCCTCCCTGGTAGCCAGCACGGCCTCCTAATCATGGGCCACTGGTTCCTCTGGGCCCTCCTGCTGCACAGGCATCATCTGCCATTTGGTGTTTTCCAGAAGAAAAAGCCAGACATTATTTTTGAAACCATTAGTAATGGATAGTATTTTTCTAGGTGCAATGATATCAACTTTGGTAAGCAATATATCAAATATTCTGTTTTTCATCTTCATTCAACCATAATTTCCACTATCAGAACTTTCTAAATAGGACTTAATTATGCTAACATCCATATTATTGTTAGGTCAGTTAGATTAATCCAACCATAATATCCCCAATTGATGTGATTAAATAGTTGTATATTATCTTTTATCCAGACAACTGATCCGAAAGGATAAAAACTAATCCTTAGCATGGCAAAACAACATCATATTTTATCTTATTTCAGGAGTGCCTTTTATCTACCCTGACAAAAGGCATTTAGTCTACATTAACAAACTGAAAGTTAACTGCAATATAGTCAGTAAACATAATAGCATCATTTTTGGGTCCAGGAGGACACTGTCCTAGTTGTTTCCCCAAAGTCTCAGTTTGATAGCTCCCAAAGTTATCGGCTCATTTTTCCTCTTGGGGCATCTTCTTTTGATGGATTAACCATCTTCCTTCAAAAAGCTCTCCTGGGAGGTTGTATAAGATCAGAATCCATGTGGGACTTTGTACATCTTCTGGAAAGATAGAAATACAACCTCACCTCAGTGTTAGAAGATTGGGTCTTTTCACTGATTAACATATACTTTAGGTTGTGTCTCTTTTTGGCAATTTTTTGAGGGGTAGTAGGAAAAGCATTATTCTTTTGCAGTGAAAACATTTTAAATTGTCATAACCAAACGTAGAATAGTATGTGGGAATATAGCTGGGTATGTATACCTACCTTTTTATTATTAAAATTTGCCAAAAATAAGTTGATCCTATGGATAGTGAGGGAATTTAGTAACACAAATAATAGTAAGGAATTTAAATCATTTGTTAGTATAAATAGGACCTTTACAATATTTTAGTTGTAATGGATCCTAAAAAAAGACATTCATAAAAAGAGGTATATGGGAGGCTGAAGAGATGGCTCAGAGGTTAAGAGCACTGACAGTTCTTCTGAAGGTCCTGAGTTCAAATCCCAGCAACCACATGGTGGCTTACAACCACCCGTAATGAGATCTGACTCTGGTGTGTCTGAAACCAGCTACAGTGTACTTACATATAATAATAAATAAATCTTTTTTTAAAAAAAGAAACAGAGGTATATGACAAAGTTAAGTTTCAAATTATTGCAGGAAATATTAAAAAGAACAGCAAGTTTCCGAGCTACACCCAGCTACTCTCTGCCCCATGGCCTTGCCGCCTCTTGGCAAGATGGCAGTCTTCCCTTCTCCCGTTCACCAGCCTCAAAGCTGCCCATACCGTCTCAGCCATCTACCCCCTGTGGTTGGTGGTCACAATTCCCCTGAACCGAGTAAATCAAAACTCTAGAAGCTTCTAATTAGTCAGATTTATATAGCAATAAACTATCAATTCTCAAGATGCTCAAACAATAATTTCAGAGCCAATTGATATTGATATAAATTGCCCACCTACATAAGACAAATTGTCCTGTAATTATCCATCCCTTATAAGATAATCATAACTACCTGTGGCTATTTAAGGCCACTCGGAATCTGGATTATCCTGTACTTCCTCCATCTTCCTTCCTTCCTTCCTCCCTTCTGAGTTCTCCTCCATCCCCATCTCTGAAACTCTTCGCTCTGCCTCCCTTTTCCCTGTCCAATCACAGATTTCTTGTTATATTAACATTTAAAGTGATTGGACAGGGAAAATTCCGCTATTTACAAAATATGATACAATTGTAGTTTAATGGAGACCACAAGGCCTCCTGCTACACCTGGGGCTGTGTTCTGTAGCTAATGGGGGAGAGCCATTGTGTAGGCCTGTAGTGAATTTGGAGCTCGTGTTTACATTCCTAGGCTATCATATTATCCTAAAGAAATATTTTTAAAACATTCTTGATTCCAACTTACTCTTTTTTTTAATCCAACCCATGTCTGCTTCCATTGTTATTTTCAAATTTCTGTTATGTTGTATAAAAATACGAACTTAAAAACTGAAGTATTGGGCTGAAGAGATGGCTCAGCTGTCAAGAGCACTGGCTGCTCTTCCAGAGGTCCTGAGTTCAATTCCCAGCAACCACATGGTGGCTCACAACCATCTGTAATGGGATCTGATGCCCCCTCCTGGTGTGTCTGAAGACAGCTACAGTGTACTCACATATATAAAATAAATAAAATCTTTTTTAAAAGACTGAAGTATTAGTAATCATAAATACAAAGGAATCTGGGTCTCATTTGGGTTCTCAGTGCCTGAAATGAGAAAAAAAATCTCCATTTTTGATGTATAATATAAGATAATCTTTCTTATTTGGTTAACAATGCAATCACATGCTTGGATGGATATGTAATTTGACCAAGCATTAGCAAGAAAAGCATCTATTATTGAACAAATGTATCTTTGCAGCAGCTTCCTACCAAAAACAGTGCTGCGTTAGGCTTTCCTTCTAAGCAGGCTTTTCCTGTTTGTGTTCTTTATAAACAGGTGTGCCAGAAGTTCAGTGTTTTAATAGGATTGGATTTTAAAAATTACATTGAAACTTGTTTTGTGAGTTTATCTCTTTCAATATGAAATCTGTCAGCAAGGTAAGCTGTATGTCTGGTTTTTACAAATAAAATGGACTGACAACCAGGCAGCTGCAGCCTTGCTGAGGAGTTCAGTGTTTGTTGTTGCTGAACTAATAAAACTAGTTGGCTATCAACATTACCAGAGATCTCAGAAGTATAAATTAGAGCAGAAAGTATAATCCAAACGGCTTCTGTATCAATTAAAATGACAGAGAAACACCACTAGAAGTTGGAATTTCTCTTTATAACTGGAAACTTTTTCATTAAACATGTTAATGCCAAATTCAGCAGATCTCTGAGGAGTTTAAGGACCATCTATTAAGTATACCTAATTTTGAATAAACTTTATTTGGTTTTAGTTACTTGCTTCAGGCTTAATTTTGACAACATTCATATAATGCCAAGGCCTGTCTTTGTAAATGAATTACATTTGTATTTAGCATTACTACAAGCATAGTCTTGAGCACATTAAAGAATTTGAACATTTATAAGGTGATGGACCATTAACTTGTATGTCTTAATAATCTTTAGTGATTTACAGATTAGTAGCTTTTATAAGATTAAGATTTTATAGTTTTATCCCTGTTAAGTTTAAGCCTTAAACTTTCAGCCTTAAAATTTTGAAGATCGGGGCTGGCGAGATGGCTCAGTGGTTAAGAGCGCCGACTGCTCTTCTGAAGGTCCCGAGTTCAAATCCCAGCAACCACATGGTGGCTCACAACCATCCATAATGAAATCTGATGCCCTCTTCTGGAGTGTCTGAAGACAGCTACAGTGTACTTACATATAATAAATAAATCTTTTAAAAAAAAAAAAAAAAAATTTTGAAGATCCCTTAGCATCATAATAAAACTTTTAACCATAAATACCATAAAAAAGACAGAGACTAGATATATACCTTCACTTAGTTTCTGCTAACCTGAATAGATTTTAGGAATTTATAAACCTTACTTATCAAACATACCTTACTTATCAAATATATGTTGTTTCTTATTTAAATTTTTCTAGAGGTCCGGTGTTTAACTCAGTCAGCAAAGACATAAGTGGTTAGACATACATCTCTAAGCCAAATTTTGTTAACCCGAGTATATCTTTATAATCTTAGTAATTTATCTTCATACAAAAATCCATCTTAATCGAAAATATCTCGCAGACCTTCTGTTGCCTCTCTTGTCTAAAATGGAAATAAAATGATAAGCAGAGAAATCAGTAAGATTAAGTAGTTTTATAAGTGCTCTTTAGTTGGTTTATAGCACACAGTTATTTTGATCGAGATGGTGATGAAGTTACATGGCATGTACATTTTAACCTTACTTAGTAAGGTGGTTACCAGCCACATGGCTGCTTTCATTCTGATGAGGTCATCATCCAAGATGGAGGCAAACCACATGGTTGTTATTTTAAAACATATCTCCTTGTTTTGAAGCACCATCTGTAAAAACATTAAAAGCAATCTCTATAGGATTTTTAGGTGTAATTTTAGGTAACACCCATGGGGTATCTTCAAAAAGAATCTTAAAAAGGAATCTCTTTTATAGTTAGTCTCTGTAGATCCTGAGTAACATACTAATGTGATTTGCCAATTGTTATCGGTATGGACCAAATAGTCAATGTAAATTTTATTTAGTAACACAATTATTTATATTGGCTCTTTACCAGTAAGTTGTTTAATATATGTTCTTCCCATCATTATTTAGTCTACAATTTCTTGTAAATAAGGAATTACAGAATATTGTGGAGAATTATGACATAATAAATTTCTATTATACCATTACTGTGTTGATATATAATTCCAGTAAGAAATGAAAGGGAAGAAAGGATAAGTAGTTGATAAGGAAATAAGTGATTAATTCTTTGAGCTACAGCTTTAGTCACAGCATTATTTAATAAGATAATGATCCTTTCTGCTTCAGGTATTACATCTCTTATAGAATTTAACCAAGAGTCTCCAGAAAGCATTAGGAAGAAAAGAGTCAAATTCTTAGTGGTGATATACAGATGAGGACATACCCAATTGAAATGACCCAAAATTAAAATTTTTTCTTTTAGTTTATTTATCCTGAATTATTTTAAAAATTGGTTAGATGAGAAAGAGAGGAGAATGTCCTCCATAGACTAGATGATGAATACCTCAGTAAGTGTAATCAGCACAGACTTAGTTACTTTATGTCCTGGTTGCAATAGTTTTTGTACTAGAAGTTGAGCCTGTTTTAATATTTCCCCATAAAGGAACCATTGGCCAATCTATATTGAATTATTCATGCTGTGATGGAAACTGAACAAACAAAAACCAAACAATAAAAAAAAAAAATCCTATGTTCTAGGGCAGCTGTGTTCTAGTTCACATTTCCGGTGGTGGCAGGAGCCCAGCTGCCATTTCTTGGAACTAGGGTGTTGCATTAGAGACTGATCTCTACATTTGGCCAATCCCAGGTGATAGAAAAGGCCCAAGGCCATTTGTAGTGAGAGAACTAAATTTCAATCAGATTTCTTGGGAGGGAAATCAGTGGCAGAGTCCATTAAGCCTGCTCTGCCAAGACATATGTAGAAGAAAAGCTCTCTTTCTCTCTCTCTCTCTCTCTCTCTCTCTCTCTCTCTCTCTCTCTGTGTGTGTGTGTGTGTGTGTGTGTGTGTGTGCGCGTGCGTGCGTGCATGCCTGTTTGTCTGTCTGTCTGTCTCTAATTTTCTACTCTATAATTTATGGTTGCAATCCCTTGGGTGAGACCTAAAAATCCTAGAAATCCTACCTCCTATTTCTATTTAAAGAAAAACTTTTCTTACCTTACTGAGGGTTGTGCCCCTCATATTGGGTGCCAGTTGTAGGAATCTCTGTAAATAAATGCTACAGTCAGTAGAGAAACAATCCACAGGGGCAGGGAATAAGAAGGAAACCTGGTTCTCATGACTTAGTTAGCAGGTACTAGTTCACACTTCTGGACTCTGACCCCAGGCAGTTTATTTTTTATATATTTAAGCACAATTATCACAATAAAGCTTGAGGCATGACCATATCAAAATTCCTTGCCAATGTACCTGTAACTTCTTCCATAAGAAACAGTTCTAGTAACTGAAGAACAATGCCCAGGAGAATGGAGTAAATACAATAGTCTGTGGAATTTTGGTGAGGCCTAGCCTTACAGATAGCATGAGATCGTCAGGCTGTTAGCAACATCCGCTCCCAGCCTTCTAAGTGGAGACCATTTGTAAAACCCCTCTGTTGAAGAGAAAAGCCTGTGAGGTCAATATTCCCCGCTTCTGTAGTGCTATCTATGAGCATGAGGATCTCAATCCCCTCTATGCCCTTTAACCTTACTTCGGAATGTCTCAAAATCTCTCTCAAAATATCAACAGATAAGTGTCTACCTCTAGATTTTCACTTTTCATGATTATCATTTCTGTTTACTTGTCCCAAGTTTTACATTTGACATGTGATAGAATTGCTTTCTCGTTTCCTTTTTCTTTGAATTATCTTTTTTCTTCATATGCTTCCCTCAGGAGGTTCCCTTATCTGATTGGCTTCCATTTTCAAAATGAGTTCCCTGTCACTCAGATGTTTACTTCCAGGTCCTCGTTTGCAAACCATTTGCTGATACCCAGGAGCAGCAGTTCTCGACCAACCAATGGGTTGTGACCCATTTCAGGGGTCAAAGAACTGGTTCACAGGGGTTGTCTAAGACCATCCCGCATATCAGATATTTATATTATGACTCAAAACACTAGCAAAATTAGTTATTAAGTACCAACAAAATGATTTTATGGTTGGGGGTGGGTCACCACAACATGAGGAAGTATGTTAAAACTTTACAGCATTAGGAAGTTTGCCCAAAAGGCTTGGGTACCCAGAAAGAAAACTGACAACAGATGGTAACAAAGTGAAGAAGAACAGACAAACAAACACACATATAGTGAAGTTGGGATCCATCAGGGTTCTCTAACTGCTAACATTACCCTCACAATTTACAACTTGGTACAGCACAAGAGGAAATGGTTAGCTAGTCACTACAGGAGGGCTCTGTAGATGAGTAGTCTGTGACTGTGTCAAAATACACATTTGTTCAAGACTATTCACTCAAGGCTTCCTCTGATCCATTCAACATCCTACTACATAGATACTTGCTCAGCCATGTTCATTTCTGTGTTAGTTACAATGGCTAGGAAATGGAAACAACCTAAAAGTCCTTCAACTGATAAATGGACAACAAAATTATGGTACATATACACTATGGAATACTATTTCTGCTGTAAAGAACAATGAAGTCATAAAATTTTAGGCAAATGGGTAAAACTAGAAAAGATCATATTGAGTGATGTAATCCAAACTTTGAGAGACAAAACCACTCACATTGGAGTTTGTAACTCACAGTCATCATATGTGAGTATATAGCCTACAGTAATTGTCAAAGCCAGGAAAGTAAAACGGGACCATGGGGGTTTGGGGGGGGGGAGGAATGAGGAGGAGAATATCAGAGTGAAGTCATTGAAATCATATATTTACCTAAATTACATATTGTAGAGAGAATCTCTTGTGTACTATGTGAATGAAAGCATTACCCATCAGTAAAAAGCTGATAACCTATTGGCAAAAGGCAGTAAATAAGAGAAGGGAGTTCTAGTGGAGAGGCTGGAACACTGGGAGGAGTCACATAAGGGGAGTTTTTGCCCTTGATTCAGAGGAGAAAGAGAGATGAAACTGAGAAGAGGTAATTAACCAAGTGGCAGACATAGTCTAGAATAAACATGTATAAGTTCGAGCTACTTAAGGAATGAGCCAAAGCTTATGGCCTAGGCATTTATTCATACATAAGTAGCCCTCAAATTATTATTCAGGAACTAGGGTGAAAAGCCCTTAGTTACAACACATAATATGTAAAATATGTATGTGTTTACATACGTAGTTTAAATGAAAATATAACCACCATGGTTAGCAATGCTCCTTCTAAAAGCCATAGACTAACAAAAAATAAGTGCCAGGCCTGAGAAACCTTTTTGAGTTGTGGTCAAGGAAGTCAAAGAGACTCCCAAAATAATGTAGGCTTTCATCTCTGGCTCCTTAAATAACTGGAATCTTAAATTAGCCACAAGGGAGAAAAATACAACTGTGAAACTCTTTCTTTATTATAAAAAAAAAAGATAAAAACCCAGGAGCTGATATGCAGAGTAGAGGATACTCCATTTGTCAGCGATTTGTTGCCCTTGGTTTCCTCACAGAGGCTGAAGATAAGTCCCTTTTGCTGAAGACATGTTTTGCAGAGGCAAGACTCAGAAGATTTGAGCTGTATCTGACAAGTTTTCGTGGTCCCAAAAGATTTTATGAGAGCTGCCAAGGTGACACAATCAAGGTTCCTACACAGCTGTGGTGCCACCAAACCACAATGATCAGCATGGCAAAGCATTCCTAAGGATGTAATAGTGGCACTCATATCTTGACATCCACCAGAAGTTGTATAATTGTATAAAGACCTACTCAACAGGAAGAAAATCGTACCTGGTAGTGGAAACCTAACCACTGCCCGGGGCTAGTGTGGTCATGGATCTTAGAAGAGAGCTTACTGCCACTTGTCTGGATGAACTCAATTCTTCCTAACCATATTCTAAATACTTAGCTTTATACCCACAGAAAAGTGCAGTTCTCACTCCTCATCAATGAAGCCTCTCTTTGGAGCAGACAAAGACCAATGTAGAAAACCACAACTGGTAAAAATACAACAACAACAACAACAACACAAAACTGATAATGGAGTGCCAAATGAAAACATCTGCAACACAACTCCTGAAACTAAGTGGTAGGTCCAAAGGAAACTC
The DNA here is from genome assembly GCF_000001635.26 of Mus musculus. Lineage (NCBI taxonomy): Eukaryota > Metazoa > Chordata > Mammalia > Rodentia > Muridae > Mus > Mus musculus. The sequence goes on from NC_000086.7 coordinate 103,935,405, forward strand.
CATTTCCCCAAACTCCAAACCACAGCCCAAATACCCAGAAATGGGTTCAATCTAGACTATAGGAGGATTTCTGGTGGTTATATAGAAGCCAACATTCCTCACAACTCATGAAACTGATTCTTATTTGCTAAAAGGAGTAATTTCCCTTACCTTTGGCAGAAGGGACAAATGGTACCTATCACCATATCAAGGCTCATGCTGGCCTCCAGGCTCCTGCAGCATCACAAGTACCTGCTACATATTTCAGAGTCTAGCCCTTCTCATCTCCTGCATACCCTAAACTCCTTCCAGCTCATAGGCTTCTCTCCTGCCAGATACTCATTCTCCTTATATCCCAGCTATTCTTGCTATTTTTATCTTTCTTCTCTGCTCCTGCTTTTCTCACTATGTTGTCTCCATTATCCACCCCCTGCTATTCTCCCCTCTCTCGTGGATAACCATGTCCATGTCCAGTTTGCTGGCCCTGTTCAGTCTACTTTATCTCTCTGCTCTAGACTCCTCCAGATGTCCCCTGGCTGTACTCTTCCTCATATCTACAATAAAAACATTCCCTCAACCATACCTTGGAGTGGCCATCTCCTCAACTTATACATCTGAGAGCTACAATAATAACCTTTTTGGCAAGCTATGCCCACTGAAGAAATACTAACAAGAATGCTATAGAGGTATCCAACTACTTTCTGAGTAAATTTAATACCTGCTACATGAGAGAGATCCCATACCTAACTGTTGATGAGGCTAAGAACATGTATTTATATAGGTCAAGAGTCCTAAGGGGAGCTGGAGAGATGGCTCAGTGGTTAAGAGCACTGACTCTTCTTCCTGAGTTCCTGAGTTCAATTTCCAGCAACCACATGGTAGTTCACAACCATCTGCAATGAGATCTGTGCCCTCTTCCGGTGTGTCTGAAGACAGCTACAGTCTACTCATATACATAAAATAAATAAAATGTTTAAAATGTTTTTAAAAGTTTTAAAAATTAAAAAATGAGTCCTAAGGGGAAACTTACTAGTATTATTCTGGTAAGTGAGCATAGCATGAAAATGGCTTCTAATGGATCAGAGGATCTCTCATCTCCCATCAATAAGCCTCTTCTTGTAGCAGATAGCAATAAACACAGAAACCCACAACCGGTCGACATGCAGAGAATAAAAGACTTACAAGTGCTCATTAAATAGGATTTCTACATTACACCTATCCCCTTGAGGCTCAGGGATCATTGAAGAGGAAGGATGCAAAGATGGTAAGAACCAAATGTGGTAGATGACTTTGGGGGGGGGCTGGACAGAACAAAGCAGATATATGTATTAACCCACAGAGATTGTGATAGTATACAGAAGTTCAAGCCAGAAAAATATCCTAGCTTAGAGATGGAGGGGGGAGTTGGCCTGAAGTCTTACTCGTAGATGAAAAACTATTGGTATTTGATAACTGCTGGGGAGAGAATCTGCTTTATTTAATGCTGGGACTTCCAGTAGTTCAACTATACTTCATGGCAGCCTCTACACCCAACAGTAGTTGGCCAAAATGAACATGACTCCAGGGTTTTTAGGAGAGAGAACATGAAGGTGAATAGGTAGGGAACATAAAGGGAGGTAGGGGTGGATCTAGGAGGAGTCTGTCTTAGGAGTATATTACCTACTTCTTTAAATTGTACTTCATGCCAGGAAAAATGATGTACGTCTTTAATCCCAGCACTCTCTGGATATATAGGCAAGGATCTCTGAGTTTGAGGCTAGCTTGGTCTACAGAATGAGTTCCAGGACAGGAAGAGCTACACAGAGGAACTCTGTTTTGAAAATATAAGGAATTTAAATTAAATGTTGAATCCTAAAATGAATCCCTCTTAAAGGTTTTATACAACTAGTGACACTGTCTGAAATGTACTTGTTAATATTAAATGCAATACTGTATAGTTTCTATTCTATAGTATAGAAAATCTAAATTATCTGAAAATCATTTCAAAAACTGCAGTTATAAATTTAAGAAGACACTGATTCTATAAAAGATATATATATAATTGCACAAAAAATTCTTTTGCTCTAGTTATTCTCAATAAATAATAGAGGAATAGGCAAAAAGAGACTACCCAGCTCTTTTGGTTTCTTAGCTAGGCAAGCCTGCCCCCTAGAGGTACAGTAAATAAAAGCCAGAGTAAGAATTTCCTGCTAGTGAGAAGCTTGTTTAATTTTTTATTGTGATAATAGATTCCTTGATCTGAGAATGTCCTCAGTGCTGACAGGAAAAGATCACCCGAATCATATTACACTAAAAGAACAAATAACCGTGCTGTTGTGCACACGAATCACATGAACCAACTTCCTTAGGAAAGCAAAGAACCCTGGGAAGAGAAATCAAAAGCCTAGGGCACTAGGTCTTAATCCAGCAGCCCTGCAGCCATCCTCTGGACGCTTCCACCTGGACATAGAAAAGGATAGCTAAGGGAGGGGCAGTGCTTTTTCCATAGTGTCATTCGGCGGCGTTTGTGTCAGATATGTCTTCTAACCCCAATTTGCTATTCAGCAGTTCCTGAAGTTGGAGCACTCTAGTCCCATTCATGTTTAAGGCACTCCAAACACCTCGTTTCAGAATAAACTCTGTTTTTAAACTTTTTTAAAAGAGTTATTTATTTATTTTATGTATATGAGTACACTGTAGCTGTACAGGTGGTTGTGAACCTTCATGTGGTTGTTAGCAATTGAATTTTAGGACCTCCGCTCACTCAGTTCCTGCTCCCTCCGGCCCAAAGATTATTTATTATTATACATAAGTACACTGTAGCTGTCTTCAGACACACCAGAAGAGGGCGTCAGATCTCATTACAGATGGTTGTGAGCCACCATGTGGTTGCTGGGATTTGACCCCAGGACCTTTGGAAGAGCAGTCAGTGCTCTTACCTACTGAGCCATCTCACCAGCCCCAGAATAAACTCTTACCTCTTCTCCCTGACCTGTGAAACCTCACAAACTGCCACCCCCCCTTTAGATTTTATTGATTTTCCTCTTCAGTCCACTCCCCTTTCTTCCTTCCAATTAGAGAGTCAAGCTCATTCCCAGAGGCATAGATGTCTTGTCTCCTTGGATTCGGTTAGATATCAACTTATGTCAGTTCAAAAAAGGACCCATTTCAGTCACAATAATATCACATTTTATTTTCCTTACCTCACTGTCTGAGTTTGTACTTACAATTGTATTATCTCACTTGCTGCAGTAGAAATGCCTTATATTGAAGGCAAAGGCCTCTGTTTGGTTGTTTTGTTTGTTTTGTTTTTCACCATATTACTCTCTGCACCAGTGACAGTTCTGGGAACTTACATTCCAAATATTTGTTTGTTTTTGAGACAAAGTCTCATGAAGTTGATTATATAACCAAAGATGACCTTGAACCCTTCTTGATCCTCTTGACTCCAGTGTTTCAAATGCCGAGATTATAGGTGCATACCACCATGCTTAGATCTCAAATGTTTTTTTCAAGATCAATAATTTCAGGGAGACATGTTGCTTAACCTTTAATTTTATTTTACTGATAGAGTACAAATATTCAATTGCCTCCATATTATTATGAGTGTTTTTTAAATGGCTGCGAAAAGACCCAATAGCTAACACACAAGTATGTGATACATTTCAGGACATGGCTCATTTACCAACCAAGCCCCATCTCTCTGGCTCCCTTTCTCAATCAAGGCCACTCAGGAAGTTCTCCTTCAATAGTAGTAAGATGACTCTGTCTTGAGGTGGTGAATGGAAAGAGTATCTGCTTTACATCATAGAATGTTCTCTATAGAACTCTTGTGGGTAGATATTCAAGTCATCTCCAAAGGCGTCAGCTGGGAATCCCATCACTCAGGTTTCCAGGATCAAAACTTACATGTTTCTGTTGATTTATTAAGAGGGAGTCTTTACTATGTAGCCTTAGACTGCCCTAAATTTGCAATCCTCCTCCTTCAACTTCCAAGTGCTAGAATTACAATGGTATGCTGCCATAAAACATGATCCCATGATCTGGGTCTAAAACTGGCATTATTTTATCGGGCATTAGAGCCTAAACTAGGCAAATGGATAATGTATGCTAGACAATTACTTTTTAATTTTAATTTTAATTTTATTTCATATATGTGAGTACACTGTCACTGTCTTCAGACACACCAAAAGAGGGCATCAGATCCCATTACAGATGGTTGTGAGACACCATGTGGTTGCTGGGAATTGAACTCAGGACCTCTGGAAGAGCAAAAAGCCAGTGCTCTTAACCACTGAGCCATCTCTACAGCCCAACGTTTTTAAAATTAATTATTCCATTCATTTACATATCAAATGATATTCCCCTTCCCAGTTACCCTTCCACAACCCCCCCCCATCCCACATCCATCCTCCACCCTCCCCTTTGCCTCCATGAAGGTGCTCACCCATCCACCCACACTCTATTGCCCCACCGCTCCAGCATCTCCCTACGTTGGGGCATCAAACCTCCACAGGACCAAGGGCCTCCCTCCTGTTTCTGTTAGATAAGGCCATCCTCTGCTATGTATGTATCTGGAGTCATGAATCCCTCCATGTATACTCCTTGGCTGGTGTAGATAATTACTTTTAAAGCACTGAAAAATCAAAGATACCATTAGCACGAACTGAAAATAACATGAGGGGAAGATGGAGGAAGACAACCAAGGTTTCTGCAGCTTATTTTCTCAGTCTTTCAAAAGGCAGAGAATGGCCTCAATCAGTGCCCATGTGTGCACAAGAGCTGGTAAATAGTCTGACTATAGCCCCACCATTCTCACACTCACAGGCCTAACTGCAGACCCATGACCTACAAACTGGCTCTGCCTGATGGTCCCTTTTCCCTACTCCCGTTTCTCTCCCTTCTCTCTACCCTACTGCAACTTCCGCACCCACAGGCCTTTACAGTCCCAAAGGCTTACACAGCAGCTGCGCCTGCTGTAGATCCAATCAAGCAACCTACGCACTAGTTTTATCTGGTCTAACCCCTGTCATGAACTCCTGCACTGGTCGAATCTAAGGCATCATGGGTATAATCTCACATCAGGCACGTAACCAAAGAAAGAAATCTATATGGCCAGGTCACATTGCAAACACACAAAAAAATATGAATGTACAAGACAGAATGTCTTGAACCATTTCGCCTAGTCCTATAGAAAAGTTCTTTAGTAAAAAATAACAAGATGAACTCCAGGACACAGAATTTAAAAGAAGAATCATAAATTTTTTTCCAGAGAATAAAAAAAAATTAAAGCACAGTAAGAGAACGTACAGAATATGTAGGACGCCATGACTATCAACCTAAACTACTGTACCAAACAAAAGTACCTGCCATAATGGAAAAAAGAAAAACTTTCCGTGATCTAAAGAGGCTAAAATAATTCATATGTAGAAGACCAAACCTAAGCAAAATACAGGAAGCAACAGATTGAACAAAAGAGAGAAAAAAGTATAGCCAAGAGCCTGTAGAAATGTGACGTGCAAGACAGTGCAGAGGTCCTCCACCATTTGCCATTGCTGACGTCAATTCAGGTTTAACTAGGATTTTATCTCCTAAAGAACCCCATGGAAAATTCCCAAACTCTCTTCTAGAAACCAAAGGTCAAGATATCTTAGCTACGTATCTCAACCTGTTTGTGCAGAAACCCCTCCAGCTAAACGATTACCTTAGCTTCTGTTAAATTGCTTGCTTCTGGGAAGCCCACTGCAGCTGCCGTGGGAGAGATATCCTGACTTGATTTTTGCCTTAAGAGTCATGTGCTCTGGACACTCAGGGCCACACCTGGCTCTCCAGATACTTGGGTGTGACCCCAGCCATCTGGAATAGTGTCAGTTGGTTATAAACTGGGTTGAACTGACCATCTTTGGTGGGGTCTGCACAACAGAAAAAAGACAAACGAAGTTGTAATTACTGAAACACAAACTATGACTAACAAACAGGAAAAAAACCCACCTCCAATATCACAATGGCTACAATTGAAACATACCTCTCAAGAATGATTTTAAATTTGGGGGAAGCTTTTAAATTTTAAAATTATAATCAAGGCTTTTATTAATTTTTACATACAAAAATACACAAAACAGAACATTCAGAATCTTGATTTGTTATGCTGGCTTTGAGGAAAGTCAAGAGATTTAACAGGGCATACTACGTTTTTATAATTTTTTGAGATTATAATATAATTACCTAATTTCTCCCCCTACCTTTCCTCCATCCAATTCCTGTCATGTACCTTACTGCTGTCATTAATTCATAGCCTCCTTTTCTTTAATTGTTGTCACTTATATGTATAGGTATATGTATATACGCACATACATACACACATATATAGATATCCTGTTCAGTCCATATAATTTTACTTATATGTATGGTTTCAGAGCTGACCATTGGATATTAGATAACTAATTGGTGTGCTCTTTCCTGAGGAAGACTATTTCTCCTACTCAGAACACTCCTTGCTTTCCTGTAGTTCTTTGTCTAACATTGAGGCCTATGGGTTTTTCGCCTTCCACATTATTTTCTCCTGAAGCTTTCAGTACCCTTTCTTTTTTAATTTTTTTTCCATTTTTTATTAGGTATTTACTTCATTTACATTTCAAATGCTATCCCAAAAGTCCCCTATACCCTCCACCCACCCCACTCCCCTGTAGTATCCTTTCTTTGTTCTGTATATTTAGTGTTTTAACTTTGATATGCTGTGGGATGTTTCTTTTCTAGTTTTGTCAACTTGGTGTTCTGTGTGCTTCTTGTATTTGTATACTTATGTTTTTTTCTTAGTTTGGGAAAGTTTGTTTTCTTCTTTGATCTTTCAGAAAAGCTGGTCTACGTCATTGGCCTGGGACTCTCTCTGTCCCTATAACTGGAAGCTTTGGTCTTTTCGTTATTTTGCATATTTTCTGTATGTACCCTATCTGTATTTAATTTTTTCATATTCTTTGTTTATTTTGCCTAGACATTCTACTTTGTCATTGAGTTCTGACATTCTCTCTTCTGCTTGATTAACTCTAATTGTAAAACTTTTCTTTGAGTCCTCCTTGGTTTTTGTTTTTGTTTTTGACACTGTCCTAGAAATTCTGTAGACCAGGATGGCCTGGAATACAAATATCTTCCTGCTTCTGCCTCCCAAATGCTGGGATTAAAAGTGTGTGCCATCACCACCCAGCTTTCTTTTAAAAAAAAAAATATATATATATATATTAGCCAGGCAGTGGTGGCACATGCCTTTAATCCCAGCACTTGGGAAGCAGAGGCAGGCGAATTTCTGAGTTCGAGGCCAGCCTCGTCTACAGAGTGAGTTCCAGGGCAGCAGGGCTACACAGAGAAACCCTGTCTCAAAAAACCAAAAAAAATATTATTGATTCTCTGTAAATTTCATATCATGTACCCAAACCCATTCATCTTCCAGTCCTTTCATATTTGCCATCCACACTTGCAACCTCCCCCATAAAACAAAAACAAACAAACAAAAAAAACCCTTGTCATGAAAGCTATAATGTGTCACACACTATATACTTTTGCCCACACTTCTTTCCTTGCAAATGTTCACTGCAATGAGTCATTGGTCTGGTACGTTGCCTCTGGCTTCTGCTACACTATCAATACTGGATCCTCACAGGAACTCCTCTCAGATATCCTGTTGTTACTCTGTGTCATGGAGGTCCTGCAGCTTTGGATCTGTTGGAGAAGCCCAGCGCCTTCATGCTCCAGCAGTTCATAGCTGAGGTAGATGTTGGGATAGGCCAATACAAAGCCAGGGTAGACTCTTGGCCTGGGTAGAAAGAAGCTCACCAGCTCTCCTTCACCTCCATGTCACCAGGGCCAGCTCTCTTGCTTTGCCCACGGGAGGGACAGGACCAGCTCTCCAGCTCTCACACCCTTGGGACTGGCTCTCCTGTGTCCACATCACTAGAACCAGTTCTACTGTGTTGCCCAGGCACAGTGTGTGGCCTGTTCTGAGTGTCGCACCTGGCAAGGAGTGGATTTTTAAATTCCTTTTTCTTTTCAGCTTTAGTTAGTCCTATTTGATGTTTTTATTGAAACCTAGATTTAGACAAAAGATAGAAATATTGAGGAGAAATCAAGCTGAAAATAAGATGGAGTTGATAAACTCCATGAAGAGTCCAACTACACAACTTAAGGAATGGTCTTAAATGTGGAGTGAATCATGTTGAAGATACAATATCAGAACTTGAAGACAAAGTGGAGGAATTGAACCACTCAATCAAAAAATATGAACAGGTTTTTTAAAAACACAAAAGGGGTGTGCAGGAACCATGGGATATCATGAAAAGACCAAATCTTCAAACTATATAGAATGAGGAGAATTCAGGTCAAGGGATAGGCAATATCTTCAACAATATCATAGAGGAAAACTTCCCCCAAATTAAGAACAGATATGCCCATATAGATACAAGAAGCACACAAGACCCCAAGCACACAGGACTAGAAAAGAAATTCCTCTCAGCATAGAAACAAGCAAATATAAGAAACAAACAGATAGTGTTGAAAGCAGGAAGAGAGACATCGTAATTCACATATTAAGGAACACTCGGGGATGTAATGTTGGAGCCAAGGCTTGGGCTGAAAGAAACGAGGCAAGGTTGCATATAAAGGGAGTCATCAGAACAAGAACCCACCCAGTTAATACCGCACCTTGTAAAAAGAAAAGGCCTAAGGGAAAGTGCATGGAAATGTAATTCAAGGGGTGGGGTCCAGGCTCCATCCTAAACAGACAATAGAATTTGGCAGCATCAGCCATATGATTCTGGCTTTGGAGTCATGAAGGATACAGGAATAAAGGGATAATCTTCTTTTGTGGTTTAGGACAGCATCTGAGTCCAGATGTGTGGCAGGGGAGACCTGCATGGAGGCGTACAAAGGCTACCAAGTGAAGCTGTGACAGTGAAGTGTCTTCAGCATTTGTAACCCCAAGGTATTGGAGATGCCATATCTGTCTGATGTCTCCTGAGGAGAGCTACAACATGAAATGGAATCAATTTAAGAAAGAGAACTGTGTTCCAATCAACAAGTCAGGAAGGAATGGGAGACCGAAGAGCCATTTAAGCGCTTTGAGATTGGCCATAGAGCAACAACAGCTGGAGTTTGCCCTGGTGGTTTTCGGTCTTGCTTTGGTCCAGTATTTCCTCACTACGCTTCCTTTTCCTCTTTTGGAATGGTAATGCATATTCTATGCCATTGTATGTTGGAAGTACATAATTTGCTTTTTTACAAAAGAGTACAATGAAAGAGATCCTGCCTGCTTGTTCTTTTATAAATTAACCTTTTTAAAGTAGAGCACAAGTGTGCAAAACCTTAGATTTGTTTTCTTTTTTTTTTCTTTTTTTCTTTTTTTGGTTTTTCGAGACAGGGTTTCTCTGTATAGCCCTGGCTGTCCTGGAACTCGCTTTGCAGACCAGGCTGGCCTCAAACTCAGAAATTCTCCTGCCTCTGCCTCCTGAGTGCTGGGATTAAAGGCATGTGCCACCATGCCCGGCTTCTGAAACTTTTTTATAAGAATGTACAGGAAACATTATATTTACTTACAAACACATACATAATGTATACACTAATGTATGTGTATAATACTCACACACATACACACACATACAAATGAAATTACACCCGTAGTGAAAATTTGGGAATTTTATTTCTTAAAAAAAACCACAAAAATATAAGAATATATTTTCATTTTAATCCCAGGTGTAGCCGGTTCTATGTGGCTCAATAAAAACTTCTAATTCATTATAAGCCTGTCCTGGTCTCTGGAGAGAACAGCCCAGCTACACCAGAAGCCTTCTCCCTGGGGTCTAACTCTCATACTATCTAAAGGTGCTGTGCAAGCTGCCAAAGGATAAGAGCAATCATTACTCCCACCCAGCTGTAAAACCTGAGAACCACAACAAAGACCAGCATGGCAAACTATCCCTAATGGTGCTATTATGGTTGGCTTTAATACCAACCTGTCACAAATTATAATCACCTCAGTAGGGAGTCTTAATAGATGCAGGATGACTCACCACAATTGTGAATGACACCTTCTAGTAGCAGTCCAGATAGAAAGTGTACAGAAGAACGATCCCCCTTTCGCTTTCCTTACCTTCCCTCTTCCAATGACTTGATTTACTCTTTTGCTGCTGTTGATTCTTTCACTGATATGAGAAACAGTGTTTCTAGACTCCATCATGAGCTAAGGACCAGTGGCTTTCTGGGAGGAACCTGTGCCCTTCCCTGAGCCTTGAGTAGGCTAAACAGACCCACAATGGTTTTACACCTCGCTGGAGTCTCTGGGCTCCTAGGAGGACTTAAGACTCTGTTCGATATTCTCAAGGGGAATGCAAATTCTAATCCTCTAGGCAATTAACTGGTGAGGGACAAGTAGTTTTACAGAAAGTAGAGAAAGCATTAACCAACAACAGATACATTATATAGACTATAGATCAATTGTTGGCTGTTTGTGCTATTACTCATATTCCCACAGCAGTTCTTTGGCAAAAGGGAGCATTAATGTAGATTTATCTTTCTTCATCTCCAAGTAAAGTTTGAACACCCTATTATGAAGCTGTTGCTGTGTTAATACAGAATTATAGGATAGAATCATGAAAGTATTTTGGAAAGAATGTCTTAAGAACCTGATGAAACATTTATTCCTTATTTCAAACAGCGATTAAATTTGTTATTGGAGAATACTGATATTTGGCCTATTGCATGGCAAACTTATTGGGCAAAATTGATAATCATTATCCAAAAGACAAGTTGTTACAATTTGCTTCTATTCATGCTTTGAATTTCCTGTAACTTTATGTATATAGCCAATAGAAAAGGTGCTCATTGTACTCACAGACAGCTCATCTAATGGGAAGGCAATATATATAAAATTGGATTACATGTTCATTCTCTTTGAGTTTACCTCCACTTCAGCACAGATTATTGAATTACATGATGTAGCCACTGGTTTTGAAATGTTAAAAAAATCAAGCTTTTAATTTGTATATTGATAGCCAATATATAGCTCATGGTTTACAACTGCTTGAAACTGTTCTGTTTTTAAATACTGCTAATTCTCAATTTTTTGCAGTTATTTATGCAAATACAACTCAATGTAAGGGAATGTACTGTTCCTTACTTTATAGGACATTTAAGAGCTCATACTGGATTGCCTGGATCCCTTAGTGAGGGAAATACCACAGCAGATTTGTATCCCAGGCAGATTATAGGCCTTACACAAGGTATTGTGGAACTTTTTAAGACAATATCTCATACAAGGGGGGGGAATTATATCCCCGTGTAAGACTCTGGGGAGCCTTAACTTACAGGGGACCCCCTGAGTGAACCATGTGGAGCCAGGATCGATGCAAAAAGCAAGAGGAATTTACTGTTCCAGTGCACTGGGGTCGTCCCAGACCCGAAGGAGAGGCGGCAACATCCCAGCATCCGTTCGTTGAGTTTTTATAAGGTTTCCAGGGGCAGAACAGAGCATCAGCAACTAGGCACAATATGATTTACAGAACAGTGCACCCTTTAAACTGATTGGTCTTTAGGGAATGAGGTAGCAAGGACTTCCCTTGTCTGAAGGTGAGCAATGGACAGTCCTGTGGTATGTGTCCCCACCCGCAGGTCAGTTCCCGCCCTGTGGGCTGAGAAATGCTAATTAGCCTCTCCCTTCGGGAGGAGGGAGAGTGTTTCATGACCTTCCCAAAGTACCTATGCTGACCTTTTCACTCATATACCACATTATTTAAATCATGCCCTTTTTATTTAAAAATTTTAAAATTTGGATACAAGAAACTCTCTGCTGATGGTACCCTACAACCAGGCATATTTATGCCTAGGTGAAATGGAAGGATCCACTTACTGGCATATGGTATGATCCCGATCAGGTATTTAATATGGGGAAGAGGACATGTTTGTGTGGTTTTTCCCCACAGGATGCTGCAAGAGTGTGCTAGCTGCCAGAGTGATTAGTGTATCATGTTGATGCTGGGACAACGAATGATGCTGACCTATGAGCTTGATGAGTGCCCTTACAATGGTGACAGAAAAGCTTTATTGGATATATGTTCTTGACCCACCTTTGCTTGGACAAGTCCCAGACTGGACAAGTTACCTTGATTCTAGCTTTTAGACCTTATGGGACAGAGAACATGGAGACTGTGGGAACTGACTTAAAAAATTAATCAAAAGGAGAAGTTATAAAGACTTTTCTCTTTCCTTTAATGTGATCAGTTATTCTGACTCAATCATGGACTGATCTAGAAATCAATCCAATATTGGAAAAAGGAAATGATAGTCTTCATTTGGAAGGCTGGTTCTGGACATTCTCAGAGACATATTCGGAAGTTAGTTACAGTTCTGTATGAAGTTTCATTTGCAGTGGACACAATTGGACAGGACCTGGATTTCAAACAAGTGTCAGTGCACGTGCTTAAGCTCCTAATCTTTTCTTCCTTCAACAGGGAGGACTATGTGCAACCCTCCAGGAAAAAATGTTGCTTTTACAGCAATCATTCAGGAATAGTAAAAGGTTCTGTGGCTCAAGTTTGAGAAGGACTAGCCAAAAGGAAAAGAGAAAAGGAACAAAATATGGATAGTTTGAATCCTGATTCTCCACTTTCCCATGGCTTACAACTTTACTTTTTACACTGCTTGGACCATTAATTATAATCTTGTTGCTTTTATCTTAGATTGGTTGCCTTCAGACAGGATTGTTTTCAGCAAGCTCAGCTATTCACCATGGCAGTTATTCATCGCTATGAAGAAATGCATTGAGTACATATTCAAATGTCCTTCATGGCTTTGGTCTGAATGGGAAAGAGTGTGCTTTTGAAGGTCGGTAGCCAGAGATGAGTAAGAGTGTTCTTGAGCTCCTATTGACCTAAGACAGAGACATACATCAAAAGATGAGTTTGTCATCCATGACAGGTAAGAAGGAGCAATATAGACACCAGCCTAACACAAGCAGGGTCGCCTAGCTACTCTTTACCCTAGATGGGATTATGGAAAACAAGTAAATCTTTTGTCCCTATACAGCCCATCTTTAAAAAACAAAAAACAGGGGAAATATGTTCTTTCCCCAGCCTTGAGTAGGCTAAACAGACGCACAATAGTTTTACAACCTAGCTGGAGTCTCTGGCATCTCTGCATCTGCAATTCCCCAGGAATTGACCACTCACTGAGCTTGCTTTGCAACTCAATCCAGCTGAAACAAAGGATGGGGTCTTTGGAGCCTCCTTATATAAACACAGTGCTAAATATTAAACTTTGAGCCTTGATCAGTGTCTTAGTTAGGGTTTTACTGCTGTGAACAGACACCATGACCAAGGCAAGTCTTATAAAAAACAACATTTAATTGGGGCTGGCTTACAGGTTCAGAGGTTCAGTCCATTATCATCAAGGTGGGAGCATGGCAGTATCCAGGCAGGCATGGCGCAGGAAGAGCTGAGACTTCTATGTCTTCATCCAAAGGCTGCTAGTGGAAGACTGACTTCCAGGCAACTAGGGTGAGGATCTTATACCCACACCCACAGTGACACACCCATTCCAACCAGGTCACACCTATTCCAACAAGGCCACACCTTCAGATGGTGCCACTCCCTGGTCCAAGGATATACAAACCATCACAATCAGAAACTTTGTCTTGGCTTCATCCTTCTCTCTCGCACCCTGTTCCTTTTTCATTTTTCAGCCCCCCCTTTCAGGTAGACCCAGTTCATCCATGGCTGCTGGACAGCTATAGGAACCTTCCAGGTTTACATTACAAGGTGAGTCAGTTACTGATGTCTGATGAGGGTCATGGTCACTAGAGGAGAACATACCGCAGTTTTTTCCTTCCTTCCTTCCTTCCTTCCTTCCTTCCTTCCTTCCTTCCTTCCTTTCTTTCTTTCTTTAAAGAAAGCTCAACTATAAAAATATAAAGTAGATAGCATTTATTTTACAAAGTCATGTTATGACACAGAAGCATCTACATAATGAACAGGGAATAAAGAATTAGTGTCCGTGAACAGTAAAATATCCTATCTCCACTTAGAAAAATTACAACAAAGGTGTTAGTGGTAGTTTAATTGCCAAGAACCTTTTTAAAAAAAACAATGGCTTTTGTGAAAGACTTCAACGGAGTAGTACATGTTTTCAGCACTTACAGAATATCCTTATAAGGAGTTAACTGCCCACATGCTGCCAATTTCTCTGTGAAGATATAAGTTCTTTGGCTATAGCAATAAAATTGGCTGACCTTGCTTTCTTAAAGTAGTAAAATTTCTAGTTGTATTATACCTACCGACAAGTTTAGCTATCACTCATCAAATAAGCTTTTTTTTTTTTAAAGAAACCATTAAAGTCAGTCACAACTGATAAAAGTGCAAGGAAGAACTGAGCATGTAGTGCCCAACTCCAGTTGACAGAGCTACAGCACAATCCATGGAAGAAGGTCCAGAAAAATTCTAAGAGCCTGAGGACCAGGATACCAAATAGCATCTTCCATATATAATAGGAAAGCTGCACCCATGAGCTTGAAACAATATGATCAACTAAACAAGACCTTCACAATGATAACACCCACTGACATGGACAAGGAAATCTCACAAGGCTACACCTTAATGGATGAAGAGCTATACACAATTAATGGCTTCAGAGAGAGGGAGCTTTGGCCGTTTCCAAGGACAACTGCTCCCTCCACCCCAACCCCTCCCCCACTAAGTAATCCAATCCCAAATTGTCATATCTAAATATATATACTCATGAACACTAAATAGACTCAGTAGATTGTATTTATATATAAATGTTGAGGTTTGGTCTTTTACTATGTATTATAATGCTAAATACTGGCTACCAAGGCATGGTTGCCCCCAGGGACACAAGAATCCTCACAGACACCAAGTGATGCTATATGGCCTTGCTCCTTAATTTAAAACTATTGGTTGAATTAAGATGCCGACAGCCTATAGCTGGGCAGAAGAGAGGTAGGTGGGGTTTTGGTTCCCAGGCTTAGGGTCTGAGGAGGACCATAAGAAGGAGAGAAGAAAGTGGAGAGGGGAGAAGACACCATGGGGTGGGTGAATCATGAAAACATGGCCATGAGAGCTGGCTAATTGGCGTTAAGAGCTGCCCAGATGTAACATGGCAAGTCATAACTCAGGGTTATTAAGAGGGAAGTAGATACTAATAGCTTAGAGGGTATCTGTCCAGCTCTAGTGCTTTAAAGGCTTATCATAAATATAAAGATATTGTGTCTTTTATCTGTGAACTGAATGATATAAGGTGGGATATAAAGCCCTGATTAAGATTAAATATTTACATATATATGTACTATATATTGCAGTACATATATATTTGTTTTATCATATCACTATATGTATTACAATATATTATAATTATAATACAACATATGTTATAGTAAATATACATGTGTGTGTGTGTGCATTACTTTGAATATGTTTGGCCCAGGGAGTGACACTATTAGGAAGTGTGACCTTGTTGAAGGAAGTATATGTCACTTTGCTGGTGGGTTTTGAGACTCTCCTCCTAGCTGTCTGGAAGCAACTCTCCTGTTTGCCTTCAGAACAAGATGTAGACCTCTCAGCTCTGCCTGCACCATGCCTGCCTAGACACTGCCATGCTCCCACCTTGATGATAATGGACTGAACCTCTGAACCTGTAAGCTAGTCCAAATTAAATGTTGTCCCTTACAGAAGTTGCCTTGGTTATGGTGTCTCTTCGAAGCAATGAAACCCTTAGACAGTGTGTGTGTGTGTGTGTGTGTGTGTGTGCCACAGAAGACGTTAGAGGAAAAGAGGCAGGGGAGGAACTTGTGTATGAAACTCTAAAAAAGATTGAATTAAAAGTTAAATAAAATTATTGATCTCACCACACTTCCCCACATAAAACAAAAGAGAAGTAAGTCATTGCCAAGGAAAAATAAAACAAAATTTTCTCCATTTGGGCTTTTAGTTTAAATAGACTACACCTAAGGTTTTGAAGAGAGAGAGAGAAACAGAGAGACAGAGAGGAAGGGAGGAGAAAAGAAGAGAGAGGGAGAGAGAAGAAAATCTGGGTGAGGTAGAATAACCGTTTCCTTAAAAAGAAAAGTGTGGCCAGGCAGTGGTGGCACCTGCCTTTAATCCCAGCACTCGGGAGGCAGAGGCAGGCAGATCTCTGAGTTTGAGGCCAGCCTGGTCCACAGAGTGAGTCCAGGACAGCCAGGGCTACACAGAGAAACCCTGTCTCAGAAAAAAAAAAATGTGTGGTGAAGGGCTTCTGGCTTCTTGCTAAGCAGTCAGAGTTACATGGAGAGAGGTGGAATCTCCCACACCAAGACATCATCACTCCTTCATCACAGAATCAGCTTCTGGACACTTAAAAAGGGCTACAAGTGTTACAATATATTCACACACAAAATACTAGTAAAGGCAAATGAAACAACTTTTTCTAAAAACTTAATTTCCAAAGATTCTTTCTTCATAGGACTGATAACACTTCACTCCATATTGCCAAAACAAACTTTCAGCAATGGGATCAGAGATTTGGTGTTGGAAAACACTTGCTCTCATCATGGCTGGTCTGATCTGGTAGGTAGCCTTTATTTCTCCTGTTGTCTATTTCCTGTTGTCTTCCAGAACATTCACTTAAATGGATATATTATCACTTCCTAACTAACTGTGAAGTCAAAAGACATTGTGAATGTATGCTTTCTGTTTCTAAGAATGGCAGATATGTCTAACTGTAGCTATTTCATATGAAACCTTGGAAATTATTTGTATAGTTTTACAGTTCAGGGAAGCGAGCTCCTGAGGGAATTGTAACAGCACTGTTGATTGGTTGCCATATTGTGCTGCAGTTGGAGTGGGTCTCCCGAACTGGCTAAGTTCTTTTTCTAGTTCTTTTTAACATTTTATGTAGTAGTAGTATTGTGAGGGTACGTGTGTGTACATGTGGAGGTCAGTTTTCCTTCTACAGTGTGCATCTCCAGATCAAACTCACGTCATCAGGCTTCAATGACTAAGCCTATGCTATTTCCTTTACCGAATGGACACATTTCTTAGTGTGTTTCTGCTCGGAAGGAAGGGTATCCTGGGACACGGAAGGCCAGGAACCACATAGCTCTGATGTGGGACAATGTCCTAATGAAAAGGCATCCTGAGACGCTGGGGGCCAGGAACTACACAGCTATGAGAGGAAGCCTCCTCAGCAGAGATGTTGCAATTCCGAGGGGAGGGTATCCCCAGCTGACCCTTAGCCTTGCTCCTCTCTTCACTTTGCTTCTTCTCTTCATTGCTTCTTTTATTTTGGTTCCTTCCAACGAGAGTCATGCCACGCAGAAAATCTCATGAGATTTTTGGAGGGTTCAAGGTATGGAGGAACGAATCCAGTGATGGCTGCTCCTCTGCTCCCAGGAGCAGAGTGTGGGGAATTGGACAAAGGGGTACTACTTATATAGGATTTCTGAGGGGGCGGAGCTTCTCAGGGAAGAGATTTCCAGAGTGAGGATTGGTGAGATTTCAAGTCCTGAGCTTGGGCAACTCAGGGATTGGTGGGTTTCCTGCTCAGGGACTGGTAGTTTTTTTGTTTTGTTTTGTTTTGTTTTTGTTTTTGTTTTGTGGGAAGCTGAGGGATTGGTGGCTCTTTTCAACCCCCCTTTCCCTTCATCAGGCCCATGAGTTAGGTTGGGAAGTCCTCAACTGCAGCAGGCTTTTGCGGAGGAACCATCTCCTGGGGCTACTGGGAGAGGCTGGAGGGGAGGTGCTGCCTCTGTGGACAACTCTTACGAGCCAACTCCTGCAGCTCCTGTAATGGCTAAAGAATGAGGAGCTTTTGTGACACAGCCATTTTAAACCAGAGCCGCCATTTTGGACAGCTCCTGTGGCACATTTTACTGCAGTGGTGGATGTAGGCTGGGGCTGGAAGGACTGGCTTTTGGTGCACAGCAACTTTTGTGATGCAGAGTTCAAGGACTACAGAAAGACCATTGCTAGAACATAAAAAAAGATTAGAAATTTTGTGAATGAAGTTGGTAGGGATATAGAAGTAGTTAACTTAAAAGCCTTAATTAATGCTTTTAAGTTTAGGCAAAGAGAAGACAAAAGGGTAAATGTGCCACTGCATCTGTCTACACAGAAATAAAAAGAATAAAGGGCAGGGAATTGTTTTAGAACTCTGTCCCGTCATTTAGCTCCATCGGACTTTCCAGCTGGTCAAATTTGCCTCCAAGGCACTGTTTCCAAAATCTTAGTGACCCTGCTTCTTTGGGGAAAGGTTCTACAGTAAATTCCTCGCTAGCACTTGAAATGTGGGGAAATGCTTAATACTCATCATTAGAAAAAGACAAAGACACACTTAAAAGTTGGTCTGAGCCAGGCGGTGGTGGCGCACGCCTTTAATCCCAGCACTTGGGAGGCAGACACAGGTGGATTTCTGAGTTCGAGGCCAGCCTGGTCTACAAAGTGAGTTCCAGGACAGCCAGGGCTACACAGAGAAACCCTGTCTCGAAAAATCAAAAAAAAAAAAAAAAAGTTGGTCTGAGGATTAGATAATGTGATGCCTAAATTAGATGATGTATTTAAAGGTTTTATCCAACTGACAACACCCATTAAACACTAAAATAGAAGATCAAAGGGGGTAGGGTGAATAGTAGTTTTAGCTTGGCTAGGCACTTGAAGCCAACAGTGTTGGTGTCCAAATTAAAAATGAGACTTATTGGGGCTGGAGAGATGGCTTAGTGCTTAAGAGCACTGGCTACTTTTTCAGAGGACCTGGGCTCAGTTACCCCCATATGGCAACTCATAACCATCTGTAACTTCAGTTTCAGGGGATTGGACACCCTTTTCTGAACTGACGGTTCCTGTATACACATGGTGAACATAAACTCTGGCACACACATACATGTAAAATATTTTTTCCAAAGCCCTCAGCATCACCATTATGAAGTTTGAAAATCGGTGAAAAGGATCCAGATACCTAGAGCAGGGTTTGGTAAATCTGGGACAATTATAGACGTCATTTTTTTAAATCCTTTTTTTAAAGATTTCTCATATATATGTATATATATAGGCTTCTAAGGAATAAAATATTTTAAGATTAAATAAAACTCCAGTTATTGGTCTGTTTTGTGTATTCTGGCAATGGAACTGGGGGCCCTCACACATGCTCATAATTCTGTTATTTAGAATATTGAAACTATGGAGGCCAGGTTTGAGTTTCATTCATGCCCTTGAATACAATTAACCTTAAAACTTGCAGCTAGATTACCATCAGCCTATTACAAATCTAAGACTTCTTAAGTGCTGTCAAGCTTTATATTAAGTACTCCAGTGAGGTAAGCGAATCAGGGGTCCCGCATTCTAAGTGACACGGGTTAAGTTAGAGACATTGCCTAATTTTCCCAGGGCCACAGGACATGGCAGAGCATTTCCATTCATATCGTTCATTCTGAAGTACTTACTCTTAATCCTTGTATTCTTAATCCTGCTTCTTTATGACCTCGTTTGGCTTTTAGTATTTCTCCCAAGTCCTAGCTTAGTTTGATTGTTGGGTATGATTTTTTAAAGATTTATTTATTATTATATCTAAGTACACTGTAGTTGTCTTCAGATGTACCAGAGAGGGTGTCATATCTCATTACAGATGGTTGTGAGCCACCATGTGGTTGCTGGGATTTGAACTCGGGGCCTTCGGAAGAGCAGTCGGTGGTCTTAACCACTGAGCCATCTCTCCAGCCCCGAGTATGATTTCTTAAAGACAAAAAACAGAACAAGAAAAAAAATTGTTTTTGACCAGCTGGACGATGATACTTTTAAAAGGACAAATCTATATCTATGAATTAACACATATATAAATAAATGTGTCAATTTGGGCAAATTTTGGTGGTTCTGGGAATTGAATCCAGGGCCTTGTTTAGGCAAGTACTATTACCATTCATTGAACATCTCAATTGTTTATTTTACATGTACTATTTATTAGCCTCAGTTATGGTTTAAAAAAAGATTTCAGCCACCTTTTTAGTATGGCAGCCAGATTACTGGCATTCAAATAACTGCCCTTGAAAGTTAGTTGCTTTGAGCTGCCATAGGTCTTTGAAGAATGTTGTCATTTGCTTAGAAGATGATTGTTTTTAAATTGCTTTGGGAACACTTTTTTGGAGCTCCAGTAGAGCAACCCTATTCAGCTGGTTCACTTGTTACTTTTCTGGTCCATCTTGCTGTTTCCAAGAATTACCTTTATCTCAATGGGTATTTACCACTTAAGCATGTGAAAAACATTCTAAAGGCAAGTGCAAACAAACTATTTCCAAATAATTGGTGCAGCAGTTTGGACTAAGTTTGGCGGTTGAGGGGAGGACTTGAAGATCATGTCTCATTGAACATTTAAAACCCCAAGATGAACAGTCCCTAATACAAGGAAGCAGGCTTTTCAGTAGGAGCTGTGTAGATACACTGGCAAACCCTAAACAGATGTATGCATAATCATTCCCATCCAAATACATAACTGGGAGCTCACATACTTAAGTGGAGCAGTGAAGGATATGGGGATGAACAAGGGCTCATCTGAATTTCCAGTTCCCTCAGATAATAGGAGGCAACCATGTTGCTTTTATCTATATCCAAAGCTTTGTTTTTAGAAGAGTAGGACTTAAAGTCTCTGAAATAATGCTGAACTTCTTACTGAATAACCCATGACTGTGGCACATTTATAGTAGGTGGTGACTATATTGCTTGGTACAGTTTTGGTGGGTATGATGCAAATGGCACAACTTAAAAGCTGACCTGTGGTTATGCAGACATCCTTTTCTGCTGATCCACATAACAAAAATGTGTGTAGGATGCTGGGCAGTAGTGGCACACGCCTTCAATCCCAGCACTCAGGAGGCAGAGGCAGGTGGATTTCTGAGGCCAGCCTGGTCTACAAAGTGAGTTCCAGGACAGCCAGGGCTACACAGAGAAACCCTGTCTCGAAAAACCAAAAAAAAAGAAAGTGTGTAGGTGATGAGTTTTGAAGAATGCCTTGTGATGCAGGTCTATAATCAAAGCCACTTAGAGGCTGAAGCAGAATCACAAATCCAAGGCCAACCTAGGGAACAGCCTCAACATTAAAATAAGGAGTCTGGGGAGTCAAGCTGAGCACTAGGGTATTTGCCTAGCATGAACTGAGGCCCTGGGCTCAACAGCCAATTTCTAACAAATTGAATCACCACACACTAAAAACCCTAGAAAGTTGTGACACAAAGGGTGGACTTCACCAAAACTACTGAGGAACTGACTCTGAATATCAATAGAGTTCTGCAGGTGCCACGGAAAATTCAACTTCAACAAAACACTGCCAGCTTAAGATGTGTAAAAGAAAAATTCTACCCACCTATCACTGTGTGATGATGTGCTTGGAAAGAGTCACCTCAATGAAGGACTTACACATGTCAGAGACAGGATGAAAGACGGACACTACACAAGCACACATGCACACCCATTCTGTCCAGGGAGGTCAAGCAAGAAAGTAGTCAGGGCAGAAAGCAGCAAAGACACATCTACTTCAAATGTTACTGATTTCCCAGATTCTTGGGATATGCTTTCATCTTTTTATGTAAAAGATTAAACCATCAACCAGAGACCGAAACCGAGGCCAAATAAGAAAACCCATCTGTCCACATGCAGCCAAGGCCATCAGAATCAAGACTGCAGTGAATCCTCCTTGAGTCTAAAAATTGCCCACGACCAGTTTAAAGCACCAGAACCTTAGTCAGTTTCCACCTTTTAAAACCCCAAGGATGAAAAAGCACAAATGATCACTTCATGCATTTTATTGATAGTCTATATTTTAAGTCTGCAGTATGACATCGTACATAGGGAAAAAGCTTCTTCCTAAAAGATAGCTATTAATAATCAAACCAGATTTCATGACTGACCTTTCAAGGTCTCTTTCTGCATTAAACAAGGTAAATTTTAGCAGGTGTAAAGCGCTGTACAAAAAGTTGGGTACATTCTCAAAATTCAACACAGGGTTTCCCAACCAAGTTTGCTGGATCAGATACCGGAGAAGGGTGTTTCTTTCAGGTGCAAATGGTAAGGAAACGAGAAAGCAGACAAAGCAAGCCAAGCAAATTCACTTCCCTTGGTGCTCCTCTGTTGCCTTTTCAAAGTGTCTCCTGGAGGTCAGGCCCTGGTATGACAATCACTCCAGTCTTTTGACAGCATGCACACATGTGCTTCATGTTCAAAGACTTAAGCGCAGCCCTCTTCAAATCCTTTCTTATGGGCTTTACAGAGCTTTCCAGGATTGCTGCCCAGTTCTGCACAGGAACCCAAGTAAACATCTATTCCAAAGCAGCTTTTCCATATAACCAGGCCAACTGCGTACCTACTCCACTGGACACTTCACAGGGCCCTATACCTTTAAAAGCAGCACCAGGGACAAATGGAACTAGCAAGAGGTAAAATCCAACGCTGGATACTTTAAACATGTAGAAACCAATCTGTTAAAAAATGTTAGTAACAGGGCACTGAACAGAGTTAAGGCTGGGCAGCTAGCTGGCTTGCCTCTAACTTGCAACTGGAAACAATCTTGAGAATGAGAACTAAGACAGACCTTGAAACAAGGCACAGTGGTATGTATGACAGGGTTCACTTTCACTGCGCATCTCTAGCTGCTTTCCCAAATGATTATAAAGCAGCTGTGGGACTTCAGTAAACAAATCCTTGCTGGGTTGGGGTGACACATAACTATAATCCCAGTCATCAGGAGGATCACTAATTCCAGGCCAGCCTGGGCTACAAAACAAGACCCTCTCAAAATACCCAAAGCAAATTGTCCCATGTATCTCACTGTAATTTTGAGTGGTTGGTAACCTTTTTAAGATTTGAATCCAGACATCTACATGGACATGAAAAAAAAATCATAAACCTGATACTTAAAAAAAAACAAAAAACAAAAACCCCGGTAGTTCTATTCTAAGCTGTGGGCTTTTAGATACAAACTATGGCGACTTACAGGAGGCCACTTCCTGGAGTGTTGGATAGTATTTTAGAAATGTTCCAATGAAGGTGAATTTGAGTGCTAAGTACCTGCATTCCTAACATTCAAGAAAGAGGCAGAGGCACAAGGACTGCCACAAATCTAAAGCCAGCCTGGTCCACAGAGTTCCAGGCCAGCTGTGAGCACACAGCAAGATCTTACCTCAAGAAAGGTAACTCAATGCTAAAAAATTTAAAGGGTGGCTATTGATTGAGCTCACAACTGTTTTTATTAAACTGAACTTAAAAATATTCTTTCCCCAGATCTTGCACTTTAACTTCCCATGATACATCAACATACACTTAAAAAAATTTTTTAGAAGAACCATTTACTAGTTAACTCAATAACAACACTGTTACTGTGCATTAGACATATTGAACTGTACTAAAGGGGAAAAAGAAACACCTTCACATGTGCCTTCTCCACCTCGTTACACAGGTATAGAAAGAATACTTCCAGAGAGTGAAAAATCTTAGATTAGCCAAGAATCTAAGTGCCCTGCAACATGGCTTCCAGGTACTGTATATTTTTGGTTAAGACGTGTGACACGGAAGCCAGTAAGAAAAAACATTAAATCAGCTAAGGCAGATTACAAATTATTTCCTTTCACAAAAGAACTATCCTCCATCTGTTAAAAAAAAAGTCAACCACAAGGTGCCACTGTATTCTAGCAAACTGTCAGAAATGGCCTTTAACAGTCATTTTGTAACATAGACCTCTTTATCACATGGTTATCTGGAGACTCATTCATAGAAGCAGGTGGTTAAATACAAAATGTGCTAAATGCTAACCCTTCATAACTATAAGACATTGATAAAAGCAGAGAATACTTGGAACAGAAACAAAGTTTTCCCAGGAGAAAAAAAAACAAAAACAAAAACAAAGCAAAATATTGCTTAAGGTAACAGAGCAAACCAGTTCCCTAGCTTGGATGGAGTCTAACAACTGTGCCCTAGAGACCGAGCATCTCCTGGCACTAACCTTTTGTTATCAAACTGACAATTACCTGTTCCAACACTAGCATGTGAGCCTTCTCCCTCTCCCCACCAAAGCCACCTCCATTTATATGGAGGTCAGGGCAGTGCAACTAACATGTTCTTTTTCAGAGAAAATGTTCCAAATTCCCACCACAGCTT
Source organism: Mus musculus (assembly GCF_000001635.26). Classification (NCBI taxonomy): domain Eukaryota; kingdom Metazoa; phylum Chordata; class Mammalia; order Rodentia; family Muridae; genus Mus; species Mus musculus. Next base: position 103,959,527 of record NC_000086.7, read on the forward strand.
ATTCTGCATGGTTACTACAAACAGCCTGCCATTCTTAACATGTTAAATTTTGTTTTCAGCACTAATAAATCTCAACATTGTAAGCTGTGTGGAATAAAATAAAACACTGCAAACCTTTACACTAGTAAGTGGATTAAAACAATTAAAAATTCAAGGAAAATCAGGCTTTAGTACTTTCCCCTATGCTTTGAACAATGTAATCCCCCAACATTACTGCATGAAGTTCAAAGTAGGTCTTAAACACAGAACCTTTCTGTAATAAAGAAAAAGTGCGAAGATCCAAAACGAAATGTAAAGTCTTTCGCAAGAAAATGTTCCCTCAAGAATAGGCATTTGGACACTGGTGAGGAAACCAAGATTCCTGTTCTTCATTGCACACCTGACACCTACACCAACAACCTCATCTTTAACAGCTGCAACTAGTAATATAGAATAGCTGTGGACACCAAAATAAAAAAAGCAACTCCCACTAAAAATACTTGTATCCATTCTAGACAGCCCAATGTCTACGAGTGCTTCTTGAAATAGTCCACATGCAGATCAAACAAGGCTAGAAATGTAAAGACTGACTTCCAGTGTTTTTGAATAGCTTCAACATCTACATTCATAACCAGTATCCTGATTGAGTTCCCTCTAACTTCAATACTTCAGAGATGAGTAATACATTTGGGGAGGTTAGGGAGGTGCCTGCTGTCCATCACTGTGTTTAGAATGTGCTGCAGCTGTTTTTGAGCTATAGAAAATGAATCCCTCTACAATGGAACATTTTATCAAGAGGAAAACGGGATGTATTTTTACTTAACCAGGACTATCCTGCAGATCCGAAAACCAGGGAAAGGTGACAAGGAGGCTCACAAATATAAAGGAACCCTGACTTTTACATGGACAATTCTTTTTAAAAAGATAAAAATGTATTACATAAGCGCCATAAACAGTGAAATATGCTTCTATTAAAAAAAATAAGTGAAGCTTTGTTTGGACATTATTTCCTTGCAAGAGCAGTACATATCCTTTGTAAACAACTACGATATTTACAATTTACTTTCCTTAATACTTAGGTAGGACTGAAAGCCAGAAGAAAACATGAAAGAATGTACTTTGAAATAATCTTTACTGCTAAGGCAATATCAGTGAGGGTAAGCAGGTAATTCCTAAAGCAGATTTGTGTAAAACATTTTCTAGAGTACTGGACTAACCTGGGTAGTTAGCTCATTTGGTTAAAGACCAAGATTGTATATGCTCAATCCAGGTCTCTTCTGGCCTGTTAGCTTTCCCCAGAGAGAAACATTTTACAGATCTGCTCCACAGCCAAACTAATCTTAACCCCAATCAGCCTCAAAAAAAAAAAAAAAACCCACCTGAGGCAAGAGTACTGGGGTTATCACAATCTATTCTTCCTACAAAACAACAATAAAGTGCGTGTTCACAGATATGAGACAGCCACCTTATCTTCAAATACGGCAACACAATTAAAATTTGAATCTCAAATAACCCAACATGACTTCCTTTCAATAAAAAATAAAAATCTCTTAATTCACAACAGGTCTTTGTGGCCCATTAGATCTGCTAGACATAAGAGTGAAATAAGCAACTAAGTGTGCACTGGTACCTTAGAAGGTCTCAAACAAGCAAATCCGAGACATTTCCAATAGCACACACATCTGTACCAACTGAAAACCTTACTTTAAAATTGGCTTAAGTCTCTTTCCTCTACTTGTTTTTGAGGAGCAGATTGTAAAGACATCAATTTAACTTGTACTAGGTAGTAGTGGCTTCTTTTTCAAACACCCAAGAAAGCTCTGCCAAATGTACTCATCTTCTGCTTCATCTATTCAAACAGAACAGTGGGTCGGGCTGCTGTGGCTCTCACTGTAGGAATCCAGTTCACGTCTGTATTACTTACTGTCTTCATGAATATGGTCCATTCTTCAGGGCCGTTTTCTTCACCATCATGTATCACTTCCTGCCTAAATCCAAGTTAAAATACATGCTCTCCATTGGTCTTCAATGCAGCTGGGTTCTGCACGGTCCTTTCCTTTTCATGTCACAGTAGCTGTTCACAAATACACTAAATATAGATATGTTCTGCTCTTGACATCTACACACTTACAAAAGCAGCTTCGTACTTTGTTTGGTGTGTTTGTTTTACTATGCTGGCTCACAAAAAAGCAGTTCTCATTTCTAAGCATGGTACTTTACAATTTTGAATGCATTAATACAACAGTGCATTGGAAAAGTACTGAGCCTCTACAAAATAGCTTTACATTTTTAAACAAATGAATGTGATTTTTTTCACTTACACAAGCATAGGCTTTTTAATATTTCCACAAGATAAATATCTCAATTAAACTCTAAATTCGCTCTATTGTGTGCCACAGTGATGGGCTTAGGACAGTTAATACATTTAAAAGATCCTAACTGTTTAGTGTTATTTACACTGATATGTCCATCATCACCTACTCTGGAAGGTGAACAAACAATATTCAGAATGTGAATGAATTTGTGTCAATAACTGGGAATGGTATAGTTTTAGTTAATCACTTTCAAAACAAAGAATGGAACTTAGTCTTGAGTGGGGACTTTCTTCATGCCTCTCTTATGGCCTGGGAAACTTTCAAAAGAGGTCAATGGGATATAGAATATAGAAAGGAGCCACTGCTAAGGCGGCCCTTAAGACAACAAAGGAAAAACTGACAAGTGGACATGGGTAAATTATCAGTAACAGGTTAGCAATTCATCTGGTACCGAAATCAAATGTTTAAGTCCTAAAATGTTGTTTTTAAAATATTCTTTCCATCCTGAAAGAGAAACTAGAGAAAAGGCATGATACCCTAAGAAAGCAATGACTCAATTCAGCTTGTGACTTTATATTTTAAGCACCACTCAAAAAAAAAAGTGGACATAAAGCAGGTGATTTGTTTGCCCATCACTATTCCAGCTACACAGCTCAGAGTTCTGGTCTCATCACACAACACTTTCTCTGTTCCCAGAAGATAAGACTGCCCTGCGACAAATGGGACAGGTGGAATTCTCAGACAACCAGCGGTCGATGCAGTGGACGTGGTACTCATGGGAGCAAGGTAGTTTACGAAGTTTGTTGCCTTCTGTGTATTCTGTAATGCAAACACTACACGTTTTCAATGCATCATTTTCACCAAAGCTTCTCATTGCCAAGTTATCGATCTGTTCTTTAGTGAGTCCTCTAGGTTGGTCTTCATCATCTTCATTTAAAAGAAAAAACTGAGCCAGACTAAGGAATGGCAGAGAGCCACTTTCATCAAATGTGACTGGGGCCCTATGTCGACCATCTCTTCTGGATGGGCCAGACGAGCCTCCTTCACTACTGCCTTCGAACATCTCTGAGCTACTCTCGGAACTTTCACCACTTGAACTGGGGCTAGGACTTGAGCTGGAACTGGAACCAGAGCTGTTACCGCCACCAGAGCTCCCTCTTCCATTCCGTGACTCTACTCTCTCCACATTTCGGCTGGAGACTGAGGCACTAGGCTCTGAATCACTGTCACTGTACATAAAGTAGCTTAGCTCACCAAAGCCTGTCATTATCTGCCTTAACATGGTTTGAATTGCAACAGATGTAGTTTCACTTAATCCAGTATTTAAGATTCTGCGAATAGGAATCCTGATAGTACTCACATAGGTTCTCACACCTGCACGTTCAGAACGGGAAAAGGTACGCCTAAAACCTCCACGTTCACTTTCATAAGTAACTGTGTTGTTCGGAGCCTGAGATCTTGATCGAGTTCTGCTAGCTATACTATCTCTCTGCCGGTATTCTCCAGGACGAACTCTTCTTACTTGAAGATCAAGAACTATGGTTGGAGGTCTTTGGCCAGATCCTGAGGATTCACTATTGCTACCTGTGTCTGAAGAGCTTGTCCCCTGAGAGGGGTTTCTTGATCCAGAAGCTGCAAAAAGACCTCTACCTAACAACTCCGGTCCAGATATCTGCTGTCTCAGGGTCACATGGTGCCGGGTTCTAGAACTTCCTTCAGGCTCGTTTTCCGAAGACTGCTCCAAGGTCGGAGCTCTTCGTGGAATTTCACTTGTTGGCTGCAGAGGGGACCTGCTTCTTTCAGCTCTTGCTCTGGTTCTCCGATGCTCTGGGCTCCGGCTTCTTGCCCTCCTCTGAGCTCTGGTGGTCGGCACTTCTGTTACTGCTTCAGCTGAATTGCGCTCCGCTCGAGAAGGTCTGGCCGATGCTGATTCAGATGCAGAATTTTCCATTTGCCTTTGGCTGCTGCTCTCCATGTTTTCTACACTAAGACGCCTAGTGGATGGTTCACTTTCATTCTCGGAAGTTTGGCTTCCATTGTTACGGTTAACATTTATCTCTAAACTGAATCTGAAATCACCGCTGTTTGGATTAGTCCGGCTCACTGCTCTCCAGGACTGGTTTCCTCTCTGACCACTTCTTGTTGTATTTCCAGTCTGTCTGACTGAGTTAAGCCAATCTATTATAGAATCACTGTTGGTCACATCATCTGAAGACTCTCCAGCTGTTTAAAACAAAGAAGGGGAAGGGGAGAGAAAGGAACTACACGATTAGGACACTCATGGGATGCACATAAACATTAAAGAATTGTGCAACTCGGAACAAATTTTACAAATTTACATTGAAAAGAGAAAGCTAAAAGACACTTAAGCGTCAGCAGTTCTCAACCTGTGGGTTATGACCCCTTTGGGGGGCTCAAACAACCCTTTCATGGCTTTCATGGATGTCAACTAAGACCATCTGCAGATCAGATATTTACATTATGATTCATAACAGTAGCAAATTACAGCTTTGAAGTAGCAATGAAATAATTTTATGGTTGGGGGTCACCACAACTTGAACTGTATTAAAGGGTCACATCATTGGGAAGGTTGAGAGCCACTGCTCTAGAAGATGCTGAGGCTGTGGGAAGGCATGAATTTTCCAGGCCACTGTCTAAACAAAATCAAACTACATCATCATAGTCGGGGGTGGGGGTTGGGGGAGTGTTGGGGTTTTGGTCCAATTATATTTCTACCAAATTTTCATCAGTTTTAGCTGTCTTTGATACCACGAAGTTGTTTTAAAATGTAAGAATATTTATTACAGCCAGAGCAAAACTATAAACAAGGCTAACAGTTTATAATTACTTGAATATTTGTCAATTATCAAGATTTTCAATTTCTATAAAACTAAAGACTATTATTAAATGAACAGTCTGAACCTAGAGTAATTTACACTTCCATCATAGCTCCTAGGTTCCTGCAGAGAAGCACCATTCCCCAGCATACTTGCTCTCTGATACTAACAGCAAACTCTCATCAGCTGTGCCACCAAACATGTCTCCAGTCATTGCTAACAGCCCCCAGGAGGAACAAACACCCAACTGAAAGGTGCTGGGCTAACAACAGCATTTCCTTTTGCTGATAAAGCCACATTCATAAATAAGGAATGAGTAGGAGAACATTTCAACGGATGTAGAAAACCAAGGGGAGGAAACTCAACTTAAATAGGTGACTTTCACTGTTGCTCAATTAACAAACAATCCAAAGGTGAGGCAGACACAGCAGTGTCACCCTCCTCCCCAAATAGCAAGAGCATGACATTTCTCTTTTTATGAGTACTTAGCACCAGATTAATTTGTGGCATTTCTGGATAATCTTTGGTTGAAATTCACTATTCGAAAGTTCCTATGTTTCCAACCCCGACCCACCTCCCCAAACAAAATGTACCTCTATTTTCATCGGGGCTCTGTGGTGGTGGACCCTCTTTAATTTGTTGTAGTCTTCTGAGCAACTCTTCCTCAGTACTTTCACCTGAAAGTTGAACATGTGTTGCAAAATTACAAATTAAGAACAGCAGGTCAGTTTCTGTCTTTTCCACACCCCCCCCAATGATTCTTTTTAAAGAAGGGTCCATACAAGATGACCTCAAACTCAAGAACCTCCTGTGCAATTGGGATTACAGGCAAGTGCCACCATGTCCTGTCAGGCTTTGTGATCTGCACTTTAAACTGTTTTGCCAGAAAGCAGGGTAACTGAATAACAGCAGGGCCAGAAGTGCAGTTAAGACATTCTAATTAAAGTTTAGTACTGTTTGCTCAAAAAGCTCCGCCTAAGCCTTGCTAAAACCCTAACATCTGAAAATGAATGAAAGTGATTACTTACTCTAACTCTCCTTTCTCCCCTCCCTTCCCCCCTTCTCTCCACGTGGCCATGACTGGTCTCCCTCTTTCTACCTTCTCTCTGCATTTCTACAATAAAGCTCTAAAATCATTGAGAGAGAGAGAGAGAGAGAGAGAGAATGAATATGAATGAAATCGTCCACAGGTTAGTGGAAATAGTCAGTTGTAACTAGGATCAAATGAGACCATACCTCAGTGAAATTATAACTAAGGACAAGCTGTTTACCCACAGCTAACTCTGTAGGGTTGCAGGTGGGACACATTCAGAGAATAAGATGAGATGACAAAATGAGTCGATGAGTCTATCCTCGACACCAAAGGCCCATTGGTTATTTTGTACCCAGATGCATAGCTAGCTAAACTGTTCACCTCAATTCTTATTTGATCCATTTCACTAAAGATTTATAATTCAAAAATCACAAACATCTCTGACAGGAATACTCTAATTATGAACCAGGCAATAAATATAGTAGCAGCCGGGCGTGGTGGCGCACGCCTTTAATCCCAGCACTTGGGAGGCAGAGGCAGGTGGATTTCTGAGTTCAAGGCCAGCCTGGTCTACAAAGTGAGTTCCAGGACAGCTAAGGCTACACAGAGAAACCCTGTCTCGAAAGACCTAAATAAATAAATAAATAAATAAAGTAGCAACTGCCATTTTGCATCTCCTGTATTAGTAACTTTTCATTAAGTAAAGAAACATTATAAAACAAGCTGTTTCTTTAAAAACCCAGCAACATATATATATATATATATATATATATATATATCACATATTACATGCAGCTTACCTGGGGTGCCCAGCAAATTGTTGTCTCTCATAAGTCTATAATCTTCTTCACTGAGATTATTCACAAATTGATAGAAAGCCTCTTCCCGATCCAAGCGATCCATTTGACTTCTGCGCTGAGCTGCAGACTGGTCACTTCCTTTATCGTTAGAATCTGAGTTCTCCATCTTGGTGATCAAGTGGAAAATTATCTAAAAAGCAAAAAGACCAAATTGAAAACAGACGCCATTATGCATTGCGTACCTTTATTTACTTGGAAACTACAATGCAGGAATAGATGTGAACTTTAAGAAAAACAAATAAATTAAATATAACAAAACTTTGGGAAAGCACTGGTAAGGTAGCAACCATAGTGTTTGTTTGGGCCTAATTCAGTAATGTGGCCTATTTTTATCTTCTTTGTAATCTAAAAATGGCTTTTTACATGGTAGGAAGTGAACCTAGGGCCTTCCTTGAATACGTCCCACCATGAGGATACACATCCAGCTCCTGGGTTTGATAGTTATTTCAGCCAGGGAAGTCTGTGTGGTCCAGTCAACTCAAACACGGTTCTCCGGCCTAAGCCTCTTAAGTGCTGGGCTTATAGACATGTGCCATAATGCTTGGCTATTTTCACATTCTCAAAAATGTTTGCCGTGTATGAAAAATAGGAAATACACACCAGTATCCCTAGTCTTAGTGAAGCACAGCCATGCATGCTTGTGTTATGGGTGAAATGAGCAACTGGGACAGACTGTAAGTGGGTCCCTCACTACTTTGCACCGCTGCTCTCTGCACTTCCAGTTACCTCAATGCACTTGCAACTTGATATGATTTCAAGTATGGCATGTGTATCATCCTGTGACTTTTTAAAAACATGCAAGTATAGACTCTTTGCAGTAACTGAGAAACACATTTGAACAACACATATAAAAAGCACAGCAGAGGCTACCTACTTTTTTTTTTAAAAGATTTATTTATTATTTTATGTAAATACACTGTAGCTGTCTTCACACACTCCAGAAGAGGGCGTCAGACCTCGTTACGGATGGTTGTGAGCCACCATGTGGTTGCTGGGATTTGAATTCTGGACCTTCGGAAGAGCAGTCGGTGCTCTTACCCACTGAGCCATCTCACCAGCCCGGCTACCTACTTTTAACCGCATTAGATGACCAAGGTTGCACTTTGGCAGATACTATCAGTACGCTAAAGTAGTATAAAATTAGACTAAAATATTTGTCAAAATGGTCCCAATTCAAGAAAAAAAATCTATGCTCTGCTAATTAGAAAACCCAAGGTGAAAGATCTCGTCTAAAACATTTCATTAAAAAAATACATTGTACTTTTATTTAGCTGTTAAAAATGGAAATTTACAGGTCAGTGGATGAAGCTAGAAAAACAACCTGAGTAAGATAACTCAGACTCCAAGAAAAATAATGTTTTCTCTTATATGTGGACACTATTTTCTAAGTCCTTGAGAGGCATGTTGCCGTTCATATAAGCAGAGGTTAGGTATCAGCAAGCAGCTGGGGAGGGGTTCATGTGCCTCTGGTTTCCAACAGAGAGAAAGGGGTGGAGCTGCATGAGTGGGAAGGATCACAGAAGTTGCCAAGGGAAACCATGGTCAATATATTGCATAAAAAACCCTTTGGTTTCTTCCTTTCCTTTCCTTTTTTCTTCTTCTTTTTTTTTTTTTTCTGAGGCAAGGTTTCTTTCTCTGTGTAGCCCTGGCTGTCCTGGAACAGAGAGATCTGCCTGCTTTTGCTGGGATTAAATGCATATACCACCACCATCCAGCCAAAACCTTTTTTTTTTTCAATTAAAAAAAAAAGCAAAAATGAAAGCTTATTCAAGTTTCCAAATGGCTCAATTTTTTTTCTGAGCAAAGAAAGCCATTTTATCAATGGTAAAAAAAAAATTGTTTAAGAGCAGAAATGTGTACATAGGAAATTAATTTATTAGCCCTATGCTTTTATTTACTATAGTTATATAAAAACTGAGGAACTAGATAGAATGCCATTGACCATGCAAGTCAATCTTCATGGCCTAGCTTTCTGAATGGTAGGATTAGAGGTGATTTAAAGTGGTAAAAATATATGGAGTAGGAAAAAAACTGGTTGGACTATTTAGTTTTATCAAAACTCAAGATGTTTTAAAGCCTCTGGTCACTCATTTTATTTTCAACAAATACTTAGAAGAAAATATGAATCCATCATGTTACTGAACCAGTAGTGTCAATATAAACCTCATTCTTGTGGCTTTAATCATCTTTAGTTGTATGGATTTGTTTTTGTCAAAAAATTTTTCTTTTCTTTGAGAGGATTTCACTATATAGCCTTGGCTGTCCTAGAACTCACTCTGTAGACCAGTGCAGGCTCAGACTTAAGAGATCTGCCATCTGAGTTCTGGGATTCTTTCAGAAATCTACCAAGTTGTTTTTGTTTTGAAGAGAGGATTTCACTTTGTAGCCTATGCTGGACTTGAACTCATGGCAATCAATTCTCCTGCTTCATTTGAGCCACAGGTTTAACCTTGGCTAGATTTTATTGTAATTTATAGAACTTGGGTCAAAGATCATTTCTTTTTCCTTAATGAAGATGACCTCAATTCCTTCAAAATACAAATGGCTTAAGGAATTAGGTTTGGCTATAACTTGATAATGTCTCTTAATGGCAAGAGGACATGCAAAACTTGAAAGAAATGCTGGTACAACAGGCTATCAAAGACAGGGGAGCTCTACTCCTTTGATGTTTACCAGATCTCTGAGCTCCAACTACACTTCCAAAATCAAAAATAAACTTCATTGCTGGGGCAACTGTTTGGTGGTTAAGAGTACTGGCTCCTGCAGGACAGTGGTGGCACACACCCTTAAATCCCAGCACTCAGATGGCAGAGATGGGCAGATCTCCGAGAGTTCAAGGTCAGACTGGTCTACTGAGCGAATTTTAAGATAGGACAACCAAAGCTACACAGAGAAACCCTGCCTCAAACCATGCCCCTTGTCCAAACAAACAAAGAGCACTGGCTGCTCTAGCAGAGGATACAAGTTCTGTAATTACCAGCATGATAGCTCACAACCACCTGTAACTCCATCTCTAGGGGATCTGGCACTCTCTTCTTGGCCTCCAGATACTAACCAATCATTTGGTGCACACACATGCATGTAGGCCAGAAAAAAAAACCCAAAAGCCCAAAAACCATATGAAGCACACACATATATATAATATATTTTATATATACATATTAAAAATAAGTAAATCTCAAAATAAAAGTCATACAGCATATAACCAAACTTCTATTTGGCCTTGAAGGGGAAATAGTAACTCAATGATACCCTAAAAGTTATACTTGGGAATTGAATCTTTAGGAGATGACTATGCACCATTAAAAAATCAAGCCCATGGATTACTAAAGAGCTGGTACATGCAAGTGAAAAGGCATTTTCAAGGTGTAAAATGCACAACCCCTGCCCCCAAATCTATGAATAATACAAAACTAAAGATGACATGTTAAAAAAAAATCTCATTTCAAGTCACTCACAGTGGACAAACATTTACAAGTGGTCACTGAGGTATACTGACTTCAGACTTGAGAACATTGCCCTAAATAGAATGACCATCTTCTCACTGGTTAACTTGTATTAGGTAGCAATGTAATAAACTATTATTATTATACATTGAGATTAATCAGCAACAACTTTATCAGGCCAATCATAGCAGCACAAACTTGTAATCCCAGATACTTAGGATACTGAAGACAAAAGGTTTTTTTTTTTCTTTTTTTTTTTCCAAGACAGGGTTTCTCTGTGTGGCCCTGGCTGTCCTGGAACTCACTCTGTAGACCAGGCTGGCCTCAAACTCAGAAATCCACCTGCCTCTGCCTCCCAAGTGCTGGGATTAAAGGCGTGCGCCACCACTGCCCAGCGACAAATGATGTTTTGGATATATTTTTAAGACAGGGTTTAATGGATCACAAAAGCTGACCCCAAACTCTGGATCACTGACTTCATGATCCAAGTATTGTAGACACAGGTGTGTGCTACCATGCCTGGCTCTGAGAACAGAGGAGTTTGAATACCTGGCTAACCTGGGCAACACAGTAATACCCCACCCCCACCCCCAAAAGAACCAAAACCAAAACCAAGTAACCGCAACAAAACCAACAGAAACAAGAAAAAGGGAGGAGTGACCCTTCTGTAATTTTAGCTTCTCTTTCACCTAAGGTTCCCATGCTGAAATCCTAACTGTCAAAGTTATAGTATTAGGAAGTAAGGATTAGTACATCCTTCTTGGAGAAACCTTTAAGAGAGCTACCTTGGCATTTTCTTTAATGGGACTACAGTGAGAACCATGAAGTCAACCCTCATCAGACATCAAGACCAGGTCTTGATTCTGACTACCCTGTTTCATGAGCTCTTAAGTTTCTGTTGTTTATAACATATGCAGCTTAGGACGTCCTATTATAGTAACCCAAACCAACAATGACAGTATGAAAATAAATCTGTGCCGGAGAGTACTATAATTTACCCTCCTCCACATACACATGTAACAATATACCAGCATCTTCATAAATCAGTCCTGAAGGAAAAAACAAAACCTCCTCAGTATAGTAGCTCACATCTACAATCGTTGGAAGACCAAGCAAGGCAAGAGTTCAAAGCCAGCTCAAGATACAAGGACTATCTCTAAAAAATAAAATCACAACCCTATTCCAGACTTTAAAAAGCACAAAGAGGCCTGCTCTTATTAAATGTTGCCCAGTTACTTACTTGAGGCTAAACAGTGTAGGAATAGTCACTCAGATTCCATTCTACTTCCCATAAACCACTGTTCTCTAAACCATCCTTTCACTGTTTAAGTCAATAAGATGAGCATGAAAGGAGGCAGAGGTGTTTTCAGTTTCCTAGCTCATTACTAAGTTTCATTTGTATAGACATTTCTGACAAGTGTTTTAATAACTTGTTACTATGGAAGGACCAGGACAGAGTGAACAGTCATAAAAGTACATGGGCCAAGAAGGCTAAATACACATAAAAAACCCACACACACTGCCATTTTTCTTACAAGTAACACGAATTGGCATTGGTAATGGTAGCAGCAACTGCTTTTTTTTTTTTAAACACAGAAAAACACAAAGGGAAAGAAAACAGAACCCCCAAGCCATAATTTCCTAAAGAAAACCACCGGGGCTAGAGAGATGGCTCAATGGTTAAGAGCACTGACTGCTCTTCCAGAGGTCCTGAGTTCAATTCCCAGCAACCACATGGTGGCTCACAACCATCTGTAATGAGATCTGATGCCCTCTCCTGGTGTGTCTGAAGACAGCTACAGTGTATATATATATATATATATAATCTTTAAAAAAAAAGAAGAGGGGCTGGTGAGATGGCTCAGTGGGTAAGAGCACCTGACTGTTCTTCCGAAGGTCCAAGGTTCAAAATCCCAGCAACCACATGGTGGCTCACAACCACCCGTAATGAGATCTGATGCCCTCTTCTGGTGTGTCTGAAGACAGCTACAGTGTACTTACATATAATAAATAAATAAATCTTTAAAAAAAAAAAAAGAAAAGAAAACCACCACTAATGTTTAATTAACATTCTTAAAGCAGTCAAAATTCCAGACACTAAAGTTAGGAAGAAATCTACTTGTGACAAATCAGTAAACAATTCTGAAGATAACGTCCAGGTGAATAGGTTTTAAAAATAAAAGAAGGCAAAAATATCATTTGAAGGACATGAACCTAAGATAAAACTCACATGCCAAAAACAGTGGCAGTCTTAAGAACAGCTTCAAGGAGATTAAACCTGGAAGAAGCAGAAACCTTTAGAAAAAAAATGGAGATTTAAAAAATACTATCTAAACTCAATGGGTTGGCATACACATAATCCAAGCACTCAAGAGGCAGAGGTACACATATCTCTGTGAGTTCGAGGCCAGCCTGGTTTACATAGGCCAGTCAGGATAGTACAGTTGAGTTCTCAGTAGACAATGAAGATAGGCTAAAATAAAAATGAAAAATACACTAGATCAAAGGTAACAAGGCTAAAAAATACAACAGAAAAAAAGAGAAGGCACTGCAGTGCACATCTTTAATCCTGGCACTCAGGAGGTAGAGTCAGAGGCAGATGGATATAAGTGAATTCAAGGCCAGTCTGGTCTACACACTAAGTTGCAGTCTAGCTTGATACTATAAAAGACTGCATTTTTAAAAAAGGAGGAGAGAGGAAGAAGGAAGAAACAGAAAGACACCTTCAAATAGAAAGGTGTAAAGCAAAGGACACCCAGTGTCAAACTAGAGCCAAGAATTAACAAAAACAGGAAAGCCAATAATTCTTTCTTTTTATAACAAAACTGCTCCCAAATGGAGATGTTTATCAGCACCTTAAAGCAAGCAAACTACCTAAATCTATAGTCATATTGTGTAGAAGTTAATAAAAAACAGAGTGAATTCAAAAGACCCTCTGCACTAAAATGTCATTAAGTACAGGTATGTATGTCTGGGAAAATGGTAATATTGAGCTGTATGTTCCAATGACACAAAATTCTACCGCCTTCTTGGTAAGGTCACAAAACAGAATAAAAGACCAGCTCAATTTCTTTTTACGTCCATGACGTACTGTTCTATAGTCCCCCTACATATTCGAAAAACTCTCCATATATTTCTGCAGCATATTTCTTATTCCAACTTCAAGCAAACTAGCAAGGCCTTGCTAAATAGAACAGTGTTTGCTAAGGCAGTGGCTTCCATCAGAAGTTTGTTGCTTTAGTTATTTTGGGAACAAGGAGAATAATTAAATAATTAAATCTGACTTAATTCATTCCCCACTTCTTCCCTAACTCTCCATCCATCTGCTTTAATTTTGCATTGGCTAAGAGATTTCAGCACTGAGAAGGGACATCCACCTGTGGGGAAAGCCATAATGATGAGTTACATCTCAGGTTCCAGAACCTGAGGTACCTGCTTAAACATTTTGAAAGAAAAGGAAATTCTGAATGCAAGCAGTGGTCTCAATATCAGGTAAAGGAGTCCTGTCTTGGCTGTAGCATGTGAAAAATGGTAATAAAGCCAAGTCACAATTGTTTGAGTGGTGGAAAATAACATTTTAAAGGTAAAGATGTGTTGCAGACGTTAGGAAACCATGATCTTCAACTAACTAAAAGCCAGAATTTTCACCACTGTAGTATAAAATAATCAGCAAAAAATGTTGATAGCCTTTAAGACATATATGATGAAAGGAATTATGATATATTTCCAGTTAAACTAGTAACAGGGAAAAAGAGCATAGTGCTCAGTGGCAGAGTACTTGTCTCACGTGTGATGCCCTGGTTTGCTACTGTGAGCTGAGGGAGGAGACAAGGCCTACACATCCTTGGAATCCTTCCACATAACCAGAGAGGGTCTTTATTCTATCACCTCATTCTCAAGGCTTAATATTCATAACATAGATCATACACTTGTATATATAAGTAGCTTCAGACATTTTAAAACAGTACTTTCCTCAAAAGATTACCAATACAAGTCAACTGTAGAAAAAAATCCAACTACTCTTAAAGCACTTAGCTCTTTTACCTACCTCTGATTATAAAATATAAAAACAGATCTTTTAAAACAATTGTCCACTTAGTCCTGACAACAGTCCCAATAAGTAGGAAACATGCCTCAATTTCACGCTTTCACAAGTGAGAAGCTAAGAACAGGAAGGAATGGTTGTGTGAAAACGCCATGGATAGTGACTGGTCAGCAATTAAATACAGGTCTACTGATTCCAAAGGCAATCAAGCTTTCACTAAATGACTACTGCCTCCCTGCACACCCCACAGTGTATGCTTTAAAATATAGTCCTTAAATCCCAATAGGCATAACTACTGAATCTCACACCATGTGCTTCTTTTAAACCAAGCCTTGTATAAAAGCTTTCAATCATGGGGAAAAAGTTTTTGTAGTGCTGAGGATTAAACCTAGGGCCTTACATATGCAAGACAAGCACCCTAGCACAATGAGCTGCATCCTTAGCATTCTGAGGCATTTTGACTGTTAACCTCCTGCCTCAGCCTCCCAGGTAGAGGGATTACACTCCCATGTCATAAAGCCCACTAGCAAAACAGCTTTCAATTGATACTCACTCTTCTACTGAGTTATAAACCCAGCCCACAAAACATTGTTTCCTGGCATAAACAGCTGAATTTTTTTCTTTTCTGCTCTGCTTTTGGAGGGCCATGGTCTCACTATGGAGCGTAGGTCCATGTTACCATGCTGGCTCTGTAATTTTCTGACAGTTCTGGAAATGGCTTATGCATATCAGCCAAACACTCTACCACTGAGCAGTACAGCTCAGCTAACATCCTACTTCTTAGGCTTTATTATTTTTATCAATAAAGCATAAGTTCAATAATACTAACACCAAAAAGAAAAACCACCTGTTCATTTAACCATAGTCAAGTATGGTGATGGACACATTTATCCCAGCACTTAAGACAGGCAGATCTGGGCTGGCGAGATGGCTCAGTGGTTAAGAGCGCCGACTGCTCTTCTGAAGGTCCCGAGTTCAAATCCCAGCAACCACATGGTGGCTCACAACCATCCATAACGAAATCTGATGCCCTCTTCTGGAGTGTCTGAAGACAGCTACAGTGTACTTACATATAATAAATAAATAAATCTTTAAAAAAAAAAAAAAAAAAAAAAAAAAAAAGACAGGCAGATCTGAGTCTGAGCACAGCATAGGTTTATATAGTAAAACCTTGTCTCAGAAGTTCAAGGCCTGTCTGTGCTACAGTTAGATCCAGGGTAGCTTAAGCAATTTCATGAAACATGAATATAAAATAAAACAGGGTATTTGGACTACAAATCAGTAGTAGAGCACTTACCTGGTATGTGTAAGGCTTTAGTTTCAACCCCCAGGTTTGTAAAAATATACAAAGTTAAATCAAATGATCTACTAGATTTGAAGTCGGGATAAAAGGTACCATTATGTACAAAGATATAATGTTAAGAATTTTTCTTAGTCATGTGGTGGTGTTATATGCCTTCAATCTCAGCACTTAGGAGCCAGAGTTCAAGGCCAGATTGGTATACATAGTGAGTGCCAGGACTGTGGGGGCTACTCAGAGAAACCCTGTTTCAAAAAAAAAAAGGAATTTTCCTTTGTAGAATGTTGAAATTTCATTAAATATATAATATATGCAAGTAGATGGATGGGGAGCTGTGCTTGTCTGTCATCTCTCACTTTTAAAAACACAAAGCATTATTAAAAAAAAAAACAGGGCATAGTGCAACATACCTTTAATTCCAGCACTCAGGAGGCAGAAGTAGACAGAATTCGAGTTCTAGGCTAGACAGTGCTAAACTATCAATAACAAAAAGCAAAACCAAAACAATGGCAGAGGGGATAGAGATGGCTCCTTAGTTTAGAGTACTTGTTCCTCTTACACAAGACCTGATTTGATTCCCAGCACTACATAATGGCTCACTACATCAGTAACTTTGGTTCCAGGGGATCGACATCCTCCCTTGGCCACATAGGCAACAGACACACATACGATGCATATATGCACATATAGGTAAAATACTTAATACAAATACATTGAATTGAAAAAAAACAGAACAGAGTTGTGTTACTGCATTTATTTATGGGAAGATTCTGCTCACCATGCACACAATTTGTTCATAAATTTCCAGCAGCATGCTAGCAGCATATATAGTGCACTCAACACTCGTAAGACACCATATTAAGGAGAGATTACCTATTACCCAAACAGTAATGCACACTTAGCTTTTCTTGTCATTTCCTATCTTTACCTCTTGAAAGGGTAGTTGAGAAATCCAAAACAGATTCGGCAATGTCCCTCATGCCCAAGCTCTTTGCAGAGGAGTACTAGACTTATAGTCCACAATTCCACCTACAAGTCTCTAAAACAATTGAAATAACTACAGAGTAAATATAATAAAGGACAAAACTGCGCTATGCTACCAATGTATAGGATCAGGTTAGTGGGAAGCCACTCTGATGACACTCCATCTCCAGCTGACAGCAGTCAGTAACCACAGTACTACTTCAAGATTGAAGAGTCCTTATCAAGCTGGGCCTCTGAAACACTCCTGTTAATTCTAGCAGTGTAAAAGCCCAAGGTAGGAAGATCAGGAGTTCAAGGATGGCCTGGGCTACACAACAAATCTTATCAAAAAGCAAAGCAAAGCAAAACAAAACAAAACAAAAATATTTTCCCAAAATACTCAGAAGATGAGACAGGAAGATTTCCATGAGGTTGTTATATAATTAGCTCCAGGACAGCTTGTACTACAGAAGAAACCTTGCCTTAAAAAAAATTAAAAATAGGGGGCTGGCGAGATGGCTCAGTGGGTTAAGAGCACTGACTGCTCTTCGAAAGTCCTGAATTCAAATCCCAGCAACCACATGGTGGCTCACAACCATCGTAATGGGATCTGACGCCCTCTTCTGGTAAGTCTGAAGACAGCTACAGTGTACTGAATATAACAAATAATCTTTAAAAAATAAAAATAAATAAAAAAAAAACACAGCCAAAAAAGGACTGGCCTATCACCTATACCAACAAATTCATTTTAGTTGAGGAAAACAAGTCTTTAAGATCAAACATGATAACTCTATCCTTCCTGAGGTACTGTTGCTACACAGAAATCATGTGTGGGCCTTTAACCCTGACTCATACACTAATAAGAACCTTTTATACCTGCACCTAAGTTATCATCAAACTAGTATATCTCCCTAACCAGAAAGAATCATTCCCATCAGACTCCTTTAGACTGCCACAGGTCACAAACAGTAATCTATAGATGTGCAGTTATTACCATTAACCTACCTTAAGCACATGCAGACAGACAATTATGCTGCTGTCTACTACAGATATTTGTTCCACACATCTATTGGTGCTGCTGTAATTAATGGAATAAAAATCTCAAGTTTAATATGAGAAAATCTAGAGTGAAATTGACAATTACAAATTTCAGGTGGAAAATACTATGTTCAAAACCATATACACCCATAAACAAGATAACCATCTTTGAAAAACACCTCAGTTAACTGAAGGAGGAAAGATGAACTGCTTTATATACTATCTAGGAAATATCCCTATTCAAAGGTGAAATAAATGATGAAGGAAAAAACAATGCAACTATTACTGTCTGAGCATTGGTTATCAAAACTTCAAAGTACTGTATTAACTGGGCCCCAAGGATTTAGAAATCTCCATGTTAGATAAGTATACCTACAAAACAGAATGGCCTCTTCCTAGACAGTGACTTCAAAGTCCAGAACCTTATTTATTTATTTTTTTTACTTTTTTATGTTACCCACTCTAGAGTAAATCAAAGGAACAGGATGCTAGTCCAAGAGGTAGTTCTATTTCCCAGTCCTTTAGGATTATGGAAAAAGTACATGGAATGCAATTTTATAAATGCAAATGCTCCACTCGTCTCCTCTTCCTGAAAGCCTTATTACAATGTTAATCAACTGAAAAATATCAGCCTAACTTTTTTTTTTTTCTGGTTTTTCGAGACAGTTTCTTTGTGTAGCCCTGGCTGTCCTGGAACTCACTCTGTAGACCAGGTTGGCCTTGAACTCAGAAATCCTCCTGCCTCTGCCTCCTAAGTGCTGGGATTAAAGATGCGTGCCACCACTGCCCAGCTCAGCCTATCATTTCTAAAGAATTTGTTATTAAGCTGTTTCTTTAAAAAGACTCCTGATTATTTTTTTTTGAAACAAGATTTTACTATCTTGTCTGGAATTCACTATCTAGATCTGGTGGGCTCAAGTTGTGATGATCTTCCTGTGTCTGGTCCTCCAACTGTCAGGATTCCAGATGTGGGCCACCATGGCACTGACTTTTCTTTTAAGTAAATTTCTCAACTTACACCAAGAATATTACTAGATGAAATAGAAACTCTATAGCAAACCACCCAAATAGTGTATACTGGTTGATAACTCTCCCCTCTCACCTGATCCACTGAGGCAAATTACTTTAGAATTTATAGTTTTCGGATACAAGATAACTTACAGATTATCGCTTTTAATTTCCACTAGCTTTCTGGTAACTGGAGAACCAACAGGTATAGAGGTGAGTTTGGTGCCTTCAGTGTTGAGACAGACCTGAGATAAAATAAGTGCTTCAAAACCATAACCAGTTGGCTTAGGACAATCTAAGTTTGCATTTGCTTTCTTATTAAGTGTACTGGTTAGCACAAGTAATTTATATATTTATCTTACAATGTTAATAATAATGAAAAAATTAATTCCAATTAGAGTAATACATACCAACATGACTTCTTGAATCTTGAAGAGGAAAAGAAAATTATGGCACAGAAAGTAACACATATTCTATTGCTATTTCATTTATTCACTGAACATTTAAAAACAACTTCTTATACCCAGGTCTCTAACAACATCTTAAAAACAGCATACTTTTTTCTTTCTTTCAGCGCACACCTCTAATCTTAGCACTCAGGAGGCAGACCAAGTGGATCTCTAAGTTCCAGGCCTGCCGATCTATAGAACTAGTTCCAGGATTACAAAGAGAGACTGTCTTGAAAAAGAGCATGATAGATAGATAGATAGATAGATAGACAGACAGGCAGGCAGACAGATGCCACAGATAAAGCACTTTCAGGTACTGAAAAGGTACCCTTTGAATTCACAGTAGAAAGTACCCATTATGAATAGCCAACACCAATGAATCCATCCAACCACATGACTGTAGAATAGAACGTATATTTGTAAAATGCATTCTATTATTATAAATCACCAGGAGACAACACAAAAATAATTACCTGTCTTTTAGGACATAGTATTGAAATCCAATAAACTGGATTTTAGTCTTCTTCACTCAGCTCTAGAAAAAAAAAAGCATTCATTATTCTTCCTATTACAAAATCCGTATTTTCTTTGAAATACAACAAATTCTTAAAAACACATTTTGGTTATATATATCATAACCCAACCTAACTTAATGTTAGTATTAGTATATTTGGACAACCAAGGTCAGAAGGAACCAGGAGTTAGATAAAAGATTTCCTTTAAAGGCCAAGAGGCAATCTACCTTTTAATATTAGCTTGTTTAAAATAGGCTTTTCCTTATCAGACTAATAATTATTTTCAAGTTCTACGAGCCACTTTCAAGAACTTATTTGGCATACCACAGTAGCCTAAGGCAGAAATTAAAATAATAAAAATCATCAGGACATTTTAAGCTAAGAGATATTTGTGACCTTTTCAGCATGATTGTTTGCCCTTAAATAGTTATCTTAAAGGGTGCTTGGGTTGGTCCTTTTAGATCCTTAACCTGTATTTCAGAAACTGATTTGAGGAAAAGGTGGACCTGTAATTGTGCCTGCCTCCTAATTATAAAGAATCAAAGAAATGATTAGGACTACACTTCCTATTCTTTCTGTCTTCAATCATTCAAACGCACGGTGGCTAATTACAAGTCAAGAAATGTAAGCAACTTATTTCTAGGAAAAAAAAACATATATACAGTGGGGCCTGCCAGGAGCCCATGAGAATCTGATATAAAATCCCTTTCCCCTCCAAAAGAGGAAAAAAATGACCTAAATAACTAGTCTCCTAGGCCTCAGATGCCAAACGAACCTGTGGAATAAGTATGGTGAAACTGTCCAGGAAAAGAACGTGGCTGTCTCCTCCATCTTGAAATTAATCAGCAGAAGGGGGAAAGGGACTGAGTATTCAGGAAGCAGAAGCCCAACCGGTTAATACTAGTTACTAAGCTATGGCGTACGTGGCAGGTACCGCCCGCCCGCAGAAGCAGAGACCCTTAGGGGTTTTTTTCTGAGTGGGGGAGGGGTAGGGCTGCTGGCAGATCACACGGAAATTAACTTGAAAATAGTCTGGCTCAATTCCCACACTTACCAGGGAAAACAACCCGCAACGTCTTTTCCCTCCGTTTTTTTAATTTTTTTTTTCTTGTGAGGAGGAAAACCCTTCTAGTAAAATCTGGCCAAGGATACACTTAGGGCTAAAGGTGCAGGGAAGCAAACCACGTTTGTCTCCGATCCTCCCGGAAGACTGTCACCGTAGCCCCAGAGGTTAACAAACTGGTCATGCCCTACAGAAGCGTTCAAAATGAGGCTCTGCGAATCCTGTGAAAATCTGAAGGTTCAAGAGTTCCCAACATCCGAATTAAGAGCACCTCCACCCCACTTCCCCAAACCCTAGCCCGATACGCAACGCGGGGCGACGACGATGGGGGGTGGGGGGAACCTCTTAGTAAGAAGCACTGGAGCCATCCTCACGCCTGAGGCCCGGAGTCCAGGATCGCCTCCCCGGCGTTCGTTCTTAGCTCGGGAGGGCCGGGCCCCGACTCCACGGCCTGGGAGAGGAAGTCCTGCCCGACTCCTTCCCCTTCTTCCACGAGCGGGGCCGACACACGCCACCCAACTAAAATGGCAGCGGCGACTACGCCACGGAGCCCCCCACAGCCGGGAGCCCAGGTCCGGAGGCCGTAGTGGGTGTCTCGGCCGCGGCTGGCCAACTCGGGCCATTTTGAGGGCCGCGGCCCCTGCCTGCCTCCAGTCCGACATCCCATTTCTCGGGGTGCCCGTACCTTCACTTACACGGTGTTTCGGCCAGGAGGGAACTCAACTGGGCTCCGCCGCCGCCACTGGGACCTCCGCTGCGCTACTGTGCTGCCGCTGCCGCCGCGTTCTAACCCGCCTCTAAACCCGGGCAAGAGACCCGCCTCTAGAACAGCGCCAGCTCGGAGACGTAGCTCAATCAGCCATTATCTTCCCCATTGTTACCTAGCACTGACAGGAAATGACTGCCCACAACAGGAAGTGATGCTGCGCTCCCAGCTTCACAGGCCCCCGCCCAGACTGCTGGCCAGCCAATCCCAGTTGAGCCCTCGAAAAGGCCTGGTGGGCAGAGGAGGGGCCGGACAGACTACCCGCCCAGACGGGCGGCGGGTCGGGAAAAAAATGCTACTGGGACGCCCACCATGTGACAGGCCCCACCCTCCTTCGCCATTTTGAGTTGTAGCGAGAAATTCGCGTTCTGAGAATTGTGGGAACCTTCGCTTTCCCATTTTGAAAGCTGAAGGACGTCACAGTCGGGCCGCTTGAAGCCCTTCACAGAGAACAAGAATGTAGTATCGGTGTAACTGGCATTGATCCATACAGTCCAGACTAGTGTAGACGGCAGCCAACCTTTTATTCAACATGTATTTATCGAATGCCAACTGTAGCTCAAGCACAGCTGTAGATGTTGAGGAAGTTGAACCATAAATTAAGTTGAAATAGTCCAAGAATTCTCAGTCCTTAAGGGATTTGGTAATCTAGGGTGAACACACTTATAAAACAATTTGTTGCTAAATACTAGAGATTAAAAGTGAGGAAGTGGGTGGAGGCATAAAACGTGGGGACAAAAGTGAATTTGCAATGTTAAAAAGTGGTGGGGAAGGCCTCCTCGAGGCTCTAACTAGAGTACTTTAAAAGGGTGTGGCGATTTGTAAATGGATGGGAAAAAGTGATAGTGGGGGAATTCGAAAAGGGCGGTTAAGGAAGCGTCTATTGGATGCTAAAGCCTAAAGAAAGGACCAGAGGGAATGCGCCATACACCTTTCAGTTCCCATTGTTCAGTTAAAGGGAATAAGAACCCAACCGCCCCCACCCCGTTTTAAAGTACGTCTCTGTGTTCCCACCCTATTTTTCTGTTTTCTGATAAAAGAACAGGTAGACTAACTTTTTTACTGTTGTTCCAACGAACCTAACTTATTGCTACATCAGTTGCTTAAACTGGGCTGGAAGCTGGAAGCTGGTCGACGGTGGCTCGCCTTTAACGCCAGTACTCAGGAGGCAGAGGCAGGCAGATCTCTGTGTAAGTTTAAGGCCAGCCTGGTATACTGAGTGAGTTCTACGACAGCCAGGGCTACACAGAGAAACCCTGTCTCGAAAAACAAAAACAAAAAACAAAAAAAAGGCACACACATAAACTACACTATAATATTTTTCTTTTCATATTTTTTACATGGATCGTCTAGGCCTCACCTCACCTCCTAGAGAAACCCGTGACCACTCTATTTAACCTTCTCCATTACCTACGTAATTTTCTGTAAAGCACTTAGTTTATCTCACCGGTTAAGAACGCGGTAAAGAGCTGGAGAGATGAGTCAGCGGTTAAGCACACAGACTGTTTTTCCAGAGGCGCTGAGTTCAATTCTCAGCAACCACGTGGTGGCTCCCAACCGTCTGCCATGTGATCCGATGCTCTCATCTGCTGTGTCTGTAGACCGCGACAGTGTAATCACATACATAAAATAAATAAATCTTTAAAAAAAAAAAAAAAGAACACGCCGGGCAGTGGTGGCGCACGTCTTTAATCCCAGCACTTGGGAGGCAGAGGCAGGTGGATTTCTGAGTTCGAGCCTGGTCTACAGAGTGAGTTCCAGGACATCCAGGGCTACACAGAGAAACCCTGTCTCCAAAAACCAAAAACACACACACACACTAAAAACCCAAGAACTGGGGAAGCTGAGACAGGAGGGTTGCTGAGAGTTGGAGGCCAACTTGGGCTACATAATAAATTCCAGACCAGCCTGAGATTAAAGTGTGAGACTAAATTTTAAAATGGAGAGTCTGTCTATGAGACCCAGGCTGGCCTTGAATCTACAGTCAAGCTTCTACTTCCCAAGTATTCGTACTGGTATTTCAAACCTTCTTCACTCTTCCCTGCTCAAAGGTCATGTAACTTTTAAAAGACAATCTGGTAATGTGTGTCAAAAGCCCCAGTGTAGCTGGGCACCACAGTGTTTGCCTGTTATCAAAGTACCTAAGAGGATCAAGCAGGATTGTAACTCATTCAAGGCCAGTCTGGGCTACCTAGTGTGTTCCAGGCCAGCCTGGGCTAGAGTGAGACTCTGTCTTTAAAAAAAATACTAGACATTATATAGAATGTTTTAATTTATAAATTACACTTTTTGCGTGTATGTTTGAGCCTGCTATGTTGCTCAAACGTTCTTACTTTCCACCCACTTTGTGGGCTGTCTCAGGGATTGAATTCAGGGCCAGAATGCCAGCAGAGGCCAAAGCTTAAAAAAATAAATATATCTATACTCTAGATAGAAGTCTACATTCCTTGGGGGGAGGGAGGGAGGGAGAGAGAGAGAGATTGATTTGTGGTTTTTCCCCAGTACTAAGGATGTACTTGGGATGCACTTGACCACTAAGCTAAATGCCCAACCCCTACAAGTCTATGTGGGCATACATGCAAGTAAAGTATAATCATTATTAGCCGTTTAACCTTCTTTATCTTTTTCTGTATTGTCTTAGAGATTTCACAGTGTCCATGTATTTAATAGATTTTAGCAAGGAGGACAGTCTTTTTCATTCAGTAAGTAAAAGCAGTAAGAATGTAAAACAAGAAAAGAAAAAGAGTTCCTATCCATTTGTTCTTTCTATGGTCCAAATACACACCTTGCCTCTGTTTCCGAAGACCTATGTTCCCATGCTTGTTCATAAACACACAGCTGCTTCAGGTATTAAGGAAATTATTCACATCATGCAGCCCATGATGCCATTTGAGTACACTCTAGAACCATCCAAGCAAACACTATTGAATATTTAGTTCCCATTCAGCCTACTTATGTGTCTCACGTGACAATGAAACAGCTGGGGGGAAAAACTCTCCTCGAGTTCATTTCAGTGATCTGCTGACGACTGTTTAGATCTATCAGTAGCTATCATCACAAGACCCGCTCTGTAGGCAAGACAGTCATTGAACCAATATTAACGTAAAGAACATAGGAGAAGAGTGTACCAACGGAAGTACCAAGAACAGCTGCCATTTGTGCCTGAGACCTGAAAGGGTGGTTCTGGAAAATGAGGGAAGAACTGGGAGAGACTGAACAGCCTTATTTACATTCCCTGGGATGAGAAAATGGAGCCTGGGGTGCTGAAGCACTAGACGGTTTTGTCCAACAAAGATTCTGTTTTATTTTCTTCACACATTAGAATTTAATTGGGCCATTTGCTTGTATATTGATTTTATTTGTATGTTTATAATCTATCAGTCTTCCGGCTTGCTGCCTCCTACCCCTCTGAGAGTAAACACCATGGGAACTGCGCTTGGCTCCACCCCTTCACAGCAGAATCTCCCCAGCCTAAAATACTAACAATCACCAAATCAATAGTTTTAAATGAATCAACAAGCTAGCATGTAGTTTTTATTGCAGATTTCGAATTTCTCCTAATAGCAATGAAAATCGTTAGTTTTTTTTAAAAAGAAAGATCAATGTTATCTGATTCAATATTGTCTTGTTTTTGTTTTGTTTGTTTTTTAAAGCTCTTTATGTATGCTATGTGTTTGATTTTGGTTTTTCTTTTTAAAAAATAATATTTAAATTTAGAGATAACATTTACAGCTGTGGTGTGTTCTAAGCTTCATTTTTCTTTCTAGAAATATCCCCACTATTTTAAGATATAATAAGTAAGTGCTGTTTTTAAGACAGTCCAAAGGTTCTGTGGAAAAGGCAGCTTCAGAATATTTACTTAGTTCTCTTAATGCCTCTAATGTCGTTCAAAAATCTTTTGAGTAACAATCATGGACCTCTCTGACACGCCCAGTGAGTACAGTATATTTACCTTGCCATTCCACACACTAGACCTTCTTCAGCCTCTGGCTCTACCAGTGCCCCTCTCGCCACCGCCCTTTGACTCTGTCCTTGGTCAGGTTTCAGTGCAGTTAAGATCACAACAGAGCTTTATTCTCCCCAGCAGGTCACCTCATCTTCACTTCGCATAACAAACACTCATTTTGCATTGTAGATAACATGTCTACTTCTTGAGAACAAATACTGCCTCTTTTGAAGATAGCAGACAGGGTAATAGATACTCTGTAACTATTTGAATAAATGGGTAGATGGGAAAAAATCTGGGGGCTGGAGAGATGGCTCAGTGGCTAAGAGCACTGACTGTTCTTTCAGAGGTCCCGAGATCAATTCCCAGCAACCACATGGTGGCTCACAACCATCTAAAATGGGATCTGATGCTCTTCTAGTGTGTGTCTGAAGACAGCTACAGTGTACTCATATACATAATAAATAAATAAAACTTAAAAAAAAAAGAAAAAATCCACTGGCCAAAATCTTTTACCCAGGAAACCATTTAGTTTTTAGTGCTTCCATTCCACTGCTTGCTCTTTTAGAAGTTCACTCTAACAGTTAAGATAGAAGTGAACTGTAAAAGCCTTCTTCAGTTCGTTCCAAGGAAGTGCATAAAGATACAAAGGTAAATATTCACTAATGTTTTATTTAAACAAATAAATTAAGTATTAATTTATTTTGGCACCAGAGATCAAACTGAATGTGTCTATGGTCTTATGAACACTAAGCAAGAGCTCTGTCACTGAACCAGATCCTCAAGTCTCTTATTCATTCATTTATTCCTTGGATTAAGTCATTCATTCAATAAATACTGGGAGCCAATGCTCTTCCTTACGCCTTGGGGCTTTGGGTACAGAAGTTACAAACTCTGTCTTCTTCTCATAGTGGAAGAGAAGCATCCTGGGAGAATGTAGTTTCATCATTTTATAAAGATGTGTGCAGATTCCATTGACAGCCCAGGAGTTCTCACTCGTGTGTGATTCGTTTGAGGGTATAGAAGGCATTAATATGATCAAAGTAACGTGTGTGTGTATGTGTGTGTGTGTGTGTCCGTCTGTCTGTCTGTGAAAATGTCACAGTTGATGAAACAAGAAAAGGTCAAAATGAAGCCCGTTATTTTGCACAATTAGTACGTTGTAATAAAAGAGAACAAAGGAAAGATTAGAACGGCAAGCACACAGAGCACAGAAAGCCTGCAGAGGGCATTCCAAGCCCTAAAAGCTTTAAAAACACTATGCTGTGTGTTTGCCTCATCCCTGGCAAACATTACAATTCTGTTTACTTCTCCCAGCACAATGGCCCATTTTCACTGAGACTATAGGCACGTGCCTGTCAAACGTCCTGTTTATACTGGCATTGTTATTGAAAACTGCCAGTTCCCTCAGAACTATTATCTCTGCAAAGTTCATTGTGGTGCATATTGTTTCTCCCACAACCTCCCCAGTAATTTAATTAACTGGAGTTGTTATCCTCAGGAAAATAAATTCTAGGATAGGAAGTATTATTGCAAATGTTTGGCATACTAGAAATAAAACGAGTTCTGGCTAATTGCACTGATATTAAAGGGATCCAGAGTAGATTTATAGTTATAGCCCCCACTCCCAGTTGCTCTTGCAGCGGTGGCAAGGTTTTCCTTATACTCTGTGCTGTCTGGGAGTTTCAAGGCATTCTGCATTAATAAAGCAGTAAGACGTGGCTTCAGTATCCAAACAGAAAAGCTTAGACTCCGTTCACAAAGCTCAGAACACTTTTGCAATTCATACCAAAGCAACTAGAATT
Source organism: Mus musculus (assembly GCF_000001635.26). Lineage (NCBI taxonomy): Eukaryota > Metazoa > Chordata > Mammalia > Rodentia > Muridae > Mus > Mus musculus. Next base: position 103,986,895 of record NC_000086.7, read on the forward strand.
TTTCCGCAACAAATTAAGAGCAGGGCCATAGATAGAAGACAAAGCTGTGGCTTTAGAGAAGACACGTAAGAACGTGTTATTTCTTATTAGTAGCAACTCATTTTAACAAATAAATTCCTTTTCCACTTAAATTATTTTTACTGTGAAGAATAAAATGTTTAAAGCTGAGTCAGGTTAATTATGGATTATCATCTCTGTCAAATATACAAAGTGTCTCTCTGGAGACCAGATGCTCAGGTCTTTGCTTCTTCAGTCTCCACAGTCAACAAAAAAAAATGAACCTTGAGCATATCCACCTCAACTTTCCGCAGAGGTCACATGTCAGGCCTGTACCGTGTCCATCCACACAGTCCACCCACATTCACCCCATATGCACAGCTGCTTTCTCTGGGGAACCACATTCAACAAAAAGTCACTCCTCTGCCTTCCAGGTCTCTTCAGAGAAGGAAGTCCCCTCATTCCCAGCACTCTGACCGGAAAACGCCAGCTCCCAAATGTCTTTCCCCTCCCCCATAGAACTCCAGGGAAAAATTCCAAGGCCACACTAAGCTCTTTGACTCACATCCCTCCCGGGGAGTGAGAAAAGACAGTCGGTTAGAAGGACAAACTCCAGCCCCACCCTAAAGTTCTCACCCAGATGTTTTTAGGTGAGAACCCAAGAATTTCCAGGCTTTAAATTTTATGTTTATTTATTTAAATTACTTAGAGGGGTTTGTTTTGTTCTGTTTTGTTTTTCCCAGCTAGGGTCTCTATGCATTCCTGAGACTTGGAACTTGCTATTTTAGACCACGTGGGCTTCAAATAAGCAGACACTGACTTTCTTGTCTCCTCTTTCTGAAAGCTGGAATTCCAACTGCTCACTGTCACCTGATTTTAGCAATTTCCATTTTAAATACCGCTCTGGCCACCAACGAAGATTCCGATTAGGGTACCTGGAGAGATGACTCAGCGGTTAAGAGCACGGTCTGTCTGCTCTTCCGGAGTTCCTGAGTTCAATTCCCAGCAACCACCTTATGTAATGGGATCTGATACCCTCTTCTTGAGTACATGAAGACAAAGTACCCATATACATAAAAATAACTAAATGATATCTTTTTTAAAGAAGGGAAGGAGTTTGAAAAGAAGGTTCAGATTAGGGTTATTTGCAGAATGGTATTAGGAAGCCCCCCCCCTTTAGTTGAAACAATACTGCCTGCCATTTACTGTATCCCTAACCTACCGTGTAATGAAAACAGACACAGCATCTTATTTAGTTCTCAGACAAAAACCTTGGAAGATGTTATAAGTATTCTAATTGATAATGAAGGCCAAAACAGTGAGAAACAGCACCCAACCTCAAATCTACCTCTTGTTACATGACTAGTAAGAGATGGTGCGCCCGGCGTGGTGGCGCACGCCTTTAATCCCAGCACTCAGGAGGCAGAGGCAGGCGGATTTCTGAGTTCGAGGCCAACCTGGTCTACAAAGTGAGCTCCAGGACAGCCAGAGCTATAAAGAGAAACCCTGTGTCGAAAAAACAGAAACAAAACAAACAAACAAAAAAAGAGATGGTACTACTTTAAGACTTTTAAATACATCTCTTGGCTCCAAAATCAGAACTCAAGAGAATCATACAATAATATATACATGTATATTATATATTATGTCTCGGCCTTCCAATGGCTTTACCCCTTGAACCATCCCACCAACACAGCACAGTCTCCTTTTTAGTGTTGTGTTCATACACGTCTCATGTGCACATGAAGCCCACAAGACCATCCTTAGGTGTCATTGTCAGGAAAACCATCTATATCCTTTGACACATAACCTCTCTTGGTCTGAGGCTCATCAATTAGGCTAGATTGGCTGGCCAGTGAACCTCAGGATCTTTTCATTTCTGCCTCTCCTGTACTTGAATTACAAGTGTGTATCAGCGCACGTAACATCTCCCAAATGACCCTTCCCCCAATTCCCTGTTTTCACTCTAAAGACGCTCTGAGACAAAAATCTCACTTGAGATGTCTGGCCAGGCCTTCTTGCAGTCCTCTCAGTCTCTAAGTTAAAAAAAAAAAACCCAAGATCTCTGCTTTTTCCTCATATCATTTAGCCAAGTAAATTCAAATTTAAGAAATTTCCTAAAGAAACAAATGGGGAACCGGGCTGTGGTGGCATACACCTTTAATCCCAGCATTCAGGAGGCAGAAGCAGGCTGATCTCTGTGAGTATGAGGCCAGCCTGCTCTACAGAGCAAGTTCTAGGATAGCCAAGGCTACACACAGAACCCCTGGCTTGAAAAACCAACCCTCCCAAAAGAATCTAGGTTCGTTTTTCCACATGCAGCTATCCAATTTGACCAGCATCTTTGGTGAAGATGCTGTTTTCTCTACAGCATGCACTTTGGGCTACTTTGTCAAAAATTAGGTGTCTGTAGGTGTTGGAATTAGGTCTCTGTTCTCAGTTCCATTCCACTGATCAATGTGTCTGTATTTATGACAATACTATGCTGATTTTATTACTAAAGCTCGTCAGTACAGCTTAAAAACAGAAATGATGAGACTTTCTAGCAGCTGTTGTATTGTTCGGGATTGTTTTGGCTAACAGATGGTTTTTGTTTCCATAAGAAGCTTAAGATTGTTGTTTCAATTTCTGTGAAGAATTGTGTTGGGATTTTGATGGGGTATTGCATCATCTATAGATTAACGTGAGACGGCCATTTTTACAATATTGGTCCTACCAATCTACAAACATAGTGAGTCTTTCCATCTTCTAGTGTCTTATTCAATGTCTTCTCAATGTTATGGATCCATTATTATATAAGCTTTCCCCCTGCTTAGTGTAAAATTTGAATAATATTATTTTTCCTATTTATTTCTTAGTATGTTTGTCATTGTGTATATATATGTGTGTATGAAAATTACTGATTTTTGTGTGTTAATTTTGTATCCTGCTATTTTACCGAAGGTGTTTATCAGGTATAGAAGTTCACTGGTGGAATCTTTAGGGTCGTTTAGGTATAATATACTGTCTGCATAGTTTCTTTGATCCCAAATACTTCCTTTTGGGGCCTTTGCTCTCTCGCTCTTGTTTTATAGCTTTAGACAACACTTCAAGCACTATACCGCACAGGTATGAAGATAGGAGATATCCTTGTCTTGTTCCTGGTTTCAGTAGGAATCCTTTTCATTTAGAATGATGCTGGCCCTGGTCTTGTAAACTGCCTTTATTATATTGACTTATATTCCTGTATCCCTAGCTTCTCTAACACTTTCATCATGAAGAGGTTTTGGATTTTGTCAAAGGCCTTTCCTGCATCTGATCATGTGGTTCCTGTCTTTCAGTATGTTTATGTAGTGGATTATGTTTACTGATTTGCATATATTGAACCATCCCTGAATCTCTGGGATGAGCTTGAGCAAATGAATAATCCTTTCGATGTGCTCTTGAATTTAGATTGCATTACATCCGTGTTCATAAAATGTTTTGGTCTATACTTTTTCTTTCTTTCTTTTTACTGAGTCTTTTTTTTCCGGTTTTGGTATCAGGGTAATTATGGCTTCATAGAAAGACTTTAGAAATGTTTTTTGTTTTGTGTTTTGCATAACATTGAGGAGTATTGCCATTAGGGCTTATTTGAAAGTCTGATGGAGGGGCTGGTGAGATGACTCAGCGGTTAAGAGCACTGACTGCTCTTCCAGAGGTCCTGAGTTCAATTTCCAGCAATCACATGGTGACTCATGACTGGGGATCTGGTGCCCTCTTCTGGCATGCAGGTGTATATTCAGAATAACACTCATACATTAAATAAATAGGTAAATAAATAAAAATGTTAAAAATCAGATGGAATTCTGTGTTAAATGCATCCCACTCTGGCCTTTTTCAGTTGGGAGAGTTTTTCAAAAATCTATTTTTTAAAAATATCTCATTAGCTATTATGAACCTATTTAAATTATTTGCTTATTTAAAAAAAATTATTCTCTTGTACATGACATTCCCACCTCTGTTTCCCTTCCATCCACTCTTCCTAGTCCCTCTCCCGACCATTCCTTGCCCTCAGATCCACTCCTCTTGTGTTTCCCTTCAGAAAACAGCAGGCTTCCCAGGGATATCCACCAAACATGGCACATCAAAACAGCAGGCTTCCCAGGGATATCCACCAAACATGGCACATCAAAACAGCAGGCTTCCCAGGGATATCCACCAAACATGGCACATCAAAACAGCAGGCTTCCCAGGGATATCCACCAAACATGGCACATCAAAACAGCAGGCTTCCCAGGGATATCCACCAAACATGGCACATCAAAACAGCAGGCTTCCCAGGGATATCCACCAAACATGGCACATCAAAACAGCAGGCTTCCCAGGGATATCCACCAAACATGGCACATCAAAACAGCAGGCTTCCCAGGGATATCCACCAAACATGGCACATCAAAACAGCAGGCTTCCCAGGGATATCCACCAAACATGGCACATCAAGTTTCAGCAAGACTTGACACAAACCCTCATATCAAAGCTGGGTAAGGCAACCCAGTAGGAGGAAAAGGATCCCAAACTCAGGCAAAAAAAGTCAGAGACACCCCCAACTCTCACTGTTCGGAGTCTCACAAGAACGCCAAGCTACTCAATCGTAACATATATGCAAAGGACCTAGGTCAGACCTGTACAGGCTCTTTGTTCAGTTCCCATGAGGCCCGATTAGTTGATTCTATGGGTAATACTTTCCTGGTGTCCTCAACTGCTCTGACTTCTACAATCCTTCCTCCTTCTCTTATGCTGAGGTTCCCATGGCTCCATCTAGTATTTGTCTGTGGGCTTTTGTATCGGCTTCCACCAGTTGCTGGATGACACCCCTCTGCTGCTAATTGTGCTAGGCACTGATCTACGAGTATAGTAGAGTATTATAAGGAATTATTTCATTGACTTTTTTTATTTTTTGCTGGTCCTGTTCGGTTCTATCCTGGGTCTCAGGCTGTCCTGCCTCTGGTTCCTGGCCATCCAGGAAGTATGAGGCGTGGGCTCCCTCTTGTGGTCTTGGTCTGACGTTGGACCAGTCATTGGCTGGTCACTCCCCTCAAGTTCTACCTCACCTTTACCCCAGCGCGTTTTGCGGGCAGGATAGATTGTAGGTCGAAGGTTTGGTGTCTGGGTTGATGTCGCAGTCCCTTGCTTGGTTATAAAAGATGGCCAGTTTAGACTCCATATCCCGCATTACTAGAAGTCTTCACTAGGGTCACCCTCATAGATTCCAGAGAATTTCCACTAGGTTTCTATATTGAGTACTGGGAGAGACAACTGGATAACATATAAAAGTCAAAGGGAAATCAGGTCTGATATTTTCTCTTCCACTCAATCCAGCTTGTTAATGAGGTTTTCCTTTGATCTCATTATCTATCTATCTATCTATCTATCTATCTATCTATCTATCTATCGAGACACCCTCTCTGGGAATTTGCTATGTAGATCAGGCTGGCCTATAACTCACAGAGATCATCCTGCCTCTGTCTCCCAAGTTCTGAGACTAAAGTTGTGCACCACCAGATCTGGAATGTCCTAAGATTTATTTTTGATTTTTATTTCATATCTACTTTTTTCTTTTTTCTTTCTTTCTTTCTTTCTTTCTTTCTTTCTTTCTTTCTTTCTTTTTTCTTTTTTCTTTTTTTTCTTTTTTTTTTTTTTTTGGTTGGGGGTGTTTTGAGACAGGGTTTCTCTGTATAGCCCTGGCTGTCCTGGCACTCACTTTGTAGACCAGGCTGGCCTCGAAATCAGAAATCTGCCTGCCTCTGTCTCCTGAGTGCTGGGATTAAAGGCAAAGAGTCTATTATTACATTCTATTTTCACATCTTAAATTTTTATTTATTTATTATTTCATTCAACTATGTTTTCACCATTTTCATTTAGACATTTATTTATATCCTCTTTGAGCCCTTGAAGTGTAAGGACTTCAAAATAGCATTTACAAACACATATTCAAAGTGCTTGATTCCAAGTGTTGGGGTTACATTGAGGTTCTGGATTCAGTCTCCAAGTGGTTCCAGATCAAAGTAGTAAGGCTGGATAATAGTTTAGCAGTGGGTGGGGATCTGCCTTTGGGTATCTCTAACTGGGGTTCAGCATCAAACTCTACAATATCCCAGGGCCAAGAAGTGTGTTGGGTACCTGAGAGTTAGGAAGAATGGTGGGATAACTCTGGGAGTTCCTTCCTGGAATTCAGATTCAGACTCAGATTTTGTAGTCTAAGAGGTCCCAGCAAAGTGTGATGGGTCGGGTAGCTGGTATTCATTGGGAGGGGCTATACTGGCTCTGTAAGTTCCTACTTAAACTTATGGTTTAGACTCTCATTCAGACTCCATGGAGTCCCAGATCTGTATGGTGGATGGAGTACCTGATAGATGATGAAGGCAGCACTGGCTATGGAAATCTCTAACTAGGCTTCTGGGTCCAGCTCCACAAAACTCAGGGTTCAACAATAGATGGGATGTCTAACAGTCTGGTATGTCAGTGAACTGAGAATTCCTACATGGTGTTCTGGTTCAGACTCTGGGTTTGGACTTCAAGCTCTCCCAGATCGGGGTGGTTGATGTGATGGCTGATGGATGAGCAAGCAGGGAGGAGCAGAATGGCTCTGCATGTCTCTATCTAGGGCTCTGATTCAGGATACTGGTTTAAGTCCTAAGGGTGGATGGAGTGTCTGACAGTCTGGCAGCTCAGGGAATTGGCTCTGAGAAAATAATTTTTAGAATGATACACGGCTACAGTGAGTTAAACTGAGTACAGTTACAATTTATTTTGGTTTTGTATGTTTCATTTACTTATTTATTTTATGTAAATGGGTGTCTTGTCTCCATATATGCTTGTATATGGCTAGCCAGAAGAAGGTGTCAGATCTGGAAATGGAGCTACAGATGGTTGTGAGCCACCATGTACATGTTAGGAATTAAACCTGTATCCTCTGGAGGAACAGTCAGTGCTCTTACCTACTGAGCCATCTCTCTGGCTTCTATTTGTTTAGTTTTGAGACAAAAATCTCCCTACATAGCCCTGGCTGATCTATAATTTACTCTGGAGACCTGGCTGGCCTCCAACTCACAGAGTTCTGCTTGTTCTTTCTGTCTTTTACGTGCTGGGATTAAACATATATGCCACCTGGTTTATTTGTTTTTGAGATAAGGTGTCATGTAGCCACCGCTGGCCTCAAACTCATTACGTAGCTGAGAGTAGCCTTGAAGTTCTAAATTCCTATCTCTATTTCCTGAGTGCTCAGATTACAGATGTGCACCTCCCAGCTGGTATCCAACTGTTTAAAATACATTTTTATAAGGCTCGGAAAGACACGTCTTTAGGATATATCTTTAAATGCTAATATCGATTTCTGGGCACTGGTGCTACAGGTGATTACTTTCTAAAGTTTTTGCAAGAAATATGCATTACTTTTGCACTTGGTTGGGAAAAATGTTATAAAAGAGAAGCTATTATCTCCAGAGTAATCAATTTTTGCTCATCATTCTATGCATCACAAATTGTCCATTAGACTGTAACTATCATGTGGGCAGAAATTAGTTTTTTTTTTTTTAAATTTCCCCTGGTACCTCCTGCCACACAGTGTTCTGCATTCAATAAATGTTGACTAAGTCCACTCGTGCATACGCATACATATAAGCCTATGTACCTATGTGGGTATGCATATTTAAATATGTCACCCTCTTTCTCATCAGTAATGAGAAAAAAGTAAAAGGCAGCTGTTTCAAAAGAGCTAATGGGCCTTGGCCATATGTTGAGGGTACAGAGGCTGAGGGTACAGAGTGACCAATAATGATTTCAGGTAACCACAATCGAATTTGTCCATTTCTGCCCACATAATTATTTTCTTGTATTGTTTTTGGTGAGATTTGGTCCAGTCCTCCTACAGTTCTCCTAACTATCCTGTCTGGGCACTTTATTGAAAATGTTTAAAGGAAAAGCTATGTACCACAGCAAGTGGTAAATGGGCTGTCTGTACCCAATCTGGTCTACTTGTTGCAGCCAGTGTTTAATCAGCTGAGACGACAAGGACCTTGTCCTGTTGAGAGGCATGCAAGCCAGACAGGTTCAGAGGTCTTCAGTCACACCTCATTTACTGTGCCTTCAGAATTCCATGCTCTGCATCAAAACTGAGATAAGAGTACAAAGTTTGTACTTTGGGTTATCAGCAGGTGCCCAAGGGAGAACGAGTGTTCAACTCCCTCAAACCACTAAATTATTAAAAAGCCCTCGAACAGGCTCTTCAGAATCAGACAGCAGGGCTGAAGGATTTACACATTTGATATCAGAAATAGAAGAGCAGGATAAAGACCCAATCTCAGCTCTTGATGATTTGATTTTTTTAAAAATAGTTACTGCTGTGCAAAGGAAGGCACAGAACGTGGAGGACATTTTAAAGACAGATTATGGCTTATCCTTAATTATGGCCGCTGCAGAGCTAAGGAGATGGGTTGGAGCCTGATCATGACTCTGGTCTTCCCTCAGAGACCCAGCAGGCAACAGGGTAGGGTTTCTTTTGCCTCCTCAAAGCCGCTGATGGGGAATTATTGATTCTGAAATCTCCTGTAGGAAATTTTTACACAGTAAAGTGGGGAGTTTAGAAATCTGAGCAGATCGACCAACTGTGAATTTATACTGCCTCATTATGTTAACCCATTGGCAGCTGTATCTGGGGACACACTAGTGCCACTGTCTTCTTACATATTTATTGGGCTGTCCAGGTATAAAATGCTACTATTAAAGTCAGAAGCACCATGCAGCGGACCATGGCTTAAAATTCCCTCTGCTAATCACACCAGAGTCCTGGCAGCAGCATCCCCACATTCAGCAAATATTGAAGAGGAGGGAGCACTGGGGTGGCCTTAGGAGACTTTGCTTTACTCTTTTATTGTTTTCCAAATTAACCAGAAACTTTCACTTGTAAATAATTAAAATCCTAACCTTCTTTGAGGCCTCTCAATCATGTAAGATCTTTCCTTGGGGGTATGGTCCTCAAAATATCCTTTATTTTGTGTTCTGTGGGGAGGTGCAAGAGGACTCCTGGGATGAAGAAAGAAGATTGGCAAAGGGTAACTGAACAGTCTAGGATTTATAAAAAATGCATTTACTTTAAAGCCTTTCCTGGTTGAAAAAGTCAATGACATCATATGCTTATCCTCCCTACGCTGTACTCATAGAATACACTCACAGCACAGCTTAAAAGCCACTGACTTCTTTCTCCATTGTCTCTTTGCATAGCAAGCACTAAATAGACATTTATATGTTGTAGGAGTGAGAAACTGAATCTAAAAAGTTGATACTTTTTCAGTGCCTGTGTGGTGGTTTGAATGAGAATGGCTTCCATAGACTCTATATTTAAATGCTAGGTCCCTAGTTGATGGAACTGGTTTGGGAAAGATTAGAAAGTAAGGCCTTGTTGGAGAAGATGTGTCACTGGGGATGGGCTTTGAGGTTTCAAAAGCCCCTACCAGGTTCTCTCTTTCTCTCTCTCTCTCTCCCTCCCCCCCCCACCCCGTTTCTGCCTTGTGCTTGTGGATTAGAATGTAAGCTCTTAACTAATGCTCCAGCACTATGCCTGCCTGCCTGTCTGCTGCCATGTTCCCTGCCATGAACGCTAACCTTTTAGAACTGAAAGCAGACCCCAAATTAAATGCTTTCTTTTATCAGTTACCTTGGTCATGGTGTCTCTCCATAGCAATAGAACAGTAACTAAGACAGCCTGCTAGTGTTAAACTGAGTATCAATGAGAATTGTAAATGTATCTTAAAATGTGTGGCCAGCTGCAGAGGGTAAATCCTGAACTGATCACTGAGCATATAAGTATCTGTCCAAGATCCTTATTAGAGGTATTGTTGTTTGCATCTGTTAATAAAAGTGACAAATTATTCATGAAAGAAGGAATTTTCTTTTATCTCCTGATGTAAATGAAACCACAGACTAAAATATACTATTTTTAAAAATAAAATTTCTTAGAGAGATAGAGAAGAGAGAGAGAGAGACAGTGTGTATGTGTGTGTGTGTGTGTGTGTGTGTGTGTGTGAGAGAGAGAGAGAGAGAGAGAGAGAGAGAGAGAGAGAGAGAGAGAGAGAGAGAGAGGACAATTTTGGGGGATCTGTTCTTTTCTTCCACTTTGGGGTCTGCAGATTGAACTCATGGATCTCAGGCTTGCAAAACAAGTATTTGTTTTGTTGAACCATTTTGACAGCTCAGAAATCATATTCTTTCGTATTTTGAACATTTTATTTGTTAGACCACATTCAAAATAATCACTTGAGGGATAAGTCAGGCAAGTGGCACTTGAGCTTGGGAGAGAGATGGAGATGACAATACGGAGCACAAATAGAAGTTGACCTGGAAAATTCACAATGTTTGTTGCTCTTTTTTTCTGTAACTTTTTAAAGTTAGATTTATTCCTTTATATATATATATATATATATTGACTGCATGTATGTATGTGCATGTATGAGGAGGTTAGAAGAGGGTATGGAACTGGAGTCATGGATGGTTAGGAAACACCATGTCAGTGCTGGGAATTGAACCTAGGTCCTCTGCAAAAGCAGCAACTCCTCTGAACTGCCGAGCCATCTCACAGCCCCCTATAGTCTGCCCTTTAAGGAAAAATTTCCTTAATTATTTGGGCCAGTATTAAATACATTTTCTTATAAAATAATGTCTTTTCTTTTTTCTTTCTTCTTCATGCATTTCTTCCCCCCTTTGAAGACAACGTCTCATTCTGTAGTCCAGGCTTATCTACAACTCCCTAGTAGCCCACAGTGTCCTTAAACTTGCAAGCCTTCTGCTTCAGTCTCCCCAGTGCTGGGATTATGTGGGACAATGGACCATGTCAGGAAACTTGGTAAGATAGAGTGGGTCTGAGATTCCTGGCCTGGGACATATGCGTGCCACACTACCCACATCAGTCACATAGCCCAAAACAGTTCTCCATGCTAATGAGATACCTGGGGGTTTAGCCAATAAACTTCCCTTTCCAGACATTCCTTCCCGAAAAAGGTGTTTAATCTCTCATTCACCCTGAGAAGTTGGTATGCATCCATTTTCCACAATGACCAACCAAAACATAGTTTGGAGCCAAAACCATCTCTTTCATCTACCATCACCATGGGGAGCATGAAGAAGGCCTTCGCCTACAGAACTGTGCTGCCTAAGTCTTCCATAGAAGGCCTCTCTGTGCTTCCAGACAACCTCCACTACCTTTGCCCATGAGCTAAGCCAGAGATGCCAGCCCCAGTCCCTGGGCTAGATGCTGTCCTCAGCCTACTTGCCCCCAATGGCCCTGGCCTCGTCACCGGCCTGTGGACTCCTGGCATTTCATTCCCAATTTCTCTGTGTGGTTTTCTAGCCACAACTAGATGCCCGGGAGTTTGGGAATACCAGCTTCACTTTCCTACATCTTAGACTGCATTTTGTCACCCCTAATCGGTATCTAGACACGTCCCTAAAGGCCAGCACCCACTAGCTCTTTTTTTGTTTTGTTTTTTTTTTTCGAGACACGGTTTCTCTGTATAGCCCTGTCTGTCCTGGAACTCACTTTGTAGACCAGGCTGGCCTGGAACTCAGAAATCCGCTTGCCTCTGCCTCCAAAGTGCTGGGATTAAAGGCGTGCACCACCACCGCCCGGCACCCACTACCTCTTTTGCCTCCTTTCTTGCCTTCCTTCCTTTTTCCCCCTTTCTTTTGGGGATTGAACCCAGGGCCTTATGTTCACACTAGGCAAGTTCCAGAAGATCTGACTTCCATGGCTAGCAGGTACTCATGTGGTGCACAGACATTATGCAGGCAAAATACCTATGCACATAAAAATAAATATCAAATTATTAAAAATAACATCTAAAATAATAAAGACATTATGCCCCATTATGTTTGACAGTGCCAGTGCTTTTTAGGACATAAGTTCTAGATGTTATTCTTTTAATAGTCCAGCTTCTGAGTGAAGCCAGCCACTTCACATGTATTACTTATCCCAAATTTATTTATTTATTTATTTATTTATTTGTTTGTTTATTTATTTACAGACAGGGTCTCACTATGTAGTCCTAGCAGTCATCAAACTCAATCTTGGTTTACCCTCCAAGGTACTGAGATTACAAATGTATGCTACTCTACTGTGCCTGATACTTCTTTTATTTTATAGGTGTTCTTTCAAAGTGTGTGTATGTGTGTGTGTGTGCGTGAATGTGTGTGTGTTTCAGCACGTAAAAATGGCATTGTATTATGTTTCTCAATCTCCCATCAGTGCTATTTATATCTGGCCCACTCTTTCTTTTTGCTATATGGCAGTCCATGATATACATCTATTTTCTGGCATCTAGATCCTCACCACCACAAACTGCACTGCATACCTGTATTTGAACCTATAGGAGAATCTTTTTCTCTTTAAACATTTTGGGTGTCATTATGTAGCTCAAAAGGAAAATAAACTGTAGGACAAGTACAGTGTTGTCACCAGACAAAAACTAAGAAGGCTGAGTGGATTCAGAAACCCTGGTAAATTCTCATATCTAAGAACCGTAGGCGTCCAGACTCAGTTCCAGTCCTGGAGCAGGTGACCATGACAACCCACATGAGGATCTTGACTGCTAGTCACAAAACACAGAGCACAGAGTTCTCCATGCTAATGAAGTATCTAGATGGGCCCTGAGGGTTTAGCCAATAAGCTTCCCTTCCTGGACATTTCTTCCTGCAAAAGGTATTTAATCTCTGGTCCACCCTGAGTAAGTGGTATGTACCCATTTTCCACAATGAACAATGAATAAGCAGTTTGGACAAGCAAAGTCTGTCTCTTATCAAGAACTGCCATTGGGGGAAGCATTTGTCACACAGAATTGCTTACCTAAGTCTCCGGTAGAAGACCCCTCTCTACCCTCCAGACATAGACACTCACCCCTGAGCTAAACCAGAGTTCCCCCTCCCCTCAGCCCTGGGATCATCACTGGACCACACTAGCCCCTTGCTCCTGACTCTGTGAGGTTCCAAGCAGCAACTGGACATCCTGGAGTTTGGGAATCCCTGCCACCTTGGCCCCAGCTTGAGTCATTTCTCACCTGGACTGGGGCCTCCATCTTAGGCTGTGTTCTACTACCCCCACACCCCAGTGGTGGTGAAGATGGAATGTAGTCCTTTTTGTCTTGCCCAAGCAGCGTTCCCACACCCCAGTGGTGAGGCAGAACACTGACCAACAACAAACAAGCTCAGAATCTTCCTACATGACCTTCTCAAGTGCCAACATCACAATCATGTGCCACTCTGTCACTCAATTGGATTAACTGCTTTGGGTTAGATTCTGGCCCAAATCTCTCCTACCTACATGAGAGTTCAAGAGGCCCAGTCTCCCCCATTTACTTAACATGTCCCTGTTTTCTAAGTTTTTTTTGTTAGCTTAGCAGGAACAAAGTGATAATATTATAGTATTTTTGTTGCTTGTTTTTCTTTGCTGTTGTTTGTTTCTGAGCCAGGATGTCTGTTAGTCTGAGCTTGCCTTACATTTTCTATGTAGCCAAGATAGCCTCAAATCCCTGATTCTTGTGCCTTCATCATCTCTCAAGGCTAGCATCTAGCATTGCTGCTTTTTTCCCAAATTATTTTATTTTTATTGTGTGTTATGGTATGTGTGTGAATGCATGCATGAGCACGAATATGTGTGTGTGTGTGTGTGTATGCTTGTTTGTTTGTTTGTTTGAGACAGAGGATTTTTTTATATAGCCAGACTGTCTTTAAACTCACTCACTCACTCACTCACTCACTCACTCACTCACTCACTCTTTCTCTTTCTTTCTTTCTTTCTTTCTTTCTTTCTTTCTTTCTTTCTTTCTTTCTTTCTTTCTTTCTTTCTTTCTTTCTCTCTCTCTCTCTCTCTCTCTCTCTCTCTCTCTCTCTCTCTCTCCTTCCCTCCCTCCCTCCCTCCCTCCCTCCCTCCCTCCCTTCCTTCCTTCCTTTCTTTCTTTCTCTCTTAAGACAGAGGATAGTTTATTAAAAACCCATCAGTGAAATGGACGGCTTGCATCTATGACAAATCATTCATGTTTAAAGCATGAGTTAGTAACTGTTGAAAGTACATATTGCCACATACAAATGAACTGGTCAGACCATGACGTTCTATGTTGGAACAGAATAAACTTCCCTGTAAAAGCAGCACCTTTGTGACATTTCATTTAGTATTCTTCTCCTTCTTCCTCACCCTCTCCTTCAACAGAATCCACACCAACCTCCTCATAATCCTTCTCTAGGACATCCATGTCCTCGTGGGCCTCTGAGACCTGCCCCTCCTCCATGCCCTCACCCACATATCAGTGCACAAAGGCACGCTTGGCATACATCAGATCAAACTCAAGATCTAGGCAAGCCCAGGCCTCAGTAATGGTTGTGCTGTACACAGCACGTACACAGGCCTCTGGACCTTGGCCATGCCTCCACTAGGTACCACAGTGGCAGACAATTCATCCAGTAAGACATCAGTCCAGAAAAAATATCAAATGCTTTGAGATTTTGCATGTCATCCTTGTGCAGAGGCCATGCTAATCTTCTCTGCATTGTTCAAATTTTAATATATGTGTTGCCAAAGTGAGTATGGCTTTAAACTCTTAATCCTCCTACCTCAGCCTCTGGATTACAGGCTCCTGACATAATACTTGTATTATTTGCTTTTAAGTTTGGTTATCTGCTGTTAGGCAGGATTCTCTAGAAAGATAGAACTGATAGCAAATACATATCCATATTATCAAAGGGGATGTATTGGATTGGCTTACTGAGAGGAGTTATATAGTGCAACAGTGGCCATCTGCATGCAGAAGCCCAGGATCAGATTTCTTTTTTTTTCAATTAGGTATTTTCTTCATTTACATTTCCAATGCTACCCCAAATGTCCCCCAAACTCTCCCCCCTCCCATCCCCCCTCCTACCTCCCCCCCCCCCCCGCACTCCCACTTCTTGGCCCTGGAGTTCCCCTGTACTGAGGCATATAAAGTTTGCATGTCCAATGGGCCTCTCTTTCCAGTGATGGCCGACTAGGCCATCTTTTGATACATATGCAGCTAGAGACAAGAGCTCCTGGGTATTGGTTAGTTCCTATTGTTGTTCTACCTATAGGGTTGCAGATCCCTTTAGCTCCTTGGGTACTTTCTCTAGCTCCTCCATTGGGAGCCCTGTGATCCATCCAATAGCTGACTGTGAGCATCCACTTCTGTGTTTGCTAGGCCCCGGCATAGTCTCACAAGAGACAGCTATATCTGGGTCCTTTCAGCAAAATCTTGCTAGTGTGTGCAATGGTGTCAGCGTTTGGAGGCTGATTATGGGATGTATCCCCGGGTATGGTAGTCTCTAGATGGTCTATCCTTTCCTCTCAGCTCCAAACTTTGTCTCTGTAACTCCTTCCATGGGTGTTTTGTTCCCAATTCTAAGAAGGAGCAAAGTGTCCACACTTTGGCCTTCGTTCTTCTTGAGTTTCATGCGTTTTGCAAATTGTATCTTGTATCTTGGGTATTCTAAGTTTCTGGGGAAATGTAGAAAGCTTTCAAAGTTCCAATTCAGTGCCAAAATCTCAGACATTTCCAGGTGAGTTACTGATAGTGAATCCATTTTGAAGAACCAAAGAAGCTAGGATGTGAAATTGGCTGGCTGTGTGTATATGCAGACAGATTCAGTCATTCAAAACAGAAATAGACTTGCTGGATCACCTGCCTCTGTGACTCTTGCCCTCTTTATCCAGAAAGTTTGCCCACTCAACATTCCCACCCTATTTAGAGTAGGTCCTTTATCCTCACTATCCTAGAAGCAATCCTTGTGAATACTTCCACAAACACAAAAATAGGTCTCACTAGACCTAGATGTACCTTAAACCCATCAAGGACACGACTCAGACCAACTATCACACCTGTGCATATTTTAGAAAAAGATTCATTTATTCTTATTTTATGTTTATGAGTGTTTGCCTGCATGCATGTCTGTGTATCACATGCATTCAGGGCCTACGAAGGCCAGAAATGGATATTAAATCTCCTGAAACTGGAGTTAGACAGTTGTGAGCTGTCATGTGGATGCTGAACCTGGGCCCTCTGGAAGAACTGCCAGTACTCTTAATCATCGGGTCCTACAATTGTCCTTTTATCTTGACTTCTTAGATATACGTTTCTTATAAAGTATACTTTAGAACTATTTTGTTCAGCAGTCTGATGTTTTTCATTTTCTAAATGGTATCCTTTGAAGAACAAAACCTTTTGATTCTGACATGTTTTCTCTCCCAGAAACCAGCACAGCATTCTCCAGCACTATGAAATCTAGCCAGCAGGGAGAGTTTGTTTCCTGGTTATTTCAAGACTGATTTCTTTATATCCTGCAACCAAGGTCTGTGTGTGTGTGTGTACACGCACGCACGCACACACACACATCTTCAACAATAAGTGCTCCTTTGTGTTGTTGTTTGAGGCAAAGTCTCACATAGCCCCAGGCTAACCTTGAACTTAGCATTTTAGTTAATATTTTACATAAAGACAAGTTGATAGACAGTTGATAATCTTTTCAACACGTGGTGCTGAAGTAAATGGATATCTGTATAGGAAAAAGGTATTTTGATCAATACCAAATATTATAAACACACAAAAATGAATTACTCACTAATAGAATAGTAAAGAGCGGGGCTTGAGGTGTAGCTCGTGGTAGAGCATTACCCAGTATGTGCAAGTCTTTGGGTTCTCTCCCCAGTACTGTAAAAACAAAGATGAAACAAAGTAGGAGCTAGACTTTTCAGGAAGATGGAGCAGGAACTCAAATTCTCTCTCCTTCCAGTTCATTCCATTACACTGCTGTATGGCATTCTCTGGCATATACTTCAGTTTATTCATTCTGTGGTGTGTAAATATTATTCTCATAATGATGAGAAAGGTTGTATTGGGATTGAACAAAGGGCCTTGTGAACAGATATATACCACTGTAATGGGGCCCAAAGACTACCTGGCTTGCTTGCACTAATGGTTTAACCAACTGTTAATCTTTGTTATTTCAACTGTGAATCTGAGTTGCTCTGTAGGAGACACTACTCCTTTGCATTCTTGTATATGTTATACCACAGGTGCTCATCTATAAGGGATAGGAGGGTAGAGCCTACTTAACCTAGGTTCTGAGATTTCTTGTGTGCAGCAAGCTGTTCCCATTCTCGTTCCCTTCTTGGGGGAGGTAGGTATTGCAGGCTCTGATGTAGTTGAAACTTCAGCCCTAATTGTGGAGAATTAAAGCTTCAAGGAACTCAACACTCAAGCAAATGTAGAGCTAAGTCATAAGGTAAGTTGTAGATGGATGCTGAGATAGACTCCTTAATGGAAGCTGTTCTTCAGAATTGAAGAGATCTGGATCTCCTCTTCATGAAGCAAGGACGTCTCTGTATGGCACTGGGAGAAAGTTGCTGCTTCTATGCCAATCAGTCAAGGACAATTAGAGAAAGTTTGGATATGGTCAGAAATTATCATAAGGAGAGAGAGAAAAAAAGATGCTAATAATCTGATAACTATTATCAATTCTCGTTCTCCTGGCCACCCTGGCTAACTTTACTCTACTTATAGCGATTGCTGGACCATTAATCTTTTTGCTCTTTTAGACCCAATTTGCTCAACTATCTACTTAACTATGTAAACAGTTAGCAAATTCTGTTACATTGTTTGTGCTAAGGGGATGATGTAATTAAACCTCTGTTCCATGATGAGTCCACAATTTGACTTATGCCCAATAGAACCAGTGGGGAATGTAACAAGTTCTCAGACCTTACCACAACTAATGCTATGCTAGAGACACCATTCTGACCTAAGAACCCCAAATGCAAACCCCAACACATGCCAAAACAAGAACTTAATCCATCTTAGTCCATAGTTCTAGAAAAGTTCCTAAACTTACCAACCTTGTTTCCTTGAATTTTGTATCTTTGCTTATTGCTAATTGTTCTTTCTCACTGAAGTGTGTCAAATCAGAAAAATGGCAAGGTTAACTGCTGCATGATTTGGGCAAGTTCCTTGTATAGCTGGACTTTCTTGGGCTCTCTAGTGTTCGAAATAATGATACAGAGGCTGCTAATAAATTTTAAAGATTAGGCCTTTTGCTAGGGTAGTCTCCCATCTAACTTGACCTGACTAGCCCACAACCTCCCACATGGCTAGCTTTATACCTTTCTCTACTCAGCTATCTGAATCCCTGCATCTGCTTTCTTCTCCTACATCACTCTCTTTGCTTGGAAGTTCTGGCCCCTACTCCCTGCTCTAGCTATTGGTCATCAGCTCTGTATTACATCCAACCAGCACTGAGATAACCCCTGATACAATTCTAGATTGCCTTTAGGCAGGCGAGGAAGGATGGACATTTACAAAATAGAAAACCCAGGTTGGACCATAGAAATCACAATACCAGAATCCTGCCAGCACTTAGTTCTTTGCCAGTGCAAAATTAACAATTGAAAATTGTAGGGCTGGAGAGATGGTTCGGTGGTTAAGAGCACTGACTGCCCTTCCAGAGGTTCTGAGTTCAATTGCCCAGCAACCATATGGTGGCTCACAACCATCTGTAATGGGGATCCGATGCCTTCTTCTGGTGTGTCTGAAGACAGCGACAGTGTATTCACATACATGAAATAAATTAATTAATTTTTTAAAAAAGAAAATTGTACGTTACAATTGAGAGTAAATAACTTTCTATTTGGCTTTAAGTGTGTGCCTGCATTCTCTGGTGAAGTTACCTTACAACACCACTATACCTATTAAAGATTTTTCTTTTAAAGCACGGATACTGATATACACAATAGGATGGATGAACCTTAAATCTTCATGTTGAGTGAAAGAAAGTAGAAATAGAACAGCATATATTGTATATACCAACTTCCTGAAATTCTAGGAAAGACAAAGTTTCCAATGGTCACAAAAACAGATCAGCAACTTCCTAAGGTGGTATCTTTGCTATAAAACAGGAAATCACTTTAATTTGTTTTTTTTTTTTTTTTTTTTTTTTAGGTTTTAGGTTTTTTTCGAGACAGGCTGTTCTGGAACTCACTCTGTAGACCAGGCTGGCCTCAAGCTCAGAAATCCGCCTGCCTCTGCCTCCCAAGTGCTGGGATTAAAGGTGTGAGCCACCACTGCCTGGCCACTTTAATTTGTAATACTGGGGACTGAACACAGGGCCCTGCACTTACTAGACAAGTGTTCTACCACCAAGTCACATTACAGGCCTGAAACAACATTTTCGAGTGGTAGAAACATTCTATATCTTGATGGGTGAGCCATCTAATGCTGTGTAAAGCAGATCAGGATTCTTGGAGGAGTCACAGGAACCTGCAGTGCCTCTTTCTTTATGCCACTTTTTTTTTTCACATGTTGACTTCCACATTACCCTCAAGGCCTCACTTCCCAAACCTACCCAAGTATCATCACCAATTTGGACCCAAGCACTCAAATTACAGAGACTGTGGGGGACATTCTCATTCAAATCACCACAGTTCATGAGGGTAGGAGTGGAGTGGTGGAGCAGTCTACATCATGCTATCCAGGAAACAGAGAATAAGGGACATAGAGATAGTATTGAGGAAAAGAACTAGCCTGCAAGGACATGGCTCCAGTGACCTATTTCTGCCAATTCAGCTGTATTTTGTACCTTTCACCCCTTTCTACTAACGACATCATATTATGTACCCATCGAAGGATTAATCCGTTCATAGGCCGGAGCTCTCCTGATGCAATTGTCTCTGAAGATGAACTTGTGGAGTGGAGTGTATTTTACTAATCTTCTACGCATTTTGTAATCCAATCAGGCCAGCAATGAAGATTAACCTCACATAAGCTAATTTATTTTTTATCCAGAGCAGCAAGGATCTGAAATAGTTCTGTGAAGTTCTAGGGCTAGAACCCAGGCTTCTCACAGACAGAGTGTGCATTATTATTAATAGTAATATTTCAATATTGACCATTGTCCACAGAGGTCCATGACTTTGGTGTTTCTCTTCTTCTCTTTCCTCCTCTTCTTTAAACTGTAGAGTCTTATATATCCTTAGCTAGCCTAGAATTAACAATGTAGCCAAAGATATCCTTGATCTTCTGACCCTCCTGCCTCCTTACTTGAGTTACAAGAATGTGCCGTATGAGTTGTTGGCAATCATATTTCAGATTTCTTGCATCACTCTACTGCCTACACTACATTATCAGCCCCTCTTTCTTGTTGTCTGTCTGTCTGTCTGTCTGTCTTCCTGTCTGTCTATCATGGTCCTTGGCATCAAATGGTATCAAGAGCTCTGTCTAGCCACATCCTCAGCTCCCACCTTACTCCTTTTTTTTTCTCTCCCCAGCTCCTTTCTAATTTTCTGCATGTTTTTTTTTTAAACTGTCTCATTATTATGCCAGGCTGGCATAGAATTTGATATGTAAGCAAAAATCATCCTTCAACACATGAATTTTTTAGCTCAGATTCTTGAGTGCTGGGGTTATTAGCATGTGCCACCTTGCCCTGCCAGTGACTTTTCTTTCTAAGACAAGTGTGAAAGTGTGGAAAAAGAAAATCTATCCTACTTACTCAATTTTAGTTCTTATATTTATGATAGTGTTTTCTTTTTTGTTGTTTTTCTCTAATTGCCAAAGAGAAGAAGCACTGCTATCCTGTCAAAGATATTATAGAAAAATTGGCAACTACAGGAAGGTGGATATCCATGTGTTCTCTCTCTCTCTCTCTCTCTCTCTCTCTCTCTCTCTCTCTCTCTCATTACCATTTCTCCCTCAAGTGGCCACAAGAAACAATTATAACAGTGGCCAAAGATTGAAACCATATTTCCAGTTGAGACTTTCTCTATTTGTCTCCTCATCTCACATTGATTGATCAAATTGGTAACTAGAAACTAATATCATTTCCATGTGGATATCTGTCATGTGGGAGGGAGGGAGGGGGTAGGGAGGGGGGTAGGGAGGGAGAGAATTGCAAAGGTCAAGGATGAATAACAAATGAAGAAGGTTCTATGGCAAATTTTATACTCTAGGCCAGCAAACACTTATTAGTCCTGGTGATTTCAGGGATCCCTGTTTCATGCAACTTCAAAACCATTATCTGATCATATATCCTAGTGGATGTGGCTATTCTTAGTCCCCAAATCCTGTTTTTTAGGAATCAGGATGCTCTGGTTACTTTTTTTTTTCTCTACAAAATACCTGACAAAAGCCAATTAAGGGAGGAAGGATTGCTTTTGGTTAACCACTCAGAAGAAAGCAGTCCATCAGGGTGGAGAAGGCATGGAGACAGGAGCAGTTCACAACTGTTAGCATCCCATAGCACAGATGCTCCAGATATGTCCTTGTGATAGTCTGGTGAAAAGTTCTGTGTGCTTTCTTTCAGTATTGTTTTATTATAAGTGCCTCCAAGGAAACATTTGACAAATAGCTAAGTTAGATTGCCAATGTCTTCACCAGTGTTCCAATATCCTAGGCAATCATTGAGCCTACCTTCGGCTTTGAATTTCGTAAGAATGTTAATTATTCAGACAATTGCCTCCAGTGTTGAAAGAGAGATAGTGAAAGAAATCAGACATTACAGTTTACTGGAATAGAGTAGAAATCTCAGGGCAAGTTTTACAAAGTAAACTTGTAATTCTTATAACAGTCATGTATGGCAGACTACATTACATATTAGAAGAAAATTGGTGGGCTCCTCTGTTAAATGGAGGTTCCCTACAGATACATAAAATAACAACTAAGTCACTCCCATATACAGGAGTTTACAATGGCCTAGGAAGAAGGTGGGTTGTGGTCTAAGAAGGAACTCGAGTAAATACTCAGAATATCAGCTGAGTTACTCCCATATACAGGAATTTACAATGGCCTAAGAATAAGCTGATCCCAGCTGAATAAGCTGAATTTTATCCCAGCTGTAAACACTGATTTTTATTCCAGTTGTAAACACTGCCTGGTTCCTGATCACTTTTATGTATGCAGTTCTCTGTTTTGTGTAAAGACTCATTTTGCATCTGGTAACCTCAATATATGTTGGATGACCTTAATGAATCACCTAACTTCCTTGTTTTCTTCTGTAATATAAGTTTGATGCTTGCTTTGAGAAATTACATTCAGATACAACACTCCCTTGTGTCCATGCCTGTTTGCCATTTTCACCAACTCCTTGCCTACCTGAGTACCAGGACCCTGATTTTCTCGTAGGTTGAGGGACTCCAACTGAGGCCAGTCCTCGGCACTCAAATACCCAAAATTTACGGGAAACATCTCATTCAGATGACCACTTTTATAAACGAGACCTACACAGAAAAGGATAGCTGTGTCTTATTGTTTTATTGCTGTGAAGAGATACCATGCCCAAGACAACTTATGACAGAAAGTAATTCATTGGGGGTTTGCATACTGTTTTAGTGGGTAAGTCCATGAGCATCATGGCAGGGAGCATGGCAGCAGATAGTCAACTATGGTGCTGGAGGTGCTGTAGCTGAGAGATTACATCTAATTCACAAGCAGGATGGAGAGAGCTAACTGGAAATGGCATGAGTTTTTGAAACCTCAAAGCACACCCCCAGTGGCATACCTTCTCCAACAAGGCCACACCTCTTAATCATTTCTAAACAGTTCCACCAACTGGAAACCAAACATTCAATTATATGTGTCTATGGGGGGCATTTTCATTCAAGCCACCACAGGCAGTAATTAAAGAACACTTTGTTCTGGGTATATTGTACATGGCTTTTAATATCAACACTCATAAGACAGAAACAGGAAATCTCTGTGCATTTGAAGCCAGCCTACTCTACATAGTGAGTTCCAGGCTAGCCACAAGTACATAGTAAGACTCTATCTAGGGGGAAAAAAGGCCACTTTGTGACTGTTAGAATGAATGCCTAATACTATGGTAGAGTTAGATATCAGATGATATGCCAGCACTAAGGACCCCAAAAGGTTTCATCCTTTCTTGCCAAATTCTTGTCTTTCAGTAGCTGATCATTGAATTAGTAAGAGCTCCTATGTATCTGAACACTCATGTGAAAGACTCAAATCTCAAGACTGTAGCTTAGAGAAGCAGCTGGTCACCTTACATCCTCACTAGGGAGAAGAGAATGAAGCCTGTGCTCACCTAGTTCTCTCTCTCTCTCTCTCTCTGTCTCTCTCTCTCTCTCTCTGTTCTCTCTCTGTCTCTCTCTGCATCTGTCTCTCTCTATATATATATTCATGTTATGTATTAAAGATTTATTTATTATTTATACAGCATTTTGCCTGTATGTACACCTGTGATCCAGAGTAGGGTACCAGATCTCATTACAGATGGTTATGAGCCACCATGTAGTTGCTGGGAATTGAACTTAGTACCTCTGGAATAGTAGACAGTGCTCTTAATCTCTGAGTTATCTCTCTAGCCCCTAGTTACCTCTTTTTTATGCAGTCCAGGAACCAAGCGTAGAATGCTACTGCCCAGTTTTAGGGTGGGTCTTCCACCTCAATTAACCCAATCAAGATAATTCCTTAAGAGCATGAAATGCCTGACAGTAGGGAGAGGGAACTTATAGAGCCCATCTTCAGCAGGAAGACAGGGCATCGAATGAGCGGTGGGGTTGTCATTCCACAGTCACACATCTCTGACCCATAGTTGTTCCTGTCTGAAAAAATTACAGGGATGGAAATGGAGAGGAGCCTGAGGAAAGGAAGTTCCAGACAGGCCCAAAGTGGGATCCAGCTCAAGGGGATGGATGGAGCACTCACAAAAAGGGACCTATCATGGCTGCCCTCCAAAAGACCCAACAAGCAGCTGAAAGAGTAAGATGCAAATATTTGCACCCAACCAGTGGGCAGAAGCAGCTGACCCCTGTTGTTGAATTAGGGAAGGCTGAAAGAAGCTGAGAAGGGTGGTTCTGTAGGAGGACCAGCAGTCTCAATTAATCTGGACCCCCAAGATCTCTCAAACACTGGACCACCAAACAGACAGCATACACCAGCTGATATGAGACTCCCAACACACATACAGCAGAGGACTGCTGGGTCTGTGTTCATTCAGAGATGATGCACCTAACCCTCAAGAGACTGTAGGCCCCAGGGAGTTTAGAGGTCAGGTGGGGTGAGGGGTAGGGACATCGACGTGGAGAAGGGGTGGAGTAGGGAGGAGGTGTGGGATGTGGAACAGTCAGAGAGTGGATGGGGAGGGGGAATAAAATATGGAGTGTAAAAAATAAATTAATTAATTAAAAAAGAGCATACCTAAAGGCTAATTTAATAATTCCTATAAGTATGCCTACAGCTTTGTCTTATAGGTGAGTCCATGTCCTGTCAAGTTTACAGTCAACACTAGCCCTCACATCTCCTAAAGTACATATGTTAAAGGACTCATCCCAAGAGTGGTATTGTTAGGAGACAGTAGAACCTTGAAGCGTGTCCTTCTAAGAGTTCTTATGTTATTAAAGGCACACGCTTGAAAGGAATTTTAGGACTCCAGCTCATTGTCTTCTCTTTGCTGTATGGGACTTGTTTTCTTTCTACCATATGCTCCTGCCAGTACTGCTATGCACTCATTCAAAGCAAATATAGGATTTTTTTTTCAGGACAAGGTTTCTCTGTGTAGCCCTGGTTATCCTGGAACTCACTCTATAGAACAGGCTGGCCTCGAACTCAGAGATCCGGGTTCTACTGCATCCCGAGTTCTGGGATTAAAGATACGGGTCACCATAGCCTGGCTGCAAATATGAGGAATTGATTATTGACAGAACCTTAAAAACTGTGAACCAAAATGATTCTCTGAGAGCCAGTGAGCGGCTGAGTGGTAGGGCACACCTTTATTCCCAGCACTCAGGAGGCAGAGACAGATGGAGCTCTGGGTTCAACCCTATATAGTGAGTTCCAGGACAGCCAGGGCTATACGGACGGAAAAAGAGCCCTGTTTCAAGGAAAAAAAAAAAAAAAGAGCCAGCGAGATGGTTTGATCATCAGTAAAGGCGCTGCTTGTGGCCAAATCTGACTTCCTGAGCTCAGTCTGCAGATTCCACAGAGTAGAAGAGAACAAACCATCCACAAGTTTTCCTCTGACATCCATACATGACATGCACAGGCCACCCAAAAGAATCAAATACACACACACACACACACACACACACACACACACACACACACACACACAAACCTTGAAAATTTATTTTTAAAGTATTTTGTTACAACAAGGCAAAAAGTAACACACGAAATTTGTACTGAGATTCAAGGTTATTGCTATAGCCATATATCTGAAAATATAGAAGGGCTTTTGCAACTAGTTTGGATGAGAAGTTTGGCCTTGTAAAACAGAAAAGGCTACTGGTTTATCGGGAGAATCTGATGTAGGCTCTGATAACAAGAATTCTGATAGAATTTATGAGTAATCCAGCCCATGCTAATGTGGTTCCAGACAGAAATGAAGCCCCAACTGGGAGTTGCAGTAGAGGCCACCCTTGCCACCTGCCATAGCAAAAAATAATGTTCCTATATTTAATCCATGTCTTGAGACCTAAATGAGAAGCCAAGCTTAAAGGTGAGGAGCTAGTATAACTGATGGGTGGGATTAGAAAGACAGCAAAATACACAGAAATCAGTATGAGTATGGCTGGCTGCCTTTAGCAAAGTCTACAGTGAGAATCAACAACCAAAAAGAACAAAGACGTATTGGGAAATTGTAGAGCTCAACCAGAAAAAAGTCCTTGCAAAGATGTACACGAGAACAGTTAGGCTGTTAATACTGAAAAAAGAAGCTCGACACTTTGTCCTGGGACCAATAGGAAGAATGGACCCAGAAATCACCTCAGCAATTGCTAAGGCATTAGCTATCCCTGGCTCGGGAATATAGAAGTGCAAATTTGGCTAGGTGGTGGTGCACACCTTTAATCAAAGCACTGGGGAGGCAGAGGCAGATGGACTTCTGTGATTCCAAGGCCAGCCTGGTCTCCAGAGCCAGGTCTGTTATACAAAGAAACCCTGTCTCAAAAAAAAAAGTTTTGTTGCAAAGATAGTCCAGATCAGAATCTTTATTTTTTTTTGCATTTATTTATTTATTTATTTGTTTCCTTATTATGTGGGGAGCACTTGTATGGAGATCAGAAGATAGCTTGCAGGAGTCAATTTTCCCTGGGTCCTGAAGAGTAAAATCAAGTAGTTAGGCTTGGCAAGAATTTCCTTTGTCAACTGAGCCATCTTACTGGCCCTGTGTGCATTTTTTATATCCTCAGAGTGCCTGGTTTGCTCAGAAATGGCTACGGAATTGTTCTTTTGGCTAGACACTCAGAAAGAGCAGTGTAACCAGGGTTCGGGCAGGCTCAGGCATAGCATTTTGTCATGTTCCACACAATACTGGCTTTGGAGAGAGGCAAAATGCAAGGCTCATGGGGAAATGGAGGCTTCCCCTGAGATCTCAAAGGGAATCCTGGGGAGTTGGGCAGTGTGTTACACATTCCAAGTACCCGCGGGGCAGCTTCTCACAGGACAGAACAGTGATTGGAACCAGAGGAGGGAAGGCGGAAGCTCCAGCAATGACCTAAGGAGGACAGAGATGCTAGCAATGTGCACTGCTTATCATGGGAAGCTGCAGCTGGTGTGCAGACAAAGGTCACAGGGCAGCCTGTTTCCTGTCACAGTATCCCTTATTCCCAAATATGGACTTTTCAGATTTAACCTTTGTCACACTCAAGTATTTTGCCACTGAGGAAAGTGCCTGAAGACAGACCAACAACCCATTAATCAGTATTGCCTAAGACATGTGAGTCCTTCACTCCACTAACCCTTTCTTGAGAGAGTGTTCAGGTATGAGGAAGTTGTGGTTTCTTTTTCAAACATTAACATCTGTTTAGAAGAAGGAAGCTGTATGATATGCTCAGATGTCTTCATAAGGACGTGGGATATAGATAGGAGATTACTCCATATGGAGTCTCAGATCTTAAGTTTTGGTCATGGATTGCTGGTTGGAACAGACTCCTGTCTTGTCTTGTAGAATTTAGATATTTTTTGAGGTAGTCTTTTTCATTAATCTTCCCTTAAGGGCCTCCTTTTTAATTTTTTTTATTTAGTCTTTTTTCACAGTCCAGATTTTACCCTCCCTCTCGGTCTACCCTCTGACTTTTCCACATCCCAAACCTCCTCCCTGCCATCTCCACAAGGATGTTCCCCCACCCCCACCTCCAGATCTCCCCACTCCCAGGGGCCTCAAGTCTCTTGAAGGTTAGGTGCTTCTTCTCTGACTGAGTCCAGACCCGGCAGTCCTCTGCTGTATATGTGTTAGGAGCCTCATACCACCTGGTGTATACTGCCTGATTTGTAAGGGCCTCCTCTTTACCACATTACCCACTCTTTTAGGGTTTCATTGCTGTGAGGAGACATCATGACCAAGGCAACTCTTATAAAGGCAAACAATTGGGGCTGGCTCACAGGTCCTGAGGTTTAGTCCACTATTATCATGGTGAGAAGCATGGCAATGTGCAGGCAGACATGGTGTAGGAGGAGCTAAGAGTTCTACATCTTGATCCACGGGCAGTAGAAGGGGATAGTCTTCCTCAGGCTGCCAGGAGGAAACTGCAATTCCATGCTGGGCACAGCTTAAGCATATAAGACCTCAAAACCCACCTCCACAGTGACACACTTCCTCCAATAAGGCCACACCTACTTTAACAAGGCCACATCTTCTGATAGTGCCAGTGTCCATGGGCCAAGCATTCAAAGTCATGATTCTATGGGGGCCAAACCTTTGGCCAACCTGACTTACATATTTAAAGAAAAATTTCCTTTTTTGTTGTTGTTGCTTGTAACCCTGCTTTGCCAGGAACTCAGTATAAATTTCAGGCTAGCTTCTTCATACTTATAGGCATCCTCTTGCGACTGCATCCTAAATGCTGGTATTCCAGGGATATGCCACCATACATATGACTCTGACTCATGTCTTTGACTCATGCATTCTTATGAACTGAATGGATTTCCTCTTCTGAGAGGATAGCTCAAATCTACAACTTGCTTCTTTCCATGTAAAAGTCATGGTTCAGCATTCCTTATAGTCTCCATCACCTACTTATCTCTGTGCATCTGTGTCCCCACGAATATCTGTCCTGTGGTGATGGCTAGACATTATTTGTTCTTGTGTTTTATTTTGTTTTGTTTTGAGACAGGGTTCTCTGTGTAGCCCTGGCTGTCCTGGAACTCACTCTGTAGACCAGGCTGGCCTCGATCTCACAGAGATCCACCTGCCTCTGTCTCCCAAGAACTGAGATTAAAGGTATGTGCCACCACCACCTAGCAATGCTCAATATTGTTGAGTTCACCAAAACCTGCTGGTTAAAAGAAGTCCATTGATTGTCCCTACACACCTTACCTAGCACGTAGAGTACTCACAACACATTCCTGAACTAAAGTGGTTGTTTGCCTTTAGCCAAAAGAATGCTGTACTACAGGTTATCCAAGCCCTAGAAGATTTGAGAAGATAAAGAAAGCAGGGTTTGGGGAAACAGGATGTGGCTGAGGACTACTGAGCTACAAAAGCGCCAATAGTAGAACATGATTTGAAATGCTTTTTCTCTTCTTTTGCCCGTATTTATTTAAGGTTCCCTGTTTTTTTCCTTCTACCTGTGAAAGGCCAGCACTACTTTCAGGTTAATTTTGTTTTTCGTAGTCTTAATTTGTTGTTATTGTGGTTTTTGAGTTGGAGTCTTGCTATGTAGCCCCATGCTGACAGGGAACTCAAGTAGCCCAGGTTGGCAAGGGATTGACTTGCACTGGTCCTACTGCCTCTGTCTCTTGGGTAGTACTGGAATGACCACGACTAGCTCTAAACATTAGTCTCTCCCTCTCTCTTTCCCTCTCTCTTTCCCTCTCCCTCCCCCTCTCCCTCTCCCTCTCCCTCCCCCTCCCTTCCCCGTCCCCCTCCCTTCTCCTCCCCCTCCCCCTCCTCTGTCTGTCTGTCTCCTCTTCCTCTCCCTCCTCCTCCTCCTCCTCTTCTTATTCTTTTTTTCCTGAGACAAGGTCTCTCTATGTAGTCGCGGCTGTCCTGGATTTCCTTCCACAGACCAGGCTGGCCTCAAATACAGAGATCTACCTGCTTTTGCCTCCTGAGTGCTAGGATTAAAAGCATGCACCACGGAAATGTCTCAGCTGTTAAACATCAGGCTCGAAACCGAACATATAAGACATTAGTTTTCTTAAGACAGTTCTTCAGGTTTTGCCTTCTCATAGTGAGAGCCACAAATAAATAAATTCATGACCTACTGAAAGCATTCAACATTCTGAAAAAAAAAAACTTTAACCATTTTCACATTCATATGCAGGGTAATTTCTTCTGGGAGATATGTGCATCATTCCTTCATTCAAGTCAGAGCTGACTCATAGACCTTGAAATCCGGCTTTACTGAGTGAGTGTGTGTGTGTGTGTGTGTGTGTGTGTGTGTGTGTGTGTGTCTATGTGTGTGCTTGTGTGTGTGTCTCTGTGTGTGTCTCTGTGTGTGTCTCTGTGTGTGTGTGTCTATGACTATATATACCACAGTACATGTGTGAAGGTCAGAGGACAACTTGCACATGTTTCTTTGCTCCATCTACCTTGTGGGTTCCAGGAATTAACTTAGGTTATCTGGCTTGACAGGAAAAGCTCATAGCCACTGAGCCCTATTGCAGGCCTTCTTTCTGACTGTTTAGATATGCAGGGAAGCTGGGTAGTCTGCTTTTATTGTTTTTTATCACCACCACCACCATCATTATTATTGATTTTAAAAAGACAGGGTCTCATTATATGGCCCTCAGTGGCCTAGAACATCCAGCCCAGACTTCAAACTCACAGATAGGATCTGTCTGCTTCTGCTTCCTGAGTGCTAGAATTGAGACTTGTGCAGCCATGCTCAGGCTTGTCTTAAACTTGTTATGTGGCTGAGATGTCTCTGAACTCCTTTCTGATTCTCCTGACTCCACCTCTCAAGTTCCGGGATTACAGGTGTGCTCTACTACATCTGCCAATGATCTGAATATTGTGACGTTTGGTGGTTTTCAGAGAGCACCTTAAAAACTTTCTGAATTTGGGTTTCCTTGTGGGAAAGTTTATAATTTTATATTTTCCTTTATTTTTCATTAAGTCTCAGAGTTACCCTTTCTAGATATAATAACAGGAAAATATATTATTTTCCTTAATTTATACCAAAACATCATTTTTGACATTAAATGTACATAAATACATTTAAATAAATATGTAATAAATATCCTTATAATATTTTAACAAAGAACCGATACAGTGATCTGTAGGTACACATGCGTTGCTTTTAGACTTAGGGCTAGCTTCTAGGGTGCATCCCTCTTTTCCCTTTCACAAAGGCAGACTTTGACCTCTAAGATCTTAAGCTTTCACTACTTTTATTTCTAGATAATCCTTTGGTTTGCCTTCTGACATTTCTAAAGCTAAAATAGTCTCCTGGGCTGTGGTTCTCTGTTCATTTAAAACACACTGTAGTTGCTCTGCCTGCTGCCAAGGTCCTTAAGCTGTTGCTGTGCCAACCAGATTCTCAAGGCCAAGGCATTACTGCCACAGTCTGTTCTTAGTGCACTTTCTGTTCGGATGTTTTCCTTTGGATTTGCTGTAATTTATTTCACTGGCTTTCTCCCCTCCCACACCTTCTCAGCCCTAAGTGAAGCCACATTCCTTGTGTATTGCTGGCTCTCATGCCTCTTGATCTGCTTTCTAGTCCAAACCTTTTGGACCTTTCAAATTGACAAGCAGGATCAAGGTCTACCCGAGGAACAATCGGAAGTAATTCAAGAACTTGTGGTAGAGGAAAGGGCGTCAGAAGCAAGGCAAAGTGAACCAGTTAGATCTCTAGGTAAGTTGTGCTAGTTTGCCTTCTTTGACAGTGGATGCATTTCAGAGTAACTAAAGAACAGCATAATATGTGAAGTTAGCACAAAGGCCCAATCAGTCTTCGCCTGCCAAAGCTCAGTCTGCAACTATGCCAGAGGAATATAATGATAAGAGAGAGGGGTAAGCTGCGGTATCCAAAATCATGTTACTATATTAAAAGTAAAGAGTTGTCCTGAAAAAATACATAAAGTCTTTGTTAATAGTTGTCAAATACTAGAACTCCAAATGTCCATTGAAAGATGAGTGGCTAAATAAATGACCACATTTTATTACCTGGAAAATTTAGCTTAGACGTTTTTTAAAGGTTAAATGTTTTCAGAAGACTATTTCATAGATATCTCTGTTTCACATGGAGCCAGGGTTACTGATAAGTTATTCTGCACTGGAGAAATGAGCCAATTCAAGCCTGATTAAAGTATATAAAGGCAGGTTTATTAGGGGGCAGATCTTGGGTAGGTTTACTGATTCCAAGGATCAGGGCCAAGAGAGAACTAACTGAGGTGGAGAGATTCTAAATTTGGATGGCAGTAACCCATAGGAAGGGGTCCTGGACTGAATGAAGAGAGGATTTCTGTTTCCAGATCCACTGAGATGTGAGCAGGCAGCCTTTTGCTGCCACCCCTCCTTGCCACGATAGACTATAGTCCCTAAATTATGAGTCAAAGTGCATCACCCCACCCTTAGTTTGCTTCTTGTCAGATATTTGATCACGAAAAGGAGAAAACTGACTGCTAGTTCTCCTGGGAAGTTAATCACAGCCTCCGGATATAACTTACCTCCAAATCCATGCCCAACCTAAATGAAGTTCAGTTAGGCGGACAAGACAACTCCATTCTGACAAATAGGCCTTACATCTCCCTCTTGCTAACAGAAAGATTTGGGCATATTTGAGATGGAGTTAAAATGATTTTTTTTTTTTTACTCTAGAACATCTGGCTTGCACAATGAAGGAAAACGAATGGAAAAGAAAGCAACACACTTTTGGACTAGACAAGTAGTTTTAGAAAACACAGTGTATGTCTTCTGAGCTTTTAACATGTGGCTGGAATAGGTGGCTTGCATCACTAAGCAATAGGTGACCACAGCCCTGTGCCTGAGCTGAGTTGGCTGCTTCACTAGGCACTGAGTGTAACATGAGAGACAAAAGAATGGCACTCTGCTCCTTGACTTCTCCTTAAATGGCATATTGTGTTTCAAATCTATATGACTTTTCCCTCTCCCCTTATATTTGTTAGCACGTACTCTTTTTCTATAGAAACATTGTAGAAATAATTTAGTGTGTGTACCAGGCACACACTAAGTCCTTTCATGATCTTTACAGAATGCCCGTAGGGATAATATTCTTGCCCTCATTGATTGACAGAAAAGACCTGCTCCGGCAGAGCCAGCAGCTTGCTTGAGATTACACAGCTAACTGGTCGCTGAGGCAGGGGCTAAATCCAAGGCCCTTGATTAGATTGGATCTCAGTGTCCACACATTTCCTTGAGGTTTGAGTGTGGCCTTATTTGGCAAAAGGGTTGTTGCATATGTAATTTGTTAAAATGCGGATATTAAGGAGTAAGATGCACCCCCACGTGGCTCCTGCCCTTCAAGAGGAGCTGAGGCACAGTGGCATGTTTACAGGGAGAAAGCCACACGATGATGGGGGCAGCGGTCAGAGTGATGGAGATTTCCAGTAATGTCGGAAACCAGGAAAAGCACACAGAATTTAATATTCCCTATGGCTTACAGGGAAGAATATGGTCTGTTCATAACTTGGCTTCTAGTTTCAATGTAATACCATAACCTTCTATCATTTTAAGCTATCCAGTTTGTGGCATTTTGTTATAGTAGTTTTAGGAAACCATGGTAGCTCAGGATTTATTGCCCCTAAAAGTACTCATTGATACATTGCTAGGTAGTTATTGTAAGAAATTATAGATGTAGTGGTAGTAAGGTGACTTCACATTTATAAAGGAGATTCTTCCAACTGCAGGTCCCTCTGCTGAGAAGAACTGCTCCTCAAAGGGTGTTTATCACTTTAGAGACTCTTAGCTGCTAACATGCCAGGCTTTATTCACCACATGTGTTCTTATCCCAAACATACATTCAATATACATATACAGCCTGACACCGCCACCTCCAGACTGAGTCTCATGCTTAGACGGCACTGCTGTGTGCGTAATTTGAGTTTCTTCTTTCAAGCTGTTTTAGGTTTATTTTGATTTGTAACTCAGCTGAAAAGTTCAGAGCTGACAGCAGGGTATGCCAGTCATGCGTTGTAGCAGGTAAGGACTGAAGGATGCTGGGAGAACTTGGATGCCAGGTCTGCTTTGTTTTGTAAAATATGTACCTCGGCCGCTTGTCTGGGTCTGAATCCTGACAGTTACTAGTGTTTTCGAGGACACTGGCTTGTTACACAGGTGCTGAAATTCAAATTCTTAGCCGTTGAGTCATCTCTCCATCCTCTTGTTTAATTGTTGATGGCTATGGTGTACACTGTAATATGAGAATAGGAAATTTTATTTAACTGGGTTTTATGGTACTCATTTTGATCATTTGTCAACAAGGAAGCATAAAAAGGTAGCATGGTAGGTAGAACACACTTTTAAGCCCAGCATTCAGGAGACAGGCAGGCCGCCTCTGGGAATTCAAGGCTAGCCTGGTCTACATAGCAAGTTCCAGGTCTGCCAAAGCTACAGAGTGAAACCAGCCCTGATTCAAAACAACAAACAAACACACAAGCAAACAACATGCTTCGTGCTTCCCCAACCCCTGCTAAAAACCAAACCAAAACAATGAGTACAATAGAAGGTATCTATACCCAGGCAATGCTGGCCTTCCTTTAATCTGAGCACTTGAGAGGCAGAGGCACGTGGATCTCTATGAGTTTGAGGCCAGCCTGGTCTACAGAGTGAGTTTCAGGATAGCTAGGGCTACACAGAGAAACCCTGTGTCCAAAAAACAAGCAAGCAGAAAGAAAGAAAGAAAGAAAGAAAGAAAGAAAGAAAGAAAGAAAGAAAGAAAGAAAGAAAGAAAAAGGAAGGAAGGAAGGAAGGAAGGAAGGAAGGCAGGCAGGCAGGTAGGCAGAATTTATCTATGTCCTGGGATGTGTCACTGTCACTTAACTTTGTTTTAGATATTATCACACTAAACTTTGTTAGGGTTATGCTGTCAATGTCAATTCAGCATTAGTTTCCTTACAATCTCATAGTACAGCATGCTGTTATGTTAAAAAACAGTCTTTGTCTATTTGGTTGAGTATAGTGTTGTTCCCTGTAAACCCAGCTGAAATGATCAAGGTCATCCTGAGTGAGCACTTTTCTCGAAAAAGAAAAACATAAAAATAAAAAAGAGGAAAAAAAAATCAAACATGTATCTGAAAGGCACAAATGCCTTGATAGCTTGCAATTACATTTATTTTATTATGATTTTGTGTGCCTTTTCATTTATATGAAAGCCAGATTACTGTACTTTATTCTGAGTATCAAGTCATACATTTTGTTCATATTGCTACTGCTATTTTAGTCATTTCCTTTATTAAATATATATAAAGGAATTAACTAGCTATTCATTTTGCACTACATTTTTTCTTAGCCTCTCATTTGTGCTTTCATTTTATCCAATTTTCCCTAGAGAAAAACATGTACATTTCTCTCTTTTCAACTACATTTGGTTGTTTATTCTCTGTGTTATTTTATTTTGTTTGAGACAGGGCTCCTTTCTGTAGCCCTGGCTGTCCTGAAACTCACTCTATATATGAAGCTGCCATCAAACTCATAGAATTTAGCCTGTCTCTGCCTCCTGAGTGCTAGGATTAAAGGTTCAAGCCACTACTGCTAGGCTTCATTTTTATTTGTTAGGCAGAGTTTAGTGTATCCCAGGTTGGCCTTAAACTTGCTATATAGAGGAGAACGGCCTTGAACTTCCCATTCCCTTGACTCCACTTCTGACACACTAGTATTTTAGTCATGCACTGCCATAGCCAGTTTATGCTGGGGATCAAACCCAGGGCCTTGTGTATGCTAGACAAGTAGTTTACCAATTAAGCTAAATCACCAGCCTGTTCACCAGCCCAGCTTATTTACCGTGTGTGTGTGTGTGTGTGTGTGTGTGTGTGTGTGTGTGTGTGTGTGTGTGTGTATCTGTGTTACATATTCTCTTCTTCCATCATGTGGGTGGCCATTGAGTTCTTTTTGTGTTGGCCATCTACTGCTGGTCATGGGGCATGCCTTTAAGACTAGGTTTTATACCAAGGGAGACTGTTGAAGAAGACTAACTTCCTTTGTGAATGGTTATCAACTGGAGACAGCTTTTGTTTTACAGACAGGGGCATGTATCCACTTCCTCTCCCAGTCCTGGGATACCACCCGTCGCAAACTCACACAAACCCTGTTCATACTGTCAGTTTCTGTGAGTTTATATGTGCATCAATCCTGTTGTGTCTAGAAGGTCTTGTTTCCTTGGTGTCTATCCTAAATCCCCTCTGGCTCTTACACTCGTTCTGCCTCCTCTTCTGCAGGGTTTTCTGAGCCCCTGAGGAGCAGGGTTTGAAGGAGCCATCCCATTTAGTGTTCCAGGGCCATTGCCTGGCTGTGGGTCTGTATTTGTTTCAATCTACTGCAGGAGGAAGCTTCTCTAATGATGGCTGAACAAGACACTGGTCTATGAGTAGAGCAGGATATCTTTAGGAGTCATTTATTGCTACATTCCTTTAGCAGAACAGTAGTGTTTGGTTTTTCACTAGGTCCCTAGCCCATTATCTAGTCTTAGGTCCTTGGCCACCTGAGCAGATTCAGGGATTGGCTCCGTCTCATAGAATGGATCCTAATCAGATATTGGTTGACTACTCTTGTGGGGAATTGCAGGCTGGTATCCAGTTGAGCTGAGGTCTGAACCCTGATGGTCATAATTTACCTACATGACACGGTAGGCATTCCCTCATGCTCCTGGAACTCTGGCCCCTGTCTAAGTTACCACCTCCCGCAGCCCCCACAAGAGAAGCATGGTCAGTAGTCATATAGACAATGGCCCAAGCTTCTGACCTTCAGGCTAAACTCTTCCCTAGTTACCTAGCAACAGTGACGACCATAAAAAGGGGTGTTCAGCCCCCACCTCACTCTCTTATGCTCTTCTTACCCCTCACTCTCACCCTCTCTCCCCTCTCTTTGTCTTCTCTCCTCTCTCCTCCACCTTACTCTTCTCTCTAGCCTTCTCTTTCCCTCTCCCTCTCCCCCCCTCTCCCCCTTGTCTCTTTCTCCCTGCATTTCTATAATAAAACTATTAAACCATAGAGAGTCTCTGCTCCATCAAGATCCGCTGCACACTCTGGTCAGTGTTGGGAACCCCTTCCCTTCTCCCTCTCTCCTACAACCCCGGGGCTACAGGGTGTGACCCTGGGGTACCCAGGTCGGGGGCTGCCCCTTCTCCATCCCCCGCCAAGTGGGTCAGAGGCTTGAATGCCCACCCGGGGCTGAGTGGAAAGCATCTGGCAGCCCCCCCCCCCCGCCTGAGTCTGCCTGCCCAGAGCACAGGAACTCTGGTCTGACATTGGGCCCCTTTTCCCTTCCCCCTCTTCCCCAGGGCCCCCCGGTTTTGCCACCATTGCACTGGTACATCTTGCAGGAAGGTTTGTAGTTGGGTTGGTGTAAACTTTTCTTTTCTTTTCTTTTCTTTTCTTTTCTTTTCTTTTCTTTTCTTTTCTTTTCTTCTCTTCTCTTCTCTTCTCTTCTCTTCTCTTCTCTTCTCTTCTCTTCTCTTCTCTTCTCTTCTCTTCTCTTTTCTTTTCTTTTCTTTTCTTTTCTTTTCTTTTCTTTTCTGCATTCAAAATACCTTCCAGTACCATGGGCCTAGCAGTAGAGGTGAAGGTTCTACATAAACACTGATTCTATTTCTTCATATTTGATAAGTTATGTAGGTGCTGTCTTCAACAGTAGCCATGGTTGTTTGGGGTTTCCTATGGAGCCCCTTTGGCAAGCAACTCTATTAGATAAAACCCATTTTGGGCACTGGAAGCTTCATTTGATGATGAGGTATATCCAGTTCAGGCTCCATTTCTGCTGTTATTTGGCAATTTCATTTAGATCATCTTCATAAGCTTTGATTGCATTAAGTTTTCCTATGACCTCTCAAATGACCTTTAGTTTTAGTTGTCCCTTCCTATATTCCCTCCCTCAACCCCCCTTCCCTCCCTATCTCCATTTGTTCTTCCAGATCCAGTTCCCCATCGTGTCCACCCATAACTATTTTCCCTTCCTTCACCCTAGTCCTTTACTCTATACCTAACTTCTGTGGTTACGTAGATTATAGCCTGCTTGGCAAAGATTTAACAGCTAACATTTATTTGTAAGTATACATACAATATTTGTCATTTTGAATCTGAGTTACTTCATTCAGGATTATTTTTTCTAGTTCCACCCAATTAACTGTGAATTTCAGCATTCAATTTCTTTAAACAGCTGAGTAATATTCCATTGGGTAAATGAACCACATTTCTTTATTCATTCATCCATTAATGAACATCTAGGTTGTTTACAATTTCTGGATGTTATGAATATAGCAATAATAAACAGAGTTTAGTGTCTCTGCAGTAGGATGTAGCATCCTTTGGGTATGTGCCCAAGAGTGGTAGAGCTGCATTGTGGTAGATTGATTTCCAGCTTCATGAGTACCACCACACTGAGTTCTATAGTTTTATGTGCGTTTGCACTCCCATTAGCAATGGCTAAATGTTCCCCTTATTCCACATCCTTGCCAGCATCAGGTGTCATTAGTTGTATCGACTTTTGGCTATTCTGACAGGTATAAGGAGATCTCAAAGTAGCTTTGATTTACATTTCTCTGATGACTAAGGATATTGAACATTCCTGTTTCTCAATCACTTGAGAGTCCTCTATTGAGAATTCTCTGTACCCCGTTTTTAAATTGAGTTGTTATCTTGATATCTGGGTCTTTTTAAAAAGATTTTTATATATGTTAGATATTAGCTCGATATCAGCTGTGGACTTGGTAGAAATCTTTTCCCATTGTGTAACGTGCCACTTTGTCCAAATGATGGTGTTCTTTGCCTTACATACAGAAGCCATTCAGTTTCATTAGGTTCCATTTATTAATTATTGATCTCAGTACCAGAGCTATTGGTATTCTGTTCAGGAAGTTGTCTCCTGTGCTGATGCATTCAAGGCTATTCTCCACTTTCTCTTTTCACAGGTTCAGTGTATCTGGTTTTATGTTGAGGTCTTTGATCCACTTGGGATTGAGTTTTATACAAAGAGATAAGTATAGGTCCATTTGGATTCTTCTACATGCAGCAATCTAGTTTAAGTAGCATGGGTTTGTAAGATACTGTCTTTATTCCAGTGTGTATTTCTGGTTTATTTATATAAAAAATTCAAGTATCCAGAGGAGTACAGACTTATGTCTGGGTCTTCATTTTGATTCCATTGATTAACTTGTCTGGCTTTGTGCCAATACCATGAATTATTTTAAAAAAATATTACTATAGCTCAGCAATACAGTTTGAGATCATGGATAGTGCTACCTCCAGAAGTTTTATATTACTCAGTAGTGTGTGTGTGTGTTTCCAAATGAAGCTGAAAATCATCTTTTCAACATCTGTGAGAAATTGTGTTGGAATTTTGACAGGGATTACATTGAATTTTTAAATTACATTCGATAGAATGACAATTTTTACTATATTATGGAATATCTTTCCATCTTCTGATATCTTCTTCAATTTCTTTCTTCAAAGCCTCATGTTTTTATAATACAAGTCATTCATTTGTTTGGTTGGAGTTATCCCCAAAATATTTTTTGAGGCCACTGTGAAAGGTTTTGTTTCCTTCATTTCTTTCCCAGTCTATTTGTCATTTACATATAGTACAACTACTGATAATTAATACTATAAAATTGCACCAGTATTAATTTTGTATCCTGCTACTTTGCTGAAAGTGTTTAAGGTCACTTGCCATCTACAAATAAGAATATTTTGCCTTCTTCATTTCATACTTATAACCCCATAATCTCTTTCAAATGTTTTATTGCCCTAGCTTCAAGCACTATATTGAATAGGTATGGAGAGAATAGAGAACCTTGTCTTGTTCCTGATTTTAGTGGAATTGCTTGAATTTCTCTCCACTTAAATTGATGCTAGCTCTGGGCAAGCTGTAAACTGCTTTTATTATGTTGAGGTATGTCCTTTGTCTCTCCAGGACTTTTAAAAACTGGTTATTTCATTTGTTTACATTTCAAATGCTATCTCCTTCCTGGTTTCCCCTTAGTAAACTCCCTGTCCCCCCCCCCCCATGAAGGTGCTCCCTCACCCACTCACCCACTCCCTCCTCACCACCCTAGCATTCTTCTAAGATGGGCCATCAAGCCTCCACAGGACCAAGGGCCTCCTCTCCCACTGCTATCAGATAAGGCCATCCTCTGCTAAGCAGCTAGAGTCCTGGTCCTCTCCTCCCATACCGCATGTGCTTTGATTGGTGGTTTAGTCTCCGGGAGCTCTGGGAGAGGGAGGGCATTCAGGTTAGTTGATACTGTTTTTCTTCCTATGAGATTGCAATCCCCTACAGCTCCTTCAGTCTCCCCCCTAACTCTTTCATTGGGGTCCCCCGTGCTTGGTCCAATGGTTGGCTGCATGCATCCGCATCTGTATTGGTCAGGCGCTGGCAGAGCCTCTCCAGGGACAGTTATACCAGGTTCCTGTCAGCAAGCACTTCTTGTCTGGGTTTGGTGTCTGCAGATGAGATGGGTCCCTAGGTGGGCAGTTTTTGGATGGCCTTTCCTTCAGTATCTGCTCCACTCTTTGTCCCTAAATTTCCTTTAGACAGGAACAATTCTGGGTTAAAAATTTTGAGATGGGTGGGTGGCCCCATCCCTCAACTGGGGGCTGTGCCTATCCACTGGATATGGTCTCTACAGGTTCTCTCTCCTTTTTGTTGGGTATTTCGGCTAATGTCATCTCTGGTCCTGGGAACCTCTTGCTTCCCTGGCATCTAGGACTTTCTAGTGGCCTACCTCCAGTCCCCTATCACCCACTGTTATACACATTCATTCAATTTTCTGACCCTCTGTACTTCACGTCTCCTCCTACACCTGACCCTGCCCCCCTTTCCTTCTCCCTCCTCTCTCCCTCACAGGTCCCTCCCTCCCTCTACCTTTCATGATTATTTTGTTCCCTCTTTCTGTCTTTCTTTCTTTCTTTCTTTCTTTCTTTTTTTAAAGATTTCTTTACTTATATATAAATATATTGTAGCTGTCTTCAGACACCCAGAAGAGGGTACCAGCTCTCATTACAGATGGTTGTGAGCCACCATGTGGTTGCTGGGAATTGAACTCAGGACCTCTGGAAAAGCAGTCAGTGCTCTTCTTGAAGCTTCATGTGGTCTGTGAATTGTATCTTGATTATTTGGAGCTTTTGGGCTAATATCCACTTATCAGTGAGTTTATACCATGTGTGTTCTTTTGTGATTGGGTTACCTCACTCAGGATGATATTTTCTAGTTCCAGCCATTTGCCTAAAAATTTCATAAAGTCATTGTTTTTAATAGCTGAGTAGTACTCATTGGGTAAATGTACCACATTTTCTGTATCCATTCCTCTGTTGAGGGACATCTGGGTTGTTTCCAGCTTCTGGATATTATAAATATGGCTGCTATGAACATAGTGGAGCATGTGTCCTTATTACATGTTGGAGCATCGTCTGGGTATATGCCCAGGAGTGGTATAACTGGGTCCTCAGGTAATAATATGGGGAGCACTGTAAGTCCAAGAGGCATAATTTGTTTAAGTGGTATATATGTGTTTCCCTGTGTGTATTGTGTATGGCGTACACACAAATACACTTATATGCATTAAGTATAATTAAAACAATATGCATTATAAAAGTGGGTTACTAGATTGATTACATCATATGGACTCAGAAGTTCAGCAGTGACTGTCTGCATTCTAGAGAGGCTGAGAACTTGGTAGCTGTTTAGCCCATGATGCTGTATAACCCGGTAATCTCAATCTTGGAACTGAAAAATTGAAAGATTCTTGGAGAGTCCTGGAGAGTCTTTCAGTCTATGTTGGAAGGCTGGGATGTGATGTCAGCAAATGACATCATTAAAAGATGGTGACTGTGTCAGCTGCAGAAGCAACAGTAGTAACAAGGAACAACAATAATGGTAGAGTGTAAGTTTAATTTTTTTCAAAGCCTATTTTTAATGATGGTTCTTAAACACTTTAACCTCCCTTGTAACTCACCACCCATAGTGGAAAAGAAAGGATACAGGGGAAGTGGATGTATTTAGAAACATTCTTTGGAGCAACTCCCATCTGTGTTGTCTAGAAATCAGCAGTTCAGTTCACAGGTTAGCAGGCAGCCTCGGCAGCAGCTCGATCCACTCACAAACACTTCACAGATACACCAGCTGTCCAGTTTGGTAGAGTCGGTTGGCAACAGCGGTGGCATGACCTAGCAGAGACAGCCAGGCCTCAACCTCTGCTTGAGTCAGCAGAAAGGAGCAACAGGAACACCAGGAGAAGTTCTTGTCTATACCTCTCTCAGGGAAGCGAAGATAAGCAAAGACTCACAAGAGTAGCACGGCTAGCTCTGTCACTCAGTGGAAAATTACAAACTTCATAGGAAAACTTCATTTTATATTCATTTTACAACTGTATTCTGGAACCCAACAAAACATCTCTAAGGTATGTCTTTTGTCCTATTGACTTGTCATTGCAGGCGTTTTCACATGGTATGACAGCATTTAGAGGGTCTCTAAAGAATATACCATAAGGCAGGCATTCTCACCCTTGCCTTCCTTGTGGGATAGAAACCTAATGTAGAGCAAGCTTTGCTTTTGGTAATCAAGACCAATTCCCACAGCTAATATACTAACACCCTTCATTGCTGTGTACGCAGAAACACAAGGGCCTAAAGTAATTATCTTGGGTTCAAGTTCAATGAAAACCCTGTATCTCTTGATGGAAGCATCTAACTCTTTGGAATTAAGATCTCTGAGCTAGAACTCATAAGATCACTGTGATGGTTAATTGATCCTCAACATGATGAAATTTGAAAATAACTACAAGAAAACTCTGAGCAGATTTCTGAAGGAATCTTCAGAAAGAATTTGCTGAGGGAGATCATACAGGGGAAGACACCTTCCCTCAGAGTGGGTAACACCTTCCAGTGACTAGCAAAGAATGGTCTACTAAAGAGGAATCATAGGGTTCTTTGGAAAGGTGTTTGAATGGTGTTTTGCTAGGGCAAATGTGAAAGAATGTTTAGCTAAAGTGGAAACAGGTGAAAGACTAAGGCAGACTCATGAAGGAACGCTTAGCTGA
The DNA here is from genome assembly GCF_000001635.26 of Mus musculus. Lineage (NCBI taxonomy): Eukaryota > Metazoa > Chordata > Mammalia > Rodentia > Muridae > Mus > Mus musculus. Next base: position 104,029,052 of record NC_000086.7, read on the forward strand.
AGCAGAAAAGATGTTCTGCTAAAGCAAGCACATGAAAGGGCACTTGATGAAGGATTCTTTGCTAACAACACTCATTTATTTCTTGGTCCAGCTTACATTGTGTAGTTGAGATGCATTTGTCAGTACTCCATAGAGAGAAACATACCGAAAAACTTCCAATGGTGTGCTGCAGTTTCTTGCTGCTTCCACAGACTTGGGCTGATTGGCAGAGTGATGTCAGCTGAGACAGACACATGTGCTGGAGCAACACATGTGCTGAGGCAAGACCCATAGAAGATATGTGATGTTTGAAAGGTATAAATAGGACTCAACTGACAGTGATGGAGGCTGAGCTTGGCCTATAAGCTGTGAAATGCTTGTAGGTCTTCTGTCTTTGATGATCTTTGCTTCCCTGAGAGAAGCACAGCTGAGAACTTTTCCAGGGGTCTCCTTTGGTCCCTCCTGCTGACTCTAGCTGAGGCTGAGGCCTGGCTGTCTCTGCTAGGTTGTGTCACTGCGGTTGCTAACCCAACTCTACTAAACTGGACCGCTGATGTATCCGTGAAGTATGCAAGTGGATCAAGCTGCTGCTGCTGACCTGTGAACTGAACTGCTGATTTCCAAACAACACAAATGGGAGTTGCTCCAAAGAACCTTTCTAAACCGGTCCACTTCCCCCATATCCTTCCTTTGCCACTACCTCTGGTGTGTGGTGGGCTAGAAGGGAGGTTAAAGCATTTAAGATGAGATTTAATAAGATTTAAAAAATTAAAGTTACACATGTCTCTCCTTTTCAACTATAATTTTATTAATTTAAATCCTGTCTCTTTTGGTTAATTTAGCTAAATGTTTGTGAATCTTGTTAATTGTTTTCAAGGAACTAATCCTTTGTTTTATTGATTCTTTGTCTTATTGTTGTTGTTGTTCCTATTTTATTGAGTTTGACCTTGAGTTTGATTATTTATTTCTTCACTTTTTGGATGTTATTTCTTTGTGTTTTTCTAAAGCTTTCAAATATATCATTAAATATATTTGAGATCTCTCCATTTTTCCTTATTTATTTTTTGAGGAGGCACTTCCTGTTATGACACTGTATCTTAGAATTGCCTTCCTTGTGTGTCACTGATTTTGGTATGTCGTGTTTTCATTTTCACCTGATTCTGAAAAGGTTTTTGTTTGTTTGTTTGTTTTGTTTTGTTTTTGTTTTTCGAGACAGGGTTTTTCTGTATAGCCCTGGCTGTCCTGGAACTCACTCTGTAGACCAGGCTGTCCTCGAACTCAGAAATTCACCTGCCTCTGCCTCCCGAGTGCTGGGATTAAAGGTGTGCGCCACCACGCCTGGCTGAAAAGTTTTTAAACTCCTTACTGATTTCTGCATCGATGTAAATTTCTTTCATAAGTATATTGTTTAGCTTCCAGGAGTTTCTGTACTTTCTGCCATTTCTACCATTTTTGATATCAGCTTCAATCTGTGTTTGTCAGAGAGTATGTTATTTCAATTTTCCCATATTTGTGGAAACTGACTTTGTGTTCTAATATATGGTTACTTTTACAGAATATTCCATGGACTTCTGGAAACCAAGTATATTCTTTAGTTTTGAGGTAGAGTGTTCTGTAGTTATACCTTAGGCCCATTTAATTTATGATGTTCAACTCCAGAATTTCTCTAGTTAGTTTTTGTCTGGATGAGCTGTCTATGAGTGTGAGGGGTTATTGAAATCATCTACTATTACTTTATGTGGATTAGTTTGTGATTTTAGATGCCATCGTTTCTTTTATGAATGGGTGATCTTGTGTTTGACTTGTAAATGTTAAAATTTGAACATCCTCTTAGATTTTCCAATAATGAGTATGTATGGCCTTTGTTATCTTTTCTAATAAGTTTTTGTGTGAGGTTTATTTTGTCAGATATCAAAATTGTAATGCTTGCTTTTTTGTTACTTCTGTCTTGCTTGTCCTTTTCTATTCATTTGTCCTTAAGCAGAATCTATCCTTGACGGAGAGGTATGTTTCTTGAAGGCAGCAGTAATGTTTATTAGGAATTGAAACTGTTAATATTGAATGGTGCTTCTTCCCTCCTTTTATTTTGTTGCTTTGTGTTTTTAATCTCTTTTAGTTAAGAGTATGGTATTATTTATTCTTTGTGTCCTTTTGGGTGTAGTTAACATTTGGAAACCCAGAAGGTGAAAGTAGGGTGATCAGGATAGTAAAGATGTCCTTAGTTACATATGTACTCAGAGGCCAGTCTGGACTGAAATCATCCCTTAAAAAAATAAAGAAAGAAAAAAAAAAGAAAAGAATTCCCCTGCTAATGGGCATGGCATGGTGGCACATACCTGTAACAGGTCTTTGAGGGCTGGTATCAGAGGATTAAGGATTCGAGGCAAGCCTGGCTACATAGTGAATTTCAGACCACCATGGGGCACATAGAAAGACTTCAACTCAAAAGCAAGAAAACAAAAATCAAGAGCTGGAAGCATAGCTCTGTAGTTAAGCATGTGCCTAGCATATACAAGGATCTTGGCTCAACTCCTAGCACTGGCAAAAAAAATTCATAATTTAGTGTGGCTACTTTCAGAAATGATTTTAGCTAAATTTTCTTGATAACTTAAAATTTCTATGTTGGCACTTTATGCTTCTTGAACTTTTATGACAGGGAGACTGCTTCTTGAATTTCATCTACAAGTCTCTGCTGGTTTCAGACATTTCTTCTGTCCTTTGCTAACTTACCCTAATCTTAATATAATTAAGGAAAATGAGCGCCTTGCTCCAGATTAAGCTTTATCTGAAGGAATGCTGTATCTGGCTTGGTCTTCTATCCAAAGCACCACAGCTTTCTCTGTATTGACAATGTGATTGCTTCCTTTTTAAAAATAGTTTCTCTATTCACATAAGTGGAACTAAGACCTTCACTTTTGCATTAGCAACTTGGCTAACTGCTATTCCAGGTCTACTATTTGGTTCGTTCTTTCTCTCTCTCTCTCTCTCTCTCTCTCTCTCATTTTTGTTTTTGTTTTTCGAGACAGGGTTTCTCTGTATAGCCCTGGCTGTCCTAGAACTCACTTTGTAGACCAGACTAGCCCTGAACTCAGAAATCCGCCTGCCTCTGCCTCCTGAGTGCTGGGATTAAAGGCTTGTGCCACCTCGCCTGGCTGTATTTGGTTTCTCTTAGCATTTGATATGCTTTTCTTGAAAAATGAGAAATGAACAATTCTTCCACTAACATTCTTAGAGACCACTGTAGTGTCACATATTACACTAATTTTAACATTTTTGTCTTTCAAGGAATGGCAAGATTCATGGAGGGAGGGAGGGAGAGAGAGAGAGAGAGAGCGCTAGAGAGTAGAGCTGTCAAAATACACACATTTGTTAAGGTCCTTTTCTTATATGAGTGTGTTTATGGTATACCAAAACAATTGGAATAATGTCAAAGATCACCAATCATAAACCATCACTACATATATAATAAGAATGCACAATGCAAATATGAATAAAATATTGTGAATCTCACTAAATAAAATGACATGAGAACATGCTATTGGAATAATGGTTTCAAAAGATTTGCTTAACAGAGTTGCTACAGAACAAGTAAAAGATGAAATGCCTGAAATGCACAATAAATCAAAGTCTGGCTGTACTGATGGCTTACATCAGGCAAAGAACCATGACCCTTTGAGATCCATGCTGAGGGAAAGGGATCAGGGACAAGAACAAGGGAACAAGTAGTGGAAGAAAGTCATTTTAAATATCATCTATGACCACATGAACAGTTGCAGAAACCAAGATTATAATTATTCTGCATATGTTTGTCTTATTTTTTAAAAAGATTTTATTTATTTATTTATTTAATGTATGTGAGTACACTGTAACCGTCAGGCACTCAGGCACACCGGAAGAGGGTATCAGATCTCATTACATATGGTTGTGCGCCACCATGTGGTTACTGGGAATTGAACTCAGCACCTCTGGAAGAGCAGCAGTCAGTGCTCTTAACCACTAAGCCATCTCTCCAGCCCGTCTTTGTTATTTTTTAATGAATGTTCAGTTTTGGGAAAATTTGTAAAGAATATATTTGTTTCCTTCTCTTATATAGAATCTGATTCATCTGATCATCAATGTTAGGAAGTTTTACACCGTAGTATTTACTTTTCAGAATTTCAAAGAGAAGAATGACTGTCATTCAGGACTCTGCATGTTCCTTTGTTTATGTGTGCACATCTGTATGCGAATGTGAATATCATGGTGTTAGATTCGTTTAACTCACCTTTGTGTGCATGTCAATGGGCAGAGGTCAATATTCGGTATCTTCCTCTATCAACTTCCACTTTATTTTTTTGAGACAGAGCCAATTACTTAACTTGGAGCTCACAATTCTGGCCTGATTGGTTGGCCCCTGAGATCTACCTGCCCTTCTCCTCCCCTCCAGTGTTCAGGTTACACCCCTGGCTTTCATGTAGGCTCTGGAGAGCTGAACTCAGGACAGTGCTTACACAGCAAGTTCTTTACCCACTGAGCCAACCTCCCCAACCTGAGAGATTTTAAATTTAAATTATTGCTTCTATTTCGTTGTTAGTTACACATCTATTTAAATTATTTGTTTCATCTTGGTTTAAGCGTTGGTAGTTCACATGCATCTAGAAATTCATTCCTTTCAGATTCCCAGTTTTTAAGATATATACATTTGATTTTTTGAATTTCATGGGTATTTATTGTAATGCCTTTCTATCTCTAATTCCATTTACATAGGTCTCCCCTCATTAGTCAGATTAAGGGTTTGTTGAGCTTGTTTATCTTTTCAAAAAACTAACTCTTTATTTGAGTGTTTCTTTGTACCTTCTCTTCAGTTCTGTTTCATTGCTTACTCCCCTGCTGTTATTTCTTTATACCTACTCCTACTGATTTGGAGGTTTGGCCTGTTCTTTTTTTTTTATGCTGTCTTTGTTTGTGGGTAGTGACTCATGGGTGGCATCTCAGATCTAGTCACTGTCCTGGGCGTTTCTTCAGAGCTTTGATGGTGAATGCTGGCTCCGCCCTTGTACACCTCTTGCCAATGTCCTGTATGACACATAGAGTCTATATGCAAGTCTCCATGGAAAGTTCGAATACCGTCAAGTTTTCAGATCGGGTTTACAGTTTCTTTCTTTCTTTCTTTCTTTCTTTCTTTCTTTCTTTCTTTCTTTCTTTCTCTCTCTCTCTCTCTCTCTCTCTTTCTTTCTTTCTTTCTTTTTCTGTTTTCCTTTTTGGTTGTATCACATGCATTCTGTTTGTAAAGTTTCAGTGTACAGTTCTAGAACAGTCAGAGTTCCCCTGACTCTCTGCTTTCTTAAGGGTCTTAGGCTGCAGAACTATTGCAGCAACATAAATCATTTTAAAACGGCATGCTGCTCCTGTTCTGCCTCTTGCCAGTTCTGAACATCCAGTACCAACAGGACCAGAGTTCTCCCTGGATTCACCTTCTGCTTTTGCTACTGCTTCCATAACTATGACCTTTCCCCCTAGCTGTGCCCAGTGTCTGTTTTTCCATTTCTCCCAGATTATTTCCTGGATATTCTGGAGGATCAAGGCTGAGTGTCATCTGCCATTTGGGGTTTTTCTGCTTTTTGACATAGACTCACTGAATACTCTTTTGAGATCCATTTCTCAACACAAACATCTATTGCTATACATTTACCTGTCAACACTGATTAAGTATATATATTGAGACAGGGTCTCACTATGTAGCTATCTCAGGCTGGTCTTGAGCTCACTTTTCTGATTCAGGCTTCTCAGTTACCATATCTAGTGATTTTCTTTTTATTTTGTTGTTGTTTTGTTTTAAGACAGGAAATCTCTGTGTAGTCCTGGATATCTTGGAGCTCATGCTGTAGACCAGGCTACCCTCAACCTCAGAGATCTGCCTGCCTCTGCCTCCTGACTGCTGAGATTAAAGGTGTGCACCACTGCCCAGCTTTTTTTTTTTTATACAAGACAGCTCTGACTGTCTTGTAACTCACTATGTAGATCAGATTGGCCTCAAGCTTGCAAAAATGCCTCTGCCTTTCAAGTGTCAGGATTAAAGGCATGCACTACTATGCCTGGCTAATATTAAAATTCTTATTTGTATGGAGTTCAACTTTTTTTCAGGAACCACCTTTACATGATTATTTTAAAATGTTTCTTTCTAATCACATTTTTTAAACTGATGCTTTTTAAAAAAGATTTTAAAAATGTATTTGCTATGTATGTAGTGTTCTGCCTACATGTATACCTACACACCAGAAGAGGGCAGCTGATATCATTATAGGTGGTTATGAGATACCATGTGGTTGCAGGGAATTGAACTCAGAACCTCTGGAAGAGCAGCCAGTGCTATTAACCACTGAGCCATCTTTCTAGCTCCCACAATTTTTCTATTGCCTTTCTATTATTGCATTTTAGTTTGATTACATTTTGGACAAAAAGAGCACACTACATTGTTTCATTTCACTTCTTTTACATTTGCTTGTGTTTGTTTTATAGCACAGGCTATGGTTTAACTTGAGGAATAGTCCATATATACTTACAAAAATATATACTTCACTGGATGTGGCATAGTCTCAGCACTTAGGAGGATGAGGCAGGAGGTGAAAGACTTAAGAACTTTTCTGAAACAAAACACACCTAATAAATATGCAAACAAAAGGCTGAGGATATGTATAGCATGAATGAGCTAATTGGTAATTGGTAGTTTTGATTGTTATGTCTTCTTATGTTATTGTCTTCTTGTTGCTGATTTTCTTTCTTTCTTTCTTTCTTTTTTGCTATAATTGCTAAGGTTTTCAGAAGTTCACACAATGTATTTTAACCATATTCCTCCTTTCCTTCATCTCCTTCTCTTATCTACACTCTCATCCCATCCCATCCCATCCCAATTTGCGATTACTTCCTTTTTTCTTCTTTCCCTGTCCATTTCAGATTGTGTTTCCCAGCTTGTTTTGGGAGTAGGGCCTTTCATGGTGTATGGCCACCCTACTAGGGATCACAGAGGTCACATCATTAAAGAAAACTGACTTTGTCTCTCCCAGAAGCTATCAAGTGGCAATTGGTCCCCAGTTAGTGATGGGATTTCATGTCTACCATTCCTGCCTCTTTTCATTCTAGGATTTTGTCTGGATGGAGCTTGCACAATTCTTTTTCCCCCAGAAACAATGGTAACTCAATTGCTGGGCACAACAACTAGAGGCCTAATCTTGTAAGCCATATTAAATATAATTCCCCTGGTGACACTAGGACTCACCATCTAGTTCAGAAGACACTAGTAGCTACATCTTGTCCTCTCGCTATCCCTGTCCAAAAAAGCCCCTATCTGTCTCCTGCCTACTCTCTTCCCTTATCCAACCCGAAAGTCCTGCCTACTCGCCCAGTGATTGGTTCCTTTATTCATTAGGGGATGGTTCACAAGAAGTCACCTGAGTTTGCAACTCATTCCTCTTATTCTTCATTCCAGACAACCCCTCCTGGGAAAGCAGAATTAACATCAAGATACAGACAACACTAGGGCCATCCACAACACTTGCCCCTTTCTGTCCACTTAAAAGACTCTTATCTCAGATATAAATTGAGCATAACTATTACCATTTTGTAATTTATAAAGTACAAGATAGACCTAACACCTAGTCCATCATTTTTGTCAATAAAATAGAACACTCTTTCATCTGTCCTAACTTAAAAGACTTATATTTTTACACCTGACATGCCTTGGCTTTAGATAGTATGTCATCTGAAAACTATCCTCTCAAATCTGTTATCTCAATGTAAATAGCCTGGGTTGGCTATGAGACTATACGTAGTCTTTCAACTCCATCAGAAACCCAAGAATGACCAATATTATCTGAAAATATAGGGAGCCTAACACAGCTTCCAGAACTTAGACAAATTGTAGAGACAGCTGCCTACCTACCTACCTACCTGCCCCAGAAAGTCAGGAAGTTGGAGCATCAGTCTTCAGCCTTCTGGCCCAGGATCATCTGACAGACCTTGAAAAACAGCAATTATTAAGGATTAGCTTCTTCTGTCTCGGCAGAACTAAGCTATCCTAACCTGTAATTTGTATCTTCTTAAGGACAGTATAGGTCTGCAGGAGAGAGGCAATTTCTGCCCAGTGGCCACCTAGCCACAATATACAACCTCACCTGGAAGTAGAGATGCTCAGCTTCTTCTTTGAATCCATGAATGGGAAGCTGTTAGGAGCATATTTGTCTCAACAACAAGTAAATAACATTAAATTTCACATTCTATGGATTTCTAATGGTTTTGAAAACCAACTATCTATGTAAAGTAATCTGGACTGTTGCCCATTAACTACTCTCAGCTATTTCTAATTAAAATATCTGAAAACACACTAACAATAAACTCAGAGCCATGGATTTTCTATTTGGCCCTTAATTCACAGGCTTAAACATCTCAGATCAGTTTATAATGGCATTTATAGAAGGACTGGGTCCAAGCCTTGTACTCCTAAATTTTTTCTATCAATAGAAGAAATGTATACCAATGAAACCTTGATTTTGTATCAAAGTAAATTCTGTACCAAAATAAGAAATTATAACTTTAACTTAGTAACTATTGTAAAGATTTCTACCAAATGAGATTATGGCTATGTGCTCAATTCTAGCTATTTCCTCACTGTTACAATTATGACCCTTTCTTATCTCTTATTTCTTTATTTATTTCTTTATTTATTATTTTTCCCCTTCTCTTCTTCTTGCTCTGGCCTGGCTCACTCTGGGCCTCGCTTGCTCTGGCCCAATTATGACCATTCCTAAATTCCCTTAAAAGGCAGCCTTAGAATAACCACCTCCAGCCCCCCAAACCAGGAAACTGGGACGACAACTCTTCACAACTTCTTCAAGCTGAATATAGGCATTGAGATATCTTTGTGGGGGAAGGGTAGAGAAAATAGGGGAGTTGGTTGGCCTTAAGAAGGCCACACCAACGATTGTATTAGTCTCTGATGTCTGTGTCCTGAATGGATCCGACTGAAAGTCCAAGACGTCAGGAGTTCAAGCAGGTCAGTTTAGCATGTCTGATGGGTGATCTCATCAAAGCTGTATATTCTGTAATCTACAAATCTCAAAACAAAATTTTTGTATCATCAAGATAACTTTTTTGTTTGATTCTCTGGAATCTAGTTCTTTGGGGTTTCCCACTATCAAATCTGATCCATATAGCTCCGGAAGATGTCCAGAGCCTAATCACCTTTTCTAAAAACACAAAGACAAAACCTTTCTTCTAATTCAGCATATCCTTGAGCCAGTAACCAGAAAACCCTTTATTTTGACCTCTCTCCTAGAAGAATAATATAACCACAAAACTCAAAACCATACTCATTTTGAAAATCAAAATAATCAAAAAAAAAGAAGTAAACTAAAATACTGTATGTGCCTATCCTTAGGCCTTTTCTATTTTTCCATGCAGGATAATAACCCAAAATTCCCATGGGGCCTATGTTAGACAGAATTTGAGTATCCTGTAAGACTTGTTATAGCAATATATCTTTATACCATCTTTAAAACAATTGATCCACACTTCTATCTATTCCTGCTTATAAGCAGGCAGCTAGTCAAACCAGGATTAAAACCCAGAATTCCCGTGGAGTCCACATTAGACAGAATTTGAGTATCCTGTAAGACTTAATAGAGCAATATATATTTATACCATATTTAAAGCAATCAATTCAAACTTTCACTAATATCTGCCTATAGGAAGCAGGTAGTTTTTACTTGTTAAGCTCTCTGCCTAGAGCAGTCATCCTGTTACACCATCTATCTGTTGGACTCTCTACCTGTAGCCACAGATATTTATTATTTAATACCTGTTCATAGCAGGTAATTATCACTGTTCTCTCTACTTGTAGTCAGTGACTAATTTTCCCTACTCTAGTTCTGAACTACAGGTGGAATTTCCCACGTGATTAGGACAAAATCTGTATATAAATGTATCCTAAAAGCAAATAATCCCAATATTATAAATTCACAGTTAAATCAATATCTGCCCCAAGAAGTAGGCTGTTTCCACTCTCCGGCTCTCTGACTCAGAGCAGCCATCTTGTCTCTTTCCACAGCAGGGGACCTCAGAGCCCTCTTTCTTTGTTTCAAGGTTCCCACGCTTGAGTCCATGTGACTCATCCCAGCACCACCTTCTTTCACTTAGAAAATACAACTCTAACTCTCAGGCTAATAACCTTAAATTTCTAGTGGATTCTTGCCCCATGTTGGGCACCACCTGTCGTGGGAAATATTAAAAAAAATAATCCATGCTATTGCTGGTATGTATCAGCAGGCTGGCTGGCAGGCCAGGCACTGGCGGGTAACGGCCAGCCTGCTCTCATCTCATAGAGACTCTCTGACTCAGAGCTCTAAAATCTCCATCCAGCTCACTAGTTCCCACTGGCCAGTCACTACTACACCAGCTCCATGCTTCAAAACTCCCATGGCCTTTTCTGATACACATCTGGCAAACCCATGTTTTGCTGCCATACCTTTCTCTCTGGGACCCAGTTGAGCTGCGGCATGAAGGAAAACACCACACAAACTTAGTTTAGAAACAATGGATAACTCAATTGCTGGGTGCAACAACTAGAGTTCTAATCTTCTAAGTCATATTAAATCTACTTTCTCTGGTGGCAAATCCTGGAGACAAATCCCCAGGATTTGCCATCTATTTCAGGAGACAGTAGTAGCTACATCTCATCTTCTCCCTATCCCTGTCCAAAAAGCGCTTGCACAATTCTTATGCATGCTGTCACATCACTGTGAATTTACAAATACATCTGCCATACTGTGTCTGGTAAACACTGTTTCCTAGATGTTCTCAACCACCTGTGACTTTCCACCCTGTCTTCTGAAGAGATCCCCAATCACTGGGAGAAGGGGTATGATATGAATGTCTCACTGAGAACTGAGCGTTCTATAGTATTCTATTTTCTGCATGTTTACCAGTTGGCGATCTCTGTATTGATTGCCATCCACTGCAAGAAGAAAGCTTCTCTGGTGAGGGTTGAACAATGCATTGATCTATGTGTATAGTAGTAAGTTGTTAAGAGTTGTGTTAATGTTACATCTATTTATCAGAATAATAGTGTTGAGTTATTTCCTGGGACTTATGACTCATCTAGTCAGATTCTTGGCCCCAGCACTGAGGTTACAATGCACACGCACGCACACACACACAAATACAACCTGCTGAGTCTGTTTTTGTTGTTTGTGTATATGTGAGTTGAGGGCTAACCACTTTATATTTGATAATCAATTAAGAGGCTCATCCCTGGGAGAAGCTAATTCTCATCCCCTTAAAAGTCATTAGATGTAGCTTTCTCAGCTTTGAGTAGGCCTTTCCCAGCCTTGAACAGGCTGAGCAGTTTTCCCAGCCTTGAGCAGGCTAAGCAGACCTTGAACATCTGCCATGACAGGTCTTATCAACTTGGACAGAGACATCTGTCTTGGCTGCAGTTGCAGGTTCCCATGGGAACTTTGATGTTTTGGCTGCCTGTGCTGACCTTGCTGCTACAATGTATTCCATCTGAAGAAGGGATGGATTTTGTGGGTTTTTTTTTCCTTTATATACACAAAGCTTATTATTAAACTTTGAGCCTTGATTAGAACTTTTGTTTGGGCTTCATCCTTTTCTCCCCCCCTTACCTTATTTCCATCTCCCATTTCAGGTAAACCCAGTTTGCCTATGGCTGCTGGACGGCTACAATTAGATGCCTGTACCTCTTGGTCCAAGGATGAGACCCCATGAGATTTTCCTCTGTTTTGTTAGCATGTTTATTGGTATTGTTATTATTTTTGTCTTACTTATATGGGCATTTTTTTTATGAGTGACTGTTTTGCAGCAGACTTCTTGGTATTCTGGTCCTTATAATTTTCTGTCCCTCCTTCTGTGATGCAGATGTACCCATTGGTGCTGGGCTCTCTGTAATCTGTTGATCCCTGCATTTTATCCAGTTCTGGTTTTCTTTGATGGTTTCCATTTAGTGTAAAGAGAAAGTTCTTTGAAGAGATGGTAGCTACACTTAGCCGTGTATATAGAGATAAGACTTAGAATGTAGTAAGGAAATATGCTGCCCTAGGAAAGTAACAGTAATAAATAGAGTCTTTTCTAAAGTCCATGATCTCACTAGCTACAGGAAGTTGGCTAGGTTTCCCGTATCAGGCATGATTTTTATACTGTTGAGTGGTGCTTAAATCAAATTAGACAGCTGTTGGTTACCACCAACACATGAGTGCCAATTATTGTACTCACAGGAATATTTGGCTATGCTAGTGTTTGTTGTGGTTCATAGGTATCATAGCTGGGTAGGATTAGTCATTGCTTGCCTCCCTTTCTGGTACCATGGAAGCTAGACTGTGGGAAGGAAGCTTTCAGGTTAGATTCAACTAAAATCATCTTAAACCTTGTGTCCTGAGTGTGTGGTGACTTCAGCAATTGGGGCTTACCTTAACCTCTAAGACGCAACCAAGGATTACATCAATAGTCTGTATTGTTTTGGGAGTCACTTAAACTATCCTGACCAACCATTTGAAAGGAGGTTTCTTGTTCTTGACATGAGGGACTTGTTAGTCCATGGTTTTTGTAAGGAGCGTTGTCAGTGCAAGTGACATGACTTTTATATATATATATATATATATTTCTTTATTTGCATTTCAAACGTTGTCCCCTTTCCTAGTTTCCCCTCTGAAAATCCCCTGTCTTCTCTTCCCTCCCCCTGCTTCCCAACCCACCCATTCCCACTTCCTGGTCCTGGCATTCCCCTATACTGGAGCATAGAACCTTCACAAGACCAAGGGCCTCTCCTCACATTGATGACAGATTAGGTCATTCTCTGCTACATATGCAGCTAGAGCCATGAGTCCCACCATGTGTTTTCTTTGATTGGTGGTTTAGTCCCAGGGAGCTCTGGGGTTACTGGTTAGTTCATATTGTTGTTCCTCCTAGGGGGTTGCAAACCCCTTCAGCTCTTTGGGTACTTCATTGGGGACCCTGTGCTCAGTCCAATAGATGGCTGTGAGCATCCACTGACTTTCCCTTATATATAACATAATTTGGGGTGAATATAAAATAATATGGCTCCTTGAGGCTTTATCAAAACAGCCTTGGTATTATCTGTCCCTCATCTCTTCCTCTCTTTCTGTATTGACTAACCTCCCTCCTCTCCAGATGGGGACCCCCTCCACATTTTTCCATTTCTCACTTCATATCATCTGTATCCTTTTATTCTCCTCTCAAGGGCCCCCCTCCCTTCCTTTTTTGGGTTTTTGATACTGGGTTTCTTTGTGAAACCATGGCTGTCCTGCAACTTATTCTGTAGGCCTGGCTGCCCTTGAATTTAGATATCTGTTTGCCTCTCCCTTCTGAGTACTGGGATTAAAGGCATTGTGCCACCACCTCCTCACAAGAGAGTTTCTTATAATTTGGCACCTCTCATTTGCTTTTTGTTTATATGACAGAGTCTTTTGTGTAGCCTTCAAGTGGATAATTGTGAACTTCTTTCTGGTCCTGCTTCTACCTCCTAACTTCTGAGATTACAGGGATATGGCACCATGCTTGGTTTATGTAGTTATAGGACCTATACTCAGGCTCTGTCCATGTTAGATAAGCACTTTATCTACTGAGCTACATCTTGGCTCCATAAATAATACATTTGTTGGGTATTTGTTTTCTTCGAGACAGTTTTAAGTAGCTGAGGCTGGCCTTGAACTCTTTCCTAATCTAATTCTGCCTCAGCCAACCAAGTGCTATGATAACAGACACGTGCAGCCCCAACCCGCTCTAAATTTTTGTTTCTTGATTGCATTTGATTTCATCTCACAGGTTGCTGCCTCTCAGCATGGCAAACATGATGCCTGCAGGTTTAGCCCTCCTCCCTTCCCTCTCCTTTGCTAAATCAGTAGACTATATTCCTAAAGCTAATCCCCAAGATTTAGTCCTTTATTTGGCCACTTCCTTTTTTGCCTGAATGAAACTCCAAGGTCTAGCTATCAACACATCAAGGATCAGCAAATCAAAATTCATATTTTGCCTATACTGGCTAACAGGTCCAATCAGGACTTACCAACTCATCATAACATAGACTTCCCCCTTTTTTCTCTTTAAAAATCTATTCCTGCAAAAAAAAAAAATACATGCTGTCTACCTTTGTCTGATGCAGAGGCCACCCCCCTGGTCCCTCTAGTGTAATAACTCCCCTTTGTACCAGTGTCTGGGTGTGGTCTGTGCTGCCTCTGAGGGTGTGGTCTGTGCTGCCCCTTACTTTTGGTGTCTTGTGCTTGGATAAGGACTCATTTGGTCTACAGGATCCCCAACCCAGTTCTTGCACTTACTGGACCATCCAGTGCCTGCTCCCTTTATCCAAATTGGCTAATTGGTGAGTTTTCCCCAGAACACTGGATTGGGACAGTTGAGTGTGCAGCCTCCCCACTGTATTGTGGGGCTGGGAAGAATGCACCCCACCATGATCTTAAGAGGCTATGGTGGACTCCCATCATGGCCAGTAGGCACATTTCATCCAGTTCAGCTTGGTTGGCAGTGTGCCCTTTTACTTTTTGTGGCTACTATGCCAGTGTCTTTTCCTGTCAGAAAATCCTATCAACAGGTCCCAGATTCCCCCTGGGACTACTGTGTCCCTTTTGTGGTGACAGAGCTTGGGTGAGGACCCCTCCCTTCAGCCATGTGAGACCCTAGGGGAAGCCCTTGGCTACTTGACACCACTAGCAAAGGATTTCTGCCTTCTCCATCCTGACTGATATACCTCTGGGATATCTCCTAAAGACTCCAACTCACACACATTATTACTGGTGCATCTTAGCACTCAAAAATGGATCTTATTCACCCTAGATATCAAACAACAACAACACTTTACAATATTGTGGGTGCGTGGATAGAAGGAAGGAGATACCCCTCCCTTCTTGCATCCCCTCTCCGCTACCTGTCCCTACCTGCTTCTATCTCTGCTCCATGCTTCCTCCTTACATTTGCGCTGCACTATAGGAACACCATGGCTGACAGAAGGTCCAGAGCTCTGGGCACGCCCTTTCGGCTGGGTGCCCTGCTTCCTATGTCCCTGCTGCCACCCGAAGGCATTCAAGGCCTCCACCTGCCTGGCTATGCAGATACAAAAGCCCTCCCCTGCCATTCTTCCTGCTGAGCAGCTCCAAAGCCCGCTGCTGGAGATCGCTGCCTCCTGCAGCTGCTACTGCTCCCCCTCCCATCCTGAAGCCAATTTCCCCACCTTTGATACCCCCTTACTACCCCACAGCTGCTCTTAATTGCCTTTTCAAATCCCATCTCCCACCTCCCTCCACTTCACAACTTAACCCTTGCCCTGCAGACCAGACCTACAATCAAACATAGTAGATAGATGGTCCTTAAACTCTTCAGAGAGCTGCTGAACATGACATTTAAAATGCTTAAGCTTTCTATTATGGAGACATGCCTAGAAAAAACCCTATGGTTTCCAAAGAAGACAGATAGGACACCACTCCCCTTGGATTGTAATAATGCTAACCACTGGGATAAACTGCCCCACACCTCATCTGCTGCCAGAGCTTTGCTCAAACTATAAGCATTTTTGGGTTAATTGATCTACTCTGCCTAGTCAAAATAAGGTCAATTTCCCCAAGTTCTTCTAAAGGAAAATTCTCTCCAACCTGGGTCTGCTATCCGCAGGCTAGCTGCTCTGTATGGGAGCTGAAGACTTACTGCCACTGCTCAGCCACTGAGAACATGGAACCTAGGGCACCTATCTAGGTCATGGATAAGCCCCTGTTGTTTAACTGACATTGGATTATACCTCCTACTATAATTTTTCCTTTTCAGATCTCTGATAATATTGACCCACCTGCCTAAACCCACACCAAACACTCCCCAGGAGCCTGAGGTTTCACTTATGTCAGGCCTTGTCATGCTTCTCACTCACCCCACCCACACCTCTCTCTTCCATAGTTGGGGATACATAGCCCTCCAGACCCCTCCAGACCCCTCCAGACCCCTCCAAACTTCACCCTTAATTGGCTCCTTCAAAGAGTATCTTTTCCCTACTCCGTTTTCCTCATTCCCTCATTGAAGTGGGAACTTAAGGGTTCTTTGGGAAGTCAGTAGAATGGTGATTTGCTGGGGCAAACATGAGAAAGAATGTTTTGTGAAAGTGGACACAGGTGTGAAAGGCTAAGGCAGACTCGTGAAGGAATGCTTCGCTGAAGTAGACACAGGAGAGAGATGTCCTGCTGAATAAAACAAGCACGTGAAAGGACACATGATGAAGGATTCTTTGCTAATGACACACATGAATTGGTCCACCTTACACTGTGTCATTGAGCTGCATTTGTCATGACAAATAGAGAGAAATGCACCAAAAAACTTCTGGTAGTGTACCAGAAATGGCAGTTTCTAGCCATTTCTGTGGATTCGGGCTGATTGGATACAGGTGCTAAGACAAGACCTGTGATGAAGCAAGACATGTAGAGGACACATGGTGTTTGGAGGGTATAAATAGAACAAGCCCACAAGTATTGCACAGCTAACTGTACCAATAAGCTAAGTTCTCTCTCTGTCAAGACTTATTTTTTTTAACAGAACTGACCCCAAACCTGCAATATGCTAGTGAACTAACCCCACCTCCCTCCACTCTAGGACCCCCTAACTTTCCCACTCACCAAGTTATAAAGCTCTAAAGTTGTAAGAGTCTAGGAAAATGTTTTTGTTTTTTTTTAAGATTTATTTATTATATGTAAGTACACTGTAGCTGTCTTCAGACACGCCAGAAGAGGGCGTCAGATCTCATTACAGATGGTTCTGAGCCACCATGTGGTTGCTGGGATTTAAACTCTGGACCTTCGGAAGAGCAGTCGGGTGCTCTTACCCACTGAGCCATCTCACCAGCCCCCAGAAAATGTTTTAAGGTGTGTAAATACAAATTATAAAGGTCTGAGGATATAAAACCTCAATTGTAAAAGCCTGTAAATACAAGTATAAAGGGCTAAGTTCTGAGGGTAGGAAAGCTTAAGTGAGGGTCTAAGAAAATAATTTAAGGCTGTTAAAAGTTCCTTAGACTTTTCTCCCTCTCTCCATGCTATTGCTTGGGTCTCCCAACTTTCACTATAACTCAAAACCATGTGTCTACTGCTTTTTTTACAATGTTGATTTCAGTCTAATATATCTAAAACTTTTATCTCTTTTTATTATTATTATTATTTGGTTTTTTGAGACAGGGTTTCCTCTGTGTAGCCCTGGCTGTCCTGGAACTCACTCTGTAGACCAGGCTGGCCTCAAACTCAGAAATCTACCTGCCCCTGCCTCCCGAGTGCTGGGATTAAAGGCGTGCGCCACCAGGCCCAGCTTATCTCTTTTTTATAAACTTAAAAAATTCTTATAAGCTTCAGGAAATCAACTTGAAACCACTTGTCACAGGTTAAATGGACTCCAGATAAGTACTCCTGGTAACCAACAGCCTACATTTCCCTACCTATCTATTCCTGAGAATGGGGTATCTTCCCCTTTCCCTTGCCTTCTTTCCTTTCCCTGGTCTTGGGACTCATTCCCCCAATTGCTGGGACTATGGTCCTAAAAGTTTTAAATGGATACCCAAGATAAAAATTTTCCCCTAGCCGGGCAGTGGTGGCACACACCTTTAATCCCAGCACTCGGGAGGCAGAGGCAGAAGCAGGCAGATCTCTGAGTTCGAGGCCAGCACAGACAGGGCTACACAGAGAAACCCTGTTTCGAAAAACAAAACAAAAAAAAAAAAAAGAAAAGAAAATTCCCCTAAATTCCTTTAACTTTACCTTCTGTCCCTAGTCTATCTGTCCCAGCAGGTTTCAAATCAACTACTGCTCCAGCAACTTGCCAGCCCCAGTATCCTAGATACCTCCAAAATTGCTAGCCCTAGATGGTCCAGTCTCACAAACTGCTCAAACACTGCCTGTATTTCCCTAAACCCAGATGGTTCCACAGAGCCTGGATAGCAAATGACAGCCTGTTCTTCTAGACTTTGACTAACAACATTCCAGTTTCCTTGGGTCCCTAATGCCAACACTCCCTGATCACCAGAAAACCAGAAGAACTACGTCTACTTACCCACCACCCAGTGGTACAATAATAAATCAAAAAGGTGGAAATGAAGGGCTCTAGAACAGGCCCAAGCATGGCAAATACGATGCTGGCAGGTCTTGCCCTCCTCTCTTTCCTCTTCTTTGCTAAACCATTAGATTACATTCTTAAAGCTAGCCCCCAAGGTCTATTCCCTTATTTGGCCACCTCTTTGTGCCTGAATAAAGTTCCAAGGTCCAGTTATCAAAACATCAAGGTCCCAGCAGATCAAAATTCATACTTTGGCTACACTGTCTAACATGTCCAATCAGGACTTGCCTGCCTACTCATACTAGCACAGAATTCCCCCTTTGTCTCCTTAAAAACCCACTCCTGAAAAAAAAATACATGCTGTCTGCCTTTGTCTGATAACAGAGGCAGCCCCACCCACCCTGCTTGTCCCTCCAGGGTAATAAAACTCATTTGTGCTGAGAACTTGTTGTCTGAGTGGGTTCTATATAGACTTTAATCTCTCTCCCTTTCCCCTTACACGGATTTCCTAGAAAACAGTTCTGCATGCAGTCTTAAACTTTCCACTGATGATATACATGAACTAATATAGTAGAAGGTAGACTGGACAGCTAAATAATTAAGGGCTGGGCTAGGGAATTTGACAGTCTTGACTCAAATTTTGACTCTAGTTTAAAACCTATGTGACTCCAGACAATTTAAACTTTGCATGCCTCAGTTTCAGCATCTGTAAAATTGGAGTCCTGAAAGATCTGATTTCTTTCTTTTTCTTTCTTTTTCTTAGATGTTTTCTTCATTTACATTTCAAATGCTATCCCCTTTCCTAGTTTTCTCTCCCCAAATCCCCTATCCTCTCCCCCTACCCTGCTCCCCAACCCACCCACTCTCACTTCCTGGCCCTGGCATTCCCTTATACTGGGGGATAGAATCTTCACAAGACAAAGGACCTCTCCTCCCACTGATGGCAGACTAGGCCATCCTCTACTACATATGCAGCTAGAGACATGAGCTCTGGTGGTACTGCTTAGTTCATATTGCAGACCCCTTCAGCTCCTTGGTTACTTTCTCTAGCTCCTTCATTGGGAGCCCTGTGTTCCATCCATTTCTGTATTGTCCAGACACTGGCATATCTCGAGCGCGCCCCCAACTCGCCAGCAAGAACGACGCCACAGCAGGATCCTTCTGCACACTTTTATTCAATCCTGATTCTTCTTGTTTATATCTCCCTTGTTTATATCTCCCTTGTTTTTATATCTCCCCTGTTTATATCTCCCTTGTTTATATATCTCCCTTGTTTTTATATCTCCCTTGTTTTTATATCTCCCCCGAACCCTGGGCCTCTCACTCTTTTATACTCTCAGTTCCCATCCACGCACAGCAGGCCACGCCGCCTCACCAGGCACGCAGCTTCAGCTAATCAGGGCAGCAGGGGCAAATCTCCACCAAATTGGATTCACCTGTATCCTGGTACACCTGCGCAGCACTCAAGATGTTTGTGTCTTATATGAGGAAGTCAGGTGCAAGTCATATGACTTAGCTGCAGTCCCTGGCGCCTTTGGGACTGCCGCCACACCCGCTCCCCACAATTCCCCCTTTTTTCTTTTTTGGCAGAGAGAATGTCTGTAGATAGCCCCCCACAGCCATGCCCCTTACCCGTCTTTGGGAGACAAACAGCATTGGTTTGATCCCTGTCTTAGGTTGGTGACATGCCCAGGGAGTGTTATCACTGACTACCTCTCTATTATGCCAAGCCACTCCTGGGGAGATTGTGTTTTGCTTGCGGCAGGTGCATCAAAAGGCCAGGATGTTACTTAACCTATGGCCAGATCTTAATTGCTGCAAGCAAGCCTCATGGGTGAAGGTAGTGGTCTGATCCCCAGTGTGCAAGCATAGGGGCCCTACACAAAACCATCCCTTAGGCTCATCACCCAGAGAGGTCTTGGCCAGCTCCCGTGTCGTTTTTCCTGAGGGAAGGGAACTAGGACACTGAACCTTCATGCAATCAGACATGCCTTCCACAGGATGCCAACAGCAGCTATCCTCTGTGCAGTGCTTAGCCTCGCACCCCACGGCATAATGCAGCATAATTTCTTTTAGAGTGGCAAACCGAATCTGAGGAGATTGTCCCGCCTCCACTGCAGCAAAAGCCTACGCTACCATGGCGAAAGTGCGGGCCGCACACGCTGCACCTAACACATGTGCCAAACACACAACACACACACTATAACAAGCATACATCCCAGGGCTCTCATCCCCGCTCATCTTCCCTGAAGCAAGGGATAGATAGCCAGAGGGGCTATCTCTTTAAGGGGAATTCAGGGATCAAAAAGGCATGGGAAAATTTAAACGTCATGTCGAGCTGGTATCGGCTTCTGGAATACCGAAAGGATCTCCCATCTTGGCTCCATCGTTTGTGTTTGTGGGAATATCCACCACATCCACAGGGGCAACTGGATCAGGAGCCTCATTCTTGCAGCGTCTCACCAATCTCTCCGGCACCCAAAGAGGTTCCATCTGGTCCTGTGGAAACACACAAACAGACCCTCTTGCCCACACCAACACCTGATCCTGTCGATCCTCTCCAAATCTCCGGACAGAAGGTCCACCTATAGGTGGCTGCTGAGGAGGCATAGGGAGGAGGCACAGAAGCTAATTCGCCTTCCTCCTCCGCCTCGGCTCTTTTATTTTGTCCTTTCTGTCCACCTGATAACACTGTGTCTCCTTTCTTTTTCCTTTTTCTTTTTAAGCCCTTCTCCTTTTCCGACATACTTTCTTGTTGCTCTGTAAGGATTTTCTGACCTGTCTTGACTGCCTCTACACACAGTTTCAAACAGTAACAGAGTCCATATATCAGAACAAACAAGACCAAAACTATCAGACCTACCCACAAAGGGTCAACGGGAGAAAAAAGCATAACTACACAGCGAGGATCTATTGATCACTACACCGAGGTTATCATAGTTCCTTAACTTGTCCCCAAACCAGGAACCTTAACTTGTCCCAAAGCCTGCTTCCTGGCAACTTTATATTTGCCTCTATTTTATCCGAGGTCCTTCCCAAACTCCTGGGTTACTTTGTGCCTACTTCCTGGCAACTTTATGCTCACCTCTACTTTATCCGAGGTCCTTCCCAAACTCCTGGGGTCGCAAATTTCACTCACCGTGAACTTACCCTGCCGGCAACCACTGACTGCTGAAAGTTCTGAACTCGGTGGGGGAGTCGGTTCCCCGTACGGGCCACCAATTGTCGCGTCCACTCTCGACCAGCAAGAACGACACGACCACCAGTCCTTCTAACAGCAGTTTATTCAGTCTTCATCTTTCTTCTTTCTCTTCATCAGTACCGTTCCCCAGCTGAAGAGTTCTGAATCCACGCCGGATCCTTCTCAACAGTCTGTTTTATGAGAACCTTTATTAACCCCTTCTTCCCCGTTATGCAGTTCTGAATCCTCCCTGTAGCAGGGGGTCTTCGCTCATGCCTGAAGATGTTTCTTGTCCCGGGTTTCAGCACCAACTCTCGAGCGCGCCCCCAACTCGCCAGCAAGAACGACGCCACAGCAGGATCCTTCTGCACACTTTTATTCAATCCTGATTCTTCTTGTTTATATCTCCCTTGTTTATATCTCCCTTGTTTTTATATCTCCCCTGTTTATATCTCCCTTGTTTATATATCTCCCTTGTTTTTATATCTCCCCCGAACCCTGGGCCTCTCACTCTTTTATACTCTCAGTTCCCATCCACGCACAGCAGGCCACGCCGCCTCACCAGGCACGCAGCTTCAGCTAATCAGGGCAGCAGGGGCAAATCTCCACCAAATTGGATTCACCTGTATCCTGGTACACCTGAGCAGCACTCAAGATGTTTGTGTCTTATATGAGGAAGTCAGGTGCAAGTCATATGACTTAGCTGCAGTCCCTGGCGCCTTTGGGACTGCCGCCACACCCGCTCCCCACAGGCATAGCCTCACAAGAGATATCAGGGTCCTGTCAGCAAAATCTTGCTGGCATATGCAGTAGTGTCTGGGTTTGGTGGTTGTTTATGGGATGGATCCCCAGGTGGGACAGTCTCTGGATGGTCCTTCCTTCCATCTCAGCTCCAAACTTTGTCTCTGTAACTCCTTCCATGGGTATTTTGTTCCCTATTCTAAGGAGGAATGAAGTATCCACCTGTTGGTTTTCCCTCTTCTTGATTTTCTTGTGTTTTGCAAATTGTATCTTGGGTATTCTAAGTTTCTGGGCTAATATCCACTTATCAGTGAGTGCGTATCATGTGTGTTCTTTTGTGATTGGGTTACCTCACTCAGGATGATGCTCTCCATATACATCCATTTGCCTAGGAATTCCATAAATTCATTGTTTTTAATAGCTAAGTAATACTCCATTGTGTAAATGTACCACATTTTCTGTATCCATTCCTCTGTTGAGGGACATCTGGGTTCTTTCCAGCTTCTGGCTGTTATAAATAAGGCTGCTTTGAACATAATGGAGCATGTAAGACCTGATTTCATATGTGAGGAATTAAGTGATACATATAAAGAATGTGGCATGAAGATTGTTAAGCGAGCAACTGGTCATTTGTATACCTCAAGGACCACTTTTGTGTACTTCCGGGAGAGCTCCCTCTGAGAATCTCTTGCTGTAGTTCTCCTGAGGATACCAACACTTCTCAGGATATTTACTGTTATCCCTGTCCCTCAGTCTCAGCCTACTCCAAACCAATGGGTCTATTTTACCTGTCTTGGGACCAATGCATATAAATAGCAATCACTTCCTAGCTCCATAATTCCTGGTATCATCTGTTACCTGGAAAACAGTTTCTGTTGACTTGTTTTCTAGATGAGGCAATGCTTCCCCCTTACCCCACCCCAGAATCTCCCTTTGGATTCTGCTGTGGAATATGAGACACCACAAGGACCTGGTACCTCTTATCTCACATTTGAATTATACACAAGTCCTGTGTTTTCACAAACCCTAAGGGACACTATTTTGCAATGCAATATTTTGGCTTGAGGTAAGGGAAAGTACCCCAGTTTGTTCCTTTTGAGAGCAGAGAAGAGGAACACTCACCCACCATTTTTTCCCAGAGAATGACTCCTCTTATGTATAGGCCTCTCCAAACTCAACTAGTATGAATAGGAAGTGGATAATAGGCTTATTCTCTGTCACAGTCCTCTTAGTGTATGTTTGTGGATAATTTTATAGTTCATTTTAGAAAAATGTTGTAGTAGTGATACTCATTTATGTTCTCCATAATATTTATATTTTTCCCCTTCCTTGGCACAGAAATATGTTGCACATCTGTTTCTATATTGAGGTCCAAAAAAAGCCATATGCCTTGTGTTATCCAATTAAGTCTAATCATAAACTTGAACCCATGGCTTCCAGTGTCCATGAAATGAAGTGGTATGATTTGTCATCATTAAGTCTGGGACACTAAGTGAACAGGATGATCAGAAGTCCTTGCTGATAATCACTAGTAATGCTATATGAATGAGAAAACAGTTTTGTGTTTCAAACGGCTCAGATTTGGGGATATTTCCTGGTCCATGCAGTCAAGAATGTAGTTAACTTCTATTTTTTTCTGTTTTAAAGGCCCTCTTTGTGACATTCAAGTTGAATGTTTTCCATTCTGTTTAGTTTGTCTTACAATTTCTTCTTGTTACGGCTATCATCTTTACACCTGGACTCGTGAAATTGTGTTATGTCGAAAAAACTGATCAAAGTATCAAGGAGACAGAAAGTCTGGTTTTAAGTCTTGGTTCCAACACTAGCTTTATATATATAA
The DNA here is from genome assembly GCF_000001635.26 of Mus musculus. Lineage (NCBI taxonomy): Eukaryota > Metazoa > Chordata > Mammalia > Rodentia > Muridae > Mus > Mus musculus. The sequence goes on from NC_000086.7 coordinate 104,052,889, forward strand.
TACTCACTATTTCCTCAAGTATAGAAGACCGGTCTATACCTCCTCTGCTTCCCTCATTGAGTTAAGGACAGGTAACAAAGTGCTATGACAACTCTAAGGCAGAGCACCAGCATAGTGTGCAAACTTGTGATTACAGATGAATCTGTACAGCAGAATGACCTGTAGGTCATCCTCAGAGGCAGATTGTAAAGCACTGAGAGGAATATGATGATGAAACGTTCAGTCAGAAACTTTCTGTATGCCCAAGCAGTTATTTGTGCAGTAAGGCATATTAATTTCACATTAGACCAAATAGTCTCCAGTTGCTTTCGTGTAATGTAAAAAGTCTCCTAGGCATTTCTGAACTCTGTTTAATACTATGCTGGTCTGTGTGAGAAATAACAGTCTAAGGCATGGCTTGTGACATATTTTTTCTTGTTTTGTTTATTTGAGGGAGGGTCTCATATAACCCAAATTGGTGTTTAGCTTATGATTCTCTAATCTGTACTTCCCTGAAGTGCTGGGATTACAGACATGCGCCATTATGCCTGCTTAACATTTATTCTAGTTTTTACTTTAAACATTATTTTAGTTTTTGAGAACTTCATAATGAGCATTGTATCTACTACAGCACACCATCCTTCCCACCTCAAACTTCTCCCATGAACCCCAACCAAAACTCAAGGACTGTTTAAAAATTGCTATTGTTACATGTATGCAGAACCTACAATATCCATTCAGTGTTGCTTGTATGTACACATGTCCAGGGTTAACCACTTGGGATCAGAGAACCTTATGTAGGAGTGCATTCCTAAAGAAAACAAATGACTCCTCTCTCTTAGCAGCCATGGACTTCCTGTAGTTTATCATTGCGGGATGAGACCATGAGGCATTTCCCCTGTCCTTGAAGGGTAACAACTGATGTTTTCATTATGCTGCTCTTGCTCAGGCAACCATACTATGGAAATTTCCTGGGTGCAGCTTCCCTGTCATTCCGTATCTAACAATAGGCTTCCTAAAACTCTGGCTCTTCTAATCTTTTATTTTTTAAAAAATTTTTAAGATTATTTATTTATTATATGTAAGTACACTGTAGCTGTCTTCAGACACTCCAGAAGAGGGCGTCAGATCTCATTACGGATGGTTGTGAGCCACCATGTGGTTGCTGGGATTTGAACTCAGGGCCTTTGGAAGAACAGCCGGGTGCTCTTACCCACTGAGCCATCTCACCAGCCCTAATCTTTTATTTTTGAGAAATACTAAGAGTGGATGTTAACTATTCTTACCACAAAAAGCATAGCTTTATGACATAATACATAAATTAATAAATGATGTGGGTAGCCATTCTATTATATAAAAATGCCTTAAAATATTATACTGTATAAACAAATACACAGGTTTTGTTTTGAGACAGAGTTATGGAGCCCAGGCTGGTTTCAAACTCTTGATCTTTCTGTCCCAGATCCTCAAATGCTAACATTATATGTATGTGCCATCATGCTTGATTAAATATATACAACATTATCTTTAATTAAAAGAAAATGAGAGCTGGAGAGATGGCAAATTTCTCCAGCAAGTTAAAAGGCAGTTTATTTGTTTTGAAGAGGATCTGGGGATCTGGGTTCAATTCTTAGCACTCACATAGTGGCTCACACCCAACTGATCTGACATGCACGTTCACATGTACACATGACATGCACGTTCACATATACATGTACCCAGGGAAAACTCTCATACACATAAAGTATCTTTAAAATAAATATGATTAAAATTTATATTTGCTTGCATGTATGTTTGTGCACCAACTGCATGCTTGTTCCCCAAAGAGGTCAGAAAAGGGTTGATCTCTTGGGACTGAAATTACGGGCGGTTATGAGCCTCCATGTAGGCACTAGGAATCACACCTAGGTCATCTGGAAGAACAGCCTGTGCTCTTAACCACTGAGCCATATCTCAGCCCCATAAATAAGGTTATTGAGGCCAGAAGGATACACTTTAATAAATACGAACAAGATGAAACAAAAGACCTAATTCAGGCAGAATGAGTACTTGGCAAATCTTATCCTCTGAAAATCAAAGTGATAAAATTATTTAAAGAGCTACTTCAGAACTCTAAACATTAACCAGAAGTATGCAATTTAGTGAAAAGTATTTGCTTAGGAGAAACTATTCAGCCTTAGTTAAGAACATTGGGATTGTTCCACTTGAGGCACCCTCTCCTTTTCTTCCTACCCACTTAACTGAGGTGTGGTCTATGATAATCATTGGCTTTGATGCTGGGTAGAGGTGGCTAACTTAATTTAGAATTTTGTTCAAACCCAAACGACCAGGGTCTTTGTTGTAAACAGTAATGACTTGTGTCAAAAAAAAAATTCAAAAGACCAGCACTATACTTCTGAGAGCTGGGCTTGGTGTAATTTGAGTATTTGGAAGAATGAAGCAGGAAGGTCATGAGTTTGAAGGCAGCCTAAGTTACATAGCAACCTTTTTTCCTGTTTATTCCTTGTATCAGTACGTAAAACAAATAGTATTCTCCAAGTGCTGAGTTAGAGGTGTTAAGAAGTACCAATAAGTTTCACAAAAGTAATATTCAGTGACTTTACATACAATTTTAATTTTTATTATAAGCAAAGGACAATAATAATTTAATGCAATAGGCTAAAAGGACACAAAAGTCTGCATATAGTGAACTACAAAAGTGGTTCGAATACCCATATATGGTTTTAACAAAGTGTGCACTTCCACAATGAATGCACTTACAGGTATGTCAATAACACTACCCCCAAATACTTCCTTGCCATCAGCTTTGTAAGCAGTACCCTTCCTGCTACTGAAAACATATATTCTTACAAGGTTTAATTTCACTGAGGAAGATAGGTCCACTAAAATTTAACAAGTATGGTATAAGCCCCAAAAGGTTTTAAATAAAAAGCAAAACAAAACACTTCAACATAGAAGCATTAACTTAAAACTTTTAGTTTCTTAAAAAGAAAAGAAACACTGCTCATTATAAAATAATATTAAAACAGATGATCTATTAAGGCAGATAAACACGCTTATAAAGATGTAGTTCTTTAAAACACAAATGTTCTCAGGCCATTGTTGTCTAATAACTTCAGAATACTGCATAATCAACCCTTAAACATGGTAAAGGAGGCAAAAATCAAAAGTAAAAGCAGCAATACCAGTGATGACTTCCTCAGCTCCCTTACTGGAGCCTCTTTTTTTGATATGTATCCTCCATTGCCTGAAAATGACTGTGAAGCACTGGGTGAGGAATTTGATAATCAATCAAATCTTGACTCCTTTCTGCTTTTTGATGAGGACTTAGGAAAGCCTATGAAAAAGCTATCTTTACAACCAAGGCAAGCTAGGACAGAGAAAGGAATTTGTTTAACAATCCAGACTAAAAGGAGCAATTGTATATCATACTTATTTTCTCCACTAAATTGTCTCCTACAGGTATTATAGCACAAGAGGATAAATTTTGGGGATAGATTTATTTACACCATAAGGGCCATATAATAAGAATTGCTTATCTTACTCTTCTTGTTAAATTAGTATGTTAGGAGATGACCTAATGCCAACAATTATAAAATTTGATCATTGTATTCTTTTACTCTTAACCTGCAGTTCATTTTTAAGACCATCACAAAACTCTATGGATTTTCAAAGTTTATTCCCATATAACTATGGAAGGTTAGAAAATCATTATCCAGGTATAGGCTTATGTTTTTTTAAAATCTACTTTTACTAAGGGTCCTTAAATGCTTCAAAGTATCTTCTATCCCACCACCCTCTGGAAGTAGTGGAAAGGAATGGTTAATATAGCAAAGGAGGATGTGGACCTGTTTAGAAATATTTCTTTGGAGTAAATCCAATCTTCACTGTCAGGATATCAGCAGTTCAGTTCAAAGGAATTAGCAGGGACAGCTCAATCCACTCACAAACACCATTCACTAACCAACAACAGCAGGTTGATCTAGAAACCACAAGGCTCTGCCAATTGGCCCGAATTTGCAGACGCAGCAAGAAGTCACTGGAACACCATCAGAAGTTTTTTTGGTGCGTTTCTCTCAATACCATCCAATGTTGTCAGTGAAGACAGTGTCAGCAAAGCCCAATGATGACCAGTAAAGAATGGCAAGATGTACCAACACTACCTAGCATCATCCACTGTTAGTTGGGCTATATTTGTATTCTTTCCAAACATTACATGTTCTCTCAAGCATCCACTCTAGCAAAACAGCACATGCCTTTTTTCCAGGCTGCCTCCAAAAACACCACGTGTCTGTTTCTAGCAAAACATCCTCCCACGTGTCTGTTTCAGCAAAAACATCCTCTCATAAGACAGTTTCCAGAAAAACATCACATGATGCAACTGAGTGTCCAAAGAAACCAGAAAATTTCACTTCATCCAGAAGTAAGTTACGGGACTTTCTCATATGAACTATATTTGTGATTACAAAAATTGTCCAACTTTCTCCTATTCCAGAGACAGATACTTATTTTATTGATGGCTCATCCAATGGTATAGGTCCAGATATTGATCAACCTATTAATACTTGTTTTTCATCATCCCAACAGGTGGAACTGGCTGTTTTGATTCTTCTATTATGGCTGATTCATAAACCCTTAACTATCATTTCAGATTCTGCTTATGTTGTAGGATTACTTCCAGTAATAGACTCATACTTGTGCACTCTAACCTCTCTGGTTTTGTTACAGAAGGAAATAAGAAAGCTGATGTATTAACCTGTCCTATTTTTATTTCTCCAGAAGAAAATTTGGAATAGGGTATACATCTGTCATTGAAGTTGGATACACTGAAACATTATGCATTCCTCTTTGGCTCTTCTGGCCCAAGGTCATCAAGGATGATAGAAGAGGGTGAGGAGACAGTATGATTCACCAGAAAGATAGCAAAACTTTGGCTAAGGGCAAAGGAGATATCTACAATCATCAGAAGTCAAGTCTGCCCCACCCCAGGCCAAGTGATGGCCCTATACACCAAGGGAGAAGTTATCTTTACTAATGACTCAGTGTTTATGGCTGGACCTTGAGACTGTAATAGACTCGTTCATTCATTTAGAGAAGGGACTGCATTTAATTTTCCTTGGGATTTGAATCACTTTCATTTGCATAGGACATCATGATACTTATATTCTTATAAATGGCAAGTATCAGTTTGTGTTCTACAAGATACTAGAAACTACTAATCATATGGGTCTCCTTTCATGCTATTCTCTAGATTTTTCTAATCAAAATAATAATGACATCAATAGTAATGGTCATATTTCGGATATTTGTTCTTGGTGGCAGAGTATTAGACAATTCTGTCAGTGTTCTAATACTACCCATTAATAATTTGCTTTCTTATAGGACACTCATGCACCAGATAGACTGTGTTTTCATGTCTTGCTCATCTGTAGAGGATAAGAGTGAGCTCACTTCAGATTATTCATCACAATTGGATATTGTTATTTGTTTATTTGCCTCTATGGAGAAACATGGTTTTGCCATGCATGGCTTATACATTTTAGTCTCATGACTCATCTTAACCCCCAGAGTACAAATACTCTGAGGCACTGAATAAAGTTGGCTATTAGCAAGACAGTAGTCCATCTCATTTATAGCCTCCATTCTCCCAGGTTCATATGATCCACTAGAGTGGTAAGTGCCGTAGAATCAAGAAGACAATATCTTCAATTTGCACTTGACCTTGTCTTCCAGTTGACATTGTGTTGTGTCATTTCAGTGATAAATTCTTTGATAAGCTCTTTAAGAATATCCATCAACTCAGTGTAAGGATTATGCTCATCCCTAAAATTATACACCATATAACATGACCTTAAGAGAAGAACGTCTTTCTTTTATCCTATCTACATTCTGTTAATAGTCCAATTTCTTTATTTCCCTACTCAAAGGTGAGGGTCTTCCTTCTCATTTGCCATTCTAGCATCCTGCCAACCTGTCCAGCATCTATATAGCAAGCTTGAGGCTAGCTTGGCTACATAGAAAGACGTTGCCTCCAAAATAAATGAATAAAAAATAAATAACCACCTGAGGCCATGATACTGATTCTCAAGCTAGAGACTAACTAAAAATCTTCAGTGGAGAATTCTCTCTCTAAGAGCTAAAAATAGATCTACCACATGACCAAGCTATATCCCTCTTTGGCATCTGCCCAACAGACTTGAAATTTTGTTCCACAGATACTTGCTCAGTCATGATCTGTGGGGCAATTGGCTACACGCAGACAGTCTGGTTTCCAGTAGAGGCTAGATCTTGAACCCCGGGACCTGGTAGTGATAATTCACTTACATGGGACAGAAGGAGTTCTCTCATGTCTCCTGGACCCTGGCTCCTGTCAGAGTTACCGCCACCCCCCCCCCCCCCACACACACACAGGAGAGGTGTAGCTATCAGCCACTTAGGAATAGCATCAAGCCCTCCCACATGCAAATAAGGTTTCCCCCAAACTCTCAGTCCAAGCCAATGAGAGGTGCCTTCTGTCAAACCCTAAATCACCCCCAGAACTGTATATAGAGCCATGCAGGGAATTAAAGGTACGTGAGAACTATTCCTTTGTCTGAGCCTTTTGTTCTAAGAGCTGTAACACTTGGGAAGAGATCTTCTCTCCTGAAGAGCCACCTGAGTTCCTGAGGTCCCGCCACATTCCTCACTGGATTGTTGTCTTTTCCCTGACCGAGTCTGACCTGACTCAGTTCAGAGAGGCTCAGAGTTAAAGAGTGACCTGGAAGGCGTGGCAGAGATTTTGTCTCCCTGCCTGTATTCACTTCCCCTCGATGGGGCCTTCCCACCCAGCCTGGAGAGAGATCTCCGTGGAAAACCTCTGGTACCCAGGCCCACAATGATCATTGCTGCTCTGTTTACCAGTGAAATGGAAAAAACCTAAATGTCCTTCAACTAATGAATGGATAGTGGAACTATAGTACATATACAAAATAGACTACTATTCAACTGTAAAGAAAAAATGGAATGAAAATTTCAGGTCAATGGACATAACTAGTATAAATATATATATCATAGTGATGGAAGTGACCCAGACCCAGAAAGAGAAACACCATGATTTCTCTTGTGATTCTACCTTTGATTCTTTAGATATGAGTATATAACCTGGAGTTACTATAAAAATCAGAAAAATAAAGCTATAAGAAAGTAGGAAATGTCAGAACATAGGTTCTATAGAGGGGGAAATGGGAAAAGCAGGGAGAATTTAACTGGAAAGGGAAGGGGGGAAATATAGAGAGGGTGAGGGAGGGAGAAAGGATAAAAAAAACCCACTAGGGATGTTTGAAAAAACTATAGGAAAACATGTTGTATCTACTTAAAATGCATATACTGTGTGTGTGTGTGTGTGTGTGTGTGTGTGTGTGTGTGTGTGTGTGTGTGTGTTGAATTAAGTTGTTCCTCTTGGAGTGATAATGCTCCCTGTCCTTGAGGAACCAAAGACTAGCTAACAAAAACTTTAGTGTCAGGGATGGACAATCATCTTACAAGTTATTGATCAGGAAGTCCAAGAGACTCCCTAATGATATAGGCTATTGATATTGTCCTTGGTTGCTTCCTATAATGTGAATGTAAGACTATTGGTGCAGATACCACACACTTTGGACACAGAACTTAAAGGAACTGAGTTGAAGCTGACCTGGAAACCTCTTCTCTGAGGACTAACTCATAGTATCTGAAGATGCTATCTATGCAAGCTACCAAAGAAGAAAAGCAATCAGTAGTCTTGCCCAGTTGTAAATCCTGTGAATAACAATGACCAACATAGCAAAGTATACTACAGGAAGCAATAGCAGCATATATAACCTCTGAGTAACCAACATCTGTTTAACTGCACTTAAAGCACACTCAATAGTGGGGAGTTTATGCCTGGTATTGTAAACACCCCCCCAAAAAAAAAAACCTAACTATCTATGGCTGGATAGGTCATGAACTCTAGAGGAGAATCTACTACTGCCACCCTTCTAAACCAGTATAGCATATGACTGCATCCTAAACAGTATTCCTTATAGCTATAGGTAAGTGTAGCTATTTTGCCTCATCAAAGAAGCTTCTCTTTGCAGCAGATGGAGATCATCATGGAAATCTACAACTGGTAAAAATTCATAGACCAACAAAAATGGATGCAACACAACTCCTTAAAGTAAGTCTCAGGAAACATTGTGGAAGAGGGGCTAGAAAGATTGATGGGGGAGGGAATATAGGTCAGGAAGGATTAAGGTAGGGGGATGGGAGAGTAGGATAGGTCAGTGTCCTAGTTAGGTTTCTAACATTAGCAAAATCAATTTGGGGAGAAGAAGGTTTATCTTACATATCCCAAGTCATAGTCCACTGAGAGAAGCCAAGACAGGAACTTCGAGACCATGCAGTAATAATTCTTACTAGTTTGATGGCCAAGGCTTACTCAGTCTGATGAAGACTACCTGCCCATGTGTGACACTGCCCACAGTAAGCTGGGTCATCCCACACCAACCATTAATCAAGACAGTGCAACATGAAGTTGCCTACAGGCCAATCTTACTGGAGCATTTTCTCACTTGAGGTTCTTCTTTCTGTGTAGTTCATGGCAAGTTGACAAAAATCTAGTCAGCACAAAGAGGGAGTATGGGGAATGATAACTAATACTAAAAGCATTTGAAAAATCCATATGGAAACTTACTGTTGTAGAAGCTTTCTGTAATACACACACACACACACAGAGAGAGAGAGAGAGAGAGAGAGAGAATTTAAATGGAGTCATCTTATATAGGGCAACACTGAATATTCCAGATATATAGATCAAAGTGGCATTAATCTGGAAGCACCATTCCTACTGAATAGCTTTTATGGTGCTGGAAGGCCCTATGCATGCTATCAGGGGGTAGGTTGGGTTGGGGTAAAATAACAGTCTTTCCCAGCTGGTTGTGATTTCAGCCAACTACAATAGAAAGTGGGCTGACAAAATATCTCCACTGGTGCAATAGTGGCATAATTATTATCAGAGTAACAAACCACTTTATAACTAGATTTAAAGCCCACTGCATAATATGGAATTTATGTCTGGCTCTATTAAAGGGCCAATAACCCATGGCTAGATAAGTCATAGGATATATGGGAAAAACAAGAAATAACAGGCAAGGCATGGAGTCACCACCAGAATGCAGCTATCCTACTACATCAATCCCTGAATATTCTAGAACAATAGAAGCACAAGAAAAATAGTTTAAAACAAGGTTTATAAAGATGATTGAAGTCCTTAAGGAGGAAATGAATAAATTCTTTAAGGAAGTTGAGGAAAACACAAACAATTGGAGGAAATGAATAAATCCCTTAATGAAAGAGAAGAAAAAACAAACAACAATTGAAGGAGATGAAAAAAAAAACTGTTCAAGACCTGAAAATGGAAATACAAGGAATAAAGAAACACAAATCAATGGAATTCTGGAAATGGGAAATCTAGGTACATGAACCACAGATTCAAGCATCATCAATAGAATACAAAAGATGGAAGAAGCTGGAAAGAACGCAGATGTCCCTCAGTAGAGGAATGGGTACAGAAAATGCGGTACATTTACACAACGGATTACTATGCAGCTATTAAAATCAATGAAATTATGAAATTCTTAGGTAAATGGATGGATCTGGAGGATATCATCCTGAGTGAGGTAACCCAATCATAAAAGATCACACATGATATGCACTCACCGATAAGTGGATATTAGCCCAGAAGCTCAGAATACCCAAGATACAATTCAGAAAACACATGAAACTCAAATAGAAGGAAGACCAAAGTGTGGATATTTTGATCCTTCTTAGAAGGGGGAACAAAATACCCATGGAAGGAGTTAAAAAGACAAAGTGTAGAGCAGAGACTGAAGAAATTACCATTCAGAGACTTCCCCAGCTGGAAACTCTTATGGAAGAATAGGAGAAAGGGGATAGGAACTCCACAGGAAGACCAAGAGAGTCAACTAACCTGGATCCCTGGGGCTCTCAGAATCTGAACCACCAACCAAAGAACATACATGGGCTAGACCTAGGCCTCCCCATACATATGTAGCAAATATGCAGCTCTACCTTCATGTGGGTCCCAAACAACTGGAACAGGGGCTATCCCAAAAGTTGTTGCCTGTACGCGTGATATGTTCTACTAGCTGGGCTGCCTTGTCTGGCCTCAGTAGGAGATGGAGCACCTAGCCTTGCAGAGAATTGAAGTGTCAGGGTGGGGGATACCCAGGGAGACACCACCCACTCAGAGGAGAAGAGGAAAGGGGATGGGGAAATACTCCGGGAGGGGTGACTGTGAGGGGCACAGTGAGTGGGATGTAAAGTGAATAAGTAAAAAAAAAAATTTTTTTTTAATGTGCTAGAAGCTTACAGAACACCAAATAGATGATGGGACCAGAAAAAGGAAGTCCCCTCACCACATAATAATCACAACCCTAAATATTCAGGACAAAGAAAACATACTAAAAGCTGCAATGGAAAAGGAGCAAGAAATATATAATGGCACACCTATTAGAATTACACCTAACTTCTCTTTTTTTATTAAATATTTCTTTATTTACATTTCAAATGTTATGCCTTTTCCTAGTTTCCCCTTCGAAAATCCCCTATTCCCCCCCCCCCAACCCATCCACTCCTGCTTCCTGGCCCTGGCATTCCCCTATACTGGGGCATAGAACTTTAATAAGGCCAAGGGCCTCTCCTCCCGTTGATGACCAACTAGGCCATCCTCTGCTACATATGCAGCTAGAGCCACAAATTACTCCGTGTGTTTTCTTCGATTGATGGTTTAGTCCCAGGGAGCTCTAGGGTTACTGGTTAGTTCATATCGTTGTTCCTCCTAGGGGGCTGCAAATCCCTTCAGGTACTTGGGTACTTTCTCTAGCTCCTTCACTGGGGATCCTGTGCTCCATCTAATGGATGACTGTGAGCATCCATTTCTGTATTAGTCAGGCACTGGCAGACCTACACCTAACTTCTTAATGCCAGACGAACCAGCACAGATGTCCTGCAGACTGTAAGAGACCACTGATTCCAGGCCAGACTAAACTCCCAAACTTTTAATCACCTTACATGTAGAAAAGAAGATATTCCACGAAAAAGCCAAATCGAAACAATATCTAGCTATATATCCAGACCTACAGAAGGTACTAGAAGAAAAACTCCAACCCAAGGAGGTTAAGTATATCCATGAAAACACAGGCATTAAATAATCTCAAACCACTAGGAAGGGAAACACACACACACACACACACACTCACACTAACACCACCATCACCAAAATAACAGGAATTAACAATCATTGGTTATCAATATCTCTCAATGTCAATGGACTCAATTCCTCAATAAAAATACACTGACTAAAACAGGATCCAGCTTCCTGCTGCATACATGAAACACATCTCAATATCAAATAGACATCACCTACAAGTTAAGGGTTGGAAAAAGATTGTCCAAGCAAATGGAGGGAAAAAAGAAGCTGGTGTAGCGATTCTAATGTCTAACAAAATAGACTTCCAAACAAAATAATCAAAAGAGATAAGGAAGGAGTTACAGAGACAAAGTTTGGAGCTGAGACAAAAGGATGGTCCATCTAGAGACTGCCATATCCAGGGATCCATCCCATAATTAGCCTCCAAGCGATGACACCATTGCATACACTAGCAAGCCTTTGTTGCAAGGACGGTGATATAGCTGTCCCTTGTGAGACTAGGCCGGGGCCTAGCAAACACAGAAGTGGATGCTCACAGTCAACTATTGGATGGATCACAGGGCCCCCAATGGAGGAGCTAGAGAAAGTATCCAAGGAGCTAAAGAGATCTGCAACCCTATCAGAGGAACAACATTATGAACTAACCAGTACCCCAGAGCTCTTGACTCTAGCTGCATATGTATCAAAAGATGACCTAGTCGGCCATCACTGGAAAGAGAGGCCCATTGGTCAGGCAAACGTTATATGCCCCAGTACAGGGGAATGCCAGGGCCAAAAAATGGGAATGGGTGGGTAGGGGAGTGGGGGGGCTTTTGGGATAGCATTGGAAATGTAATTGAAGAAAATACGTAATAAAAAATATATCAAAAAAAGAGATAAGGAAGGATATTTCATACTCATCAAAGGAAAAAGATGATGTCTACTGTGCCCCAAATGCAAGGGTACCCATATTTTAAAAATAAACATTACTAAATCTTAAATCACACATTGAACCCCATACATTAATAGTGTGATACTTCAACACTCTACTGTCACCAATGGTCATCCATCTAAACAGAAACAGGTGTAGAAATAATGAAACTAACAGAGGTCATGAATCAAATGGACTTAACAGATAGCTACAGAACGTTTCACTCAAACACTAATAAATACACCTTCTTCTCAGTACTTCACAGAACAGTTTCCAAAACTGACTATATACTGGTCATAAAGCAAGTCTCAACAGATACAAGAAAATTGAAATAACTCCACGTCTCTTATCAGACCACCAAGAATTAAAGCTAGACTTCAACAACAGAAAGCCTACAAACTCATGGAAATTGAACACTGAATACTGAATAATAATGTTAATTACAAATTGTTTTTTAAAGATTTATTTATTTATTTATTTTATGTATAGGAGTACACTATTTCTCTCTTTAGTCACACCAGAAGAGGGCATCAGATTCCGTTACAGATGGTTGTGAACCACCATGTGGTTGTTGGGAATTGAACTCAGGACCTCTGGAAAAACAGTCAGTGCTCTTAACCACTAAGTCATCTCTCCAGACTCTACAAATTGTTTTAAAATTATTTTATTTGTTGTTGTATGCATGTGCATGTTGTGGGCACACACCTGCTATGTCATGTATATGAAGTTCAGAGAACAGCTTGAGGGAGCTGATTCTCTTTTATCATGTTCGATCCTGGATCAAACTCAGGTTGTCAGGCTTGACAGCATATCCATTTACAGCAGAGCCATTTCAATAGCCACATCCTCTTATTTTGTTATCTCAGGTATTTTATGCTTAAAATAAAAAGAAAGAATTTTCTTTTTTACTAAGAACATGAAAATTCATGTTCAATCCCCAATACTTTACTGAGGGCATCTTATAAAATGGAAAATGATGAGTTGGTTTCCTATCTAGCACTGAGAGAATTATAAAAAACATTCATATTTTAAATATTTTAAGTTTTGGGTTGCCAGACAGTGGTGGCGCACACCTTTAACCCCAGCATTTGGGAGGCGGAGGCAGGCAGATTTCTGAGTTTGAGGCTAGCCTGGTCTACAGAGTGAGTTCCAGGACAGCTAGGGCTACCTTGCCCACCAAAATACAAAGAAAAAAGTCTTGGGTTAAGTTAAAGCCTGCTAAGTTAAAGTGATATTAGTCACTGTACATTAAGTGGTTATGTATGGTTATAAAAAAATGCTTGAACTAGAAGGAGACTTGGAAATCCAACTTTTAGAAAGTAGAAATTAGATCTATTGAGGTTATTTCAAAGCTACATATAAATAACGTCTGTCTGAATTTTATGAGAAGATCATACTTGTATAATACAGCACTGAAAGAATTCTGAGAAAAGACACAGAGGCCATTTCTATTTAATATATAAATTAAAAAGAAGGGTTAAGGATAACAAAACTTATTTTTTATATTCCGGCGTATGTTGAAATTCATTGTGCTTGCTTCTGTTTAATCAGTTCTTTATTTGAACTGTTTATAAGGTTGTACACAGTCAAACTCACAACATTTTGTCTTCTGTATGTTAGATCTGTGGTTTCAAATGGTTCCCCCTGCCAAAAGACCACTCTTCCTCATCTTATTTATCTGAGTAAGTCCTATTGATCATTACAGTCCAGTTCCAGTATCAGATCAAGTTTTTTCATTTTCATTTTTAAAAAAGTATGTGTGTATATTTCTCTCTGTTTGCATATACCACATGAGTAAGGGTGCAGAAAGAGGGCATTGGTTATGGGTTCCAGCCATGGGTGCTGGGAATTGAATTCAGGTCGTCTAGAAGAGCAGTAAGTGTTCTTAACTGCTGGGCCATTTCTTCAGCCCCAGGCCAAGTTTCTTTATACTTTTCATAGAAGTATGTCCTTTTACTTTAGGGTTTCTATTTTATTTTTAAATTATACATTTGTAATCGAGGTGCTGTATGATTATTGTATGAGGAGAAACAAAGTTCTATTTTGTCAGTCATTTCATCTTCGGTATCTAGCATGGTTGCTGGAACATAGGAGGTACTCAATGACAATTTGTTGACTTAATCAAATAAAGAACAAATACCTATTGTAGCATCTGTAAATTCCAATTCAGCTATAGCAGTTTAGATAATAGATCATAGGTTTTAAATTGTAGGAGGGACCCTTTAATATAATTACTAGTATTTATTGGGAATTTATACATGTAGCAGTTAGCATTTTAAATGTTTTATATGCATCATCTCAGTTATTACTTTAGTCCTATGAAAGAGGCATATCACACGCACAAATATATATGAAATATTTATGTATATGTATGTGTTACATGTTGGGAAACTGGGGTAAATTTTGTTATCAAGAGAAGCTTGTATTAAAATCCAGTCTGATTTCATATTTCATGCTCTTTTTTAAAAATGACTTTTTAAACTTTTTATTTGTGTGTGTGTGTGTGAACTTCACATTATGCACATCAGTCCCACTCATCTTCCCTTCCCTGTGAACCTGCCCTTCACCCTTAAAACTGCCCCCCACAAAGAAAAAAAATCTCATGGCTGCTATAGTGTATCAGTGTACCCCACAGTATTCCTTTTTGTCCATACTTCTTTACTTGCAAATGTTCATTGCAATGAGTTATTGGTCTGGTATTAGGTCTCTGGTTTCTGCTACACTATTAATACTGGAACCTCACTGAGACTCCTCAAATAGCCTGCTGTTGCCCTGTGCCATGGAGATCCTGTAGTTTTGGATCCGTAGAATTGGCCCCTTCATGCACTCCAGCATTGATGGGGTAGATGTTGGGATGGGACAAATTGAAAGTCCTGGATCTGGGCCTGAGAAGTATCAGAGATGGTAATTGCACTTGCTCTCATGCTCTTGTAGCCAGCTCATCTGTAACTGGTGCAACCAGGGCCAGCTCTACCCTGCTGCCCAGGCGAGGTGCAGTGCCTGCTTGCCTGAGTGCTGTAGTCAGTGAAGGATATGGTCAGTTCTTCCATTCTCATAATCCTCGAAACAGTTTTCATCTGCCACAGATGGTGAGGAATGAGGCAGGAGAAGAGAGTGTCTCTCCCTTGTCCCCGTCACCTCCCAACAGACATGAGGCAGAGTTGGCTCTCCTGTGCTTACACCCTTGGGTCTGGCTCATCTGTAACCCCCACATCCAGGGCCAGATCTACTATGCTATCCAGGCAAAGTGCAGGGTCTGCTCTCCTGAGTGCTGCACTAGGTCTGGGGCAGGACTAGCTCTTTTTCTCTCATGACCTCAGTGCCAACTCTCCCACTTGTCCTAGGTGGAAAGGGGCAAGGGTGGGGAACATTGCCACATGACAGATAAGAGGCAGGGCCAGCTCTCCAACACACCCTTGAGTCTGGCTAACCCAGAACTTTCAAAATGTGCAGGGCTCACTCTCCCAAGTACTGTGGCTGGCTATGGGCAGGATCAACTCTCCTGTTCTCATGCCTCTCCCATGATGAGGCCAGTTCTACACAGCCCTCAGACATCGACATGTCCCCAGTAGCATCCCAGATCAGGGACATCTGCCTGGTCTTTGGTGGCAACAGACACCAGCTTCTGCAGAGCCACAGACCCAGACATGGCCCCCAGTGTCAGCACAGGCCAGGACTTCACCATGGTCCCAGGTAGCATCACTGGCTACTCACATCAGGCTGTTTCTCACTATCCTTGAGTCTCCAGTTCTACCTCTCTTCATTGTGCCCACATGCTTCTCTTTCTCTTCCACCACTTGCTTGCTCCTCTTAGTGGTGCCCAGGGTCTGTGAGTGTCTGGGATAATTCCAGGAGTGATCTCAGGAGTGCAATGTTCCACCAGGCAGGGGTACTCTTGAGCATGGTCTGCCCTGCCCCCCAGGCCTAAGGGGTACCAGACTAGTGTTCATCTCCAGCTAGCTCTCTGGACCCCAGTGTACTAGTCTGGTGGTCATTTCAGGCTCGGTCCTCTACAGGCCCATCTGAGTGACCATCTGTCTCAGGCTTATTCTTGCCCAGTTGGGATTCTTCTAGTGTCAGGCTTGCTTATCGTTCTGGGAACCTATACAGGCCTACCTGGCAACCGAGTGGTGATTGTGGGGCAATGAGCTGTGCACAGGCAGTCTGATCCCTGGTCGAGTACAGGCTTCAAATCCCATTGACCCAGTAGGTGACTTCTGCCTGCAAGGGACGGCAGGTGTTCAGCCATGCCCCCTGGGCCCCTGGCTCCTGTCGCAGCTATAGCCTCCCACCCCCCAACCCCCCAAGAGAGGTGTGTGGCTATCAGTCACATAGACTATCTGGACTCCACCCCCACGGTTACCTGCTTATAGCCAGGTATGCTCCTCCCCACAGTTACCTGGCAATAGCATAAAAGGGGCTGTTTGCCCCCTCCCCCCTCTTACTCTCTTACTCTTTCTCCTGCTTCCTGCTTGCTTCTCTCTTACTCTTTTGCTCTTACTCTCTTACTCTTGCCTCTCACTCCCTTGCTCCCCCTCTTTTCGCCTTCCCTTACCCGCCTCTCCACGTGGACATGGCTGGCCTCTACTTCTCTACTCTCTCCCTCTCTCTGCCTTTCTACAATAAACACCTTAAAACCATGGACTGCCTCTTCTCACCGGGATCCACCATGCTGGAGTAATGGAGCAGGTCTTCTTCTAATTAGCCGTGTGTCTAATCTCCCAAGGGAGGCCTCTCTGTGCTCCCAGCTAGGGCTGCCAGCTAAGCTGCCCACCTGAGCAAGACTCTCCTCCACAACAGGACCCAGCTGGAGCTCTCTCCTCCTTGCCCTTTTCCTTTTGGCCCTGGGCCAGAGAGCGCCTGCAGGCCCCCAGTCTATTCTCAGCTCTTCTACAGCATTCAGCAGTGTCTGCAGTGCCCAAGAGCCTGAGAACCTGTCTCCCTGGCTCTGTACAGGCCCAGGGACCCCGAGCCAATTCCGGTAGTTCCGCAGGGACCTCAGACTGTGCTTCCCCACCTCCAGAGCAGGGTCCTGGGGCTTCTCACAGCCCAACGCCCACCCAGTGGCTGCGTGGGGTGTATATAGTCAAACTTCCCATGTCCTGCCTCGACCAACGGTCCAAGCCTAAGCAGATGTGGAATACCACAGGTGGTCATCTCAGGCTCACTTTTTCCCCCAGGACACGTTAGGCTAATAACCATTCAGATGCCCATCGGTTAGAACACTGAGCGTAGACATAGCCTCTCTCCTCTCTGCCACCTACTGACACACATGTGACACAGCAGTCACATCTGCAATGCTTCCAGAGGCAGGGCCTTTTAAATCTCGTCATGCCTTTAATGCTAAGCCATGTAGTCCAATCTTATTTCCAGATGGGAAAATTGAAACATGCAGGAAAATGATTTTGATGTGTTTAAATTTAATTTAGTAGCAAAGCCAGGAGTAGAGTCCAGGTTTCATGATTAATAATTTGCAGCTTTATCTCACCCTGCCACCAACATTAAATTAATTCTAACAATAATGTTTCATACAATAGCTTTTCTAATTTTATCTTCAAAATGGCATCTTTCTCCAAATGAAGATCTAAGTCTTTTTGAGGTAGTTTACTAACTTTCTTAGTTGGAAGCCAAATAAAACAAGATATATTTGCAACATCTGAAGTGACCTCTAAAATCAAAATAAGAACTGTGAAGATGGAGCACATGCCTTTAACCTTAATGCTTGGGAGGCAGACATAGGTAGATCTGTGAGTCCAAGGCCAGTATGGTCTACATAGTCAGTTCCAGGACAGCCAGGGCTGTTACACCATGATACCTTGTCTTGAAAAACCTAGAAAAGGGAAAAAAAACACCAAAAGAACTATGTAGATGTGTGCTTGTATCTAATAAACAACAGTTGTTGTTAAGTAAAATTTGACTGTTTATTGCTATGAAGACTTCACAAGTGTGTTGTTCAATCTTCATGACAAGCCTGAGAGGGATAGCACTGCTAACCTAGAACACTAAGTTGTGTAGTTAGACTCTCCAATCCTGCTCCCCGGTCTCTCTCTCTCTCTCTGTCTCTGTCTCTCTCTCTCTCTCTGTGTGTGTGTGTGTGTGTGTGTGTGTGTGTGTGCTGGGCTCAAATCCAGGGTCGTGTGCTCAGTCACTGGGTTCACTGGGTTGCACTATACTTTGGCTTTAGGGCAGAGATTTTGGAACACAGTGATTAAAGTAATTAATCCTAAATACCACTAGCATGCTCTGACACCTGACTCCAAAATGAGAGGAAGAATAGAAGACAAGATATTTGGGAGTGACATTTAGTGACATTGATTCTGCTATTACAGTGGATAGTGATTTTTCCATTTCAGGTTCTGATGGACAGTAGCAATTTCACTTTATATGTGATTGTTATTTTAATGTGCTACTGGCAGATGGGTGCTTTGGTGCATACCTATAATCTCAGTACTTTAGAGACCGAGGCAGAAGGAGTTCCAGTTTAGTACCTCAGGCTACATAAGGAGGCACATCACAAAACAAAACCTAGAGATGGAGATATGGCTCAGTGAAGGACCTGGTTACCTATAAGAACCCACACTGAGCAACTCACAGCTGCCTGTAACTCCAGTTTCAGAGAACCCAACACCTTATTGTCTCCTCAGGTACCTGGGCATATACGGTGCACATCCAGAAAAACATGTACATGGTTGAACATATAAAAATAAAAACGAATGTCAGTGAAAATGTGGGAGAAAAGGAACTCTCAAATGAGTGTGGATAAGTCTCAAAAAGCTAAAAATAATTTTGATTGTTATTAAGGAAGAAGTAAAAGTGAGCAAAGAATGCATAACCCTTGATTTCAAAGAAATATTTGTAGTTTAGTGAGAATGAGATGTTGGTTTATGATTTCTTGTGACTAGGGGATCATAAGAGAAATAAATTATGTGACACTAAACTAAACCAATCTAAATATTAATCTATGGCCCAGCTATACTACATCCTACTCCACAGATACTTGCTCAGCCATGTTCATTACTGCCCTATTCACAAAAGCGAGGAAATGAAAACAACCTAAATGTCCTTCAACCAATGAATGGATAATGAAAATGTGATACACATACACAATGGAATTTTACTCAATTGTAAAGAAAGATATGAAATCATCAACTCTTCAGGTAAATGGATGGAAATAGAACATATTCTACTCAGTGAAGTGATGCATACTCAGAAAGTCAAACATTGCATGTTCTTTTTTGTGGTCCTGTTTCAAAATCCATAGATGTGAGTATATAACCTGGAGTAACCACAAAAGCCAGGAAAGTAAAAAGGACCAAGCGGTGAGAGAGAAACATTAGAGAGGAGGATAGAAGGGTAAAGTGATATGAAGAGGAAAGGAGGGGGTCTTTAATGGGTGAGAAGGGAGGGAAGGAACTACAGGGGGCGGGACAGATAACACTAATGATGTTTGAAAAGATAAAGTGAATCACATTACCTAGTTTTATCAAAATTAAATAATAACACACATATACAGTTTGAATAACTATATCACTTGAGGGTAATAATGTTCCCTTCAAAGCTATAAATTATTTTTTATAAAAATCCCAGTAAATGCCGGGGCCTAGCAAACACAGAAGTGGATGCTCACAGTCAGCTATTGGATGGATCACAGGGCCCCCAATGGAGGAGCTAGAGAAAGTACCCAAGGAGCTAAAGGGATCTGCAACCCTATAGGTGGAACAACAATATGAACTAGTAACCCCCTCCTCCCCCAGAGCTTGTGTCTCTAGCTGCATGTGTATCAGAAGATGGCCTAATCAGCCATCATTGGAAAGAGAGGCCCATTGGTCTTGCAAACTTTATATGCCTCAGTACAGGGGAACGCCAGGGCCAAGAAGTGGGAGTGGGTGAGTAGGGGAGTGGGGGGGAGGGTATGGGGGACTTTGGGGATAGCATTGGAAATGTAAATGAAGAAAATACCTAATAAAAAAATCCCAGTAGTAGGCATGGAAATATTCCTCTCACATTGTTGGTCAGAGAGTCCAAGACCCTGCTAATAATATAGGCTATTGCTGTTGCCTTTGGTTTCTTCCCAGAGACTAAAGGTAAGGGCATATTATTGAAGATACCCTTTGGACACAGGGGTTGGAGGAACAGAGCTGGAAGCGGCTTGGAAGCTTTTTACCTAAAGAATGGCTCTCATAGTATATAGGAGGGTATAGTGCAGGCTGCCAAAAAGGAGGGGAACCATCAGCAGTCTAACATAGCTGGAAAGCCCATGAGCCATAACAATTGATAAACTGATTAAGATATCCACAATAATGCAATAGTATCACTTTTATTTGGGGGGGGGCACAAATATCTATCTAATTGGACTAAAGACCTGCTCAACAGAAGGGAATTGTCTGATGCTAAAAACCTAGCCAACTAGGGTCTGGTCATAGACCTTACTACCATCAGTTTCCTAAACTGCTATGATTTCTACTTTCTAAATAATTATCTTTATATCTGCAGATGGGTATAGCTCTACTACCTTATCAAAAAAGCTTCTTTTGCATCAGATTGAAACTATTACAGAGATCCACAAATGGTTAAAAAAAATACAGTGACTGTAGGATGCCCAGCCACAATTGATACATCTGTAATGCAATCTCTACCATTAAAGCTCAAAGCAAATCAGGGAAGAGGGGACAAAAAGATTGTTAAGAGACAGAGTCCCAGGACACCCATTAATAGATCACGACCCATAGATATGACACGGGAAAGTACACCCATGAACTCTCAACAACGTGGTTTCCTGAACAAGTCTAGCATAATGACAATACCAGTTGGCATGTCAATGAGAACAGGGAAAGTCCTAGATGAAGAGCCACAGGTGGTCAATGGCTGCTGAGAGGGAGATAATTCAGGGGCAAATGCCCACTAGAGTCAGTAGGCCATATACATATGCATGCATGAATACATATATATGTATATTTATATACATTAGTAATAATAGTTAAAGAAAAGATCATAAATTTGGGATGGTGAATATGGGAAGAGTTGGAAGGGAAAAGGAAGGGCAGGAATGATGTAGATGTAGTACATGTGTATGTAATTCTCAAAAGAAAAACTGTAAAAGTGGGGCTGGATGGCTTCATATTTAAGAGCATTGGCTCTTCCAAAGAACCTCAGTTTTGTTCCTGCACTCAGATGGTGGCTTATAGTCACCCATAACTCCAATTCCAGGCTTTCTAATGCCTTTTTCTGACTCTGATTTATTCCTATATTGTTCCTAATGGTGTTTTTCTCCTCTTAGATCATGTCCTCAGTTAAAAATCAACTTTATTTTTTGACATATTCTTTCTCAATAATCTTCTGATTCACATGTCACAAATTGATTCCATTGTTGCATTGCATGTTACTGGAACCATCTGATCATGTATTTTCCCCATGATCATAAAAAAATTTAAACTCCAAATTTTGTAATCACTTGCTTGCTCATTATAAAAAGGCCCTCCTGCTCTTAGTCTGGGCAGCTTTCTGTAAGTTTGGGCTGACCATTAAAAAATAAAATTTTTACCTTGCAACATCTTGGCATTAGCTTCTGAATTTTGACACATAAGCATTCATATCTCCAGTTCCAGGAGACTCAAAACCATCTCTGATCTCCATGGGAACCAGGTACACATGTGGTACACAACCACACATTTGAGCAGAACACTCAAACACATAAAATAATAAAATAGAACTGCCAACAACTGAGATAACACCCATAAACAAATTGACCACTGGGTATTTCTCCAGTTAAACTATTAAATTGAACCTGTCTATTTCATTTGTGGACTACTAGAGAAAAATAGGCACTTTACACTTAAATTACTTGTTTTCATAAAATTTAACACAACATTCACCACAAAGCCAGTTATTTATTTCATATAATGAATGTCAGAATTAATATTTATCATATTTGTAATGTGTTGTACGTAGTCAGTATGGTTTTTGTTAGAATGGTCACTACGGTTTTTGCTATAAATAAGTATCTTGATTTAGAAACCTGGGCTCATAAAGGGACAGACACAACAAACTTTCATGGGGTCCTTTGAAAATTATGTCATCTTGAGGAAGTGAACTCTAATTCTCTGTCTTAATTTTCTTATATGTAAGATGGAGAAAATACCTTTGCATGGTTTTGAGAAATTGTTACTCGTGAATTGCTATCACATAGTAGGCAATAATAAAGATAGTTACTGTCTTGTATCATTGTAGAAAGAGCAGATTAAAAGGAATTATTATAAGCGAGGAAAATGCTTTATAGGATTCATGCTCCCACTCAGTATAGTAACTACAAATCAGCAAAACCTCTGAAATTCTATCAAATTCTGAGTGCATTAAAATTTGTGGATAAAACTCACTGACATAATTAGATATAAAGGTGATTGTAGCCTGAAAAGTTTAATAACTACACTCTCAATTATTTTCAAATGTGAAACTATTAGAAACAGTACCATGATAACCTGCTATGGTCTAATCTGAATTATCCAAAGGCTCATGTATTAAAGACTTGTTTGGGCTTTCGAGAAGTCACTGGGTCATGAGATTTCATGGGTGGATGAATCCATTGGTGAGTTCTCCCCATGATATTATTGGGAGGTTGTAGAAACTAGGAGGTAGAGCTTATTTGGAGGAAGTAGGTTATCAGGTGTGTGTATCCAAGAAGGATAAATTTTATCTTCAGGTAATTCTGTATCTCTGTTTCTTGGCTGCTATGTGATGAGAAACATTGTTCTGCCATACCCTCTTCATAAAGATGTTCTGGAAAAAAAAAAGAACAAAACAACAACAAAAGAAGCCGAAACAAACCGCACCAACAATAGGAGCAAGTGACCATGGACTGAAACTTCTGGAACCTTGGTTTCAGTCTCTCATGACACATGTTGAAGAGAAAAAAAAACCAATATAATGTATTTGAAATAGAGACTGCCTCATCATCTTTTGATGCTAAACTAATCTCTGAACGAATAGTGAAGAGTTTAATTCTACAATATTTTTACTTAGCAAGTTAAATTTTCTGCGATTTTACAAAATTTCTAGGTATAAAATCCAGCTGAAACTCACTATATTAAGACAACAATGAAATAGCACAGGTAAAATACCATTTAAAGCTTAACTGAAGTAGTGACAACAGACTTACAAAGGTACAAGTATTTAAAGTAACCAGATGGGCACTAGGTCAGAGGTGAAGAGTTGCTGACATGGGTTACTAGGTGGATGGCAAGACTAATTCACTTCGATAAGGCACACTCAGATGGTAAAAAGATTATAAAATAATCTTGAATAATTCGGTCTGAGGATGTTTCAGAATGTTCAAGGAGATGGCCGGTCTATAACTAGAAATGTATATGCAGGAACTTTGGGAGACATTTGTGAAAAATCAAAGGGTAGTCGGAGTGATGAAGATGGATCTGTTCAGGTGAGGGGAGGGGCATTCATTCATAAACATTTTTCAGCTTCTTTGAATAATGATATTCAAAACAAAGGAAGTGGCTATTGGCTTTTGTGTGCCACAATGACTTGTGGTTAGCCAGAGCTCTAGGCTCTGATGAGCAGTTCAAATGTCTGAGGACATAAAAGACTATTTTTTTTTTAGACACAGCAAGTATCAACATACTGGGGATACTGTAGTGGGACAGAAGCTGGGAAGTCCTGATTAAAACAATTAGGGACCATGGCTGAACATTAAATAGGATAATGTGGAAACTGTAGGGAATTATGGAAAATCTGACATTCTTAGGTACCAGGCAAATCAGAATTTATTACTTTCAACAAACAGCTTTTACACTTTGAGAGGAATGTTTCTCTGCAGACTCCATCTGTACCACAAATGAAGAATATTATTCATTTTCACATTACTTGAAGAAGGAATAAACTAGAGAATAATTCCCAAATTTGAGGGGCACACAAAATTTTAGCCCAGTGTTTCTCAAATGTTTCCATGTATACAAATCACTTAGGGATCTTGTTGAAATCCATATTCTGATTCAGAATTGGCACAGAGCCTGGCATTCAGCATTCCTAACAAGTTCCCAAATGATGGTAATGTTGGTATTACTCCAAGTGTTAGTGTGTTTCAGATCTATGGCAACTTGACATTGATTTGTGCATTTGTTCTTCAACAGGATACCGACTTCTGGTAATTCATTTCTTTTCCTCTATGCTGTTTTGAAAGGTAGCTTTAAACCTTGATCTAAATACAAATACACCTGGGCTTTTATATTGCCTATTTTTCAATTTACATTTTCAGAAATCCATATTTTTTTATAACATTCTGAGATGGATTGTAAGAAAAACTGCTCTCACTAGAGACAGTTTGAGAAACACTGCTCTAGACATGACGAACTGTTTATTTAAGATATAAATTCAATTAGAAATGTTTTTAATTCTGTTACATATGATTCTAAAGCAGTATTTTAAACTTTTCTTTTATTTATTCCATAAACAATAACAAAACTCAGCTAGGTAACATTATGACAGTTTCACCATACATTCAGTCACAAATATTTAAAACTTTTTTCAACAAGAACAACAAAACCAGAGGTGTTACAAGAATAATTTACAAGAAATTCTATAAAACAGCAAGAAGCTCACAAATGTTCATTTTCTTTGCACAAGATCACTACACTCTTTCACAACATATTTTTTGTTACAAAATTCCCAACAAAAGTGTTTTTTCTTTGTATTGTGGTTTCTAAAACCAGAAACTTTGAAGTAAATATCCTTTTATTAGCACATAGTGGTGCAGAAAAAAGGAAAACTCTCACATACAGACACTTCACAGCACTTTTCTAAGAAAAATATACACTTACAAAATATGTTACAAATTGGCACACTTAAAAATATACAAGATTTTGTAGGCGTCTTAAGAGTGATCCTTAAGCTTTATACTTCAATTGACTCTACAGATTATTTATAAAGCTTAATTCTAAAAGAAAAAGGCAAATAATTTCCTAACTTTAAAGTTGCAGTGTCATGTGTCAAACAGAAACAGGTTACATTCATAAAAAGGGTCTCTAAATGCTTTTACTTTAAATTTTCTTAAATGCTTAAGGGGCTTGGCGAAGAAGAAAAATGGGGATAATCATTTTCTTTAGCACCATAAAGCATTTCACTTACTGAAGAGGTGCATTCAGTTCTATGGAAACTAAAGTCTAGTAAGTACATTCAAAACTCTGTAGGCAGCAAACTCCAGTCAGTGCTACAGCTATCCCAGTGGAGACTCTGAAGCTCTCCACCTCCCTGGGAGTGAAAAACAAAAAGGCCCCTTTTAGTTTTCATTCAAGCCTTTTTCTTTTGTGCTGTAAAACTAGGCATCTCTCAAAGAGGCAGAATGATTTCAGTATCTCCTTCCTCCCTCCCTCCCTCCCTCCCTCCCTTCCTTCCTTGATTCTTTCATTTGTTCATTCATTCATTTCTTCCTTCCTTCCTCATCCTCCTTCTTTCTTTTATATTTTTATTTTTCAGACTGGGTCTCACACTATAGACCAGACTGGTCTGGAACTCCCAACAATCCTGCCTAGGGTTCCAGGCATGAGCCTCCATGCCTGGTTACCTTTCTTCATTTTCAGTGGGCCCAGAGAACCCTGAGCTTGTTGGATACACAGACATCCTTTTCATATTGTATGGGTGAGTGTTTCTTTAGTGTATTTAGTATTGATTTACCCAAACACTGATTTTTAAAAGCCTCATTCATTCCTTAAAACTTTCCACTAAGCCACTCTCTTATAGTGTCTTTCCCCAGTGTTTTAGCATTTAGCTATGATTCTCAAACCAAGAGTACACCTCAAGTATCATATAGCTGCAATGGGATCTCTGCATCATGACTGTAGCTACTGTTTAATGTTGAGTGAAAACTGTGTCTTAAAGGGTAGCCTGCATAGTCACCAAAATAACTCCATGCTGGCTGAGGACTCTTAAGCTGATGGTAGTAGTGTTTCCCAAACTAAACATCTCAACTAATTTCTGTCCTTAACTCGGGTCTTTGAGAAATCTCTATAAAATCCCTGGCCTACATTATGTTGACAAGATCTCTGTTTGTCATGAAAATGTTTGATTTTGGTACTAAGCCTTCTAAACATAATATTGGCTTAGAGAATTTTATGATTAAAAAACAAAACTTGCATTAGTTTTATTTTACAAAAGGAGATATTTCTGTTATGACTGGCAGCATTAAAAGCCCTAAATGAAAATGAATAATTTGACAACCTTTCAGTCAAACAGGAGAAAACAAACATTTCTAGTTCTAGCAACAGCTAGGACTAGCTAGTGTTCCATTTACCTCTTCAGCATAGAAACTCAACTCTAACTCTCCTCATTTCTCAGAACTGTTCTGAGTGCATCTATAAATTGTAGATCTCCAAAACACTAGTTCAGTTTGGTAAGAGCAAGGCAAAGAGGTCCTTGGATATGCTTTTCTCCTTTACGCAGTAAACACTATTTCAAAGCCACTAAAATGGAAATTCACTAGAACTGCAAGACCTCACGTGAAATAACACAGGATGGGAGTTGATTACAGCATTTGAAGCATCCTTTATGCTTCTCTCTTACACACACACATACCCTCCTTTGTGTTCCCTACCCCCCAACGATTCTTCCCAGCAAAGAAAAGAGTCAGAGAAGGTGAAAATTTTTGTCACAAAAGCCCACCTAGCACCAAGGACTTCAGAGAGATGGCTAAAGAAGTGATGAATGAAGTAGTGCAGAAAGTTTGAAAAGATATAGGAAAAGATAAGGCCTTAACATATAATTGCACAGAGCAGCAAGAAGTCAGTAGGGAAAGCTGTGAGGGAGCAGCATATGTGAAGCAGCTGAGATCTGAGACACTGGAGAGGCATAGAGGATGGCCACAGGTTCAAGCTATTTACTCTAGTCCCAACACAACCCTCAATGTCTTGAAGACCCTTGGCTGGGGCCATTGTATCTGCACTCTGCTCCATGTAGTACAGCACCTGACCACAATAAGAGATTGGACCTGTTATCACACACCTTCAAGAGAAAGCAGTTTCAGTCTTTTCTCAATGCTATGTGTGCATGTGCTCGTGCATTTGTATTTTGAGTGAATAAGACAGGGAAGGTAGTCCTCTAAACTTCCAAAAGAAAGCCTCTAGCTGTAGTTCTTAAACTTTGACAGTTTGGGATATTGAATAGAATACTACACAAGAAGAAAAATTCTAAGACTGATAAAAGTCAAGAAAGAAGAACAAGGGAGGATATAATTTCCAGGAAAGTAAAGATTAAATGAGACTCCAATGAGGAGGCATTAATAGGATGCAGCTTCTCAGAAAGGAGAGGTTAGAAGGGGGTAGTCAGAAATTTCAGATCAAGGAAAATCCAGGGTTTTTGAGTTGAAGAAATCAGTGATAGGGCAAAACACTATTTTCATACATTGGTCCTCACTCCACTAAGGCAGCTGGTTGAATAAGAGATCTCCAGTAAGTTTGGCCTACTATGTTGTGACAGAAAGGAAAATAATTCTGAGAGCAGAGGCAGGACCAACAGAATGCAAAGTGCTCAACAATGTAGAGCATAGTGTACAATAACATCTCTGCCTTGGTCTATTGCACACTCCTCAAATTCACTTTCTTGTTATGTTTCAATACAAAATGACTGGTTACAAGTCACTAGTTTATATGTTAAGAACATACAATGCATGGCAGGCCGATAAAAAGGTGCTTTAAAATGGCAGTTCTCTTTGGAGAAAGATATGAACCATGCCCTAAAATTGGCCCCTAGTGGGCTCCATAGGAGCAACTGAAAGAGTATCCACTCCAAAGGACTGATGATCAAGTTCTGACAATGAAACTGTTAGAAACAGTTTCAAGCTATCCTACCCCAGTCTTACCCCATTCTCCAAAGCTGAACATCATGATACTTTAAAAAAATCTGGGACAACTGCTCCCATATTTACTTTTATAAAAACACATTATACTCATAGAACATTTTCTTTATTTCTTCTTTAATTTCCACTTTTTGGTTACATAGAAAGCACTCCATTCCTAAAACCAAGCAAGATGAGTTTGAGGTCTGGAGTCTTGGGGATCACAATACAGGCTGAGGTGATGATTCTAAGCAAAAGGTCAGCTGCAAAACAAGACAAAAACCAAAACTGAACAAAGACCAGTTCCTAGGAAGTAGCCATCACATTTAATACAAACAGCTAGCTATTAGAGTACCAAGAAACAAAAGAAAGTGTTCTAGTTTGATTATTTTCTCTTTTGGATGGTCATTGTAGGGCAAGAGACTTGTTTCAGTTGGTGCCTTCCCACTAAATCATTTTCCAGGGCTCATTGAACACAGTGTCAAAGCCTAGGAATGTGCCTGAACTCTCCTCACAGATTTCTCCTCACCCACTCATCCCCACAGACAAAAGAGACTGATGCTGAGAACACACACAATCTAGATCATGGGCTTGTTCATTTTCCTACCTAGCTGTAAGTAGTAGAGTAAGCTGGTGAAAGGAATCATGGGCTGGGAAATGTGTATGTTTATATACATGATAGGCTCCCTTCCATTTCTCTCTGACTACTTGAAAACATTGCTTCTCTGTTTGTGAATATATTTAGGTGTCAATGACTAGGTAGGTTGCTCATATTTTATTCAAAAATGTCTTTTGAAACATCTTCCCTGTTTTATTAAGTCCCCTTCTCCCACCCCCTTATCCTCCTCCCTCCCACCCCAGCCTCTATATTCACAAGTTAATAGGTTAGTAACAATATTAGTAAGAATAGTAACAACAACAACAACCAACAACATTAATAATATTAGTCCCCTATATTGGTATAGCACTTTATGATCTACAAAGCGCTTTCACATCCATTATCTCATCTGTGCCACAATGCATCAGTCATTAGGCACATAGGCCTTAACTGTGCAAGGAAAAGAGATCAAATGGTATAAGTCAAGTGGTGAAGAAAGGGGAAGAAAAGGCTAGTAGTGAGGAATGTGGGAACTGTGAAGTTTCTAAGTAGTGAAAGGGAGGGTTGAACCAAAAATATGAATTTAAAAGGTAATTAAAAATTGAGATTTATGTTTAGTGTGTGATATCAAAAGAGTAGTCATCCTCAGACTATATGTAGATGGCCTAAATTAGTTATTTCCACATATTGTTCAGCTTTACCTGGTGGTATATGTATTTAATCATAGGAAGAAAAATTCTGTCAATCTGAGATGTCATTTTAAAAAATGACATTGGCATTGCAAGATCAACATTTAAAGAACACTAAAGCCATGTTGTGAGTGCACTTTTGACATAACTGGAATAAAACATTTAGGAAACTACTTAAATAAAAGCAATCTATGTATTTTATTTATTATTAGTGTCAATTTTATAGTTATTTTATAATTTATCCCAGGCTATTATAAAATATATAAAACTGAGATATAAAGTATCAGCAATATAACTTTGCACTTTAAATTCTTTTCTGCTACAGATTTTGCTTTGGAAAACCAACTTTCAAAGCAGCTGTTTGATTTCCTTGTGCAAGGTTCTGTAAATGTGTATACTCTGTCCCTGATGGACTTAGCTGTTGTGACCTAAGCTTTTCCAACATTTTAATCCTTAGATGATGGAACAAACACATCTTTATTGTGCCTTGTTTAACTGTTCATATTTCCACACAGGATAGTAGAGTTTAAAACATTAAAAGAATGTATGGATGTATATGTATATATATATTTAATAATCATGAATGAGTTTTAAACTGTGGGGTGAATCTGTGAGATGAAGTAAGAAAATTTGGCACAATTCAAACATTATCCTTTGTTTTGGTAAACTGTATAACACAACATATTTTCCACTGTGATCTATAGGTGCTATCCACAAAAGTGGGGGTGGTTAATAGCAAGAATCACTGGAATGTTTCTAGTAAATTAACAGGGACAAGTCCCCCAAATACTCACAACCAAATGTTGATATAGAAGTAAAACTATATACAATACAGTTACTTATTTGTAGTTTGGCACAAAGTTTTCCATTTTTTTCCTTGTGGGCAAACAGTGCATAAACTACTCGTGCAACTGTATGACTTTTAAAGTCTTTTACACAGAACATCAGATTAAAGTTTGATTTCAAAGACTTATTCCCACGATTTAAAATTCTTTTCTTGTAAGCACTTACAGGTCAACATACATACCACAAAGCTTATTTTGAAAGAAAGAAAACACAAACATCAAATGTCTTTCTGGAAAATGTGAGTCTCTTCTTCAAACACAGGTAAAACCCCAAATGCTGTTTCTGCTTTTAGGAGATTGTAGTTGGAATCCCTGCAGAAAAATCAAAGAATTTATGCCATCTTAGTAAGTTTTAGTGTATGTCCCACGAAGGGATCATACCCTGTAAATATATTAACACCATACTAGATGTTGTATGATGCAGAAAGGTAGAGAAAGCACTCCTAATTGTCATGTGCTGACAACTAATGCTCTTTTGTTTAAATGATCTTGGCTTTTTGTCTACATGACTTTTTGAATATGTTGTCCAGAATCTGTCTTTATTGCAAAGCCCTTCCATTCCAAAAATCATTCAAGAGCATGTTTTAGTTCTATTTCCTTAATAAGCAAAAATTAACGCTGAATAGAAGAAAAATGTAGCCTTTGTTAGAACTTATCCCTAGCTAAGCCACAATAAAATTGCCCAATATTTTGGGTGGCTTAAAGGTACAGGGATTTCCATGCATTTTTTTCTTTTCTTTTTAATTTGAAAAAAAGAGGAGAATGGGAAAGAGTCTCTCATGCAAAACTTCGCTTTCAAGAGGGAAAAATAGGAACTCTGGGCTCAGCAGGTAGTAGGAAAGCCAAGGGCGCATCTCATCTGAGCCATTTTGGTGCAGTATTACCTCAGTTTTTCAAAAGAAGTTGTTCCAGCCTCATCCTTGTGGGCCTGTTCTCGTTCCACGCGCTTTCCCTTATATTTCTCATCTCGCAGGCCCTTGGAGCTGGATTTGTGACGATATAATTTTTTGTGTGTTGGTCCATTATTGCCTAAAGTGTTCACATTACTGTACTTTTTATCAAAGAAGGCAGATCGAGAGTCCTCACTGGAACCAGGCATATCTGCATGACCAGGCTCACCAATTGCCGCTTTCCCGTTGCTTTTGCTCACAGCTTTGACTGACCTGTGATTCTTAGTAGCTCCTGAAGACCCATTAGTAACCTTTTTCTTAGATTCTTGTGGTGTTCCAGCCAGTATTTTGAGGGTTTTTAATTTTAGGCTATTGGAATCAGGGGAGTAGAATGTGTTGGACTCCCCTTGGTGCTCCATGGGTTCCCAAAGGGGCTCCATGGAGGCCATCATGAATCTTTGCACATCTGCCATACCAGAGGCAATATTGGATAAGATATAGGAAGGCTCTTGAAACTCTCGTTGGTCATCATCCAGAAGGTTGTTGGTATTAGTGACTACACTCATGTCATTCCAGCCTGGCCTGCTTTCCTTTCCCAAAGCCCAATCTCCAGAAAGTCCCTTCTGACTTGGTATCTTCATAGAGGCAACAGGACCACCATGCTGAATACATTCAGTCAGTGTCTTTGCATTGGAGGATGTACTATTGGGTTGGCCCCCACTATGGCCAATCCCAATTTGCATTTTCTCTCCATTGACAGCAGCCACATATTTCCCTTTCTTTGTTGATTTAGGAACCTGGCGGGAGGTTTTGCTAGGTGGCTTTTCAACCCCTTTGTTGCTTGCTTTTGGCGATTTTTTCCTGGAATTTTTCTGAGAAGAACTTTGGCTTACAGCCCCACTCTTGCCAGGTGAAGTTTTCTTTCTTGATTTTGACACTTTGCTGTTGGTATTAATTTGCCCAGCTGGCTCATCAAATGTTGACAGGCAAGGGCTTTTTTGGAGCAGGCCAACAGAGTCCTCATCATTGAACATATGGAACTGAAACTGATGGCTATTTAATGTAAAGCCATCATCTGCTTGGGCCTGTTGTGAAAGGGTATTACAGTCCCACTTGATTTTTTCCACGGTGCTCAACGATCCTGGGACACCTTCTTGGAATCCTTTCATTGTTCCTAGTGTTTTGATACTCTCACATCTGGTACTCTGAGGAGAAAGACTGGGGGTGTCTGGGGGAGACATTTCTAAGAGAGAAGAGTGTCGGAACTTGTCAGGAGTGAAGTTGGAGATGTCAAGGAGGTCAGTGGACTCCTTTAGTGGTGCTATTTCATCAATGCTCTGTTGGATCACCAGTTTGGGGCTGCAGTGGGCCAGAAAGTCATCATTGATTTCATCATCACCATCCTTTTCACAGGATTTCAAGCTTAAGGAACAATAATTGCTTGAACTAACAGTAAGGGAAGTCATCGAATCAAAGCTAAAGAGCCGGCCATCATCATCTGTACTGAGTGGGCCCTGCTGGAACGGAAAGCAGATCTCTCCATTATTAAAGTGACACAATTGATACAAGTCTTCAGGTGGGAGATGTGAGTCCTGCAAAGAGGCATACAGAACCTTGTTGCAACCACTGGCATCACTATTGAGGCATACAGGACTGTATGTTATAGCTGTGAGGTTATTCTCCATGGAGACAACTTGGGAAGCTTCAAATTCACTAGATTGGTTTGTGGCTATCTCCCTTGAGACTTCAGTCATGAATTCCTGGGAGCCAGATGTATCCTTGTCGGGCCACAAACTTCCAAAGTTGCTTGCTTCCATTTTGAAGTTCTGAGATGATTGTTGCAGCTGAGAATCAGAAGATGAAGACAGCACACAGTCTTGAGCAGACTGGAGAGGTACAAATGCTTTTTCCGTTTGAGTGAGGCTGCCTTCATTTTGCTCTGCAGAATGGTTGGTGAAGTATGAGATACTAGTATTATTTGATAAGTCAGAAGCATCTAACAGTGTTTGCAGATACCCTCCAGGAATAACAGGTATATTAGTGGCAACATTAGCAGATGATAGAGGCATTTCAGAAGAGCAGGTGGTTGGTAGGAAAGTGGAATTCTTAACTTTTGTCTCGTGAAATTCAGACATATGGGAACTGTTTGAGGTTCCAGGAGTGACTTCATTTTTTAAATTAGCCTTGGAGGATGTGTCTTCTGAGACAGGGCTCATTTGAACAACTGGTTTGTTTTCTTGTCCAGCTTTGATTTTTTTGGATTTTAACCTAGCTTCACTTTTAAATTTAATTTTGTTAAGCACTTTCCTCTCTGGGCCCTTGAACTCTGTATCTTGAGCTTTGACTTTAACCGAGTCGGAGACTATGAGGCCACGTAAATGTGATCCATTGGCACAGCTTGGGTCAGTAAGAAGTGCTGATTTTGGTGTCCCTTTTACACCGTCTTCTTTGCGATTACAAGCTTGTTTCTGATCACTGCAGAATGAAACCTGCTTACTACTTGCTGAAGTTTCCACAGATTGGATCCTTTGAATCCTGTGTCTGTTGCCAAGCTTAGATTTTCGTTTACGAGCAGGAGGCAGGAATGACACCTCAAAGCTACCTGGTTCAAAGCTTTGCTTTTGGCATAAGGGTGTTTTGACTGAGTCTGTGTTGCTGTTTTTCTGCTTTTTCTTCTTTTGCCAGAATCCTTTCAAAGGTGATAGCTTGGCATACTTACTGAGCTGATTCTCACTCAGATTTACTGTTGTTTCACTGGCATCTACTTTACTTAGCTTCACCAACATGTTCTTCTCACCTTTAAAACGATTGATAATGATATATTTAATAATAACAGGGGGCTCTTTACGTGTTACTTTTCTTCTCTTTTTGGGACACCATTCATCATCATCTTCTTCTTTGGAACCACCTGGAGGCCATTCCTTTCTCTCATTTACTTTTTCCCCCTCTAGCGAGTCAACATCATATAGATAATCTTCGCTGTATCTGACTTTTCTCTTGGCTCGCAGTCCGTAGTTCTGCTGGGAGGATGAACTTCCAGAATTAGTGTCCCGAGCCATATAGCGGCTACAGTCTTTGATCTCCCCCATGGCATCATATGAGACCTCAATGAAGGAACTGTCATCACTGAAATTCCCTGATGTCTCCAGGGAATTAGTAAGTTGGTCAGCCTTTAGGTTCTTAAATTGCTCTACCTCAAGACCACCACATGGTTTATTGTTTAATGCAGGCTTTTCTCCATTATCTTTTTCATCTTTTGTCTCTATGCTTTTGTCTTCATGTACTTCCTCTTTGCCTTTCTTCTTGTCCAAGTTTTTATCTTCTTCTCCCCAGATGATGCTCACATCAGGGACCTTGAATTGAGAAAGATCACTGCTCTGCTTGAGGATTCCACTCTTAGATTCCCGCTTGGGACACGTAGTAAAGACACTGGGGAAAAAATTGAATTGGGCATCTTCCTGCATCAGAAGAGTGGTCTTGTCTCGAACATTGTCCTGAAAGGACTCATATCGAATTTTGAGGGAGCAGACATCACTGCCCAGGGTTGACTCATCATCATCGAACATATAGTTCTCCACATCTTCTTCAGAGAAAAGGTTAACAGACAGTTCATTCTTGGAACAGAGGTCAAGTAGCTCAATCTTACTCTCACTAATAAAAGTCTCAAAGTAACCCCAATCCTGATTGGAATTTGCCAGCAAAGCTTCTTCCGTGTTGCACTTATCTAATAGTAATGCCTCATAATAACTTTTCTGAGTTGGATCTTCCAAGTCGATGTCAGGTTTCTCAGATTCTCGTCTATCTCCTGCCCTTGACTTATGCAGGGGGAAGCCTAACAGCTGGTCTGAAAGCAGCTGCTCTCCATACTTAATGTTTTCCCCAGCATTAATGCATTGAATCCCTATGTCAGAGACTGCACATGTTTCATAATCTCGATTTAGATCACTGACTTTCAGACTGATCCCTGGTTCAGGATCTACTGCTTCTTTTGATTCCATGAAGCAACCTAAGCAAGTCCTGCTTGGCTGCATGAGGCAGTCTCCGTTCAGAGCTGACATGCCTGCAGGTTCCATTATGGCAAATGGAGCTTTCTCACACTCGTTGGGCAGTGACCATGTGTTCAGGCCTTTTGCAACTCCAGATGTGAGGGAGATGGCATTCACAGAAGCACTATTAGCAGAATGATCGGGTGCTTCAATCAGGGCCAAAGGAGATGGAGGGCTCTGCATACACGGCTTCTTAGATGGCGGAGGAAGAAGGCCCCTGGGAAACATCGGGGACTCTTTTTGTATCACTGGTATAGGCTGGATTGGAGTAGTAGCTTCTAGAGCTACGAATGACTTCATTGCCACTTCCTGGTCCTCTGAGTCTAGAAAAAAGGGGTAAAAAGGCAGGAATAAAGTTAAGGCTCTTAGATGAGACTCAAATCTCTTTCCCTTGATTAGTTTCTGATATGTGAACATCATATAATAAACTAAGCTTCTGTTTCTTAGCTTTATGAATTACCACCTAAACATTATAAAAACAATTCTAATTTCATACCGAAACATTCATATATGTGAAAAATAATCATTTTTTTCAGCCCAGGAAAAGGTAGAGTCCCCATCAGAAGTCAGGAAAGAACTGGACTGATCAGTCGATTGGAAAGTCAAAGCTTTCAGAGGGGAAGATGCACAGGGGGCTATTCATGATTTATGCTTTAAGACACGTGCCCATACTTGAAAAGTTAAGTTAGAGAAGTTCATAGTGAAACTATAAAAGTCTCACATCAGAACATACTTATAATTTACTAGTAATTTTGACAAGTTTTTTTTTAACAAATGAATCTGAGAAATTTATCTGAGATCTTACAGAGATCCTTCTAGTTGAGTTAAAGATCTGGTAGAAAAAAGTTTAGATTTACATCAACTTCAGATACATTTTGGATTCAACCTATCTCAGGTTTCTATACTCAAAATCCACATTAATAAGAAAAGACTACCAGAAAAGAGAATGTATATCATCATTAAACTTTCTTACCATTGTTTTTGACCCCATTAATCAGATTGTTGTCTCCATTGGCTGAGGCAGCAATAACTTTATCTTGTTGGTTATCCATGAATGTAGCCTCTTACTGTTTCATTCCAATTTCAAATGTTGTCCAACCTGCACATTTGAAATATACAGTGTCAGTCATTCAGTTTGTCTTATTTTGTATTTTACATGTTATTTCAGCTATAGGGTTTATAAAATGCTCCCTGGGATCTGTTTTCTAGACTGGCTTCATTACTTCTGTTTTTATTAAATAGCTTACACCTACTATGCAAGGTACATATTTCCTATTAACAACCATATTATTCAAAGTTGCCCAATTAGGAAAGATGCAAAGTAAAGTCTAGGATAATTTTAAGTTATTTCTGAAATTGAAAGAGGTAGAAGATACCTTAATTTCTTGACTTATATATATGACTTCAATAGAATTTTGACAACCATTTCTCTTAAAACACATCAAGATTTTAAAAATGTGAGCATAAGTAAGATCTAGATTTTATGAAAAGAAGCTTGTAGTTTTTCCCCACTTACTTAGATATTAGGTATATTGAACAACTGGCAGTTAACATGTAGAAGAATGCGAATTGATCCATTCCTATCTCCTTGTACTAAGGTCAAATCTAAGTGGATCAAGGAACTCCACACAAAACCAGAGACAGTGAAACTTATAGAGGAGAAAGTGGAGAAAAGCCTCGAAGATATAGGCACAGAGGAAAAATTCCTGAAAAGAACAGCAATGGCTTGTGCTGTAAGATCGAGAATCGACAAATGGAACCTCATAAAATTACAAAGCTTCTGTAAGGCAAAAGACACCTGTCAATAAGACAAAAAGGCCACCAACAGATTGGGAAAGGATCTTTACCTACCCTAAATCAGGGGACTAATATCCAATTTATATAAAGAACTCAAGAAGGTGGACTCCAGAAAATCAAATAACCCCATTAAAAAATGGGGTTCACAGCTAAACAAAGAATTCTCACCTGAGGAATACCAAATGACTGAGAAGCACCTGAAAAAAATGTTCAGCATCCTTAATCATCAGGGAAATGCAAATCAAAACAATCCTGAGATTCCACCTCATACCAGTCATAATGGCTAACATCAAAAATTCAGGTGACAGCAGATGCTGGCGAGGATGTGGAGAAAGAAGAACACTCCTCCATTGTTGGTGGGATTCCAAGCTTATACAACCACTCTGGAAATCAGTCTGGCGGTTCCTCAGAAAATTGGATTTAGTACTACCGGAGGATCCTGCAATACCTCTCCTGGGCATATATCCATAAGATGTTCCAACCGGTAAGAAGGACACGTGCTCCACTATGTTCATAGCAGCCTTATTTATAATAGCCAGAAGCTGGAAAGAACCCAGAAGTCCCTCAACAGAGGAATGGATACAGAAAATGTCGTACATTTACACAATGGAGTACTACTCAGCTATTAAAAAAGAATTAATTTATGAAATTCCTAGGCAAATGGATGGACCTGGAGGACATCATCCTGAGTGAGGTAACCCAGTCACAAAAGAACTCACGTGATATGTACTCACTGATAAGTGGATATTAGCCCAGAAACTTAGAATACCCAAGATACAAGATACAATTTGCAAAACACATGAAACTCAAGAAGAACGAAGACCAAAGTGTTTGCCTCTTTTAGAATTGCCCCTTCTTAGAATTGGGAACAAAACACCCATGGAAGGAGTTACAGAGATAAAGTTTGGAGCTGAGATGAAAGGATGGACAATCTAGAGACTGCCATATCTGGGGATCCATCCCATAATCAGCCTCCAAATGCTGACTGACACCATTGCACACACTAGCAAGATTTTGCTGAAAGGACCCTGATATAGCTGTCTCTTGTGAGAGTATGCCGGGGCCTAGCAAACACAAAAGTGGATGCTTACAGTCAGCTATTGGATGGATCACAGGGCCCTCAATGGAGGAACTAGAGAAAGTACCCAAGGAGCTAAAGGGATCTGCAACCCTATAGGTGGAACAACAATATGAACTAACCAGTAACCCCCGGAGCTCGTGTCTCTAGCTGCATATGTATCAGAAGATGGCCTAGTCGGCCATCATTGGAGAGGCCCATTGGTCGTGCAAACTTTATATGCCTCAGTACAGGGGAACGCCAGGGCCAAGAGGTGGGAGTGGTTGGGTAGGGGAGTGGGGGGTATGGGGGACTTTTGGGATAGTACTGGAAATGTAAATGAAGAAAATACCTAATAAAAAAATTTTAAAAAAGAAAATGATAGATGGATGAGTCCATTTGCGATAAAGGTGACTACTATGTGCCACCATGACATCTAGAAATCCCTATTAATTTTAACTAACTTCTATCCCTAACCACTATTCCCAGTCAAGTTTTTATCCTACACACTAAGGCCATGTGCATCTCACCTGACATCTCAGTATTCAGGAGGCAAAGGTTAAATGCAAGGTCAGTCTGGTCTACATAGTAAGACCCTGACACGAAAGCAAAGCAAAATAAAATGGCCTTCACCACTTCTCTGGAACAACCATTTTATGAGACACCGGGCATACCCATTACTTTCAACCTCACAGGCCTGGAGAGGCTCTTTGAAGAGGATCCTAATGAAAAATGATGGTGCTTACAGTTTGTCCTAGCTCAACATGTGAGCCTTCCAACTTGATCACTTCCTTTCTCCTCTAGTCTTATCTGCACCATCTTTGTGACATTAAAGAGACTTCCAAGTAGACTACATTTGTAAGAACAGAAATCAATATGAAAGTAGATTAAAAAAAATTAACTGCCTATGTTATAGGGTTATACAAAGGGTAGAAAGTAAAATATTTACTAAGATCTGAATGAGATAAAGAAAGAACAGAAGAACTTATGGGAACTTATAAGAAGTAGTTTTCATTTCTAGATATTTATACTGTATGTAGCTCAACTTTACTGGGACATCCTAGAGTTTTATTTTCAGAACTATTATTTTCTCTCAGGTTCAGAAAATGATAGAGGAGTTCTATCATGATTTGTCAGATGGTAGATCCACTCATACAAGTAGTATAATAGCACATTAAAACAAACCAACCTATATACATCTATTGGTATGTACAAGTTGGTGTGCCCTGGAAGGACCTCATCATTGAGTGTGGTACTTCATGAGAATGAGTTTATATAAGATATAATCAGAGAGACTTTGTTGCCAGGCAGCACTGAGGTAGATTTAAAGCCTGAGTTTGATAGCTTTGGGTAAATTTTTAAAAACTTTTTCCATATGGTTTCTAATCTCTTTTTTAAATACTGATATTTCCTGTTAATAACATTTTAAAAGCTATTAAATTATTTTTAGAAATATAGTTACTGAACTGTATTTCTTGAAAGATCTTGGAAGATAATTTAATCCCAAATTCCCCACTTTACAGACAGTAAACAAGTTCCAAAAGGAGAAAGTATTTGCCAATACCAAAAAGTATGTTGGTTTTATTTACACTATACTATATGTGTATTAGTTTCTAGTCTAGAAGTATCCTCAGCTGCATCAAGTTTTGTTAGGTGAGATAAATTACAAATAAAAGAACCACTAATCATACTTCTAATTTCTTGTTTTTCTTTATTGGCAGAAATGTTGTTACAAATCCAAGAGCCATCCTTGTTTATCTCAAGATGAAATAAAGAGGGGTGGGAGAAAAAAGTTCTCATTCACCTGGGACAAAGGTTCTGCTAAATCCAGCTTTCAGATTTTAGAGTTCTGTGTTGTACAATAAAGCAGATTAGTTCCTATTACACACACACACACACACACACACACACACACACACACACACAGAGAGAGAGAGAGAGAGAGAGAGAGTTGTATATCCTGAAGTAAAAGCACACACCACAAACACACACACACACACACACAGAGAGAGAGAGAGAGAGAGAGAGATGTATATCCTGAAGTAAAAGCACAATATGTTTTTCCCAGTGTGAAATCAGGTTACTATACAGAGAACCAAAAGTTGGAAGATGACTGGACCTAGGGATTCATTTAATCTCAAAGTGCTAAAATGAATTCAACTATTTAGTAAGACCAAGTTAAAACAGCGTTGGAAAAATTTTGGAGTGAGAAGAAGGACTAGAGACAACATTACAAATGAAAAATATTAAGAGTTTTCAGTGATTGTTGGAACACAGTTCAAAAATGAAGTAGTGTGAGATTTCTGAGTGCTTGGGAGAGAGTCTTGTGACCTCAGTTTCTTTAAACACAGGGAAGAATAGTGAGGGACTAGGCTTGTAGGTCACTTATTAATGAGAAAAATAGTTTCTGAGAAAGCAAGGACAATCACATTCTTCCTGGTTTTCTTACATTCTTTTATTATCCACTTATCTATCAATAGAGCCAAGTATTATAATGACTTTTTTTTTTAAAACTGTAACATCCATCTACTTTTTTGGAACATCTAAATTTTACCTTTTGACACTGTGGCTAGTAGTCAGCAGTAAATTTAAATTTAAATACGATTAGATTAAAAGCAGCTCATCAACCATTCTAGTCATATTTCAGATGTTCAGTAATGACACGTGGCTAGTGTAGCCAAGACAGACCATTTCCATTATCATACAGATGCAAGCAGGTCAGCACTGCTGTTCTTACTTGCTAATCACCTAGTCGTTTTCTCTGTTTGTGCAGGCTTGCATGATTTTTATTATTTTGTTGGTCTCAATGAACCAAGCAAAACTTTCCTCTCGTAAACCACTCAGCTGCTCACGCTTATTCCTAATCTCTGTCACAGGTAACCCTACCAATGTGCTAAATGTGCATGTCCACATACCCATTTAAAGGAGTGCTGTTAGATGTTCATGCTTTGAGTTCACATGTGAATGGAATCATGTTATAGATCTCACCATTTAAGGGTTTTTCCTCCTCAAGCTAAGGTCTCACTATTCATTGCTGACCAGGGTGGCCTCAAAGTTGCAGTGGTTCTTCTACAAGTGCTGCATTACAGGACTGCACCACCATGCTAGGCCTCATTATTTTCATTGTTATATAACACATTTGTAAGATTTTTTCACACTTCTATGCAAATATTACATGCTTTAAATTTTTATCTGCTACAGAATGCTCTATGGTATATACTTACCAGAGTTTGTACTTCTACTTTCATTTTGATAGATACTCAGAATACACAGCCTAGCATTGTATGGAAATTCTTTATTTCACACACACACACACACACACAAAGACTTTAAGAGACTCATAAGTGAAAGCATTTGGCTATGTGATCTCACTTTTAACTGAAGGTATTCTAACCTGCCCTGCCCTTTATTATTTTAATTTACTGGTGTTAATTATTGATTGTTGCTATCATTGTCAATTTTGTTTGTCTCAAATGGGGTTTATTTCCCAATCTTAATTTCAAATAATGGGTTTCCATTGTTCTTTGGCTCTGATTCTCTGGACTCAGATTATGAGCTTATGAAGTATCTCATATCTTTTGTTTATTTTAGACTTTTTTTATGTCTTGTTTCCTTGGTCTTGCTGCCATTCAGCATTCACTCTGAAAGGTAGCTTACAAGCTAAGGTTTTTATGGAACAGCAGGGGTTAGGGACCTAATGGAGGCAGGGTTACTACACTGACAGCCAGAGATGTCCAAAGCATAATGGGAAGTTTCATGTTGTCTGTTAACTTGATACACTAGGGAAATAACCTTTTAATCCAGTGCAGCATATTTTATTTATTGTAGCATTATCCAGTTCAAAGATGTTATGAAAAACATCTCCAGAGAGATTTAAGATTTCAAAAACATCCCGAGTTTGAACTTAATTCAACCACTCTGGAAGGCTAAAACAGTGGAAGATGACCTTTTAGGTCCTTCATATTCCAGGTACTGTTAGGCCAGATAATGTCATGCCAAATTAGAATGTTTATCTCTTGAGGGAGGGAGGATGGGTAGGAAGAAGGTGTTGATGGCAAGTGTTTAAACTAAAATAATTTGTCAGTGCTAATGATCTAACATTAAAAATACGAACAATCTCTAAAAAATATATCAGAAACTAGGACAGGAGTAGTGAAGCATGCCTTCTATCACTCAGGAGAAAGAGGCAGACGGATCACTGTGAGTTCAAGATCAGCCTCATCAATATAGAAAGTTCCATGCAGATCAGGGTTACATAGTAAGATTCTGTCACAAACAAACAAACAAACAAAAACAAATAAATATACAGAAATATAAATAAGTAATTGAACAAGGAACACAGGTTATCATTAAGTTGGCAGAAAGGAAAAGAATATATGTTCCGATTAGCTTTGATGAGCAATGCAGGCAAACTAGAAATTATTAAGAAGGAAAAGTCTAGAACATTCAAAATAGTAGTTTAGGGGAGTAAATTCAAGAAATGTGATTTTTGTCTTTAAATATATCTATCACAAAGGTTGACTTTGTTAGACCACAAAAGGAACTAACTTGAGGGAGAAAGATTAGCTCATAATACTAAGAGAAAAATATAAAGATAAAATGAACGCTAAGGGAGAGGCATAAGGAGAAAGTAAGCTTTCTGTCACTAGCTGGGCAACAATTTGACAACATTAAAGAACAGATTTAAGTAATGGATGGATAAAACAGACTGGTGGGCTTTATGTGACATCAAGAGAATCAGTTGCACAAATCTAAAATAAATTTGGCCAACTTCTAAGAAGATATACAAAAAACCCACAGCAAATCCAATCAAATTAGTTCCTACTCAAGTTGTTCAGCCATGAATGAGAAAGGGAATAACAGAAGCCATTTGCATACTGTGCCATATTTGGGTTACATTATTATAAAGGACAGGGAGATTCTGTCAAAGACAAGAAACTGTGGGCAGTGGAGGAGTGTGGTAGGTTGCAAACTTCTTAAACACCCAATCCATAGATAGTTCTTCTCTCCCCTTGGCTGAAGTCATGGAGATTTTTCAATTAAAATATGTGTAAATTGGCCAAGGTAGATGAGCATTCTCTGCCTTTGGTATCTCGGTCCTATATTTTCTCCATCTTAAAAAAGGCATGCTTTGGGCTGGAGAGATGGCTCAGTGGTTAAGAGCACTGACTGCTCCTCCAGAGGTCCTGAGTTCAATTCCCAGCAACCACATGGTGACTTACAACCATCTGTAATGGGATCCAGTGCCCTCTTCTGGTGTGTCTGAAGACAGCTACAGTGTACTTATATATATATAATAAATCAATCATTTTTAAAAAGGCATGCTTTTTCAAAAATGAACGGCCACAATATTCCAAGTTTCTGCACTGTCTAAAAGCCAAATGAAATGATACTTCATTCCACTTGGCTGTATATTATTGCCTGCGGCACTCTACAATTTCCCTTCTAACCTAGGCTAGATTACAATCAAGCCTTGTGGAAAGCAAACAACATGCAGCCAACCTGCCACAGCACTAATTAAGTGCAAACACACCATGAAAATTAAAATGAAAATC
Source organism: Mus musculus (assembly GCF_000001635.26). Lineage (NCBI taxonomy): Eukaryota > Metazoa > Chordata > Mammalia > Rodentia > Muridae > Mus > Mus musculus. The sequence continues at coordinate 104,096,317 of NC_000086.7, forward strand.
AAATGCCAACTCTATGAAAAGAAACTAAGAGCTTCTTCAGATATGAAAAAAAATAAAGGCAGAAAGAAAAATAGAACCTTCTTTTAGGCTTAGCTATGTATCTTCAATCTTGTAAGCTTCTATCATCTGCCACATCTGCACATGCTATACTTCTAGCACAGTTTATGTTTCAACACATTTATAATCAAGATGTCTTAACAGTGATTTCACAAATTTTATTTGGTGGCACATGACTTTTAGGTTTCCTAGACAAAAATATACTTTGCCCTACCTATCCAGAAAATTATGTCCACAAGTTTCAGATCTTAATAGGACTAGAGGCACTTCATGGCCCATGGAATGGCTCCAACATAAAGGATACTTAATTAGAATTGACTGGTTTTAAATTCTTGATTTCACAACCCTATTAAGTCTGGGCTGTAGAATCAAAGATCCCAAATCAACCTTAGGGGGCTATGGTCCAACAACAGCTACTTGTTACTGTTATACATCCCTTTAGTGGTGCTAAGCATAGAACTTAGTAAATCCATGTAGTTTCTTTCTCCTCCTGACCCAACAAGTTCATAAAGCTAGTGATACATGATATAAAAATACTTAAGTAGTATTTTTTATATATAGGTAGAAGCAAGAGTATGGAGAAAAAGGAATTAGTCTTGAATTAAATCAACAAGTTGGTTTCTGAGTCTTAGCACAGGTGAATGGGTTATATATACAATGAATTCTCTTTTACCTCTGTACATATTTGTGTATGGAGAGAGAGGGAGAGAGGGAGAGAGGGAGAGAGAGAGAGAGGGAGAGAGAGAGAGGGAGAGAGAGAGAGAGAGAGAGGGAGAGGGAGAAGAGAGAGAGAGAGGGAGAGGGAGAGAGAGAGAGAGAGGGAGAGAGAGAGAGGGAGAGGGAGAGAGAGAGAGGGGGGGGAGAGAGGGAGAGAGGGAGAGAGAGAGGGAGAGGGAGAGGGAGAGGGAGAGAGGGAGAGAGAGAGAGAATGCACATGTGCACATGCACACGCATGTATATGCGCACACATATGTGCATATGTATGGGCATGCACGTGAGACAACTTCTATTTGGACATCAGAGGACAACATTGGACAAGGGTCTTCAGTTTTTACTTTGTTTGATACAGAGTCTCATTTGCTTCTGTGCACAACAAGCTAGGTGGCCTGAAAGCTTCCAGGAATTTTCTTGTCTCTGCTTCCCTGTGAGAACACTGGGGATACAACCTGCCTATTGCTGAGCAGCAGTAAGGGAAGGGAAGCTGTGGATTGTAGAGGGACATGGTTTAGGATACACTGAAAACCTTTGCCCTCTCAGTAGTGAAGCTTCTTCATGGTTGAAGCCTTAATGCTTTCACGTAGCATCCCCAGAGCTACCCTGAAGACCACATTTGGTCCCTGTCCTCAGATCTTTATAACTCTATGCTATCAAATTTCAAATCCCAAGGTAGAATCTCGAATCAAAAGTTTTTAGGTGGAAGAGAGAGGTCAGAAGAACCAATGGCTTCTGTTCCAGAAACCTGCTCTGTCCTCCAGCTCCTACTTGAGGAAAGAGAAATGCTTCTAAGTCCATGGACACTTCTATCATCCTTTTGTACTCTATAACAGCTTCTTTCTTGACTATTAACTCACCCAGTTATTCAAACAGGGAGAAATAAGGTTCGGATGTGGTGCCTCTATAGTTATCTGTTCCTCATGGGCATTAAAGAAAAAAAGGCATTAGTCACTAAAGTTTTTACTCTAAAGTCCTCTTCAGGTATCCACTTATTGCCATGTCTTTCAAATATTTACACGTTGTCCTATTTAGGCTTTTTAAAAGGCAGCTTTTTCTTTGGAGGACGGCAGAAATACGTGTATAGGGAGGGGAAAAAAATCAAGCTACAATTACACTTTTTATCCAGAAAAAAGTAAATCAGATGGTGCCAAAATCCAAAGAGAAAACACAGATTAAAGTCTGCACTTTCTAAATCTGTTCCTTAACTAAACACAGCTGCTAAAGATGGAGTATTTACTTGCTTGTATATCTGTAATAATGCTGCCATTAGTGTTCAGATAGGATGCTGGAAACACTCTCCATTCTTAAGATATGTTCTCAGAAGGACTTTCTATAGGAGTGGGGATGTATTCTACACTGATCCATCCACAAACTCACCTAGTTATACTTTACATTTACAGTGTGATAAAAGAAGACTAACATGTATTGAGTGATACTTTACCAAGCACTTTAAATATATTTATTACTTTATGCAAACAGCAGCCTTGTTAAACATATATTATTATTTTCTTTAATAAATATGGAAAAAAATCTCAGAAAAAGTTAACTCATTGAACTCCATCTAACTAACAGGAAGGGAATCAGGGTTTAGGTCCAGCACTAAGTTATTCCTGGTAAAGCTCATGGTCCTATCTTGTATTAATATACTAGGGCTGAGGGCAAAGGCTCTTTGATGGGGTCATAAACATAGATTCAGTGGATCATTTATTCTACTACCATTTATGATACACAAATGCATTGCCACATCAATGTGAGACATTCCCAGTATGAAAATAAAACAATTCTCTCATTCTCTCTCTCCCTCTCCCTCTCTTTGAAAGTAGAAAGGGTACTATGAGAGGTGAGGAAGAAGAGGGGTAGGAAGAACAAGATTAGATACAGGAATATGTGTGCCATGAAAATAGAAAGTGGTACTATTTGAGTGGATAGAGGACCAGCAAGAACAAGCAAAGAAAGTAGTGGGCAAAAATAAACAAAATATAATGGATATGTCGCAATGCAACTCATTTCTCTGTGTGATAACCAAAAGATTAATAACAAACATGTGGACTAACTGATTATAAGAATTAAACGATGGGGCTGGTGAGATGGCTCAGTGGGTAAGAGCACCCGACTGCTCTTCCAAAGGTCCGGAGTTCAAATCCCAGCAACCACATGGTGGCTCACAACCATCAGTAACAAGATCTGATGCCCTCTTCTGGTGTGTCTGAAGACAGCTACAGTGTACTTATGTATAATAAATAAATAAAAAAAAAAGAATTAAACGATGGGCTGACGAGATGGCCCAGCAGGTAAGAGCACTGACTGCTCTTTCAAAGATACTGAGTTCAATTCCCAGCAACCACATGGTGGCTCACAACCATCTGTAACCAGATCTGGCGCCCTCTTCTGGAGTGTGTGAAGACAGCTACAGTGTACTTACATATAATAAATAAATAAATCTTAAAAAAGAATTAAACAACAATCTTGAACTCATTAACATGCTGCTGTAGCAAAAACAATTCCATTGAACTCTTTATATATATAATATCTACTTACAGGAAACTAATAAAAAAGTAGAGGAGACTGAAGTCAGTTCTCAGCTTGCAGAGCACCTGAAATCAAGAGTTAGCATTATAATCAATATATTTTTGTCAGATGAAACTTAATCAAAAGAAATACAGTAAGAAGGATTCCCTCCCCAAATTCTGGTGTGCTTTGTTTGGTTTGGTTTTGAGGGAGGGTCTCAGTCTGCTTTTCTAGTGTCGCTTTCAGTTAAATTTAAGGAATAAATAAATAAATAATTACAGATGGCTTTACAATTTAACAAAATGGCCACATACATTCTTACACTTGAATATCACTATACCACGTGTCAGTAAAGTAACTGTCATCTTGGTTTATTGATGAGAAAAAGCAAGGGCCAGGGAAACAATAGCATAAAGTTGTTGTTGTAATGGGGTTGCTTGGGCCCTGAGGGCTTTGAATCTTGTAGTTTATTCAATACAGTTTTTGGTAGAAAAGATAAGTGATCAAAGTGGCACATTAGGTTAGTCAACTTAAGTTGAATCACAAGAGGTCATAGTGGGAAACAAGAGGAATGCTGGACAAGCAGCAAGGGCCCAAGTTTAAATCATGGCTTTATCTAATTATTCTTATGCAATTATGCAAAATGAAGACAATTCCTGCTTTTAATATTTAAAAGGTGTTGGGAGCTCAGATGAGAGAAACAATGGATTCAAGAATGCTTAGGTTCAATCCCCAGGACCTCAAGAAAATAAATAAGATACTTTGGTCTGAGAGTGCAGTCAGCTTGACTAACATGCATGACATGCTTGGTTTAATCACCCCAATGTGAGACACACACCCACACACACACCCACACACACACACACACATACACACACACAGAGAGAGAGAGAGAGAGAGAGAGAGAGAGAGAGAGAGAGAGAGAGAGAGACCGTGATTGGTTTTCTTGAAATAAATCAAACCTTTGTTACATAGAAGTTTTAAATAAATATTCAATGGATCATCCATTCTATTGTCATTTATGATAAATATATTGACCTGTAACATTGTCAATGCAGATATAAAATTCACCATACAATATGCTCTGTAAATAAGGTAGGTACTACGCTTGGATTAGAAGGGAAGATGAGTGTGGTGACATTAGACTTTTCTTATTGCATAACCCATTTCCTTTTTACTTCCTGAAACCATTAGGGCCCAAAGATTCAGCCTCACTTAAAACTAAGATACCAGTAAGATGGCAGGAATATGGGTTATGAGTCATAGGAGAGAGCTGTAGCAAAATGTCTTCCAACATCTTCCATTATGAGTTAAAGAAAAAAATTTACATTTTGGCCTTTTTTTTCAGTGTAAAAGACAGCCTAATTATCTCTTAATATACACCTAGATAAAAATCTTACTAGATCAAATGAACCTACTATATAATGAGACAACCTGTGGATTATAGACAAGTTATTTTGACACATATTAAAAGATTGGAGGGGGACTATTATTCTGGCTCAAGTTATTTTTGTTCACTCTTTCTTCTTCATTTTTATTGGCCTCTTTTCATTTTTGCTCCAATTTTTTAGTTTTCCCAACTAGTTCTGTGCTATCACTCACTTCTTTTGTTCTCAAAATATTCCAGTATATTTATACAGTTCTGGAGAAATTGTACCATATTCAGACAAGATATTCCAATCTCTATCCTAACTATAATATGAATAACTGGCAGGCTTTTTTTCCCCCAAGATGCTGGCTCTTGAAAAGGTAAAAAGCTAGCATTATAAAGATAATGCTCTAAATATGATCCTGTAATTAAAGATCCATAGCCCCTACAGAGACTATTTAATAAAATGTGCCTTGTTATTTGCAAACACATCACAGAATCAGTTGGTAATTTTGCTAATACTGGCAAGTACTGAACTTACTTGCCAGAGAAACAAACGTATGGCTTTATAATATGAAGAAATGAGACCAAGGAGCTGTTTTTTCATAAATAGGAATAGAGGGCTGAAATCTATAAAATTTTCAGGTGAGTTAACATGACAAAATTGAATGCTAATTTTTGTTCACAATATTAGCCAGAGTATAAGGGTTCAGTCTGCCATGCCAACTCATAGCTATAGCTCTGACACTAAAATCTTGGTGGTTATCCAAATAGTTGTCACCAAGAAGCTATGGGATGACAAGGTAATGCAAGGTACCATAGTAATTTGATTCCATTATAGTGGAATAGCCAAGGTAGGCTAAACATTTTATCACTTGCTAAATTACTCTGGAGAATATTGTGACATCTTAGATCCAATTATCCACAAATACCTAATAGTAGCTATAGTCTTAGTTATTTTTGTCTAATTTATTTATGCTTAAAAAGGACTATTTGTTTGTCTACATAAAAGTGAACAAAGGTAAAGGAGCAAGATGTACACATAACCTCACCTGGAAAAGTCATAGTAGTATTTGTACTTCTTTAGATTAAATCCCAGTCTTACTGAACAAAGAAAGCAATTCATACGAGAACCCAAGCATAGCCAAAAATATAAGCATGCCATCACATGTACTGTATGAATGGACAGTATCCTTGTGTTTGGTATGCACCAATAGGCTCCACAGACAGCATATGCAGGTGAATGGCAATAAATAGCTCTTATTTTTAATGATTTCCATATGGTATCTTTTATTATTTCTTAAGTTCTCTCAAGTGAAGCTACATCATAAGCAAACTCTATGAGAAAATGCATATTTTGTACCAGTTAGATTAAAGTCACATTACCCTTAGGAGTAGACTTATTTTATTTACAGAAAATATGATTACAAACAGGAAGGGTAAAGAAAGGGAAAGGTATAGTATTTCACCAAAACAAGTTGCATACTAGATTTATTAGCTGCTGACCACTCATCCAACATAACCTCTATTCAACTGTAGCTAGTCGAATAAACTAAAACCCAGTTGCTATTTAAGCAGCTGCTATCACACTAGGTTAAATTCTACCCTTTAGCCACCACTTAACAACAAAGCTGAGAGAAATGTTTGCTGTTTGTAAATGAACTCAAGTTTAAGAACCAATAATAAGCTGACCAGTATCCTCTTAATATCTAATAATTATACTAAGTTTATTAAATTCATGCTATGTTCTAGAAACGTTATATTGAATTGTATTATTTTACCCTTACAAAAAAAATCCTCTGAAGTAGAAAGGAATTAGCATTTCTATTGCACAAATGAGAAGCCTGAGGTTTCTTAGAGTTTTAAGAAACCTTCTTAAAGTCACAGAGCCTTATCATTCTAGTCCAGTATGTGATGTAAGTATTTTAGGGTAGGGACAGATGCAGATGCTTGAGTGCGTTTGTGTGTGTCAAAGTGAACATTTTCCTGAGTAAAAACAGCTTGCTACTTAACTGACTTTTCTCTTGTTTTCCTTTAACTTCTTTGTGTATCGTCTTTTGGTGGTGAGTCTGTTCAGTTTTTCTTTGAATTGTCTTTCTTTTCAGACAGCAGAGGTTATTTTGACCCAGTCACACACACACTAACACAAATGTTGAGTTCATATGCTTTGAGAAAGTCTGGAGAGGAAAGATTGTTGCACATTTTGGCTCCTGGAAGTTGGTCAGATCCAGAAGCCATTCACTGATTTAGCTCTAGGAAGGTATTGAATTTCAGGTTCATCTATAGCATATCTAAAAAGTCCCTATTATGCCAGACTTCTGACTTATTGATAAGAATTTTCTGAACCCCAGTGTTCTTATTGTTCTCTCTTTTTGACCATATCTTGCATGGAACACTACATTCTTTATACCTACTATTACATCACACAATGAAAGCTTACAAGCGAGTTTTGATAGTAAGTGCTTATGTCTACGATAACGTGCCCTGGGCACTGCTTAACACATTATTTCCTCTTCAAGTTTCTGACTCAGGAATTCACAAAGGGTCACCACTGCCTACCATATCCAACTTAGTGTTCTCTGTCAGAATTTCAAGAACGGTCTGTCGAAACTGTCCCTGCCATATCTCAAGAGCCTTACCTGGAATCACGCACCATACCTGACATGATCCTTCTATTTGGAAGACATTCTTACTCTTTCTGCCTGAACATACACAAAAATCCCCTTGCAGTCTTTCTATCAGTCTTCTGAAATCACTTCTCCAGAATGTCTTCTGTTCCATACCATTTAATACAGGATGCTACATTACCTTAGACTTTTACGTATACTACCACACTAAGCCCCTACACAGTGATCTGAATATATGTTATAGAATGTGGTACTCCAAAGACAACAGCTGCTACTTTCATCAGATGAGCTGTGCCTGCTTGCAGGAGACCATAAAGACATCAAGACTGGCCTTTTGACTGTTGGTGTTCTCTCAGAGAAGGTGGGGATAGGGAGAGTCATTGCACTCTCATTGAAAATCCTGATTCTTTCCTTCATTTCCCAGTTATTTGCATGAAATTCTACCTTAACTGCATGTGCCATTAGGGTTTGGGATTATACAGACTGGGAAATGTTAAATGAAGTATGTGTGTGTCTCCTCCATCTATGTATCTCTGAAGAGTTCATCATCTCTGTTGGGTGAGACTTTCTGAAGTCACCTATTCTCTGTAAGTAAAAAAATACTCACTAGTTGTCTAAGTTAGACTTTGATAGAAACTTACTTTGGTTTGTCCTGGGAGTGTTAAGAGGAAGGTAATCCTTTGCTTACATCTTCCTAGGAAGGAATTCTTACAATGGTATGCAATGAAGGATTATTCAATACTTTCTTGTCACCTCCTTAAAGATACTTCTACATACTGGGAGATTTGGAACACAGATTTATGTTTCACACTTAGAAGTAGCTAGGGGAATGTAAATTCAGTTTTCATCTAATTTTCTTACATTTTACTAATTGCCTATAAAATATTTCTTCTGTTAAAGGAAGACTGTTTTAATCACTCTTCATTAGGTGATTCATTAGGCATTCATTAGGGATTTCAGTAAGATACCAACTGAAAAAAAATCTAACTATATCCATGTGATATAATTGCTACTGGCCTTTGTATCAATCAGAAAAAGACTAGATTTTTTTCTCTAATGTTAACTTTACTCAAAGTGTCCAAGTGAACTGAACTTAAGCAAATCTGTGTCTATAAATAGGCTTGAAACAATATACCACATGATCTAGTGAAAAATCATGCTTCATAGATGTGATAAAATTTTGTGCCTTTTGGCATTTCTTGACTAACATGATAAAACTACCTTTTATTTTCACAGTATATTATAGGCTATAAAGATGTCACATCTGTTATTTTATTTGGTCTGTGCAATAAAATTATAAATTGGGCATTATCTTTTATGGGAGGAGAAATAATCTTAAGAATCAGATGAATTAAGAGAGACCCGACAAATCCTAAAAGCTAGGAAGTTGAAAAAACAAGATCTGATTCCGGTATGGAAGGAGGGAAAGAGGGAGAGATGAGATAGGGGGGTATTTAGTGGGTGGAAATCTAGTGCAACGGAAACTTCCTGAAACCTATGAGGGTGACCCTAATGGGGACTCCTAGTAATAGAGGATATACAGCCTGAACTGGTCATCTTCTGTTAACTAGGCAAGGCTTCCAATGGTGGGACTGGCACACCAACCCAGCCACAAAACCTTCCACCCACACCTGTCCTGCCTGCAAGATGTGCTGTGAGAGAATGGCCCACCAATGACTACTCTAACTTGAGGCTGAAGCCACAAGGAGGAGCCCATGTCCAGTACTGCCTGGATGGCCAGAAACTGAAAGCTGGATGGTGCAGAGACCTAGGGTAAAACTAAACAGGACTTACCCCCCCCCCCAAATCAATAAAATGACTCCTAATATTCTACTACACTCATAGATTGGTGCCTAGCTCAGTCATCATCAGAAAATCTTCCTCTGGCAGCTGATAGGAGCATATACTGAGACCCACAGCCAAACATTATCCTAAGCTCAGGGAGTTCTGTGGAAGAATGGGAGGAGTGGTTATAGGAGCCAGTGGGGTTGAAGATGCCTGCAGAGTACAGCTCACAGAATCAACTAAGCAGGGCTCACAGAGACAGAAATGACAATCAGGAAACCTGTATGGGTCAGTACTAGGTTTTCTGCATACATGCTGTGGTTGTTTAGGTTGGGGTGTTTGTGGAACTCCGAACAGTGGGAGTGAGAGCTTTCTCTGACTCTTTTGCCTGTTCTTGGGACCCTTTTTCTCCTACTGGGCTGTCTTGTCCAGCCTGGATATGAGGATTTGTGCCCACTCTTTTTGCATCCTTTAATGCTGTGTTCAGTTGATAAGATCTGCACTTTTCTGAAGGGAAGAGCAGTGGATCTGGGGGAGAGGGAGGCTGGGTGGGGAGGCTTGGAGGAGTGGAGGCTTCAGTTGGGATATATTGTATGAGAGAATAAAAAGAAAAAAATCTTTAAAAAAATTGACATTACATCTGAAAAGAAAAAGAAAAAAGGAAAGAAACCTACCAAACTTGTAAAGCTAGGAAGTAGTTAAAAATAAATCTGATTCCAGTATAGAGAAGTTGGACAGAGAAAGGATAACACAGTGCCCCAGCGGAGGAGGGAACCTGAAAAATGGCATTCTCTGAGTTTTGGTTTGAAAATTTGGCAACTAAGATTTTATGCTACTGAGCAATTTAAACCTTTTTATGAGACAGGATAATACTTATGATCATCTTCCCTCAGTTTCTGAAGTACTGGGATTACACACATTAGATTATGTTTAATAAGACATACTTCATATTCTGAGTTGATCAAGGCAGAAGGCAGGAGCACTCAGCAACTGAGTACAAGAGCAGTCAGTGCACTTGCTGAGCCATCTCTACCACCTCCCTCACTCCCTCTTAGAAGGCCTTCGACATGGGCTTTATTTCCTACCACTAAATGTTCCCAGAATTCTGCATGATTTTTCAAGACGTGATCCAAAGGTTAGATGTGGCCTCGTCACTCTACAAACCATGCCCTCCCACCCTCCTTATGAGTTTCACTGATTTGTTTGTTCAGAATACCATTCTCTATTCATTTTGTTTTGTTTTGAGACAAAGTCAATTGGAGCAGGTAGACAGACATGCATGTAGCCAATGATGACTCTGGGCTTCTATCTTCTTCCCTCTACCTTTCCAATATTGGGTTACAGATGCATACTATGTTAATGTAATGCTAGGATCAAGCCTAGAGCCTCAGCCTGCTAGGGAAGCACTTTACCAACTAAGTTGCATACTGTACAACAATCCTACGTACTTTATCTCATCAATTTATGCCAATCTCTCATGGTCTATCACTTCTTTAAATCATCTCTATTTTTGTGAAGAGTAAGTGTGTTCAAGGAAACTGTTGAGGGATTTTAAAATAATAATACAAAATGTTAATACAAAATTAGAAAAAAATCATATTTAAATTCTATGTCTGTAATTAAATGATTATCAATGTTATCTAAGCTTTAAATATTTGCTTTCTTCTCTCTCTTCTTTTAAGATTTATTTATTTATTTATTTATTTATTTATTTATTTATTTATTTATATGAGTACACTGTAGCTGTCTTCAGACACTCAAGAAGAGGGCATTGGATCCCATTACAGATGGTTGTGAGTCACCATGTGCTTGCTGGGAATTGAACTCAGGACCTCAGGAAGGGCAGTCAGTGCTCTTCGCCACTGAGTCATCTCTTCAGCCCTCTACTCTATTTCTTTTCCATTATTCATTATTTGCTCACTATGTCAGTCATGAGTAAGTCTTATCTAGAACACGCCATTGACCATTTTTGAATATAATAAATGATGTATGTATGTATATATATGTATATATGAATAACTATAATTTAAAACAGAAAGAAATGTGACTTAATACAACAGAGCATTTCATAAAATTTCTAAAGATGTCACGGGAAGTTAAATTCAATGTTTGTGTAGAAAAAACATTTGAGTTTGGCCGTGGTGCATCAATAAAAATAGTGTGAGGATCCAATAATACATAGGAAAGCATTAGTATAAAAATTATGCAAATGCTATTTTAACTGCTAGAAAAGGGTAAAAGAAGCAGTTGTAGTAAGACAAGGAATGAGTCAGTCCCTTATTTCTTTATGCACAACCTCAAAATACTTTACTTCAAAAGAAGTTATGAGTTCCCTTGATTTCAGGGTCTCCACACCTTATTTCTGTCTTCTTCCTTTAGCAATCTAAAGAGACCATATTACATTATATATGAAAGCTTTCCAGGGCTGCTAAGGTCTGGCAGCATAAGGCCAGTCAAAGAAGAATCACTGACATTGCTCTGACATACTGAGTAAAATTAATGTATCAGATAAACAAATGAGCCAATTTAAGCTCATATGCAAACTAAAGGGAACTGCCTCAAGATCCACTTTAGGGATGGAGCTTAAAGCAGAGGAAGAGATTGAAGGGAGATAAAATATATTTGACACCCACTTTCCTAACAAAGTTCCATTATGATGCTAGTGGTCCCTCTGGAAGCTCTTTAACAGTCTTGTTTGCCGTTGCTACTTGGGTTCAGACAGAAAACAGACTATCCTTTCACGTGTCACTAATTGCATGGATTTTCTTTTTTTTTTATTTTAATTGATTTTTTTTATTACATATTTTCCTCAATTACATTTCCAATGCTATCCCAAAAGTCCCCCATACCCTCCCCCACACTTCCCTACCCACTCATTCTCATTTTTTTTTGGCCCTGGCGTTCCCCTGTACTGGGGCATATACAGTTTGCAAGACCAATGGGCCTCTCTTTCCAGTGATGGCCGACTAGGCCATCTTTTGATACATATGCAGCTAGAGTCAAGAGCTCCGGGGTACTGGTTAGTTCATAATGTTGTTCCACCTATAGGGTTGCAGATCCCTTTAGCTCCTTAGGTAATTTCTCTAGCTCCTCCATTGGGAGCCCTGTGATCCAACCAATAACTGACTGTGAGCATCCACTTCTGTGTTTGCTAGGCCCCGGCACAGTCTCTTTATGTTCTTTTTCTTCATCCTTAGAGCACACTCCACCTCCATCCCCTGCAAACCTCGCTCCCTCCCCACTTCTGCCCTTTGGAAGAACCATCAAGGCTGGCTGGAAATAAAGTCCAGTATTTAGCTAAAAAAAACCTGTACACTTCAGCCATATTTAGGGTCACATTAATTCATTTCCATTTCGATTCTTTTTCAAATCTCCTACAGGTACTAGTCACCAGAGAAACCGTTCTTCACAGAGACTTCCCTGAGGTTTGCTGGGAAGAATCTGGCTGTGCTCTGCTCCACTATTTCAGTTCTGTATGTTTTTTGAGAGGTCAACATCTTTGCCAACCGCCTCCCCCCCCCCCCCCGTTGTTGAACAATGTAGCTTGTATGAAAAATAATTGGAACAAACAAAACAACAACCCTACAATACAATCCACCAAGAAATATACAGTTACTGATAAGAAACTGCAATGTGAAACTAGTAAGGAACACAATGGTACTGTTGATGAAATTATTTCTAATCACAGAGAAAAGTAAAATCCTCAGAATTTTTTTAAACAGTTACTTACGGACACTTGATCTTTGACAAAGAAGCCAAAAATACACAATGGGGGAAAAAGCGTCTTCAATAAATGGTGCTCATCCAACTGACTGTCTGTAGGTAGAAGAATGAAAATAGGCCCATATTTGTTACCTTGCACAAAGCTCAAGTCCAAATGGATCAAGGACCTCAACATAAAACCAGATACACTGCCGGGCGTGGTGGTACACGCCTTTAATCCCAGCACTTGGGAGGCAGAGGCAGGCCGATTTCTGAGTTCGAGGCCAGCCTGGTCTACAAAGTGAGTTCTAGGACAACCAGGTGATACAGAGAAACCCTGCCTCAAAAAAATAAAAAAACAACAACAAAAAAAGATACACTGACTCTAATAGAAGAGAAAGTGGAAAAGAACCTTGAACTCATTGGCACAGGGGGAAATTTCCTAAACAGAATTCCAATGGCTCATGCTGTAAGATCAAGAATTGATAAATGGGATCTCATGAAATTGGAAAGCTTCTGTAAGGCAAAGAACATAGTCGATAAGACAAATCGGCAACCTACAGAAGAATGGATAAAGAAAATGTGGTACATTTACATAATAGAATACTAATCAGCCATTAAAAAAATGACATGGTGAAAATGGATGGAACTAAAAAGTATCATTCTGAGTAAGGTACCCCAGACCCAGAAAGACATACATGATATGTACTCACTTCTAAGTGGACATTAGCCATAAATTACAGAATAACTATGCTATAATCCACAGATCCAAAGAAGATAAGTAACAAGGAAAATCCAAGGGAGGTTTCTTGAATCTTGCTCAGAAGGGGAAATAAAATAGACATTGAAGATGGATAGAAGGAGGGAAGTTAATGGAAGGAGGTGGATAGATGGGAGAGTAGGTGGGGAGGGAAACTGGGGTAGGATCAGTTGTGAGGATGGCTGACTGGAACTGGACAACCAATTGGTATGCTCTTCCTTGGGGAGGACTACCTCTCATGCTCCCAGCTTAACTAAGTTGCCTGTGCAGATCTTTGTGTAGAGTTGAAGCCTCCTGGGCTTTTCCCATGCAATTTGGCAAATTTGTTGATTTCAATCTTGTTTAGCTCACATTTGGTAGACATGTTGGTAGTGTGTAACTTATGGGTATAGCTTCTGAAGTTATTAGAAGACAAAAATCCCACAGCCAAGTCCCTGATCCTTTATACTTCTCTCCCTATTCTCCTTGTCTTCCACATGCCCTGCTGCCCAGATCCCTCCCTCCTTCCACTTTCATATTACATGTATTCTGATGCTCTCCTCATCCTTCTCCCTTATAGCTCCTCCTTCCAGTTTCTAGTTTTCTGGTGTTTATACTCACTCATTCTCACATAACTACACATAGAGAAAAGCTAGAAGCTAGGATCTGAATACTGGGCACGACATCAGGTTTCTGCCTTTCTGAGAATGGGTTGCTTCAATTAATATTTTTTCCTAGTTCTGTCAATTTTCCTGAAAATTTAATCAATAATTTCATTTTTCATGACTGAATAATTCCACTGTGCATATGTACCACATTTTCATTATCCATTCAGCTGTTGATGGACATGTATGCTGATTCCATATCCTTTCTACTATGAATAGTGCAGCAGTAAACATGTATTTGTGCATATATCTGTGGTGGGATATAGTCTTTGGGGTATATGCCCAGCAGTGGTATACTGGGCCATGCAATCGTTCTATTTTCAGTTATTTTACAAACATCCAAGCTGATTTCCACAGTGGTTGTACCAGTTTACATTTCCGTCAATGGTGTTAATGTTCCTCTTTTCCAACAGCCTCACCAAGATTAGTTGTCATTTGTTGTCTTGATGTTATCTATTCTGATTCAAAGTAGTTTAAATTTGCATTTATCTGATGACTAAGGCTGTTGAACTCATTGAAAAGTTAATTTTCTGTGAATTCTGTTTCTCTCTTTAGCTAATTTTTAAAAACACTGAGTTGTTTGTTTTCTAATTTAATTGTTTCACTACTTTGTATATAAAATGACCAAATTTTAATGCTTCCATAATCTTGTAAAGATTTATGACTTTCTAGATGTTAGCAAATACTTGGTCATTTTACAGAAATTTCATCATTCTGGTAAATGTAGCTATCTTCTTGTGGATATTGTATTTTCTATCCATACAGAATATGCTTAGAGAATGATAATTATTCCAATCAGCTTACAAGCAGAGATCCTATTACACCCTACAAACAACTTCAACCCAAACTTCTTG
Organism: Mus musculus; assembly: GCF_000001635.26. NCBI lineage: Eukaryota > Metazoa > Chordata > Mammalia > Rodentia > Muridae > Mus > Mus musculus. Next base: position 104,111,337 of record NC_000086.7, read on the forward strand.
GAAATATATGTTAAAAGCACAAATGTAAATAGGCTTATAGTATGATCCACCAACTATATTGCTAGTAGTCTACCAAAATAAATTAGAAATGTATATTTAACACAAAACCCCTATAAGTACATGTTTATAGTAACATTATTCATAGTTTCCCAAAGTTAGAAATACTCAAAATGACTTTTAACAAAATATTGGCTAGTTATTTCTACAATGGAATACTAGTCAATAATAAAACAAAACACTCGGTGAGATTAGGCGTATTAGGGGTAACATGGCCAAAGACAAAAGGGAGCATTTTTTCATCATTATTTTTTATTTTTATTAGCTATTTTCTTCATTTACATTTCAAATGCTATCCCCAAAGCCCCCTATAACCCCCATCCTGCTCCCCAAACCAAAAGGGAACATTTTAAAAAAATTATTTATTTATCATATGTAAGTACACTGTAGCTGTCTTCAGACACTCCAGAAGAGGGCGCCAGATAGTTGTTTCGGATGGTTGTGAGCCACCATGTGGTTACTGGGATTTGAACTCAGGATCTCTGGAAGAGCCGTCAGTGCTCTTAACCGCTGAGCCATCTCTCCAGCCCCCAAAACGGAACATTTTAAATGCATTACCAATTCACACAATATGAACTGTACCTTAAATTAAACTTTGCTGAGAAACAGAAACTATACCCAAATAGGCCACATATTATATTGTTATATTGTTATGCCATTCTGTAAAACAGATTGGAATATAGGGATGGAAACCCATGAGTAATTTCAGAATGTTAGGAGAAGGAGTCCTGGTTGGCAACAACAGAAGTTTAAAAATGATAGAACTTTTCTCAATGATGCTGGAGTAAAGAGTATATAACACTCTGCCAAAAATTATGTACCTCCTATTCACAAAGACTTAGCCTTAGTATATGAAAATTTAAAAATCAACCAAGATGTTGGAAGATCATAAGATGGAATGAAAACTGTGAAAATGAATTTAACTATATAAAACATAAATGATGTAACTGCACTGAGGGATATAAAGCAGATTTTACTTGAGAAAATTATGTTTTGACACAAAATTGTAAGGATAAATAACTGAACATAAACATTATTCTTGTCCATTTGGTTCTCATAGGGACAATAGGTCAATTCTGAAACTGTTTTATATGTGTTGGTATTGAAGAAATAAACAAATGTATAGTAGGTGTTAGAACACAGTTTTCTCACTGTTAGAGAAGAAATTTATAGGTAAACAGGAATAGAAGACTAGTACTGGATTCATTCATGGTATTGATATGAGGTCATATTTAGCTTAATATACATAAAATAGATTGATAGACAATTATAGATGCATATGTATATATAGAATAGTTCAGCTATATATTACTTAAGTTGTCCATTGAGAAAGTACAGAAACAATGATAGTTGGTAAGATTGGCTCAGATCTTGGTTTTCAAATACATTGTCCCCCCCAATCAATTAATATTCCTTAAAGAAACTGCTGGTGTGAGTTTGGAGTATTTTGAAGTACCAGAAAATTATCAATCTAAGAAGATAAAATTCAAGCTGCATGTCAAGAGGCTACAGAAGCTAATCTGAAAGAATCACTTACGGTCAAAGTAAGAACATTGTGAGCAACAGAACAGATAAGCTAACATCCAAAACACTTCTACCTTCATGCACAGGAATCAAATAGCAGTCAACAAAAGTTGATATTCTTTAAAAAGAACTCCAAATTCTATATTTATTTTTTATAAATTGCTTTAGACAAAAGCGGTGCACACTATTAATCCCAGCACTTAAGAGGCAGAGGCAGGTGGATCTCTGTGAGTTTGAGGTCAGCCTGGTCTACAAAGTGAGTTTCAAACAGTAGTGAGTTCCAGGACAGTCACAACTATACAGTAAGACATTGTCTTAGAAAAACATGAATTATATTTCTACACATGTAAATATATACAAGTATTCTTTATTTCAAGGAGGTTGAACTTAGGTGTGAGTGAATTTCTGAAGCATAGAGAACAGAAAAGAAAAAAACTTCAACTTTCTATTGTGTGAACATGGCAAACCATATTATCAAAGTTAACTACTGATACTGTGTACCACTTTATATATACCTTGATAGTAATGACACTTCATCTCTGTAGTATTTTTTTCAAAACTCACAACAAATTGAGGGACATTGTACAAAACATCTTACAGGTAAACCTAAAAAACTGGCACAGATGAGAAAACTAAGGAAATAGGAAGATCAAAGATTTTCAGTTATCTCTGATCCTGATTTTCTAGATGCTAGCATAGAAAACTGATAAAATCTGGGGTTTTATTTTGAAATTATACCACAGCAATATAAGAGAAAAGAGACAATGATCATGATTTTTTGTACATTGCAATTTTTTATAAATATAGAATTATTCCAATTATTAAAAATTAAACTATAATGGCATACATGAAACATTCACACTCACAAGAGTTCATAGCTTAAACAGTATCTGTTAGATTCCCCCTTTGCATAGGAGGGAAGAATAATCTCTCTTGAAGCCAGAAATTCACTATGTGACTGTGACCTTGAACAATATCCAATTCTAGGCTTGAATTTTCAATATGTACCATAAGGGATTGAACAAAAATGTCTGAAAGGCCAATTCAGCTCTATCCACTCTGGGATTCTTTTTGGCTATGTCAGAAGCTGGAACAGAGACCCAAATCTTCCCTAGGGAGTTGTTTAACAAAACCATCTGCTTTACTAATACAAGATCAAAGTAGAATGTTCAATTTGCCTTCCAGCCACCAGGAATCCTATAGAAATGATTTGTTAAGAAGCAGAATGAAACTTCTATGGTTTTAAATCTCCTATCTGTTTTGTGTTCTCTAGGTGTCTTAATCGGGATTTCTATTCCTGCACAAACATCATGACCAAGAAGCAAGTTGGGGAGGAAAGGGTTTATTCAGCTTACACTTCCATTCTGCTGTTCATCACCAAGGAAGTCAGGACTGGAACTCAAGCAGGTCAGGACGCAGGAGTTGATGCAGAGGCAATGGAGGGATGTTCTTTACTGGCTTGCTTCCCCTGGCTTGCTCAGCCTGCTCTCTTACAGAACCAAGACTACCAGCCCAGAGATGGTCCCACCCACAAGGGGCCTTTCCCCCTTGATCACTGAGAAAATGCCTTACAGCTGGATTTTGTGGAGGCATTTCCTCAACTGAAGCTCCTTTCTCTGTGATAACTCCAGCTGTGTCAAGTTGACACCCAATACCAGCCAGTACACTAGGAAATGAGGGCAAAGTGAAAGCCAATATATAAGCGTGGTTTAAGAAAGGAAAATGGGGAGCTGGAGAGATACTCAGCTGGTAAGAGCACTGACTGCTCTTCCGAAGGTCCTGAGTTTAAATCCCAGCAAACACATGGTGGCTCACAAATATCTGTAATGAGAACTTATGCCCTCTTCTGGTGAGTCTGAAGACAGCTACAGTGTGCCACACCCACTCCAGTAAAAACTGCCTGACAGGCCCAAAAGCTTGGCTACAGTCATGAGGCATAAAGTTTTATGGAAACTTGTCTCCTGGAAAGTTTCTGGTGTCCCATAAACAGATGTGTTTCAGATTCGTCCTTGCAATAGTTGGCGAATGGTTCTGTGTGCTTTCTTTCAGTATTGTTTTATTATAGGTGCCTCCAAGGAATGATTTGACAAATACCTAAATTAGGTTGAACTTTGCTTCCTGGTCTTCACCAACGTCCTAGGCAGTCCTTGAGCTGACCCTGGGCTTGGAATTTAGTAAGAATGTTATCTATTCAGACGAATTGCCTCCAGTATTGAAAGAGAGATAGCAAAAGAAATCGGGCGTTACTATCTACTACATATAGTTAGAAATTTCAGGGCAAGCTTAGCAAAGTAAGTTTAGAATTCTTATTATAGTTATATATGTCAGACTACATTACTTAATAGAAGAAAGTCCCTCACAAAATCACTTAGAATAACAGGCGAGTAACTCCCACATACAGGAATTTACAATTGTTTAGGAAGAAGATCGGGCTGTGATTTAAGGAGGAACTAGTGTGTTGCATTATTCATGAGAAGGTTAGCTAGAGCGGAACTCCCTAGCACATACTTTCACTAGCCCTGGGGAATAGCATAGTTAGGTATTTACTAAGAGCTGGGTGGTGGTGGGCTAAACAATAAATCAGAATTAGAACTATGGCTTGGGCGTGAAAGCCCTTGCCCCAGGAGTGTAACGACCTCACACCTGGCTTCTAAGACTATAGCTGACCTTAGATAGAGCTGACTTTGTCTCAGTTGTTACATTGCCTAGTTCCTGCTGGTCTTTATGTAGGCATTCCTCTGTTTTGTGTAAAGAGTCATTAAGCATCAGGTAACCTCAATGTACCTTGGCTGATGTGTCACCTAACTTCCTTATTTTCTTCTGTGCTGCATAAGAGTGAGAACCTGAGCTTGGGCTCTCAGCATGTATACAATAAAAGCCAGGCATGGCTGGGAGGAAGCCAGAAACCCTAGTGAGGTAGGCACAGGAGAATCAGTCAGTCAGGTTTTCTGACTCTCGTCCTGACTCTATGGTTCTGTGAGAGACCTTAAAACAGGAACAAGGCAGAGAGTGATAACACAAGTCATTTGATGCCCTCCTTTGGCCGCTGTACACACACACACACACACACACACACACACACACACACACACACACTACTATTACTATTACTACTACTAACTTTAAAAATGAAGGTCTTTCTCTGCTCAGGCTAAACTCAGTTTATTCCAAGGAAAAACTCGACCTTCTAGAACCAGAATGTGCTAGCTTCAGATGTTGGCATTACTTTAATGGCTTAATAAGAGATGGCTGAGAAAGATGTGCACCCTCACTTTCGAAGATAGTGACTGTGTGTGATAAATATGTATACTCACACACAGTACACCAACCTCAAAACTAAAGGGCTAGATCACCATCTTAAATATTTTTATTGTATATTTTCTTTATTTACATTTCAAATGTCATCCTTGAACAACATTTAAAGCACCAAACGTTTTCTAGTCTACTCTAGCTGCCTATAGATTAGATTAGAGAAGGAAATAAATCTAAAATTCAGCAGAGATGTCCAAATCTTATCAGCCTGCAAGAAAATGAAAGAGGCTCTTCTACAGAGGGGCATGGTGGAGTGCTATTGTAATTCCAACACTCAGAATGGAGGAAGTGAGTTGAAGATAGAGTGGGTTACACAATGAGTTAGAGGCTAGCCCTAGGCTGCGTGATGAGATAATATTTTGGAAGGGAAGGGATGGGAAAGGAAGGGGAGGGGAGGGGAAGGAAGGGGAGGAGAGGAAAGGGAGGGGAGGAGGAAAGCCAGAATTCTAAGAAACATAAGGTTATTACTAACACATTAAACTTAGTAACGCTTAAACCCAACAGTTTCCCTCAGTCAGAACTTTTAGCAGTTCTCTAAGTGTGACAAACAACCACAGACACTCTGCAATTCATCTAGAGTTCATGAACTTGAAACCAAAGGGTTTTTCTTCAAAGGTTGTTTTTTTTTTTTTTTTTTGGTTTTTTTTTTTTGGTTTTTCGAGACAGGGTTTCTCTGTGTAGCCCTGGCTGTCCTGGAGCTCACTTTGTAGACCAGGCTGGCCTCAAACTCAGAAATCCGCCTGCCTCTGCCTCCCAAGTGCTGGGATTAAAGGCGTGCGCCACCACCGCCCGGCCAAAGGTTGCTTATTAAGGCAGTCTTGTACACATCTTTTTTAAAAGATTATTTATTTATTTATTTATTTATTTATTTAGACGCACCAGAAGAAGGCATCGGATCTCACTATAGATGGCTGTGAGCCACCATGTGGTTGCTGGGAACTGAACTCAGGACCTCTGGAAAAGCAGTCAGTGCTCTTAACCTCTGAACCATCTCTCCAGCCCTGTATACATTTATATAACTGTAATAAAGAGCAAGGCGAACATTTAGGACAAGTTACTATAATTTCTTTCACAATATATTTTTGTTTACTTTCTTCGAATACATCTTCTTCCAGCACAGAAGCTTCAATTATATGATATGCTGGGAACCTCGATCAAGAAAATGCCTCCTTTAATATGGCCTTTAGGCAAGTCTGTGGGGGCATTTTCTTGACTAATGACTGATATAAGAGGGCCCAGGACATGGTTGTTGGTGCTATCCCTAGGCAAGTGGTTCTGGGTTGTATAAGAAATCAGGCTGAACAAGCCAGTAAGTTACACCCCTCCATGGCCTCTGCTTTAGTTTCTGCCCTGACTTTTTTAAATGATTGACTACAAGCTATAAGCCAAAAATTCCTTTCCTCTCCAAGTAGCTTGGTCATGCTACTTAAAAACAAAATGTAATTGTTTATTTTATTAATAAATCCATAATTATAATAACTTAAAATATTTAGTTTCAATGTCCGTTTGCAACAATAACAGGCCTATGTAAAAGGAGAAATCAGAGGGAAAGATGCCTGGAAGAGAAGTATAAAGAAAAGGGAGATAGAAGGAAAAAAAGGAAAACTGGTCAGAAAAAGGAAAATAAAATAGAAAAAAAAAACAGTACAAAATGAGGTAAAAATTACCAAAATACATTATGTTTATATATGAACTTGCCAAATAACAACAATAATAATTTCAAAGGTGGGGTGGAGAGATGGCTACGCTGGGACCAGATTTCAGATTCTTAGAATTCATGGAAATACTTAGTGGGTGTGGTCATAATCCCTAGAGCAAGCTGGCTAGTGAGGGTAGCCATATCTTTTAGCTTTGGATTTGATTCAGAGACCTTGACTTGAGTTGTGGTGAAAGAACATTGAATATCAAATTGAGCTTGGACCTCCACATACATGTGTACACATGTGGACCTGTACCCCCACTCACACATGTAAGCTGCATGCAGATATACATGCATACAGTGTACATAAATGAAAAAAAGGAAACATAAAAAGAAACAAAAAAGATAATAAACTAAGGGATAGTGAAGAAACGTGTTACATGTCGTGAGTTGCCTCATGTGAGTGCTGGGAACCCAACTTCAGCTCTTTGCAACAACAGCAAGTTTTCTCTTCTTAATCTCTGAGCCATCTCTCTAGATCTCTAAATTCCTCCTTTTACTTATTTAGTTATTCATTTTTTAAGACAGAATTTCCCTATGTAGCCCTGACTGTCCTGGGACTCATAGAGATCTGCCCATGTCTGCCTCTCAAGTGCTGGGATTAAAGGCATGCACTACTATGTCAGGGATTTTTGTGGCAACCTTGTAGGAGGACCAGCAGTCTCAATTAACCTGGACCCCTGAGATCTCTCAGACACTTAGCCAACAACCAGGCAGCATACACCAGCTGATATGAGGCCCCCAACACATATAAAGCAGAGGTCTGGGTCTAGTCAGAGATGATGCACCTAACCCTCAAGAGACTGGAGGTCCTAGGGAGTTTAGAGGTCTGGTGGGGTAGTGGGTGGGGACATCCACGTGGAGACGGGGTGTGGTGGGGAGGAGGTATGGGATGTGGAGAAGTCAGAGGGTGGACCAGGAGGGGGAATAAAATCTGGAGTGTAAGTAAGTAAATAAATAAAACCATTTGTAATTCTTTAAGAATTTCATATATCTACACAATGTATTTTGATCATATTCTGGGAGGGGGAATAAAATCTGGAGTGTAAATAAATAAATAAATAAATAAACCATTTGTAATTCTTTAAGAATTTCATATATCTACACAATGTATTTTGATCATATTCATTCCCACTTGTTCCCCTAAAGCCTTCCAGATCCACCAGCCCATCCCCTCCCAATTTCATATAATGCTAAAAAAAAACCTACTCTAAGTTCAATTCGTAAGGCCATCCTCTGAAGTACACATACCCCTAAGTTCTACAGTTTAATGTTCACTCAATCTAACAGCTTTGACATATGCCATGGACCCACTTTCGTATGACTTCGCTGTCCTAAAATTTCCCTGTGCAGTATTTATTCCTTCCCCCCAAATCCTGCAATTATGAAAATTTTTATTGTCACCACAGTTTTAGTTTTCAAGCATATTGTATTAGTTGGAATTATACAGTATAAAGACTTTTCAGACTAAATTATTTTATTCAGTAATATGTATTTAAGATTTCTTTGTGTCATTTTGGCTTGAAAGCTTATTTCTTTTAAAGGCTGAATAGTCTATTGTGTGTATCCAACACATTTGTTTGTTTACTCACTGACCCATGAAGGACATCTTAATGAACTGAATAAGATGTGAATTATTGTGTAGGTCTAAGCTTTCAAAAACTCATTTGGATAAGTACATATAGCATGATAACTAGACCATTTAATGTGGGTACACTCGATTTTATGAAAAAACTTTCTTCCAAAATGGCTGTACCAATTTTGTATCTCCAGCAACAAACAAAAATTCCTATTATTTGATATCTTCATCATAATTTGGTCCTGTCATTGTTTTTGGAGTTTGCTCTTCTAATATTTGTATAATGCTTTTATGCTGCCTTAAAATACCTTGGGTAATTTGTGAGTAACAATTTGTTTCTTATAGACCTGGGGGATAAAACAATCAAGGTACAAAAGTAGACTTATTGTGTGGTGAAGGCTAACTTCTGTTCAATAGATGATAGCTTGTTCTGTTTCTGACATGATAAAACAAAAGGGATTAAAGAATGAACTCACTGTTTAAAGGCATTCTAATAATTTGTTTTTATTAAAATATATTAATTATATACAATAATGGGTTTCATTATGTCATTCTATATTTTGTTGCTGGGTGATGTAATCCTTAAGTGGCCCGCCATGCTGCAGAAGCAGTCAAAGTGATGACTGGCCCCCCACTTCCCACTCAGCCCAAGGCTGTGGTGAGATGCCCCAGCGGGAGCTGTTAAAATGGTGGCACCAGGACATCTCCTCAGCCTGCAGCAGTCACAGGAGCTGCCTGTAGTGATGCACTGCCTTTCCTGCCTAAGCAGGGTGCTCCCCAGGAACACAGTGGCAACACCTTTCCTGCCTCAGCCTACTGCAGCATGAAGAGCTGTCCACGGTGACAATACCTTCTTGGTGAAACTGTAGGCGCTGTCTCACAGGAGCTATCCACAGTGGCAGCACCTCCTCTCCAGTCTCCCTGGAGCAGCCACACACAGATGATACCTCAGCAAAAGCTGATTGCAGTAGACAAGTACTTCCCACCTTAACCCATGAGCCTGATGCAGGTAGAAGGGAGTGAAAAAAAAGCCACAATCTCTGAACAGGAAAATCCTCCAATCCCTGAGTTGCCCAAGCTCAGAACTTGAAATCCCACCAATCTTCAATCTGGAAATCTCTGCCCTGAGAAGCTCCGCCCCCTCAGAAATCCTGTATAAGCAAGTGTCCCTTTGTCCAATTCTCTTCTGTCTGCTCTAGGAAGCAGAGGGCATCCATCCTTGGATTCGTCCCTTTATACCCTAGACCCTTCAATCTCTTTCATAAGATTATTTTGCCTGTTGTGACTCTCTGGTGAGGGTCCTGAGCTCCTCAGCTTAAGCTGGTGGTACCCTCTCCTGGGCGCTGCAATGCCTCTGCTCAGGAGGCTTCCTCTCAAAGCTGTGCGGTTCCTGAGCTTCCATGTCTCAGGATGCCCTTCCACTGGGACACTGTCCCACCTCAGAGAGGTGGGGTACCTCTTCATCTGAGCAGAAACACAGCTGATGGTGGCACATGCATTTAATCCCAGCACTCAGGAGGCAGAGGCAGGTGATCTCTGTGACCTCAGCCTGGTGTACAATGAGTTCCAGGACATCTAGGGATACAGAGAAACCCTGCCTTAAAAACAAATATATGTAAAGTCTCTCTCTCTCTCTCTCTCTCTATATATATATATATATATATATATATATATATATATATATATATCTTCCTAGCAAGTACCAACTCTCTTTCTTGGTTTTGGGTGTCCCCATCACTTTAAATAGGGTTGCTTGGATGAGGGTAATTTAGAGGAGCAAGTTATCATCTATGAAAAAAATGTCTTTCCATCCTTCAGCAATCAAACTACCAATAGTGCTGCAGGAAGGGGTGAAGCCTCTTCCTGATAGCAACTGTCATAGCCAATAAATTCTCTAGGAGGAGTGGGCCTTTGTGATCCCCTTCCCCACCCATGATGAAATTTGATAGGCCCAATCTTGTGCAGTTTATACTTCAATAGTGCTACAACCATGTCATAGGCAGGAGAGAGCAGTCGACAACACTCTTCCTTTTCTTCTAGCTGCTACAATTCCTTCTGCTCCCTTTTCTGAAAAGTTCCTCAAGCCTTGGGGCAGATGATAGCGATGCTTCCTTTAGGGCTGGGCAGTCCATAAGTCACTTATTCTCAGCACCTTGAGTACTTTTGAATCTCTGCAGTAACGCTGCCCACTACAAAAGGAAGCTTCCCCTATCAAAACAGACAACAGCACTCATGTATGAGCACAACCGTAAGTCTTTAGATGATAACTTGATGGATATAACATGTCCATTTAGCAAAATAAAAATAAACATTTACCTTCTAGGGCTTATGGCCTCCACAGCTACAGACTTGTTACCAGGTTTACAGTAATAGGCATGAATTTCCTCCTCAAATCAAATGAGAATGTGGCTGGATATACTCAACAGTTATGCCACTATTGCCACAGTGGGCACATCTTGTCTTGTAGGTCTGTGGTATAGCATGCAGGCCTAGCAGGCTAGGCTCCTCTAGCAGTCTACATAGTTCTTCTGGCACTATGAAAGTTATCTAGCATAAAGGAAGTTTCTAGCTCAGTTGTAGCTTGATTTTCAAGAGCAGTAATTTCATCTATAAAGGTACAGCTCACAGATGAATCATTTCCTACGGTATATACTTTTTAATACAATTGCACTGCAACTAAATATTTTTATTATCGCCAATTTTAAGGTTTACACATAAAATAATGGCTCCGTTATGGCATTTTCATACACATGTATGTAGGCCTATATTTTTCAACACCTACTTTATTTAGGGTTCATAAATGTTTCAACCCCCCTTCTAGCCCACCATTCAGAGGTATCATGAACATTTTTACCCCTTCCTTTATTGTCTTCCTTTCCACCATCATACAACACTTACTGTGTTATATAGTTGGGTTATTTCACTTATCCCAATATCTTCAATGTCCATCAACCTTGTAGCATGTGACTAGATCCCCTTTTTGAAGCTGCATACTAGTTCATTACAGATATACACTATGTTCTATTTATCTATCACACAACAATGAACATTTGAGTTGCTTATACCTCCTTTAAAATACATGTTTTTGTTGCTAATCACTGATGTTTATACAATAATATGGAAATATATTTATGCCAAACTTTTGTGTTAGAAGCAAACAGAATATTTAGACTTTTCCCAGCTAGAAATCAGAACAGTCAGAAAATAGCTTCTTCAGAAAGTGAGGGAGGGGATGCACTGAAGCTATTAGACAGACACACAGTTGGGGAAATGCAGAGCCTCTGGCTATTGGAGCAGAGGGTGAAAAGGTTGCATCCTGACTGAGCCTGTAGTGGCTTGGCAGCATGTCAGAGGTACTATCAGAAAAGGAGAAAGATTTAGTGGGCATAACTTGCACAGAGACAGATGCAGAGCAGAAAGTCTGAACTTAGCTGCTGGGAGCTACATAGCATGCTGGTGCTTGGGAAGTGTTCCACATTTCACATCTTTAAAAGGTCATGTTCAAGCTGCTTGCTTTGAGAAATATCTCCCTACAGTTTCCTTCCCTATAAAACTCGTGGTGAATTTTTCTACTCTGTCCCTTGCAGCATCCAGTGTAGGCCCAGCCGAATGCTGCTAAGGAAAGCTCATTGAAAAATACATGTAGTACATTCAGGTGGGAGATGTTCCCCTTTTAGATAAGCAGTGCAGTGGTCAGATAAAAATGCTCAGTGGCTGAGAAAGCACATATGTAGACTGGTACTCGGGAAACTACAGTTGTGAGTAAGAAAAACATGAGATTTGCTCTATGACTCTACCTTGTATAGTTTGTTGCCCCATTATCTATGTGGATCTCAGGGTCAGGCAGGCTCTGGCTGGGGGTGTGGAAAGTATGTTCAACTAATATATTTGGAGGAAATTCTGACTGAGGGAACTTTGGTTTATACCACCTCATACTAGCAAGCATGGAACAAAGGTATTCCACTACTAAAACAATATATGCAGTACTAAAACACTCACATTGTCAGATTGGCTGACAACAGAAAAGGAAAGGTGACCATCACCTGCATTTGCTTTCTCCAATAAGCTTATTGTTCTAGACATATGGACATATAAGTGCCAACTGGTAGACATAATGAACAGCCACTATTGTTCACATGACTACCCAGAGGACATAACATTTTAATTTCTAAAACATTTTTTGGAACATTTTAACAAGGTAGCTCAAGTTGGCTTAGAAATCACGTTGTAGGCCACACTGGTCCTCAAACTGGTGATCCTCTTAGCTCTACCTTTACAGTTCTGGTTTTATAATAGTGTGCTACTGTGCCCTTTCCCCCTAGTATTGCTGAATGGCATATAATACCTACATACGTGCATGTGTATGTATATACACATATATATACATTTATTTTTGTATTTGTAATAATTTTCTTTTATTATTTTGTGTTTTTATTTTTCTCCTTCATCTTCTAATAGTCAATTTTTTTATTCTCTCTCTTAATTTACATCCACCACTTTCCACTTTTATCCTTTGCCCATTTGATCAATTGGTTTTATGGAAAAAATGAGGGAGGAAATTTTAATATTCATAGAATCAAATTAAAATAAAACTATACTTTATCAGGACATTTGTGATACTGCAAAGGCAGTTGCTATAGGGAAGTTTGTAAGTATGAGTGCCTACTCTAAAAATTCAAAGAGAATTCATAATTTTATGATATACCTCAAGGTCAGAAAAATAAGAACAAGCTAAACCAAACTTGGTAGGAAGCAAGAAATGAAGATCATTATAGAAATGTAAAGTAAATGAAAAATAAAGTCAATGAAGTAAAGAATTCTTAAAAGGACAAACAAGAGTTATAAACTTTTAACCAGTTAAATAACAACCAAAAGAATGAAGGGAGAGGGAGAAAAAGAGGGAGATGGGGAAGGTAGGAAGGAGGAGGGAGAAGGAGGAAGCCCCAAATTAAGAAAGAAAATGAGAACATTATAAGGGATATCAATGAAATCCAGGGGATTGTTATAGAGTACAAGGGAAACTTGTATTCCAATACATTGGAAAATCTGAAAGAAATGAATACATTTCTAGAAACATATGGCCTTCCAAAATTATACCAAGAGGATATAAACAACTTAAACAGATCTATATAAGTAATACGTATGGAGAACTGAGCAAACAGAAGCCCAGAACCAGATGGATACTCTGCTGAATACTATCAGTCTTATAAAAAAAAAAAAGAAGTAACACAAATACTCATCCAAATATTGCATTAAATAGAAGAAGTGGGCTAGGATTTTGTGGTGCCTGCTTGTGATCCCAGGACTTCCAAATCCTAAGGAAAAGAATTATCATATCAGTTTGAGGCCAGTTTGAGTTAGATAGTGAATTTGAAGGCTAGCCTCAGCTACAGAGTTACACTCAATACTCAAATCTCAAAACACTAAAAAAGAATTTTTAGGTAAGATGGTAGACTAGATGCTACCTAGGTGTTACCTGGAGAAAAGAACATCCAGAATAAGAAAAATGTAATTTCAGGTAAGATGGTAGACTAGAGTCTTCAGAGCAATGATAGCTGTTAAGTAGAGTTGCAAAAGGAATAACAGAGAATACTCCAAAATGACTGAGGAGAGCTTCACTAAAAGCATATACATATATATAAGAGGCCTTGGGAATTCGGAAGAGGCTATAAAGGAGAGGTGGGAGTATGAGGAAGAAGACAGAGGTGGCAAATAATGTAATTATATTTCATTAAAATTAAAATAAGAAACATATTCACAAGTGACACTGAATGAACCAGTTGTATTTATGTATTTATATGTATATACTTATAATAGTAATAATTAAAGAAAGATGGGAGGTAGGGATTGATCTGGGAGTTAAGGGGAGGAGTAGGGTCCAAAGTAAATATGATCAAAATAAATTGTATGAAATTATCAAAACATTAATATAAATATTACATTTTTAATAAGTGAAAGAATACCTAAACAAAGAGAGACAACACAAACAACCTACAAAGCTGCACTAATCCTTCTGGCCAAGCAGAGAAAATGCCACTGGCTTGGTATCCAAGAGCCTAGTTCTATGTGTGACCCTAAAGAAAATGCTGTAATGGCCCCAGAACTCCATATAGTGCAGAGGACACACACCTTAACCTAGAGGAACAAACAATGAACCCATGGCATTGCAGAATATGACAGGACTGCTACTGGGGATAAGAGCTTCAAAGGAATTGACCACCTGGCAAAGATGAACAACTCAGCAAACCACACAAATCCAGTGAAAGGGAAGTACGTAGGCAAAATGGGGAATGTACTCCTGCATCTAGGTATATGCTACAGGTCCCAAAGCACATAGTCTGTGGAACTAGCAGAAGGATGGTAAGGGAGTCTGGGCCAAGAGATCACCAACATTCCCCACTTATGCCATAGCCAAAAGGAGCCAAACCAATAGACCAAGGTTGTGACTGTACCAATGCTGTGTCCTGATAGGTGGACCTAATATAAACACAGAGGACAGGCTCTTCCTGAACCAGGATGAAGCAGTGACTGAGCATATTTCTAGTTACTGTTCATTTATGCTTATACATTGTTTCAAATTCTTTTTAGTCTTGAAATTTTCTTGTATTTATTTGGGACACACACGCGCGCGCGCGCGCACACACACACACACACACACACACACACACACACACATACGTGGGGAAGTCAAAGGGCAACTTGGGAGAATTGAGACTCTTCTACCATTTGGGTGAATCTCGTATGCCCTGGGTTTACTGGCTAGCTGGTCTAACAGAATAGCAAACTAGGTTTGGTGAGAAGTTCAATGTCTCAAAAAATAAGGTGGAGAGTGATAGAGGAAGACAACTACAACTTTTGTTCTACACACACACACACACACACACACAATAAAAATTAATGAAATTAAAATCGAGGAAAAATTCAGCAAGGATATAAAGACACTGAAAAACACCAAACAGAAATTTTGGAAATGAAAGAATCAATTTATCAAATGATAAACACAACATAATGTATCATCAAACAGATAAGACACATCAGAAGAATGACTATCAAAGATGGAAGAGAAAGATGGGACAGTAATACACATTGACATATAGAAATAAAAATAAGTCAACAAGCATGACTGAAACTTTATAGAAGTCTGGGATACATTCAAGGGACAAAACCCAAGAATTCACAGAATAGAAGACAGATCTAAAACAAAGTCAAATGGCTTAGACAATCTATTCAGTGAAAATATAGCTGAGAATTTCCCAATCATAGAGACAGAAATGTACATCCAAACACAAGGAGCGAACTATAAAGAAAAGAGGCCAACTAACATTTAGAAGCAGAAACATTAGAGTATCACATTTGTTTCCAGCATCCCTAAAAGCCAGGAAAACATGGAAAGATAGATTTCAAGCCTTGATAGTAAGTAATTAAAAACAAACCTAGCAAAATGTTCTATCAAACATACAGGTAACATTATATGGACTGAAAGGCTATATTTAGTGTATATGTGTGTGTGTGTGTGTGTGTGTGTGTGTGTGTGTGTGTGTATGCATGAATAACAATTAATGAAAAGGAGGTCATGAATTTTAAGGAGAGAAGGTAGGGTCATATGTAAGGGTTTGAAGGGAGGAAAGGAAGGGAGAAATGTTGTAATTATATTATAATCTCAAAAATAGGTTGAAAAAACAGCAGAAAGAATGGAAACAGGCAACCTCAGGAGGTAGAAGGTGGGGGGATCCTCCAGAACGTACCAGAGACCTGGGAGGTGAGAGACTCTCAGAACTCAAAGGGAGGGACCTTAGATGAAATGCCCTACAGTGGGGGGAGGGAACAGAGTCCACCTCCAGCAGGAAGACAGAGCATCAAATGAGGAAGGGGGTTGCCATCCCACAGTCAAAACTCTAACCCATAATTGTTCCTGTCTGAAAGAACTGCAGGGACAAAAATGGAGAAGAGCCTGAGGGCAAGGAGGTCCAACAACAGATCCAAATTGGGATCCAACTCAAGGGGAGGCCCCAAGACCTGTCACTATTACTGAGGCTATGGTGTGCTTACAAACAGGGGCCTATTATGACTGCCCTCTGAAAGACCCAACAAGTAGCTGAAAGAGTCAGATGCAGATATTTACACCCAACCAATGGACAGAAGCTGATGACCCATGTGGTTGAATTAGGGAAAAGCTGGAAGAAGCTGAGGAGGAGGGTGACTCTGTAGGAGAACCTGCAGTCTCAACTAACCTGGATCCCTGAGATTTCCCAAACACTGGGCCACCAACCAGGCAGCATACACCAGCTGATATGAGGCCCCACAACACATATACATCAGAGGACTGCTTGGTCTGCACTCAGTCAGAGAAGATGCACCTGACCCTCAAGAGACTGAAGGCCCCAGGGAGTGTGAGGAGGTCTGGTGGGGTGTGGGGTGTCATGTGGGGTGGAGACACACTCGTGGAGATGGGGGAGGGAGTATGGAATGAGGAACAGTCAGAGGATACAGGTACAGGCAACACATTTCTGAATACAACCATAACAACACAGGACATAGCCCCTAAAATTGAAATATAGGATTGCATGAACTGTAAAAGCTTCTTCTGCATACTAAAAGAAACGATCAACAGAGGGGACAGGAGGCCTACAGAATGGGGAAAACATCTTTGCCAGTCACGCTTCATACAAGGGGTGAATATCCAGAATAAATAAACAATTGTAAAAATCAAGACCCTGCACAAACAAAAAAATGACAATACATAAATAGATCAATGAACTGAACAGACAGTTCTCAAAAGAAGAAATACAAATATTCAAAAGAGTGCTTAGCTTTTCTAGTCACCAGAGAAACACAAATTAAAATTACACTGAGGCTCTACTCACTCACTTCAGTCAGTATGGCCACCATCAAAGACCAACTGATTATAAATGGTGACAAAGATGTGAAGAAAGGGAAATTTTTATCCACTGTTGGTAAAAGTGTACAGCCACTGTAGAAATCAGGACAGAGAACTAGGACAACAATAGGACCACGGTTACCACTGGATTTTTTTTCTTTTACAGTATGTGTATGTTTTTTTTCCAATTTTTTAATTAGATATTTTCTTTATTTACATTTCAAATGCTATCCTGAAAGTTCCCTATACCCTCCCCTCACCCTGTTCCCCTACCCACCCACTCCCACTTCTTGGCCCTGGCATTCCCCTGTACTGGGGCATATAAAGTTTGCAAGACCAATGGGCCTCTCTTCCCAATGATGGCTGACTAGGGTACAGAGGAAACAGAAGGAGGAAGATGTTGGGGAAGAAATGAGGAGGGACTCAACAAAAATGAAGTATGTATGCAAATGCCATAGGAAATCATTCCTGTTTGTCAGCTAATTTTGAAACAAAAAAATATTATTCCCTCTCAAAAAATAAAGGATAAGAAAAAAGTAGACTCTATTTCAAAGACAGAAAATGACTTATGAAATTCACAAAGGCAGTGATAGGATACCTGAAAATATGTTATAAGAAAGACAGATGAGATATAAAAAAGAAGCCAAACCCAAGCGTTAGGTGTGTGGTTCCCTGTCAGGAGTGACTGGGAAATATAAGATACAATTTACTAAACACATGAAACTCAAGAAGAACAAAGACCAAAGTGTGGACACTTTGCACCTTCTTAGAATTGGTAACAAAACACCCATGGAAGGAGTTACAGAGACACAGTTTGGAGCTGAGACGAAAGGATGGACCATCTAGAGACTGCCATATCTGGGGATCCATCCCATAATCAGCCTCCAAACACTGACACCATTGCATACACTAGCAAGATTTTGCTGAAAGGACCCAGATATAGCTGTCTCTTGTGAGGCTATGCCAGGGCCTAGCAAACACAGAAGTGAATGCTCACAGTCAGCTATTGGATGGATCACAGGGTCCCCAATGGAGGAGCTAGAGAAAGTACCCAAGGAGCTAAAGAGAGCTGCAACCCTATAGATGGAACAACATCATGAACTAACCAGTACCCCCCCCCCTCCCAGAGCTCGTGTCTCTAGCTGCATATGTATCAGAAGATGGCCTAGTCGGCCATCAGTGGAAAGAGAGGCCCATTGGTCTTGCAAACTTTATCTGCCTCAGTACAGGGGAATGCCAGGGCCAAGAAGTGGGAGTGGGTGGGTGGGGGAGCAGGTGGGGGACTTTTGGGATAGCATTGGAAATGTAAATGAAATAAATACCTAATTGAAAAAAAAAGGAGTGACTGGGAGGTAGATAAGAGCCCTCTCCAAAAGGAGAGCCAGAAGACCCTGGCATAGAGCAGAGACTGGTGGTTCTACTCCCAGGACAATCCCACAACCCGTACATGAGTCAAAACCAATATGCAGGTTTTGTTACAAGGATTCCTTTGTCTGGTGGGTGAGTATTAGGGAGAGATTACATTTTAATACTTGGTATGACTCAGAATTCAGGGTCAAGCACCATCTTAAAGAAGAACCTACTGCTTGAAACTTTACTATGCTAGGGGTCTGAGAATTGGGAACACCTATCATTTAGGGAGCCTGAATGCAATCTGCCAAAGTCTGAAGGTAAGAGACAGCCTGGAAAAGAGAAAAGGGACAGATACTGAAAAGCCAGAAAGCATTAAGTGGCAGGAATCTGGCTTAGATAGTTAAATGCATGGGCAAAAGCACCCCTCCCTTTGGTAGCCAGGAACAGATCTTATCAATTGAAAAGAATTCTGGAGTTTGATTGTACTGAGCCTGAGGCAATGGAGGAGTGAGTGTTGTTCTTTCTCCACATCCTCGCCAGCATCTGCTGTCACCTGAGTTTTTGACCTTAGCCATTCTGATTGGTGTGAGGTGGAATCTCAGAATTGTTTTGATTTGCATTTCCCTGATGATTAAGGATGCTGAACTTTTTTTTTTAGGTATTTCTCAGCCATTCAGTATTCTCAGTTGAGAATTGTTTAGCTCTGTACCCCATTTTTAATAGGGTTATTTGGTTTTCTGGAGACCAACTTCTTGAGTTCTTTATATATATTGGATATTAGCCCCGCAGTTTTTCTTTCTTTAAGACAGGGTCTCATGTATCCCAGACAAGTCTTTAGCTGTGTAGCTTAGGATGCCCTTGCAGGTCAGATCCTCCTGTTTCCACCTCCCAAGATTACAGGCAACCAACAACTGTGCTAAATATATGCGGTACTAGGGATTGAACTCAGGACTCTGTGCATAGTACGTACCTTAGTTACTGTTCTATTGCTGTGACAAAACACTATGAGCAAGACAACTTATAAAAGAAAGCATTTAATTGGGGGCTTGCTTACATATTTAGAGGGTTAGTCCATGATCTTATGGTGGGGAATTTGGTGGCAAGTAGGCATGGTGCTGGAGCAGTAACTACAAGCCTATATATAAATTCTGTTCCTCTAGGATTCCCTGACTAATACATACCTCCTCCAAGAAGGCCACCCTTCCTAATTGTTTCTAAACCATCTATCAACTGGGACACAAACTTCCAAATATATGAGCCCTTTTTCACTAATTAATTTATTTACTCATTTTACATGCTAATTGTAACCCCCTCCTCCAGGTCCCCCCTCACATAGCCCCTCTCTTCATGTCCCTCTCCCTTTCTTCTCTGAGAAGAGGGAGGACTATGGGGCTCATTCTTATTCAAAACACCACATTTCATTTCCTAGCTCCCCATAGGCTTATGGCCATATCATAATTCAAAATGCATTCAATCAAACTTCAAAAGTCCCCATAGTCTTTCAGTATCAGGTATGTTTCAAAATGCAAAGTTCAAAGTCTCTTCTGTGACTCAAGGGAATCTCTTAACAGTAACACCCTGTAACATCAAAAAGCTAGTTTCATACTTCCAACATACAATGGCACAGAATATACATTCTAAATGGAAAGAAAGGAAATACTGGATGAAAGCTATTCGGAAACCCAGCAGGCCTAACTCTACATCCTGACTTAGATGGCTCTTCCTATCTTTTGCTCCTTCCAGCTTTGTTAACTGTAGCACACTCCTTTCTCTTGAGCTGGTTCCACATCCTTTATGCAGCTCTCACTGGCATGCTTCTGCTCTTTCCCACATCTTGAGGTTTCCAACACAATCCAGGTTTCACCTTCACAGCTTCATGCAATGGCCTTCAGGAAGGGACTACCCTGTCACATGTCTGGTCTTTGTGGCGTTCCTTTACCATGGAGGAAGACTCCACAACCCATTTCCTGTTTCCTTCTTGGCTCTAAATCCAGAACCATGTAGCCAAATTCTGCTACCTGCTGCAGCTGGAACTCAGCCCCCTTTTTGAATTACATTTGCATAAACTTTGGATTGCTGTTGTTTAGACCAAGGAAATCCCTTGGACATTTCTCTTTCACAGATTATACAATTAGCTGGTGGGGTCTTACCCTGAGGGTGGCATCCCTTTATTACAATTAGCATCAGGCCTTTTTAAAAACTTCATATCTCTTTGAGCTTATCATATTCTCTGGTGTTCTTTTTCTCCTCAAAGTACACATTTCATATTTCTTTTTTCCTTCTTTGCTCTTTTTCCTTGTAGTTCTGCATAAGAGAGATCAATAATAACCATGTGACAGTCAATGCTACATTGTCTTGAAATCTCCTCTGCTAACAATACTGGTACAAAACTCTTCAGTTGAGTCTGGCAGAGTTTTGGCTAAGGGCAGAAAAAAACCACATTCATTGCCAAAGTATCACAAGAATCATCTCTAATATTCTTCTCTGTAACCTCTTGAGCTGGGCCTCAATAGTCTACATTGCTTTCACCATGACCATCCCACTAGATGACCCATTAAGCCCTACTTAAAGCATCAAACTGCTTTTAGTCCAAAGTCTCAAACTCTTTCATATTTCTCCAAAGGACAGCATGGTGAGCCCTGTCACAGCAATACCTGACTCCCTAGTACCAACTTCTGTCTTAGAGTATTTTTTTAATTTTTAAAAATTAACAAAAAAAATTTTTTAGGTATTTTCTTCATTTACATTAACAATGCTATCCCAAAAGTCCCCCATACCCTCCCCCCACGCCCCTGGCCACCCACTCACACTTCTTGGCACTGGCATTCCCCTGTACTGAGGCAGATAAAGTTTGCAAGACCAATGGGCCTCTATTTCCAATGATGACAAACTAGGCCATCTTCTGATACATATGCAGCTAGAAACACGAGCTCCGGCAGGTACTGGTTAGTTCATATTGTTGTTCCACCTATAGGGTTGCAGATCCCTTTAGCTCCTTGGGTACTTTCTCTAGCTCCTCCATTGGGGGCCCTGTGATCCATCCAATAGCTGACTGTGAGTATTCACTTCTGTGTTTGCTAGGCCCCGGCATAGTCTCACAAGAGACAGCTATATCAGGGTCCTTTCAGCAAAATCTTGCTAGTGTATGCAATGGTGTCAGCGTTTGGAGGCTGATTATGGGATGGATCCCCAGATATGGCAGTCTCTAGATGGTCCATCCTTTCGTCTCAGCTCCAAACTGTGTCTCTGTAACTCCTTCCATGGGTGTTTTGTTACCAATTCTAAGAAGGTGCAAAGTGTTCACACTTTGGTCTTCATTCTTCTTGATTTTCACGTGTTTTGCAAATTGTATCTTGTATCTTGGGTATTCTAAGTTTCTGGGCTGATATCCACTTATCAGTGAGTACAGATCATGTGAGTTCTTTTGTGATTGGGTTACCTCACTCAGGATGATGCCCTCCAGGTCCATCCTTTTGCCTAGGAATTTCATAAATTCATTCTTTTTAATAGCTGAGTAGTCACTCCATTGTGTAAATGTATCACATTTTCTGTATTCATTCCTCTGTTGAGGGACATCTGGGTTCTTTCCAGCTTCTGGCTATTATAAATAAGGCTGTTATGAATATAGTGGAGCATGTGTCCTTCTTACCGTTTGGAACATCTTCTGGATATATGCCCAGGAGAGGTCTTGGGGGATCCTCCAGTAGTACTATGTCCAATTTTCGGAGGAACTGCCAGACTGATTTCTATAGTAGTTGTACAAGCTTGGAATCCCACCAACAATGGAGGAGTGTTCCTCTTTCTCCACATCCTCACCAGCATCTGCTGTCACCTGAATTTTTGATCTTAGCCATTCTGACTGGTGTGAGATGGAATCTTAGGGCTGTTTTGATTTGCATTTCCCTGCTGATTAAGGTGCTGAACATTTTTTCAGGTGCTTCTCAGCCATTCGGTATTCCTCAGCTGTGAATTCTTTGTTTAGTTCAGAGCCCCATTTTTAATGCGGTTATTTGATTTTCTGGAGTCCACCTTCTTGAGTTCTTTATATATATTGGATATTAGTCCCTTATCTGATTTAAGATAGGTAAAGATCCTTTCTCAATCTGTTGGTGGCCTTTTGTCTTATTGTCGGTGTCTTTTGCCTTACAGAAGCTTTGCAATTTTATGAGGTCCCATTTGTCAATCTTACATTACAGTACAAGCCATTGCTGTTCTATTCAGGAATTTTCCTCTGTGCCCATCCATATCTTTGAGGCTTTTCCCCACTTTCTCCTCTATAAGTTTCACTGTCTCTGGTTTTATGTGGAGTTCCTTGATCCACTTAGATTTGACCTTAGTACAAGGAGATAGGAATGGATCAATTCACAGTCTTCTACATGAAAATTGCTAGTTGTGCCAGCACCATTTGTTGAAAATACTGTCTTTTTTCCACTGGATTGTTTTAGCTTCCTTGTCAAAGATCAAGTGACCATAGATGTGTGGGTTCATTTCTGGGTCTTCAATTCTATTCCATTGGTCTACTTGTCTGTCCCTGTACCAGTACCATGCAGTTTTTATCACAATTGCTCTGTAGTACGGCTTTAGGTCAGGCATGGTGATTCCACCAGAGGTTCTATTATGCTTGAGAAGAGTTTTTGCTATCCTAGGTTTTTTGTTATTCCAGTTGAATTTGCAGATTGCCCTTTCTAATTTGTTGAAGAATTGAGATGGAATTTTGATGGGGATTGCATTGAATCTGTAGATTGCTTTTGGCAAGATAGCCATTTTTACTACATTGATCCTGCCAATCCTTGAGCATGGCAGATCTTTACATCTTCTGAGATCTTCTTTAATTTCTTTCTTCAGAGACTTGAAGTTTTTATCATACAGATTTTTCACAACCTTAGTTAGAGTCACACCAAGGTATTTTATATTATTTGTGATTATTGAGAAGGGTGTTGGTTCCCTAATTTCTCTCTCAGCTTATTTATCCTTTGTGTAGAAAGGCCATTGACTTGTTTGAGTTAATTTTATATCTAGCTACTTCACTTATATATATTATCATATCATCTGCAAAAAGTGATATTTTGACTTCTCCCTTTCCAATTTGTATTCCCTTGATCTCCTTTTGTTGTCAAATTGCTCCTGCTAGGACTCCAAGTACTATGTTGAATAGGTAGGGAGAAAGTGGGCAGCCTTGTCTAGTCCCTGATTTTAGTGGGATTGCTTCCAGCTTCTCACCATTTACTTTGATGTTGGCTACTGGTTTGCTGTAGATTGCTTTTATCATGTTTAGGTATGTGCCTTGAATTCCTGATCTTTCCAAGACTTTTATCATGAATGGATGTTGGATTTTGTCAAATGCTTTCTCAGCATCTAAGGAGATGATCATGTGGTTTTTGTCCTTGAGTTTGTTTATATAGTGGATTATGTTGATGGATTTCCGTATATTAAACCAACCCTGCATCCCTGGAATCAAACCTACTTGGTCAGGATGGATGATTGTTTTGATGTGTTCTTGGATTCGGTTAGCAAGAATTTTATTAAGGATTTTTGCATCAATATTCATAAGGGAAACTGGTCTGAAGTTCTCTATCTTTGTTGGGTCTTTCCGTGGTTTAGGTATCAGAGTAAATGTGGCTTCATAGAATGAATTGGGTAGAGTACCTTTTGCTTCTATTTTGTGGAATAGTTTGTGAAGAACTGGAATTAGATCTTCTTTGAAGATCTGATAGAACTCTGGACTAAACCCATCTGGTCCTGGGCTTTTTTAGGTTGGGAGACTATTAATGACTGCTTCTATTTCTTTAGGGGATATAGGACTGTTTAGATCATTAACCTGATCCTGATTTAACTTTGGTACCTGGTATCTGTCTAGAAATTTGTCCATTTCATCCAGGTTTTCCAGTTTTGTTGAGTATAGCCTTTTGTAGAAGGATCTGATGGTGTTTTGGATTTCTTCAGGATCTGTTGTTATGTCTCCCTTTTCATTTCTGATTCTGTTAATTAGGATGCTGTCCCTGTGCCCTCTAGTGAGTCTGGCTAAGGTTTTATCTATCTTGTTGATTTTCTCAAAGAACCAGCTCCTCCTTTGGCTGATTCTTTGAATAGTTCTTGTTTCTACTTGGTTGATTTCACCCTGCCATCTACTCCTCTTGGGTGAATTTGCTTCCTTTTGTTCTAGAGCTTTTAGGTGTGTTGTCAAGCTGCTAGTGCGTGCTCTCTCTAGTTTCTTTTTTGGAGGCACTCAGAGGTATGAATTTTCCTCTTAGAAATGCTTTCATTGTGTCCCATAAGTTTGGGTATGTTGTGGCTTCATTTTCATTTAAATCAAAAAAGTCTTTAATTTCTTTCTTTATTCCTTCCTTGACCAAGAGGAAAGTGTTGTTCAGTTTCCACATGAATGTTGGCTTTCTATTATTTATGTTATTATTGAAGATCAGCCTTAGTCCATGGTGATCTGATAGGATGTATGGGACAATTTCAATATTTTTGTATCTGTTTGAGACCTGTTTTGTGACCAATTATATGGTTAGTTTTGCAGAAGGTACCATGAGGTGCTGAGAAGAAGGTATATCCTTTTGTTTTAGGATAAAATGTTCTGTAGATATATGTTAAATCCATTTGTTTCATAACTCTGTTAGTTTCACTGTGTCCTGGTTTAGTTTCTGTTTACACGATCTATCCATTGATGATAGTGGTGTGTTGAAGTCTCCCACTATTACTGTGTGAGGTGCAATGTGTGCTTTGAGCTTTACTAAAGTTTCTTTAATGAATGTGGCTGCCCTTGCATTTGGAGCATAGATATTCAGAATTGAGAGTTCCTCTTGGAGGATTTTACCTTTGATCAGTATGAAGTGTCCCTCCTTGTCTTTTTTGATAACTTTGGGTTGGAAGACGATTTTACTCTATATTAGAATGGCTACTCCAGCTTGTTTCTTCAGATCATTTTCTTGGAAAAATGTTTTCCAGCCTTTCACTCTGAGGTAGTGTCTATCTTTTTCCATGAGATGGGTTTCCTGTAAGCAGCAAAATGTTGGGTCCTGTTTGTGTAGCCATTCTGTTAGTCTATGTCTTTTTATTGGGGAATTGAGTCCATTGATATTAAGAGATATTAAGGTAAAGTAATTGTTGCTTCTTATTATTTTTGTTGTTAGAGTTGGCATTCTGTCCTTGTGGTTGTCTTCTTTTAGGTTTGTTGAAGGATTACTTTCTTGCTTTTTCTAGGGTGTGTTTTCCATCCTTGTACTGTTTTTTGTTTTTTGTGTGTGTGTGTGTTTTTTTCTGTTATTATCCTCTGAAGGGCTGGATTCGTGGAACGATAATGTGTGAATTTGGTTTTTGTCGTGGAATACTTTGGTTTCTCCATCTATGGTAATTGAAAGTTTGGCTGGGTATAGTAGCCTGGGCTCGCATTTGTGTTCTCTTAATGTCTGTACAACATCTGTCCAGGTTCTTTTGGCTTTCATAGTCTCTGGTGAAAAGTCTGGTGTAATTCTGATAGGCCTGCCTTTATATGTTACTTGACCTTTTTCCCTTACTGCTTTTAATATTCTATCTCTATTTAGTGCATTTGTTGTTCTGATTATGTGTTGGGAGGAATTTCTTTTCTGGTCCAGTCTATTTGGAGTTCTGTAGGCTTCTTGTATGTTCATGGGTATCTCTTTCTTTAGGTTTGGGAAGTTTTCTTCTATTATTTTGTTGAAGATATTTGCTGGCCCTTTAAGTTGAAAATCTTCATTCTCATCTACTCCTATTATCTGTAGGTTTGGTCTTCTCTTTGTGTCTTGGATTTCCTGGATGTTTTTAGTAGGATCTTTTTGCATTTCACATTTTCTTTGATTGTTGTGCCGATGTTCTCTATGGAATCTTCTGCACCCGAGATTCTCTGTTCCATCTCTTGTACTCTTTTGCTGATGCTCGCATCTATGGTTCCAGATTTCTTTCCTAGGGTTTCTATCTCCAGTGTTGCCTCACTTTGGGTTTTCTTTATTGTGTCTACTTCTTTTTTTAGGTCTAGTATGGTTTTGTTCATTTCCATCACCTGTTTGGATGTGTTTTTCTGTTTTTATTTAAGGACTTTACCTGTTTGGTTGTGTTTTCCTGTTTTTCTTTAAGGACTTGTAACTCTTTAGCAGTGTTTTCCTCTATTTCATTAAGTGAGTTATTAAAGTCCTTCTTGGTGTCCTCTACCATCATCATGAGATATGCTTTTAAATCCGGGTCTAGCTTTTTGGGTGTGCTGGGGTGCCCAGTACTGGGTGGGGTGGACAAGGCCTGTCCCCGAAGCTGTCTGCTTCTGTAGTCCACTACTCTCAGCGGGATCTGGGAACCAAGATGGCTCCACCAGGTGCTCCAGCAAAGCCCTCCCGGGCGGGCTGGACACTTCTCCTCTGGCAGGGAAGGTGTCCGAATGTCTGGAGCCCAAAAAGGGGTCTGCCTCAGAAGCTGTCCTCTAGGGACCTTGAGGTTGTCCTCCGACTCTGTGTCCAGGTGACCTGGTGCTGGCGCAGACTGGAAGGGTCTTGTGATCCTGGTCAGGCCGGGTTTTCTGCTTCCCTAATGCTGTCTCAGGTCCTGCGTGATTGGAATGGAACAGAAGTTGTGTTACACTCACCGGTGGTCCTAAGATCACATGGAGAGTCCTCTCAGGACCTTGGGAGTATCCACTGAATCCGCATCCAAGGTGACCCGGTGCTGTCTTAGAGTTTTAATGCTGTGACAAAGCACCATAACCAAGACAACTTTTATGTATTTTTTTAAAGATTTATTTATTTATTGTATGTAAGTACACTGTAGCTGTCTTCAGACACCCCAGAAGAGGTTGTCAGATCTCATTACGGATGGTTGTAAGCCACCATGTAGTTGCTGGGATTTGAACTCAGGACCTCTAGAAGAGCAGTCAGTGCTCTTAACTGCTGAGCCATTTCTCCAGCCCCCGACAACTTTTATTTTTTAAAAAAATCCATTTAATTAATGGCTTGCTTAAAGTTTCAGAGGGTTAGTTCATCATGGCATGGAGCGTGGCAACAGGCAGACAGCCACGGTGGTACATCATTAGCCAGGAGCTTACATCTTCATCCACAGGTAGTAGGCAGAAAAAGAGCAAGATTGGGCCTGGGGTGAGGTTTTGAAACCTTAAAGCCCCCCCCCCCCAGTGACACACCTCCTCCAACAAGGACATACTTTCTAATTCTTCCTAAACTTTCCATCATACCCATTGGGAACCAAACACTCAAATATATGAGCCTTTGTGGACCATTTTTATTTAAACCACCACATTAGGTAATAACTTTATAAACTAAGATATATAACCAGATGATAAGGCAGCTCTAAGAAAAAGTTGGCAGCTATGGGCACATAGAAAATCAGAAAGACTACATATAAATTACCTAATGATGTTCCCCCAAGGTCTTAGAAAAAAATGAAGAAACCAAAAAAACAATGGCAAGAAATTTCACAAGTCATCAAAGAAACTACTGAAATAGGCTTTGAAAACTGTATAGTTTGGAGATCCCTGTCTTCCTGCTGGGTTGCTTCACCCAGCTTTAATATGAGGGGAGGTACATAATCTTCTTGCATCCTGATATGCCATGTTTGTTTGATATCCCTGGAGGACCTTCTCTTTTCAGAAGGGAAATGGGAGAAGGAGGAACAGATGGGGAGGGAGGAGGTGACAGAGACTGAGAGGACAGGAGGGGGTAAAACTGTGGACAGGATGTAGGAGATGAGAGAATAAATTAGTAAAAATATCAAAAAGAACCATTCACAAAAGCAATCAAATTAAAATATAATTGTTTGGAAAGGTAAGGAAGTTAGGAAGAGCATAGAGGCAAACTAACTAAAAGGAAAACAGAAAAATTCAAATTAATAAAATTAGAGGTTAAAGGAGGGATGTTTCAACATTTTTTGATGGCATTCAGAGGACTTCTTGGGAAATACTTTCAAAATTTATGTTTCAAAACACCCGGAAAATATAGAAGAAATGATCAAAGTCCTACACATATACCACCTGGTAGAATTTAGTAAGTAATATACAAATATTCTAACAAGCAAATTAAAGTATTAATTAAAGTACACCCCCCACCCCCCAATGAAAAGTCTAGGGTTAGACACCTTTATTACTGAATTCTACCAAATCTTTAACAGAGTAATATTCCTCAAAGATTGCCACAAAACAGAAGGGTAAAGAACACACTATCAAACTAATTCTGCTTGACCGCATTACTACCAGCAAGAGTGCCAGATATGGCCCCTCCCTGATCTTTCAATTCTAGAGAATTTTATAACTTAAGGAAAACTATGTACCAATTTACTTGGCAAACATAAACGCAAAAATTTGCAATAAAAATGGTGCAAATTGAATTCAAAAACATATTAAGACCATACACCATGAAGAAGTTGGTTTTCTCACAGGGATTCAAGATTGATTTGAAATATGCAAATCAATAGATGTAATATAATACATAAATATTAAGGACAAAATTAAAGAATCATCTTATAGATGCAGAAAAGGCCCTTGGCAAAGTTCAAAATCCCTTACTGATAAAAGTCCTGAAGAAACTAGGAATAGATAAAACATATATTGGCATAAAAGGCTACCTGCAGCCAACATTTTACAAAGTGGAGAAAGCATGAAAGCATTTGCTCTAAAATCAGAATTGAGGCTAAAATGTAAATTGCCACTGTTCTTATCTGACATAATGCTCAAAAGTCTTAGCTTCAGCAATAAGAAATAAAATGGATCCAAATAGGAAAGGAAGAAATCAAAGTACTCCTATTTGCAGATGACACAATTCTATATTTAAATAACCCTGATGACTCCACCATAAATCTTGAAGGGTTTATTTTAACAGCAGGGTCCAAAGTCAGTATATAAAAACCAATAGCCCATGGCGAAACCCATTATTTTGCATACTAATCTGACATCTCTCCTTAGTAGGAAAGAAAAAAAAAGTCAGGTGCCTTTCTATATACTAATAGAATTCGCCCAGAAAGAAATCAAGAAAAGGAAAACACTTTCACAATACTTTCAAATAAAACCTGTAGGGTTATTTAACCAAAGTGACAAAAAACAAACAAACAAAACAAACAACAAGAAAAACTTTACAATGAAAAAATTTAAGATAATGGAAAAATTGTACAATCGGTCACCTTGCAAATTTCACCTTAAAAGTTCAATGCATCCAACTAAGAATTGTAGAGAAACTTGGTTCCACAAATACAGAGATGAAACTAGCTGAGTTTAGTGGCCTCTCTTAACAGAGGGAGGAAACTGAGTTATGTGACATGCTTAAGCATGAACCCAGATTTTCTATGCTAAAACCAGGGTTTTTCCTATTGAACTATAAAACATTACTTTTGCAGCACCCCCTCTAAACACACACAATGACGATTAATTTTGATTGTTGTCTTAATGGGATAGTCACCTCTGAATGAGGCCCGTCTGTGAGAGTTTCTAGAGAAGTTTAACTGAGATGGGAAGACCCACCCTGAATGTAGGTTGTACAACATTCCATGGGTTGGCACCCTGGGCGGAGGAAAAAGCAAGCAAGTAGGGAGTACTATTGTTCATCCTTCTGTACTTTCTTAGTGTAGACACAACGTGACCAGTTGTTTCAAGCTCCTGAAGCCACACATCCCATACCATGATGCACTCTTCCCTTAAAACTTGGAGCAAAGGTAAACCTTCTCTCCCTCAAGCTTCCTTCTGTCACAGCATCAAGAGTACCACTATTCACACCAGTCACCAAACCCATGGAATTCTGGTGTCAGTTATGCTTGTATCTTGTGTGATATTTAATAGAGTAGTATTTGTAAATTACATTGAAGAAAAAAATAACATAGCTAAAATAATAAACAGGAGGACCCTGAAAACCAAATTCCATGACTGGTACACTTACACTGACTCTTAAGCAAGATCACAAAAAAATAATTCTAATAGACTGGGATCTGTCAAGAGGAAGAAAATAAATCCATATGAATTTAGTATTTTTTTTTAAAAGAAGAAACTTTCAATATGTTTTCTTCTCTAGATAGAGTAAGATAGTGATTGCAAGTTGTAAATTGAACCAGCTTTCTATTGCTTAAATACTACAATCCCTTCTTTTTAAAATTTCTTTACATATTTATTTTATTTTACCATTGGGCATTTGTATTCCTCCAATATTCTCTTTATTTCCTTCTTTTCCTTTTTATTAATCATTTTATTCATTTACATTTCAAATGATATCCCCCCTTTCCTGGTTACCCATCCACAAACCACCCATCCCATCCCCTCTCCCTCCTCCCCTTTGCCTCTGTAAGGGTGCTCTTCCACCTCACCCATCACTCGTGCCTCACTGCTCTAACATCCCCCTATGCTGGGGCATCAAGCCTCCACAGGACCAAGGGTCTCCCCTCCCACTGATGTCACATAAAGCCATCTTCTACTACATATGTGGTTGGAGCCATAGACGCACTCAGTTATACTCTTTGGTTGGTGGTTTAGTCCCTGGGAGCTCTGGGGGATCTGGCTACTTGATAATGTTGTTCTTCCTATGGGGTTACAATCGCCTTCAGCTCCTTCATTCCTTCCCCCATCTCTTCAACTGGTTGGCTGTGAGCATCTACTACTGTATTTGTCAGGCTCTGGCACAGCCTCTCAGGAGACAGCACTATACCAGACTCCTGTCAGCAAACACTTCTTGGCATCAGCAATAGTGTCTAGGTTTGGTGTCTGGATGGGATGGATTCCTTGGTGGGGCATTCTCTAGATGACTTTTCCTTCAGTCTCTGTTCAATTTTTTGTCCCTGTCTTTCCTTTGGACAGGAACATTTCTGGGTTAACAATTTTGAGAGGGGTGGGTGGCACCATCCCTCAACTTGGGGACTGTACCTATTTACTGGGGGGGGTCCCTTCTAATCAGAATTTTTAAAAAGAAAAGTATAAAAGCTTGTCTCAAGAACAAGGGGTAAGGCTGGAGAAATGGCTCAGAGGCTAAGAGCATTGATTGGTCTTCCAAAGGTCCTGAGTTCAATTCCTAGCAACCACATGGTGGTTCACAACCATCTGTAATGGGATTTGATGCCCACTTCTGGTGTGTCTGAAGACAGTGACAGTGTACTCACAAAAATAAATAAATAAATCTTTTTTTTTTTTAAAAGGACAATGGGTATTTTGTTCACTTAATTTTTAATAAATACTAGATCTCAAGGATTTGACAGGGAAAGATGCAGGTGTAGGGACTTCTTACATACAATACTGGATTGGGAGTATATCTGTAACAACCTTGTTCCATTCAAGTACATTTACTTATTCATTAGTGTATTTATTTACTTATTTATTCATTATTTTGAGACAGGGTCTCTAGCCAAAGTTGACCTCAAATCCACAGCAATAGTCTTACTTTATCTTCCTGAGTACTGGTAATTGCAGCCTTGAGCCACCGTGCCTAAGTATGTAGTTTTAACTTTAAAAACACCCAATATGATTTACCAAAAGTTTGTTAGAAACAAATCAAAGTAAAAGTAGTCTAAACTCAGTTTTTGGAGTATTGTATAATAAAAAGAATACCAAATTGAACTTTAAATAATCTGGATTCTATCCTAGCTCTGATATTATTTTATAACTAGAGAAACCCTTGGCCTGGGCATGTTTTCCCTAGTATAATAGTACTAATGAACTCCATAGATTAGCATAAAATAAAATAAAATAATATATGAAGGTTAGCAAACCATTCTACATTTCATATTCATTAACAATTACCATTGCCGGGTGGTGGTGGCGCACGCCTTTGATCCCAGCACTTGGGAGGCAGAGGCAGGCAGATTTCTGAGTTCGAGGCCGGCCTGGTCTACAGAGTGAGTTCCAGGACAGCCAGGGCTACATAGAAAAACCCTGTCTCAAAAAAATCCAAAAACAAACAAACAAACAAACAAAACCAATTATCATTATCAAACTAGAATCAAAGGGATTATTCATAACATTTATTTATTGAGTAGCCAGGCATTCAGTTTTATATACATCATTTCACTTTACATTTATAACACTTAAGACTGAAAATTATCTAAGACAATTACTGTTATCCATGAAAGGAGGAAAGTGAGGCATGCGAAAGAAGCAGCAGTATATTTAAGGTCTATCAGTAAGCATTAGGGAAAGAAATTCAAAGTCACTTTTGTTTAAATTCTAAGCCTGTATTGTTGGGCCCCTTTTAGTTCAGACCATAAGACTTTCTCTAGGTGTATTTATACACGGTAAAGTTTCAATCAACTCAGTCCAGCACTGAAGGTCTTCCAAGATAAGGTTTATTACTATTTTCCCAATATTATCTCCAAATATGATTTTCCTTTTCATTTTCCCTTCTTTCCCATATGCATTCTATAGGTCTTTCTCATTCTTTCCCAAAAGAAACACACAAGCAAGTACTCTACTCATGCTTGTCTCCATTTTGAAGTCTTACTGATTGAGTATGCCATTTTCCCTAAGTTAAAACTACAATTCATATTTTTAGCACAATGCATAGATAAACAAAAATTCTCTATTAGCTTAAGGTATTTTCTTGCATCTATATTCCTCAGCTAGCAGTAGTTGTTACCTAGCCTAGACTGAAAAGACTAATAAATAGAAGTTAATAATGTTGATTTGTAGGGCTGGAGAGATGGCTCAGTGGTTAAGAGCACTGACTGCTCTTCCAGTAGGTCCTGAGTTCAATTACCAGCAACCACATGGGCTCACAACCATTTGTAATGGAATCTCATGCACTCTTCTGGTGTGTGTCTGAAGACAGCTAC
This sequence comes from Mus musculus, assembly GCF_000001635.26. Taxonomy (NCBI): domain Eukaryota; kingdom Metazoa; phylum Chordata; class Mammalia; order Rodentia; family Muridae; genus Mus; species Mus musculus. Next base: position 104,144,493 of record NC_000086.7, read on the forward strand.
AGTGTACTTGTATAAGTAAAAATAAATAAATACTATTTTAAAAAATAAAAAAAGAAGTTCAAGGTAATCTTCAGCAATGTAGCATGTTTGAGACCATCCTGGAATAGAGATTCTTAAAATAAAAATAAATGCCATAAAAAAATAAAAAATTCAAAGAGTGTTCATTTGTTCTTAGAAAAACTCACCTATTCCTTCAAGCATAATGATGTCACTTAACCATTCCTCTGAACCTTTAGGCATAGGCTAGTTAGGATTCCTCTAATCCACAGTCTCCTAACTTGAAGAATAAACAAGCTGCTTTATACAGCCAGCTTCCTCCTTTATTTGCTTTCTTTGGGATGATAACTGGATTCTCTTGTTCCTCATAGAACTCTAATATGCTACATTCTTGGGTGATGTGGTAAGATAACTTTTGCACTCTTTGTCCTTGATTTCCAAGCATGGAGAAAAAACAGTGTGGGGTGCATATAATATATTCCCATCTGAACATAAAAGAAAAAATATAGCTTCAAAGAGAGCATTTGCATGATTCAAGTATGCTTTCCTCTCCCAAACAGATTGTCTAAATAATAATTTGCTGAAAAGCAGGCTGTTATGATTTAGTGAAGATTAGATAGAAGGCAGAATTGGACCCTGGGAGTAATTAGAAAGGAGAGTTTCATTTTATCAGTATTTCTACTATTCAGCCTCAGTAAATAGTAACTAGCACATCCGAGAAGCAATTTTACTCACTATTAATCACAAGCAACAACTCATTTGGTATACACAATTAAGATATCCAATCCAAACACTACCCAAACTTATACACACACACACACACACACACACACACACTCCATACCAAATTAACAAGTAGTTTCCACAGCTTGATAGCCTCTTCATTAAAAATAATTTAAATGAAGTTCATTGTTAGCTATTTAGGATTTTTAATTGTCTTTGTATTTAGTACTTGATATTCTTCCAACAAGTAATGAATTAAGTTATAGTACCCTACAGGCTGTAGAGATGGCTCAGTGATTAAGAACACTGCTCTTCTAGAGGTCCTAAGTTCAATGCCCAGAAAGCATGTGGCGGCTCACAACCATCTGTAATGGAAGCCAATGCCCTCTTCCGGTATATCTGAAGATGGTATATTATGCTCACTTTCTCTTACTTCAAGGAGAATGCAGGAAATTACATAGGACAATGTAAGACTGAAATAAATATGAGATTGGTCCAAGATAATAGGAGTCAGTACTGCAAGAGAGTGGACATCTCTGAAGGAAAAGGAATAAAAGCTGAAATTAAAAGTAGTGGAGAAAAGAAGATAAGATGGGCAAAGACTTCCAAAGAATAGGAAAATATGAGAAGCTTAAGAAAAGCTATTTTTTATCTAGTTTTATAGAAACCTAGGGGGCTTAGATGCTTGTTCAAGGTCATGAAAGAAACAGACTCAGGATCAAAGAACAAGTCTTCTGAGTCCAAGTTCAGAACAAATGTAGCTTTTTCTAATGTGATGGCTAACTGAACTGACTGAATTCTGGGATAGTGAATAAGGTCCAAGACCAAGAGGAATGTACACTCACTATTTTAAATTCCAGAGAATATAGGCTTAGCTATTTTCTCCCGTTATGCCTTAGTTTCTCCTGCAGTCAAAGAGCAATAATACTAATAGGCCTAATATTCCCAGGGAGGATGTGAGTGTAAGAAAAGAGGTAAGAAAACATTAGAAAGAAAGCATCCTTTCAGTGAGGGAGCCTGTAAAGAATTACAAGAATTAGATGGCATAGCCTTGATTAAACAGATAGAAAGCAAACGACTCAGACTCCACATTACTCTGTATTAAATTCAAGGTTTAAACAAAACAAAAATCAAAGTAAGAAGCAGATGAGTAAGCTAATATGCTGAAAAGGGGTAAATAATTTTCTTGGGTCTCTCCTTGATATAAATTGATTTTCTTTTTCTTTTAAATTTTCTTTTTAATTTATTTTTTTATACTCCATATTCCATTCCCCGCCCCCCATCCACCCTCTGTCTGCTCCACATCCCACACCTCCTCCCCACCCCACCCCTTCTCCACGTGGATGCCCCCATCCCCACCCCACCTGACCTCTAAACTCCTTGGGGCCTCCAGTCTCCTGAGGGTTAGGTACATCTGGTTTCTCTTCAGATTGTATAAAGTGATTTTCTATGAGACACAGCAGGTGCTACCAAACAGAGACCACAGAAAATCTATATTCTGAGTGAGCTTTGAGAATGAGTAAAGTTGAACTATAATTTATTTGCAACAATATATGCCCAATGAAAACATCTAGGTAAGAACATGTGCAAATAGACACACACACACACACACACACACACACACACACACACTTTTCTCTCCTTTTTTGGTTTCGTTTTCAAAATTGGTTTATTTATTTCTTTTTAAAAATTTATTTATTCTCTTTACATCCTAACATCAGCTCCCAGTATCCCCTCATACAGACAGATTCTCCCCTTTCCTTCTCCTCTGAGAAGGGGAGCGCCCTCTGGGTATCACCCCACACACACCACACCACCACTTCCACCAGCACACTTTTTTTCTTACTGTTAAGTTAGTAGCTACATCAGGACTAGAATTCAGGTGGCTTCACTCAGAATTCAATCCACCAGAATGTAAGCTCCATGAGGGCAAGGACCTTCATCTGTCTGTGTCTCTGATATATCATTGCTAGCACTTGGTCTTATTGAGCACACATTGTTTATACAGCTGCTAGAGTATATGCTGAAGTTTAGAATATATTAGAGGCTCAACAAATAAATATTTTCATACTTTTATTTCTAGTTTGAGGTTCAAATGAGGTAAGTGTAAAAGCTTTTTTATCATAAATATCAATACACATGAAAAAGATTATGGATGTTATAATTAGAGCATTTCAGAGCTTGACAGTAACTTGAGTATCATCAGTTATGGCTGCTACTACACAGAACTATAACTTTTCAATGGATTTGTCAGAAAGAGTGTCAATGCTCTAGCATATCCCCTCTCAGACAATGGGTTACCTATTCTTTCAAGAAATTGGTACTGTGAGGATATTTACATATAATTTTATTTAACCATCACAACAGTTACCAATGTATTAATTACTGTCTCATTTTTCATATAGGAAACTCTGAAGTCAGAAAATTTAATTGGAAGACTCAAATGGAAAAGTAAAAAATAATCCATTAGCCAGTCTGATCTCAATTTTCAGGTAATTATTTGTTTCTACTTTATAGTTTGAATCTTGAATTATAATATTCTAACAACATTTCTGGAACATCTATTAGGAATATAACATCATGTTCTGGATTTGAGTCAACATTCACAGTACTACCATGGAATCTAAAGTGTTATAGAGGCCCACAATAGTACAATGGATCCAGACTCAAATATCCAGAAATATCTTATTTCGGTTGTAAGTGTTTCATGACACTTACTGGTGGGACTAAAAAGAGAAGTATACTCTCAGTCCCAAAAAGGCTTCTGATTATCTTAAGGATGCTATTTCTGGTGTGCATGAAACAACTAGACAAGAATATAAGGAAGAATATGTAACTGACACAAACTAATTAGCTAACAACATACAACTAAATATGCAATTGACACAAACAGTTACAAACTATGTGAGACTCGAACCAGTAAGATGGCTAAAAGAGTAACAGCACGTGCTGATATATATGAATGATTTCTAGTATGTCCCATTGATCTATGTGCTTATTTTGTGCCATAACCATGGTGGTTTTGTCATTATGGTTCTGTGGTATAACCTGAAATTATGTGTGGTGATACTTATCCTGTAGTGTAGAGTGTCTAGGTATATATATTCTACTTAAACAAAACGTAAAACAATGTACAGTAGCTAATGTATATAAGAACAAAAACTACTGCCGGAGAGATGGTTCAGTGGTGAAGAGCACTGGTTGCTCTTGTATAGGACTCAGGTGGGTTCAATACCTGGCACCTTACATGTTGGCTTGAAGTCATCTGTAACTCCAGTTTCAAAGGACCTGATGCCCTATTCTGACTTCCTCTGGCACCGAGCATGCACATGTTCCACATACATACACTCAGGCAAAATATTTCTTAAAGAACAAAAAATAGAGGTGAGCTGTGGTTTAAATAAAGAGGTCATCTGAGCTATAGTAGTTGAAAAAAAAAACTCTTTGAAAATGATGGGACTTGAATAGGCTAGCCAAAGGTAACTAGTAAAATTGAATTCCATGTGTGGTTAATGAATGGAGTTAAGACAGAAATAGAAATGCAGACATATGGGGCAAAAGTTAATGGAACAGTTTATTAGAAGACAGAAATTTCTCTGAAGAAATAATGATAGAGGATGTTAAAATGTACTAGAGTTGGATCATGAAGTTCCTTAATGCTAGTGGTCATTAATGGTAGTGGGAATCATTAGGAGTTTTTTAGTGAGAAATAAGGGCATGTGCAAAAAGGATATATCTTTAAGGGATGTTCTGTTACCAAACAACTACTTTAAACTAAATATGAGATGAGAGATTTACAAATAGTATTGCTAGTATTTAAATCGATTACAGTAGATAGTGCAACTATAGTTGTAGTATAAGAAATGCCTTAAGGATTCCTCCCAGTCAATTATACTTGTCGTTCTGAAATCATCATGCCTTTACAAACTACAAATGGGCCTTTAATTGTAGATCTTTTCTGGTGACCCTGAAAACATTTGTTACCTTTGGACTTGCTTTTTATAAAATTATTCATTTTGATACACAAAATAAAAAATTATATATTTTCACAATGAAGCTCAAGATTTAAAAATGTAAAGTATAAATCACTACTTTATTTGTGTACTCCCATATCTTCTAAACATAAAACCCACCTGTCTGAATTATTAAGCTTATTTATTAGCAGCAACTCAAACAAGTATATATTCTTTATAGAATACTGATTAAATAGACTCTTCCTGATTAGTGACTTAATTCAATGGGATTTAAATGTTTTCGGGGATCTGTAAGGAAGGTTGAAGCAACTCATTGACTAGAATAAGGACTGGCTTATAAAAGAAAGGATTTAATGAGACTTATGCTTCCAGTGGGTTAAAGTCTAGAGTGGTGAAGCAAAAGCATGGTGGTAGGAATAGCTAAGAGCTCACATCTCAAACAGCAAGCAGGAGGTAGAAGCTAACTCAAAACTACACAAGTCTTTGGAAACCTTAAAGTCCTCCCCCAGTGACATATTGACTCCAGCAATACCACATTTCCTAATCCTTCCTAATAGCCACCAACACTAGGATTTAACTATCCAAATGTCCAAGACTACCACAATGCACTCTCTGGCCCCCATATTTTCATGGCTATATCATAATGTAAAAGGCATTTAGTTCAACTTCAAAAGTCTCCATATTCTTTCACTCTTGACACTGTCACTGTTTGAATTTTTAAAAATCCAAAGATCAAAATCTCATCTGAGACTCAAACCAATCTATTATCTGTAACATACTTCCAACATACAAAGGGTCAGAATACACACACACACACACACACACACACACACACACACACACATTACCAATTCAAAAGGGAGGAATTAGGGTATAGTGTTGAAATAATGGACTATAAAACAAGCCCAAAACCCAGCAGGGCAAACTCAGTATGAATCCTGTAGTTTCATGTTTGTGTTAGAAGGCTTAGATGGCTCTGCCTTTCCAGCTTTGTTGCCAGCAACATGTATATATCCCTGTCTCTCTGTCTGTTTGCACTCCCTGTATGTTTGCCTTGGCAGATGTCTCAAGGCTGTGGCACCTCTAACACACTTTTGGTTCTCTATTACAATCCAGAGTTCACTTTCACAGTTTACACAATGTTCTCTCAGAGGGATTCTATGCATGGATTCCTCAGCCATGGGCTTGGCCTAGGCAGCAATCACTAAACTGCAGAAGAGTCCACAAACCCTTTACTCACATATCCTTTATGGCTGTAAAGCAAAAAATCGTGTGAATGACCCTGCCAAGTTCAGTTGCCTGCTTGCAATGAATCCTTGCCCTATTGCCCTATCACAGTTACAGAAACTTTATTAATTCCTTAGGCATCTTCCTTTTACAAGTCAGATGCTTAGCTGGGTGAGGTCTTGCCCCAAGGGTGCCTAAGATTTGACCTCTCCTTAATGTTATTTCTTTCAGCACAAGGCTTGCTCCTTTTCAAACTGTTCATTTTTTCATTTCCTTCTGTACCATATGTTCTTTTTCACTGTAGTCCTACATATGAGTAATTATTAATAATCACATGATAAGAGTCAATATTAGGCTATCTTGAAATCTGCTCCACCAAAAAAAAAATTAGTCCATTACTTTTAAATTTTGTTTCAGGTAAGTTATTAGGACAAGGATATAAAACAGCCACATTCTTTGCCAAAATATCACAAGAACAATATCTACTCTAGTTGCTAACATGTTCCTCTCTGGAACGTCTTGAGCTGGGCCTCCACAGTTTGTGTAACTCTCAGCACTACAGTCTTCTAAGCCCATACTAAGACAGTCCAGTAATCTCTGCTTGCATTATTTAATTATTTTCTAGTCCAAAGTCCCAAAGGCTTCTACATTCTTAACAATCAAACAAACAAAACAAAACATCACACAAATATGGCAATGTCTATCACAGAAACATCCCACTCTATTGTACCAACTTCTGTACTAATCACTTTTGTATTGCTAAGATATAACACTACGACCAAGGCAATTTATTTTTTTAAAAAAGCATTTAATTGAGCTTACAGTTCCATAGAGTTAAGGTCCATGATGGCAGACAAAAGCATGGTAACAGGAATATCTGAGAGCTCACATTTGCAACCACAACCACAAACAGAAGGCAATGAACACACTGGGAATGACACAAACCCATTGAAACCTAAAAGCATGTTCCCAGTGACACACCTCCTCCAAGAAGATTCTACCTCCTACTCCCTCCCAAACTGATCAGCCAACTGTGGACAAAGTGTTCAAACATATGAGATTATGTGGGTCATTCCCATTCAAACAACCACATTGAATTTAGGATAAGAAGGTGAGGGTGAAAGACAATATGGATAAGGGAAGAGGAAGAGGAAAAGGAAGAAGATGACAGTCAATAATTTTCAATGAGGACAGGAAAATGATACCTAAAAACTACAGTAGAACAGATCAGGAGTATTTTGTCCCTTCCCTCACAAATAAACTAACTTATGATTTGTTCTGGGTTTAGCAATCTTCAGGTGTAGCAAGCAACTATGAGACAATATGTAGAAATATGTGAGGCTACGTGTACGTGTACAAGAGGTCACTCCCTGAGATCAGGGTTACCCTGGCATTTTCATTATCCCAGCACTCAAAAAGGAACATAAAATCTTCATGTTTACATGTCCTGAAATCTTATTCTAATTAATTTATTTACTTATACTATGGGTTAGCAGCTAACAATCAACCTTAAGGGTCACATTTTTCTCCTATGTATCTAAACTAAAGCACTCAATATAGACAATATCTATATGTGCTAAAAAAAAAAACCTACCTTGCACAAATATCCAGAAAAGGTGATAGATAATAGCATAAAACATAACAGAATTCAGCATACCCAATTGTTCTATATATTCTAATAGTTCTATATACCAGCAAACATAAGAAATGTAATTTTCTTCCTTCTTGGACAGACAAGATACTCTTCTTATTTACCCAAGAGGGAAGATAATATTAACTAATAAAGATCATACATTTATAATCTTTTTGTTTTCAACATAGTCTACAGTTAAGTTGCCCCAAAAGGTAGATTATAAAAGAGCAATCTCTTTACTCTCTTCCTACTATTTACACATTTTCAAGGTATTTTTCAAAGGCACCATTAGATACTAGTCCCCTGGAAGACAAAGACTGTATATAACTACCAGATCAAGTTCTTATGAGAGTGAGGAATAAATCCAACATCGAACAGAAAAAGTAATTCTTGAGTTAATGTAAAAGACATTGCAATTTCCTATTGAAAGGGAATAGCACAGTGGTCTGTCTGTGTGTAAGTCTGTGAGTATGCACATATGTGTGTGTGGGGATGTGAATTTTCCAATAAGTGGTGAAAAAGAACAGAAGAGAGGGATGCTGTATATGGAAGAAGTAATCTAAACAGACCTCAAATAAGATATCATGGTTTTAGGCCTTAGACCAAAAGGAAAAACTACTTTCAGTTCAGAGTAACCTTGAATCTAAATATAAATATTAGTTCAAAGAATACAAAATGGAACTCATGTCCTTTTTTATTTTGGAGTACAATACAGAGATTGAACCTATGGCATTGTACATTCCAGCTATATTTCCAATGCAGAAATTCATAAAATCTTGATATGCTGATGTGGTTTTATGTATATGCAAACTATGCTAAGCCTATATATATAGATGAACTTGATGCAAACAACCTATGTGGTAATTTTAATCAGCTTCAACACAGAGAACGCTGAGGCTTCTAGAAATCCAAATTTCAATTTATGAACATTTTAAGTGGCATTTTAGAAAGGAAAAATTTCTATGAAATAATGTATTAACTTAAATGGAAATTTAGTTTAAAATAACTAAAGTGTGATGATTTTTACACTGACTTTGCTTTTCAAATGAAATAAATTTTTGTATATTGTCTGCTGATTTAGATAGTGTCTTGTTATATATAGTCCAAAGTCAGTCCTCCTGCCTTGGTCTCTCAAAGCTGAGATTGCAGGCATGCATTTCTATGAATTATTATGACTAATAATTCATAATGTTCTTAATGGAGATCCTTATATATTTGAGCTTGCTAACCCCCTTCAGCCAGTTTGCCATATGGCACTATGACATTATTAACACATCAACAATACATTGATATCCTTTGAAGACACCAGGCAGTAGACAAAGATTTTACTCTGCTCCAGTATTTAAACTGTTGGGGTTTAAGGCTTTGCCTTAGGTGCTGAATCACAGCAAAAGTGAAGAACTACACTACCCCTCACGTAATTGTATCCCACATATGCAGTTGTTCATTGTTATATGCACAGAATATGGCAATGCCCCCAAACTAATGGAAACGTAAAGAAGCTTAAACACATATACTCCTACAATTTGTATTCCTTTGTGAATTTTTGTGGCAAAACTCTAGTAACCTGCTCAGTCCTTAGGATATAATTATCTCTCTCAGTGGTGTGTTATCTATCATCAATATAAACTAAGTTCAGTTACCATCAAAATAATTGTCCTGGAAAAATATAAGTTACCATTAATCATTAAACTCCCCCAAACTAAGCAAGGACTCAAAAGACAAAGCCAGCTTAGGCTACATGGCTAACATGATCTATACATAAATAAGTACTCCAGAATAATGGGCTATGTTTGGGATTTTCAGGAGTTCTCCCTGCCTCCCAAGTCCCTCTTCTCTCACATAACAAGGAATGGTTGCTTACAGTAAACCTCACTTCCCATGGCAATCCTAATGACTGTTTAATAGATGGGGTGTATGGAGAAGAAACTGAGGTTTCTAGTGAATTCCTCCATGGTAGGCTTGATTTCTCCTGTTCAGCTAAAGAGCCTTGGTCATTTTTAAACTATAAAAACATATCCTTTCTATACTTTGGCTATAACTATATCATAGATATAAAACATTTTGGAAGGAGAGCTGCTAATGACTTAGTTCTTGAGACCTCTGATTTAATTCATTAATTCAACACTTTTAGACTTCGTCTCGTGTACATTATAGGATATTCTGCAACATAGGCATGAGAGAACTGGAACACCCCTGTAATAATATCTAGCAATAAATCCAAAACTAGTTTTTAGTGAAACCAGCTGGACATTCACTTTTCAAATGAGCCAGAGTTTTCATTGATTGGTTACTATTCACATTTTTAGCAGTGGTTATAGCTAAATAATTATTTTACTGAACAAGCTCACACAGAGAAGCCATTTGTTTGCAGAATTAATGGTCATAGACACATGTCATCTGTTAGCTAATAGATGCTCCCTGACTTTAGAAAATAAAAACCCTAAAATTTGAACATTTTTGAAAATAAGTGTCCACTATACATACCTTAGTAATCAGTACTGCAGAGAAGGAGAAATATTTAAAAATAGAAGCTATGATAAATAAAAATAATCAAATAACATTTTCACTATGGTATAAAAAAAGAATCTATGCCTTTTCCTTTATCTTGTTTATCTTTCAGAATATTGACAATCTACTATGAGGATATACCTAACTGAAAAATATACAAAGTAAGGTGTGTTTTTTAAATCTAAACAAGCAGATGTCTCAATTGAGATGTCATCAAATTACTCATATTCTATGACTTTGTTTTAGGTGGTGGCTAGAAACTCCATGGGATTCAAAAACTTCATTAGCTTATAGGCCAAGATCTCAAGTTATATTTGAGCAGAAAAACGAGGTGAAGGTGAGCAAGAGGGGAAGACAGAGAGTGAAGATGCTAACTTTTACTGGGCTTGTATGGCCAATGAAACAACAAATGACCTGCAATCTACTACTGTCGGTACATATAGAGATAATCTAATACCATCCAAACATTGTTGCTATTGTTTGATATTTTTGAGACAGTATCTCACTGTATAGATCTGGTTGTCCAAAAACTAACAAGGTTGTCCTCAATCTTGTGGAGATCTGCCTGCCTGCCTTTCAAGTACTTAGATTAAATGTATATGCCATCACACCCACCCCATTTGTGTTATAACTCAAGAATACAAGTGGATAATATACTTGGTGAGTTTTGGCAACTGATATTCCTCCAAGTGAGTCACTGAAAAAATAAACATAAAATCTCAAAGGAAAAAAAAGCTGCAAGTCACAACTCCAGAACACTAATTATAACCTTTTCTCTTAAAATATTTTCAATTATCAGCTCCCAAGAAGAGCATAATAGAAGAGGTGGTACCAAGCTCATTTCCTTATGCAACTCAGTCTTTTCACACTAGTAGGGAAGAAGGTTCTTTACTGGCAGTGATTTACTTACCAACCTAATGCTCACTTAGTGTGTTTCAGAAAAACCACTATAAGAATTTTCAAATAGAAACAATTAGCATCCACAGTAATTAGTATCCTTTTTTTTCCCCAAAAGCAAGAGGATCTACTTTGGCAGAAACTACTGATTCTCCTCATAGCCATCCTCAGCTCCTATAGCTGCTACAGGAGCTAGTTAAAGGGTATAGCCTTAAAGAATGAACCTATCTTCAAGATTATTTGCAACTACCTCCACTCTTAAAAATCTCTCTTCTTTTTTTAGGCAGAGAGAGCCAGTAATAAATATTCATCATTGCACCCTTTCAAAGCCCTTTAAGAGCATATAAAGGATGAATTCAAGTCCTTTTTCTTTTTTTTTCCCATTTTTTATTAGGTATTTAGCTCATTTACATTTCCAATGCTATACCAAAAGTCCCCCATACCCACCCACCCCCACTCCCCTGCCCACCCACTCCCCCTTTTTGGCCCTGGCGTTCCCCTGTACTGGGGCATATAAAGTTTGCAAGTCCAATGGGCCTCTCTTTCCAGTGATGGCCGACTAGGCCATCTTTTGATACATATGCAGCTAGAGTCAAGAGCTCCGGGGTACTGGTTAGTTCATAATGTTGTTCCACCAATAGGGTTGCAGATCCCTTTAGCTCCTTGGCTACTTTCTCTAGCTCCTCCATTGGGAGCCCTGTGATCCATCCATTAGCTGACTGTGAGCATCCACTTCTGTGTTTGCTAGGCCCCGGCATAGTCTCACAAGAGACAGCTATATCTGGGTCCTTTCGATAAAATCTTGCTAGTGTATGCAATGGTGTCAGCGTTTGGATGCTGATTATGGGGTGGATCCCTGGATATGGCAGTCTCTACATGGTCCATCCTTTCATCTCAGCTCCAAACTTTGTCTCTGTAACTCCTTCCATGGGTGTTTTGTTCCCAATTCTAAGGAGGGGCATAGTGTCCACACTTCAGTCTTCATTCTTCTTGAGTTTCATGTGTTTAGCAAATTGTATCTTATATCTTGGGTATCCTAGGTTTGGGGCTAATATCCACTTATCAGTGAGTACATATTGTGTGAGTTTCTTTGTGAATGTGTTACCTCACTCAGGATGATGCCCTCCAGGTCCATCCATTTGGCTAGGAATTTCATAAATTCATTCTTTTTAATAGCTGAGTAGTACTCCATTGTGTAAATGTACCACATTTTCTGTATCCATTCCTCTGTTGAGGGGCATCTGGGTTCTTTCCAGCTTCTGGCTATTATAAATAAGGCTGCTATGAACATAGTGGAGCATGTGTCCTTCTTACCAGTTGGGGCATCTTCTGGATATATGCCCAGGAGAGGTATTGCTGGATCCTCCGGTAGTACTATGTCCAATTTTCTGAGGAACCGCCAGACTGATTTCCAGAGTGGTTGTACAAGCCTGCAATCCCACCAACAATGGAGGAGTGTTCCTCTTTCTCCACATCCACGCCAGCATCTGCTGTCACCTGAATTTTTGATCTTAGCCATTCAAGTCCTTTTTCAGTCCATCTGAATTCTACTTATATTTTAAGGTCCAGATAGATATATTTTACTTTCATCACTCAACCTTTTCAAGCTCATTGTGCCATATGGATATCTGGTCTGTGGACTCTAACAAACTTCTGGTACTACTCATTTCTCCCTTAGAAATACTTTATCTATAAATCCTGACATGTGAGGATGACAAAAGGACCTGATTGTGTTGATCTTGGAGGAGAATTATTTTAATGATTAGAACAGTTTTAATATAAATGAAGCTTCATGATATAGATAAAAAATAATAATAATTCACCGGGCATGGTGGTGCATGCCTTTAATCCCAGCACTCAGGAGGCAGAGGTAGGCAGATTTCTGAGTTCAAGGCCACCCTGATCTACAAAGTGAGTTCCAGGACAGCCAGGGCTATACAGAGAAAACCTGTCTTGAAACACCAATAATAATAATAATAATAATAATAATAATAATAATAATAATTTATTTTGTTGCAGAATGGGGTACAATTAGAAATTAGCTACATTTTAAGCTACATAAGCAGATAATAAATATTTATCATATATTTGCTCTATGTTTCATGTACTATATTGGCCATGTCCACATTTTATCTCATAGCTATACAGGACTGTCTAACAATATAAATGGTTACTAGTGGATTAGTTGTGTCTCAGATATTAATTGGCTCTTTATATTTTGTTTTTTTTTATTTTAAATGAATACATTTGGGGTAGTTTCTTATGCAACAAAGACTAAATGAAACAGAAATTTGTACCTAGTACAGTGTTGCCATAACAAACAACTGAACTGAGTCAAACTAATTTATAGAATTAGGCAGGAGGCAGAGGCTGGAAAAGTGGTAAGAAGATGTTATTAGAATATGTATGCAGATGAATTCTTGCAAACACTGCTCCTTGGAAACAATTCTTCTGATCCAGGGACTTTTGCCTAAACATGCAAAATACATAACCCATACATATACTTGATATATAATGGTATATTGGCCAGAAAGTTCTTTAACTTAAAAATAAAGAGATTAGGAAACACACAGAAGATATTGATCCATAGCAATTTCTTTCTAATCAACCCTTCTCATCAGAAATTGGAAGCAAGGAAGCCATGTATGCTGAGGTAGATTGCAATAGAAAAGTCTAGATGTCCTATTTCAATGCTGATAAAATATGTTCATAAAGCATTGAAACAAACTTGTCTTTAGAAAACAAATCTGAGAGCTGGGCGTGTTGGTGCATGCCTTTAATCCCAGCACTTGGGAGGCAGAGGCAGGTGGATTTCTGAGTTTGAGGCCAGCCTGGTCTACAAAGTGAGTTCCAAGACAGCCAGGGCTATACAGAGAAACCCTGTCTCGAAAAACCAAAAAAAAAGAAAAAAAGAAAAAAAAAAGAAAACAAATCTGAGGTTTTGCACACATGTGCTCTACTTTAAAGAGGTTAATTTATAAAAGAACAAGCAGGCAGGATCCAAGTGACATAGCTTCTACTCATAGAGTTCTGAGCAACATATTGCAGTATCTGAAGAAAATATTACTGGACAATTCCAAAACACTTTTAAGTAATGTCAATTTCGTAAGACTAATGTATATATTTCCTAATGTGACCAATTTAGAAGACAATATCCATTTTAATATTTAAGTGCTGATTTATTTTTTATGGTAAGCATGGTAAAATTGAATGTATATATGTATAATATATACATATATTATATATATATGTATATATATATGAAACACTAAAATGCAGTTGGCCTGTAATGGGGAGAAATACCCAAAGTAGACATCAGACACTGGGAAAAACGACAACCAACCCTCTACAAGGAATGGGTTACCACATCTGAACATGCTAAGCAATGGGTTCCCATAGACCCCTCTATAAAATATAAAATATGTAGACCCATATACTACAGGCTATTGCCCCTGATATAGATTACCCTCTATAAAATGACTTGCTGAAGACACTATATTCTTGAATTATGAAACAAGGAGAAATTTCACTGGTACTCTACTAGACATTTCATCCCTACTGGATAGCTTTGAAAGTGCTGAAAGATGCTACGCACACTACTGGGAGAAAACATAAACTAAGTGCTGATTTATTAAAGCGAATGTTCATTACTTCAAAATCACAGTCCACAGGCCTTGTCTCACTCCCTCAATTACAAGTGCGTTTTGGGAAATATAATTTTAAGAGTGCATACCTTGTATCATCCTTTTCTGGCCTCCACAGGTACACACACAAACACACACACACACACACACACACACACACACACACACTATTCTTTCAAAAAATTGTCTATTCAAGACTACACATTATTAACAATAACAGCATATAATAGAATATTAATATGAATTAAAAATTTGAGTATACACGACATGTAAGTTCACTTTATTCATCTCATTAAATGACTCTTATCAATGAAAATATCAGACAATTAAGTTCCAAGCTTGACTGAGCACTCCTCCTATCAACTGAATACATTCTAAGGAAGAATTATTTGTCTTATAATCACCAATAGATAGCTCATGTCTGACCTAGACTGCTTACTTACTAAATTTTTTGTTCACAGACAAAATATTATAGCTTATTAAATAATATTTCAGGATTATTAATTTTTTCATATTTGTATTTTTTTCTCTTGTGGTAAAAAGTGCTCTTATTTGCTTAAAAATTATACTATCAGGGCTGGTGGGATAGCTTAGTAGTTAGTAGTCAGTAAGTAAGTCTGAATGACCTGGGTTTATTCCTCAAGACCCACATGGTAGAAGGAGAAAACTGACAATTGTGGGTTGTCTTCTGACTTTTTTCACCTGTTATGTGTGCCTCTTCCCACAAGATGAATAAAAATGTAATAAAAGCAATACTTTAATCAACACTACAAGCTATTTTTCTTCCATGATAAACAAATCAAATTCAAATGAGCTGACAGAAATTTCATGGTTTTTGTTTGTTTTGTTTGTTTGCTTTTTACTGGATATATGTTAACCTCAAATTATCATGGATTTGAAACATTAATTGTTTTTATTTTTATGGTTTTGTAACAAATTCCTAAAAACATGATGGCAATTTATTCTTCACAGTTCAAAAATCCAGAAGTCTAAAATCAAGGTAGAGCAGGGCTGCACTCTCTGTAGACCTATGGAGATTCTTCCTTTCTTATAACACACACACACACACACACACACACACACACACACACACACACAGCACACACAGGACACACAAAAATAATTCATAATAATCTTTTCATTTTGATATTTTAAAATTTCATTCACAAGGACTTTTCTACAAATAAGGTACACTTCAAAGTTGGCTGTGAACCAGAAAGGAAGCCCCCATCAAACTTTCAGTCTCTTGGGGCTTTGACCTTCCAGCATCCTGAACTGTAAACTTTATTGTTTATAAGCACTCAGACTATGATAAAGCTTTATAGTAACCCAACCTAACATACTAATTGAAATTAGGAAGAATCCGGAGCATCTTTGTTTTAAATATGTCTTTGTAATAGGTGAATCTTTCATCATGTTAGGCTGAATATGGTGGGTCTTCAACCCACCTTGGTGGTGATGATTCAGCATAAAAATACTCATAGTATAATTCCATTTCACAGTTCTAACAAATATAGGCATTCATCCATTTCTTTATAGCATTCAGCAAACACAGCATGCCAAATAGAAAAATTTCAAAACTGTGGCCCACATAATTAAGTTTTTTTTTTAAAAGAGCTATGGACAGCAGGACAGTTTTAAAGGAGTCCAGTTTCCATATGAACACATTCCTAAATTTGATCTGCCTGAAAGGTAAAAGGGATACAGAAGTTTGGATAACAAAACCACAGCCACTTGCAGTAAGTCTTCCTTTTTTAATCAATCCCCAATATCTCATATTAATGTTAACATCACAATATTATTGTGCCAATAAACACAAGAACATCACAAAACACAAATAACTTTAAAAGTTCCAGTTTAAAAATTCAAACATGCTAAAAAGTTCAGTCTCTTTAAAATATCCATGTCTCCTTTAAAATCCAAAATAAATTGTGGGATCTTGTAAAAAATGAAAAGGAAATTACAGAATGTCTTACTACAAGAGGGAGAAGTCAGGGTATAGTCACAACCAAATCAAAGCAAACCAAGCTTCACCAGTGTAAAAGTTCAGTGCTTTGCATCTGGTACCCATTCAAAATCCTCTAAACTCCAAACCCTGGGCAGCTCCACTTCTCTGGCTTTCCCATCCACAACACAGTTTTTGTCCTGTTGGCTCGGACCAGTTCCACTCATAGGTACTGCTATCCTTGATGGTTTTTCCACAGTTATGTCATCTCCAATATGCTGGGGTCCCCACTGGGACTCGGTGGCACTTTCCCCAACAGACTTTCTAGTCTCTCAAACAGTGCTAAAGTTCAGATGTTCTCCATGATCCCTCTTATGTCTTCAAAACTAGTACCC
This sequence comes from Mus musculus, assembly GCF_000001635.26. Taxonomy (NCBI): domain Eukaryota; kingdom Metazoa; phylum Chordata; class Mammalia; order Rodentia; family Muridae; genus Mus; species Mus musculus. The sequence continues at coordinate 104,161,439 of NC_000086.7, forward strand.
CACGGGAGATACTTTACACATTATCAAGTTTTTATGCCTCCATTATTTGCAGCCTTTGTCTACTCTGGACCACAGCTTCTCCGTGCTGATCCCAGGGAAATACTCCCAGAAGAATTCACCTCATGATCTAAGTCTGTTCTTAATAGCAGCTGATTTCTATGCCCCAGTGAACCAGCATCAATTGTCCCAGCAATGTAAGTTTCACTTCAATGATGCTTGTGTCTTGTTAATCACAGCCGATTTTTTCAGCTCCAGCTGAGAGACACCACAGATTCTTATTTCAAATATATCACATGACCCTAATATAGTCTTTGCCTCCCTCTGAAATGTCACAAGCCAGGCCCCCATCATCTACATTAATCTCAACACTTGTATCTTCCAAGCCCCAACAGAATAGCCCATTATGATATGAACAGTCACAGATTTCCCACCCCCAAATTCCAAACTCCTGCTACAATCCTCTCCAAAACAACAAGGCTATGTCTATTATAGCAATACCTCATGACCAATTTCTGTCTGACCAAAAGCAATTTGGGAGAAAATGCTTTATTTCATCAGACAGGTTACACTCAATCTCTGAGGAAAGTCAGAACAGGAAGTCAAGCCAGGAACCTGGAGGCAGGAACTGAAATAGTAGCAATGCTGCTTACTGGATTGCTTCTGGGGCTGACTCAGTCTCCTTTCTTAGGACCATCTGCACAGGAGTGGAAACACCCACCTTTAATGTGCTGGGCCTCCCATACCAATTATTGATCAAGAAAATGCCCTAAAGACTTGCCTATAGGCAATCTAATGGAAGCATTTTCTCAACTGAGGTTTCTTCCCAGATACTAGTTTGTATAAGTTGACAAAAAAGAAAAGACAATGACCAAGAAAAGCTTCTTGGATGCATAGTTCATCTTCTCTTTATAAGTTAGTTATGTAATATTCATTTTTTAAAAGTTTAGTGTATTCAGTTACAGGGCATTATTTAGTGGCATAAATAAGAAAGTCTTTGTCTTCTCAAGATATACACTTGCTTAAGTAGGATAAGAATGGGGAAGATTTGAATATGTAGAAATAGAAGGTAGGTATGGAGCCAATAGGCAGAAAAAAGGAAAAAAAAAGATCAATAAAGAGCAAATTATCCAAAAAAAGAAATAGCATTTAGAAATGTTCTTGAATTTAGTTGAAATATTTAAGTTAAAAGTAAAGAATTCTGTTAACAAATTTGTACTGTTCAACCAAAATTATGTAAAAAGAAAAAATAATTTTAAGACACTTTAACACAAAATAGACTAATATTAAGTAATGTTTATCAGTTGAAATAAATTAAGAAATTAGAAGGTTATGGTAATGCAGATAAGTAGATAATAGGCTCCTGGACCAAGAAAGTTTTTGGTTTAGGACACAAAAATGTGTGTGTGTGTGTGTGTGTGTGTGTGTGTGTGACTAAAGGTAGAAACAACATTTAGAGGACTAGGTTATTCAGCATAGGAAAGGGATCTATTGTACTATCCACTAGAAAATAACCATTTCAAATATATTTTAGGTGGGAATGCATTTCAGTGACAGAGCACTTACCTAGTATATATGAGGTTCTAGTTTTACTCACATACACACACAAAATAACTATTTGTTGTAGACTATTCAAAAAGAGAATTGAAAGGCAAAAAAGTGAAGGCAAATTTTTTTCTCTTTATGATAAGGTGTAGACTTTCGTTGTGACAAATGTTTTTTTTTAAAGGAAAGCTATTTCATAATCATAACACTAATTGATTTTCACAGAAAAGCCCATAGTTGAGGTCTCTCTGGGAAATTCTTATAACTTTTGGCTTGGAAAAAAAGATGTTTCTGGTGAGTCTTTATACAAAATTTAATTAACAGGGTCTTTCCTGCAAGGAAATCTCTTTGTGGTCCCCAGCTATCCTGTGATGGTTCTCGCTTAGATGTACTTTGACAGATTAAACCCAAACAATTCCTATCTGTCGCGTGTTAGGTACCAAAGGGATACTACTCAGAAGAAAAGAAGACAGGCTTGAGACAGTCATTAAAGGAGACAATCAAAAGAACGCCAGTGTTGCGAAGGATTCTGAGAAGATAACTGAATTCAGAGGGCTACATAGTTTCCCCCTTTAACCAACCTGATAATTTGTTTTGACAAATTTGAAATAAAGGAGAAATGGAGTCATTTTCCTAGGCCACCATTCAGCTAATCTGTTCTTTTAGTGCTGGGGATTTAACGAAGGGTCATATCTTTATCGATATAAATATGTAGATACCAAGAAAATGTTCTACACAGAGAACCTGGTGCAGACCTGTGCAGGCCCTGTGCATGCTGTCTCAGTTTCTCTGAGTTCATATGGGCTGATTTAGAGGACCTTGTTTTCTTGGAGTCCTCCATCCCCCCTGACTCTTACACTCTTTCTACCACCTAGTGATGGTTTTTTGAATAGGTATTGTCCCCATAGATTCATGTGTTTGAATGCTTGGCCATAGGGAGTGGCACCATTAGGAAGTGTGGCCTTATTGGAGTAGGTGTGGCCTTGTTAGAGGCAGTGTGCCACTGTGGAGGCAGAGCTTTGTGGTCATATGCTCAAGTCAGTCACATAGTCCCCTTCTGCTGCCTGTGGATCAAGATGAAGGGGAGGGGGGTGGAGACTGGGATGGCATGGACTTTTGTAATATCAAATCCCACTCTCAGTGACCTATCACCTCCAATAAGGCCACTCCTCCTCTAGAAAGGCCACACCTCCTAATCCTTACCAAATGGTTTCACCAACTGGGGACTAAGCATTCAAATCTATGAGCCTATAGCTTCCATTCTTGTTCAACCCATCACACAGGGCATGTGCACATGTGGAGTCCAATACCCATTGGTGTCTGGTACTCAGGCACCAGTACCACAGTAAAGTATAAAAGAATGAATTCCATTTTATTATCTATAATGCCAAAATTGAAATGCTTAATCACCACTTAGTCAAGAGAAATTAAGAGTGGAAAGAAACTGTTATACAAATGAAAGACACTGAGTTGAAGCCCAAATTCAAAAGATCAAACATACCTGGATGCTCACCAAATGTCTATACTTCTTCTGCTCATGCACATGGCTTTCTCCTTAGATTCTTCCACATTGACAGCTGTAGTGGCTGAATTGGTTAAAATATCTTCCTACATGTAAGATAACTGAGAAAAAAACCCAGACAACAATCACTGAAACTATCTCCTCACCGACTCCTCTTAGCTCAACTTATTTAAGTGAAAGAATTTGAGCCGGGCGTGGTGGCACACACCTTTAATCCCAGCACTCGGGAGGCAGAGGCAGGCAGATTTCTGAGTTCGAGGTCAGCCTGGTCTACAAAGTGAGTTCCAGGACAGCCAGAGCTATACAGAGAAACCCTGTCTTGAAAAACAAACAAACAAACAAAAGCTCCCAATTGGGCTGGTGAGATGGCTCAGCGGGTAAGAGCACCCGACTGCTCTTTTGAAGGTCCGGAGTTCAAATCCCAGCAACCACATGGTGGCTCACAACCATCCGTAAGGAGATCTGACGCCCTCTTCTGGAGTGTCTGAAGTACAGCTACAGTGTACTTACATATAATAAATAAATAAATCTTTTAAAAAAAGAATTCAAGCCACCTGCATTCAGAGAGCTTAAAAGCAATCCCCACTAGGTTTATATCTCAAAGCTTACCACAACCCCTTCTGCTTACTCCAAAGTAGTACCTGAGGCCTATGAAGTTTGGGAATTACTGGAAAATCAACAAGATAAGAAGCACTTTGATAGTTAGTTTGAGTCACCTGGACACAAACTAGGGAACCTTGATTGAGAATTGACTTCATTACATTGACCTGTGGTTGTTTCTGTGAGGCATTTTCTTGACCAATCATTGACGTAGAAGTGGTGCCTAGCCTATAGTGGGCTGTGCCACCTCTGACAGGTTGCTCTGGGTTATTTAAGAAAGCAAGCTGAGCAAGCCACAGGAAGCAAGCCAGTAAGCAGCATTCTATCATGGTTTCTGTTTCAGTTCCTGCCTCTAGGTTCCTGCTTGAGTTCTAACCCTGACTTCACTCAGTGATGGACTGGGCATGGGAGTATAAAAGGAAAGAGCTTTCCTCCCAAGTTGCTTTTGGTTAGTATTTTATCACAGTAATGAAAAACTATAGAAAACATCCACATGAGTATTAGCAGGTGATCCTGTGTCCTATATGTGCGGTATACCTGAAATCCCACATGAACCTAATACTCACTCCAAGTAAATATCAAGTCCACGCACAATCATTTCTTTGGAGCACAGTACTATCTGAGGGCTATTCTTAGGTGGGTAGACTTTTAAAATGGATATTTAAGAAATATCCACACATGTACATACATAGTACAGGTACTGGAGGTGAAAGTAGAGAACAAACTAATTTTGTAAAGAGAGGCTAAGGCCAGAATTTCTCTGTCTTGGGTTGGATTAGTTTTTGTTGTGTGTGTAAGGTAGGGATGGGTTGTAGGTTTAGAAGCATCTTTAATCTCTTCCCATTAGATGTCAGTAGCAACCAAGTTCTTAGTAAAAATGTCTCTAGACATTGCCAGATGTCCAAAAAAGCAAACTTTCCCACAATGAGAATGTATGTCTTGTGCCAAAACGATTTCCGTAGCCTGTCTCCAATAATCATGTCCGAAAAACATACACAGGACCAACTAGTTATTACCTTTCTCAGTTCTTCCAGTAGGCCTTTGACAATCAGGGAGGAGCTTATGGGTTTTCATGATTTTGTAGACCTTTGCATCAAGAGCAAAGGATCCTAGATATCTAGTAATGATTCTTCTTTGTGATGGCTCAATCAAGGTTTGCCTTGGTACTTTTTTTTCATCATAACTTCCCATGGAATACTGAAGCACTGAGTGACCCAGCCAGAGACATCCATGTGTAATCTCCACTCAGTTTTCCAAATTTGCTCTCTCAGCAAATTCTCATATTTGCCAAGCAATTCTTATATATGATGAGTTTCAAAAAAGAAAAGCAGAAAAGGAATTAGACTGAGGAATTGACGGTGAGTTAAAAGTAGTAAAACTTATTTATCTATAAACACTATTGCCCCTACGTTTAGCTGCATGGCCTTGAGCTAGAATGGAATCTTCACTCACTGATTACCTACTGAGGGTGGTCTCATGGATCCCATGAGATGATGGCTATAAAAGTGCTTAAAAAGTAGAAGTCTCAGCAAGCTTATATAGAGCTTATTATACCCACTAATGTTTAAGCCTGCCAAGCGGAGAAAGAACTTCTCTGTGAGGATCAGAATGGTACATATGAATTTTCAGCATGGCTAAAGCAGAAATATAGCAAAGGAAGGAGTGGGATATGAAAGCAACTTCTTGGGCTTTGAAAATGAAAACCAGTGACATGGAAGGAAGTACTGACATCAGGATAAAAAAGTTTCCTTTTGTTGGAGCACAGAAGTGGCAATGGGCAAATGAGCACAGGAACGATAATTACAAATACAATATTATGTGTCCTAAGATATCCAAGTTCTATAAATTTTAATGATAGTTCCAATCTACACACCTTGAAACAAAAAACAGGAAGCAGGAGTGGGTGGGTTGGGGAGCAGGGCAGAGAGAGGGTTATTGGGGGCTTTCAGGATAGCATTTGAAATGTAAATGAAGAAAAATCTAATTTAAAAAAAAGAAAAAAAGTATTACTAAAGATATTTTCAGCAAATTTAGTTGAGTAATGTACCAGAATCACAATATGCATACCAGAAAGACTATTTTAAGATGTGTAGTAAAGACATCATTTTATCTTGTGTATTTTATTATTTCCTAAATTTATCTAAACACATAGCTTTGTTTATTTTAAAACTAAGGTATGGTGATGCACACTTTCAATACTACTGAGGCAGGAATAATGCAAGTTAAAAGTTGTTCTAAGAGAACCTGACAGCTTCTGGAACAGGCAGAAGCACAGAGGCGCTGAGGCAGCACCCTGTGTGGGCCGGGGACAGCCGGCCACCTTCCGGACCGGAGGACAGGTGCCCGCCCGGCTGGGGAGGCGGCCTAAGCCACAGCAGCAGCGGTCGCCATCTTGGTCCGAGACCCGCCGAACTTAGGAAAATAGTCTGAACAGGTGAGAGGGTGCGCCAGAGAACCTGACAGCTTCTGGAACAGGCAGAAGCACAGAGGCGCTGAGGCAGCACCCTGTGTGGGCCTGGGACAGCCGGCCACCTTCCGGACCGGAGGACAGGTGCCCGCCCGGCTGGGGAGGCGACCTAAGCCACAGCAGCAGCGGTCGCCATCTTGGTCCGGGACCCGCCGAACTTAGGAAATTAGTCTGAACAGGTGAGAGGGTGCGCCAGAGAACCTGACAGCTTCTGGAACAGGCGGAAGCACAGAGGCGCTGAGGCAGCACCCTTTGTGGGCCGGGGACAGCCAGCCACCGTCCGGACCGGAGGACAGGTGCCCGCCCGGCTGGGGAGGCGGCCTAAGCCACAGCAGCAGCGGTCGCCATCTTGGTCTGAGACCCTCCGAACTTAGGAAATTAGTCTGAACAGGTGAGAGGGTGCGCCAGAGAACCTGACAGCTTCTGGAACAGGCAGAAGCACAGAGGCGCTGAGGCAGCACCCTGTGTGGGCCGGGGACAGCCGGCCACCTTCCGGACCGGAGGACAGGTGCCCACCCGGCTGGGGAGGCGGCCTAAGCCACAGCAGCAGCGGTCGCCATCTTGGTCCCGGGACTCCAAGGAACTTAGGAATTTAGTCTGCTTAGGTGAGAGTCTGTACCACCTGGGAACTGCCAAAGCAACACAGTGTCTGAGAAAGGTCCTGTTTTGGGCCTTCTTCTTCGGCCAGGAGGAGGTCCAAATACAAGATATCTGCGCACCTTCCCTGTAAGAGAGCTTGCCAGCAGAGAGTGCTCTGAGCACTGAAACTCAGAGGAGAGAATCTGTCTCCCAGGTCTGCTGAGAGACGGTAACAGAATCACCAGAAGAACAATCTCTAAACAGAGTCAACTATAACTACTAACTCCAGAGATTACCAGATGGCGAAAGGTAAACGGAGGAATCTTACTAACAGGAACCAAGACCACTCACCATCACCAGAACCCAGCACACCCACTTCGCCCAGTCCAGGGAACCCCAACACACCTGAGAACCTAGACCTAGATTTAAAAGCATATCTCATGATGATGGTAGAGGACATCAAGAAGGACTTTAATAAATCACTTAAAGAAATACAGGAGAACACTGCTAAAGAGTTACAAGTCCTTAAAGAAAAACAGGAAAACACAATCAAACAGGTAGAAGTCCTTACAGAAAAAGAGGAAAAAACATACAAACAGGTGATGGAAATGAACAAAACCATACTAGACCTAAAAAGGGAAGTAGACACAATAAAGAAAACTCAAAGCGAGGCAACACTAGAGATAGAAACCCTAGGAAAGAAATCTGGAACCATAGATTTGAGCATCAGCAACAGAATACAAGAGATGGAAGAGAGAATCTCAGGTGCAGAAGATTCCATAGAGAACATCGGCACAACAATCAAAGAAAATGGAAAATGCAAAAAGATCCTAACTCAAAATATCCAGGAAATCCAGGACACAATAAGAAGACCAAACGTACGGATAATAGGAGTGGATGAGAATGAAGATTTTCAACTCAAAGGTCCAGCAAACATCTTCAACAAAATTATTGAAGAAAACTTCCCAAATCTAAAGAATGAGATGCATATGAACATACAAGAAGCCTACAGAACTCCAAATAGACTGGACCAGAAAAGAAATTCCTCCCGACACATAATAATCAGAACATCAAATGCACTAAATAAAGATAGAATACTAAAAGCAGTAAGGGAAAAAGGTCAAGTAACATATAAAGGCAAGCCTATCAGAATTACACCAGATTTTTCACCAGAGACTATGAAAGCCAGAAGAGCCTGGACAGATGTTATACAGACACTAAGAGAACACAAACTGCAGCCCAGGCTACTATACCCAGCCAAACTCTCAATTATCATAGAGGGAGAAACCAAAGTATTCCACGACAAAACCAAATTCACGCATTATCTCTCCACGAATCCAGCCCTTCAAAGGATAATAACAGAAAAAAACCAATACAAGAACGGGAACAACGCCCTAGAAAAAACAAGAAGGTAATCCCTCAACAAACCTAAAAGAAGACAGCCACAAGAACAGAATGCCACCTTTAACAACTAAAATAACAGGAAGCAACAATTACTTTTCCTTAATATCTCTTAACATCAATGGTCTCAACTCGCCAATAAAAAGACATAGACTAACAAACTGGCTACACAAACAAGACCCAACATTTTGCTGCTTACAGGAAACTCATCTCAGAGAAAAAGATAGACACTACCTCAGAATGAAAGGCTGGAAAACAATTTTCCAAGCAAATGGTATGAAGAAACAAGCAGGAGTAGCCATCCTAATATCTGATAAGATTGACTTCCAACCCAAAGTCATCAAAAAAGACAAGGAGGGACACTTCATTCTCATCAAAGGTAAAATCCTCCAAGAGGAACTCTCAATTCTGAATATCTATGCTCCAAATACAAGAGCAGCCACATTCACTAAAGAAACTTTAGTAAAGCTCAAAGCACACATTGCGCCTCACACAATAATAGTGGGAGACTTCAACACACCACTTTCACCAATGGACAGATCATGGAAACAGAAACTAAACAGGGACACACTGAAACTAACAGAAGTGATGAAACAAATGGATCTGACAGATATCTACAGAACATTTTATCCTAACACAAAAGGATATACCTTCTTCTCAGCACCTCATGGTACCTTCTCCAAAATTGACCACATAATAGGTCACAAATCAGGCCTCAACAGATTCAAAAATATTGAAATTGTCCCATGTATCCTATCAGATCACCATGCACTAAGGCTGATCTTCAATAACAAAATAAATAACAGAAAGCCAACATTCACATGGAAACTGAACAACACTCTTCTCAATGATACCTTGGTCAAGGAAGGAATAAAGAAAGAAATTAAAGACTTTTTAGAGTTTAATGAAAATGAAGCCACAACGTACCCAAACCTTTGGGACACAATGAAAGCATTTCTAAGAGGGAAACTCATAGCTATGAGTGCCTTCAAGAAAAAACGGGAGAGAGCACATACTAGCAGCTTGACAACACATCTAAAAGCTCTAGAAAAAAAGGAAGCAAATTCACCCAAGAGGAGTAGACGGCAGGAAATAATCAAACTCAGGGGTGAAATCAACCAAGTGGAAACAAGAAGAACTATTCAAAGAATTAACCAAACGAGGAGTTGGTTCTTTGAGAAAATCAACAAGATAGATAAACCCTTAGCTAGACTCACTAAAGGGCACAGGGACAAAATCCTAATTAACAAAATCAGAAATGAAAAGGGAGACATAACAACAGATCCTGAAGAAATCCAAAACACCATCAGATCCTTCTACAAAAGGCTATACTCAACAAAACTGGAAAACCTGGACGAAATGGACAAATTTCTGGACAGATACCAGGTACCAAAGTTGAATCAGGATCAAGTTGACCTTCTAAACAGTCCCATATCCCCTAAAGAAATAGAAGCAGTTATTAATAGTCTCCCAGCCAAAAAAAGCCCAGGACCAGATGGGTTTAGTGCAGAGTTCTATCAGACCTTCAAAGAAGATCTAACTCCAGTTCTGCACAAACTTTTTCACAAGATAGAAGTAGAAGGTATTCTACCCAACTCATTTTATGAAGCCACTATTACTCTGATACCTAAACCACAGAAAGATCCAACAAAGATAGAGAACTTCAGACCAATTTCTCTTATGAACATCGATGCAAAAATCCTTAATAAAATTCTCGCTAACCGAATCCAAGAACACATTAAAGCAATCATCCATCCTGACCAAGTAGGTTTTATTCCAGGGATGCAGGGATGGTTTAATATACGAAAATCCATCAATGTAATCCATTATATAAACAAACTCAAAGACAAAAACCACATGATCATCTCGTTAGATGCAGAAAAAGCATTTGACAAGATCCAACACCCATTCATGATAAAAGTTCTGGAAAGATCAGGAATTCAAGGCCAATACCTAAACATGATAAAAGCAATCTACAGCAAACCAGTAGCCAACATCAAAGTAAATGGAGAGAAGCTGGAAGCAATCCCACTAAAATCAGGGACTAGACAAGGCTGCCCACTTTCTCCCTACCTTTTCAACATAGTACTTGAAGTATTAGCCAGAGCAATTCGACAACAAAAGGAGATCAAGGGGATACAAATTGGAAAAGAGGAAGTCAAAATATCACTTTTTGCAGATGATATGATAGTATATATAAGTGACCCTAAAAATTCCAACAGAGAACTCCTAAACCTGATAAACAGCTTCGGTGAAGTAGCTGGATATAAAATTAACTCAAACAAGTCAATGGCCTTTCTCTACACAAAGAATAAACAGGCTGAGAAAGAAATTAGGGAAACAACACCCTTCTCAATAGCCACAAATAATATAAAATATCTCGGCGTGACTCTAACGAAGGAAGTGAAAGATCTGTATGATAAAAACTTCAAGTCCCTGAAGAAAGAAATTAAAGAAGATCTCAGAAGATGGAAAGATCTCCCATGCTCATGGATTGGCAGGACCAACATTGTAAAAATGGCTATCTTGCCAAAAGCAATCTACAGATTCAATGCAATCCCCATTAAAATTCCAACTCAATTCTTCAACGAATTAGAAGGAGCAATTTGCAAATTCATCTGGAATAACAAAAAACCGAGGATAGCAAAAACTCTTCTCAAGGATAAAAGAACCTCTGGTGGAATCACCATGCCTGACCTAAAGCTTTACTACAGAGCAATTGTGATAAAAACTGCATGGTACTGGTATAGAGACAGACAAGTGGACCAATGGAATAGAATTGAAGACCCAGAAATGAACCCACACACCTATGGTCACTTAATCTTCAACAAGGGAGCCAAAACCATCCAGTGGAAGAAAGACAGCATTTTCAACAATTGGTGCTGGCACAACTGGTTGTTATCGTGTAGAAGAATGGGAATCGATCCATACTTATCTCCTTGTACTAAGGTCAAATCTAAGTGGATCAAGGAACTTCACATAAAACCAGAGACACTGAAACTTATAGAGGAGAAAGTGGGGAAAAGCCTTGAAGATATGGGCACAGGGGAAAAATTCCTGAACAGAACAGCAATGGCTTGTGCTGTAAGATCGAGAATTGACAAATGGGACCTAATGAAACTCCAAAGTTTCTGCAAGGCAAAAGACACTGTCTATAAGACAAAAAGACCACCAACAGACTGGGAAAGGATCTTTACCTATCCTAAATCAGATAGGGGACTAATATCCAACATATATAAAGAACTCAAGAAGGTGGACCTCAGAAAATCAAATAACCCCCTTAAAAAATGGGGCTCAGAACTGAACAAAGAATTCTCACCTGAGGAATACCGAATGGCAGAGAAGCACCTGAAAAAATGTTCAACATCCTTAATCATCAGGGAAATGCAAATCAAAACAACCCTGAGATTCCACCTCACACCAGTGAGAATGGCTAAGATCAAAAATTCAGGTGACAGCAGATGCTGGCGTGGATGTGGAGAAAGAGGAACACTCCTCCATTGTTGGTGGGATTGCAGGCTTGTACAACCACTCTGGAAATCAGTCTGGCGGTTCCTCAGAAAATTGGACATAGTACTACCGGAGGATCCAGCAATACCTCTCCTGGGCATATATCCAGAAGAAGCCCCAACTGGTAAGAAGGACACATGCTCCACTATGTTCATAGCAGCCTTATTTATAATAGCCAGAAACTGGAAAGAACCCAGATGCCCCTCAACAGAGGAATGGATACAGAAAATGTGGTACATCTACACAATGGAGTACTACTCAGCTATTAAAAAGAATGAATTTATGAAATTCCTAGCCAAATGGATGGACCTGGAGAGCATCATCCTGAGTGAGGTAACACAATCACAAAGGAACTCACACAATATGTACTCACTGATAAGTGGATACTAGCCCAAAACCTAGGATACCCACGATATAAGATACAATTTCCTAAACACATGAAACTCAAGAAAAATGAAGACTGAAGTGTGGACACTATGCCCCTCCTTAGAAGTGGGAACAAAACACCCATGGAAGGAGTTACAGAAACAAAGTATGGAGCTGAGATGAAAGGATGGACCATGTAGAGACTGCCATAGCCAGGGATCCACCCCATAATCAGCATCCAAACGCTGACACCATTGCATACACTAGCAAGATTTTACTGAAAGGACCCAGATGTAGCTGTCTCTTGTGAGACTATGCCGGGGCCTAGCAAACACAGAAGTGGATGCTCACAGTCAGCTAATGGATGGATCACAGGGCTCCCAATGGAGGAGCTAGAGAAAGTACCCAAGGAGCTAAAGGGATCTTCAACCCTATAGGTGGAACAACATTATGAACTAACCAGTACCCCTGAGCTCTTGACTCTAGCTGCATATGTATCAAAAGATGGCCTAGTCGGCCATCACTGGAAAGAGAGGCCCATTGGACACGCAGACTTTGTGTGCCCCGGTACAGGGGGACGCCAGGGCCAAAGGGGGGGAGTGGGTGGGTAGGGGAGTGGGGGTGGGTGGGTAAGGGGGACTTTTGGTATAGCATTGGAAATGTAAATGAGCTAAATACCTAATAAAAAATGGAAAAAAAAAAAAAAGTTGTTCTAGGTCATTTGGCCAGTTTTAGGCTACAAGGCTGAGTTGCAAATAGAAGATCCTGTTTATCTAACAAGGGAAATAAAACTCAGAGTAACAGATGTAACAGAGAATTTTAGGATCACAAAGGATAATAAAGAATGTGGGTCTTTAAAATGTCTGCTAAGTGTGTATGTGGTTGAATGGTAAATTCATCTTCCAAGAGTACACCCCCAGAAATGGTACATCTAGTTCTAAGATTTGAAAAGATATCAACAAGAGCCAATAAAGCCCATGAAAGTGATAAAATTTTATTAAAGTAATGAATGAGCTGGGCGTGGTGGCGCACACCTTTAATCCCAGTACTTGGGAGGCAGAGGCAGGGGGATTTCTGAGTTTGAGGCCACCCTGGTCTACAGAGTGAGTTCCAGGACAGCCAGGGCTACAAAGAGAAACCCTGTCTTGAAAAACCAAAAAAAAAAAAATAATAATAATAATAATGAATGAAATGATCAATGCTGTATAGAGCTTCTGTGCATTGAACTATACAGTGTACACATCTCAGAAATAAGAAACAAGAAGCAGGAAGTGTTGTTTGGTGATGACCATAACTAAGTACACAGTGCTTTTCAGCCTGCTTTGTCTTCCTTCTAGGTCAGCAGTTCTCAATCTGTGAGTTGCAACACACTTAGGGGGCATATACCAGATATCCTGCAAATCTGATATTTATGATTCATAACAGTAGCAAAAAAGTAAATTACAGTTATGAAGTAGCAATGAAATAATGTTATGGTTGGGGGTCACCACAACATGAGGAACTGCATTAAAGGATCGCAGCATTAGGAAGGTTGAGAACCACTATTCTAGGTCCTTGCTACCCAATACCATTTCCCCTCAGGTACCTAGTTCCTCTTGCAGGCTCACCATCGTCATATATATTCTTACTCTTCTCCCAACTTGGGTGCATATCCAGTGACCTCAATCATGTTCTGGTATTTATGCCTCTCTTCACCAGCTGGAGAGGTATTTATCACATGTGGGGAAGTTATACCCGAATGTGCACAGGAGGGGTTTCATGGAATGTATTAAAGCCAAATGACCATCCACCATTCTTAAGAAGGTATAATTTAATTTTTTGTTTGTTTGTTTGTTTGAAGACAGGGTTTCTCTGTGTAGTCCTGGCTGTCCTGGAACTCACTCTGTAGATCAGGCTGGCCTCAAACTCAGAAATCCACCTGTCTCTGCCTCCCGAGTGCTGGGATTAAAGGTGTGCACCACCACTGTCCAGCTTAATTTTATAACCAAGAACATACTAGAAAAAAACAAACAAACAAAACCAAAACCAGAGTCAGAAAAGACCAAGAAAATGCCAAAGCACTGGTTTAGATAAGTTGACAATTAATTACTGACTTGAAAATTATTAATGGATTTTGGTACACGCACTCTAAAGACAAAAATTTAAAATTTAAAGAGGAAACTCGAAGTTAAGTCATGCAATTGTAGTTTAAAATGCATTATTAGAATTGTGTATTTGTTTTCAAACACATTCTTATTCCTTAGGTTAAAAACATGTTCTATTCCTTTTCCAAAAGTTCCCAACAGATCCTGTGTCCATAAGGGCAAACCCACTGCACAGTCACACTAAAGCTGAGTTTCTGACTAAAGTCAGAAACTAAATCTCCAGCTCTCTCAAGCAGAGGGTTTTAGTGGTTGAACACTGAATGAGCACACTGTAAACCACAGGATACATTAAAAGTGAACACACTTGTAGCTTGGACTCTGCTCACCCAACCAGAGAGTAGTACAGAAGAGATGGAAATGAGCACAACACTGGCATGATGCCACATAGCGACTATATTCATCAATAGATCTGCTGCTGCTGCTGCTGCTACCACCAAGTAAATGTGGGGAGGAAAAAAAATCCTTTTCTCAAAACAGACCTACAGTGGGTGTGCAGCTTCAATCGAATAGTCTCATTTCACTTTGGTGCTGTTACAAAGTGAAGGATGGAGGAAGGAAAGGAGAGAGAGAGAGGAGGAGGAGGTGAGAGAAAAAACACAGCCATCTTTTCCTAATTAAATTTCAGGATCTTCTCAGTATGTAGTTTTAATTCATTGAAAGTTTTCTTTCCAGTCTCCCTTCCTTAAAACTCTACTCACTCACTTCTTCTGTGTGAACACACACACACACTCACAGAGACAGAGAGAGAGAGAGAGAGAGAGAGAGAGAGAGAGAGAGAGAGAGAGAGAGAGAGAGCGCACATTACCCTTGATAGGAATCAAATCAGGCAAAGCAGTTCTGCCTCAGTACTTGCCTTTGTAACCATGCATGTAAACAACATTCAGGAGGTTTTTAGCCTTGAGAACAGTTCAACAATAATGGGTGCCATTCTACTTTTACTCAGGAAAAGCTGAAAGGAAACTAAAAGGCTTAATAGGTACAAATACTGTGCTCCTGTTACAATCAATAAATAATGCCAAAGTGAAAGAATAGCAGTATATGGCAACACACTGAATGATGCAGCTTCTGGTAACCCTCCAGCGAAAGCCTTTGTGAAGTTTTATGCTGCTAGTCACATTAAAGTGACCTCTGAGGGCCAGGACAAAATGTTCTCTTATTATCCTTGTATTTGTTTGTTTTGCTACTTAATGGCTTTCATTTTTAAGTTTAACTTAAATTAGGGAATGGTGAAAAAAAATAACTCTAAGCAACTCAAGGTTTGCCTTGCTGAATCCATCCAGGAAAGGATATGAGATTTGGACACAGATGCTTAGGTCTCTAGCCAAGAAGAAATTGCTGCCATGGAGCAAGGGGCTGGGGAGGCTAGACCTTCAGTTTCAAATCAATCAAGCAGTGTTCTCTACACATTTGATTCAATCTATTCTACTTTTCAAAAAATGGCCACTATCGTCCTCATCTCTTCACAGCTTAACCCAGTGTGATGTAATAAAGAACACAGTATAAAAAGGTATGTTTTGTGAGAGTTGTTCCCAATCTAGTGTACGACGAAATATTTCCACTAGGTCAGCAACACTTCAATTTTCAAGGAGATATCATGAAGGGAGTTTCACTAAGTATGATTTTTTTTTTCCTCTCAGAAATTCTACAAAGCAAAATTAGTTGACTTGGCCACAAGCCATAAATACTAATTAGGTCTGTAAGATTGTTTAATGTTTAAGCCTAAACATCAGCAGGCAGTCCTACAGACTAAAAGAGGGTTTCTCAATTGACAGCCTGAATGCAGAAGGACAAAAGCTAAACACTGCCTATAAAGGAATCAATTTCTCTTTAACCTGGCCACCAGAAGAAAACCTGATTAGGAAAGAAAAAAATATTATAGGGCTTCCAGGACTTGGCAGGGCAAAAGGAATTACCCAGGATCTTACCCAGGGCTCAGAAGATACCCACTTTTTTCCTTCTGAGTACATTGGCTACTTTGCATGTTTTTTTTTTCACATTTTCCTCTCAGCTTGGAAAGCAGAAGAGACAGGTATCTTCATGCCCCAACCCTAATATAGTCTTAGAAGCTTTGTCCTCATGTCAGGAGTCTTCTATTGAGCTATAGATACATAGATACATACTGCATAAGCAGGGTTCAAGTGTTGCCTCCAATTCCACCTCTTCACCATAGCTCAGACCCAGAACAACAAACAACCTTGCATTTATTTTCCAATATCAGCCACCTCATTTGAATGACACTATTTTAATGACAATAAATGTTGCCTGGGCACCATGAAGAGAGAAACATCTCCCTGCATTAATCTCACTAAGATCCTGAGGCATGTTTCAAAGCAAGCATAGGAGAATTTACACCTAATTAAAACCACGGGGGCAATGAAATATCAAAGAACAAATCTAGTTCCTTAGAATTAGAGTATTTTTGCTGGGCAGTGGTGGCGCACGCCTTTAATGCCAGCACTTGGGAGGCAGAGGCAGGCGGATTTCTGAGTTCAAGGCCAGTCTGGTCTACAAAGTGAGTTCCAGGACAGCCAGGGCTAAAAAAAAAAAAAAAAAGAATTAGAGTATTTTTGAGCTGTCAGTCCATCCATAATATTAGCAAAGGAGGAAAGGAGAAACAAAAAGGAGAAAATATTTATGTATAGGAGTGAGGGTAGGCAAGGAGGGAAAGCCAGACAGTTGTTTTTTTTTTTTTAAGAAAAAAAAAAAAAAAGATGCTGACTTAGAAGTTAAATACCAGAAAGGAACGGATTGGTTTTTAACCCTTGTAATTTTTGCTTTCCCCCTGCATACCTAAGAGCAATGACTGCTCCTTTGATAGAAAAACCATATGCTTTGTTAGATGTGGCACTGAACAGTTGAGGAGTAAAGAAAACCGAATAATCCAAAAAGCAGAAAATTTCTGGTAATAGAAAAAGTGAAAGTGTTTTATTTCACCATTAGAGAAGATAAAGTAGACATAGTTCTTAGGCCTCTTGGTACAAAGCAAACAGAAGACTAAAAATCCAGGCATTTTGTTTTTTTACCCTCATGTGTTTATAGACATAAAAGATACATCTGATTAGTAAGACTTATATATACTACCACATGTCTAGCTGTAAAGTCACAGCTAGGCAAGCCAAGTCAATAAAATTATTCAAATTAAAACTACTATACTTAATTTCATCCATTCAACACATATGAGGCAGAATGATGAGGTCAGAGAAAGAATAGGAAGATATTTCATCCAAGAGTAAGATATGAAAACTGTAATGAAACAAATTGGAAGAATTTTTAACTACTCAGCATATGTCTATACAAAATCTGATAGCATCTACAAGTAGTGTGGACGCTTTCCCTCAAAGTTTCATCTTGGGCTCATCAGACATTTTGTAAAGATTCTAGCTGCCTAAACACAAGATCACTCAGACCCATCTGAATTTATATTCACAGCTGACCTGGCTGTGCCATTAACTTCCTAATTTAGAAGAAAAACACATTAACCATATTTCCAAAAGCTAATAATTTTGGGGTATAACATTTATTATTTATTTATGTTCGAAAGGGCTTAGTTTTTTCTCCATATTGGCAAACAAAAAGTGCTCATACATTTTGATAGTTAAAACCCTGCCTCATTTTCCCTTCCTCTCTAGGAGACTCAATTATATCATCACAATTCCCAAGTTCTCGGTCTTAGAGACCCATAACACATTAAAACTAAGACTTAACATAAATGAGGTGCTCCCAATTGTCAACAAGCTCTACTCTCCAAGCAGGGATAGATAGTGTCCACATTCACCTGTTTCTTCCCACCATTTGTCACTGAAGTTGAAAAGGCCAACATGGACTGGAAGGAAATTCAGTCCTTCCCATTTGCTCCTTTCTCCTTCCTATTCTGGCCAGTAGGTGGCACCACAGATAGATGGCTATTTCGTTTCAGCACAAAACACTTTAAAAGCCTCAGGTTCTTTTGGTATGGCAATCTTTTATCCCGAGGAGCTGATTTGAAATAGTTTGTACACACCACAATTTATACTTTGTCCAAATTGATATTAAGATTGATGGAGTGGCCAGATAGTAAAGGAGAAAAGTTTTCTCTAGAGTTTTTGTTCTTCCCAGATCACTAGAGCACATATAAAGGAAATGTGACAAGACAGTTACAAATTTCTTACCCTGTGTGTGAATAAACACAGACAGCCCAGCAATAAAAGTTGACCCCATTTGCCAAATCTCTCAGTGCAGTCTCCGAATCTTCTAAAATAGAACAGCGGGGAAGGGGCACTGGGGTGTGGATGTATGACAGGATATTACAATAAAATGACTTGGGGATTATATACTGTTTGGGATTAGCGACACCTCAGCACCTTTCCATTAGTATTTGATAAATGGTTTTAAAAAAAAAACACAGAGCTAGCTGCTTAATATCTGCAGCAGGCAAGGACAATTAGAAAACATTAATTTTTGTTCTGTTCACACTCCTATTCCCAAAGCTAACCACACACATTCTAGGTTCTGGCTTCACCAATCAATCATTATCTACCACCATACAAAAAAACCGAGGTTTTATTTTAATTCTTGCATTTCAGACTTACTTTCTCACATGTGTTATTATGCTTCATGGGATATTTGACCCATAAACATTTCCTATTAAAACCTAATTTATGGTAAGTCAAGATGTAAGCTGTCATGCTTTCCCATCATGATGGTTATGCCTCTGGAACCATGAGCCCAAATAAACTCTTTCTTCTAAAGTTGCCTTGGTCAAAAATAACTAATGCATCTCCATATAGCTTGTCATAGTGGCTACATTTATTTATATTCCCACCAGCAGTATATAAAGGTTCTTTCTCCACACCCTCACCAGTATCTGTTATTTGTTTTCTTGGAGACAGCTATTTTGACTGTGGATAGAATCTCAGTGTAGTTTTCATTGATGGATAAAGATAATAAAATTTTCAAATATGTATTATCCCTTGTGTTTCTTTCAAGAAATGCGTGTAGTTCAGTCTTTATGTGGGACTCATAACAGCTGGAATGCGGACTGTCTTTGACTCTGTTGCCTGCCTTTGGGACCCTTTACCCCTATTGAGCTGCCTCCTTTAGCCTTAATATGAGAAGAGCTGCTTAGTCTTGCTGCAACTTGATATGCCAAAGCTGGTTGGTATTCATGGGAGGTCTTCCCTTTTCTAAGGAGAAAGGGAGGAGGAGTGGAAGGGGAGAAGAACTGGGAGGGGGAGGGGAAACTGAAGTCATAATGTAAAGTTAATTAATTATTTACTTAATTTAAGTCTGTTCAATTCATAGCCCACTTATCGGTTGATGTGAGCTTTGACACCTATTTTTGAGTTCCTTATATATTCTAGATATTAATCCCCTCTCTGAAATTGTCTTAGCTATAGCTTCTACTGCTGTGATAAACACCAAAACTAAAAACAACTTGGAGGGGAAAGGGTTTAGTTGACTTACATTTCCATAGCACAGCCTATCATCAAAGGAAGCCAAGGCACAATCTGAAGGCAGGAACAGAAGCAGACTTCGAAGGAATATTGCTTACTGGTTTGCTCCTCATGGCTTGCTCAGTCTGCTTTCTGATATATTCCCACAAACCAACCACCCCGGGTGTACCACAAACAATGCGATGGGCCTTCCACATCAGTAATTTTTTAAATGCACTATAGACTTAACTACAGGCTATCTGATGGAAGCATTTTCTCAACTGAGTTTAGCGTGTCAAGTTGATTACAAAAAAAAAAAAAGACAGACATATAGTTAGCAAAGATTTTTTCTTTCTGTGGGCTGTTTCTTCACTCGCTGTTTATTTCCTTTGCTTTTAGTGAAATTTTTACCTATTCCTGTATCTTCAAGTGTTTTACCTACGTTTTCCTCAAGAAGTTTCAGCATTTCATTCTTTTATTAAGGTCTTTTATCCAGTTTAAATTGGTTATTGTGCAAGATAAGAGATATGTATTTAGCCCTATTCTTGCACATGCAAATGTTTTCTCAGCATCGTTTGTTGAAGAGGCTGTCTTTTTCTGATGTATATTTTTAACACCTTTGTCAAAAAGTAGGTGGCTGTAGCTATGCGGTTTTAGAAATAGGTATATTTAAACAAAAAAATCTTTTTTAATAGGGAATATGATTCTGTATAAAGGAGTCTTTTTAATTTTATTTAAAACTAGAATGTGGATGAAAATGTGTGAGAGAATAACTAAAAATAAATAATAAATTATATTAAAAAATAAAAGCATGATGTTCTCAATCCTGGGATTCTCACTGATTTACAATAGTAAATGAACACCATCCCCTTCCAAACACAAACCATTATTGGACAAATTTGGGGTCAAAATGTAGCTACCAACTAGCATGACTCTAGCACCTTTCCAGCCCTGCCCAAAAGCTGGAGATAAGAACAGAACAATTAAAATTGGCAAGGCTTCATAACAACTACTGTGAGCTGCCATTTGGCCAAAATTAAGACAGTCAGGGCAGCAAGGGCAAAGCAGCACCAATTTAAATTGATTAACGTAGAACCATGGGTGAGTTGTCGTGGGCTAAGATGCAGCTTTACAAGGTCCAAGACCTGGGAGGAGAACTGCCAAGATGGCTTATTGGGTAAAGGTGCTTGTTGCCATGCCTCAGTTCCATCCCCTCATATGGCAGAAAGGGAGAACTAACTCTCAAAAATTGTCCTCTGGTCTCAACATACTCACTGTGGCACATATGTGGCCTCACATAGATAGATAGATAGATAGATAGATAGATAGATAGATAGATAGATAGATAGATAGATGTGCCCAACATACAATAGAAATAGAAGAAAAATAAAAATAGAAATGTAAGAATTAAGAGACAAAAGATAATGGCACTTTCATTTTTATTTTAATTATTTTTTAAAAATATGTGTATATGTGTATGTCTAAGTGTGGGTTTGTACACATGGAGGCAAAAAGAGGGCATCAGATCCCTTTGACTTGGAGTTACAGGCAGATGTGAGCCACCTGAAATGAGTGCTGAGAACCAAACTCCAGGTCTCTACACTCTTAACCACTGATCTTAACCACTCTGTACCCCACTTATTTTATTTTTTAATATCAACATCATACCTTTTTGCTGTGTGATACTCAACTTGCTCAGTTTCTCCATGCTTTGTTGTCTCAGTATGTTCAACTGCCTAAAACAAAAATCTATCACCAGGTGTGAGTTGATGGCTCAGCAAGGACTAGATTTCCCAGAACTCATGTAAAAGTCAAGTGGGTATGATTATACCTGCCTGTGTATAATACCAGCAGGTAAGAGCATAATGGCTTTTTCGTAATGCCAGTACACAAAAGGTGGAACAAATAAGGAACAGATAATCCCTGGAGTTAACAGATGACCCAGAATAGCCTAAATAATGAGCTCTGGATTTAGCAAGACCTCACTATATAAGGTCAAACATGATTGAAGGTGACATCTGATACAAACTTTGGGCTTCCATATGCACACATGTGCACATGTACCACCACACACATGTGAACACGCATGCACATATACATGCATGTATATCACACACACCCCAAAAACAAACAAAATAAACTACCACTCTCCCTTCTTCCAGAAATTCCTGACAATTGAATGCACTTTGCATGGATTACAATTAAATGATAAAAACAAAACTGTAAACAATTTTTAATTGTGTGTATATGTATGCATACAAGTTGTCTAGACATGTACCTCTCCTCTCTTAGTAAGTGATAAAGACATTTTAATGATTTCCATCCCGTTTATTCT
This sequence comes from Mus musculus, assembly GCF_000001635.26. NCBI lineage: Eukaryota > Metazoa > Chordata > Mammalia > Rodentia > Muridae > Mus > Mus musculus. The sequence goes on from NC_000086.7 coordinate 104,183,316, forward strand.
CCAGCTGTGGAGAAATTAAGCATCCCAGCCCACTTAATGGAGCAGAATAAATCACTACTATTTATTCCCCAAGGTAAACTTCCATGGAACCAGCAGCTCTAGAAGGAACTCCCTTTGTGCTCCAAAACATGCTTATTTTAGAGGTGAAAGGATTTCCTTCCATGTCATTGGTCAGACCTCAAGCACTCCAGATGGCTATCTAATTGTCCAGAATGATTTTTTTCAGGAATCTAAGGTTTGATGTCAGCTTTTAAGGAACCAGATCTGGGATGGGAGTTAGAGTGATGGCTCAGTGGATTAAGCAAGCTTGTTACTCTTCTTTTGAAAATTAAAGTAGAATTAGATAATTTCCCCCTTCCCTTTTCTCCCTCCAATCCCTATCTCTACCTCCTTGCTTCCTTTCAAATTCTTTTTCTTTTTTTAATACAACCTTCTGGGTCCATTTAGTGTTGTTTGTATGTATATGATTTCAGGGCTGACTACTTGGTATTTAGTAACCAACTAGACAGCTCATCTGTGTGGTGACTAAGTCTCCCTCTCTTGGCAGTTCTTAGTTATCTATAGTTCTTTGTCAATGGATGGGACCCATGAGATTGGCCCCTTCCATGATAACATGTCTATTGGTATTATCTTTGTTCAGCTCTTGTTTAGGCAGCAGTATTGCTGATGTATCATGCGTGAACCTTCCCTGCCATTTATAGGAGACATAATCTCACACAGATTCCCTGGTCTTCTAGCTCTTACAATCTTTCTGCTCCTTTCATTACCAATGTTTCCTGAGTCTTAGGTACAGGAGTTGTGTTGTAGATGTATTTGCTGGAAGTGGGTACCCCAGAGATTAGTTGTTAACTGTATTTTGACTGAATGTGGTTTTCTATAATGGTCTCTGTCCATTGTAAGACAGAAGTTTCTTTGATGAAGGGTGAAAGTTGGACTTATCTGTGGGTCTAGAGATAAGTGTTTAGAATTCAGTTAGGAGTTATTCTGGTTTATTAAAGTAGTTGTAGTAGGTTCTCCTCTAAGATCCACGACTTCACTAGCCCCAGGGAGTTGGCTAGGTTTACAGTATCTTATCAGCCATGATTTCCCTCCTGTTGAGCAGGCTTTAAGTCCAACTAGACAGCAGTTAGTTCCTGCCAAGATATGAGTGGCACTATTTAATCCTTAGGAATATCTTATCATGGTGCAGCCACTCTGGAAATCAGTATGGAGAACTCTCAAAAAGCTAAAAATAAATCTACCATATGACCCAGCCCTATCACTCTTTGGCATGTGCCCAAAGGACTCAACATCTTATTCCAGAGATACTAGTTCAGCCACATTCACTGCCACTCTAGTCATAGAGCTAGGAAATGTAAACAAACTAAATATCCTTCAGTCAATGAATGGATAATGAAAATGTGGTACCTATACACAATGGAATACTATTCAATTGCAAACAAAATTAAAATAAATCATGAAAATTTTAGGTAAAGAGGTGGAACTAGGAAATATACTGACTGGGTAATTTAGATCTAGAAACACAAACATCTGGGCTGGTGAGATGGCTCAGTGGGTAAGAGCGCCCGACTGCTCTTCCGAAGGTCTGGAGTTCAAATCCCAGCAACCACATGGTGGCTCACAACCATCCGTAATGAGATCTGACTCCCTCTTCTGGAGTGTCTGAAGACAGCTACAGTGTACTTACATATAATAAATAAATAAATAAATAAATAAATAAATAAATAAATAAATAAATAGATTTAGTCTTTAAAAAAGAAAAAAAAAGAAACACAAACATCACATTTTTTCTCTCATATGCATTTCCTAGCTCCAAATCTTCAGATGTGAGTAGATAACCTGGTATAAATGTAGAAGCCATGGAAGTCAAAAGGTACCATGGGTTGTGCTGGAGGAGAACAGCAGGGTACAGGTGATGTGAAGGGGTATATGAGAAAAGGTTGGAGCTTTAATGGGGGCGGGATAGGAGGGCAATACAGAAGGAGAGGAAGAAAAGAGAAAAATAACACTAAGGATGCTTGAAAAAGCCAGAAAGACTCAGAACTTTGCTTACCCAAAATTACATATACTATATACAAGTTACATGTATACTTATCCAAGTATAGTTTAAATAAAGTTATGTCAATTGGCCTGATAATGATTCTCCCTGCCCTAAGAGCCACAGACCATCTAACAAAAATCTCATTACCAGGCACTAGAAACCTTCTTTTGAATTGTTGGTCAGGAAAGTCCAAGAGACTACCAAACAATACAGGCTATTGCTGTAGCCCTTGGTTACCTCCCAAAGGTAAAGCTCTTATTACTGAAAACATTATGTACTTTGGACACAAGCCTTGGAGGATCCTAGCTGTATCTCACCTGAAAACCCTGGTGACTAACTTTCATAGTACCAAAAGGTGCTATGCAAGCTTTCAAGCAAACAAACATATTAAAGCATATATATCTTTACTATTACATGCATATATATATAAATGAGCAAAAAAGAAAACTTGTTCTTCTTGCAGAAGTTCTAGGTTCATTTCCTGGCACCCTCATAGTGGTTCCCAATCATCTATAATCTCAGTTCCAGAGGATCTGACAGCCTCTTCTAATACCTGCGGATACTAGACACATGTGGTGCATATTCGTAGATGTAAGTAAATACTTCATACTACTACATACTTCAGTAATGTTAATGGATTTCTTTTGCAGTGCTAGTATCAAATCTAGGACCATTCATTTACATAAAATAAATATAATTACAAACACACATACAGATAAATTATAATTAAAAATTAAAGTAACCAGATCTGCCCAATGAACAGGAATAAACAAACAATAGTGCAGACAAGTATGATCAGGTAGTTACTGTCTATATGATTGCAATAGCTAAATAGTAAACAAATACCCTAAAATATTTGCTGACAAGATTTCAATGCATAAAAACCTTTCTGAAAAATATGCTTTCTGAAATTATAATCCTTTAAACTATTCTATTTAAGACATATATTAATTAATAAATATAACCTATATCTATTTAAGAAAAAATTAGCAATTACAGAAATATGGAAACTGTATAGGGAAAGAAATAAAAATACTAAAATATAGCAAGTCCTAGATTTCATTTTTCTACATTTCTGTATTCCTCATATTTTATCAAAATAAATCATTTTATAATTAAAATTGTAATTTTACGTTTCTTTTTCTATCTATCTATCCTGTTTGCTTCTTTGTCTGTTTGTTTTTCGAAAAGTTTCAAGTATAGAACAGGGAACCAGGGAGTCTCAAGTATAATACTGGATGTATGTTCTTGTTAAGTTCTTTTTCCTTCTATTTGGTCCATTTGTTCCTTCATAAATGTGTTAGGAAACTGGCAAAGAGTTATCTCTCAGGACCCTTCTCATTTTGCTCTTCAGTATTTTATTGCAAGAACCACTGGGCTAAATGAGCTGTCTAGAATCTTTGCAAGTTGAATTGGTCAATTGGTTGAATTTTTCAATTTTTGTATAACAATATTGTGCGTATTTTATAAAGAAAAATAATGTACATGCACCATTGACTCTAAGGCACAAAGAAGACATAGAACATTTTAAAAAGGTAATCTCCAAATAAATTGTTGAATAGAAAAAAATAGAATGGCACATAATTTAGGATTTTGCTTACATAAAATTAAAAATACTGAATAGTTTTATATATTATTTATGGTTATAACTACATGTACAGAGGTATAAAAACAAAATAGAAAATACACACCAAATTTATCTTTATGCTTGTCCCTGGAAACCAAGGTAAATATGATTAGGCTTGGGGACAGAATTTAACTTGCCTGCTATGTTTCATTTTCTCTTTCTGATAGAAATTGAAAGCAAGCTTACAGCTTGGCAGTGGTGGTGCACGCCTTTAATCCCAGCACTTGGGAGGCAGAGGCAGGAGGATTTCTGAGTTCGAGGCCAGCCTGGTCTACAAAGTGAGTTTCAGGACAGCCAGGGCTACACAGAGAAACCCTGTCTCGAAAAACCAAAAAAGAAAGCAAACTGACATTCAAAGTATTGAAGTTTGTCAAGCTGAGGATATATCCATTATCGATTCTCAGTGTTTTGCAATACTTTTGCTTATTCAAAACAAAATTATATATAAGTTTAAAGAAAAAATGTTGGAATTTTTCTACATACTTCAGTAATGTTAATGGATTTCTTTTGCAGTGCAAGCATCAAATCTAGGACCTTGAATGCATTCTATTACTGAGCTACACTCCTACCCTTCAGGGATTATTTTGATAAATGACAAATGAACTTAACCTTAAAGCCAGAGAACTTGAAAAGACGAGAAAAAAATAACAAGAGAGAAAAAAAAAAGACACAGTTAGTGAGATAAGATAGAGGGCCTGGAGCCTTGATACATCAAAGTCACCAAAGAAACTCAACACATTTCTGCTCTGGTCTGTAAGCCAGAGACTGAACAAACGTGTCTCTTTCAGGATTAGGGCTCCTGGATGGCCCCACTTTATTGTCGTATGACTTTTAAATTCCTTTGTTTAACTGAGTTTTGCAGACAATGCTTATCTCCACTTACCTTTTCATGGTATCTGTTACACACCCAGATGTATTCTGTCATTCCTTTTTGAACCAATATCACACTGGTTCCCGGGAATCATATAGGGAACATAGTTTTCTGAATTCACTTTCTCACAATAACTTAAACTTTTGAGATTTTTAAAAACTTTGTTCTGTTATGAAAGTTGAACCTAATGAAGAGACACTGTTTATTTCCTCCCTTAACTCTCTCTCCCAAGTTATTACCATAGTCAAAAAATAATCTTTATTATCTCAACTTGGAAGAAATCTCTATAATCTTGGCCTCTTTGTTGCATATTTATTGGTCATTGAATCCATTTACTTTTATCAATCCAGTGTCTTCTGGTTTCCTGTCCTGACCCCTTCTGTAATCCCTTTTCGCTTATGTCTCAGGTATAAACTCTAGGCTCTCTTTGCTTTTTGAGGGTACCTTATAATATAATGGTTGTTTTAAATATTTCTTCCCTCTCTGATCCCCTTTCCCACAAAGGAGCTCAAGCCTCTCTTGTCTAACCTTGCTCCAGCCACACAATAAACCAGGAAAACAGCTGCAGTCAAACAACATCAAAGGGAAAGTTAAAGGCTCTATTGAGAACCGAGAAGGAGCAGGTTGGGAAATGAGTCAGGTGAAGCTGAGTATTAAATGCTATGGGTAAAAACAGGCATCATGCATTTGGAAGTAAGATGATGGTCTGGCCTATAATCATCACTATGGCTCAAAGTAGTGTGTTGTGTGGCTCTGAGAAACTCACTTGAATGTTTCTGAGACTCGATTCTTCAAAATGGAAAATGTTGCCATTATGCAAAAGTCAGAGTGAAGAGGAAGCTGCTTCCCTTACATGGTCATTAATATACACATGATGCACATACAGACAGCAAAACACCTGTACATTTAAATAAAAAGAAATAAAAACAATAAAATAAATTGTTCATCAAGCTCAGTAATCTTAGCACTCTTGTGGTCAATGCTGGAGGACTGCGGTGAGTCCAAGGCCAGTCTGAATTTCACAGTGAGTTCCACAGGAACCTACACTACTACAGTATGGAGCTTTGGCTCAAGAACAAAACAAGACAATTTAAATAAGGAAAGGCATCCCTCCCTTGTACTAAGAAACAAGAAGGGGTGGGAAGAGAAAGAAACTGCAGTTGGGATGTATTGAAAACAAAAAATAAGAAAATAAAAAATAAAATAAATAGAATTACCAAAGACTTTAAAGCTCCTGTGACAAAAATGGTTCAATTAGCAATTACAAGTACTTTTGGAACAAAGAGAAAAATACAATATAAAAACAGAGCATATAAAGAAAAGAGCAGAATTTTGGAGATAAGATACAATAATACAGAAAAACCTTCTCTTGGGCAAAATGGAAAGAGCCAAGAAATGAATCAGTTAACATACTAGAATGATGGGAATCATTTCATCCAAGTAAAAAAGAATGACTAGACTCAGGAAAATGTCCAGAGCCTCTAGGAATTATAGAACTAAAGCAAAAAGTTTCCTGTCATCAGAGGAAGCCAAGAATGATAGGAGGTGGGTCAGGAATTTCAAATGATATTCCTTTTCTTGTCTTGTCTTTTCTTTTTCTTGTTAAGTCTTAAAATTGGCAAAGCACACAAACCTTCATACTCAAAAACCTAACTATATTTCAAAGTAGGTTAATTCAAAAACTGCATGCCGAGCCACATCATGGATCATGGTCAAACTTCTTTAAATAATAATAATAATACCTTGAAAGCAGTAAAGAGAGAAATGTAACCTTACTAACAAGGGAAAATAGTTACAATGACAGCTGATTTCTCCTCAGAATCCATGGAAGCTAGAATAGAATGACATATTTCTCAAGAACATTCATAAAAAGAACTGTCAACCTTGAACCTCAGGTCCCATGAAAATATACTTTACGGAAAATATACTACTGTGGAAGGGCAATAAAGAAATTTTCAAAGGGAAGAAAGTTAGAATTTCTTGCTCGTAAACCTGCCTTGAAATAATTGTTAAATGATGTTCTCTAAACAGGAAAAAAAGTGCAAAAACACGATCTTGGAATCTCAGGAAAAAATAACAACAGAAAGAGCAAGGTTAACCTGTCTCAATTATGTTTTACAGCTGAAGCAAAAATTATAATATCTGATATAGCTATAAATACATAAAGAAGAAATACTTAAAACCATTAGGTTATAAATATAATATAGAGTGCCAAAATGTCAATCTTCCTAAGCTATAATAAGTTATAGACCGGCACTCTATAAAATGCTTTCTCTCTCCTCTCCTTTCCTTGCCGCTTTCTGAACCAGTGTCCCCCTATGTAGCCCAGCCTAGACTTAAATTTATCATGTAACTCAGGTTGTTCTCCAACTCAAGATCCTCCTACCTTGGGCTCCCAAGTGTTAAGATTATAGCCATGTGCCACCATGCCCAACCTGGGATAGTTTGTTCAAAATTAGTTTTGCTTTTAAAGAAACTAAGCAGGTACTTACCATACACACCAGTCATCATACCTGAAAATTCATCACAGAAAAATGAAAATTTGTGTTCTCTAAAAAAACCTGTACATTAATGTTTATAGCAGCTTTGTGTGTTGATAGACTAACGTGTAGATAAGCAAAGTCTCTCAGCAAGTGAAAAGCTAAACTGTGGTATAGTGATACTATACAAAACTTTTGAATTGCAAGAAGGAATGAACTATTTACATACAAAACAAATTGGATGACTGGGCCTGATGATGCACACCTCTGATCCCAGCACTCGGGAGGCAGAGAAAGGCAGATCTCTAAGTTAGAGGCCATTCTACTCTACATAGTGAGTTCTGGCTAGCCAGGGTTACATAGTCAGATCCTTTCTTAAACAAACAAACAAACAGACAGACAAGAACAACAAAAACAAAAATGTGGGTGGAGCTGGGGCATTATGCTGCGTGAAAGGAGTCCATGAAAAGCTCATGTCATTTATGACTCCGTTCATGTAACATTCTTGGAATGAGGAAACTATAGATATGGAAAATGGAATAGTGACTATGAAAGTTTGATATGGATTGAGTAAAAGTGCAAAAACTACAATGGGTAAAGCACAAGCAAACCTCTTGTGATGAATAATATTTGTCTTGATCATGTTGGTAGTTATGCAAACATGCATATGGGATATGACGGGATGGAACTATACAGTCAGTATGACTAAGGCAAATTCATGGTTTTGATATTATGCATGGTTATGCAAGGTTGAACAACTGGAAGAACTGGACGAGTGGTACACAAGGCCCCTTTGTCTTTTAATGTCCTATTAACCTACTAATCTATTAATTATTGCAAAAAGGTCCACATGCTACTCCCAGAACCTGTGAATACTTTAGGTTATATGGCATAAGAGGAATTAAGGTTGTAGATCGTGAAGGCGGCAAATCGACTACGCTGAGTTGGGGAGACTGTCTATTCAGGCAGTGCAATGCAATTATAGGAGTATTTATAAGTGGAAGGGAGAGGAGGAAGAGTAAAAATCAGAGATGCAGATAGAAACAATATTGAAGTGATGAGATGTGGGGAAATCAGTCCTCCACTGGAAGGATTGAATATAGAAAGTCTTCACAAAATGTGAAATATAAGTAGTATCCAGAAGCTAAACAATGGCTGGAAATAGAGTTTTGCTCTTATGGTTTCCGAAAGGAACACAGCTATTTTCACACCTTGACTTTAGTCTAGTGAAACACGGTTTAGACTACTGACATCCACAGCAACTGAATACCGATTTATTTTATTTTAAACCACTAAGTTTTGGGAAAGTTTTTTTTTTAAATAGCATCCATAGCAGCACATCCACCAGCCACATAGTTAAAAACTAACTCAGTCAAAGACAGGCAACTAGGGCACTAGGGCACTGGGGCACTGGAGCACTCAGTAAAGTGCTTAGTGCACAATCCTGAGGACATGAGTTCATATCTTCAGCATCTGCATAAAAAGTCAGGTGCAGTAAAGCCAGCACTGAAGAAGAGGTGACATAAGGATCCCAGAGAGTTGCTGGCAAGACCACTTAGTGAACTGTCAAGTTCCAGGTTCACCGAGACCCTGTTCCAAAAAATAAGGTGCACAAGAGGGCATAAATGTGAAATAGGGACTTGTAGAGAGTGCATGGCAAGGATGACAGGGAAATAATAAATAGAGGGTGGAGGGTGAGTGTAACCAGAACACAGTATATATCTATAAAGTTGTAAAGAATAAATTTAATTTTAAAACTTAGACACAACAAGGTGGGGAAGGATTGATGAAGACACTCAATGTCCATCCATCTCTGTCCTTCTCATACCTGCATACTCACATGCATCTGCATACACAAACATGTATAGATTTGTACTCTCAGGGCAATCATCAATATATAATGATGAATGCTACTTTTGCAATCCCACATCACCAATGAAACCAAGGATAGCACATCTTCCTCAGAACTGCAAGGAAAAGAAACATGTTGCTCTTGATTCAATGGAGCCTATTAAACCAAAGGTTTAAGAAGCTAGAATTCGGAGCCGGACCTGGTGACACACGCCTTTAATCCCAGCCCTTGGGAGGCAGAGGCAGGCGGATTTCTGAGTTCGAGGCCAGCCTGGTCTACAAAGTGAGTTCCAGGACAGCCAGGGCTACACAGAGAAACCCTGTCTCGAAAAACGAAGAAAAAAAAAAAAAGCTAAGAAGCTAGAAATCTTGTCTCGGTCCAGTCTGGGATCTATTATCTATTTACTGAGGAATTTTCTGCTCTGTTAAGAAAACTGTACTTATTTTTCAAAGATATAGAATACAGAGACAGTAGAAAAGGTGTACTAAATTAAAAAAAAATAGTCAGAAGACCCAATCACCTAATTTCCTATGACAGGAAAATTCATTTTATGTTTTTTTCTCTTGCTATCCCCAATATCCCAATGCTTAGCACACAGTAGATGCTCAAAAACATTTGATGAATTGTACTGTAAATGATAACTAATAGACCCATTCAGTGTTAGATTCTACTAACCCTCAAACTCTATAATAGTCCAAACTGCTAAGACAAAAATGCCAGAAGCATTTATTCATAAATAGGGATTCCATATATTACCATTCCTCCTGCAAAGCACAGATGTGCCATATGTTTGTTTTTGCAGCGCTTACAGAGATTGGCATTTAATATATGATACTAGAGTTCCAGGATGAAATCTTTTAACTCACTCCAGGATGACTAATAGTCCAAAAAGCCCATGAATCCCAAAGGTCTCATGAACATATCTGTCATTTCCGTCTCTGACCCTATCACCATACCTAACAATTGGTTCCAAGAACAGTCTTCTATTTTTCTCAATCCCTTGGCTAAGTGAAATATTATAGACAGCAAGGCACAAAAGAGATACAGACAGGAGAAAAGTAAGCAAGGTAGAGCTTTTATGTGATATAATGTAATAAATGTTATATTAATTAATACATTAATAATTAAGTTGTTGGGGTGAGAGCTGAACATGCGTATTTTGTTTTCATCTTTTTTCTTTTTTGAGATTGTAATATAATTCCATCATTTCTTCCCAGCCTTTCCTCCCTCTCATAGCTTCTTTTTCATTAATTGTTATTATATGCATGTATATGAAAAAGCATTTTTAAGAAGCCTAAAGTTGAAAAGTCTAGAATTTGTTAAAATGAGACAACTTATTTTGAGTAAGGACAGTAATGTTCAAATGGGTATTAAGTGGCTCTTTTTCATAATAAAAATGCCTATGAAATTGTGCCTATGAAAGTTAATCAGAAAAAAATATTTGGAACAGTAGCTGAGGGCTACAGACCATGAGTATACAACAACATGCATTTTTGAGAATCCTTTCCGTGGCTTTCATTTCAAGTTGCTGTGACCATGACAGGCATATAGCAGGATCTCTGTAACAACTGGGGAAAAGGTTTTTTGTTTTTGTTTTTCGGTGTTTTTTTTTCCATTTGTTTTTTCTTTCGTTCTTATTTAAATTTTATTTTATTTTTAATCTATTTTTTACACTCCATATTCCATTCCCTGCCCCCCTCCATTCTCCCTCTGCTCCCCATCCCATACCTCCTCCCCACCCCACCCTGTCTCCATGTGGATGCCCCCAGCCCCCACCCCACCTGACCTCTAAACTCCCTGGGGCCTCCAGTGTCTTGAGGGTTAGGTGCATCATCTCTGAATGAACACAGACCCAGCAGTCCTCTGCTGTATGTGTGTTGGGAGCCTCATATCAGCTGGTGTATGCTGTCTGTTTGGTGGTCCAGTGTTTGAGTGATGGACTTCCGTTTGTTTTTTGAAACAAGGTTTCTCTGTGTTTCCTGGCTGTCCCAGAACTGGCTCTGTAGACCAGGCTGGCTTTGAACTCAGATCTACCTGCCTCTCTGCCTCTCGGGTGCTGGGATTAAAGGGGTGTGACACCACCTCCTGGTTATGCAGAGGTTTTTAAACTCACAATGCACGACTGGTCTTCCTGAAATGTATGCATATGGTATATATGTAGGTAAACATGCAGTTCTCTGAAGAGCCTGCACTCAGTGGCCTTCAAATTTTCATACCAATTCATGCTGCAATTAGAGATTACTGGTTAGGGAACACTGATCTAAATGGTATTGGTCCTTTTTCTACTCCTCTACTTAGTAAGGCGGTGTATCTTCTGGGTGTGGTTCACTTATTAACAAGTAAAGAAAGAGAAAGTGAGTTTCTGCTTATAGGAGTCATCAAGACCAGCTTCTGGGTTAATAAATCACATGTGCCCAGAACAACATGGCAAACAATGGGAAAGGAGTCGGAAAGAACTTCGTCGTGCCACAAAACTTAGGTTACTGCAGAAGAGAGAAAGGTGATAATTAACGATACATCAACAGTAACAAAATTCACTTACCAGTTTGGCTGTTTAGGTAATCCCCTGCAACTCTTCCTGGCTTTAGACAATCTCTCATGTATTAACAATGGATCTGGTAAAGCTCAACTAGGTAATAAAAGCTTGAAAATATTTACAAATATCACTTCTAACTAGCTTCATTTTTTTCCTTCTTGATTACATTATTATTCCATGATAGGTCAGATTTAGATTGGGGAACCACCTTTTCATTCACTCCTGCTCCCGATTAATGAAGTCCATCACAGAGACTTAGGACTGGGAGGCAGACAACTTAAAAGAGCATCTTGTCTCTTATCATACTTCCCTTAGTGCTAAAGATTTTCTTCATGAATACGGTGGTCAGGATGTACTTTCTAACCCTAAGGTTTCCAGATAAACTTAGAACTCACTGTGTATTTCAAAAAATTTAAAATTATTTTACTTCATGTGTGTGGTGCTCTGTTTACACATATGTCTGTGTACTATGTACATGTCTAGTGCTTTAGGAGGCCAGAAGTGTGTGTCAGAGCCCTTGGAACTAGAGTTACAGATGGCCATGCACTGCCATATGGCTTCTGGGAATCAAACTCCTAGTCAGATCTACCTGCCTCTAAACATGCCTATGCCTCTTGTCTTCTAGATAAAAACAGGCAGTGCCCTTGACCTTTGAGCCTTCTCCCCAGCCCTAACATATTCCCTCTTACCAGCCTTTCATGAAAGCAAGAAGCACTCTCCAATGTGTAGAGGGTACCTCTTTGAGTACATGTGTATGTGCAAACATAGACTTCCATTTTGTGTCGATATCTTTGAACACAATATTCCAATTCTGTCAGACACAAAGCATCAATCTTTCTGAGGATCTTCTACAGAAAGACCTCTTGGCTGACAAATGTAAGGTGAACTAGGTTAAAGAGTCATTGTCTCTCAGAAGCTCACTAGTCTATCAAGTTTTGAAAATTAACTATCAACTCAAATTAGGAAATATGTCTTTTAAAGGTGCTGTACTTTAAGTAATCATAGAATTTTTAAAGAATAAAACAAGTGTGCCACAACATATGGTAACCTACCAATAATCCCAAATAAAAAAATACTTTAACTTTGTTCACATGAAATGAATCTCTTCCTTGTCATCTTTCTGTGGGAAGGCTCTTGTGTATCCCAGGCTGGTCTCAAGTTTGCTATCTAGTTGAGGATGACTTTAAACTTCTTGTCTTCCTACCTTTTCTTCTTGAATGCTGGGATCATAGCTCCACATCCAGTTTAGGTGGCACTAAGGATTGAACATGGAGTTTTATGCAGCCCGTCTCTGAAACAAGACAGGGTCTCACTACACATCCCAAGATTTCCTCGAACTCTCTGTTTCCAAGGTTGACCTCAAGCTCAGGATCTTCTTGCCTCTCAGCCTCTTGTGTGGGGGATTATACCACATCTGGGTTTATGCTTGTTCTTGATGGAGGGTGGGTCAAAATTCCTATGTTTAGATGCAGTGTACAAATCTTGTTCTCCAGCCTTTAGATAATCTGCAGATAGACAGCAGAAGCTTCTTTCTCCAGCTAGTTTGTGGGACACTTGAAAAAAACAATGGGAGAATGAAACTGATAGTTTTCATAGGATTTGGGGACACTTGAGGAAAATGGTACATAATTGCTTAAATCAAAGTCATCTTACTGGAGAGAAATAAGATGATCTATAGACACGCCATTTTGGAAAAAAAATTGTGTGCGTTGTGGATGCTCTTAAGAATTCTGCCAGGGGTTTTTGGAACATTGTATGTAATGCCAGTACTCGGGAGGTGGACGTATGAGGATCACAAATCCAAAAGTAGCCTGGGCTACACACAAGACCCTGTCTAAAAATGAAAAACAAAAGCAAAAAACACTCATGGCTGGAAATGTAGCTCCAAGGTAGAGCTCTTCTCTAGCGTGTCCAAGGCCCTGTGCTCCATCTTCAGCTCCGGGGGGAAAAGGGGAAAAAGCTTGGAACAGAACACAACAAAAGCAAAACAAACGCTAGAAATCCTTTCCGGCTGGAGAACAAGGAAAGACATTAGATCATAGCATTTACAAGAAAAAGGGAGCACATTCCATAGCCAAAGTCTGTGAATCACTATTCAGGACAGAGGGAAGAGACAAAAGATCCTTGCCTCTACCTGGAGCAGGCCTCAAAAAGGCAGCTTCCCTGAACTGCCTCCTTCCCTAAATTGTGATATGCTTACTGTGGCAGGAGGCCGATGTTGTTTCATGTCTGCCTCAAAATACATTTTCTGGATAGCAGTGAAGGTACAAACTTAAAGGTCACCTGAAGTGCTCCTGTCATGGCTCTTTGTTTTGTTCTCAAAGCGTCCTGGACAACCAGCTTAAGTTCTTTATGTCCAACCTTATGACCTTGGATTTGAAAGGGTGCTCTGGTGAGGAACTATTAACTAGGGAGCTCGACTCTTCAGAGGAAGTAAAATAATAAAGGAAAATATAAAGTTTAAATCTGAAATCCTCCAACATGGGAAAAACAATGAAGCCAAAAATGACCTGCTTCTCAGTGAATCAGTCTCCTCTGTATCACTTGTTTGACCCTTCTATCTTCTTTTGCTTACTGCCAGCAGGAACATTTTGACCACGGGTATACTAACACATAAAAAGTTTACATATAACAGTCAAAGGCCAACTAGAATCTCCTCTTACTACAATGGAAGGGGCTTGCAGAAGAAAAAAATCTCTAGAACTGGATTTAGGAGCAGAGAAACTGCAATAAATGCTTCTTTGGTTAAGACAGTCCCTCCCCTAAGCAAATACTTCAGTGAGACTAGAACCTCCACAGTGATTGTGTTAGAGTGCCATGAGCACGTCTTTGAGTGTTTTAAATCCGGCTGTTAGAGCTTTTTCTTTCTCTCTTCTACCTCCGTAAACACAAGCAAAGGGAATCAACAGCACATCTTTAGTTCGCTTTGCTCTCTGGGCAGCTTACAGGTAATCAGATTGTAAAAAAAAAGAAAAGAAAAGAAAAGAAAAGAAAAGAAAAGAAAAGAAAAAGAAAAAGACAGGAGAAAGACAGTGAGTAAAACAGAAAGCAGCAGTGTTCTGCAGTTGTTTGACTTTGGCAACAGGGATATTACAGGTTTGCACGTGTGCCTGCATGTGTGTATGTGTGTGTTAAAAAAACATTGATGCATCGAAGATTTATTCATTGAACAGACTGATTTATTTAACAGACTTGACATATGTCAAATTCTGCCATGTGCTTATATAATTGTTACCCATTTATCCGAGCTGTAATTTAGGCAAATATTTGTTTTAAAAGTATTTTCTTTTAAATGGCTTTCTCTGGCTTGCTGCACAATCAGTGGTTCTTTTTAATTATGTTAACAATAGCTATTTGGTTGGAGTCTGTGAAATCTAATCTTTTCCCTAAACTCTTTTCAGTTTTTTTTCAAGTAATTACTTTCAAGTTAAAAATCATACCACAGGAAGAATTTAAATGTGCACAATATTTTATGTTTTGATATTTTGAATGTTTGGTCTTCAAAAAAAGTTAGTTTCTTGACATATTGTTAATAATCACAGATCTGGTACTATTGAAGTAAAAAAAAAACTGGCTAAAGGGACAAGAGTGTGATTTTTCTTAGCCTAGTTCTGTGGGGCATAGGGGTATGGAGACAGGAAGACAAGCTGGGGGGTGTGCTCTACAAAGAATTAAGTAGAAAAAGACAAAGTAAATGAAATCAAATTTCAAGTCTTACAAATTTTCTTGAATCACCCCACCCTATTTGAACACATGGGCACACACACAAAAATTATGTCTTTTCAACTCAAATACATGCAATCTATCTAGGTTCTGTGGGAGACAATTTTTGCTAAGTATTTCCAAGAAACAACAACAAAATGTCTAATCACTAGCTGCCAGAGGGGCTTTGAATTCCCCTATTGTAAATATGTTGCTTGCAAAAAAGCCCGAGGTTTATTTGACCTCCCTGGTCAAGGAGTATGGAGACTATGTAAGATGTAAGAGTATAGAGACTACATAAGATGTAAGGGTGGGGATAGAGGGAAATCCCACCACCACACAAGTACATTTCTGACCTAGTAAGCAAATACGCTTCTGTTGTTAGTGCTGGGTAAAATGTACAAGTCTTCCAGAAATTAGAGACTGTAATAAAAATGTACCAGCCCAAATTTAAATTGCTCACTAGACAGATGGTTAATTATATTCACAGCCACATATTTCACTGGGATAGAGTTTCAGACACTCAGCCAGTTTTATTTGATTAGCCGGTTTTCTAGTTAATATGTAAAATGACAGTTTCTTAAGGTTTTTTTTTTGTTCCTTTCTAAAAATATTTTTTAATAAGTGTAAAATCTCCTCAGCTATGAGAACATCACTGCTGTAAATAAAATGTTTGGTCATTCTATCCATGCATAAAGATGTGCGACTCACCCCGCAAGTCCCAAATGGTCTCTTGCAGTTCAGAGGAAACCATTAGAGCACCTTTTACTCAGCAAGCAAAATATTCCAGAACTATAAGCACACTCTGCTTCTTCAATTAAAACAGTTTTTTAAATCCCAGCGCTAAAGTATTTTATAAAGATACTTAAAAAAAAGTCCTGCCAACCCCACACACTATTGTGTATTCTCAGACAAGTCTACAAAATGAAACGTTAGAAAAAGCCACACAGTTAAGTATGCTGTTGCGCCTAGAATTTAACAACATGTTGGAAGCCAAAGCCCAGAAGCAAAATATGAGACTTGGTCATTCCAAAATGCTACCAGAAGCTGGACAAAAATCTGAAGTGCTGGTGTCAAAATGGGAATGTCAACTGATTTTTTTTTTTTTTTTAACTTCAGAAAAAGACTAAAAGCCTTGCGCCCGTGGTTCGGTGTCTCACTAATGAGACAGGAGCAGTCATGCTGAAACCACTGGATTCCTCAGCTGAACAGCGCGGTCTGCACACTTTCGGGGAGCGGGGCCGCCCCACGGCCTCTGAGCCCGCAGGGCTGGATAAGATCGAGCCGCAGCAGTGTCCCTGCAGGCGCAGCAGCGACGAGCTCCAGGAGTCCCGGAGGAAAGCGTCAATCTGACGGCAAGGGAGAGCGGGAAAGGGCAGCGGGCCAATTTCCTGCAAAGGTGACAAGCCTGGGCGAGGCTCGCTCGGGCCCCTAACTTCTCGTCGGTCGCCAGCGGCGGCTGCTTGGAGCGGGTGCTGCGAGCCGCCCGTGCCACCGCGGGGTGGCCAGAGGCGCCTGGGGCGCGCGGGAGCCTCGGGCGGGGGAGGCGTCCGTACGGCGGCCAGCGGCGCCTTCGCACCTCTGCAGCTTCGGCCGGGACGCCAGCCGGCGCCCGCCGCGTGCCTACGTTTTCCCGCTCCCTCGGACGCGTGCCTCGGGCCGTGCCACTTTCCCCAGACGCCCGAGGTTCCCCCGGGGTCACCGAACCGATGGGAGGTGGCAGGCGGCTAGCGGCCGCTGCCCTGCGGCAGGCAGGCGTGTGTGAGCGGCGGCGGCAGTGGCGGCGGCTCCGGCCCGCTCCCTTCCCCTCCCCCTCCCCCGGCGGCGGCACACAGGCCTTTCCTAGATTGCAGCGCACGCTCGGCGGCGGCGGCGGCGGCAGCGGCGGCGGCAGCGGCGGGCGAGCCAGGCTCCCTCGCCCCGGCGGCCTCGCTGCCTCCCGCACACAGACAGCACCCGCACGCCATTCGCACACTCTCCCACTCACACACACTCACACGCACGCGCGCGCACACACACACACACACACACACACACACGCTCTCCCCGCCGGCATCCCTTGCTCGGCTCCTCGCTCGGCTAGCCCTCGGTTCCTCGCAGCCGCCACCCCCACCCCCAGCTGCCGCCCGCCGGCTCCAGCCGGCCCGGGGAGCCAGGGAGAAGGCCCGGGGGGGATGGGGGAGGCTGCATGGCAGCGCTCAGACTCACCTCGCAGGCCGCCTCCCGAGGCGCACGTCGCTGGTGGGTCCTTGCTGCCGGCGTCCCGAGCTGGGACGGTCGCAGTCAAGGCTGGGCTGCCGCCGCCGTCGCCGTCGCCGGAGCTGCTAGAGCTGCCGCCGCTGCTCCCGCTCACTGCCGTCTCCTCTGCCTCTGCTCCATGCGCGGGGCCCGCCAGGTGGACGCGCCTCGCTCCGCTCGCTCACTCTGGCTCCGCCGCAGCCGCCGCACTAGATGGAGGCAGAGCTGTCGGGCTCGGGCGCCGAAACTCAGAGGCTCCACAGCCGCCCGCCGGCTCCCAGGACAGCGCTCCTCTCACCGCGCCGCTCGCCCGCGCCAGCACTGCCCGGCTCGCCGGCTGCGCGCGGCGGTGCCCGGAGCCCGCTCTGCACGCGGTGGCTGCGGCTGTCCGCGAGACGGAGACGCGGAGGGCGGTTGCGACTGCCGCTAGCGCTGGGAACACTACTGCTAAACGCTGCCACTGCCGCTACTGCCACTGCTGTGGTGGTGGCGGCGGCGGTGGCTGCTGCTGCTGATGCTACTGGTTTTCCTTCCCGGGTTCTCCCCCCCTGCCTCGGCCCCCTCCTCCCCCCTTTCTCCTCCTCCTCCTCTTCCTCCTCCTCCTCCCCCTTCTCCTCCCTGGGCTGCTTGGCTCAGAGCCTCTGCGGGCTCTGCCTGCTCTCTTCTGCTTCCAGAGCTGCCTCTGCCCATTCAGAAAGGTGCCCAGAGTGGGGCTGCCTCGGCTGCCACCATCGCTATTGCCCCTGCCATTGTTTCCTCCAACACAGCAGTTCTTGTTGGACGCGTTCCCCTCCCTATCCTCCTTCCCCACCACAGCCCTCCCTATCTTGCTCTCTCTTTCCTTACCCTCTCTGCGGTCCCTTCCTCGTGTGTGCCCCCTCCCACCCTGTCTGTCTGTCTGTCCCTCCCGGCGGTCCCCTCAGACGTCCGGGAGCGCGCACTGCGCGGCCACCTGTCATAAAGGGCGCGCACCCCCCTTCCCCACCCCCACCCCGCCCCCCACTCACATTCTCGCAGCCCGCCCAGTCCACGGCGCTGCTGGCTTGTTCTTCCCCTAGCAGACACGCAGCCGGACACCACTCTCCCACGCCTTTGAAGGCAGTTATGTGTTCAGAGAGGGGCGCTCTGAAGTTTCAGGAAGAATATCTGAATGGCTCCATGTATTAAGCCTCTATCCATCCAACCTACCCTTAACTTCAGGCCCCAAGCCCCGGGAAGGTGGATTGTGCTGGAAGGGTTGTAACAAGGCAGAGAATTGGAAAGGGATGAGTTTTTTTAGGAAGTGAAGGAGAGAAAAAGGGATTCTGAATATGGCCGGGAAGGAAATGGGATCTGACTGCTGTCACAGGAAAATTCCTTAGGTGGTCATTTCCCTTTTGACGCCCTGGGAATCAACAGTACAGGAATGGAAAGCGACCCACCGGGGAACACGTAGTATTCAATGAAGCCCAGGGTGTAGGGTTGGGGCCTGAGAGCCACGGTCAGTGCCACTAGAAACCAGGGAGAACGATTAAGTGTTGACGCTAGAGCGGAGAGAATAAAGCTAGCTACTTTGTGTGCACTTGCTCCAGCAAGTCCTTGCCACAACCCAGCTTCCCAGTCATGGAGAGCTCAATTTCAGATTTCTCTGTTTCCACCCTACAGCCTCATTTTCTAAGGTCAGACTTCGAGATCTGCAGTGTGTAAGTCCTCTAACCCTTCCCAGGGCCTCTAGCCTGTCACCTAACCCCTCCCCAGAAACAGCACAGACATGGATAATGTGTATGGGTCAGGAGGGTAGGGGGAGAGATTTTTCAAGGCAAAGTAAAAGATACAGGGGTCGGGTTTAAGTTAAAGGAACGCAGTCCTGACTCTTTCATCCTCTTGCCATGGAGTGTCTGTGTGGGGTGGGGGCAGGTTTTTAAAACTTACACTCACCTAGGGGACACACTTCTGGGTGTGTTTTCAGGGAGGTTTAGCTAAAGGCCACCTACCATTTCACCTTCTTGGAATACTCCTTGTCAGTCCCCTCTTATATTACAGAAACTCATCCTTCAATAATGGCTCATTTCTCAAAGAATCCAAACTTCCTGAGTGTTTACCTGTGTGACAACCACTATGGTGAGCAACCTACACCAATTCTTTTGTTTAATCCTCATAATAAACACATTTTTATTACTTCCATTTTACAGGTTAGAATATTGAACCCTGACAAAATATGCACATCTTGAAAAGAGGAATAGTGCTTTATGTACCTTGCTTACTGTGCAAGTACACTTGCCTCTTTTAGGCCAATGAGATAAATAAAAAATAAAATAAAATTTGACATCCACCCTCAAGTGCAGAAACAAATGTCAAGCATATAAAAATGCCACCATGTATGGCTGGATTTCAATTGCCAGAATGAATTGCTCTTTGCCATTTGATTTCACCTTGGCTAACCACATATGCTGTTATTCTTTTTGAAAGTTAGTTGCCAGCCAGTGCGATGGCTTACTGGATAAAAAGCAGATGCTTCAATTCTGATGCTCCAACATCCCCCTGAGGCTCCCACATGGTAGAAGAAGAAAATCAACATCCAGAAGTGGCTGTTGATTTTGCACACGTGCCATAGTATGTACAAGTACATGCCCCCACACAGGCACACACAAAATGAATGTATAAAGGTCGTTTATTAGCTATCAGTTATTATTTTGTCAGTGTCTCCACTCAAAGACAGCAAGGAACACACATTATAATGAAACAGTTTCAGTGTGTTACTAGTTACAGTGAAGGAGAACATACATCATAAGTCTACTTATGAATGAACTGTGTCCCACCCCAGTACTGTGCTGACGTTCTAACCCTCCGGATCTCAGGCTGTGGCTACTTTTGAAATAGAATAGTTAAAGAAGTGATTAAGTTAAAATATGGCCAAAGTGT
Source organism: Mus musculus (assembly GCF_000001635.26). NCBI lineage: Eukaryota > Metazoa > Chordata > Mammalia > Rodentia > Muridae > Mus > Mus musculus. Next base: position 104,203,564 of record NC_000086.7, read on the forward strand.
GGGCTGCAATCCAGTCTTCCTAGTGTACTTAAGAAGAGGACATTTAGGCACACACAGAGACACCAGGAGCTCACACACTGGGGAAAAGAACATGTGGGACACCATTAGAAGTCAGTCATCTGCTAGCTAAAGAGGCCTTAGGAGAAAGCAAACCTGTCAACAGCTTGCTTTCAGATTTTTTTATTGGATATTTATTTACATTTCAAATGTTATCCTCTCTCCCAATTCCCCTCCCAGAAACCCCCTATTCCATCCCCCTCCCCCTGCTTCTAAGAGGGTGCTCCCCCACCCACCCACTCCCACCTCCTCACCCTGGCATTCCCCTACACCGGGGCATCAAGCTTTCACAGGACCAAGGGCTTTCCCTCACATTGATGTCCAACAAGGCTATTCTCTGCTACATATGCAACTGGAGCCATGGGTCCCTCCATGTGTACTCTTTGGTTGGTGGTTTAGTCCCTGGGAGCTTTTGGGGGGGGCGGAGTCTGGCTGGTTGATATTGTTGTTCCTCCTATGGGGCTGCAAACTCCGTCAGCTCCTTCAGTCCTTTCTCTAACTCCAACATTGGGGACCCCGTGATCAGTTCAATGGTTGGCTGCGAGCATCCGCCTCTATATTATGTCAGGCTTTGGCAGATCCTCTCAGGAGACAGCCACATCAGGCTCCTGCCAGTATAATCTTCAGAAATGTGAGAAAACAGTTTTGTTTTTTGTTTTTTTTTTTTTTTTTGTTTAAGCCACTCTCATTTTGTTATGGCACCCCAAGCAAGCTAATGTAATAAGTAATCATGGGGTAACAGTAAAGAGATGGAATAAAGGGTTTATTATACAATTTGAGATTTGGTCAAGCAGGACAATTTAGGACAGAGGTCTAAGGAAAGTGGAGTTCTGCTCCATGTTAAATACAGTCATAAAGGAAGGGATATGTATGAAATGCCATTTTAATAAGTCTTATCTATATAGAGGTCAAACTAAAGTGAAAACAAGGTTTCTATGGGTGGTACAATGACCTTTTGTCTATGGTTAGACAACACTATGAGCCAGTCTTGTTTTGTCTGTCTTTATCATGTTCTCAGAGGAACTTCATCTGATGTTGGTATTTTTAAAGGTTGTTTTGTCCAACAGAAAATCTTGGTTTGCCTATGAGTGCCAGAGGCAAGCTGGATCTCACGGCACAGGCTTATAATCTCAGATACTTGGAAGGCTATGGTGGGAAGATCAAAAGTTGAAAACCTGCTTCAGCCACAGTATGGGGAAATTATTGATATAGAAAATTATTGGGAAGCCGGGCGTGGTGGCACACGCCTTTAATCCCAGCACTTGGGAGGCAGAGGCAGGTGGATATCTGAGTTTGAGGCCAGCCTGGTCTACAAAGTGAGTTCCAGGACAGCCAGGGCTATACAGAGAAACCCTGTCTAGAAAAAACAAAAAAAGAAAAAAGAAAATTATTGAGATATAGACCAGAGGTTGTATGTGCCTCCCATACACGGAGCCCTAGGTTCAATCCCTAGGTTCAATCCCTAGAACAATCCCTAGGTTCAATCCCTAGAACCAAAGTAAACAAATAAAAAAGATGTTAGAAGCTTCTGCTTCTTTCTCACTTGTGACATCTTAACGCCATCCATTAGCTTTGTAGTTTTAAGTGAGTTTTTTTTCACCTCTCTGTACCTCAATTCTTCATCTGTGATTGAGGAAAATGAGAGTAAATATAAATTGTTATGGGAGCTGAATGTAAATATACAATCATATGATATAATCTGTTATATATCATCTACTGTACATTTGTATTATAAAATTATTTATAAATATATATTCTAAGGACTACATAGTCTTTAGAAAAATGCTTGACACATAGGCAGCCTTCATTAAATGTGAGCTCTTTTCTGTCTATTTTCTCCAACAGTCAATCATAGCATGAATTATATGATTATGCATCTGCGTTGATACTTTCTCCTGTGATAGACTGTGAGCTCTTTGAGAGCAGGGGAAGTAGATATTATTATATTAATAATAGCTAGTGATGATGGCTAATTTTGATTGTCGACTTGACTGGATTTACATTCACCTGGGACATACATGTGTGCATATTCTATAAGTGTAATCCAAACAAGTTTCACTGAGAAAAACGCCCACTCTGAATGTGGACATCACCATACCATGGCCTGGAGTCTCTGGATGAGTAAAAAGAGAAAAAAAGAGAAAGGATGCAGGCTACTTGCATTCATCACTCTCTGCTTTCTAACTATAGACACAATGTGACTAAAAGCTTTATAATCTTTTTCTTATACATTCCCCACTGTGATGGAGAGTGTACCCTTAAATGTGAGCCAATCTTCTTTCCCTGAGTTGTTTTTTTTTTTTAATAAGGTATTGGTCACAGTGGTGAGAAAAGCAACTAATATGCTAATTTTTGCTCAGTAGTTTCAATGATCTTGGCATAGATTTAAATGTTGTTACTCCAAGCAAACTTCTGAGACCCCATCCCTGTCTATAGACTAGCCTGGGTATCCTCCTGTGGGCTTATATAACATCTGTGTTTACCTTAATCTGTACAATTACATGGGATATTAACATTGCTTGTGTTTCTTCTTCCCTTTCTAAACTATTCCTTTTGGGAGAGGAGAACAAGCACTTCAATTTCAATGCTCATGTCAAAGCACAGTGCCTAACACAACAGAAATAATATAAAGACACTGGGTGGGTTTTCACCATGTTCTTTGCTTTGTCTAGGGTGGCTCTCATATCAGGCCAGTCTTTGCACTATTCATAACTCTCCATGTTTTTTAAGACTAAAGAGGTGGCAGAGAATCTCTTATAGAGTGATCTTTCTTACAAAGCACATCCAAATGACAAAATCACTGTGAGACTACAAAGAAAGATATTTTCTTCTGTGAGTCAATGGGCCCTGTTATTTAAGAGCCATTGGTAGCAAATCTATTAGGGTTGGGTAGGATAAAAAGAATCTGAGAGTAGGCCATAAGAGCTTGTATTTTGACCTTAATTCTGTCAAAACCAAGCTGTGTCATATTCAATTAGCCAGACCTCTTTGAGAGTATGTTTTTCTATGAGACATGTAGAGAGCACAACCTATGTATTCACTAAAAATTAGAGCTTGGTAACAAAAAGTAGAGTTTACTGTAATTTCTTTTTAGAGGAAATATTTAACTCCTTTATAATTTTCATATTTCATATCTAGGTGGTTTTAAATCTGTAGACTCTGGAACTAGTATTACAAAGTAACCAAAGCCTTTCAGAATGCTAACCAAAAGCCAAAAATACAATGTCTTCCTGCTGGTTTTATCACCTCCCCAATACCACCTGCTCTTAGTAAAAGGAGGTACAGTGTCTGGAAATGTTTGAGGGCTCAAGAGGTGCTGCCATCCTGGAGTTAAGTCCAGAAGCATCTTTCTATCGTGCTGAGGATAGAAGCAGGGTGTTATTCAGATCGAATTGGTAGTGCCAGAAGGGTAGAAGTTGAATGACATAAATAACATTATTTGCTATCATATACATTTACAATGAAGGGAGCCATCGTATTATTTTTCATATAATACACTGCCATGGTACCCAGAGACTATATAGAAGACATAGTAATGGCTTCTGGCTAAGGATTTATTGGACCTTTCCCTGATTACTTTCAAAAAACGAGACAAAACAACTCAAAGGCATTCAGATTCAGAAGGTCAACAAATTGAAACCAATATTAGCTATTCCAGTTGCTTGAACTGAAACACCTGACGTGTTGAGAGAGTCATTTAAATGCAGTGGAACCAACAAGCTGCCCCCAATAATCCCCTCCTTTGTCTTAAACTGCACTGGAAATGTATAGACCTTGTCCTCCTCACAATGAACAAAAGTTTCCATTTTTCCCTTTCAGCAGACCTTGGAGGTGCCAAGGTATTTCTACCCTATGGGTTATTCATATACTACTGTTTGAGGCCTGTATTTATTAGATCTCCAAAGCTGAAAGAAATAATTAAAAGTATCCCCCCTTTTTTGCTTCAAAGAGGCCTACAGTCTAGTGGATGGAATGTAAACACTGGAAAGCTAAACTCTTGGGGGGCTGTACAGAATGAGGGCTAAGTGAGAAGTAAGAGTATCTCAGATCTTCATGGGAACAAAGAGGTTTCAAGATCCTTGAGCATTCAGCAAGTATGATAGCCCCAGGGAAGTAGAAGCATGCTACATAGTGAGAAGAGCAGATGGAGCATGTGAAAAGGCATGGGCTTAGGAAATGCTGAGGAGGATGGCAAGCAATGTGTTTGGGAATTAGTGACATTTCCAGCATGGCTGAAACCAAGAACTTGCTCCAGGGAACAAGCAAATCTTGGAGGGGATAAGTCAGACCCACTTGGTAGGCTTTAGAACCATAGAATACTTTACCCTTAAATTCTCATTCTCTGCTTTATAAATGTGTAAAAGAAAGATCATGGATACACACTAGATCAGTGGTCAAATCAGTGAATGACCTTTAGGGTTCAGATAATAGCAATGATGAACTTTGTGATTTGTGATGTGTTTTTACAAACATCATGTTATCTATTCATGACCATCTTTTCAAAGGCCCTGCTGGAGAGAATCTAGTCTCTATGCTCCTACTTCCTTGAAATGAACATCTATAATTATCAAGTTGAGCTCACTATCCTAAGCTGCTAAATCAGCTAAGTCTCGATTGCTGAAGGAGGAGACAATGGTGGGGCCCACAAGTCAAGCCACATAAGGAAAGAAATGGATAAGGAAATCAACTGTCTGAAATTTCCCATCCCCTTATCCCCATTTCCTTAGATGATTTGAATACTGTGTTTGGAATCAGTCTGAGAAAGGACAGCTCCTGCTACTTGAAACCTTTCCTTTACAGCAGTGGTTTTCAACCTTCTTAATGCTGCATCCCTTTAATACAGTTTCTCGTGTTATGGTGACCCCCCAACCATTAAAGTATTTTTGTTGCTTCTTCATAACTGTCATTTTGCTACTGTTATGAATCATAATGTAAATATCTGTGTTTTCTGATGGTCTTGAGAAACACTTGTGAAACTGTGGTTCAACCCTCAAAGGGGTGTTGACGCACAGGTTGAGAACTGCCTTACAGGATGAGACCTTGAAACATACTGGAACAAGCTGGGTGACTTAAAGTTAGAAAACTCAGATGTGGGGAAAACTATTTCCATCTTCAGTAGCAAATGGGCACTGGAAGAATCTCCAGATGAAGCTAGCACAAGCAGTTCAGTATGCCCCGTTTCACAGTTCCAGACACTGTCCAAAGATGTTTGTGGACTGGCAGCACTGGAAATTTTAGGAGTAGGGGTAGTGTTAGGGACTATCAAGACCCAGGGCCAGGACCATGGACAGAGATCAGCAGGCCTCATTTGCAAGATCTCATGATGAAGTGCAAATCTCCATCAATCCATCTTGAAACTTTGTGCCTCAGTGGCACTGCAGTTCTGAGGATAATGCGTTGAATGTGTAGTATCAGTTTGGGGCTACCCTGGGTTGTGCACCTCCATAACACCATGCACAATGTGAGCTCTTTATTCCTCTCTCTAGCATGATGTGGACTTTATTTGGTATAGGAGATATTCATTCATAGTGTTGGATGTGCACTCATGGAAATTACAATGTTGTATCATGGTTGAAGAATAGTTCTAAAGTGAAGAAACAAATAGACTAAGCTCAGCTCTATTTCTGGCCTAGGGCTTCTATACCATTAATGAAAGTACCTCCAAATACTTTTATTCATGTAAAAACCAGCACCTCAAAATACCCCACCCTTCTTTACAACAAGAACCCACATGAAGGAAAGGAGAATGAGCTGTGTTTACATGGTTTGGAATCAAATAATCTGGTGTTCTGCCCCTTATTAATATAATCTTGGACATTTACTGAGTTTTCTCAAAGCTATGTAGTCCTCCCATTAGAAAAAAAAACTGATAGAAATAATCTCTATATAACAAAGAACTTGTAAAAGAAGCTCATGAGTTAAGGTATATAAAACATCTCACAAGGAGCTGGGATGATGCTCAGTCAATAAAGAGCTTAGCACATGAGGATGAGGACCTAAGTTTGGATTCTAAATACCCACACAAAAATCAGGGTACGAGAGTACACGCCTGTAAGCCCACTGTTTGGAAGACAGAAATAAGATTCCTGGTACTTTCTGGTAAGCCATTTTAGACAAATTGATGGTTTAGTGAGATGTCCTGTCTCAAAAAAACAAAGTGGTAATGGGGCTGAAGAGATGACTCAATGATTGAGAGTTCATACTTCTCTAGCAGAAGGCCTAAGTTTGGTTCCCAGCACCTATGTTAGATGGCTCACAACTACCTGTAACTCTAGCTCCAGGAGTTACCCCCTCTTCTGGATATTCTGTGTGTACCCCCCCCCATACACACACACAAGTACACATAACTAAAACAAAAAATAAATCTTAAAAAAAATGGAGAGTGATTGAGGAAGATACCTAATGCTGACTTCTGAACTCTACATGTGTGCACACACACGCGCGCGCGTTTGCACACACACACACACACACACACACACGTGTACTCCTATATACCTATGTGCAAACACACATGGTGAAAGACTTGCATAGAATAAATGTCTATTTATAGAAAAATTCCAGAAGCTCTTGAAATCTCCCTTCCTGCAAGGGGGCCTCCCCGATATTTTTTGTGCAGAAGGTGTGAATTTGTTTCTGTCTGTACTTGAAATTCTTAATCAGTTTTCTTTTTACTCTGTTAGTAGCTGTTGATGTTGATAATGGGGATAATAATGATGGTACACTCTGGAGAATAATGACTGTCTGATACCATGGACTAAATGACACCAAATAAAAGACAGTAAAAGATTAATTTAGAAAGGAAACAGAATCTCTGTCCAGTTTTAAGATCTGGCTTTTTCTAAGCTAGCCTCCTAGATTCATTCACATAATCGTGCAAGCCAAAGTCCCAAGAATATTACACTAGGGATTGCAAAGCAAAATGTGTCTTAAGAAACCCCTACCAAGAATGAAGGGTGTGATTCAAAGGAGTAAGTGCAGGACAAGGTAAGGAAAAGGATGTTTTTATTCATCTCTAAAAAACAAACAAACAAAAAAAATGCAATGTTTTTGGCCATATACAAGCCAGCCTACTGGCACCTATGACATGTGGAGTTAACACATACCCTATGTGACTATCTGCTCAGAAAAGACAATATTTGTCTATAACTTGGTTAAGTTACAGGAAATTCCCTTTTCTTATTTCATGCCTCCCAAATTTTCAGTGGCTCTAAAAGACTCAAAAACAAATGTCAAAATCCCTAAGCTAATAACCATGAAACAGCCCCAACCTGTTTTTCCAGCTCCAAACAGCTGGCGTTCCAAATACAGGGACAGTCTCCATTTTCTATCTCCATGTCTTTGTTCTGGTTATTTCCTCAGTCTAAAATGCCCTTTCTGTCCCTTCCAACATTAAAATGCTTTCCTTCCTTTAAGATTTAGCTGAAATATCATATCCTTTCTATAGCCTTTCCTTGATTTTTTTTCCAGGGATGCTACTACAAATTACTGCACTCGTGGTGACTTTAAACAACAAAAATTTGTTATTTCATAGTGCTAAAGGTCAGAAGTTGCCAGAAGAGGCACACTTCCTTCCCTGTGTCAAGGGAAGACTCTTTACACACACTATCCAGATTCTGGTAGTTCCTGCTATTCTATGACTACATAACTACAATCTCACCCTCCATCTTTCTGACCTTCTTCCTTGTGTTTTGTATTTCTTATCTTATATTGGCATTTTTATTGGGTTTGGGCATCACTGTGTTAAGCTAGGATGCGCTTATCTCAAAAGATGCCACTTAATTATATCTATAGAATTTCTTTTTCCTAAATAAGTTTATACCCAAAGTGCCAGGGACTAGAACTTGGACACACTTAGATATCCACATTCAACTTACTACCCTTTCTAGAACAAATTCATATTCTTATCTTTTGGCCTATTGCAGCACACGTTTTTGCTCATAAGATTTTGACGTGGCTGTACTTTTTTCATAACAAGTATGTTGAATACAATCCCACCATCTCTCTCATACATACAAGGTCCTTTGGGCAGAAAGTATCTTATTCATCTCCATGAAACACATTGCTAATCCCAGTATTTGACACACATGGGTATTAATTATTGCTTAAATTTTAAGATGGCTGGCTTTTCTTCCGATTTCAGGAGACAAGGAAATGGCTATAAAAGGCAGGCAGGAAATATCAATAATGGGCCAGGTTATCCTACAGAGTCAGAGAATGAGCAGATTTTCTATAGAAGGCAACTCTAACTTTCTATGATGTTATAACCCAAATAGGAAGGGTTTCTACAGAATCCCCAACTCAAACTATTCTGTCTCTGAATGTTAATATATCTTTCAATGACGATTTCCAGGTATAGCTATGAAAAGGATATATATATATATATATATATATATATATATATATGGAAGTGATCATTCAAGAAAGTATAATGCATGCAATTTTATTGAGGTAAACATCATCTATCAAGAGGTACAACTAATGAAATACTGTCAATGATAAATGGGAAAGCCCATTGCTCCAATACCTACCGTTTTTTTTCTCAACACAACATCCATATTTGGGGAGAGGGCTCCCCATGAAACAATACTGATTACTTATGGTATATATTGTACACCCTTTGCTTGGATCAGAAAACATATTTGCTTACAAGATTCTATCTAATCACCAACCCTTTAAACACCAGAATGTGTTTAAGCATGTGAGCTTACAGAAGGCCACAGAAGGTATATTTGTTATGTCTGCAAGGCCCATAAAACTCTGGGGGAACACTGGGACTAAATCTTTGGAATTGACCATAAGGATTTCAGATTCTGGGATTAAGAATACAGGTGCTGGGCTAAAGGCTTCCTAGAATTCCCCGAGTGGAAGATGGTAGAATGAAGCGAATTTAAAAGTATTTATTCAAAAACATAAGAAAGAAATAAGAACTTTGGGTTGGAAGTCGATTTTATCCGATATTAAAATGGCTACTCCAGCTTGTTTCTTCAGACCATTTGCTTGGAAAATTGTTTTCCAGCCTTTCACTCTGAGGTAGTGTCTGTCTTTTTCCCTGAGATGGGTTTCCTGTAAGCAGCAGAATGTTGGGTCCTGTTTGTGTAGCCAGTCTGTTAGTCTATGTCTTTTTATTGGGGAGTTGAGACCATTGATATTAAGAGATATTAAGGAAAAGTAATTGTTGCTTCCTGTTGTTTTTGTTGTTAAAGTTGGCATTCTGTTCTTGTGGCTGTCTTCTTTTAGTTTTGTTGAGGGATTATCTTCTTGTTTTTTCTAGGGTGTGGTTCCCGTCCTTGTATTGGTTTTTTTCTGTTATTATCCTTTGAAGGGCTGGATTCGTGGAGAGATAATGGGTGAATTTAGTTTTGTCGTGGAATACTTATAAAGAACTCAAGAAGGTGGACTTCAGAAAATCAAACAACCCCATTAAAAAATGGGGCTCAGAACTGAACAAAGAATTCTCACCTGAGGAATACCGAATGGCAGAGAAGCACCTGAAAAAATGTTCAACATCCTTAATCATCAGGGAAATGCAAATCAAAACAACCCTGAGATTCCACCTCACACCAGTCAGAATGGCTAAGATCAAAAATTCAGGTGACAGCAGATGCTGGCGTGGATGTGGAGAAAGAGGAACACTCCTCCATTGTTGGTGGGATTGCAGGCTTGTACAACCACTCTGGAAATCAGTCTGGCGGTTCCTCAGAAAATTGGACATAGTACTACCGGAGGATCCAGCAATACCTCTCCTGGGCATATATCCAGAAGATGCCCCAACTGGTAAGAAGGACACATGCTCCACTATGTTCATAGCAGCCTTATTTATAATAGCCAGAAGCTGGAAAGAACCCAGATGCCCCTCAACAGAGGAATGGATACAGAAAATGTGGTACATCTACACAATGGAGTACTACTCAGCTATTAAAAAGAATGAATTTATGAAATTCCTAGCCAAATGGATGGACCTGGAGGGCATCATCCTGAGTGAGGTAACACATTCACAAAGGAACTCACACAATATGTACTCACTGATAAGTGGATATTAGCCCAAAACCTAGGATACCCAAGATATAAGATACAATTTGCTAAACACATGAAACTCAAGAAAAATGAAGACTGAAGTGTGGACACTATGCCCCTCCTTAGAAGTGGGAACAAAACACCCTTGGAAGGAGTTACAGAGACAAAGTTTGGAGCTGAGATGAAAGGATGGTCCATGTAGAGACTTCCATATCCAGGGATCCACCCCATAATCAGCATCCAAACGCTGACACCATTGCATACACTAGCAAGATTTTATCGAAAGGACCCAGATGTAGCTGTCTCTTGTGAGGCTATGCCGGGGCCTAGCAAACACAGAAGTGGATGCTCACAGTCAGCTAATGGATGGATCACAGGGCTCCCAATGGAGGAGCTAGAGAAAGTAGCCAAGGAGCTAAAGGGATCTGCAACCCTATAGGCGGAACAACATTATGAACTAACCAGTACCCCGGAGCTCTTGACTCTAGCTGCATATGTATCAAAAGATGGCCTAGTCGGCCATCACTGGAAAGAGAGGCCCATTGGACACGCAAACTTTATATGCCCCAGTACAGGGGAACGCCAGGGCCAAAAAGGGGGAGTGGGTGGGTAGGGGATTGGGGGTGGGTGGGTATGGGGGACTTTTGGTATAGCATTGTAAATGTAAATGAGCTAAATACCTAATAAAAAATGGAAAAAAAGAGAAAGAAATAAGAAGCCGGGCTTTAATCCCAGCAGTTGGGAGGCAGAGGCAGGCAGATTTCTGAGTTCAAGGCCAGCCTGGTCTACAGAGTTAGTTCCAGGACAGCCAGGGCTATACAGAGAAACCCTGTCTTGAAAAACCAAAAAGAAAAAAGAAAGAGAGAAAGAGAGAGAGAGAGAGAGAAAAGAAAGAAAGAAAGAAAGAAAGAAAGAAAGAAAGAAAGAAAGAAAGAAAGAAAAGAAGGAAAGAAAGAAAATGAAAGAAAGAAAGAAAGAAAGAAAGAAAGAAAGAAAGAAAGAGAGAGAGAGAGAGAGAAAGAAAGAAAGAAAGAAAGAAAGAAAGAAAGAAAGAAAGAAAGAAAGAAAGAAAGAAAGAAAGAAAGAAAGAGAATGAACAGAATATTTGGACAGGAGAAGGGAAATGTTCTTGTCACACATTCTCCAACATATACTGAAGAAAAGTACCCATGAGGGTGAGAGTATGGAGTGATGAGCCCCAACACTAGGCTAGGCAAGAAGGAATTGGAGCCAAAAATCTGAAAACAGTACTCATACACTTTCCTTTGGGGCTTTGGTTGTGGCCCAGAAGATCTGTAGGATTACCAGTCCACATGCGTACAGTGCTTTCCAATTATAGCTATTTCACACCTACTTTCATGTAGTGTTTAAAAGATGGAAAGAATAGAGAAATCCACACCCTCACACAGTACTAAAATTCCATATTGCACTTGTTACTCATATAATCTTTATGAGATATATAATGTAGACAAAATTATTATTATTATCAGCATTATTAGACTTAACAGTTAGCAGAAAGGGAAGCAAGAGGGGCAAGTGATTTGTTCCCAGTCACACAGTTGATAAGTGGCAGAGCTGAAGCTTTACCAGAAGGATGTAACCACTGCTGCCGGAAGCTGTGTGCTTTTTTCATACCATTGCACTTTTGTACAAGCACTTTGCTCTGCCTGGAACGCCTTTCTCTCCTTCTCTGGTGATCTGCTGCTCACTGTCCAGACTTAATTTGAATGCCATAGCCTCAGTGATGCTTTCTTTGGCCTCTTACACCATCAAGAAAAATAAATGGAAAAATTAATATGTTCAGTTTTTAAAAATAGGACAACGAATGGCTATTTCCTCAGGGCTCTTATGCCGTCTTGTATAGTATAAATATTTATTAGAATATTTACCATATGCATTTGATCATATTTTCTATACTAAGAATTCCTAGCTTCCTGAGGGTAAGGACCATGCTTTCTTCTTATTACTTCTCCATTATTTAGATGTTCCCAGAAACATTTCAAAAATTAGGTGTCTAAGTAAGTGAATGAAGTAAAAATTTCCTGCACAGTCTAACTCTAGCAATAGCCCCACAGCTGACTGCTTTTAAGAAATGTCACTAAAGAACACAAAGTTCTTTCTTGTACATGACTCAGTCAACAAATTAATAAAAAGAATTGACGAATCCGGACCAATTGCCAGGTTCCTCATTCAATATGAGGTCACTTTGACCAGGACCACTATCTCTGTAAAAGGTTCATTAAGTTTCAGGGTTGATATGACCCTGAAGGCAACTCGTCCCACAGAAGATGTCCTCATGTCTCTCTGCCTGAATTCAGATAGTCCTAGAAATGGAGAGAGTTTAGGGGTGGAACCAAGAAGGGGAGATAGGAGAGTAGGAAAGGAAAGAGAAAGGAGACAACAATGGATATAAGGGAGAGAGACAAGCGCTAGAAGGTAAGGGATACCAGAAAGCAGCAGATGTGGCTCTTTAATTCATAAAGTGGACATCATGGGAGTTTGAAGGTGCCAGCTAATTGACACCACCTTCATGTAAAATAGCATTAACTGAACTTCCCAAAGCATATAATTGATGCATTTAGTTACACACTCCCACCCACACAGTGCTGGTGATGACCTCCTGTGCTCCTTACACTGCATATGATTGGTAGCAAAGTGCAGTAAACACAGGCTATGATGTGAAGCAGATGTGAATTTACATCCTGAGCTGGGTGATGTTGACAAGTCACTGTCTGAGGCATATTTGCCTCATATATCATATGAGGATAATAATATTTACCATGTAAGGTTATCTAGATTATGAAGATTAGTGGTGCTGTACACGAAGTACTTAGTAAGTATTCAGTCAACTGACACTAGCTACTTACTATTATGATGCAGTCAGAAAGCTGCCCAAGAGGAAAAAAAAACAGTCTTTGGAATCAAATTTTATTTGAACTATGTTTTGGCTATTTATTAGCTGGATTTCATATCCTCTCAGAGAAATTAACTCCTTCCTTTATTTCAGTTGCTACCTTGCAGAGTTGTATGAAAGTTAGGAGTACAATTTCGGCAGTTTTAATCTTAGCTCTGCCAGTTACTGTGGACCATTAAGTAAATGAGCTAATCAGCCCTTCTCTTCTTCTTTCTGTCTTGGTGCTAGGATTTAAACCTGGAACTGTATGATATTGTCAAGTAACACTCTCTAGTGTTCATTTTCCTCATCTGTCACATGAGGGTAATAATATTTACTGTGTAAGGTTATCTACGTTATGAAGATTAGTGGTGCTGTACATGAAGTACTTAGTAAATATTCAGTCAATTGATGATAGCTACTATTATGATGCTGTCAGAGGCTGCATATCCTGAGTGCTAGGATTACAGGCAAACATCACCACATCTGGTGCCCTGTCCTCCACTCTAAGCCCTATTGCCTACTCTATTTCTCAGTGCTTTTCTTGGAATACCATATAATGTTTCAAGAACTCATTCTGGATATGCAGTATAGGTTCATTCTCGATAAACATGCTAATGGCATCTGACTTGCCTGCTTGTTAGAAGGGATGTGGCTTCTAAACACTGAGCTGCATATCACTTCCTATAAAAGCCAGGTATACTGTTCCTTGTCTAGCAGAAGTCATAGAATAGTGCCTATCCACAGATATGAAAATTCTCTTCTGCACATTTGGTCATTACATCAACATGCTTGAAACTTTGTCTGACCTAATAAACTAGAACTTAAAGTTCTAAAATATTAATGTCCACAAACACATTTGCAACACAGCAAAGTTTGCTAAAAGCACATTTCTGTACAGAGAATCCTAATTTTCTGATTCTCTATTGACTCCTGCTATAAAGTTGAAGGCGTGTTCCCATGGAAACTGTCCCCAAAACGCACTGAATCAAAAGCTTTTGGTGAAGAAGGGTCAACTCTGCTGTGTTGGCAAGGGCTGGGCAAGATTGGACAGTGTGAGAAATGATGTACATAAAAACAAAGTGATACATAAATAGAAAACAGTTCGAGGAGTTAGCAACAAGACAAGGATCCACTCTTGGTTGCATAGCTATGCTTGCCTCCTCCCAGCCTATAGGAAGAATTAAGAGCTTCTACTTTAATCTTTCATTAGACTGCATTTTAACCCCCTTTTCTAATAGTACCCTCTCCGATCCTTTATTCCTCTTATTAAAACTCCACAGCACTTACTACTTAACATACCTGTTATTTTACATATTTATTTATTTCCTCTTCCTCTTCCATAAAAATATAAGCAACATGAGAACATGACTGAGTGTTGTTTCTTTCCCACTGCTGCATCCTTATTATTTGGAACAATACATAGTGATACTTAATGAACAATCATTGAAGGAGTGAACAAATCAAAGAATATTTTTCACTCTGCTCAAGAAGTACCTTTCTTTCTTTCAACCTCCTTTACCTGGTTAACTTCTTCATAGCCGACTCATTACATCTTCAGGGATTTTCCTGAATCTTACACCTTATCCTGGAATGATTCTCTGCCACAGAAGTCTATACCTTCCTATGAAAGAATAAATATGTTTTCTTGTTTGTCTTCTATGCCATTCAAGACAGAAGTTCCACAAAGGCAGGGATTGCATTCATTTGCTAATGCCTACGACAGAGCCTGTCTTGTGTAATTTAGTCAGTTACTCACTGGAACAGGACATTTAAGCTCAAACACTTATGGTTCGTTATTGAATTTGGACATTAAATATAGGACTGAGTGGTCTTTTAATGGATGGTTTTAGGAGAGTGACTGAGAAGCCTTCTAATGAAGAATGCCATAAACCAGAAATAGGAAAACCAGGTAAACAGTGAGGGTAACTAGAGCACTAGCTGTAGGATCCTACAATTCTGCTTGTTCTTTGATACAGATCTTAGGAACACTCAAGCCTGAATCAGAAAGAAAATGTGGAAATGAAGAATAACAATGAAAACAAGCCAAATACTAAAACACAAGGTTTGTTTGGAGATCTTTTGTTTGTTTGTTTGTTTATTTATTTATTTATTTATTTTTCATAAGTACACTGTAGCTAACTTCAGACACACCAGAAGAGGGTGTCAGATCTCATTACAGATGGTTGTGAGCCACCATGTGGTTGCTGGGATTTGTACTCAGTACCTTTGGAAGAGCAGTCAGTGCTCTTACCCACTGAGCCATCTCACCAGCCCGAGATCTTTCTTTTTAAATGCAGCATGAAAATGGAGGCATGGCCTGGCTAGAAAGACAAACCATTGGACAGACAACATGGTCACCTACATCCTCTCTTCATGGCAGCACCATCTTTTATATATATTGACAGTGGTGGTTGTAATGACAGCTGTGCTGGAATACTAGAGACCTGCAGATAAGTTCTATAGGAAAGGAGACTATGGTAGACAACAAACTGTGCTTAAGATTTTGTTTCCTGCATATGTATCAAAAGATGGCCTAGTCGGCCATCACTGGAAAGAGAGGCCCATTGGATATGCAAACTTTATATGCCCCAGTACAGGGGAACACCAGGGCCAAAAAGGGGGAGTGGGTGGGTAGGGGAGTGGGGGTGGGTGGGTATGGGGGACTTTTGGTATAGCATTGGAAATGTAAATGAGCTAAATACCTAATAAAAAATGGAAAAAAAAAGATTTTGTTTCCTAACAGTGCTCTGAAAGAATTCAGAAAAGTAAGATGACTCAGAGGGTAAGATCATTTGGCACATAAACTTAACAACCTGGATTCAAAACTCTGGATTTACAGTGAAAAGAGAGAACCAACTTCCAAAAGTAGTCCTCTGGCCACACATAATCTAGGCAACCATGAATCTGTAGTCTGAATCTGCAGATTTGCCTATTCTGGAAATTTTTTTATATGATTCATGATATGATATTTTGATTTCCATCTTTCATTTAACATGCATTCCACATTCCTGCATGTTATGCCATGTATCCCAAAACCAAGCAAAATGAAACATAAAGTCTATAAATGGAGTACATTTTGTGTTGGCCAGATACTCCTAGGCATAATACCTACCCTGGAGTATGGTTGCTATATATCCAGTGACATTTCATTGTCATTGGAGAAAACTGTTTTTTCCCTTTCCCAAAAGATATCAAATACAGATTGTTTCTTGGTTAGGGGTGGGGGTTTTGTCCACTTCCTCTTCTCAGTGCAGGGTTTGATTGGGTTTGAACCTGTGTAGATTTTAGTTCATGCCTTCACTGTTTCTATGAGTTCACATATGCATCATCCCTGTTGTGTATGAAAGACATTTTTCTTGGAGTCACCTCTGACTCTTAGAATCTTTCCACCTTCATTTCTGCATAGATCCCAGAGCATTGGTAAGAAGTGATTTAATAAATACCACTTTAATTTAGGGCTGAGTGATCCAAAGTCTGTCACTTTCTGCACATTGTCCAGCTATGAATCACTTTCTTAATTCCAATCTGCTGCAAGAAGCTTCTCTGGTGGGGACTGATTGATGCTTGGCTCTATGGGTATACCTCTATGTTATCAGAGTCATTTTATTGCTATGTTTCTTTGGCAGAACAATAGTAGTAAGTTTTCCCCTGGGCACATGAATTATATAGTCTTAGGTTCTTGGTCAGTTCAGCAGTGTAATGTGGGTTACATGTAATCTGGGTTCTGGTGTGGGGCTTAAATCCAATAAAAAGTGATTGGTTACTCCCATAGAATTTGTGCCACTATAGCACCAGTGTATACTGCAGTCATGTCTCAGTGTAGGTCACAGAGTTTGTATGTAACTCAATAATGTTGATGATTACTTTTCTCCTCCAGTAGAGTTCTAAGTACCTAAAGCACTATGAATGTCAATCTGTAGGAGTGAAGCTTCCAGATGGACAACAGGTAGATTTCTCAGGGTTTGATTACATAAGTAAGTTTAGTTGTCAGTGATATGACCTTGTCATCAGGTTAAGAAGAGTAACCAATAGCCATGGCAGTATCCTGTTGGTATATGAAAGCTCTTTGGCCAACAACTTGAGATTCCTAGCAATGGAGATTTTACTTTGTGGTGTAAGATGTCCAATTTTAGGCACTACCTTCCTCATTATATTGTTGTTTCATTTAAATTCCTTTCATAAATGTGCATACTTTAGGAAGCTTCTATGTTAGTAGGTTTCTACATGGCTTTTTAAAGGGCTGTTAGTATTTAATTATCCCTCCATTATTCCTTTCATTACCCTAGAATCCCATCTCCCTCCCCATATAATACCTCTATTTTAGTTTCTCCTTTATCTTTTTATAAAACTACACTCTATTTCTCCTTCCTTTGGAAGGTCCCCATTCTCCCCTCCCCATCACTTGCTAGCTACCTAACTTCAGTGGTTATTTAAATCAAAACACACATATATAAAGCTTAAAAGTGAACCTTCACATATAAGGGGAAACGTGCAATATTTGTATTGGGGGAGGGGAGTTTGAATTACCTTGCTCAGGATGACTTTTTTCCTCAGCACCATCCATTAACTTGAAAATTTCAGAGTTTCATTTTTCTTACCAGCTGGATGGTATTCCACCGTGTAAATATACAACTACATCTTCATTATCCATTCATCAGGTGATAGACATCAAATCTATTTCCATTTCTTGCTATTATGAATACAGTAGCAACAAACACTCTGCAAAAACATAAAGACAGAGCAATGTCTCTGTAGAAGTGTAGAGTCCTTTGAATATATGGTCAAAAGTGGTATAGCTGGATTTTGGGGTAGACATATTCCCAGATTTCTGGAAAATGGCTACATTGATTTCCATAGTGGCTGTGCCAGTTTGTACTCTCTCCCCTTTCCTGAATCCTTGCCAGCCTGTGCTGTCATTTGTTTTTATTAATCTTGGCCATTCTGACTGGGATAAGATGAAATGTCAAAGTAGTTTTATTCTGTGTATCCCTGATGACTAAAGATGTTGAACATTTTTAAGTGTTTCTCGACCATTTGCGTTTCACCTTTTGATAACTCTGTTTAGTGCTATGCTCCACTTTTAAATTGTTTTTTTTTCTTAAAGTTCAGGAGGGATGCTAATTTTTATAAATTCAAGTATAGAGCTGAACCTCTCAGCTCTATACTTGGTAAAGATTTTTTTCCCATTCTGTAGGCTGCCACTTTGCTTGAATTATAGTGCCCTTTGTTATATAGAAAATTTTTAGTTTCATGGGGTCCCATTTGTTAATTGTTTGTCTTAAAGACTACTATCAGTGTTCTGTTCAGAAAGTCATTTCCTTCACCAGTGAACTCTATTCTATTTCCTACTTTTTCTTCCCTTGGGTTCAGGGTATCTAGTACTACATTGGGGTCTTTGATGCATTTGGAGTTGAGTTTATACAGTGTGGTAGATATGGTTCTATTTTTATTATTTTACTTGTAGCTATGCAAATAGCACCATTGGTTGAAGATAATGTCTTTTCTGCAGTGTGAATTTTTGGCTTCTTTATAAAAAAACCCAGGTGTCCATAGGTGTGTGGAATCATGTATGTATCTTAACTTCTATCCCATTGATCAACATAACTGGTTTTTATGCCCATATCATGTTGTTTTATTGTTGTAGCTCTGTGGTACAATGTAAAATCTGGGATGGTGATACCTCCAGATATTCTCTTATTATTCAGAATTGTCTTTGCTTCTCTCTCTCTCTCTCTCTCTCTCTCTCTCTCTCTCTCTCTCTCTCTCTCTCTCTCTCTCTCCCCGTGTGTGTGTGTGTGTGTCTGTTTGTCTGTCTGTCTGTCTCTGTCTTTCTCTTCTCTCTGTGTGTG
The DNA here is from genome assembly GCF_000001635.26 of Mus musculus. Lineage (NCBI taxonomy): Eukaryota > Metazoa > Chordata > Mammalia > Rodentia > Muridae > Mus > Mus musculus. The sequence goes on from NC_000086.7 coordinate 104,222,380, forward strand.
TTTCCATATGAAGGGTTTTTTTTTTCAAATTTCTGTGAATCATGTTGGAATTTTCATGAGGATTGTATTGAATTTGTAGACTTCTTTTGGTAGGGTGGTCTTTTTTCATATTATTCCTATATACCCATGAATACAGGATATTATTCCATCTTCTTTGTCTTCTTCAATTTTTTTCTTTGATATCTTACAAGTGTTTTACTATACAAGTTTTTCACTTGATTGGTTACTGTCATTCCAAAATATTTTGTAAAAGGCATTTTCCCCTAATTTCCTTCTTGGTTCACGTCATTGTACGTAGGAAGGCTTTAGATTTTTGTGTATTAATTTTGTATCCTACTACTTTGCTGAGAGAGTTTATTTATCTAGTGAAGCGTTTAGGGTCACTTATGTATCCTATCATTTGTCAAAAAAAGATATGTTAATTTCATCCTTTCCTAGTTGTATCCCCTCGATCTCCTTCAGTTGTCTTATTGCTCTAGCTAAGCTTGCAAGAACTACAGTAAATAGGTTTGAGATGGTGTCCTTTACTGTTTAGTTTCATGTGGTCCCTTTTACTGTTAGTCTTAGTGCCTGTGCTATCAGTATCCAGTTCAGAAATTCCTTTTCGTCAATGAGCTCAAGCCTATTCCTTACTTTTTCTTCGATGGACTTGTTCTCAATCTTCCTAATGCTGTGACCCTTTAATACAATTTCTAATGTTGTGGTGACCCCCAACCATAACATTATTTTCATTCTGACATCATAACTGTAGTTTTGCTACTGTTATGAATCATAATGTAAATATCTGAGATGCAGAATATCTGTTATGTGATCACTGTAAAAGAGTCATTTGAGCCGGGTGTGGTGGCTCACACCTTTAATCCCAGCACTCGGGAGGCAGAGGCAGGCGGATTTCTGAGTTTGAAGCCAGCCAGGTCTACAGAGTGAATTCCAGGACAGCCAGGGCTACACAGAGAAACCCTGTCTTGAAAAAACAAAACAAAACAAAACAAAACAAAAAACAAAACAAAACAAACAAACAAAAAAAAACCTCATTTGACCCCCAAAAGGGGTCTTGACCTACAGGATGATAACTGCTGTCCTATGTCCTATAACCTTGGGGTCTTTAATCTATTTGGAGTTGAGGTATGGAGAGAGATTAGACATCCTTGTGTTGTTCATAATTTTAATGGAAGTGCTTTGAGTTCCTCTCTTTCTGATGATACTGTCCACGAGTTTGCTGTAAATGTATTGTATTGAGGTATGTCCCCTGTGCTCCTATTCAATCCAGGACTTTTACCATGAAGGAATATTGGATTTTGTTAAAGGTGTTTTCTACATCTAATGAGATGATCATGTGGTTCTTGTCTTTGAGTGTGTCTATGTGTTGGATTATATTTATTAATATAATATGCCGAACGGCTGTATCTCTGGGATGAAACCAACTTGATAGTGATAGATAATCTTTTTTATGTGTTCTTGGATTTGGTTTGGAGGTATTTTATTGAGAATTTTTACATCTATTTTATAAGAGATATTAATGCGGTTTTAGTATCAGAGTAATAGTAGTCTTTTAAAATGAATTAACTTCAGGCTGTATGCCCCAGTGTCAGGGAATGCCAGGGCCAGAAAGCAGGAGTAGGTGGGTTGGTAAGCAGGGGGAGGAGGAGGGGATGGAGGAGGGTGATTTTTGGAGGAGAAACCAGGAAAAGGGATAACATTTGAAATGTAAATAAAGAAAATATCAAAGAAGAGGGAAGTTTTTCTTCAGTTTTTAGTTTGCAGAATAATTTGAGGACTATTAGCATTAGTTCTTCTCTGTAGGTCTGGTAGAATTCTATAATGAATCCAAAGGGCTCTGGGCTGTTTAGGTGGGAAGTTTTAAATTATGACTTCTATTTCTATAAGGGTTATAAGCCTACCTAAACTGTCTTTTTAGATCATGTATATCAAGTAATTTGTTGGGGTTTTTTTTTCTTTTTTGCTTTTTCTAACTTGGTGAAGTACAAATTTTTAAAGTATGCCCTTATGATTCTCTCAATTTCCTTGGTGTCTTATTATAGTGGTCATTTTCATCTTTAATTGTGTTAACATAGATCTACTCTCTCCATTTTTTAAAATTAATTTTGATAAGTGTTTGTCAATCCTGTTGATTCTCTCAAATAATCAACTATTTCACCAATTCTTCATATTGTTCTTTTGTTTCCATTTCATTCACTTTTAGTACTGAGTTTGATTATTTCTTCTTGTCTAATTTTTTGCATGTATTTCTTCTTTTTATTCTAGAGCTTTCAGGTGTGCTGTCAAGTTACTCTTTAATATTTTAAATGTAGGCACTTAGTGCCATCATCTTGCCTCTTCAAACTGCCTTCATTGTGTTCCATAGGTTTGAGAATGTTGTGTTTTTATTTTCATGTAATTCCAAGATAGTTTTCAATTTGCTTCTTGATTTTTGTCTTGTCCAAATTTTATTTAGTAGTGAGTTGCTCAGCTTCCATAAGTTTATATACTTTTTAATTTTTTCTCTTATTTAATTCATAGTGGTCAGATATGATGCAGGATGCTATTTTATTTTTAAAAAACATAAGTCAAGCCAGGCGTTGCGGCACACACCTTTAATCCCAGCACTTGGGAGGCAGAGGCAGGCGGATCTCTGAGTTCGAGGCCAGCCTGGTCTACAAAGTGAGTTCCAGGACAGCCAGGGCTATACAGAGAAACCCTGTCTTGGAAAACCAAAAAAAAAAAAAGAAAGAAAGAAAAGAAAGAAAAGAAAAAAGAACAAACCAAACCAAATAAAAAAAAAAACATAAGCCAAGACTTTTTTTGTGTCCCAATAAGTGGCCAATTTAGAGAAAGATTCTTGTCCTTCTGAGAAGAAAATATATGCTTTAGTGTTTGGGTGAAATATTTTATAGATATCTGTTGTTCTGTTTGGTTTATGATGTTATTTAATTCCAGCATTTCTCTTTTTAGTTTCTGTCTAGATGACCTATATATTGGGAAGAAGAGTGGTGTATTGGAGTCACTCCCTATCACTGTGCTGGGATCAATATTTGATCTTAGCAGTAGTAGTGTTTCCTTTGTGAACCTGGGTATCCTTGGATTTGGTTCATAAATGTTTAGAATTACAATATCCTCTTGGTGGATTTTTTTCTTCAATGATTATGTGGTACCTTCAATAAGTTTTGGTTTGAAGCCTATTTTGTCAAATATTAAAATAGCTACACTGTCTTGTTTCTTTCTTCCATTTGCTTGGGATATACTTTTCTATCATTTTACCCTGTGGTCATGACTGTCCTTGATGGTGAAGTATATTTCTTGAATGCAACAAAAAGATGGACCCTGTTTTCTGTTCTGTTCTTTTTTGTTTTTTTGAGACAGGGAACTCACTTTGTAGACCAGGCTGGCCTCAAACTCAGAAATCCACCTGTCTCCCAAGTGCTGGGATTAAAGGCGTGTGCAACCATGCCCAGCATATCCTATTTTCTAATCAAATCTGTTAATCTATCTCTTTTTACTGGGAAATTGAGACCATTAATATTAATAAGCTTTTTATTAATCCTGTTATTCTGATGTCTTACTCCTTTGAGTAATTGGCCTGGGAATATTTATTACTTGTATCCTCTTGGATGTAGTAACTTCCCTTCTTGTGTCTTCTCTAGTGCTATATTGGTGGGCAGAAATTGCTTAATTTTTTTTAATCATGAAATGTTTTTCTTTCTCTGTTGCTTGTGATTGATAGTTTTGCTGGGTATAGTAGTCTGGGCTGGCACCTGTGGTCTCTTAGAGGTTACAGAACATCCACCCTGGCTCTTATGGCTTTCAGAGTCTCTCTCCAGTGATAAAGTCAAGCATTACTCTAACGGACCTGCCCTCATATATGACTTGACCTTTTTCACCTTCTACTTTTTCTCCAAGATCTGAAATGTTTTCATCCATATTTTGTAATCTGTTGATGAGGTTTTTGTTTGGTTTCCTGAGTTTTTCATTACCAGTTTTATTTCCATTCAGGTATATTTTAGTGATTTTATTTCTTTGTTAATTTCTTCTTTCGTGCCTTGAATTATTTTCATTATTTCATTCAACTATTTGTATTTTCACAGTCTTCATTAGGGCATTTATTCATATCCTTTTAAATGTCTTTGAACATATTCATGCTATTTTGAAGTTTGTGGCTGTACTCAGCTAAATTGTTTTCCTCGAGGCCTAACACAATTGCTGGCTTCTTCAGGAGGCAACATTGTCTTGGTTGTTCATGCTTGTGCTTTTGTACTGGTATCTAGGCATCTGGAGTTATGATGTTTGAGATATTTCTTGGTGTAGATATTTGGTTTTTTCTTTGGTGTGTGGGTGTTTCATTCTTTGGTTGTTGTTGCTCAAACTGAGTCATAACCAAGTGTTATGGCTGTGGATCCCTGGACAGAGAGAGTTTCTGTGAGTCAGTGGAGTCAAAAAGGACTGGAGATGGGCTAGAAGGAAAGGCTGGAAGTTGCTATCAAGAAGAATTAGGGGGAACCTTTGTCCTCATTAAGAGGCCAAGTCTCAGGGATGTGGGTATATATTGTAGTTTTCAAAGTAATTGGATGAAAGTAAAGATATTCTGTGTGAAAATTTCACCTTGGCATGACCTTAGGTTAGAAGGACAATAGTCCTTACTTTTAAAAAAACTAACACAGCCTTTCTTAAAACCAGAGTAAAACTCCAGGAAAATAAAAAAGATGACCTCAGTGTTTGGAAGAGTATCAGGAAGATGCCTGCATACATCTCACTAGATTCTGGTCATTTGGAGGACTAGAACTTAATCCTGTCTCTATTGCACCCTTTCAAGTCCTAGCCTAAAAAGTAAGCACTTAACCTATTGACCATTGGTAACCAATGTACATGCACTGACTGTGTATGAAGACTCAGTGGAATATGAATGATAGTTTCTAATTATCTAAGGTAGAACAAATTAGAAAAATTTCTTTGCAAATCACCAGTTCTCAAAGGTTTGTAAAGTATTGGAACATGTGACTAACTCTATCTTTTGTTTTAATAGTTAATCCTAGCAAAGGTGAAAGACAGAGTCTGGCACCAATGTATGTGAGCATCTTGCTATAAACTATCTCAAATATATTTCTGAACCAAATAAACATACCAACATGACCTCTTTACCTGTTTCCTACAAACACACCAGACTACATATGTCTTCTCGATAATTCTACCCTGTGTCCCCTGAACCCCAAACTCATCCTTTCCTCTTTCATCTCCATCATCTATGTTTATTCTATCTCAGAGTGTCCTCATACTTTTTCACATTTTGATCTCTTTGCTCAAATTGGCATCTCCATTTTTTCTGTCTAGTGAATATACCTACTTATTCACCCTCTCAATTCATAAGTCAAGTTCTTCATGACTTCCTAAGGCAGAAGTAGGCAATTTGTCTTTTATGCTATATACATCTCAATAATAATATATTTTATTACTATAGTTTAAAATTTTTATGACACTTTCACTAAATTCAAAGTTCTAGAGTGGATTTAGATTGAAATCATCTTTATATTACCAGGTTCTGGTGCAGAAGCCATTAAAGATTCAATATACTGAAAAAACTTGTTAATGCTCATTAATATGGTCTTGTTAAGATTTACAACAAAGAGCTGAGCGTGGTGGTGCACACCTTTAATCCCAGCACTTGGAAGGGAGAGGCAGGCGAGTTTCTAAGTTTGAGGCCAGCCTGGTCTACAGAGTGAGTTCCAGGGCAGCCAGGGCTATACAGAGAAACCCTGTCTCGAAAAAACAAATACCAAAAACCAAAACCAAACTAAACCAAACCAAACCAAACCAAACCAAACCAAAACAAAACAAAAAGATTTACAACAAAATTACACTGGCAAATGAATGAACACTTCAAAAACACTTGTATTTAGATGCCCGCAGCGATGGATACAGGGTTTAATAATAGGACCCTTTATATACAAATAAAGGGAAAATTTCCCTTATTAGTTTTGTTCTGTTATTTGATAAAACACCATGACTAAGGCACGTCATGAAAGAAGCTTGTTTGAGCTTATGGTCAGAGAGATAAAAGTTCATGATGGCAAAGTGAAGGCAATGGGATCAGGAAGCTGAGGAGTCCTATTTTGGACTACAAGCAAGAAGCAGAGAGAGCACACGAAGAATGAGTCAAAGCCTTAAGCTCTCAAAGGCAACCTGCAATGACATATATTTTCCAAGCGAGGCTGCACCTCATAAACTGCTCCAAACAGCTCCAAATAGCTGAAGACCAAGTATTCAAATGCTCAAGACTATAGAGTACATTTCTCACTCAAACAACCATACCGCCCATAATGTTTTTAAAAGATATAGTCTCATGTAGCTGGTGCTGAATTCTTGAGCTTTTTTTCCTCTACCTCACAATGCTGGGATTACAGGGCATAGGCCACCACATCGTGCTCAGAGAAATTTATTTTTATCTGAGCTTTAAAAAAAAGGAAAGAAAGAAAAGAAAAACAGTAGCCATGCTTTCAACTATACGAAAGAGGAAGCTGTGGATGAACACTGGAATTTTTACATAAAATATTTTTAATTTAAGAAATGACAAGAAACTTGATTTATTCAAAATTATGGTTACCACACACACACACACATCTCATTAGGTAAACAATTTGAGAGTTCATATTCACATCTTGTTAAAGCAATTATATATGTTTTAGCAAAGAAAAAAATCCCATAATAAGTTGGTTGTTTTGTTCATATGAAATATCTTAATTTTCTTTTTAAATATAGTCTGGCAAAAGAACTCTTCACCATTATTCGTTACTAACCTGCTGAATAGTAGATGATTTCCTCTGGATGACCTCCCAAGTATCTGCTTCAATTAGCTTTGGAAAAAAATGCATTATTTACTTTCCTTATGTAGATGTGAAAATAGTCTAAAAAGAATTTTAAAAAATGAGTCATTACTTTAAGTTTTATTAGAGTGTACCTTCTAAAATAAAGCCTGTTTCTACCACTAAGTTAAAGAACATGCATTAAGACTCTAGCAAATAACAAAAAAGCACTTTTCCAGGAAAAATGTCAGGACTGTTATAGTTAATAATCTGATTCATGAGTCAGATAGAAGGTTGCTCTCAGTGACCTCTGATTTCCATTTCAATGCCAATATTTTATGGTCTATAAAATAAAATCTCCCTAACCTGTGATTTAAATATATTTACTTTAAATAAAATCTACCTCACCACAAACCACATTTGTGAATCAAATCACATTGTCAATGTCTTCCATTACCAAAACCAAAACCAAAACCAAAGGATACCTTTCATAATACAACAATCAGTTTAAAAGCACACACTAGGTCTTGGTGGTAAGGAGGAGAACTCTGTGGTATAACAACTGCAAACATGCACAAAGCTGAGAGTTTCATATCTAGCACCACAAGAAAAAAAAGCATATTCAATAATGTAGAACACTGAGATAAATAAGATGGTACAAACCTAGAATCCCAGCACTTGGAAGGCTGAAGCAGGAGGATCCTTGTTAGTCTGTGGCCAGCCTGGGTTACATATAATGAATACTAAGCATGCCAGAGTTGTTTAGAGATACCTTGTCTTAAAAAACGCAAATGCAAAGTGTGATGGTTCATATCTGGGAGTCAGAGGAATGAGAATTACCTCAATTTTGATGGCTACATGGTCTACATAGATGAAAGCCATGCCAGCCTGGGCTATACAGTGCAACGTTGTCTCAGAAAAATATAGTACTGGGAGGATGGCTATTTGGTAAAAAGATTTGATAAGCACGCATTAGGACCTGAGTTTGGATCCCCAACACCCACATAAAAGCCAATCTGGGACATGAAAGAAGACAAGACAATCCCTGGAGCTCACTTGCCAGACAGTCTGGCTGAATAGGTGACCTCTAAGTTCAGTGGGAGACCCTGTGTCAAAATACAAGGTAGAGCAAAACTAAGACATTCTACATCAACCTCCGCATGTATGGAGAGCAGAAGACAACTTTCAACAGTCAGTTCTATCCTTCCACCATATTGAGGCAGGGTATCTCTGATTTCTGCTCTCCCTGGTCCACAAGCTTCTGGGTGGTTCTCCAGGCTCAACCTCCAGAAAAGAGCTCTGGGGCTGTGGATGTGCCAAGTCTAGCATTTTATGTGAGTTCTGGGAATTTACGTTATGTCATTGTGTTTTCAAGGCTTCCACTGTTACACAGTCAACACCCCCAGCCCCACCCCAAGCACTAATTTTTTTGAAATGTTTGTAATTTGAAGATATTTTCTAAAATTTTAAAATATACTCAGGACACTTTTTGAAAGAACCATCCCTTATCTCATGTTTTTCTTTTAGGGATAATTTCCCTATGCCTTTGTCTTAGATATAGAAATGTCTTGAAGCCTGGCGGTGGTGGCGCATTCCTTTAATCCCAGCACTTGGGAGGCAGAGGCAGAAGCAGGCAGATCTCTGAGTTGGAGGCCAGCCTGGTCTACAAAGTGAGTTCCAGGACAGCCAGGGCTATACAGAGAAACCCTGTCTTAAAAAACAAAACAAAACAAAACAAAACAAAAACAAAAACAACAACAACAACAAAAGAAATATCTTGAACAAAGCTTTAAGAAGCACCTATCTTTGGAAAACTCACAGGCTTTGATACTAATCAGTTTTGTGGATTTAAAGTCCCCTGTGTCCTAGGCAGGCTCATTAATTTAACTGAAATTCAGTTTCAGTAGCTATAAACTGGATGTAGTGGGGATTAAGTGAAATTACGTTTTTCAAATAATATGATCACTATTTATTTTGCTGAAGTCCACAAATGATAATTAACATCTGGAACTCTGAGATTTTCACCAATGCTCTTTTAATTTATAAACATTTCACTTTTAAGTTTTTCATGGGGTGACTTTGCCTACTGTTTTAGCATAAAGAGAAAACAAAAGAGGACAGGGATTTTAAAGACATTTTTTGTGTGACAGACTTTTCTGGAGAAAAACAACACACACACACACACACACACACACACACACACACACACACGCACACAATCTACTCACCCCAGATAGGGAGATTACAACAGACCAAAGTATAGATACGGCAAAAGTTCAACTTGGTGAATCAAAGACTTTTGTTGGGGTTACTTACAGAATTGTGGTTAAGGGTTTACTTATAGGAGCAGAAAAGGCTCTGAGATAGTTGCATCACCAAAGCCCACCCCAGCACGGGTGACAGATCACAAAAGCTGGGAATCTGGAGCACACTGCACAGCCTGCAGGCAGCTTGCATGTTGGAGAGTGTCCTTACCAGGTGGTTCCGTTGGTCTAAGCCTCTTCCAGGAAATTCAGCTGGTCTCTGCTTTTTTTATTTTTTAACAGGCTACCTGCTGGTTTCTGCTTCTTGCAGGTAGCAGGTCTGGCCTCAGAGACTTCTTGAAAAGAGAGGTGCCTACTGAGTCTGATTACTTTCAGGGACTTCCTGAAGATATTTTGAGTGTTTACTTTCTTTTTTAGGGAGCTTCCAGGCCGGATGGAGTGTTTTGGCCTGGGAGGAAACTACCCCAGAACACCGAGCAAAGCTTTCTTACAGATCACAAGCTGCATTCACTGATCTCTGAGCACGGGGATTTTTGAAAACCTCAAGAGATACTCAGTTAGAGCCTCTAGAGATACTAGCTGCCCACCTAAATGCACAAATCAAACTTCACCATGTGACTGCTTTTCACTATAGGAGGTGCCAGATACCCTCATTTTACATACTCAAAACTAGGAAACAGGAATAAAATCACTGGTCTAATTAACAGCCAGTCGATTCACTGAGTGGGTAGTTATTTGTGTCTGTGCTGTGTGGTTATTGTACCTATTGTTTTCTAAGTTCAGGGCAGATTACCATCATAGAAAACACAAATTTTAAAAATTTTTAAAAGACACAAATTCTCAAAGAGCCTCCAGTTCAATAAACACTACTTAATGGCAGGTCCTATGTACTAAACAACTAAGGAGTAAATACAAAGTAGAGTCAGCTTTTCCTAACGTCTGGAAATAGCTTTTGACATAGCAGAGTTGTTGTTTTTTACTTATTTAAAATATTCATCCTAACTTAAGACTGAAATTCTCTCTCCCATCTACTTAAAAACAAAAATACTTTAGTCGTCCATGCCAATGAGGAAAGCAGAAAGTCCTCAAATAAACAAAGTGTCCCATTTATGTAGTGGTTTTAAATTCTCTCTCACAAAACCCTGTTAAATATTATTATTCAATAGAGGGCCACACAGTCTTCATTTCTCTGGAAGATTCAGTATGCTTTTCTTTTTTTATTAACTTGAATGTATTAACACATTTCTAGGTCTCTGAAAGATCAAAGGGTGAATTGTTCTGGGAAAGGCAAACACTGAACTGGATACCTGAATTTAAGTGCCGGTTCCATCACTAACCAGCTGATATACATAGTAGGTAAAATCCCTTGCCTGGCAAGCCTTTCACCCCGTGTTTGAGGCTCAGAACCCACACAAAAACAAATCTATAATTCCGGTACTCCTACAGTGACAGGGGGCAGCAGAGACAGGAGAGTCAGCTACAAATGCATGGACCAGATAGACAGTAACAGAATCAAGAGAAATCCTACCTTAAAACAAGTATCAGTGAGAATCTACATGTGCAACACACACACACATACACACACACCATACACAGTAAATAAGTAAATAGACATACATACACACACACACACACACACACACACACACACACCATACACAGTAAATAAGTAAATAGACACAATAGGGATAGTAATACTAATTTTATAGAGCTAATATGAGATTAAATTATGAAAGTTTCTCATAGTCTTCTTAAGGATTAAATGCTATCCCATTCAGTATATGGACCCCACCTTTCTTTTTCCATTGCCTGTCATTTGCTTGGATCTAATCTACAAGGGGGACTGAGGAATTACACTGTACCTATAAGTTTCAGGTTTTTTGAAGGCTCTCCCTAATGCAGAAGAGCTGCACTAAGTTACATCCCTGCCAATGATGTGCAAAGGCTTCATTTTCACCAATGCTTTGGAGCTTTCATCTTCTCATATATGAGGCAATATCTCATTGTGGTTTTGGTTTGTGTTTTCCTGCTAAGGAGGGTAAACATGTATCAGTTGGTCATTTGTATGTCTTCTGTTTGGGTCCTTTACATAGGTTTTCTTTTACTCTTTATTGAGTTGTTTGTGTTCCTTATATATTTTATACATTAATTCTTACCAGATCTGTGTTATAAACATCATTTGTGTTTCTTACCTAAATTAGTTCTATTCTCTTTTTTGAGATAGGGTCTCACTATGTAGCCCTAACCGGCCCAGCCCATGTCTAAACTACATGTTTAAGGGTGGCCTCAAGCTCACAGAGATTCACATGGCTCTGTTTCTTCTTTTTTTTCTTTTTTCTTTTCTTTTCTTTTTGGTTTTTTGGGACAGGGTTTCTCTGTGTAGCCCTGGCTGTCCTGGAACTCACTCTGTAGATCAAGCTGGCCTCAACTCAGAAATCTGCCTGCCTCTGCCTCCCAAGTGCTGGGATTAAAGGTGTGTGCCACCACTGCCTGACATGGCTCTGTTTCTTAAGTGCTGGGATTCCATTTGTGCATTACTATGCCCAGCATAAATTAGATCTATTCTTTATTAAGTTGATGTCATGATTATCTTAAAAGAAGCTGACAAATTTTTGGCGCATCTTGTTTACTCATCTGTATGAAATATTTAAGAGACTGGGACTTACTTATAATCTTTTTGTGAAAGACAAAACTGCTAAACAGCTAAAAGGTAGGACTATGGCTAGTGTAATAAACGAGACTGCAAGATGATGGTGATGAGGGTGGTGATGATAATGGTGATGATGATGATAATGAATACTGAAGACATCAAAGTTTCAGAAATTAAATCAATATCGTCCAATGTTCTCATTTTAAGCTTAAAAAACAGTGCTAAATGACACAAATGAACTGTAATAGTATTTGCTTGACTATATTCTATATGCCTGTTCTAAGGGCTTGATGTACATTATCTAATCTTCATGATAACTCCCTAATATAAGGATTAGTGTGTTAGAACACAGTTCAACTGAGTGGTGCCATGTGAGGAGAATTCTGAGTGCTTGTGAAAAAAACTCCAAGAAAGCAAGACAAGAGTTTTATGACCTTGACTTCTTCCAAAAACAGAATTGTTCTTGAAATGTGATTTCATGCCCTTCAGGTGTATCAGATAGGAGTGAGTTTACTTCAGATTATTCATTATAATTGGGTTTTGGTTGTTGTTGTTTTGTTTTCTTCTCATTTTTAAATTCTTAATTGATTATTTGGGAATCTCACATCATGCATTCCAATCATGTTCTGATCAAATTCCTAGTGGCCAGCCTACCCCCCCCCCCACCCAGGAGAATTATTCTTTCTCCACCTGCATCTGCACCAGAGTCATCAACTAATAAGAGACATGTGGCTGTCAGCTCTGCCTCAAGAGGTGGGGCCAGCTCTCCTGTGAGAGGTGGGGCAGGCTCTCCCATGCCTGAGAACATTGGCATCAAGGAGCAACCCAGACCATAGACATCCACATGGGCTTCAATGGTAATAAAGGCTGCATACATCTACATGGCCCTTGGCTGTATCAGGACCACCAACCGACTCATTAGCCGAACTGGCCATAGGTCTTAACATGGCCTTAAGTGGCTATACATGGCCACTCACATCAGTATGCCTCCCTACCCCTGCCCAAGACAGTAAAGCCAGAGGACACCACCAACTGCATACAATGGATCTCAGGCTTCATCAAGCCCTGGGGCAGCAGCATGGGTCACATTCATCACCTGGTGGCTTCAAGGACCACCATGGTCCTTTGAGGAGGCCCAATCCAGGAAGTAAACCTTTCTTCATCTCAGGCTGTCATCTTAGCTCTGAACCAGGAGGATCCAGCTGCATCTGCATAAGCTCCAGACCATTGTACACCATCCAGCTGACCCTACTTGGCAGCATGTCACCCACAGCCCGTCGCTGACATCATGTCCCCAGTTCCTCCCAGTTCCTCCTCACTCCATAGCTCATGTACCACTACATTTTTCTATCTGTCCTATGTCTCCGTCACATATTTGTTTATGGTAGTGGTGCCTTAGGTTTCAGGATTGAAGCCAGGGCTTCTTTTTTCTTTTCTTTTCTTTTCTTTTCTTTTCTTTTCTTTTCTTTTCTTCTCTTCTCTTCTCTTCTCTTCTCCTCTCCCCTCTTCTCTTCTCCCCTCTCTTCTCTTCTCCCCTCTCTTCTCCTCTCCCCTCCCCTCCCCTCTCCTCCCCCTCCCCTCCCCTCCCCTTCTCTTCTTTTGGGTTTGTTTGTTTGTTTAATTTTTTATTAGATATTTTCTTTATTTACATTTCAAATGTTTTCCCCTTTCCTAGTTTACCCTCTGAAAATCCTCTATCCCCTCCCCGCCTCCCCAATCCACCCACTCCCATTCCTGGCCCTGGCATTCCTCTATACTGGGGCATAGAACCTTCACAGGACCAAGGGCCTCTTCTCCCATTGATGACTGACTAAGCCATCCTCTGCTACATGTTTTTTAAGACAGGGTTTCTCTCTATAGCTCTGGCCATCCTAGAATTCACTCTGTAGACCAGGCTGGCCTCAAACTCACAGAGATCTTCCTACTTCTTCTTCCTGAGTGCTGAAATTAAAGGTGTACATCACCACTTCTTGGACTTGTTGTTTTCATACCTCTATGGAAAAACATGTTACTGTTCGTGCGGCTTATCCTTGTGACTGTCTAATTTATTCATGTGACTTTTTTTTTTTGGATTTTCAAGACAGGGTTTCTCTGTGTAGCCCTGGCTGTTCTGGAACTCACTTTGTAGACCAGTCCTCACGTGACTTCTTAACCTTCAGATTATAAATTGGTTGATGCTCTGAGAAAATTGGCTATTGCATGAGACTTTAGTCTGCCTCATTTATTGGCTCCATTCTCCCTGATCCCAGTAACTTCAGAGTAGTAAAAACTAGTGCATGCATTTTAGGGATGAAGAAGGTGAAGCACAGGGAGGTTGACGTCCTTAAAGTCATATCATTAGTGGGTAACCGAACAAATATTGAAAGAAATTTCTCTGGTACATTCTTCTTCAAAACTGTGTGTGTACCGGGCGTGGTGGCACACGCCTTTAATCCCAGCACTTGGGAGGCAGAGGCAGGTGGACTTCTGAGTTCGAGGCCAGCCTGGTCTACAGAGTGAGTTCCAGGACAGCCAGGACGATACAGAGAAACCCTGTCTCAAAAAAAAAAAAAAAAACCAAAAAACAAAACCTGTGTGTGTGTGTGTGTGTGTGTGTGTGTGTGTGTGTGTGTGTGTCACTCAAGAGCCTCCATGATCTGGTTCCAGCTTATTTCCACAGTCTTGATTCTTGGGCCTTATCTTCACAAAGTTTATGCTCCAGCAAACAGTTTATTGACTATGTCACATAATTTCTTAACTTACAGCTGTCTTGGTGGTGATGTCTTCTGTTCTCTTTCCTGCTACCCCTGGTCTTCTGAGTTCCAGTCAAATGTCATCCAGTTCACTTATAAGTGACTTCAACCTACTCTGTTCATCTAAGTGCCATTCAAAGTTCCCTTTGGCACAAGAAGGACTTTTGTGATGTTTTTTTCCAAGGACAGAGGAAACAATAGAACCTGTACTTTATTGAGTTCGTTTCCTAAAGTCCTATCAGCTGACTGGTTTATCAGAAAATATGAGACAATGGATAGAAATGGGCCCCTTGAACTGTGACATCACTGTTTGGCAAAGCAGACCCTTTTGAATGTGGGATTATTTTCAGATGAGCCAATTTCTATTTTTCATCTACATTAAAGAAAACTGGAAATGTCAAAATTGAACAAGCAAAGAGGCAAGTAGTTGAAGGAAAAGTATGCAAACAAAATACAGACTTTTAATTGATGCATAAGCAATCATGATCTTGAATTTATAGTGTTTGTATGAGAGTGAAACATGGAATGACTAGAAAAGTTTCGTAGAATTAAGTATGTAAACTCATAGCTTGTGTTTAATTTCAAAAATCTGTGTTCATTTAAAACCTCTGAAGGAAGGGCTTATGCTCTTTGCTGTTAGAGTGATAAGGCCATGATGCTATAGAATGAAGGGTGGCGACAAGCCCAGGTTTTATTTATGTCTGTGTGTGCATGTATAAAAACTACCTCCTTGTTAAAGGATGGCACTCAAAACCCTTTAGAGAGACAGTGACATCTGCTATGGGGGAGTCACACTTGGGACAACTTGATTGACCATTTTTGGCATATGCTGGTCTAAATTGGCTCATCTATTGGCTAACAATCTTTTCTGAAATAGTTCCAACTCTCCAGCAGGCACATTTCCATCTGGTTAAGTTTAGAACTCAAGCTGTGTTTTTTTAAAGGGGAAAAAACATACCTTTCACTGATACTAGTCTAGGCAAAAGGTTCTTACTGTTATCACCCCTGTCCTCCTTTAAAATGCATTTTTTCATTTCCCTTTGTTCATATCTTGAGGTGAATGGTGCATTTGGTACAATTCTTAGAACCTAGGTTTTGAAGAAGAGCAAAGGTG
Source organism: Mus musculus (assembly GCF_000001635.26). Taxonomy (NCBI): domain Eukaryota; kingdom Metazoa; phylum Chordata; class Mammalia; order Rodentia; family Muridae; genus Mus; species Mus musculus. Next base: position 104,237,931 of record NC_000086.7, read on the forward strand.
GTGGATTTTTGAGTTTGTCTTATTTGGAAAATGAAGAGACAAAAGGAAATACGGAAGAAAAATGCGTACATCTGCAAGTTCTGATACACTTGCAGGTATGTCAGGTGTCTGCATTCTCTCAGGGGAGGGAGCTAGACCTGATAAACAGATGCTTACTGAAGGCAGAGCCTTCTGCTGTGTGGTTTTCTCTTTGTTTCTACCTCATGCGCTAGCCTGTGAGACAGTATACCATAGTGTAAAGTCACACAGATGATTAGATGAGAGATGACAATAAGGAAAGCCATGCAATGCATGGCATGTACCAGCAGGATAGTAAATCAGAACCCTGAAGGCTATGGCTTACAATGAGCTCAACAATGAACCTGTTGACCTTTTCTTAACAGTCTGTTCTGAACTTCCGGGTATAAAGTTCCATAGCAGAGTTGACCAGGTTAGCAATGGGAGAGAAGGATGACTTAGTAGACTGAAAGCATATTCATAACCCTGATCTTCACAAAATAGTCAAAGGTGCAGCTAAGTACTCCGTGGTCCCGTCACAGGGTTGGGCTTTAGCAGGTGACTCACAGTTGTTTGTCAAGATCAGAAGTGTAGCAAGCTAGCGATTTTCCGTGTGGAGCCAGAAATCTCAGTGTGTTCAGACTTTTTTTCAATTAAATATTTTAAATTGTCAAATAAATCAAGGCTCACACAGTGTTTCAAAAAATAACAATGTAACTATAGAGCATAATCAGACCCAGGAAACTCAAGAGTGCCACAGGACTACTAACTGAACTCAGATTTCATTCAAGATTCATTGGTATGTATGTATGGAGGGGGGTATATTTCTTTTTACAGTTTTGGGAATATAACACAGAGTCTCACACATAGTAGGCAAATCTAGCCCTTGGAATTATAGTTTTTAAATTAAATTTTATCTCAAATAACTATTACCATCATCTGGATTCAGAAACTATTTTTATCACCAGAAAGAAACCCCCTTTTCCTTTTGTAATCCAACAGGAGTTCTTAATCTGAACTAAGTTTTAACCTCTCTGATATGATTGCCTCTGTCAAGAAATACTCCCTTGAAACTGTGTTCCCAGGTCAAACAGCCAGCCATACCTGACCTCTAGAAGAGCAAGATTTTTCTATTATATCCCTGGTACAAGTAGGAACAGTTTCTATATTGCTGGTTTCCCTTCGAAAAGCTGTAAAGAAAAGGGTTAACATTTTTTATTAGTTGGTTATTTTATTTGTTTACATTTCAAATGCTGACCCCCTTCCCAGTCTCACCTCCACAAACACCCCATTCCCTCCTCACTCCCCTTTGCTCCCATGAGGGTGCTCCCCTACCCAGCCATGCACTCCCACCTCACCCCTCTAGCATCCCCCTACGCTGGGGCAACAGGTTTAAGAGTTGGAAAAATATATGAAGAAAGAATACAAAGAAAGTAAAATATGCCATACATGCACACATGCACATCAATCATCCGAATAACTTACTTCTCACTTCACATTAGTTAACTTGCATCCAAGTGTCTCAAGCCATGGTTGACAGTTAATTCTGTTTTTTTTTTTAGATGTTTCTCCTTCAATCCTTTTTTTGTATTGCATTATAACTTCTTAGACACCTGGGCAACTCATTTGCATTCCAAATTTCCACATGGCAGGTGCCAATCTATATCCTGTTATTTGTGAAATGACTATTCTTAAATCCTATATAAGTTATCCTCTAGGTATGGTTTCCCACCTGACTTTTTAATCTAAGTAATTGGTGGCTAACATAACCTATATTCTTGTCATGTAGATGAGGCCTCTGGTAGTAATTAATATGGTAGTGACATAAAGCCATGTTAAACTATCCTAGTATAGACTTCCATAAAGTAATAGTGACTCAAAGTTGCACTAAGAGGCTCTTCTCTATACATATAAACTGACCAGGAGAAAAGACTATATTCATTTTTACTTGCAGTGTAACAACAACAAAAATCCCCACAAACTTAACTGCTGAAAACACTTATCATTTTCCAGTTTTAGAGCAGTCCGGGAATAGTGGAGTTACAGTTCTCTGCTCAGAGTCCCATGAGACTGAAATAAGAATATTGGCCAGGCTGCATGCCTTTCTGGAGACTCTGGGGAATAATTTGCTTCTTAGCTCATTCAGGTTATTGGAGAATTCATTTCCTTGCAGCTATATGACAGAAGTCCATACTTTTCCTGCTAGCTGTTAGCTGGGAGTGTCCTCAAGTCCTTTGGGCTGTCTCTCTCCGTAAGAAAATCACAATAGAGATGGTTGTTTTATTCCAGGCTAGATGAAACACATCTTTTTTACTGCCCCCCCCCAATCTCTCTACCCTGAGATTATTTGTGCCACATGACACAATCACAAAAGGAATATGTGTTATTTTCCAGTTCTGGAAATCTTATATATGAAATGTACTTGAGGTGAAGAGCAACCTTATGGGAAACATTAAAAACCTGGTTTATATAGGACTTGCTTTTTAAAAAAAAAATGCAGCTGGGCGTGGTGGCGCATGCCTTTAATCCCAGCACTCGGGAGGCAGAGGCAGGTGGATTTCTGAGTTCGAGGCCAGCCTGGTCTACAAAGTGAGTGCCAGGACAGTCAGGGCTACACAGAGAAACCCTGTCTTGAAAAACCAAAAAAAAAAAAAAAAAAAAAAAAAAAAAAAAAAAAAAAAATGCAAGGTCTCTCTATGTATCACTGGCTGGCCCAGAACTTGCTATGTAGACTAGGCTGGCCTGAAAAATCACAGAGATCTGCCTGCCTCTGCCTTTGTAGTGCTAATATTAAAACGTATGCACCATGATATGGGGACATTTTCTTTCTTTTTTAAATCCTTCCCCCCTCTCACTTTTATTAGTTCTTTAAGATTTTTTTGTAAAATTATTTTTATAACATGGCCTCACCCTATCTCCTACATCTCCCAGATCTATCCTCCCCATCCACATCCAACTGTGCACTCTTTATCTTTTTTTAGACTCATTAAGTCCAATTTATACTGTCTGTATACTTGGATGTCTTGTCTTGGATGTGTGGTCTTCATCAAAGAAATCTTACTCTCCCTTTCCCATCAGCTATCAATTGCTAATAGTTCCTTAGCTATGGTGAGACTTTAGGCCCACCTCCCCTTTCCATACTGGAATTTGCTTGGCTTGGGCTTCTACAAGTCTTGTGTGTGCTGTCTCAGCTGCCACAAATTCATATATGCAATTGCCCTTCTGTTTCCAAAAAATACCCCAATTGTCTCCTTGCCATCCATCTTCTCTCTTGTTCTTAAAGTCTTCCCACACCTTCTCTCACAATGATCTCTGAGACTTGGGAAGAGGGGTGTGATAGTAATGTCTGATTTAGAGCTGAGCATTCCTAAGACTCTTATTTTCAGTACCTTGACCACTTGTGGATCTATGTAAATCACCATCCACTGCAAAAAGAAAATTCTTCATTGAAGATTGATGCATTAATCTATGGGTATAATGAGAAGCCATTAGAAGTCTGTTTAATACTGTGTCCACTTAGCAGAATAATAGTAGTAGATTCTTCTCTAGGAGCTATGATCTGTCTAGTCACAGGTTTCTGGCCTCCATGATGCTAAAGAAAGACAATGCTCATCCGGGTGAAACAGGCCTACAAAAGATCAAATAGACAGGACCAGGAAAGAAACTCGCCATGACATATTGTAGTCAAAACATTAAAACCACAGAATAAGGAAATGTTATTGAAAGCTGTGAGGAAAAAGGTCAAGCCACTTAAAAAGGCAGACCTATTAGAATGACAACCGATTAGTCAGCAGAAACCTTTAAAGCCAAAGGGCCTGGAAAGATGTACTCCAAGTAATGAAAGACCACAACTGTCAATCCAGGCTATTAATATCCAAATTAAAGCAAATGGAAAGAGAAAAAAAATTCCCATGATAAAAACAGATTAAAGGAATTTATTACTACAAAGCCACCTGTTAAAAATGCCTTTGAGTAGCCAATTCTCCATCAATAGGTAACAAAATAGACCCCAGAACAATTATTTCAGCCCTTGGAAACATGGATCAGAGCTTGCAAGGACGTAAGCTCCTAAACCAGAAACAAACTATAATTTACCTTACACACTTCAGGAAGCTGAGAGAATCCCTAAATTTCCTATGTGTGCATGGTGTGAAAGGGGTCATGTTTCTGCATTTACTTCAGGTTATGTACTCATATATGAAGTAAAATTTAAATCTAGGAACCTCAGACGATACAAAACATACATTTGTCCTTCTGGGTCCAGGTTACCTGATGTGTGCATGACATGAAAAATATCAAAAGAAACTATTCAGGCCAATACAAAATGTGCTAAGAACTTAGATCTGATGTCTCCTTATTGGAGGTTTATTACGACATTCAATATGCCTTGAACTTGCAGGGTACTGTTTAGAATACAGTAGTCATATGCCTGAGATTTGTGTGAGTTACTAGAGGATGTAGGGAAAGAGAACCCTCATTTGCTGTTGCTGGGATTTTAAACTAGTGCTGTCACTCTGAAAATCAATGTAGATAATCCCTCCAAAGCTAAAAATAGATCTGCCATATGACCCAGCTCTACCACTCTTTGGTATATGCCCTGAAGACTCAACATCCTACTTCACAGACACTTGCTCAGCCATGTTCATTGATGCTCTATTCACAATAGCTAAGGAAGGGAATAACAAACTGACAAATGGATAATGAAGATGTGGCACATATACACAATTGAATGGTATTCATCTGTAAAGAAAAATAAACATTTCAAATACATTAATAAAACTAAACAAGATTATCTTAAGTAAAGTAACCCATAGGTGGAAAATCATTCCATGTTCTGTCTCAACTGAGGTTACTAGTTTCAAGTATTCAGCTGTGAATTCATTACCTGGAGTATATGCAGAAACAATGAAAGATAAGAAGACCATTTCTAGAAGGAGGGGAGCAATAAAGAGGGGAATAACACAGCACAAGAGAGCCAAAACAAAGAGTGGGAAAAATAGGAGGTAGATAATTGAAAAAAAAAGGAGAGATGGGATATGATAAGAATAAGGATGCCTGAAAGGGATTCATACTATTAACTATCTGCCTAAAATACCTATGATACATGTGAGTCAGTATATATATATATATATAATTTAAATAAAATGTTCCCATCTGGGCTGACAATGAAGCCTCACCCCGCCAAAAGCCATAGACCACCTAATAAAACCCCAACACTAAGCATTGTTTATTTGTAATATATAAGACCTTCAAATACAAGCCGGACAGTGGTGGCACACACATTTAATCCCAGAGTTTTGCAGGCAGAGGCAGGCAGATTTCTGAGTTCAAAGCCAGCCTGGTCTACAGAGTGAGTTCCAGCCAGGGCAACACAGAGAAACCCTGTCTCCAAAACCAACCAACCAAACTAACAAAAAAACACCTTTCAAATATATCATTACATTCTGTTTGTGATCTAACTGATTTTTGTTTCTTTCTTTGAAACGGGACCTCAGGCCTCCAGCCTAACCTCACATTTGTTGTATAGTTGATTAGTTGAGGGTGAGCATCAGTTTCTTTTACCCTGTCTCTGTCTTCCAAGTTCTGGGGTTACAGGCATGGACCATCAAGTCTCAATTCTAAATTTTGTTTTGTTTTATTTTTAATATAAACTGCCCTGTTAGAAATGCTTTACCTGTACTTCAGAGTTCTGGTAAACTGTATTTCTTTTACATTTTACTTGATTCTGTAAATGTTTTTAAAGATTTATTTATTTTATTATATGTAAAGTAAAATAATAGACACTGTAGCTGTCTCAGATACACCAGAAGAGGGCGTCAGATCTCATTACAGATGGTTGTGAGCCACCATGTAGTTTCTGGGAATTGAACTCAGGACCTCTGGAAGAGCAGTTCATGCTCTTAACTGTTGAGTCATCTCTCTAGCCCTCTACAAATTTTTTTAAAAAAATTAAAGTGTGTGTGTGTGTGTGTGTGTGTGTCTGTGTGTGTGTGTGTGTGTGTGGTGATGTGCCAGGGCTGGGCATGCCACTCCTTTCATGTAGAGAGCAGAAGGCAGCTAGCTTTCTATTTGGTTTTCTCCTCCCAACTTTACATGGGTTCTGGGGATCAAATTGAGGTCACCAGGCTTGTGTGGCAAGTGTCTACACATTGAGCTATTTTGCAACCCTGAACACAGATATGAGAGTTGAGTAACAAAACCACCCTTATTTATTGTATCAGGACTTACGTGACACTTTACACCCATTAGTGTTTGTTTTATGGATTTGGAACCCAAATATTTGGTGCACATATATTGACAAATGCTGTGTATGTTCATGATGAATTGTGAGTGAATTCCCTTTATTTCTATGTAGCAGCCTCCTTTGCCTCCTTTATTTCTTTGGTTCATTTTGATTTGAGGTCTACTTCATCAAAGGTTTCAGTAGCAATTTCAGCTTGGTTTTGGTTTTGGTTTACTTTGGTAGATTCCTTACTATCCTTTGATTCTCTGTCTATCAGAATCTTTACCATTGAGGTGTGTTTCTTGAACACAACAGATTACTAGATATCTAAACAGATAGATCTAGTTTTTTCAGTTTAGCTAGCCAGTCTGAATTTCTTTTTAAGATTTATTTATTTATTTTATATAAGTACATTGTAGCTGTCTTTAGACATATCAGAAGAGGGCATCAAATCTCATTACAGATGGTTGGGAGCTACCACGTGGTTGCTGGGATTTGAACTCAGGACCTCTTGGAAGAGCATTCGGTGCTCTTAACCACTGAGCCATCTCCCCCCCCCCCCCGAATAGCCCCCTTTTAATAACTACTTGATGGCATTTACTTTTAAGGTTACTAATAATAGATATTGTTTACTATGATACTTTGACCGAGAATGGCCCCTGTAGGCTCAAGTATTTGGATGTTTGGTTCCCAACTGGTAGAACTTTTTGGGAAGGATTAGAGAGTGTGATCTTACTGGAGTACGTGTGTCACTAGGAATAGGCATTGAGATTTCGAAGATCTACCACATTGCCTGTTAACACACACACACTCTCTCTCTCTCTTTAAAGATTTATTTATTATATGTAAGTACACTGCAGCTGTCTTCAGACACACCAGAAGAGGGAATCAGATCTAATTACTGATGGTTGTGAGCCACCATGTGGTTGCTGGGATTTAAGCTCAGGTCCTCTGGAAGAGCAGTCAGTGCTCTTAACTGCTGAGCCATCTCTCCAGCCCATCTCTGTATCTCTTGCTTGTATATCAAGACTGTTTTACTCAGGGTTTCTATTCCTGCACAAATATCATCACCAAGAAGCAAGTTGGGGATGAAAGGGTTTATTCAGCTTACATGTTCACATTGATGTTCATCACCAAAGGAAGTCAGGACTGGAACTCAAGTAGGTCAGGAAGCAGGAGCTGATGCAGACGCCATGGAGGGATGTTACTTACTGGCTTGCCTCCCCTGGCTTGCTCAGCTTGCTCTCTTATAGAACCCAAGACTACCAACCAAGGGATGGCACCACCCACAATGGGCTCGGTCCACCCCCTTGATCACTAGTTGAAAAAAATGCCTTACATCAGGATCTCATGGAGGCACTTCCCCAACTGAGGCTCCTTTCTCTGTGATAACTTCAGCTTGTGTCAGTTGACACACAAAATCAGCCAGTTCAAAGATGTAAGCTTTTAGCTACTATTCCAGTGCCACGCCTGCCTGCTGTTATGCTCCTGGCCTTGATGGTTATAAACTGACACTCTGGAGTTCTGAGCCCAAATTTAAATGCTTTCTTTTGTTGAGTTGTTTTAGATATGGTATTTTGACCCAGCAATAGAAAAGTAACCAAGACATTTACTAATTGCTGAAATATTCTTGGCTATTTTCTTGTGTTTCCTTCTCATTCATCGATGCCTCTTTTGATTTGAATTTAGTACTTCTTGTCAACCAGCTCTTGATTATCTTTATCTTTAATTTATAAAATAAGTTTTGTTTGAATATAGCTTTCATGATTCTCTCTATTCTTATCCAAAAAGGAAAGAAATCTCTGCTATATTTAGTTTACGGTTTTCTAAAGGGAGAAGGAAAAAGAGGTAGGAAACTCATCAGGATTTTTCCATTTGAAAAGTTGTGAATATAGCTCAGGGTTTCAGTTAACAAGAGCTTAAATTACAGAAGCACAATGAGAATATAGAGGAAAGGAAAAACTGGAGATTTCACAGGAGCAAATGTCTGAATGAATAAGCAAGGTTAAATTAATGGGCTCCTTTGACAAAATATTGTATTTAAAGTGATTTTGAAGTTGTCATAAAGACATTAGGGCAATGGGGCTGACTTTAACCAAGTTAAAGAATAAAGGAAGGATTTGCTTGTGAGTAATCCACAAATCTAATAAAGCACAAAACATTATTTTGGGGGTTTCAAATATGTCCTATTCTGGACATGTCTTTGGACAATCAATGGAGGAGCAACAGGCACTAGAGTTTAAAATAAAAGTTTCATTCTAGTGTTAGTTGGGCACTTTGTGGTTTTTCTTGAGTCTTTCATTTTTGCAGTTAATCCACAGAATATTTTCTGCAATGTTCAAATATTTTAAAATAGTTCTCCATACAATTTATGATAGTAAAAGTCTGAGCATCTCTTATGCTTGAATTTAATAGTAAGGAGAACAAGCTGGAAAAAGAAGAGGAACTTAAGTAGAGCCTTATTTGTTCATTGGAGGTAGGGAAGACACTTGGCAGGCTGTTACAAGAATTAAAAGGTAAGAAACTCTGCAATCAGTGTTACACTGGAAATCAATCTTATGTAACATACATTTACTGATTGTCATAGCAATGGCCTTACAATATGATATGGGAATTACAGCAGTGGACAAAACAGTATATAAAGAAAACACAGCATGCAAGTCCGGAAAACTGTAAGGAGGCTGATGCTTTAATAGACGGAAGAAAAAGAACTACATTTGTTTTTTCATAATGAATTGCTTGATTCTCTTGGTTTAGATCCATAGTTGTTGCCTGCCTTAAACTTTACACTTTATTTTAATAGCTCTCAAGTTATGTAAAGAAAATAAATTATCCATCAGAATATAAAAGAACTTTATTCTTCAGTCTAATTGTATTACTGAACTTTTTATCTTAAGAAGTTCAATATGTATGCTTTTGCATATATTCTCACTCTTCTGCCATTTCTTTAAGGCTCCAGGAAACAGACATGATTTTGAGTATACAATGAAGTCATCTCTCTAGGGAATCCTCAGAAATAACCCACAGCAGAGCCAGGACTGGGATGCATCTTTCTTCACTCCTGCTCTAATCTTCACTTCTACTCTTTCTGTAGACTATAAAAAAGTTAAGTCAAATCATTGCCATTTTTAGAAACTGTTGACTATAATTTGTTTAGGACAGTATATTTGTTCCAAACATTAATCACCAGAAACGTTTTAAAAGATACTGCAATCAGAATTTACTTGAGGCAGATTCCAGAGCCTCCACAGCCCTTTAAAGTTTACAGTCTAAATGTTCAACAAGTTTCACTAATAACGGGGACTTTTAAAAGTGTGAGGTGTGTGATATTCCCTGTGAATTTACTGAAAGGTAGGGCAAAACCTGACCTTAACAGCTGCTTTCCCTTAAAACTTGGATCCCATTTGATGCAGGGAATTATTGTCCAGATGCTTTTGTTAGTCATGTTCCTCTGAGACTACTCACTCAGACAACAAATTGAGTTTCTATTACCTGCTGGGTGTGATATAAATTATAACCTGGCAAGTATACATGTAATCAAAGAGGAATAGGAAACCTACCTTGGGGTTAGTAAACATTTGACCCTTTCTTGGGCTGCCAATTCTTGAACATGATATGTACATAGCTATAATTTCTGTGTGCTTATGAGTGTATATATACTATATACATGTGGATATATATACTGAAAATGCATATATAAATATATTTGAAATATTATTTCTGATGACTACATTGATACGGCACGTACAAAATAAGACTGAATTGAACAACGTGGTAATTCCAAGTAAAATGAAAAAGAATAAAGTATAAGTTTTTGTGGGTTTCTTTTTTCTTCCTTTTGAAGAGGACACACTATAATTTGATATAGAGAAAAGACTAGAGTGGGCCTTAAATTACCCAAATGTTTTTATTGTTAATGATCTGTCTTTCCTGATGTAAGTATATTTATTCTAGTTTTGGCATATGATGAAGCCATGTAAGGTAGGAAAATACATTTATTTTCAAGAATGAACTTGCTTAATTTGCACAGCATTCATATATGCCATTCAAAGTCACAGTTAAGATGATGACAGTCTCTGTCCATAAGCCACTTTCCATATTTGACAAGAGGCTACATTTCTGATAAGGCTTGGAGCTTTAAATCACAAATCCGCATCTTATATTCCCCAAATGTTTTGTTCCCAGGACCCTTTTTATTGCCTTCAGACTTCTTGGAGATCCCAAACCACAGCTGATTGTTTAGGTAGATAAATATTTTCTATATTGGATATTAAATTTTGGAAAACTTAATGAATCTGTTTATTATTTTACTTAAATAGGACATCTACAACCTAACAAAGTTATAATTTTTTAAACATTAAAATGTGGCATTTAATGGAGAAAACAATAATTTACTACATGCTACTGAGAAGGTGTTATTGTTTTATAGTTTTTCAAATCTCTTTCTCTCTCTCTCTCTTTTTTGGTTTTTCAAGACAGGGTTTCTCTGTATAGCTCTGACTATCCTAGAACTCACTCTGTAGACCAGGCTGGCCTCAAACTCAGAGATCCACCTGCCTCTGCCACCCGAGTGCTGGGATCAAAGGGGTGTGCCACCACGCCCTGCTCAAATCTCTTTTAATGTGTAGCTTGACTTCATGTCTAATTGTGAATTCAACCTTCTGTTTGTTTGAAGAAAATTTAGATTTAAATGACTTTATGACTGGAAAAGGGAGAAATAGTTTAATAGCTTTGTCTGATAATTTTGGATATTCCCTTTTGATTCTGTAACAAACTTGGAAATTAGTAGTGCTTTTTAAATGAAAGATGACAACATGAACTCTGATATCCTATCAAAGCTTTGTTCCAATTCTGCTACAATTTAATACATTGGTGTATCTTGTGCCTTGAGTGGCACTTTCACCATGTGTGATTTCGGAACAACATACATTAATTATATGGAAAACATTTTGCAGCTTTGGGCAAGACTTCTAAATACTGCATTCCATTATAAAATATCTAGAACACCATACATGTGACCATCACTGATCTCTTCAGAAAAGTCATTGATTGGGAAGCTGTCAGGCTCACAGAGGTAGATTCGGGTTTTTCCTGAAAGCTTAAATGTCACCCTTAGTGAAAAATATTGTCCTTTGTTTTCCTTGCAGTAACATTACTCAGTTTTGAGGCAATGTCTGCTAACTAGCCATGGTTCTTTTGCTAGTTCCCAGAGGACTAAGCAAATCTTTGTGGACCATTCTTCTTTCTTCCCTCCTGTGGACCTTCCTCAGCCCCATCTCCTAGACCATCCCCATTCCTAAGTGTCAGCCTCCAATAATAATACCTGTATCTGGCAACCCCAGTAGCTTCACCGAGCAAGATTTGAGAAGCATTACCTACCAGGCAATACACAGTGACTTTTTTTAAGTATACATAAGCAATTCTAAAAATTTTATCAGGGTACACCTACAGCTGATAACTACTTTCAGCCAAGTGTCTGGATACAAAATAGCCCTCCTATATGCAAAGAAATAAAAAGGCTGAGGAAGAAATCATGGAAACCACACCTTTCACAACAGCTTCAAATAATGTAAAATTCTTGTGGTAACTCTGTCCAAGAAAGTAAAAGATTTGTATGAAAAAAACCTTCAAGTTTTTGAAGAAAGTAATTGAAGAAAATACTAGAAGATGGAAAGATCTCCCATGCTCATGGAACAATAGAATTAACATAGTAAAAATGGCCATCCTACTAAAAGCAATCTACAGATTCAATGCAATTTTTATCGAAATTCCAACATAATTCTTCTGAGACCTTGAAAGAGCAATTCTGAGTTTAATATGGAAATACACACACACACACACACACACACACACACACACACACACGAGAGAGAGAGAGAGAGAGAGAGAGAGAGAGAGAGAGAGAGAGAGAGAAAATACCTAAAACGTATAAGCCTGTGGGAGGTGTCACTATCCCCGATCTCAAGCTACACTACAATAATACAAACAGCATGATACTAGCATTAAAACAGTCACGTTGGTCAATGGATTAAAACTAAAGACACATATATAATTCCACAGACCTATGTACACTTGATTTTTTATAAACAAGCTAGAAATACACACTGGAAAACAATAGCATCTTCAGCAATTGGTGCTGGTCAAATTGGGTATCTGCTTATAGAAGAATCCAAATACAAGCATACTTACCGAAAACTCAACTCTAAATGGATTACAGACCTTAACATAATAGCAGATACACTGAACGTGAAAGAAAACAAAGTGGGGGAATAACCTTTAACTCTTTGGTACAGGAAAAGATTTTCTCACCAGAATGCCAATAGCACAGGCTCTAAGATCACCAACTAATAAACAGGCCCTCATGAAACGAACAAATTTCTGCACTGCAAGGATCCAATCATCCAGATGAAGTGGCAGTCTACAGAATGGGGAAAAAATGATCGGCTTTATATCCAATAGAGGACTAATATCCCAAATATATAAAGAACTCAAATAACTGGATATCAAGAAAACAACTAAGCCGGGCGTGGTGGCGCACGCCTTTAATCCCAACACTCGGGAGGCAGAGGCAGGTGGATTTCTGAGTTCGAGGCCAGCCTGGTCTACAAAGTGAGTTCCAGGACAGCCAGAGCTACACAGAGAAACCCTGTCTCAAAAAAAAAAAAAAAACAAAAAAAAAAGAAAAAAGGAAAAAAAAAAGAAAAAAAGAAAAAAAGAAAGAAAACAACTCAATCTTTAAAATGAGATACAGATCTAAACAAAGAATTCTCAATAGAAGAAACTAACTCAAATGGCTAAGAAGCACTTAAATGTTAAATATCCTTAGTCATCAGGAAACTACAAACCAAAAGTACTTTGAGATTGATTTCACCTTGCAACTGTCAGAATGGCTAAGATCAATCAAATAAATGACAGCTCATGCTGCTGAGGACGTGGAGTAGGGGAGCACTCCTTTATTGCCCTGGAATTGCCAACTTGTACATCCACTTTGGAAATTAGTATTGCAGTACCTCAGGAAGATAGGAATTTGATCTACCTCAAGATCTAGCTGTACTACTCTTGAGCATATTCCCAAAGGATGCTTCATTATACTACAGAGTTAACCAGGTTTCAGAAACTAGCCGGGTGTGGTGGCACACGCTTTTAATCGCAGCACTCAGGAGGCAGAGGCAGGCGACAGCCAGAGCTATACAGAGAAACCCTGTCTCGAAAAACCAAAAAAAAAGAAAGAAAGAAAGAAAGGAAGGAAGGAAAGAAAGGAAAGAAAGAAAGAAAGAAAGAAAGGAAGGAAGGAAAGAAAGGAAAGAAAGAAAGAAAGAATTGAAAACAACCCAGGTGTTTGTCAACAGATGAATGGATAAAGAAAACACAATGGAATATTACAACAACAAGTTCAAAGGGGTAGGGAAGAATGGGATGAGGGAGGAAATATGGAGAGGAACATCTAAAATTTAGGGGCATTTGAAGGGTTTTATGGAAACTTCTTACAGTAGAAGCTTCCTAAAATATGTGGTGGTGCACGCCTTTAATCCCAGCACTCGGGAGGCAGAGGCAGGTGGATTTCTGAGTTCGAGGCCAGCCTGGTCTACAAAGTGAGTTCCAGGACAGCCAGGGCTATACAGAGAAACCCTGTTTTGAAAAACCAAAAAAAAAATATGTATCTATATGAAAGTGATCTAAATGAAATCACCAAATAACACAGGAGATAGAGCTCCAGCTGGATATCTTTCATCACCGTATGAAGTTTCAGTACTAGAAATGAATTACATCAAATTGAGTTGCTGGCCAAAGGGATCCTATGTGAATCCCAAAACAAACCAGGCTATAAATTGTACTCCACAAACTGATGCCGAGGCCACAATGCTGAAAATAATGCCTACACAACTCATTGAACATGGAGAAATTGAGCTGGTACCTGCTTGCAGCCTTTACCCCTACTGGTTAGTGTTCTTGTTCCCATAAGAACATGTTGTTGCATGCTACCAAAAGAGAAAGGTAAACACCAATGGAGTTCCAAACTCTGGGGTTTATACTGGTGTCTTGTCTGGAAGATACATTATTGCAATGATAGCACAAAGCTTGTGGGAATAATCAACAAATGTCTGATTCGATTTAAGACCCATGCCATGAGATGGAACCCATACCCATTGCAGCTTGGGTGACCAAGAACCTGAGTCTACATAGCCCACTGTTCTATAAAAGGAATGTGGCAACAAGATGACTCCTAGTACCATTCTTCTATACTCATAGATCAGTGACTTGCTCAGTTATCCTCAGAGAAACTTCCCCCACAGTAGATTCCAATAAATACAGAAACTCACAGACCGAAAATACACTGAATGTGAGAGACCTTGGATCACTCAGCCCTAAACGAGATGTCTCCATTAAATCCATCGCTTCACGGTTCAGGGAAACCTGCAGAAGAGGAGGTGGAAAGATTATAAAATCCAGAGGGGATAGAGGACACCAAGAAAATGACCTTCTAAACAGAGCAGACTGCTGCATATATATTAACTCACAGAGGGGGAGGCAGTGCACACGGGAACTGCACCAGTATGCACCAGATGGTGTTGGGAGCTATTAAGACAACTCTTGATCTCTGACTTGGGCCTCTCCCCCTGAGAAGAAAAGGGGGTCAAAAGCGGGCCACCAACACATGGATTCTGAGAACCACGGGATGTTCCAGCCCTAGGTCATCACCGATGTCCTGACCACACCCTGATACCACCAAGTTCCTGCTTCCCCGAGTATCTGCCAAAAGAAAGAATTTCTATTGCCTCCCCTCCCATAAGTACTTCTCCTTTTGCTTGTATTGCCCTACCCCTCCCACTGATAAGTATCTGTACTTCCCCTTTTGCTTGTGCATTTAAACCTTGGACCTTTCTCAATACATTGGGGTCTTGATACAACTTCAGAACAGTTTCCGTGTCCTTATTCGTACAAGACACTCGTCTCTCTCTACCCCCCATTTGGTTATTAGGAGGAGGTCCCCTCGAGATCCTCGAATAACTGGACCTGCTGGACAGGTCAAGATGGGGCCTTAGAGCTGATAGGAGATCACATGCCCACATTCCTATCTCCAATTGATAACCACTTGCAAGTGAAAATTTAATTTTCTTCAAGGGAATCTCACTGAGGAAGCAAAGTGCTCTTAAGGGTAGGCCACCAGCCATGCAGAGATGATATGCTAGGGTAGGGTGATATTCAAGGGGGTCCTTCCTCCTCTCAGAGGAGAAGAGGAGGGGAATGGGGGTCAAGCTGTACAAGGGAGTACTGGGAGGAGAGTATATTGGGGAAAAAAGGGTAGGCCCTATGCCCAGAAGTAGATGGCCAATAATAATAATAATAAAAAAGAACTCTTGTTGATTTTCTCAAAGAACCAACTCCTCGTTTGGTTAATTCTTTGAATAGTTCTTGTTTCCACTTGGTTGATTTCACCCCTGAGTTTGATTATTTCCTGCCGTCTACTCCTCTTGGGTGAATTTGCTTCCTTTTTTTCTAGAGCTTTTAGATGTGTTGTCAAGCTGCTAGTATATGCTCTCTCCCGTTTCTTCTTGGAGGCACTCAGAGCTATGAGTTTTCCTCTTAGAAATGCTTTCATTGTGTCCCAAAGGTTTGGGTACGTTGTGGCTTAAAAGGGGGAGTGGGCAGGTAGGGGAGTGGGGGTGGGTGGGTATGGGGGACTTTTGGTATAGCATTGGAAATGTAAATGAGCTAAATACCTAATAAAAAATGGAAAAAAAAAGAACTCAATGGATAGCATCTTTGCAGGTTCCTTGTCTCATGTCATGTCAGAACCACCACGGTTCCATTTTTCTTTTTCTTCTTTCCTTCCTTCCTTCCTTCCTTCCTTCCTTCCTTCCTTCCTTCCTTCCTTCCTTCTTTCCTTCCTTCCTTCCTTCCTGTCTGTCTTTGTTTTGCTGTTTTTTCTTTCTTTCTGTCTCTATTTGATCTATTTTTACCCTATATGTTTTGTATATATATTAGGGCTTCCAGTTTTGTGACTTTATGGGATTCCAGAACGTGCTAACAAATATGTCTCTGTGTCTCTGTTCTCTGTGCCTTATTTTGGGATCTTTTCCTTTTGGGTTTTTTTTCTATTCCAATTTGTTCATTTTTTTTATTTTATTTTGCTTCTTAGATTCCTTTGTTTTCTGATGAGAGACAGAAAGGGGGTGTATCTGGATGGAAGAGGAGGTGGGGAGGAACTGGGAGGAGCAGCAGGAGAGGAAACCATAACTTAAGGAGTGAAGGATTGATTTTGACTCACAGTGTGAAGATATAGTTCACTGTGGCAGCAGGAGTGTGAGACAGCAGTCATATTCATGGGCTAGAAAATGATGAATGCTAGTATTCAGGTCACTTTCTCTTCTTTATCTAATCCAGGACGTGGAATGCTTGTCTAGAGTTAGGGTGAGTCTTCTCATCACAATTAACCCATTTTAGAAACTTCCTCATACATATGCACACAGGTTTGTCTCCTAGGTGATTGTAAATCTTCTCAAATTGACAATCAATATTAAGCATCACAGCCGGGTGTTGGTGGCACACGCCTTTAATCCCAGCACTTGAGAGGCAGAGGCAGGAGGATTTCTGAGTTCAAGGCCAGCCTGGTCTACAGAGTGAGTTCCAGGACAGCCAGGGCTACACAGAGAAACCCTGTCTCAAAAAACCAAAAAAAAAAAAAAAAGAAAAAAAAAGAAAAAAATATATATTAAGCATCACAATTCTACTCTTTATCAATTTGATACCCAACCCAGATACAAGGCATAGACTTTCATCCTTTGTCCTCTTAGGCTCATGGCCATCTATAAAGTAAAATACATTGTCTAACTTCAATAGTCCACCTAGTTCCAACATTGCTCAAAAGTAATCAATCAAGCCGGGCGTGGTGGCGCACGCCTTTAATCCCAGCACTTGGGAGGCAGAGGCAGGCAGATTTCTGAGTTCGAGGCCAGCCTGGTCTACAAAGTGAGTTACAGGACAGCCAGGGCTATACAGAGAAACCCTGTCTCCAAAAA
Organism: Mus musculus; assembly: GCF_000001635.26. Classification (NCBI taxonomy): domain Eukaryota; kingdom Metazoa; phylum Chordata; class Mammalia; order Rodentia; family Muridae; genus Mus; species Mus musculus. Next base: position 104,255,172 of record NC_000086.7, read on the forward strand.
AACAAATAAACAAACAAACAAACAAAAGTAATCAATCTCTTCTAAGACTTAAAAAAAATCTGTCAACTGTGAGCCCTTATAATAATCAAAAACAAGTCACAGAGTAAAGATTCTTGTTGGATGACACAGGAATGGAGATAGGTCGAGGAATGACCAGATGGCTGTTTGTTAAGCCAATTAAAGACACAATAGTGAACAACAGGAAACATTTATTCAATGTGGCCACTTAAAGAACAAAGAGGACCAGTAGGTGAGGCCAAGCCCATCTTCGGGGTGTGAACAAGAGGTTCAGATTTAAATAGCTATCCAGAGGTATTCATAACTCAGCAGTTAGGACAAGGTGTGATTCTACCTGTCACCAATGTCTCCGCTCTAATCTCTCCTAAAAGGTCATCTGACAAACTATAAATCTTTTTCCAGGAGACAAGTTCTGCCTCTAGCTGACCCAGGGCTTCAGACTTCTCAAACTTTTTTTCTCTCAGCATGAAATTCTTGGGGTCCATTGTTTCAATAATTGGATAATCAAAGGTAGGGGCACACAGGTCTGTTTGAAAATATCTTTATTCCTGTCAGGACAGTTACAGCCACATAGCCTATCAGCAAGATCATGGGGCTGCTGGTCTCATGTATTCACTAAGGAGAGAGAAAGACAGTGAGAGGCAGAGAGAGACAGAAAGAGACAGAGAGACAGAAACAAAGAGAGGCAGAGAGACAGAGAGAGACAGAGACAGGGAGACAGAGACACACTGAGACACACAGACACACAAAGATGTCCAGAGACACACACACAAAGAGGGGCAGAGATAGGAAAATACTGGTACTCAGCTTGGTTTCTCCTTTCTATTTGGATGGGGCTCTTAACTCATCAAATGGTGCAACTCACATTTATGGTAGACCTTCCTACCTCAATTAACTCAACCTATTAACTCCCTCACTACCTGTATGATGTTGGATGTGGAAGCACAACTGTAACCCCAGCACTTTGGTGGATGAGGCAGCAGGTCTGTGAGCTTGAGGGTAGCCTACTTAGCATGTCCCAAGTCACCCTGAGTCACATACTGAGACACTGTTTCAAAACAATAACAAATCAAAAATATTGAAGAAAGACTTCATGTTCCCAGATATAGAGGAGTAGTTCCCACACAGACTTAGTAAGAGAAGTAACGTAGCATGGAGAAAGTTGGGGGTGTTGGTTCAGGTTTTTTGTTTTTTGTTTTTGTTTTATTGCCACAATACAGCTAAATTGTATAAGCTACTGATTGCGCCAAAATAGTCAATGAAGTAAAGCCCAAGAGAATATATTAGATCACTCATTGCAACTGATGGTCTCCTATCCTAGTAATTATGTAACCTAATTAGCTCTGTGGTTTGATGCCATCAGACCAGAATGAATTCTCATGTGGCTTTTTCTCATCCTCATCACATCTCTAGAAATTATGACACATTAGGTCAAGTTTTCTCACTCTTCCTGGATCCTTTAACTATGTAGTCGTAATTAAGGAGCTAAAGAGCATTCTCTGACTCCTATAAAACTGGAGGTCCTTTGGGCATTTGAGATTCAAAACAGATCCTGCATCTGCTTAGTGTTAGTTGGCTGGCTCTGGGCTTTGTTACTTGATTCACTCTGGACCTCTAGTTTGTCAAAATTCCAGAGGCTAGAAATCCAAAGCCAAGACAATGTGTCTTCAGGGTTTTGGCAGCTGCAGGCATTTCTTGTGTTTATCTTTACAATTTCTCCTCTATGATATTTACTCAGTGAGTGATATTACTGAAAAGTTCTTCACACAAGCCCCAATTACTAGAATCTGAAAACAGTTCATAATCAGGTTGAATTTTATTGAAAATCTCTACCAAAATCTATCTAGTCAATAAAATCAGCATGACACTTAATTTGCACAAATATTTTTAAGAGTCAGATATTAACCACTACTTCTTAGACTACTAATTACAATTTCAAACATTAAATTAGGATGGCTATAAAGAGAGATGCAGCCGGGCGTGGTGGCACACACCTTTAATTCCAGCACTTGGGAGGCAGAGGCAGGAGGATTTCTGAGTTCAAGGCCAGCCTGGTCTACAAAGTGAGTTCCAGGACAGCCAGGGCTATACAGAGAAACCCTGTCTCGAAAAACAAAAAAAACAAAACAAACAAACAAACAAAGAAAAAACCAAAAGACAAAAGAGAGAGAGAGAGAGAGATGCAGAAACCACACAAATAAGTTGAGTTCTGAGCTATAGGTTGTTAATGTATTTCATGTCATTGTAAAATATGAAGAGTAGTATCAGACCTCTGAGGCTTTGTATATGACCATTTGAAATTAAGATGAAGGCTTCACTTGAATATATTATATTTTTCATGTTTTTCTTTTTCCTAAATTCAGACACAAGAAATGGCAGGACTTTAGGAAAACCAAAATTCTATACTGAAATACAAGTTCTGAAAAGGACATTCATCAATAAATCCAGAAAGCTATATACATTTTCCTTTGAGTGTTCAACCTAACAATTCTGCATTTGGAACAAAGTGTTTGCATCTTCATCAGAAAGCCTGACCAGCAGAGATTTTTCAGGTGAGATATCTGCCAGGAAACCAACTTGTTCATTTGGACAATTTATTGCATAGCTAAGAATTCCTTCCTAGGCTGCTACTGCCTCCAAATTTTCCCTCTGTATTATAGATAGACCTTTGGTCATTTTGTTGCCCCATTCTGAGTAGTTTCCTTTTGTTAATTAATCTGATTGGTGAATGGGTCTTAATGATTATTTATGTATTTCATGTATTTTTCAGAACTCTTAACTCCCATGGATTCATCTGATAACTGCTTGAGGTACTCCATTAAGAGGAAATAACGTGTTTGGTGGCTAGAATATATAAGCACTATTAAGGAAGATAAACATGGCATTGTGTATTTGGATGGGTTTTCTACATTTAGGAGGTCAGATTATGTTGTGAGAAGAAAAACATTAGGTAAAGACAAGAAAAGTACCTATTGATATTAAGTTTGATTAGAGAAAAAGAGGTAGGCAATTGGGCTTCTTATATATTCACAACACAATGATATTCAGCATTGCACACTAGTAACATTTAATGACAATAGATTCATTTATAATAGGTAAACAACACCAAGACTTTATTACCTTGATGCCAATTAAGCAGTACCTGGAAATAACTTACATAGCCCTATCTTTTAAAGTGTCAAAAATTGTTCAGAGCATCAGCGAGTACTTACTAATATTTAGTATGACATCTGCAAGCTTTGACAAGATGAAACATCTAACAGGACAGCGGGGTCATTATTTTTATTATTGAAAACACAATGTTTTCTCGTTAAGTGTTCTGAGTTAGTCAGTTTTCCGTTACTAGAATGAAATATTTGAGATATCTACCTCAATGAAAATATGAGGTTTTAAGCCAGGCATGGTGGCGCATGCCTTTAATCCCAGCACTTGGGAGGCAGAGGCAGGCGGATTTCTGAGTTCGAGGCCAGCCTGGTCTACAGAGTGAGTTCCAGGACAGCCAGGGCTATACAAAGAAACCCTGTCTCAAAAAAACAAAAACAAACAAACAAACAAAAAATATGAGGTTTATGTAGCTTCCAGTTTGGGAGGTTCTAGGGCATACTTACTGCATCGTCTCAATAATGAGGAGGAGGCTTATGTGTGACACATTATGGCGGATGGTAGTGCTGGCAACCTTTGTTGGAGTAAGCATATTTTAGGAAGCAAGGGCTAGGCTTGCTCCATTTATTTATATAACAGCTCTCTCCTAAGGACTGCCAGTGGATTCTGAGAGAACTTACATTCCTCATTTCCTTGGTGAACCAGGCTAAAGTTCTATCTCTTCTATTTGCCTTTGCTAGCTAAAAGGGGAAGTAGGGGAATTGAAGGTACTTGAAGGTGTATTTTGTAAATAAAGTCTTACTGGAATCCAGTAACTTTGATTCACATCTGTACTGTTTAAATATCTGCATTTGCACTACAAAGGCAAAGTCAAGTAATTGTGAAACAGACTAGCTAGCTGTTCAGTAAAGTTTCAATATGATCTGTTCCTGTCTACAAAAGTTTTTTTTTCTTTTTTTTTATTACGTATTTTCTTCAATTACATTTCCAATGCTATCCCAAAAGTCCCCCCCTCCCCCCCTCCCCCCCCTCCCCTACCCACCCATTCCCATTTTTTGGCCCTGGCATTCCCCTGTACTGGGGCATATAAAGTTTGCCTGACCAATGGGCCTCTCTTTCCAGTGATGGCCGACTAGGTCATCTTTTGATACATATGCAGCTAGAGTCAAGAGCTCCGGGGTACTGGTTAGTTCATAATGTTGTTCCAACTATAGGGTTGCAGATCCCTTTAGCTCCTTGGATACTTTCTTTAGCTCCTCCATTGGGGGCCCTGTGATCCATCCAATAGTTGACTGTGAGCATCCACTTCTGTGTTTGCTAGGTCCCGGCCTAGTCTCACAAGGGACAGCTATATCACCGTCCTTGCAACAAAGGCTTGCTAGTGTATGCAATGTAGAAAAAGTTTTTTGAACTAAGCTCTTAGATTTCTTTCTACTGTAATATTCTATACAACTATGAAAATATTAGTTACATACTTTATAATTGCATTCTGTGCATAAAATTTCAGTTTCTAGTTTATGCAATAGCTCTCCTTTATGAGTAACTTGTCTTTGTTCTTCATTTTTCATGACTACAGTCAAAGAGGCTACCATCTCTGGAGATTTCATTTTCAAGACAGGGTTTCTCTGGGTAACCCTGGCTGTCCTGGAACTCACTCTGTAGACCAGGCTGGCCTTGGACTCAGAAATCCACCTGCCTCTGCCTCCAGAGTGCTGGGATTAAAAGCGTGCGCCACCACTACGGTTCTGGAGATTTTCTATTGCTTCTTTTATAGAGATGATAACAATAATTATACTATTCCCCTCTTCCATTTTCTCCATCCAAACCCTTCCATATAGCCCATACTATCTTACACTGATTTTGTTTTTGCTTGTTGTTTTGAGACAGGGTCTTGCTATGTGACTCAGGCTAGTTACAAACTATGTATTCAAACTGGCCTTGAATTCACAATCCTCTTGTGATACCTTCCAAAGCTCTGTGAAGACAAGCGTGTGATATTATACTCGGATCCTATGTAGCCCAGGATATCTTCACACTAGCTGTTATTCTGTCTCACCTTCCTGAAACCTAGGATCTCAGGCACAAAGGAGTGTGAAGATCTTAGCATGGATGACTATTCAGCCAAAGTATAGCCATCTGGTAGTCTATTTCAACCAGCTGGGACTACGCCTAACTGTTTAGGAACCTGGGTGTGGCCCTACTTGTCCAGAACACGAGGTTTTTGTTTTATCATTATTATTATTTTTTTTTTCGAGACAGGGTTTCTCTGTGTAGCCCTGGCTGTCTTGGAACTCACTCTGTAGACCAGGCTGGCCTCAAACTCAGAAATTCACCTGCCTCTGCCTCCCAAGTGTTGGGATCAAAGGCGTGAGCCACCACGCCCGGACAGAACTTGAGTTTTTAAGGGCAGAGACCATCCAAGCATCTTCAGGGGGAAGCTTTGCAAAACAAGCAGTTTGAAACAAACAGGCTAAGTAAGATAAGTAGTTAGCCAGCGGGAAGGGGTTTCCACACAAACAAGCAGCTAAGATGAACTGTTAGCTGTAGGGGGTTCCGCACAAACAAGCAGTTTTAACAAAGGCTAAGATAAGTTAGCTAGGACATCCTGACCTTTGTTTCCTAGAATACTTTTGGGTAATTTTCCATGAGATTCTCCATCAAGGAGATCAAAGTCTAGTTAAACCTAGAAATGATCTCAGCAAGACAACAAAATGGAGGAAGCCTTGTCAATAGCACCACCATACTCATTCATATGGTGATTTTAAGCATTGTAAATGAACCTTATAATGGAGCATTTAGAGACTATTATGATTAAAATAAGAAGAAAAACCTATTTTGGGACGTCTTATTAGGGGATTTCTTATTTCAATGGCATGACTTTTAAAAAGAAATCCTTACAATATATTACAGTATCAGTATATGTACAAAACACGTTTCGTATAATGAACAACATACAGCATGGTCCATTGCCAGTAAGCCATCATATGTGTTAGCCATAATCTCTCCATTCTCTCAAAACACACTCTAACCCAAACCCCAGTCAGAGGCAAGCACTAAGCTCTCTTCCAACTCCATAGATCTGTATATCATAGAATTTCAGAAGAATACAGCATGTGGGCTTTTGTGCCTGGTTTCTCCTTCCTTCTTTCCTTCTTTCCTTTTGTTTTCCAGAAGCAACATTTCAGCAAGAGTACACAGTGGACTACTGCTGAGAGTGTGAGAGCTTTGAGCAGCTGGGAGTGGGGGATAAGGAAGTTTTTCCATTCCGAGAGGATGGGAATAGTCACTGTGATGAGCCAGGAGTTTACCAGACTTTACATTCTTTATGAACTATACAAGATGAGTTTGTATATGAGTCAATTTTTAAAAAAAAGTATTTGTAAAAACTTGCACTTACATTAGAAAAGATCACAGAACTGTCATCTATGTACTACAGTTGCTAGACCAAAGTATTGAGGAACAAAATTACACATTTCTAATTTTTTTTCAAAACAATCGATATCTTTAAAGTGCACTTATGTTATTGCTTTCCATTAGCAAAGTCCATAAAGAAACCTAGCAGCCTAACCTTCCCTCTGCCCCAGAGACCTTGAGCCACAAGTGGCCCTGCCAGATGATAGTGGCCATGGTTTGAGCTTGACAGAGCTGGAGAACAGAATGCTGAAACACAACAAAAGAGGAAAATGTCTTTGATTTCAACTGTGGCATTAACTAAAAGAATCCCAAAAGGATCGAAGCATGCAGCTCTGCCAGCTAGGCTGGGCAAAACAGGGGACACGGGTGACCGTGGAGGCTGACTCCAAGACTCCTGGGAAGTGGACCTGTTTGGAAAGCTGTGTTTCAATGGTGATTAATTTGAGTTAATGTGTTTACAAGGTTAATCAGTGCTATGTTATGTAGTCGCAATTCACTCTTTATATTACCAAATAATTATATGTAAGGTTGTATCGTAACTGCATTTAATTTTTTTGAGATTGTTTAAAAAAGCAATTGCACTTCTGTGTGCCCACCAGCAGTGTATAAAGTTTCTAATTTGTCCACATTCTTACCAGTATTCTCATTATCTGCTTTTTGATTATAGCCATCCTAGTGAGCCTGAAGTGGCAACTCACCATTTTTTGATTTGCATTTCCATAATGGTTAATAATGCTGGACATCTTTTCTCAGGCTTATTGGCTATTTACATATCTTCTATTCAGTTCTTCCTCCTGTTTCTGTTGGGTGGGATCCTGGTCTGCTTTCTTTTGCTGTAATGAACACCATAACCAAAAGCAACTTGAAGAGGGAAAGGTTTATTTCACTTCCACTTCCCTATCAGTCCATCGCAGCAGGAACTCAAGGCAGAAACCTAGCCAACCCACTTGGCTGGGTCCTCCCATATCAGACATTAACCAAGAAAAAGCCCTCCAGACTTCCTCCTGGCAATCTGATGGAAAGATTTTCTCAATGGAGGTTCCTCTACCCAGATAACTCTTTCTTGTGTAAAGCTGTCAAAACAAAACAAGACAAACAAACAAAGTAACTAGGACAAATGACTTTTTAGAGTTCTAATGTAATTTACACATCTTTTCTAGTTTCTAGGGCTGTCATTTTACATTCTTAACAGTATCATTTAAAGCACAAAAGTTAATTTGTAGGGCTGGAGAGGTAACTCTGCCAAAAAGATACTTACTTTTTAAGCATGTTGACCTGAGTTCAACCTTTGGAATCCATGTTTTTGTTTTTGTTTTGTTTTTAAAAAATCATAGTTGGTGCTATCTTCTTGCAATACCAAATCTTGGAGGTGGAGACAAAAAAGGTCCATGGGAATTGAACTCAGGACCTCTGGAAGAGGAGTCAGTGTTCTTAAACACTGAGCCATCTCTCCAGTCACTGTCTCATCCTTTTGTTTGATCACATTTCAAACTGGATTAAAGAAAAATATAAACCCCCAATGTTTTTTAGTCTGAGAGGCATGAGGAATAATATCTAACATAGTCTGAGTGAAACAGATATGATTAAAATATATCAAGCTTTGTATTTTTCCATATGCTTGATTTAAGAACTCCTTTGAAACACCAATTCCAAAAATTGAAAATAGAATTAAAAAGACAAGTTTAGTGGGTGGGCAGGGGAGTGGGGGTGGGTGGATATGGGGGACTTTTGGTATAGCATTGGAAATGTAAATGAGTTAAATACCTAATAAAAATGGAAAAAAAAAAGAAAATAAAGAAAAAAAAAAGACAAGTTTACATACAGGGAAGACAAATATGCCAAGGATAGAACCTGTAGAGATTTTAGTATATAGTCAAAAAACTACAAATAAGGTTAAACAAAATGGATAATATAAATAAAATAGATAGGAGAGTTTAAGAATAGCTTGTAATATCTGAAATGTGTTCTTTCTCCAGTTTGCTAGGAGTGTACAGAATGTTAGGCCCAGAGCAGATGACATCACCCATGTCTGTAAATAAAGCCTTATGGAATCAGAGATATGTCAATTGATTTTATATCATATATGGTATATTTTATACTTTTTTTTTTCTTTTGTTTTTTCGAGACGGTTTCTCTGTGTAGTCCTGGCTGTCCTGGAACTCACGCTGTAGACCAGGCTGGTCTCGAACTCAGAAATCTGCCTGCCTCTGCCTCCCAAGTGCTGGGATTAAAGGCATGCCGCCACCATGCCCAGCTCGTATTTTATACTTTTAATGTAAAACTGAATAGTTGTAGCAGAGAAAGTACCCAAGGAGCTGAAGGGGTCTGCAACCCTATAGGTGGAACAACAACATGAACAATGTGAACTAACCAGAGCTCGTGTCTCTAGCTGCATATGTAGCAGAAGATAGCCTAGTAGGCCATCACTGGGAAGAGAGGCCCCTTGGTCTTGCAAACTTTATATGCCCCAGTACAGGGGAATGCCAGGGCCAAGAAGTGGGAGTGGGTTGGTAGGGGAGCAGGACAGGGGGAGGGTATAGGGGACTTTCGGGATAGCATTTGAAATGTAACTGAAGAAAATATCTAATAAAAAAAAAAGTCCATGGGGTTCACTGGCTAGCCAGACGAGCGGGAGCCTACTTAATAAGTTCTGGGCCAACAAGAGACTTTGGTTCCAAATTAAAAATGTGGATAGTATCTTAGGAACAATATTTAAAGTTATCTGTGACTACCACATGCACTTGCACACACATGTGCACTTCTCCATCCAAACACACCCGTCAATTTTTCTTTTGTGTAAATTTTACTGCTTGCATCATATCCACAAAACCATTGCTTAACCCAAGGTCACAAATATCTACTCATGTAGCTTCTTCTAGGAGTTTGTGGTTTTGGTATTTGCATTTTAGTCTCTTATCTATCCTGATACTGACATTTTCATACATTGTGTGGACAATTCCTTCCTTAATTTGCAAGTAGATATGCAGTTGTCTTGGCACACTTTTTTTTTTTTCGAGACAGGGTTTCTCTGTATTGCCCTGACTGTCCTGGAACTCACTCAACTCACTCTCTAGACCAGGCTGGACTCAAACTCAGAAATCTGCCTGCCTCTGCCTCCCAAGTGCTGGGCTTAAAAGCGTGCGCCACCATGCCCAGCTGGTACACTTTTTTGAAGAGCCATTTTTTCCTTATTGAATGATCCTGACAATTTTATCAGAAATCAAATCACAATTAATATGAGGGATTATTTTGGACTGTAAATTCTGTTATAGCAACCCAATCACAAAAGAACACACATGATATGCATTCAGTGATAAGTGGATATTAGCCCAGAAACTCAGAATACCCAAGATACAATTTGTAAAATACATGAAACTCAAGAAGAAGGAAGACCATAGTGTGGATACTTCAATCCTTCTTAGAAGGGGGAACAAAATACCCATGGAAGGAGTTACAAAGTGTGGAGCAGAGACTGAAGAAATGACCATCCAGAGACTTCCCACCTTGGGGTCCATCCCATAACAACCACCAAACCCAGACACTATTGCAGATGCCAACAAGAGCTTGCTGACAGGAGCCTGATAAAGTTGTCTCCTGAGAGGCACTGCTAGTAGTACCTGGCAAATACAGAAGGGGATGCTCACAGCCATCCATTGGATGGAGCACAGGGTCCCCAATGAAGGAGCTAGAGAAAGTATCCAAGGAACTAGGAAACTAGGAAAACTAGGAAAGGGGTTTGCAGGCCTTTAGGAGGAACAACAATATGAACTCACCAGTCCCCCCGCCTCCCCAGAGCTCCCTGGGACTAAACCACCAATCAAAGAAAACACATGGTGGGACTTGTGGCTCTAGCTGCATATGTAGCAGAGGATGGCCTAGTTGGTCATCAATGGGAGGAGAGGCCCTAGGTCCTGTGAAGGTTCTATGCCCCAGTATAGGGGAATGCCAGGGCCAGGAATGGGAGTGGGTGGGTTGGTGAGCAGGGGAAGGAGGGAGGGGATAGGGGATTTTCGGAGGGAAAACTAGGAAAGGGGAAAACATTTGAAATGTAAATAAAGAAAATATCTAATAAAAATTCTGTTGCAGCAATATATATTTCTAGCTGCTTGCTGATGCCATATTATAAGTTTTGCAACTAGGAAGTAAGGGTTCTCCAACTTGGTTTTCATTTCTCAAATGCTGTAGCTAGAGCATTCAGGAAAATATTTACTAGAAACTGTTAAATAGAAATAAACAGTCTTGTCCCACTCCTGACTTAGGAGCTAAGAATTTGGCTTTTCTCCATAAAGCAAGATGTACTAGCTGAGTTGGTTTAGCAGGTAAAGGCAAACCTGACAACCTGGGTTCAGTCTGAGTTAATTTGTAGGGCTGGAGAGGTAACTAGAGCTTACATAGAAGTGGAAGGCAAGAACTGACCACAACAGCTGGGCGTGGTGGTGCACCCCTTTAATCCCAGCACTTGGGAGGCAGAGGCAGGCGGATTTCTGAGTTCGAGGCCAGCCTGGTCTACAAAGTGAGTTCCAGGACAGCCAGGGCTATACAGAGAAACCCTGTCTCAAAAAACAAAAAACAAAACAAAACAACAACAACAAAAGAACTGACTACACCAAGTTGTCCTCTGCCCTCACCATGGACACATACTCAATACCAATAAATAAATACATAAATAAATAGCCCGGTGCTCTGCAGTTAAAAGCACATGCTCTTCCAGAGGATCAAAGTGCATTTTTCAGCACTCACATCTGACATCTCACAACTGGCTGCCACTTTAGTTCCAGGGGATCCAAAACCCTCTTCTGGCCTGTGTGAGAGCAACCACACAAGTGGCACACGCATATTCCTAGGTAATAAAAATAAATCTTAAAAAGTCCTTATGTTTTTTTTTTTCCATTTTTTATTAGGTATTTAACTCATTTACATTTCCAATGCTATACCAAAAGTCCCCCATATCCACCCACCCCCACTCCCCTGCCCACTCACTCCCCCTTTTTGGCCCTGGTATTCCCCTGTACTGGGGCATATAAAGTTTGCAAGTCCAATGGGCCTCTCTTTCCAGTGATGGCCGACTAGGCCATCTTTTGATATATATGCAGCTAGAGTCAAGAGCTCCGGGGTACTGGTTAGCTCATAATGTTGTTCCACCTATAGGGTTGCAGATCCCTTTAGCTCCTTGGCTACTTTCTCTAGCTCCTCCATTGGGAGCCCTATGATCCATCCATTAGCTGACTGTGAGCATCCACTTCTGTGTTTGCTGGGCCCCGGCATAGTCTCACAAGAGACAGCTACATCTGCGTCCTTTCAATAAAATCTTGCTAGTGTATGCAATGGTGTCAGCGTTTGGATGCTGATTATGGGGTGGATCCCTGGCTATGGCAGTCTCTACATGGTCCATCCTTTCATCTCAGCTCCAAACTCCGTCTCTGTAACTCCTTCCATGGGTGTTTTGTTCCCAAATCTAAGGAGGGGCATAGTGTCCACACTTCAGTCTTCATTCTCCTTGAGTTTCATGTGTTTAGCAAATTATATCTTATATCTTGAGTATCCTAGGTTTGGGGCTAATATCCACTTATCAGTGAATACATATTGTGTGAGTTTCTTTGTGAATGTGTTACCTCACTCAGGATGATGCCCTCCAGGTCCATCCATTTGGCTAGGAATTTCATAAATTCATTCTTTTTAATAGCTGAGTAGTACTCCATTGTGTAGATGTACCACATTTTCTGTATCCATTCCTCTGTTGAGGGGCATCTAGGTTCTTTCCAGCTTCTGGCTATTATAAATAAGGCTGCTATGAACATAGTGGAGCATGTGTCCTTCTTACCTGTTGGGGCATCTTCTGGATATATGCCCAGGAGAGGTATTGCTGGATCCTCCGGTAGTACTATGTCCAGTTTTCTGAGGAACCGCCAGACTGATTTCCAGAGTGGTTGTACAAGCCTGCACTCCCACCAACAATGGAGGAGTGTTCCTCTTTCTCCACATCCTCGCCAGCATCTGCTGTCACCTGAATTTTTGATCTTAGCCATTCTGACTGGTGTGAGGTGGAATCTCAGGGTTGTTTTGATTTGCATTTCCCTGATGATTAAGGATGTTGAACATTTTTTCAAGTGCTTCTCTGCCATTCGGTATTCCTCAGGTGAGAATTCTTTGTTCAGTTCTGAGCCCCATTTTTTAATGGGGTTATTTGATTTTCTGAAGTCCACCTTCTTGAGTTCTTTATATATGTTGGATATTAGTCCCCTATCTGATTTAGGATAGGTAAAGATCCTTTCCCAATCTGTTGGTGGTCTTTTTGTCTTATTGACGGTGTCTTTTGCCTTGCAGAAACTTTGGAGTTTCATTAGGTCCCATTTGTCGATTCTCGATCTTACAGCACAAGCCATTGCTGTTCTGTTCAGGAATTTTTCCCCTGTGCCCATATCTTCAAGGCTTTTCCCCACTTTCTCCTCTATAAGTTTCAGTGTCTCTGGTTTTATGTGAAGTTCCTTGATCCACTTAGATTTGACCTTAGTACAAGGAGATAAGTATGGATCGATTCGCATTCTTCTACATGATAACAACCAGTTGTGCCAGCACCATTTGTTGAAAATGCTGTCTTTCTTCCACTGGATGGTTTTAGCTCCCTTGTCGAAGATCAAGTGACCATAGGTGTGTGGGTTCATTTCTGGATCTTCAATTCTATTCCATTGGTCTACTTGTCTGTCTCTATACCAGTACCATGCAGTTTTTATCACAATTGCTCTGTAGTAAAGCTTTAGGTCTGGCATGGTGATTCCGCCAGAAGTTCTTTTATCCTTGAGAAGACTTTTTGCTATCCTAGGTTTTTTGTTATTCCAGACAAATTTGCAAATTGCTCCTTCCAATTCGTTGAAGAATTGAGTTGGAATTTTGATGGGGATTGCATTGAATCTGTAGATTGCTTTTGGCAAGATAGCCATTTTTACAATGTTGATCCTGCCAATCCATGAGCATGGGAGATCTTTCAATCTTCTGAGATCTTCTTTAATTTCTTTCTTCAGAGATTTGAAGTTTTTATCATACAGATCTTTCACTTCCTTAGTTAGAGTCACGCCAAGATATTTTATATTATTTGTGACTATTGAGAAGGGTGTTGTTTCCCTAATTTCTTTCTCAGCCTGTTTATTCTTTGTATAGAGAAAGGCCATTGACTTGTTTGAGTTTATTTTATATCCAGCTACTTCACCGAAGCTGTTTATCAGGTTTAGGAGTTCTCTGGTAGAATTTTTAGGGTCACTTATATATACTATCATATCATCTGCAAAAAGTGATATTTTGACTTCCTCTTTTCCAATTTGTATCCCCTTGATCTCCTTTTGTTGTCGAATTGCTCTGGCTAATACTTCAAGTACTATGTTGAAAAGGTAGGGAGAAAGTGGGCAGCCTTGTCTAGTCCCTGATTTTAGTGGGATTGCTTCCAGCTTCTCTCCATTTACTTTGATGTTGGCTACTGGTTTGCTGTAGATTGCTTTTATCATGTTTAGGTATGGACCTTGAATTCCTGATCTTTCCAAAACTTTTATCATGAATGGGTGTTGGATCTTGTCAAATGCTTTTTCTGCATCTAACGAGATGATCATGTGGTTTTTGTCTTTGAGTTTGTTTATATAGTGGATTACATTGATGGATTTTCGTATATTAAACCATCCCTGCATCCCTGGAATAAAACCTACTTGGTCAGGATGGATGATTGCTTTAATGTGTTCTTGGATTCGGTTAGCGAGAATTTTATTGAGGATTTTTGCATCGATATTCATAAGAGAAATTGGTCTGAAGTTCTCTATCTTTGTTGGATCTTTCTGTGGTTTAGGTATCAGAGTAATAGTGGCTTCATAAAATGAGTTGGGTAGAGTACCTTCTACTTCTATTTTGTGAAATAGTTTGTGCAGAATTGGAATTAGATCTTCTTTGAAGGTCTGATAGAACTCTGCACTAAACCCATCTGGTCCTGGGCTTTTTTTGGTTGGGAGACTATTAATAACTGCTTCTATTTCTTTAGGTGATATGGGACTGTTTAGATGGTCAACTTGATCCTGATTCAACTTTGGTACCTGGTATCTGTCCAGAAATTTGTCCATTTCGTCCAGGTTTTCCAGTTTTGTTGAGTATAGCCTTTTGTAGAAGGATCTGATGGTGTTTTGGATTTCTTCAGGATCTGTTGTTATGTCTCCCTTTTCATTTCTGATTTTGTTAATTAGGATTTTGTCCCTGTGCCCTTTAGTGAGTCTAGCTAAGGGTTTATCTATCTTGTTGATTTTCTCAAAGAACCAACTCCTCGTTTGGTTAATTCTTTGAATAGTTCTTCTTGTTTCCACTTGGTTGATTTCACCCCTGAGTTTGATTATTTCCTGCCGTCTACTCCTCTTGGGTGAATTTGCTTCCTTTTTTTCTAGGGCTTTTAGATGTGTTGTCAAGCTGCTAGTATGTGCTGTCTCCCGTTTCTTCTTGGAGGCACTCAGAGCTATGAGTTTCCCTCTTAGAAATGCTTTCATTGTGTCCCATAGGTTTGGGTACGTTGTGGCTTCATTTTCATTAAGCTCTAAAAAGTCTTTAATTTCTTTCTTTATTCCTTCCTTGACCAAGGTATCATTGAGAAGAGTGTTATTCAGTTTCCACGTGAATGTTGGCTTTCCATTATTTATGTTGTTATTGAAGATCAGTCTTAGGCCATGGTGGTCTGATAGGATACATGGGACAATTTCAATATTTTTGTATCTATTGAGGCCTGTTTTGTGACCAATTATATGGTCAATTTTGGAGAAGGTCCCGTGAGGTGCTGAGAAGAAGGTATATCCTTTTGTTTTAGGATAAAATGTTCTGTAGATATCTGTCAGGTCCATTTGTTTCATAACTTCTGTTAGTTTCACTGTGTCCCTGTTTAGTTTCTGTTTCCACGATCTGTCCTTTGAAGAAAGTGGTGTGTTGAAGTCTCCCACTATTATTGTGTGAGGTGCAATGTATGCTTTGAGCTTTACTAAAGTGTCTCTAATGAATGTGGCTGCCCTTGCATTTGGAGCGTAGATATTCAGAATTGAGAGTTCCTCTTGGAGGATTTTACCTTTGATGAGTATGAAGTGTCCCTCCTTGTCTTTTTTGATAACTTTGGGTTGGAAGTCGATTTTATCCGATATTAAAATGGCTACTCCAGCTTGTTTCTTCAGTCCATTTGCTTGGAAAATTGTTTTCCAGCCTTTCACTCTGAGGTAGTGTCTGTCTTTTTCCCTGAGATGGGTTTCCTGTAAGCAGCAGAATGTTGGGTCCTGTTTGTGTAGCCAGTCTGTTAGTCTATGTCTTTTTATTGGGGAATTGAGTCCATTGATATTAAGAGATATTAAGGAAAAGTAATTGTTGCTCCCTTTTATTTTTGTTGTTAGAGTTGGCATTCTGTTCTTGTGGCTGTCTTCTTTTTGGTTTGTTGAATGATTACTTTCTTGGTTGTTCTAGGGCGTGATTTCCGTGCTTGTATTGCTTCTTTTCTGTTATTATCCTTTGAAGGGCTGGATTCGTGGAAAGATATTGTGTGAACTTGGTTTTGTCGTGGAATACTTTGGTTTCTCCATCTATGGTAATTGAGAGTTTGGCCGGGTATAGTAGCCTGGGCTGGCATTTGTGTTCTCTTAGTGTCTGTATAACATCTGTCCAGGCTCTTCTGGCTTTCATAGTCTCTGGTGAAAAGTCTGGTGTAATTCTGATAGGCCTTCCTTTATATGTTACTTGACCTTTCTCCCTTACTGCTTTTAATATTCTATCTTTATTTAGTGCATTTGTTGTTCTGATTATTATGTGTCGGGAGGAATTTCTTTTCTGGTCCAGTCTATTTGGAGTTCTGTATGCTTCTTGTATGATCATGGGCATCTCTTTTTTTATGTTTGGGAAGTTTTCTTCTATTATTTTGTTGAAGATATTAGCTGGCCCTTTAAGTTGAAAATCTTCATTCTCATCAATTCCTATTATCCGTAGGTTTGGTCTTCTCATTGTGTCCTGGATTACCTGGATGTTTTGAGTTAGGATCCTTTTGCATTTTGTATTTTCTTTGACTGTTGTGTCGATGTTCTCTATGGAATCTTCTGCACCTGAGATTCTCTCTTCCATTTCTTGTATTCTGTTGCTGATGCTCGCATCTATGGTTCCAGATCTCTTTCCTAGGGTTTCTATCTCCAGCGTTGCCTCGCTTTGGGTTTTCTTTATTGTGTCTACTTCCCCTTTTAGTTCTAGTATGGTTTTGTTCATTTCCATCACCTGTTTGGCTGTGTTTTCCTGCTTTTCTTTAAGAGCCTGTAACTCTTTAGCAGTGCTCTCCTGTAAATCTTTAAGTGACTTATGAAAGTCCTTCTTGATGTCCTCTATCATCATCATGAGAAATGTTTTTAAATCTGGGTCTAGATTTTCGGTTGTGTTGGGGTGCCCAGGACTAGGTGGGGTGGGAGTGCTGCGTTCTGATGATGGTGAGTGGTCTTGATTTCTGTTAGTAGGATTCTTACGTTTGCCTTTCGCCATCTGGTAATCTCTGAAGCTAGCTGTTTTAGTTGTCACTGTTAAGAGCTTGTTCTTCAGGCGACTCTGTTAGCCTCTATGAGCCGACCTGGAGGGTAGCACTCTCCTTAGTTTCAGTGGGCAGAGTATTCTCTGCAGGCAAGCTCTCTTCTTGCAAGGCAGGTACCCAGATATCTGGTGTTCAAACCAGACTCCTGGCAGAAGTTGTGTTCCACTCACTAGAGGTCTTAGGATCACGTGTGGAATCCTGTGTGGGCCCTTGCGGGTGTCAGGCGACTCAGCTGGCAAGGTAGCCGGGGCTCGAGTGGAGTGGAAGGGGTTTGTGCCCCAGATCAAGCCCGGGTAGCTTGCTTCCCTATGTACCGCAGTCTCAAGTTCCACGCGATTGGATTGGGGTAGGCGCTGTGTTCCACTCACCAGAGGTCTTAGGGTCCCGTGGGGAGTCCCGTGTGGGCCCTTGCGGGTGTTGGGCAAGACTCTGCTGTCAAGGTAGCCCGGGGCTCGAGTCTCGAGTCGAGCGGAAGGGACTTGTGCCCCAGATCAGGCCCGGGTAGCCTGCTTCCCTATGTACCGCAGTCTCAAGTTCCGCGCGATTGGATTGGGGCAGGCACTGTGATCCACTCACCAGAGGTCTTAGGGTCCCGTGGGGAGTCCCGTGTGGACCCTTGCGGGTGTTGGGCAAGACTCTGCTGGCAAGGTAGCCCGGGGCTCGAGTCTCGAGTCGAGCGGAAGGGACTTGTGCCCCAGATCAGGCCCGGGTAGCCTGCTTCCCTATGTACCGCAGTCTCAAGTTCCGCGCGATTGGATTGGGGCAGGCACTGTGATCCACTCACCAGAGGTCTTAGGGTCCCGTGGGGAGTCCTGTGTGAGTCCTTATGTTTTTACTACCTTTATCAGATTAAAACATTTTTCTTCTATGCCTAGTTTATTAAGCATTGTTTTCATGAAAAGGGTCTATATTTATTAATTTTTTCTGAATATCGAATTGACCATATTAATTTGGTAATTTGTTCTATTTGAATATTTTTACAATGATTTTTAGGTGCTAGATTACTTTGCAGAGCTGAGATAAACCCCACTAGGCATATTGTACAATCTTTTTGAAATGCTATAGGATTCTGTCTGCTATGGTTTGAATTTGCAATGTTCCCCAAAGGCTCCTGTGTTAAACTGCTTGTAACTGCTGGTGGTGCTATTTTGGGAAACTGTGGAACCTTTTGGAAGTGGGGACTAGCTAGCAAACAAGTCACTAGAAGGTTATACCCTGGCCTGTGGTCCAGACCTGGAGGTCTGTTCTATGAACAGCTCTACATTTCTCCCTCTTGCTGGCACATTTGCTAGTACTTTAAAAAAAAATCTGTACTTATTAATGTTAGAGATATATTCTCTGTGTGTTGTCTTTAGTTGTGTATCAGAATAACAATGAACTGTGAGGAGTTCCATTGTTTCCAGTTTTGGGCAAGTTTTTTTTTTTTTTCGATTTCTGTAAATGTCATTGTTTAATAAAAATGAAAGTGGTTTACAAAATGGTTTGGTCATGGCTAACAAGGAACAGTTTCTGATGGGACAAGGCATTACTACTACACAGAAGGACACTAAGTCACTATTTTTAATTCCTCCAGGATATTTGAACCACATACAATAAATTCCTTAGCTACCTTCCATGTATGTAAAGCTATCATCAAACACTTTATGAATATTGAAGATACTTTAATATAGATAAGCATAGTTTGGAACCTGGACTCTGAGACTGCATACAATTCTGATTGGGCAAGTTTTCGAAGTGTTGGTATTAGTTAATTGCTTCTTTAAATGTTTGGCTGAATTAAGTGATGAAGCTGCCTAAGCCTTGTTTGGCTTAGTGGGTAGTTTCCATTACTTAACTTTTTTGTTTGTTTGTTTTGTTTTTTCGAGACAGGGTTTCTCTGTGTAGCCTTGGCTGTCCTGGAACTCACTCTGTAGACCAGGCTGGCCTCGAACTCAGAAATCTGCCTGCCACTGCCTCTCAAGTGCTGGGATTAAAGGCGTGTGCCACCATGCCCAGTTACTTAACATATTTGTTATAGAGCTATTCACAGTGGGTATTCCTTCTTGCATAAGTTTTGATGGGTTGAGTCTTTCTTCATTTATTATTTCTATTTTATATCTTCTGACCTACATCTTGTCATTCCCCCCCCCCACCAATCCTGACTCTGGCAAGTAGTTTTATTCATTGCTATTCATTTAAATTTCCCATGTGAGAACATAGATTACTTTTTTCGTCTCTGGTATATTTAAGTAAACATACTGTTGTTCTCTAAGTTTACTCATGTTATGACAAATGGCAGAACCTAAATATATACAAGGAAGTTTAGAAAAACTCATGATTTTGTTGTTTTTTTACTCAGTTTCTGTTGTTTCTTTAACTTTTGCTGTAATATTTGTTAATTCATTTATGATCGCTTATTTTGTTATAGTTTCTTTTTTTTAAATTTATTATATGTAAGTACACTGTAGCTGTCTTCAGACACACCAGAAGAGGGCGTCAGATCTCGTTATGGATGGTTGTGAGCTACCATGTGGTTGCTGGGATTTGAACTCCAGACCTTTGGAAGAGCAGTTGGGTACTCTTACCCACTGAGCCATCTCACCAGCCCCTTGTTATAGTTTCTTAAGGTGGAAGTTTAAATTATTTAAATACAGACATTGCAAATGATGAACTTCCCTGGACCAAGACCTCTCACTCACTGAGTGTTCTAAATTCTCTCTCCCTCTCCCTCCCTCCCTCCCTCCCTCCCTCCCTCCCTCCCTCCCTCCCTCCCCCCCCTCACTCTTTCTTTGGCCTATAAAGTACATTGTTTAATTTCGGTAATCTCCAAGTTCTCTGTAATGGTAGTTTCTAATTTTATTCTTATTGTATGTTTTCAATTATTTTAAATTTACTGAGGTTTGTTTTATGTTCACCACATGTGCTATGCAGAAGGATGTTCCATGTGCACAAGATGGAATATATTGGTCTGGGGTAGAGTGTTCTGCACGATCAGTTAGCTGATACAGTGTTCAGATTACAAAATCACAACTTGACATACAGTAGGACCTTAATATTTCAAACCAATTGACAGTCTCTACCTTTTGTTTCTATATTGTTGAATTGTTACTGATAGTTATCTGATCTCAACAGTTGTTTAGGAAACATTTATACTTTTGATTTTTTTCTATATGCTTCCTCCTTTAAGACTCCTATTCCTCTTCTATAGCATTCTTTAGTAATTCATAACCTTTTAATGGTGTTTTAAGTGCATGCTTAGAGTTATTTTCTTGGTTTTATTCTAGAACTTCCAATATACAAACTACAGTTGCTATGAGTTAAGAGCAATGGCCATGTCATATCTAGAATTGCACAGCACTCCTTAAGAGAATATACTTCATAATTAAACTATGCAGTCCAAATGAAAGAAAGCACATTCCTCTGTTGCTCCTTTACACACTCTCATTTTTATATTATTGTTATTGTCAAAAATTAACACAATATAATCACTACATTTAAAAAAGCAGTAAGAGTTGGGCGTGGTGGCACACGCCTTTAATCCCAGCACTTGGGAGGCAGAGGCAGGCGGATTTCTGAGTTTGAGGCCAGCCTGGTCTGCAAAGTGAGTTCCAGGACAGCCAGGGCTACACAGAGAAACCCTGTCTCGAAAAACCAACCAACCAACCAAACAAACAAAAAAGCAGTAAGGAAGATATAAATAAGCTTGTGATATTAGCTTATAATGTAAGATGTATGGTACTCTCCACTTGTTCCTATGGGTCTGAGATATCGTTAATAAACCATTACTCTAAGACAGCTTATTTTCACTCCAACAAAAGAATGGTATAGATTGTTTTATGTATTCCTTGTAAGTTAAGGAAAGAAAAAGAAATGTTATATTTTTATATTTGAATGTTATAAATGTTATAGAAAGTATTAATGTGTCTTACAAACCCACTAGACTGCCTCTACTAGCACTGTTTTTCTCCTGTAGATTTGAATTACTTCCTGGGTTGTTTGTTTTGGACCATTTTTGCTTGTTTTGCTCATTTGTATTTCTTGCAGATTTACTGACAATATATTTTAATGCAAGGTGTCTGGAACCCCCTTGATTTTATCTTCAATTTAAAATGATAGCTTGAGGTGAAATTACAAGTAACATTTTGTCTTTTTCTTCTTTGGAAATTCCATGCATATATGCAATGCATTCTTTCCTCCTCCAATTCCCACCAGACCCTTCTAATCAACACATCCCCCTCCCAACTTTATGTCCTGTCCTGTTTCTTTATAACCCACTGAGTCTAATTAATACTCCCCATATACTCATGGATATAGAATCATTCACAGAAAAATGGGTACCCTACCAGTAGTCTCACTCCGCAATAAAAATTACTCTTCCTTCCCCAGCAGGCATTAATTACCAATAGTTCCATGATTAGAGTGAGGCCTTGGGATTCCCTCCAGTATCCACGTGGGAATTTGGACTGGCTTGACCTTGTGAAGGTAACTACAGTTGCTATTTGAGAGCAATGGCTATGTCATATCTTGAATTGCATAGCACTCCCCATCTTCCAGCTTACTTTCTTTCCAAGTCCCCTTTTCTACAATGTATTTGAGCCTTTCATATGTGTGTGTGTGCATGCATGTATGCATGTGCATGTGTAGGGGCAGTGGTGGTTAAGTTTTTTGTTTTTGTGATGTATGTGATATATAAAATCTCCCATTTAAAGCTGATCACTTATTCTCAGTATCTTGGCTAGTTGATCACTTATTCTTAGTATTTTGGCTAGTTCTGAGTCTTTTTTTATCAATAACTGATCACTGCCAAATGATGTTTTTTTTGACCAAGGTGAAAACACAAATATCTAGAAGGCAGTTTGACAGAATATTCATTTAGCAAAGCAATAATAGAGGTTCCCCCTAGGGTCTATGACCTCAACTAGACATGGGCATTTGTCCAAGTTTACAGTACCTGACATGAATTCCTTCTTGTGGAATGGGCCATAACTCTAATCAGAAGGTAATGGAAATCATGCCACCACTGTACCAGTGGGCATATCTGGTTGGAATACTTTTGAATGAAACATTATTTCAGCAGTTTGAATGCCACTACTTTGTCTTCTGGATTTCTTGCATCTGATCAACTGTTGTTAGAAATCTGGGATTCCTTTGTATATGAAGATGACTGGCCCACTATGGCAGCGCTTAATATTATGTTCTCCATGTTTGGACTAAATTCTTGTTTTCTTTTGTGTCTTACAATGCTCTTCTTGGAACCTGGATATTTTAGATGGACTCCTATGCAATTATAGAAACAAATTTTCTCCTTGATGATTTGTAATTTTCCAACCTCTAAATTGACTGCTCCCAGGAAGGCTTTCCCTCTTTCATTTCTGCTCAATATCCTGGCTACTGTTTTGTTTTCTGCCAGTTCCTAATTCAGCAGATCTCAACTTGTGTGTTGAGATCCTTTACAGAAGTCTCCTAAGATCATGGGGAACTATATATTTACATTATGATTCATAACAGTAGCAAAATTACAGTTATGAAGTATCTATAAAATAGTTTAATAGTTGAGGGGTCACCACACCATGAAGATCTGTATTTGAGGGTCACAACATTAGAAATGTTGAGAGGTACTGTCCTAATTGATCTAAGACCTCTACTGCTTTTCACTATGAATGTCTTTATTAACGGAGTTCTCCATGCTTTCAAATGAAGTCAGTTATCCACAGATGGATCCATCTATCCCCCAATGACATGTATTTCCCCTTGATCAGAAATTCTGCAATACTGAATTGCACTGGAGTAGGTCCAATTTTAAGTGAAATTTCCACCCTGTGAATAAGTTGGAGAAGAAAAATTAGCATGATTGTCCTCAAATATGGAATACTCAACTGTGGTTTGAATGTATACTTTCAAGTTTCATGTGTTGAAAAAAGTTCATGTTAATGGCATTTGGTGGTGGGATCCCAGGGACGTAAAATGAGATCATGACAGTGTGAAGCCCATGATGGTACCATTGTCTTTGTAAGAGACATGGCTATATGCTCCCTCTCTCTTCCCCTGTGTATCTTCTACTATGCTATGACACAGCAAAAGGGATTTCATCAGATATTAGCATCATATGATTAGCATCACAGCCAAATAAAATTCAAATCTTTATAGCTCACTTTTTCATGTTTTGCCATGGCAGCAGAAAATGGGCTAAGACACACATACAAGAGGAAAAGATAGGATGTAGATTAAAAAAGAAATACAGGTAGCTCTGATGACAAAAGAAAACTACAGCCTCAAGTAGGAAACTGGGAGATGAGGTCCTAGGTACCCCCACTATCTTCATGGTCTTTTCCACACCTGCTCAGAGCAGCACGCGCAGGTTAGAGCTTCCAGCACAGAGCATATGGAACATAGCATTTTTTAAAGGCCACAGTCTTTTGCTGTTCTTAAGATTAGACTGTCTTAAATGTTTTTCCATTTCCTATACGTCCTTAGGGCATTTTCAGAAGCTTTCAATAGACTATTTTTTTTCTTTCAAGCAATGAAAAAATAGGTATATATATATTTTTTCTCAAGACAGGGTTTCTCTGTATAGCCCTGGGTGTCCTGGAACTCACTTTGTAGACTAGGCTGGCCTCGAACTCAGAAATCTGCCTGCCTCTGCCTCCTGAGTATTTATATTTTCAAAGTATGTGCATGCAAAGTGTGCTTGTGTAGTTATGTGCACATGAGTACAGGTAGGTGCCTTCAGAGGCCAGAAGAGGGTGTTGGATTCTTGGAAGTTGAGTTACAAGCAGTTGAACTGCCTGGTGTAGGTGCTAGGAACTGAACTTGGGTCCTCTTTCAAGAGCAGGTATATGTTCTTAACCACTGAGCAATCTCTCTGGCCCCTAAAACAAATTGTATTTCCGCTAATTTCATCCCTGTTAGGTCCTGGGAACCTCTTGGGTCCCTGGCATCTGGGACTTTCTAATGGCTACCCCCAGTTCCCCATCCTACTTACACATCTCAAAAATATTAATCCAGAATTGCTCCCACCAAAAGGAAATGCAGGGACAAAGAGTGGAGCAGAGACTGAAGGAAAGGCCAGAGAATGCCCCACCTAGGGACATCCCATCTACAGACACCAAACCCAGACACTCCTGCTGATGCCAAGGGCTTGCTGACTGGAGCCTGGTATAGCTGTCCTCTGAGAGGCTCTGCAAGAGTCTGACCATTACAGATACAGATGCTTGCAGCCAACCATCTGGGTAAGCACAGGGAACCCAATTAAGTAGTTAGGGCAAGGACTGAAGATGCTGAATGGGTTTGCAGCCCCATAGGAAGAACAATTATCAACCAACCGCACCCCCACTCACCCCCAGAACTCCCAGAGACTAAACCACCAACCAAAGAGTACACATGGAGGGACCCGTGGCTCCAGACACATATGTAAGAGGATGGCCTTATCTGACATCAATGGGAAGAGAGGCCCTTGGGCCTGTGGAGGATTGATGCCCCAGTGCAGGGGAATGCTAGGGCAATGAGGCAGGAGTGGGTGAGTGGGAGGGTGGATAGGGGAGCACCCTCATAGAAGCGGAGGGGATGGGGCAGGGGATAGGGGGGGGTTGTGGAAGGGAAACTGGGAAGGGGGGATAACATTTGAAATGTAAATAAATAAAATAACCAATAAAAAACTCTAAAAAAAAGCAGTTATAGTGTTGCTTTGTTGGCGAGCAGGCCTGTGGAGCTCCTTACTTCTCCATTCTCAATGCTGACTCCCCCCTACTTATTTTCAAATGTGATTTCTGAGTGGAAATGTGGTACAGCACAACAATTGACTCTCAGGAACTGGGGTTTTCATCCAGTGCAGCAGTTTCTCTTGAAGTTCAGCTTCCTCATTTATAGAATGAGAAAAAAAATGCATTAAATGACCTTTCAACCCTATGGTTTTATGAAAGAGAAACAGAAAGGCACCAGTGAACATTTTACTGTAGCTATATGAGAACATGAAATATGGAAACAATCTGTATTTTTTTTTAAAGTTCCAATCTGTTTTTAATTAGAATACAGTTCGTTTCCAATTCTACCTAGGTAATCAAAATGCAGGCAAGACATTTCTCCACCCCAAGCTTTCCCTCCTAATCATTCCAACTGAGAAACTGGGGACAAGTAAGAAACTAGGTAGGGACCTTTTACTGGTTGGCTATCAAAAATTATGACAGCTTAAGGCTAAATAAAACCACTATAATTTGCCACCATTTTATCTACATAATGAACTCTGCAAATGTTTACTTTGCTTTTGAAAAAATGTCAAGTTTTCACCTTTTGTATAAAGCCGCAAGGCCATCTTCCCAGAGTGCTAGTAATTACCTGTATTTATTTCAAGTGTATAAGGTACAAAAATCAGCTTCCATGAACATTGCAGAAAAGTGATTTCCACCAGACACTCATTTCTAGGCACAAAGACATTATGTTTATTCAGTAGTGATTATCTGCATAGGTTGCTATAAACAAGAGAACTGTGCTAAGGTAAATGCTTGGCTGAGATGTTTTGTCTTAATCAGCTTTATCCAGAGTGTTTCACTCAATGTTATGATTTATCATACAATTTACATTCCAAATCAATACACTCATAGAGGGGAAAAGAAGGAATTTTTCTATAATTAAAAACAAACTATAATTACAAACATATTTAAACACTCTAAACTGCTAATTCACAACAGAATACCCTGTAATAAGTTACAAGATGAGGAAATTAGGAATATATTCTAGCAAAGGTTGCTACTTGGTGACATATTCAGCAAGTAGGAAGGATAGCAACAAGATGGCAGCAGGGAAAAGGCTCTAGAACCAAGGAATCACACAGTTTTTAAATACCTAGCACTTAGAGCAAAACAAGTTTTAAAAAACAACCATCCACTCAAACTGAGATCTGTCAACATAGAGGGGAAAGACAAAATGTTTCTCTTAAGGTATATAAAAGACGCAAATCCCTGCAGAGGAAAAGGGAATGCATATCTTGAGCTTGTTCATGTCCAGATGCGAAGCTCTCCCTGATCACAAAGAAGCCCATCTGCATACCAAGACAGTCCTATGTTAAGAGCGATCAGGAAGGCATCTGGCCCCGTTTTTATAATCCTAAATTACCTTGGTTTCAAGTTAACTTTTGTAAACTGGAATTCCTTTAGGAAGAAAATATATTTTTTAATATTTAAAATAAAGAGAGGTGAGAAATGAACCCCATCATCTTCCTCTATTTTCAGAGCTCAAATTATTCATCCCCTAGTACATTTAAAAGAACATTCCTGCAACACTAATTTAAAAAAAATACACACATTATCCTTTTGTGTAATTCTGTAATGTTGTGATGTAAAATTAGGATATTATAATTAAATGCCCTTTTCTTGGCATTTCCTATAACTGAATCATCCCAGAAAGCTTTTCTTTCATCTTAATCTGTCTATTATTTCCCTCTATAGAACTACCTAAGGATGATGTAGTTTTTAAAAAGATGTCTTTAAGACTTAGTTATGGCCTCTGCACCAAGTGTCTTTTTCAGGTAATTTAAGTTTTGTTAGCTGATAACAGGTTAATGACTACAGTGGCCTTGGGACCATCTGCAATCATATGAAAAAAAAAAGTTTCAAAATCCTAGTGGGGAAATTATCCCTACCCTGAAAATATTCCTACTTCCCTGGAGTAAAATGTTCTCCATATCACAAAATAACTTGCTTTGAACACTGCTGTATACATGTCAAGAACAATTCTTCCTAATGATTAGTACACACTGCTTGTCTGTGTAACTGAGTTTCATCATCTCCATCAGCATCAGTGTAAACATAGGAATTAACACAGAAGCAAGACGTTTATATACATTTAACCACATCTCCTAGAACGGACCTGACTTATTCAAAGGATGTACTCCATCTCCCCTTGAGAACAGCACTCATACCTATGTCTTGAAAGTAAGAAATACCAACAAACCAAACCAAAGCTGGTTTCCAGTCCAGGACATACCTTCAACTTTAAAAGCAAGATCCCACATAACTTACTTTGCTATCAAAGACTAAATGAAATACTGGCCTCAGTTTATCAAACTATTGTAATATAATTGAAGATATTCATTAACTAATACTAATTTACAAATCAAAAAATAATAATCTCTCCCATACTAAATTATCATTAACATTAAAACCATAACGTTATAGGCAGTTTAGGACCTTTCCTGAGAAATCAAACCACATTACAAATGATTATGTGGCAAGTCACGATAGACATGTGTTTTGAACAAATTTAATTCATACTGAATCAAGAGAAGAACTTTCTTTCTTTTTCAGCTTTAAGAGACAGGGTCTTCCTATATTGTCCAGGATAGCCTCAAATTCCTGACTTCAATTTCCTGATGTGGCTCCTGGTGCATAGTACCATGCCTAGCTTAAAAGAACAATTTAAAATAAAAAAACCGATTTATTTATTTATTATATGTAAGTTCACTGTAGCTGTCTTCATACACTCCAGAAGAGGGCATCAGATTTCCTTATGAATGGTTGTGAGCCACCATGTAGTTGCTGGGATTTGAACTCAGGACCTTTGGAAGAACAGTTGGGTGCTCTTACCAGCTGAGCCATCTCACCAGCCCAAGAACAACTTTTTAAGTGAAATGTGTATCTCGTTTTAATAATTATTTCTAATATGTAAAATAATTTCCTATTTTATCTCAGTAAAACTTGAATATATCACTTAAGTCTTTTTTTACATTAGGCTGAACAGAATTCATTAAATTACGAATAAGAAAAAGCCTTATAGTAAACAGCAATTCTGAAGTATCACTATAGATTAAGATACCTGGTCATCTAAACAGTGTATGTATATATGGAATCCTTTGCTTTTTACCAAATGTTTTAAGGAGTTGTTATGTGGACACTGGTTTAGATAAATGTATGAGCGTGTACACAGACACATGTGTGGGTGTACAACATCCATTTTACTTCTGTCTCTGTATAACTTGATAGCCAATGCAGTGCACTGAAGTTGGAAATAGGAAAGGCTATTAACTCCCTAAGCTTTTGGGATCATTCTCAGTATAAATAACTCTCAAATGACATCAAGGTTCATGAGACTTTAGAGAAAAATTAATTTTCATTTAAAACAAAACTTTTGGGGGTAAAAACAAAATACTAATCACTAGATAAGAGCAACAGTGGTGATTAAAGATAACATGACTTTTTTTCTAAAAAGGGCACAATAAAAAACTGTAATTATAGGTATCTAAAAGTAAAATGCCCAAAGTACAAATATAGCTCATTTTTTGATAAATTCTAACTTATATGTTTTCAAACTAATTTTCAGATTGACAAGGAAATATAACTGGAAGGAGGAAAGAGGAGAAAAAAACCCCTACACTTCTGTTTTTATTCCTGTTTAATTTTAAGAGAAAAAAAATGGTCTCCTTACAACTTGTCAGCATAAAGGAGGTTTTTAAAGACTACTTAAATTCAGAAACACTCTAATTCACCTCGTTATTGATATCAAATGGATGTCAGACTTCAAACACAGTTGTAAGGTAAAATCAAGTGGTAACAAAAATTATGTATTGAGCACGCTTGGGGCAGGAACAAGAAAATAATTTGGGGATAATTATAGATGTCACATTCAAAAGATGGTGAAAGACATAAAAATCCAACCCTCCTTTAAATAAATCATATTTAATAGGATTAAAGGAATGGGAATGTATGATTTGTGTTTTTGTGACCTGGTTCTACTTCAGTGCAAATGCTAATGCCAAACAAAACCAAACAAGACAACAAAAAGAGAGATAAGAAAATGTCTGTGTTCCTTAGCAGGAACAATTTCCACAGCCTTTCACACTGTTGACAATTTCTTCTTGGAGCTTCTTTCTTTCCTCCTCTTTGGAGAGACTCTCTTTCTTTGCATCCCATCCGAGGCTATCCTGGTTCTGTACACGGTTGCTCTGTGTATGCCACATCTCTGAATAGATACTGCTAGAGTTAGCAAGCAGACCATAGTGGGTACCACGTTCAGCTACCTTCCCCTACAAAGAAAACACAAGGTAAATGTGGACCAAGGTCAGTTAACTAGTCTAATATGTAAAAGTATACAGTAATTTATGAGGAACTATTTGGAGGACCTGTGTTCATTAAACTGCTTCTTCTAAGTCCTCACCCATAGCCCCGGCGTGAAAGCTGCCGAAGGAAGGCTTCTTCCCTGACGCGCTCCTCTGCCCGTGAACAGAAATGATGAGACCCCCAACAGCACAAACACCATTTTACGTAAAGGAAATGAAGCCTTACTGTCTGATTCTCATTTTGGAAGGTATAAAGGGAAGATTAAAATTCTAAAAAGGTGATATTTTCTGTAATCAGCAAATGTTCAAATCAAAAGCACTGTTATTTATGTAGGGATTTAAAGGATTTAAAAACAATATTGTGAAATCCATGTGAATTTTGAAATAAAATTTCATGAAATAAAGAAAACTTAATGAAATTAGTTTATTCTGTTCAGTAGCTCTCTTTGCTAACAATACCTATTAAAGACAGCATTTCATTAATTTGACATGGGTTCCATACATTGACCCACAACTAATTTGTTAAACACGATGAGAGAATTTGTCACTTTCACAGGCATTCCTATTGACAGGATTTTTCCATATATTTCTGTAATATTTATAAAGTTTATGTCAATGCTCAAATGCTGGATTTGCACACATATATGGATATACACATATATGTTTACTTCTGTTTCTTGATTTATTGATTTCTGGCATTATTTATCAACTTGTTAAGGAAGTTGTAGATGATTCAACTTCCCCTTCTGCTGCATTCTTCACAAATTACAAATTCTGCTTCTGTTCATTTTGTTATGACTATTCAAGTGTTTTGTGTTGCTTACTTTATGGACTATGAATTTTCTGTTGAATCACGTAGGTGCTAGGATTTTAGACACATTTTCTCACAGGTTTTTTTCTACCTAATATTACTTTACCTATATACACAAACACACTATATTTGTCAATCTGAGCATGAGTTGTAGATATCAATTATATTATATTCCTAAATATTTCATTAGTATGTATCTCTTAAAAATAAGGAACGCTTTTACATGCCTGGTATAATCATATCATACCCAAGAAATTTAACGACACATTACTTTAATATAACATATACTTCATTTTTAAAAATTAATTAATTAATTAATTAATTAATTAATTATATGTAAGTACACTGTAGCTGTCCTCAGACACTCCAGAAGAGGGAGTCAGATCTGATTACGGGTGGTTGTGAGCCACCATGTGGTTGCTGGGATTTGAACTTCAGACCTTCGGAAAAGTAGTCGGGTGCTCTTACCCACTGAGCCATCTCACCAGCCCTATACTACATTTTTAACTATTACAGTTAATCCCCTTTATTGCTTTTTTCCATCTAGGATCTGAAGAAAACTAACATATTGAACTTAAATGTTTCTAATTTTTAAAGAACTGAGTGCAAATCATAGGAAGTAGAGGGAGGGAGGGACCTGGAGGAGAGAGGAGGGGGAGGGAATAAAAGGGAGGCAGGATCAGGTATGGGAAGAGACAGGAAAGAAGTACAGAGGGTCAGAAAATTGAACAGAAATATGTAGCAGTGGTGGATAGGGAGCTGGGGTAGCCACTATAAAGT
Organism: Mus musculus; assembly: GCF_000001635.26. Taxonomy (NCBI): domain Eukaryota; kingdom Metazoa; phylum Chordata; class Mammalia; order Rodentia; family Muridae; genus Mus; species Mus musculus. The sequence continues at coordinate 104,285,883 of NC_000086.7, forward strand.
CCCAGATGCCAGGAAAGCAAGAGGCTCCCAGGACCCAGTGGGGATGACATTAGCTGAAATACCCAACAAAAAGTAGATAGAACCTGTAGAGACCACCTCCTATAGGCACAGCCCCTAGTTGGGAGATGGGGCCATCCACCCATCTAAAAAATTTTAATCCCAAATTGTTCCTGTCTAAAGGAAATACGAGGACAAAGTGTGGAGCAGATACTGAAGAAAGGCCATCCAGAGACTGCCCCACTTGGGGATCCATCCCATCTACAGACACCAAACCTATTGCTGATGCCAAAAAAGTGCTTGCTGACAGGAGCCTGGTATAACTGTTCTTGGAGAGGCTCTGCCAGCACCTAACCAATACAGATGTGGACGCTTGCAGCTAACCATTGGACTGACCCCGGGAAGAGCTAGGGAAAGAATGGAAGGAGCTGAAGGGGATTGCAACCCTATAGAAGAGCAACAATATCAACTAACCGGACCCTCTTCACCCGGCCCCCATCCCCAGCTCCCAGGGACTAAACCACCAAGCAAAGAGTACACACGGAGGGACCCATGGCTCCAGCTGCATATGTCATAGAAGATGGTTTTATCTGACATCAGTGGGAGGGGAGCCCCTTGGTCCTGTGGAGGCTTGATGCCCCAGTATAGGGGGATGCTAGAGCGGAGAGGTGGAAGTGAGTGAGTGGGTGGAGGAGCACCCTCATAGAAGCAGGGGAGGAGAGAGAGAAGGATGGGATGGAGGGTTTGTGGAAGAGTAACCAGGAAGGGGGATAATATTTGAAGTGTAAATAAATAAAATAGCCAAAAAAAGTTCTGAATACTATGCAAAATTTACACACCAAGTTTCTAACTGCGTGCTACTTTTCTCTTTGTGGCCCTGATATTTCTCAAATGTCCAGGTCTAAATGGTTTATAATTGTTCATTAAGACTGTCTTTCACTTTGGATTCATCTAGTTGTTCCAGATTAGTAGATCCAGGTGAAACCTTTTTTGTTTAAATTAAAAATAGGTTATGTGGAGCCAGAGATGGCTCTACTGTTGCACATCTTTCAGAGGATCTGAGCCAGGTTCCCAGTACCCACCTTGGGCACCTCATAATGGCCTGTAATTCCTGCTTCAGGGGATTCATGGCCTACTTCGGTCTTCTTTGGACACTGCACTCACATGGACAATCTCCACCTCCCCACCCCCACATACACACACACAATTAAAAATAGTCAATTTTAAAAAGGGTAAAAATGTCCTCAATGTACCATCACACCAGGAGGTACACAAACTAATTTGTTCCATTACTGATATGAAATTTGATCACATGCTTAAGGATATCTACCCAATTTCTCAAATTAACCGTCAAATTTTATCTTTGTAATAATATGTAATCTAAGTGATTTACTTTCAAACTGACTGAATAGTCTCTTCCTCAATAGTTTATTCAGTCTATGATGACTGTTTTCTTAATCAATTACTACAATGCTGGTTGCAAAATCTGACTCCCTGAATTTATCATTCCTTCTACAAGCTGGCTGGTGGTATTCTTAAAGGGCTTTCCTTTTCCTCTTGGTAGTTCTTGTTTTAGAAGTATCATCATGAATACAGAAATTAGTTTTTTACTCATTGTGTTACAACTCATTAGTGCCATTATTCTTTTTACTGCTCTAATTATCCCACATTTGGCCAGTGGGAGGTCATTCAAAGTGGTTCCTGTGTCCCTGTGACATGTGTTCATTAGTTTCCCAGCCCCAGATCAGCTTTTATCGAAGGAGGTTTGGTTCCTTTTAGTGAGAAACAGTAATTTAGTACCCAAGATCTGTGTGCCAGGAATGCTCATTACTTACAGACTTTCATCGCTTCCGGGCTTTTTCAGTGGACAGAATTAGAATACTTTTCGTATCAGAAATTTATAAAGATAATTCTGTTAAAAACGTAACCTTGTGAGAGTCTTGCTTTCCTTTGATGATTTTTTTTTACTTGCATCTTTCTTCTCCTAAGTAAGAGCTCTGATCTAAGAGCAGTGCATTTACTTAGCATATGCTGTTCAGTCTTGTATAGAAAATAATTTCAAACTGGGTACTTCTACAAAATCACCAACTATTTCTTTTGGACTAGTTAGCCTTGCAATACATTTGTGCTAGATTAAAAAATATCCTGGGGTTTTTGTTGTTGTCGTTGTTTTGTTTTGTTTATGCTAACTTGACACAATCCCAGGCATCTTGGAAGAAGGAACCTCCACTGAGAGAATGCTTTCGTAAGATTGGCTTGTAGGCAAGACTGGAGGGCATTTACTTGATTGATTATTGTGGCAGACCCCAGCACACTGTGGGTGGTGCCATCACTGTGCAGGTAGTTCTGGGGTGAATAAACAAGCAGGCTGAGCAGGCTGAGCAGGGGGAGGCAGTAAGCACCATTCCTCCAGGGTCTTTGCATCAGTTCCTGCCTTAGTTTCTCTCAATGGCAGACTGGAACTTGTAAACCAAGTAAATTCTTTTTGGTCAGTGTTTTATCACAACAAAGAAGCAAATTAGGACATTTAATAATAAGAGTATATAGTTGAAGTACTATGTTAAAAATTACATGGATTATTTCTATTATCAATGTGACAGTGCTGCTTCCTGTTACTGTTCATTTATATATATATATATATGTATGTATGTATATATATATATATATATATATATCCCCCCTTGATTTATTTTCATGATTTTAGTTAGCTTCGCAATGAGCTTTACACGTGCTACCATTAAGCTATATATCAGGCCCTTTTATATTTTTATTTTTAGAGTCTTACTAAGTTACTCAGGCTTCCATTCCCTAATAGCTGGGATGACAGGCTTGTGTTTACAAGCCTGGCTTCTATTTCTTATAGAAACATGAATTCTGCTATTTTAGCCTCATAGTCATCTTCACTTTTTATAATATCCTGATGCTTCCACTTTCTGAGCCATTTCAGGGTTCTACAGTATGAACCAAGTCATTTTTAAAAGTGCTTTCTCTCTATTTTGGCAAGTCATACTATCCAAATTTCTTAGTCCTTTTAATCTACCCACTTAACATCTTCCCCATATTTGCTGATATCCTTTGTCCAATGTTAAGTCCTCTTCTAGTACATTTGTTGATTTATAATTATACTCATTTCATCCCTTCAGTTTTATTTTATTTTGGATGGAGGAGGGGAGACAAATATGTCTAATCTTCTATGTTCAATCAGATGTCTCATAGATAGGTCATCTTTATAGAAATGTCATAAACAAATTTTGATAAGCGTGCCTGAGGTGACAGACAGACCATCAATTGAAAATGAGGTCACATAACTAAGCAATTAGAGACCCAACAAATAAAAATACGAAGACTGTGTGTAGATATAGATACTATTAAGGTGTTAATACATTAATTCTAATTCAAACCCAAGGGGCAATGTTGTGAAATAACTGCACAGACACATGGAAATAGATTATTTGCTAAGAAAGTCGAACATTTCCCATTACTTAGTAAAAGCTCGGAGAGCACAATTGATACAATTGGAAAGCTTACTTAAAAAGACCCAAGATACCAGATTTTATTTCAGGTTCTTAAATACAAAGATACAGCAAGGTTTAAGTTACCATTTAAGACATTCTGGTATAATAATATTGGGAACAAACATCTTGTCTAAAGAATGTAAACATTTATGAATAAACTAATAAGCTTAAAGTCAGAAGCATACAAACCCCTTATAGAGCAGAGCAGAGCCATCACAATACAAACAATGTCTAAGCTTTAGGAGAATGAAAAAAATACTCTCAGGCTGCGAATATACTTCAATGACACAGCACTTGCTTGCACGTATAAGGCTCTGAGTTCAATCTGCAGCATCATTAAAACACCCCTCTTGATTACTCAAAATTATTGAAAGCACATAATTGCTTCCTATCTTGTAACTCTCAACACACAGGCTTCAAAACAATAAAGAACTGAAGTATTGATTAGAAGAGAAAGATAATGATGGAAAAGTGAACAGTGTTAGAAATAATCACTAACAGGCAGGGAAAGAGACCCTTACAGAAAGTTATAAGGACAATAAGTAAACATTTTCAACTCTGCCAATCACAACAATGGTATTTTGATTTGCTGAGATCATATAGATAGTAGTAAGCTTGTATAGCAAACCCCTAAGACGTCAGAAAGGATATTTTCTTTTTTTTAAAAAATCTGATGGGTTCTTTTTCTTATTTATTTTATGTATATGAGTACACTGTAGTTGTCATCAAATTCACCAGAAGAGGGCATTGGATCCCATTACAGATGGTTGTCACCATGTGGTTGCTGGGATTTGAACTCAGCACCTCTGGAAGAGCAGTCAGTGCTCTAACCACTGGTCCATCTCTCCAGCCCCAAAAAGGATATTTTCTTACTTCATGTATAAGGAGAACAAAAATGTAAGTGGTCATGTTTATTTTTTGTTTGTTTTTTCGAGACAGGGTTTCTCTGTGTAGCCCTGGCTGACCTGGAACTCACTTTGTAGACCAGGCTGACCTCGAACTCAGAAATCCACCTGCCTCTGCCTCCCGAGTGCTGGGATTAAAGGCGTGCACCACCACACCCAGCTTAAGTGGTCATGTTTAAATGATCATTTCTATTTTACTGTAATGTTTAGAACATTAAGGTTATGTACAGCACCAAAACAATGAAAATACATCAAAGACACCATGCAAAGATTTTTTAGGACAAAAATGAATGCAGAAAAATGATTTTATTTAGACAACCCTTGAAAATATGCTTCCATAATGAAAAATACTTTCCTGATCAAATATTTACTTTTAGTACTTTAATGAAGAGCAAGTTACTATAGTTTATTCTTCTTCAAAATTTCATGCATTACTTCCTACAAAAGGGACGAAACCCAGTATACTATTAGGATCCAATGTCATCCAAAGAACACAGATTCTATAATATTATTTTAGGCACAATAATTAAATTTCAGGTACCTATATCTAGTTCTAATTTTCTTCGAATATTGTCATTTTTCATTTTTATAGCTTCTATTAAATTTGTTCTTTAATAAGTCAACATATATATTTAAAATGTACTGCTACTCCCCCAACCCTCTCATAGCCTCATTTCACTCCTCCCACCTCCCTACATTTCCTTCATTCATATCTCTTGGTTTTGTGACCCACTGATTTTTACCAGGTCAGTGTAAGGGACAAAAACTTCTCTAATTAAGATTGAATAGCAATGACTACTAACTTTTAAAGTTTTTCTCTTACCTGGCTCAGGACAATGATTTCATCTGCATCAACCACTGTTGACAATCTATGTGCAATGAAAATAGAAGTTCTGTGCTTGACCACATCTCTCATGGCACCAAGAATAGTCTACAAGTTTGACACGAGTAGGAGAAAACCAAAGCAGAGCTCTCATTAGGTCAGTGTACATGAAACCAATCCTATCTTTCCTAAAGGAACTTAGGATTTTATAGCACCACAAGTACTTCTACCTCTAATACTTACTAAAGGAAAGAAAACAAAGACAAAAATCCAAGAATATTAGGAAGTAAATATAAGTACACCATCATAAACTGATCATTTAGATTATCACTAAATTCTGTGGAAGCAGGAGATACTTTCTGTTTTAAAAAACTCTGGTGATACGAGGAACATAGTCATATATAATCTTATCAATAAGAACACAATTAAAGTGACGAGTCATTCATGAAAAGAAAGTTCAAAGAAGGACAGCAGTCTAAAACCTTGTAGGAACATCTGTTCTTCCTTAGTTCAAAAGCAAAGCACTTTTTTTTTTAACTTGAGGAAGCTTCCCCCCACCAAAAAAAGCATTTTGAGTTATTGTTTGCTTTTGGAGACATAGTCTCAGTATATAGCCCTGGCTGGCATAAGACACACCATGTAATCTGGCTGTCCTTAAACTGCTAGAATGAAAGGTGCATGTCACTGTACCTGGCCACATTTTAAGTTTTTAATACCTTCTAGAAAATAGATTTTGTATACTGCCTATGAAGTGTGAGACAATTACTTATATATTCAATTATCTTTGGAAACCTGGGCCTAACCAAAGCCAAGTGGGTAGAGAAGATAGTGTAGGTGATGAAGATATACTCATTGGCTTCCTTCCCACACATATTTCTTTCTTTCTTTCTTTCTTTCTTTCTTTCTTTCTTTCTTTCTTTCTTTCTTTCTTTCTTTCTTTCTTTCTTTTTCCCACAAGCTGTAGGTTTATAAGCAACATAAGTTATTTCTTACAGCAGTGGATGTTATAAAATACAGCATTGAAGTGTTAGATTTGGGGACTTATTGGGCCAAGCTCCTCATAGTTACTGCCATCCTTCTATGTCCTCCCATGTTGGCCAAAATAATTAACCATTCTTTATCATATTTTTAATTAGGTATTTTCCTCATTTACATTTCAAATGCTATCCCAAAAGTCCCGCATACCCCCCCACCCCCCTACCCACCCACTCCCACTTCTTGGCCCTGGCATTCCCCTGTACTGAGGCATATAAAGTTTGCAAGTCCAATGGGCCTCTCTTCCCAATGATGGCTGACTAGGTCATCTTCTGATACATATGCAGCTAGAGTCAAGAGCTCTGGGGGTACTGGTTAGTTCATATTGTTGTTCCACCTATAGGGTTGCAGACCCCTTTAGTTCCTTGGGTACTTCCTCTAGCTCCTCCATTGGGGGCTCTGTGTTCCATCCAATAGCTGACTGTGAGCATCCACTTTTGTGTATGCCAGGCACTGGCATAACCTCACAAGAGACAGCTATATCAGGGTCCTTTCAGCAAAATCTTGCCGGCGTATGCAATGGTGTCAGCCCCACACATATTTCTAAACATTTAATTTTTAAAAAGATATAATTACTGGGAGGACCAGTTTTCTGAAAAGACGACCTTAAGCTTTATTAGGACAGACTAATGGTCAAGTATAGGGCCAATATTAAACAAAACGAAACAAAACCCTGATGTTTATGGATAGTCTCTTTCCTATATAAAACTTAAGTTCTGAGTCCCCTGTACCTATTAAAAGGGCTCACTGAAGCCCTTCAAATCTTCCTCTGAGGAATTCTTTGTAAATGCTTAGTGGGTTATATTTTCTAACATAGTAATGCTATGCGACTTAAAAACTGCTGTTATAAATTCTATCTTGTTAGCTCAAAACATATATTGTACAACATATATTTATTTAGGTATAAAGTTCTTACAAATAGGCTGCTATTCTCTTTTGAATGGGATCTAGTTTTGTTAAATGCTCACTTAAAATATAATAAATTTGCTTTTTTTTCTTTTCTTTTCCTTTTGTCCCCTTTCTTTCCTTTCCTTTCCTTTCCTTTCCTTTCCTTTCCTTTCCTTTCCTCTCCCTCTCCCTCTCCCTCTCCCTCTCCCTCTCCCTCTCCCTCTCCCTCTCCCTCTCCCTCTCCCTCTCCCTCTCCCTCTCCCTCTCCCTCTCCCTCTCCCTCTCCCTCTCCCTCTCCCTCTCCCTCTCCCTGTATAGCCCTGGTTGTCCTGGAACTCACTCTGTAGACCAGGCTAGCCTCAGAAATCTGCCTGCCTCTGCCTCCTGAGTGCTGGGATTAAAGGCGTGCGCCACTACTGCCCAGCCCCAATAAATTCTCAAATGAATCTATTTTGAACAGTTTTAAGTATGCTGCTGATAAAATAATGAGGTTCCCTACAACTTAATTCCAAATAGAAATATTATATTGCCCTGCTGGTGAAGCTGAAAGGAGACCTCTACCTTAACACAGTCCTAAGAGAAAAGTAGCAACTGGAGACACTTGCTTCTTTGGTTGTAGATTAATCTACATGAAATTATCATTGCTGTGGAAACTTGTGTATATTGTAAAGATGTTGTTATAAGATACAATGTGCTTGTTGGGTAGTATCATGACATCATCGTGACAAACATCTTTCTGTTACACAACTCTTGTGAAATCAATACAAACTGATACCAGTTCTAAGGATTGCATGTGCTTGGCTTGTATGTCAATAGTAAGTGAAAAGCATTCTGGTATGTATTGTGTCACAGTCACTTACACGACTTCTATTAAGGGGTGCTAAATGACAAGAAGACAGTGAATAAAACTCTCTTCCTTCACTAGCACGTTGGGTAATGTGTACAGCTTTGCAAGATCAAGACTATAATAATAGCATAGAGTATCACACACTTTCAAAAGGAAGCACATTTGTGAACAGATTCACTGGGTCAATACAACCTGGCTTTTGTAGCATTCATTAACACTTGCTGTACAGGAGAAGAGGTTAGGTATTTTCCTACTAAAATTCATTCAAAACATGAAGTGAGTGGTTCTCAACTTGTGAGGTATAACCTCTTTGGGGGTTGAACGATCTTAACACAAGGGTTGCATATCAGGTATCTTGCACATTGTATCTTTACATTGTAATTCTTAACATCAAGTTTACAGTTATGAAGTAGAAATGAAAATAATGTTATGGTTGGGGGTCACCACCACATGAGGAACTGTATTAAAGGACTGCAGTGTTAGGAAGGTAGAGAACCACTACATAAGTAATGCAGATATTATACTGAAACTTCCAGGGAAAAAAGTTTGTTTTGTTATTTTCATTGTTAATTTACCTCTTCAGTAATTGAATCTAATGATGAAGTAGCTTCATCATAGAGAATAACTGGGGGATTCTTCAAAATGGCTCTTGCAATTGCTACCCTCTGCTTTTCTCCGCCTGGAAAAGAAAAAGGTTAATTTAAGAAAATATAATACAAGACTATTCTGCTTCTAGCATTTTTGTTGATTAAAACCATCAAGTTATACTTGCAACATTTACATCAACTCTTTATCACTCATCATTTTACTGAATTGTTTTTTAAAAATTATTTATTTATTATATGTAAGTATACTGTAGTGTGTCTTCAGACACTCCAGAAGAGAGCATCAGATTTTTTGTTACAGATGGTTGTGAGCCACCATGTGGTTGCTGGGATTTGAACTCAGGACCTTTGGAAGAGCAGTCGGCACTCTTAACTACTGAGCCATCTCTCCAGCCCTACTGAATTGTTAAGTTTAATTCTATATATGATATCCTTTGACAAACTATATTCCTTGAAATACAAATTTAATCTTAATGAATCTGATTCATGTCAGTGAAATAAATAATAACGAGAAGTAACAACTTTTATTCTCAAATTATTCTCACCAGAAACATGTTTATCATATATATGTATTTTTTTGTTTGTTTTTGCTTTTTTGTTTTCTGATTCTTTTTTTCTGAGACAGGGTTTCTCTGTATAGCCATGGCTGTCCTGGAACTCACTCTGTAGACCAGGCTGGCCTCTAACTCAGAAATCCGTTTGCCTCTGTCTCCCAAGTGCTGGGATTAAAGGCATGTGCCACCACTGCCCGGCTATCATATGTTATTTTAAAGATTTGTTTGTTTGTTTATTATACATAAGTACACTGTAGCTGTCTTCAGAAAGACCAGAAGAGGGCATCAGATTTTATTACAGATGGTTGTGAGCCACAATGTGGTTGCTGAGATTTGAACTCAGGGCCTCTGGAAGAGCATTCAGTGTTCTTAACTGCTGTGCCATCTCTCCAGCCCCATATGTTATTTTATATTACAAGTATTTCAATATGCAACAACCTTAGATAAAAATTCCAGTAGCAAAGAGTCAACAAAGCAAAAGGCAAATCTAATATCTGAAACTGGAAAACTTAAGAACATGAAACCATGAATATCTACATTTATGATTCATAAGTGGGAGTTTTAAAGAACTGAGCCTAAGGTAGGAAATGAGATGGGAGATACACTATCAGCAGTAATCTACTTAACTCTACTTGTCCTCTTTTCCAGGTGACTAACATCTTTGCTGTCCTTAAATATAAGGGTTATGGATTTCACATTACCACTAATATACCGGAACTTCTGTCAATAATTAACTCTGAATAGAATATAGAAGTAAAAGATTTAAAATCTTTCATTACCTGATAGCTTGAGTCCTCGTTCTCCTACTTGTGTGTCATATCCATGTGGCATTCGAAGAATTGCATCATGAAGACCAGCTAATTTTGCGACTGCATATACTTCCTCAGGTGAAGCATTGATGTTTCCATATAAGAGGTTGTAGTAGATGGTATTATGGAAGAGGACAGCATCCTGAAGCAGATTTATATAGACACGTGTGTGTATGTGTGTTTGTATACACATAGATATTTAAAGACACAAAGTAATAGTAAATATCAAACTATGGCAATCCCTTTAATTTGAGGAGGGTCCTGAAATCTCAGGTCCCTCTGTGGACCTAAGTATCACATCTGACTTGTTGTGTTCATTCCAGATTTATTTCTAGACATTTATATGCTTAACCATATGCTTTTTCAATTCAAGGGAACTCAGTCTACACAAATTATTTTATAAATTGCTTTTTTAATTTAACATATGATGGAGATTGTCCATTCTGAATAACAGAAACATACTTCACTGTTTTAAATGGTTATGTATTTCATATGACAGGTAAAATTTACTTATTCCTCGATTAATGTACATTAATGTGATTAACATGTTGGAGTAAAATAGCTTTTTCAAATGGCTTTACACAGCTGAGTATTTATGCACGGAGTTCAACATGTCAACTGATAGGTCAAAGGTCAAGTTTATGTTTACCCTATAATATTATTGATTAGCTATCCTGCAAATGTAGCTAGTAATATATGTGCATGCTCTCTATTCAGTGGTATGCATGGCTTCTAGATCTCCGCATCCTTAGCAACTCAGGTTATTACACATTTTCACTTGCTGTGACTTTTAGAGTGAAATGGGCTTTTTGTTTACATTCGCATATCCTTAATTACTGATGAGGCTAAATATATTTCCATACATTTGTAAGAAGCTTTTACTTCGGACTTGAAACTCAGAGAACAAATAATTTTTTCACCATGTCTGTATGTTTTTAGAGGAAGTCCACTGCAAGCTTTCATTTAATAACTCAACTTGTTCTAACATAGCATACTAAAGATAATTTATTTCAAGTGAGTATTCATCTATCTTTTATCAGTCTCTGAATGGCTCTAATTGTTAATATTCACTAGGAAACCCAATAAGGTCTTTTACATTTCAGGTTTAGAACTTCAGATATTATTTCATAATTTTTCTAGTTGTTTATATATCTACTATTAACATAAATTTGTCATACTGAGTTGGTATCAAATAAACTCAAAGTTCTACACACAGAAGTATTTTACAATATTTCATATTCTGAAAAAATTAACAAATGCTAACTGAAAAAAAAGAAAAATACAAGAGAATTGGATAAAATGAAAATGAACTAAAAGGTATGGTAGTCCACTCTTGTAATCCTAGCATACAGAATGGTAGGAGCGCCATAAGCTTGATGTCAGCCTGCACTAGAGAGTGAGACCCTATCCTCAAACCACAACACAAATGGAAGTTTTTCACAATGTTTTGCACACAGTAAATATGGGTAACTGTGGGATATAGAGCAATTGTTAATTTAGTTTATTTAAGTGAGCATTTTATTAAGTAACCACATTACTATCTATAGGTATCTTATAACATGGTATGCAACTTATAAATAGAAATAAATTTTACAAATTTAAGAAATTAAATAATATATTACTTTATCATCTAGAAAAACATTAATGCTTTGATATTTATTCCATTGTTCTCTCTATTTGCAAGTGTTAATATATATTGTATAGCTAGAATATTTTGATTGATATTTTTCAGCAAACTTTGTTATGACACAGTGCACAATACTCAATATTCTTTAAAACTTTAATGTTGGTCTCAAGAAATAATTTACTGGTTAAGAGCACTGGGGTTAAGTGGACCGGTTGTTCTTCCAGAGGATTTCCTGGGTTCAATTCCCAGTACATAGTCAAGTCATATGTAACCCCAGATTCAGAGGATCCAAAATTCTCTTCTGATCTCAATACCAGGCATGCACGAAGTACAAAGACTTACATGCAGGCAAAATACCCATATATGTCAAGTAAACAACAACAACAATGTAATTTGGGAAAAATTAATGATTTAAAATGACTACATATCACTTGATCCTGTAAGACTTCAAGCTTCAATTGGGTACATATTGGGTACTTCTATTGTATCCACTTTTCACTATGATAAATAATGGTGTCATTGTAAACATTTTATGTAAAGACACATGTTGTACCTTTTAATGTTTTACTAAAATTTCATAGAAGCAGAACTACTAGAAAACTTTCCCAGAGCTTGATATGTGTTGTTAATTTTCTTATGAAAGCTATATACTTCTCTCAGAAGAGCAAGACTCCCATTTCACAGAGTTGTGTCTAAACTTGATATCCTACATTTCAAAATCTTTATCAAGGTGATTAAAGTAAAAGTGTTATTTCATTTTCACTTAATTTTATATTACTAATGTCTCCAATAAGGATGGATAGCTTTTTTTCTTTTGTGAATTTAATGTTTTATTTTCAAAAGAATGAGAGAAACTATTATATAGTCTAACGGAATAGCAGAATTAGACTTGTATGAATTAGAACACAGAACCCAGTGAGGTTACAGCCCAGAATGTAGTTCATTTGGCAAATATGGTTGGTTGGTTGGTTGGTCAGTCAGTCAGTTGGTTGGTCAGTCTGTCTGTCTTTCTATCAGAGTCATCTAAGATGAATATTAAAAAACAGGTTTCTGGGCTCACAATGCACTCCACCACCAAAAGCAGAGCATATGAAAAGGAGTGGGATTTCAACAATTTCCCTAGTGTTATACTCACTAAAATTTGGAATTGTCAGGAAAACACAGGACAGAAAGGAGTGCCATATGCTGGAGTACTTGGGGATCTTTGGGGTGTGTGCCTCAAACTGAAGGCAATTACCTTATCATAGCCTTCCAAGTGCTGGAATTTCATGTGTGATCGCCACATCCTTCCTGATGACTTTCTTACAGGTTTTCTCCTCTCCTTTCCCCATATGATCTGTGCTCCCAGAGATCTGATACTGGTGTTATGAATCAGACAAGTACTCTACCATTTAGGCAGAGTCTCTGATTCCTTTATAGATTTTCAAGATAAAACCATACACCTGGGCTGGTGAGATGGCTCAGCGGGTAAGAACACCAACTACTCTTCTGAAGGTCCTGAGTTCAAATCCCAGCAACCACATGATGGCTCAAAACCATCCTTAACGAGATCTGACTCCCTCTTCTGGAGTGTCTGAAGACAGCTACAGTGTACTTACATATAATAAATAAATAAATAAATAAATAAATAAATAAATCTTAAAAAGAAAACAAACAAACAAACAAACAAACAAACCATATACCCGATAAGGCTATCTATTTCCTGTCTTCTCAGGCTTTACTTTAAATTTCCTTTCCTGGCCCAAAAGCATTTACTAGACATTTTAAAATTATTACAATGAGTCATGTACTGTATGTCTCATAGCAAAGAGGACACACAATAGCAAATAAGGCTTAAAACTTAAGTTTGGTAGAGTAACTACTTTGTAATTATAAACTTAATATGTTAAAAGCTATTCAAAGTTACTTTTAATTTTCTGAACATTTATATCGTGAGTATTGTGCTTGGCATGTGTATATGTATATTCTCTAGACTATAATAATAATAATAAATAGTATCTATTTATCACGAGGAAACTGAGATGAGCCCCACAGAAGTGATCGGTCTTAGACCTCGGATTAGACTCCATGTCTGCTTGATTAAGGTAGGTGGACACTGTGAGGACTGCTTGATTTACATATGCCAGCTAGGACTATATGATGATCCACTGTTTCAAAAAAAGCAGAATTTCACTTGAAAGGTCTAACACTATGTCACTAGCATATGTTGACTCCTTAGATTCAAATTATTATACTAATATATACGTCACCCCTCTAAGACTTATATTCTGTTTTTAAATACCTGAGGTACTACTCCCACTGCCCGCCGAAGACTTTCCAGGCTCACATCTTGTAAATTTTGACCAGCAAGGTAAATGCTACCCTTTTGAGGCTCATAGAAGCGAAACAGCAGCCTCACTATCGTGCTTTTTCTGAAATTGGAGAGGAAAAAAGGTTAATCAGCATCTGTTGTCATTAGGGAAGCTCCATTTAACTACACTTAATTATTTCCCTATGATAAAAATTCACATCCAGAATTACACATCAATAATGTAGAATTTTATAAATAACTAAATTACCCACCCTGACCCACTACCTCCTACAATGGCCACTTTCTTTCCTGCAGGGACTTCAAAAGATACTCCATTAAGGACTTTCTGTCCTTCGATGTATTCAAAATGCACATTATCAAAGGCCACCGTGGCTGTCTGTGGTGTTATTTGAAGGGGAGGTGCCATCACTTTGTCCTAGCAGGGAAGAAAAAACAAAAAACAACTTAATATACTACTTAGAGTAAGCTCTGTATACAAAGTTTTTAATTAACAGTCAGAAAAGGAAAATTGTGGGAAAGGAGATTTATGTAAATGGAATAAGGCCACTTCCATATTCTTTTTTCATTCCTCACTGCATACAAATATGTGGATAAGAAATTCCTATATATTTCAATTGCTAGGAACATTTTCTTGGTGAGGAGTTGGGGAAGAAATGATAGAAAAGAACTTGTTTGTCTAACATAGTGATACAAAAATATTCTTCTAGAACAGTAGTTCTCAACCTTCCTAATGCTGTGACCCTTTAATACAGTTCCTCATGTTGTGGTGACCCCCAACCATAACATTATTTTGTTAGTACTTAATAACTGTAATTTTGCTACTAGTGTGTATCTGACATGTAGGACATCTGGTCTGCGATCTCCTAAATGGGTCACGGCCACAGGTTGAGAACAGCTGTTCCTGAACAACCCAATGTTCACGACACAGCGTTGATGTTTTTTTGAAAAGGCATCTGAATATGCATTACTTACTTTAATCCGTGTGTCTACCTTGAGCAGAGTAAACAAGGTGTTCATATCTATGAGTGCTTGTCTTGTCTCTCTATATACAGTTCCCAGGAAGTTAAGGGGTAATGACAGTTGAAAAAGCAGTCCATTCACCATCACTAGATCTCCAACAGTAAGGGCACCTTAGTTTACAATCAGAAGAAGAAAGACATGATATAAATGTTCCTAGCTTAGGACACAGTTTTAGAGCCAATTTGTATGACAAATAGTTCTAAGTATACATAATCAGAAACATTTAAACTGACACAAATTGTACAGTTTATGAATGCATGAAATAAGTATGGCAGGAACTTGGTGTACATTGTATGGAAAGGGAAAAGCATACCTATATGCTATATTTAATATACAAAAAGAATGATTTAAGTAATGGTAGAAGTAGAAGGTTAAAAATATTTCTGTTTTTCCTCTAAGGCATAAGTAAACACTTCTTGTACAGTATGCAAAAGAAAATTTGTAAAAGAGCATATATTAAAATTTGGAGTGAATGGCTCTCATGACCAAAAATAATGATATTAATGTCACACCAGATATTAATTGTAAATGAAAAAACTACAAGAAAGATGCTGGTAATTATTATAAAACAAGTCCTTTGAACTAAACAGTAAATTAATGCCATTACTTTCCAGGTCTATAAGAAAAATTAAAAACATTAGATACTAAAAAGATTGCTATCTCAAATTAATAAAAACATTTTTAAAAGTATCATAAAATTACATGGTTAATTTTTAAAAAAATGTTTCTCCTAAAGCATCAGGTTACAGAGCCATAAAATGTGTAACTAGAATTCTTACTTTCAATGAGTAAGTCAGTGTTAACCAAAAGGAAATAAAAGAATTATCAATAAAATACATTCTGATAGGAAAAGAAAAACACTCTAAAATGGCTAAATATTGTGTTGAACACACTTTACAATTAACACAAAACATTTATTCCTTCCATTAACCCATTTATAATATTCTCTAAATGTGATACCCATAGACCCATTACCTGCCACAATTCCCTGACTGGCAAGCACCATTATAGCTGTTAATCCGACACTGAAAATAGCATTTTGGCCAAAATTCAGCATTGCCAGAGTAGAGGTACTTTTCAATGAAGCAGTCTCATATGTCTTCAGGAATCCATCATATCTTTGTGCTTCATATTTTTCATTATTAAAATACTACAAATATATAAAAATAGTAACTATGGATGAATCCGAATAAATACTCTTTTATGTAACTAGTATAAATTTTGTTACATTTGATATATAGATAAACTTTATTACAGATCCTTTATAAAATTGAACTTTGAAGAAAAAAATGGGTCAGCAGGAGTGGGAAGGGGATGAGAAGAGAAGTCGGGTGGGGGAGGTAAATAAAATAAAAATACATTATATGCATGTATGAAATTGTTAAAAATAAAAACAGAAATATATATATATATGACTATCTGTATGTATATGTATATATATATTTTCAATATTAGATTATAGTATTTCTGAAAGTTTTCAAATAAAGGATTACATTCAAAATTCAATAACCATTTAGAACCTAGCTAATCAATTGGAACCTAAAACTTATTATTTAAACATGCTTTCTATTTGTGACATTTCCTTCACAAATCCTCATCCCGATGCCTGGAATTCCCAGTTGCCACTGCCCTCACCATATCATGCCTTTTTGATGCGTCGTCATCTGAATACTTACTTTGCTTTTCTAGCATACTATGACATCACGGGAAGTCAAGAATGACATTGTGGTCTACTTTTACTACCTTTTCCCATTATAGCACTTAGCATAGTGCTTTTTGCATGAGAGGAATTCAGCAATTACTCAGCTAATGAATGTAAAAATGAATGAAATAATTGAGGGAAAACACTATACTAGGCACTCTGAAGGATAAAAGAACTTGTATATCAGCTTAATTAGCTAATATTCATTTGTAATCAGGATGCTAATCATATTTATGACCATTTAATAACTAACTCAGAAGGTAAAATTCTGATATTTCCAAATAAAAACTGAAGAGGAAAGACAGAACATTCCTAAACAAAAGAAAAATATATTTCATCATACCTAGAGATCCTATTCTAATCTGATATCCTTATGGCGACCACTAAATCTTGGTGTGAAAGTCAGACAACCGGATACTTAAACAGCTTACCTTCACAGTTTCATAATTCAGCAGTGAGTCGATAGCAGCATTACCTGCATCGTTATCTGCTTTGTTCATTTCTATTCTAAATCTAGTTCTGTAAGACAAAGATTTACGCAGCATGAAACATATGCTATAGTGTAACTAATTTCTGCATTCTTGACTAGCCTCTGGGGAATAGCATACCTCCACCGTGTAACTGCAACTGTGAATGCTGTATATGCACCAAGTGTTCCTAGGGTTACCAATGCAAACTGGGCACCACATTTGTAATACTGAAAAAGAAGTCAAGAGAAATAACAAGAAGGGGTTAAATTATCTTTCACTTTCATCATTTACCAATAAATAAGAAAAGTGAGAGATTTATCATGTATGTAAAAAACTCTAGCAACATTTTCTATCATGTAAAATAAAAATGCAAAAATAGTTATTTTAGTAAAATATGATTATGAATCATGGTTAATTATATTTTGAACCAAAATTATAACTGGATATAGCAGTTTCATTTAAGTCTAAAACTTAGCAAAATGGAAAGCCTGTAGAGAATATTATTGCTTTCATTGAAAGTGTTATTTAAAATACTATGCACTTCTTCAGATAATACAAAGCATTCCTTTTCTTATAATTATTGTTTTAAAAACAATAAAACGAATCAATTTGTTTAAAAGTTGATGTTCCCACTTTAAAGCATCACAGCAGCAAATTTCAGTCAAAGGATATTTATAAAAACTATGATGCTTACCAGTTACCTTAATCAATAATCAAATACCTTAGACAATCACTCAAGTTAACAAGAAAAGAAAGTCAAATGGTACCGCCACAATTATACCATCAAATTCTAACACTGAAACAGTTTAAGCCTAAAGAGGAATTAAGTAAAAGATTACATTGTTTTAACATGTTAGGATCCATAAATTGAAATGTAAATTCTGAGCACATCAATCCAATATGCAACATACAAAATTCTTGGGAGGAAAAAAAAAACATTAGAAGCACTAATCAATGATCTAGGTGTCTAAAAGATTAACAGAGAATGTAGACAGTCCTTTGACGCTTGTGGCAAAATAATGAAACAAACTACAAAATCTTTCTGGCATCATGGTACGCAGAAGCATAACAGTTTCAAATATTCACTTGCTATTAATAAGACTATAAGATAAAAGCTTACTATGAAAACTGTATTACTTACCAAAACACTACTGACAAGCATCATCTCAAACACAATAGGGAGAAGATTAAATACTAACGCACTGAGGACAAAACTAATGCCCCTTGTTCCTCTGTCAATAGCCTTAGATAAAGCTCCTGTCTGTCTGCTCAGATGGAAACCCAGATCCAAGTTGTGGAGATGGAGAAATACATTTTTGGCTATTCTTCGTATTGAATTTTGTGCTACTTTGCCAAATACTGCATTTCGAACTTCATTGAAAAAGGCAGCTCCGGCTCTTGATACACCATCTAACATAACAAAAGAAAAAGGGGCGGGGGGACAGAAATTTTAGAATCATAGTAGTGTAAGTGACAAGGCTGCAGGAAATCTTTGTACAATGAACGGTTCATCCAATAAATAAATATAACACAGAATATTTACACTAAAAGAAGCCTAGAACTCATCTACTCTAATGAATACTAACCTTTTCATCATCGTGAATCCCTTTCCATGTTATTTGACCCTAGATTTCAGATGCTGAAAGATTTTTTTTCCAATTAAAATACTTTTAATGTAGAAATAGCCCAGATGGCCTCATTGTGGGTAAGTGCACAATATCTAATTCAATTCTCTCAAATAACAAATGTGAAAGGCTTAGATGCTGAAGAGTCAAGTGCTTTTAGCAAGCCCCCGCTTCTGCTATGAAGTATTATAAAATGTCCTTTCAAATATATGGGGCCCCAGTACATTTGACAGAACATTCTATTATTTTCGAATTGTATTTGTTTGTCATGGTCACTGAGTATATTTTAACAAAGCACGAATGTTCATAGATCATTAATTAGCTACTTTCATTCAATATTAACAGTGAGAAAAGAACTGGGTTTCTTAAGAGAGTTATCTTATAAAAAGTCTAGTGAAGGTGGTGGCAATGCATTTAATGTCTTGCTTTATATTATCCTTTTCTCAAACATGGAAAATGCTGCCATATCACGGAAGTTTTGCAAAGCATAGCATACAATGAATTTTTGAAAACAGATCAAAAAAATCTCACATAAAATAATAAAAATCCAAAATGCTAAGTTGTATTTGTAGTTAAAAGGTCATCTGCTCAAATATGATGAAACCTTCTTGAAGAAAGTCAACACCTGTAGACAGATTAAAGAATCACACATACAGCCAATCAGAACTGCTGTTGCCATGGTTGCAACTGTATTTGGTGCATCACTCAGGTTCAGCATGTTTCCCGACATCTGGTTGAGGCTGTCTACAGCATATTTAAACATGAAAGGAACCACAATATTCATGGCCTAAAAATATAAAAAACATCAATTACCCATCATACATAAAACATTTATTATAAAAGTACAAATATTTTCCTTAAATTATTATTTTTGGTAATGTTTACTGGAATACATTTGCTGGAATTGAAATGATTTTTCTAATTTATAAAGATAAAAATCTTTGGCACTGGGAGCTCTGCTATTTCAGGATTCCTATGACACACTGCCATGCTAATATTAATTTACAACCTATATTTTATATTATAGTTATTTATGTATATATTTTTCTTTTTAATTATATCCTTGAGGGTTTAGATCATACTACTCTTTTTTTGTCCTACCCCTATAGAGTTTAATGTTTTGCATAAAGAAAGGGATAAATATTTCAACATGATTTTTTTTACCAGACAATTTGAAGTTGAAATTATATACCAAAGAGGATCATAAAAGCTAAAACATGATAACTGTCTGTGATTGATTCACTATTGGGGAAAAATACCACTGCCAGATCTGTTTAGCTCACAATAGTCTTTGTTCTACTATCATAGAAAACAAGCATCAAATGGTTTGATTTGCCCTCTGTTTCTTTTAGAATATACTAAAAAGAGTTCTAATACAGAAAGCAACATTTAGGTCCAGCAAATTTATCAGACTATCAAAGTACTTTTGAAAAGGTTAAATTACAGACTTAAAAAATACAAACAATGAATATGGCCTATTAAACACACTGGAAATATACCACCTGCTTTATTGCTATGCTACTCTCTTGTTAAACATAAAAATTAACTATTTCGAGCCGGGTGTGGTGGCACATGCCTTTAATCCCAGCACTCGGGAGGAAGAGGCAGGTGGATTTCTGAGTTAGAGGCCAGCCTGGTCTACAGAGTGAGTTCCAGGACAGCCAGGGCTACACAGAGAAACCCTGTCTCAAAAACAAACAGACAAAAACAAAACAACAACAACAACAACAAAAAAAAAAACAAAAAAAGAATTAACTATTTCCTAATAGAACCTATGTAAATCTTACTGATCAAGATTTCAATGAACTATGTACTACTGTTCTATGGTACCAGGCTTGAATTTTTAAGGTTTCTAATTATCCACTCTTGCGCACAATTTTTTCACTTTCCAAAGCTCAATCAATCCGAATCTTTTATCATTCATAACACTTTCTTAGAACTTGCAGAACATTTTATAGTTTATACTTCAATATTATCACGCTCATGATATACTTATGAACTTTTATTATGCATGTGCGTGGTATATACAATATCTGAGGAAAGGCAGATGTTATGAGGTTTAATGACATGAGAGGTGAGGTCAGAAAAATTTCCAGTATGGTACACCTATATCAGCTGCTTACAAGACAAGGCTTATACATTTAACTTCTTTTGTAACTTAAAATTAGTGTTTTTAAATTCACTATATTGAAGCCATTGTAAATTGTATCATGAGTAATTTAAATAAATTTGAGATGATTCCAGATTTTCCATATAATGAAGTATAATTTCTTCATCTGCATTCCAATACATTTATTTTGAGTAGAAAGAGAGGTGATAGTTAAAACAACCATGCAATTCTCCTAATACACAGCTTATTATACCTTTGCCACAGCTCCAGTGACTAATGACAGAATTTAACATATTCAAATTCTACTATTTTACTTTCTTGAAGCTGTTTTTTAGGTTTGGTCAATTTGGGGAGCACATTTCCGTAAGTACACAGAACATGTAGATGTTATTTGTCCTGGGTTGTTATTGGCAGAAAAAGCATAGCACATAGCATAGAACAAGCACTAAAACTAAATAAAACTGAAGACTGTTAAGTTTCCCATAAAAATACTCTCAAAAAGCAAAGAAATATGTGTACTTAAATACTAATAAAGTAGGAGAGGTTATCTTCCATGTAGATATTTATTGTATGTATCTTTCATAGGGTATGTTTGTGCTGGTTTCCTGGCCTTGTGATACAGTAGAGGCAACATGTGGCAAATGGCTTTCCGTATTATTCCACCTTCAGCACAACTAGAAATTAAACCATCCAGACAAATGTAAACCACTGAAACTTTTTTTTTTTTTGGTTTTTCGAGACACGGTTTCTCTGTGTAGCTCTGGCTCTCCTGGAACTCACTTTGTAGACCAGGCCTCAAACTCAGAAATCCGCCTGCCTCTGCCTCCCAAGTGCTGGGATTAAAGGCGTGCGCTACCACCATCCGGCCCATTGAAACATTTTATTTCAAATAATCATATCCTCATAGGAAGAGAGTTGACTAAAATCTATCTACCCTACAAACAGCAACTACTATGATACCTAATATCCCTCCAGTTCTGTATCAAAACCAGGAATTTAACATTGGTGCATTACTATTGAAGGAAAATATAGAACTCATTTTGCTTTTTAACATATGTAACCCGAATTCACCAATATGTGAGTATGATGTATGTGTTTCTATGCATCTCACACCTAGATTCAAATAAACACTACCACATTCAAGGTCAAGAATTACTCAAGCACCACAGAACTCTTTGTGCATCTTTGCATGTACTCTCCTCTGATCCTGTTCTCAAAACTCAATTCAATAAAGAGAAATGTGGAAAAGAACACAAGTTAAAAATGAAATGAATTTTAAAAAACTCAGTAACTCAGGTAAAAAACTCGGGGCGTTAAGTTTACAAGTAGAAAGGATTAAGTAGAAGATAGAATATCAGGGCTTGAAGGTAAAATAAAAAAAAAATTGATCACAAATACAAAGACTATTTAAAAAGTTAACAGATGAAAGGAATAGGCATGAAATTTGAGACCATACAAATATCAAATCTTTGAATTATAAGCATCGAAGAGAGAACAGAACCAGGTCAATGACATAAACCAGATTCTCAGCACAATTATGGAAGAAAACCTCCCCCAAATTAAGGAGAAACATATGCATACAGATCTAAGAAGCAAACAGAACACAAAACAGAAAAGATCAGAACAGAAACTTCCTAAGGCATACCACAGTTGAAACATTACTAAATATTATATAGAACAAAGAAAGAGTACATCATACATCAATAACTACAAAACTAAACACATACACACCAAAATCCAAAGACCAGTCCATTAACAGGTTAATGAAATAAACAGTTCTCAAAAGACACTTCTGATAGAATTTTAATATCTAGATTATTATAAGTATAAAATTAAATACCAACACATACACCCAAGTACAATTGATAAATGTGTTAATGAAATGACCAGACAGTTCTCAAAATAATGGATACAATAAACATATTAAGAACAGTTTAACATCCTTACTTATCTGGGAAATGCAAATTAAAGCTATGTTGAGATTCCATCTCATTCCATTCAGAATGTGTATCAACAAGAAAATAAATGATGGCTTGGTGGGCAAAATCACACAGCACAGCAGCAAACCAGGGTGACTGCCTCAAGCAAGGAGGAAAGAGTAGAACTAATAATTAGAAAACAAATGACAACATATGCTAGCGAAGATGTGGGGAAAAGAATCTTTATTCACAGCTGGGTGTGTCAACTGGTAGAGCCATTCTGAAAATAAGCATGAAGCATATATATATAAAAACAGGACTACCATAGGAACCAGCTGTAGCACTCCCAGGTATATACACAAAAGAATCCTACCACAAATAAACGTATACACACATATTTACTGCTGCTCTATTCACAATAGCAAGGAAATGGAATTAGCCTAGATGTTTATCACAGATGAATGGATAATGAAATGTTATATAATAGAATTTTACTCAGCAGCAAAGAAAAATTACATTATGAAAATTGTAGTTAAGTGGAAAGATCCAGAAATTAATTTAGTAAGTGACTTAACCCAGGCTCAGAAAGGCAAATAGCACACGTTCACAAATAGTACAATTCACAGCTGAATTGTAGCTTTTAATATTTATGCACGTGAGTACAGAGATAGGTCATAAAACAAGAAAAAAGGGATGATTAGAGGGAAAAAAAGAGATACTGAGGAAGAGAGAAATGGCCAGCTTTGAAAATATACATATAAATAACATACAGATTGCACAGATTATATTCAGAAATACATATGCATGTAATAACAATTAGTGAAAAAGAGACCATGAATTTTGAAGGAGTGAGGAGGGGTATATGGGGACATTTGGAGAAAGGAAAGCAAAAGGAAAAACGTTGTAATTACATTATAACTTCAAAGTAATAATGATAAAAGAAAATAAAAACCCAAAAAATATTGCATAAATTTCTCAAAGAATAATACAACTTGCCTTTGTTTTGTTTTGAAAGAGTGAGCCTATCCCCTGAATATTCCTGGTTCCATGTCATCTCTCCTTTCTACATCTCTTTTGTTTCTGCTAATAGGCTATTTACCATGTTGCTAATAGAGCTGGGCTTAGAATACAAGATGTTAGCACTCTGCTCTTCAACCTCCAAAACACTGAGCTAAATAAATAATCTTTTCTTTCCGAAATATCAGCTTTGGGTATTTTGTTATACCAATATAAAATGGACTAAAAAATATGGTACACTAAAAATGGGAAAAATTATAACGAAAGGACAAATTAATGTTTTCCAGCTGTTAGGGTTCTAGAATAAGGTAACATAAGGGAGATTTTTGAAGGCAATGGCATTTTTTTGCATCCTGATTGACAGTGTATACATGTGTGAGTACCTGTGTGTGAGTGCCCGTGTGTGAGTGCCCATGTGTGTGTGTGTGTGTATGCACATGCACATGTGTTCAAAACCAGAGATGTATAATAACAACTGTTCTGTCATAAGTCACAGCAGACCTGGCTTCCTATGTCTCTATTTCCTTCCTCAAAAAAATAAACTGATTATTTTTACTAGATTTAAATATGTGAAAAGACCCATTTAATCCGTAACTATAATGTGCAGTAACTTAATATAAGACAAATAAAAGGACTTAGCCTTATAAAACTGTTTCCTCTCTTAGACAAAATTTTTTTTAAAGTTTTCTTTAGATGTTTACGTATTGTTATATATAAGTACACTGAAGCTGTCTTCAGACACCAGAAGAGGGCGTCAGATCTCATTATGGGTGGTTGTGAGCCACCATGTGGTTGCTGGGATTTGAACTCAGGACCTTTGGAAGAGCAGTCAGTGCTCTTATCCACTGAGCCATCTCACCAGCCCTAGACAAAAATTTAAATCTGCTATTAGTCTTGAATTTCCAGAGACTGCTATATCTGTAGGAAACTGAACTCATATGGGCAGGGTAGATCATATCTGTAATCTTAGTACTTGGGGAATTGGTCAGTGGGATCACAGGTTTGAAACCAGCCTGGGCTACAATAGTGATACTCCATCACAAACAAACAAAATAAATGAATTTACTTAATTTCTAACGCCAAAGTATAAAATTGGGGATACTAGTTACTTAGAGAACAGATTTAAGGAAAAGATAAAATTAAAGTAATATGGTATGGGTTAAAATGGAAAAGGACATATCTCTCAGCTACTAAAATGGCAAGCAAGTACTCAACTAAATGCATTTTAAAAATAAGAGCTGCCTTGGTCATTGTGTCTCTTCACAGTAGTAGAATCGTGACTAAGACAGAAGTTGGTACCAGGGAACAAGGTATTGATTGCTGTGATAGCTCTGGCCATGCTGTTTGTTGGAAGAATATGGAAGACTTTGGGAATTTGGATGAGAAAAGCAGTTGTACACTTTAAGAGGGGCTTAAAGGGCCATCTTAGTAGGCACATGGAAGGCAGTGCTAAGGGAGATTTGAATTGTGGGGACCCAGACCAAGGGACTTCAGAGGGGAAGAATACTGTTAAGTGGCCTAGAGATCATTCTTGTGAGATTGTGGTGAAGACTTTGGTTGTTTTGTTGAAGACCTTGTTTGTTTTGTTGCCCTAAAAAAAATCTGCCTGAAGCTAAATTGAAGGCTTTTGGATTAGTGGTATGGGCAGAGATTTCAAGACAGCCCAGTGCTGATAGAGTGCCTTTGTTATTGGTAGTCACCCTTATGCAGATATATAATGAAAAAGAGTAAGCTGAGTAGGATAAATGCAAAATGTACAGATTGAAGAAAGACGGAGCACCAGGAAATATAATGTTGGAGCCACGTCCAGTGCTCAGGGAAATAAAATGTTTAAATGGAATAAAGGGAGTGGTGGCCTCAGGGCAAAACCTCACATAGGTAAGCTTCCAGCTTATAAAAATGAATTAAAAAGGAAAGCGCTATCAATTAAGAAAACCAACAAAAACAGAAAGCTGATGCAAATATAATTGAATTAGGGGGTCAAATTCCAGCTACAGCAAGCAGCAGAACTTGGCAGCTTTGGTCACATAGTTCCAGCTTTAGAGCCAAGAATACAAGAAAAGGGTTGTAAAATCTCCCTCAGTGGCTAAGGAAAGCGAATGAAGGCTCGTGTCAGAGTTGTCCCTTCATGGAAGCCCAGAGAGGACACTTTGTAAAGCGGTGATGCCTAGATTGTTTGGAAATCCCAAGATGCTTGAGATGTCAGAGTTGTGGGATGTCTACCGAGCAAAACTGCAGATTAGATTTGGAACCAGCCCAAGAGAAAGAAGTGTGTTGTAGTCAACAACACTGAAAGGTGTTGGAGAGCTGAAGAGTGTTTGATATCACACATGGAGATGCAGAATTTGGGAGTTTGTCCTGCTTTGGGCCAGTATTTCCTCACTATGCTTCATTCCCTCCCTTTTAGGACTGTAATGCATATTTTGTGCCATTTTATTTTGGAAGTATGTGATTTTCTTTTTGCTTTTGATTTTATAGGGGGTTACTGTTAAGACAGTACATGAATCTCAGAAGAGACTTTGAACTTTTGACTTTTTTGTTTTTAATTTAATTTAATTTTTAATTTATTATTTACATTCCATATTCCATTCTCCCCCATCCACCCTTCATCTGCTCCTCCTCCCCATCTCACACCTCTTCCCCACCCTGTCTCCACATGGATGCCCCACCCCCACCCCACCTGACCTCTAAACTCCCTGAGGCCTCTAGTCTCTTGAGGGTTAGGTGCATCATATCTGAATGAACACAGACCTGGCAGTCCTCTACTGTATGTGTGTTGGGGGGTCTCATATCAGCTGGTGTATGCTGTCTGTTTGGTGGTCCAGTGTGACTTTTAAACAGTGCTAAGTGTGTGAAAAACTAGGAGGCGTTTTGAAGTTGGACTAAATATATTTTGCATTATGATATGACTACAAACCTATGGGGAATGTAGTAGTTGGAGTAAGAATGGCACCCACGGGCTCATTATTTGAATATTTAATCACCAGGATTAGGAGGTGTGGCCTTGTTGGAGGAAGTATGTCACATGGGAGTGGGCTTTAAAGGTTTCAAAATCCTATACCAAATTCAGAATCTTTCTCTTTGCCTACAGATCATTATGTATTTCCTGCATTGTGACATGATCCTTATCATTATGGTAAAGGGTCAAACCTCTGAAACTATAAACAAGCCCCTAATTATGTTTTTTTTTAAATAAGAGCTGGATTGGTGTCTCTTCACAGCAGTAGACTAGTGACTAAGATAGCCCATCTCTCTAACAAAAGCCATGTGGGAATTTGCTTATGGAACTCTGGAGGCAGCTACTGTGGAGCTGTAATAGGTTTCCTATAAAGTAAGGCAACTGCTAGTGACTGTTCTATACACATGCATTTGTCTTCCCTTGTATCTACTAGAGTTGATGTAGCATGACGCCACTGCCAGAAGCTAACTAGATGCTAGCTCTATGCTTTTGGACTTCCAAGCCTTCAGAACCATGGTCTCAAATAAAATGTTATTCTTTCTCCCCTCTCTCTATATGGTTATAGCTGACCTGGAACTCACAATGTAGAGCAGGCTGGCCTCAAACTCACAGAGATCCACCTGTCTCTGCCTCTCTAATGCTGGGATAAAGACAAGTGCCACAACACTGGGTATCAAACTGCCTCGTCGATGATACTCTACTGTAGCAACAGAAACTGGACAAAGGTACCATAAAAAACAGCCAAATATATGTTGTATGTATATGACACCAAAGTTACTAGCTAATAAAGTCAGTTTGCTTAGTCCTTCAAAGCCAGTTAATTATGACTTTCCTTTTTCTAATCATAACTATGTCATGTGAGGAACCTGATTCTTTCAGACTCTTCAATATCTGAAGTCTTAGATAATTAATTTTGTTCACTGTGGCCTCTGTTAACTAAGGGCAATGAAAGTACTGCTGCCAAGAAAAATGAATATCTGAAAAAGTGAAAGAGAATTTTGTTCCTTTGTTAACTGCCTCTCTAGTCACAAAAGGAGGGGGAAAAAAGAAAAATAAAGACTCACAACACTACAGGGATATTTGATTAGCAGGACAAAACAATTAAAAAAAGAGAGAGAGAGAGAGAGAGAGAGAGAGAAAGTCATCACTTTGTAATGACTATCAGGTACTTGTAGGACCTTTACACAACTGAAGTCTTTATTCATATTAAAGGGAAAAACCAAGGCAAATATAAAACAAAAACAAAATGATTTGCGAAGCACAGATATAAAATCTTTTATGTTTTCTAAAGTAAGTAATTAACTACTAAAATTAGGTTTGAGAAATAAAGCAAATATCTTGAAAGAATTCTATCTCTTAGATGAAGAGCTACAGGCAATTAATGGCTGCTTACGAGAAGAAGAATCAGTCTTCCCTGGGAATGAGCCCTGATAGGTTATGTAATCTCAAGCGATTCGCTTCAAACACATGTCCATATAAGCAACATTAAACAGAAGCACCAAGCTTTACTTATATATACAGACATACCCATGTGAGTGTGCATGCATATGTAACAATAATCATTAGAGAAGATATGAAGCTGAAAGGGACTACTGAGCACTCAGGAAGAGTTGTAGTGGAGAAACTGTTGAATGGAAATGATGTAAATACAGTACTCATATATAAAATTCTCAATAAAATAAATGTGAAAAATAAAGATTTCCATCATACAAATACAATTCTTCTAGCTTAATGTCTTAGTAAGGGTTACTATACTATTGTTATGATAAAAACACAATGTGACCTAAAGCAACTTGAGGAGGAAAGACTTTCATTAAAACTTCCATATCACAGTTCATCACTGAAATCAGATAGGACAAGAACCTGGAGGCGGGAGCTGATGTGGAGACCACTGAGGAGTGATGCTTACTGTCTTGCTCTTCATGGCTTGCTCACCCTGCTTTCTTATAGAGCCCAAGACCAGCAGCTCAAGGGCAGCACTAGCCACAATGGGCTGGGTCCTCTTTCCCCATCAATCACTAACTTTAAAAGGACCCTATAGGTGTGTATATGACCCATTCTTAAGGAGGCATTTTCTCAATTGAGGTACTCTCAATTGAAGGTACTCTCTTCTCAGATAACTCTTGCTGCTTGTATCAAATAGAATATAAAGCTAGCCAGCACACTGGCATTTTACATTGGGGGATTGACAAGATGAATTAGTGGACAGGTGTTTGGCACCTAGGTTGGTAATATTACTTCAATCCTTGGGACTCACACAATAGAAGTAGAGTTGTACTCCAGCAGGTTGTACTCTGATGTCACAGGTATGCACATATATGCACAAAGATGTATATGTACAATCAAATAAATAAATGAAAAATGTTTTAAAAGGTTTACTTTGCATATTAAAGAGTAACTAGAACAGTAAACAACCTACTGAATCAGACTGTTGAAACATATTTGAATATGGACTTTGAGAAGGTGATGTACAAATGATTTGCATGAGTAACATATACAACAGATCTCTATATGAAAGTGAAACATTATATTTGTAAGAAATTAGCTCAATGTTTTACTTAACATAAGAGTTTGATCAAGAAAGTATTAAACATACAATAGTAAAAAACCCACAAAGTATCTGCTTTTTGTTGTCAAATAACAGATACCAAAAACATGCTACAGACAAGTCAAAATTCTTTGAGTCAAAATAGCCACAAGAAAATCATTTATTTGATTTCATAGCTAGAGCACAGAACCAAAAACAAATTAAAGGACATGGGAAAGCAATTAGCTCATATATCCTTACTTCTAATAATCAAATCTAGTAAATATATTTTCTTATATAAGTCATCTAGGATACAAAAATTTAGGAGTATATCAGACTGATATTTAACAAAAACCTCACAATGTAAGCATCTTATAAAAGTTATATGAAGCCGGGCGTGGTGGCACATGCCTTTAATCCCAGCACTCGGGAGGCAGAGGCAGGCAAGTTTCTGAGTTCGAGGCCAGCCTGGTCTACAAAGTGAGTTCCAGGACAGCCAGGGCTAAACAGAGAAACACTGTCTCGAAACCCCCTCCCCCCCAAAAAAAATTAAATGAAGTTTTTACTTCATTCATTAATTTGTTTGAAGCAACATTAGCATTTGGATTAACTACTAATATAAACCATCCTGTCATAGGTAGGACTCTAGTTTCCTGTTTAATATATAAAGAATACAGAAATCACTCTTATACTCACAATTATGAAAGTTAGACCAAATAGCCATAACTTTTATTAGGTCTAACAGAGAATTGAGAACAAAGGGCAATCTATCACCCCAAAACTTAAGAGACAGACAGATGTGCATACAAAATCATAACTTTAAGGAAGCAACTATATAACAACAACAAAAAAAAATCCACAGGTAAACTTAAAGTATAATTGTTGGAGATAGGGACGGCTAGACTAAGAGATGAGACTCCTAGGGATGAGACTTGTAAGTCATATTTCTATGGACTGTGGGTGATTGACTCAATTAGAGAAAATGTCTATTTTGGCTCACAGTCTTGGAGCTTTCCATTTATGGTTGTTTGGCACCACCGGATTTTGGCCTGTGATAGTAAGTACATCATGGTAGGTGTACACAGAGGAATAACCCGCTCAACTCATTGAAGGCCAGGGAAGAAAGGGAGAGTGGAGCAGGGAAAAGGAAGAGGGACCAAAATCTTCAGCCCTCATATGGCCATAAGATTTCCAAATAAACCCTACCTCTTTAAAATCATCTTCATGTGATGCCATGGGCTGGGAAACAAGCCTTCAACACCCAAGCTTTACAAGATGAAAAAAAAATACCCTCATTATTTAGAGTAGGATGAGGAGGAAAAGTAAAAGTTCTGAAATATGTCCAGAGTATTGGGTTCTCATTAAACAAAGTTTTTCCTCGGGGGAAATTATTTGACTAAAGACTGATTGACTTGAGTTTTGTAAATATATACTAAACCCTGAAGAAGGGAGATAGCCACTCTACCTCTCCAGCTTCTCTAAGCTAATTGCAGAGGTGAAAGCTGAGAAGAAATTGTAAAGGTTACATCAAAGGGTCAGAGACTCATTCCAAATCTAAGACCTGATCATGGGATTATAGAAGTGTTTTCTTTAAACCACTTATAACCTCATCAATAGAGCTCCTTAAGAGTAGTAAGGGATTACAGCTGAACAGACTTCATCTTTGAGAACCCATTTTAAAAGGAGAGATGGAGCACTTGTGACTCTTATAGAAGCCCTGAATTCTGTTCCCAGTACCCATGTGGGGAATTCACACAAATCTGCAGGGGAATGCCAGGGCCAAAAAGGGGGAGTGGGTGGGTAGGGGATTGGGGGTGGGTGGGTATGGGGGACTTTTGGTATAGCATTGGAAATGTAAATGAGCTAAATAACAAGCATCCTGACACAGCTTTACATTAAGTAAAGCACAGAATGTATGCAAAGAAAATAAAGGAATACATACCATAGTAATATTAATCAAAATTAATTTGAAAAGCTGAAATGATTTTATTCATCTTAAAAGGCAATTTTTATATCAAAAATATAACAGAAATAAAGAGGGTCACTGTCATAATGAAATGATCAATTCTTTTTTTTTTTTGTTTTTTTTGTTTTTTCGAGACAGGGTTTCTCTGTATAGCCCTGGCTGTTCTGGAACTCACTTTGTAGACCAGGCTGGCCTCGAACTCAGAAATCCGCCTGCCTCTGCCTCCCAAGTGCTGAAATGACCAATTCTAAAGATTATAGCAATAGTAATGTGGAGACACTTAACAACAACAATTAAAAAAAAAGCCAAAATGTCTGAGGTAAAATTGGATGGATGGATGGATTGATTGATTGATTGATTGATTGACTGACTGACTGATAGATGATAGATAAATAAATACATAAATAGAAGAATCTTCTGTTATCGTTGGAGACTTCCAAAACCACTTCATTACTAATTACTAGAAGTAACAGACAGAAAATAATTAAGGATATGGTTGAAGTAAACATTATCAATCAATGATATATAAAATATTAATACTCCATCCAACAATAGCAGAACACATATTCTTCTCAAGTTTACAAAAATCATTTATCAAAATAAAGTACATTCTAGGCCCAAAATAAATTCTAACAAGTTAAAAGGAATATATATATATAAAAGGAATATATATATATGTATATATATATAAATAAAAGGAATATACATATATATAAAAGGAATATATATATACATACATACACACACACACACACACACACACACACACACACACACACACATATATATATATATATATATATGGAATACATATCATTTGTTCTTAGATAACAACAAAATTAAATTTAGATATCAGTATCAAAATGATAGCTAGCATATTTCAGATTAACCAACACACTTCTAATAGCACATAGGTTAAAAAAGTTTCCAGAAAACCTTTAAAGTATTTTGAATTATACAAAATAAAGTTACAGGCTGGAGATAAAGCTTGGTGGGTAGAGTGCTTGTCTAGCATATAGAAAGGCTTGAGCTCCATCCTTAGTACTGAAGAAACTCAGTGCTAAGGCACACAGCTAGGATCCCAACACTTGGAAAGTAAAAACAGGGAGATCAGAAGTTCAAGGCCGGCCTTGGCTACCTTGAGTATTGGAGGTCAACCTGAGCTACATGAAATCGTGTCTCAAAAATCCCAAAACAAAACAATAAAATAGAATTTATAATTTATCATTATTTGTAGGACACAGAGAAATAATACAGAGGAATTTATATAATTCAAAGCATATATTATAAAAGATCTAATCTGGATGGTATTCAATTCAAACTGAGAATATGAACCTAACACTAAAAAACGTAGATTATAAGGAGGTTAGAAAAAACTAGCACTGGGCGGTGGTGGCGCACACCTTTAATCCCAGCACTCGGGAGGCAGAGGCAGGCGGATTTCTCCAGGACAGCCAGGGCTATACAGAGAAACCCTGTCTTGAAAAAAAAAAAAAAAAAGAAAGAAAAAACTAGCATATAATATATACAGTCTACATCAGTATAAAGTATTCATAAGTCAAAATATGAATTCAGTTTTGAAGAAAAATAATAATGGGATAAAACAAAACAATCCATCTTTGCAAATCAACTACAAAACAACTGTACAAGTAAGAAGGAAAACAATTATCATTTATTTTTTTTAAAGATTTGGAACATTGATAACTTTTAGAAACTAGAAAATGTTGTTTAGAAAGATCATGATACTACTATATATTTTTTTCAAATGACAGCACATGCTGACAAGGATATGGAGCAAGACGAACTGTTGCTGGTGGAAGTGCAAACATATACACCCACTATAGAAATCAATACAGTGGTTTCTCAGAGTATTGGGAATCAATCTACCTTAAGATCCAGATATACCATGCCTAGGCATATACCCAAAAGATGTTCCACTATTCTACAAGAACACTTGCTCAACTATGTTCATAGCAGCCTTATTCATAATAGCCAGAAACTGGAGATAACCTAGATGTTCTCATTGGAAGAATGGATACAGAAAATGTGTTATTTATACAATGGAATATTACTCAGCTATTAAAAACAATGACACTGGGCTGGTGAGATGGCTCAGTGGGTAAGAGCACCCGACTGCTCTTCTGAAGAGTTCAAATCCCAGCAACCACATGGTGGCTCACAACCATCCGTAACGAGATCTGACTCCCTCTTCTGGTGTGTCTGAAGACAGCTACAGTGTACTTATAATAAATAAATAAATAAATAAATCTAAAAAAAAAAAAACAAAAACAATGACACTATGAAATTAGCAGGCAAATGTATGGAACTAGAAAATATCATCCTGAGTGAGGTAACTCAGACCCAGAAAGACAATGCTATGCGTTCACTTATAAGTGGATGCTAGCTGTTAAGTAAATGATAATCATGTATAATCCATATACCCAGAGAGGATAGGTAAAGAGAGGGCTCTGGGGGGGGGAGTGCACTGATGTCCCTGGGAAGGGAAAGAGATTAAGAGTGGACTAGGGCTGGGTAGAAACAGAAGGGGAAGGGATCAGGTGAGGGGATGGAGAGAAAGTGTGGAGACAGCTGGAATTGGTGGTATTTGATGGTATTGTGGAAACAGTACAATAGGAACTTCTTAGAATCTATGAGGGTGACCCTAGTGAGAAGTAATAGAGGATACAGTCTGAAGTAGCCATTTTTTTGTAGCTAGGCAAGGCTACAAAGTCCAGTGGTGGGACTAGGTTACATTTGGTTGAATTGTTGGCTAAGGGGTTCCTATGAAGATCTCTAAATATCCCAGGATGATGCTAGGCCAAAGTTGTTCTCTAAAAATTGACAGCAGGGGCCCAATTGCTGAGGACAACTTCTACTCAGCTCACTGAATATAGAGAGGTCACTGAAAATACTCATACATGGGTGACTTTTCCTATCATCATCAGAGAGGCTTCCTCCAGCAGCATATGGGAGTGGATGCAGAGACAGCCAGACATGCAGAGAAAGAAGAGAGGAGAGAGGGAGATAGGGAGAAAGGGGGCAGGAAGGAGGGAGGAAAAGAGGGAGGAAGGGAAGAGCTCAGGTACCCAGTCAAAAAGGGAGAGGAAACACTATAGGAATCAGAGGGGATAAAGGACACAACAAGAACACAGCCAACAAAATCACTTAAGAAGGGTTCACAGAAACTGAAGAGACAATCAGGGAGCCCATCTGGGTCTGAGCTAGGTCTTCTACATATAAGCTCTGGTTGTGTAGCTTGGTGTTCTTGTGGGACTCCTTACAGTGGAAGCATGTGTCTGACTCTTTTGGCTCCTCTTGGGACATTTCCTCCTATTGTGTTGCTTTGTCTAGCCTGAATAGGAGGGCTCTTGCCTTGTCTTATTGTATCTTGTTTGACTGTTGTTTACTGGAGGACTGTTCTTTTCTGAATAGAAATGTAAGTGGAGCGAATCTGAAGGGGTGAGTGGGGAGGAGCTGGGAGGAGTGGAGAGAGGGAAAACTGGTTGGGATATTTTGTATGAGAAAAGAACCTATTTTCAGTTTTAAAAAATTATTTTCCATATGCTATTTTCTATAGGCACTCATAATTTCCATTCACCTCTTCCTTTTCTAGATCTAAGAGAAGTAAAATATAGTTTTACAAGAGTTTCTCTATACATTTTGGTTTCCTTCTTATTACCTTGCAAGAATTTGGAACAGCAATTTTCATTCTATGAGTTCGTTGGCTAAAGAATCAAATATTAGTGTTCTAAAAATATTTTAATCATCAACGATGTTAGCTTAGCTAAATTTCACACCTTGATATTGACCTGTCACCAAGCAACAGAAATCTGTATTTCTGAAGGTCTGGAATTCACTAAAAATAAATCCTAATGTAACTGTCATTACTGAAGGCTCCTCCCTTTAGCTAGACTAATTAGTCATGTTCTAACCTGCCCTCTTCAATTCATAAGAAAGTCCAGAAAACCACCTGCCTTTTACTTATTAACAAGGGATGTACACTTAGCTAAGAAAGAAATAAAGACCAATTCACTAGAGAACTTAATTTCTAATACTGTTCTTTATTCAGCTTAAACAAATACAGTGAGTTATGGACTACTGATCTGTTGCTCAATTGCTTGAGGAAGGGGTCAGATTAAGTGGCAGGGTCCTCAACAGAGAGCCCACAGTTGAGAAAGATGTGAAAACGAAGAGTCTGGCTATGGCTTTACTTTATCTTTCTGCTTACTTCTGTATAGAACAAAGGTTCTGTCCTCAGTTGTCCTGTTCATGTCTTTGGCAATTTTCTAAATCTGTAATCTTTCCACTATCATCTCTTTGTTTCTCCAACCCTGGGCTGTCTCTGAGCTTGCCCTGCAGGTATATCCCTGAATGCACTGCTCTCTACCTAGATGTGCTAGCATCTCAACATGTCCAAAAGTGCTATTTCCATCATACAAACCAGAGCTGACTTACTACCTACTTGTGGTGAAAGCAGTATCATTACTGCATTCCTGACATCACTTTGGACTTTTATTCCTAATAACCAATCTGTTGCTATTTATTTCATTTACATTTCTGATGCTATCCCAAAAGTCCCCCACATGCTCCCCACCCACTCCCCCACTCCCACTTCTTGGCCCTGGCATTCCCCTGTACTGGGGCATATAAAGTTTGCAAGACCAATGGGCCTCTCTTTCCAGTGATGGCCGACTAGGCCATCTTTTGATACATATGCAGCTAGAGTCAACAGCTCTGGGGTACTGGTTAGTTCATAATGTTGTTCCTCCAATAGGGTTGCAGATCTCTTTAGCTCCTTGGGTACTTTCTCTAGCTCCTCCATTGGGGGCCCTGTGATCCATCCAATAGCTGACTGTGAACATCCACTTCTGTGTTTGCTAGGCCCCAGCATAGTCTCACAAGAGACAGCTACATCTGGGTCCTTTCAGCAAAATCTTGCTAGTGTATGCAATGGTGTCAGCTGTTGCTATGTCTTAATTCTAACAAGATTTCTGGCATCTTTCCCTCTCGTAACCATTTTTCTACCATGACTTCAGTACAGTCTGCTGTTACTCATTACCTAGATTACTACTAGTTTCATAACTAGTTGAAAATACTTGCCATATGAAAGCATGAAATGGATGGCTGGTATCCCTAGACTAGATCTGGTGCTACTTTAATCCATCTTCTACAACAGAGCCAGGCTAACTTATTAAACACATTAGTATGGTGAACACACACACACACACACACACACACACACACACACAATCTCTCTAAATTTCCTTTTAACTCCTTGGAAGCACTACTCTTTCAATGGATCCAAGATGGATTATGCACTTCTCACACATACTATATGTTCTCATTTGGCCACTGTCCAAATTATTGCTACTTTTCTAACAAGTAACTTATACAGGACTCTAAAAGATGTCATTTCCACTACAAAAGCCTCACTCCTCACCATGGTAGCTGTTTCTATCGTTCCTCTAAAACCCCACAACAGTAGAATGGTACTTCTTTAAATCATTTATGACCCATCTGTCTCACAGTAATAAAATAACATTACCTTGCCCCTGTAAGATTTGAGGGAATAAATATGCCTTATCTACATACCTCACTTACATTTGAATATCTATACTCTGGTTTCTCTTCAGATTGTATGACTCTTTTAACTTTTTCATTTGAATACTATACAGTGAATAACAAAACAGGATTTTGTATAGATTCTCAGTATATTTCAGGGCAGGGGAAAGAATGATCAAATAATAGGACACATGAATTTAAAACTGAGGGGGGTCTCTAAAATATCTCTACACTCAGTGCACTGAAAGCACTCAGGCTTTGCGGGTCTTCCTTTTCCTTTCTCCCTTGAATTCAAGCTCTTATTTGGCACTTATGGCTACAGATGTGCTTTGTCTTCTCCTTTTCAATTTATCAGAAATAATCTCTAACAAGACTCCGAGGAACTTCTTTTATAAAATTCAATAGGCTTTCTTACAGACAATGTTTCTACATCTTATATATTTGTTTTAAGAATGAATTCCATTAAGTTATGACTATCAGATTTTGATTCAGAAATCACCTTTTATCATACAATTTTTGCTCAATGAATGAAATAGTTATGTAAAGCAATGAAAGTCCTCAAAGTTGACCATGTTCCATTGAAAGTAACTTGCTTAAACTAATCCAGAGCTGATCACTAGAAAAAGTTACAGTATCTTTTAACAAAACATATCCTTACCTTTGCACCACCCAAAAATCCCAGGGAGATGGCAACTCTGGCTCGTAGATCTGGCCTATCTTCAGGCCACACATAAGAAAGCATGGCTTTGATGATTTTTCTAGTATCAACATCCTTTAACTGTTGAAAGAGAGAAAAACAAAGCAGTAAGTAATGCCATTTCAAATGTAAACACTTTTCCCTACATTATAATGAAATTATAGTATATTCATTCATTCATTCATTCATTCACTCACTCACAAATTTCTCTCTCTCTTTCTCTCTCTCTCTCTCTCTCTCTCTCTCTCTCTCTCTCTCTCTCTGTGTGTGTGTGTGTGTGTGTTGGTGCATGCAAGAAAAAGCATGCATGTGTTAGTCAAAAGATGAAAATTTCAACAATTCTTTCTTCCAAGCATGTTCATGGAAATGAAATAAGGTTCTCAGGTTTGGCAACAAACACCTTTATTCACTGCCCATTTAGTTATAACCAAAATTTAGTAATGCAGAATTATATAAAAATCTAGGAAATGCATGCAAACATTGCAAATACCCACTTCCGAGAACTTCTGATAAAAATAATGTGAAGCTGTGTTCTAAATTGAATCTATTTTACCTGAAAAATCTTTTGAATCTCTCAAATTCTTTCCATTTCTAATCACTACTATAATCCAAGTTATCATTAATTCTTACCTCCTAAAAAGACACGAAACCATTGCAATAACCTCCTAACTTATCTCCCTGTATTCACTTTTTTCCATATCTAGTAAGTTTACCTGATAATCAAAGGCCTCTTATCTGTTTGCTCTCATATATCATGATTCCTTTCATTGAGAGTATGTATTTCAGTCAGAAACTACATATACAGTGCTAGCTAGCATCAGGTAAAGAGGCCTGCAACCAAGGTTCATGAAGTAGGTTTTATCTCTGGAATCCACAGAGATAAAAGAGAAATATGAACTAACAAGTGCCACCAGAGCTCATGTCTCTAGCTGCATTTGTAGCAGAGGATGGCCTAGTCGGCCATCACTGGGAGGAGAGGCGCCTTGGTATTGTGAAGATTATATGCCCCAGTACAGGGGAACGCGAGGGCCAAGAAGTGGGAGGGGGTGGGTTGGGGAGCAGGGCGGGGGGGGGGAGAGTATAGGGGATTTTGAGGATAGCATTGGAAATGTAAATGAAGAAAACATCTTTAAAAATTACAAAAAAAAGAGAACTATTAACCTCTGCAAGTTATCTTGGATCTTCCCAGACGCACCAATGGATGCACCCACAAATAAAAAATTAAGCAAACAAGTAAGTGTTTTTAAAAAGTCATCTTTGGTTACATAGAATCCACAGCCAGTCTGGGATACATGAAACCCTGTAAGAAAGGAGGGAGGGAGGGAGCAAAGACAGAGGGGAGGAAGGTAAAGTATGAATCAAAAAGAAAACAGAGAGAGACAGAGGAAGAAACTGTGAGTGTGTGAGTGTGTGTGTATCAGTACAATTATTTGACATCTGCTTCTACTAGAACACAAACTCCATTTTAACATTAACTATATTTTGAATTCATAGTTATAACTCAATAACAAATGGAATGGCTGACAGCATGTATTTAGTCAATAGTGAATGAAGAATACATATTCAAACATACGCTTTACTTTTTTCTTATTTTTTCTTTTTAATTATATATTTTCTTTATTTACATTTCAAATGCTTTCCCCTT
Organism: Mus musculus; assembly: GCF_000001635.26. Classification (NCBI taxonomy): domain Eukaryota; kingdom Metazoa; phylum Chordata; class Mammalia; order Rodentia; family Muridae; genus Mus; species Mus musculus. Next base: position 104,325,018 of record NC_000086.7, read on the forward strand.
TCCAGGTCTTCCCTTTGGAAAACCCCTATCCCATCCCCCGTCCACCTGCATCTATGAGGGTGCTCCCCTACCCACCCATGGACCTCTGTCTTCCTGCTGTGGCATTCCCCTACCCTGGGACATCAAGCACTCTCAGGCCCAAGGGCCTCTCCTCCCACTGATGTCCAACAAGGGCATCTTCTGCCACATATGCAGCCAGAGCCATGGGTCGTTCCATGTGTACTCTTTAGTTGGTGGTCTAGTCCTCAGGAGCACCTGGGGGTCTGACCTGTTGACACTGATGTTCCTTTCAGGGGGATGCAAACCCCCTCAGCTCCTCAGCCCCTTCTCCAACTCTTCCATTCAGGACCCTGCGCTCAGTCCAAAGGTTGGCTGCAAGCATCTGCCTCTGTATTTGTCAGGCTCTGGCAGAGCCTCTCAGAAGAGAGCCATATCAGGCTTCTGTCATCAATCACTTCCCAGAATCCACAATAGTGTCCTGGTTTGACAACTGTATATGGGATGGATCCCCAGTTGTGGTAGTCTCAGGATAGTCTTTCCTTCAGTGTCTGTGCCACAGTTTGTTTCCATATTTCCTTCTGTGAGGATTTTGTTCTCCTTGCTAAGAAGCACTGAACCATCGCCACTTTGATCTTCCTTCTTCTTGGGCTTCATATGGTCTGTGAATTGTATCTTGGGTATTCCAAGCTTCTTTTGGGATAATATCCACTTATCAGTGAGTACATATTGTTCGAGTTCCTTTGTGATTGGGTTACCTCACTCAGGATGATGCCCTCCAGGTCCATCCATTTGCCTAGGAATTTCATAAATTCATTCTTTTTAATAGCTGAGTAGTACTCCATTGTGTAAATGTACCACATTTTCTGTATCCATTCTGCTGTTAAGGGACATCTGAGTTCTTCCCAGCTTCTGGCTATTATAAACATGGCTGCTATGAACATAGTGGAGCATCAGTCCTTATTACATGTTGGAGCATCTAGCTGGGTCCTCAGGTAATACTATGTCCAATTTTCCGAGGAACCACCAGACTGACCTCCAGAGTGGCTATACCAGCTTGCAATCCCACCAACAATGGAAGAGTGTTCCTCTTTCTCCACATTGTCGCCAGCATTTGATGTAACCGAAATTTTTAATTTTAGCCATTCTGAGTGGTGTGAGGTGGTATCTCAGGGTTGTTTTGATTTGTATTTCCCTGATGGTTAAGGATGTTGAACATTTCTTTAGGTGCTTCTCAGCCATTTGGTATTCCTCAGTAGAGAATTTTTTGTTTATCTCTGTACCTCACTGTTTAATAGAGTTATTTGGTTCTCTGGAGTCTAACTTCTTGAATTCTTTGTATATATTGGATATTAAACTTCTATCGGATGTAGGATTGGTAAAGATCTTTTTCCAATCTGTTGGTTGCCATTTTGTCCTACTGACAGTGTCCTCTGCCTTACAGAAGCTTTGCAATTTTATGAAGTCCCATTTGTTGATTCTTGATCCTAGAGGATAAGCTATTGGTGTTCTGTTCAGGAAATTTCCTCCTGTGCCTATTTTTCCCCACTTTTATTTCTACAAAATTCAGTGTATCTGGTTTTATATGGAAGTCCTTGATCCACTTGGACTTGAGCTTTGTACAGGGAGATAAGAATGAATCAATTTGCATTCTACATGCTAACCACCAGTTGAGCCAGCACCATTGGTTGAAAATGCTATCTATTTTCCACTGGATGGTTTTAGCTCCTTTGTCAAAAATCAAGTGACCGTAGGTGTGTGGGTTCATTTCTGGGTCTTCAAGTCTATTCCATTGATCTATCTGCCTGTCACTGTACCAACACCACGCAGTTTTTATCATTATGGCTCTATAGTCAGCTTGAGGCCAGGGATTGTGATTTCCCAATAATTTTTTTTTATTGTTGAGAATAGTTTTCACTATCCTCGTTTTTTTATTATTCCAAATGAATTTGAGAATTGTTCTTTCTAACTCTATGAAGAATTGAGTTGGAATTTTGATTGGGATTGCATTGAATCTGTATATGGCTTTCAGCAAGATGGCCATTTTTACTATATTAATCCTGCCAATCCACCAGCATGGGGGATCTTTCCATCTTCTGAGGTCTTCTTCAATTTCTTTCTTGAAGAAACTTGAAGTTCTTGTTTCACTTGTTTGGTTAGAGTCAAACCAAGATATTTTATATTGTTTGTGACTACTGTTAAGGGTGTCTTGGCCCTAATTTCTTTCTCAGCTAGTTTATCTTTTGAATATAGGAAAGCTACTGCTTTGCTTGAGTTAATTTTATATCCGGCCACTTTGCTGAAGCTGTTTATCAGCTGTAGGAGTTCTCTGGTGGAATTTTGGGGGTCACTTAAGTATACTATCATATTCTGAAAATAGTGATATTTTGACTTCTTTCTTTTCAATTTGCATTCCTTTGACCTCCTTTTGTTGTCTAATTGCTCTAGCTAGATCTTCAAGTACTAAATAGATGGGGAGAGGGTGGGCAGCCCTGTCTAGTCCCTGATTTTAGTGGGATTGCTTCAAGTTTCTCTCCATTTAGTTTGTTGGCTACTGGTTTGCTGTATATTGCTTTTACTATGTTTAGGTATGGGCCTTGAATTGCTGATCTTTCCAAGACTTTTAACATGAAGGGTGCTGAATATTGTAAAATGCTTTTTCAGAATCTAATGAAATGATCATATGGTTTTTTCTTTGAGTTTGTTTATGTAGTGGATTTCATTGATGGATTTCCGTACATTGAACCATCCCTGCATCCCTGGGATGAAGCCTACTTGATCATGATGGATGATCGTTTTGATGTATTCTTGGATTCTGTTGGCAAGAATTTTATTGAGTATTTTTCCATCAATGTTCATAAGGGAGATTGGTCTGAAGTTCTCTTTCCTTTTTGGATCTTTGTGTGCTTTTGGTATCAGCGTAACTGTGGTGTCCTAGAATGAATTGGGTAGTGTCCCTTCTTTTTCTATTTTGTGGAATACTTTGAAGAGTATTGGTATTAAGTCTTCTTTGAAGGTCTGATAGAATTCTGCACCAAACCCGTCTGGTCCTGGTCTTTTTTTGTTTGGGATACTTTTAATGACTACTTCTATTTCTTTAAGGGTTATGGGAGTGTTCACATGATTTATCTGATCCTGATTTAACTTTGGTATTTGGTATCTTTCTAGAAAATTGTCCATTTCATTCAGATTTTTGAATTTGGTTGAATATAGCCTTTTGTAGTAGGATCTGATGTCTTTTTCTAATTTACTCAGTTTCTGTTGTTATATCTCCCTTTTCATTTCTGATTTTGTTAATTTGGATACTGTTGCTGTGCCCTCTGCTGAGTCTGGCTAAGGGTTTATATATATTGTTGATTTTCTCAAAGGACAAACTCCTGGTTATGTTGATTCTTTGTATAGTTAGTTCTTTTTGTTTCTACTTAGTTGATTTCAGCCCTGAGTTTGATTATTTTTCTGCCTTCTACTCATCTTGGGTGCATTTGCTTCTTTTTGTTTTAGAGCTTTCAGGTGTGCTGTTAAGCTGCTAGTATATACTCTCTCCAGTTTCTTTTTGGAGGCAGAGATAAGAGTTTTCCTCTTAACACTGCTTTCCTTGTGTCTCATAAGTTTGGGTATGTTGTGTCTTCATTTTCTTTAAATTCTAAAAAGTATTTTAACTGTTTATTTCTTCCTTGACCAAGTTATCATTGAGTAGAGCATTGTTCAGCTTCCATGTGTATGTGGCCTGTTGTTTTTGTTGCTGTTGAAGACCAGCTTTCGACTGTGGTGACCTGATAGGATGCATTTCAATCTTCTTATATCTGTTGAGGCCTGTTTTTTGACCAATTATATGGTCAATTTTGGTTAAGGTACCATGAGGTGTTGAGAAGATATATTCTTTTGTTTTAGGATTAGGATGAAATGTTCTATAGATATCTGCTAAACCCATTTGGTTCATAACTTCTGTCAGTTTCACAGTGTCTCTGTTTAGTTTGTGTTTCCAGGATCTGTCCATTGATGAGAGTGGAGTGTTAAATTCTCCCACTATTATTATGTGAGGCGCAATGTGTGCTTTGAGCTTTACTAAAGTTTCTTTTTCTTTCTTTCTTTTTTTTTTTTTTTTTTTTTTTTTTTTTTGGTTTTTGGTTTTTAAAGACAAGGTTTCTCTGTATAGCCCTGGCTGTCCTGGAACTCACTCTGTAGACCAGGCTGGCCTCAAACTCAGAAATCCGCCTGCCTCTGCCTCTGCCTCCCAAGTGCTGGGATTAAAGGTGTGCGCCACCTCGCCTGGCCAGTAAAGTTTCTTTTATGAATATGGGTGCCCTTGTATTTGGAGCATAGATGTTCAGAATTGAGAGTTCTTGGTAGATTTTCTCCTTTGATGAGTATGAAGTGTCTTTCTTTTCCTTTTTGATAAATTTTGGTTGAATGTTGATTTTATTCAATTTTAGAATGGCTACTCCAGCTTGTTTCTTGGGACCATTTGCTTGGAACATTGTTTTCCAGCCCTTTACTCTGAGGTAGTGTCTATCTTTGTGTGTTTCCTGTATGCAGCACAATGCTGTGCCCTATTTTACGTATCCAGTATGTTAGTCTATGTCTTTTTATTGGGGAATTTACTCCATTGATATTAAAACATATTAAGGAATAGTGATTGTTGCTTCTTCTTATTTTTGATGTTATTTTTATGTTTGTGTAGCTATCTTCTTGGGTTTTTTGAAAGATTACTTTTCCTGCTTTTTCTAGGGCACAGTTTCCCTTCTTGTGTCAGAGTTTTCCATCTATTATTAGAGTAGGCTGGATTTGTGGAAATACATTGTGTAAATTTGGTTTTGTCATGTAATGTCTTGATTTCTCCTTCTATGGTAATTTAGAGTTTTGCTGGGTATAGAAGCCTGGGCAGGCATTTGTATTCTCTTAGGGTCTGTATGATATCTGCCCAGGATCTGCTAGCTTTCATAGTCTCTGGTGAGAATTCTAATGCAATTCTGATATGTCTGCCTTTATATTTTACTTGACCGTTTTCTCCTACTGCTTTTGATATTCTTTCTTTGTTTTGTGCATTTGGTGTTTTGACTATTATATGATGGGAGGAATTTCTTTTCTGGTTTAATCTATTTGGAGTTCTGTAGGCTTCTTGTATGTTTAGGGGCACCTCTTTCCTTAGGTTAGGGAAGTTTTCTTCTATAATTTTGTTGATGTTATTTACTGGCTCTTTAATTTGGGGATCTTTGCCCTCTTCTATACATATTATCCTTAAGCTTGGTCTTCTCATTGTGTCCTGGATTTCCTGGATTTTTTGGGTTAGGAGCGTTTTGCATTTTGTAAAACTGTTTTCTTTAACTGTTTTGTAGATGTTTTCTATGCTATCTTTTGTACTTGAGATTCTCTCTTCTATCTCTTGTATTCTGTTGGTGATACTTGCATCTATGACTCCTGATCTCTTTCCTAGGTTTTCTATCTCCAGTTTCCCTTTGTGATTTATTGATTCTATTTCCATTTTTAGATCCTGGATGGTTTTGTTCAATTTCTTCATCTTTTTGATTGTGTTTTCCTGTAATCCTTTAAGGGATTTTTGTGTTTCCTCTTTAAGGGCTTCTAGCTGTTTACCTGTGTTCTCCTCTATTTCTTTAAGGGAGTTATTTATGTCCTTCATAAAGTCCTCTATCATCATCATGAGATGTGACTTTAAATCAGAGTCTTGCTTTTCTGGTGTGTTTGGGTATCCAGGGTTCGCTTTGGTGTGAGAACTAGGTTCTGATGATGCCAAGCAGCCTTGGTTTCTGTTGCTTATTTTCTTGCCCTTGCCTCTTGACATCTCGTTATCTTTGGTGTTAGCTGGTCTTGCTGTCTCTTGACTGTGGCTTGTCCCTACTGCAAGCCTGTGTGTCAGTACTCCTGGGAGAGCAGTTCTCTCCTGGAGGAATTTGGGTATGCAGAGCTGTGGCACAGGGTCAGCTCCGGGGTACATACAGACTGAAACCAGAAGGCTCCTGTCCCAGGCTGCTCCTCAGTTCCTGTGTCCTGAGGGCTCTGGGCGTGTTCTTCTGAGCAGAAGTGATGGTCTTACCTGTGCTCACAGGCATGTCCGCACTCCTGGGAGACCAGCTCTCTCCAGGCAGTGTTCAGGTATGGAGAGCTGTGGCATAGTATTAGCTCCTGGCACAGATGGTAAACGGAAGCCACTTTATTATTTTTTTAAGATTTATTTATTTTATTTATGTAAGTACACTGTAATTGCCTTCAGACACACCAGAAAGGACATTGGATCTCATTACAGATGGTTGTGAGCCACCATGTGGTTGCTGGGAATTGAACTCAGAACATCTGGAAGAGCAGTCAGTGCTCTTAACTGCTGAGCCACCTCTCCAGCCCAAACATACACTTTATATATAAATTAGAAGTGGGACGAAGTGCTAAAAGGAAAGGGTCTACCAGAAGGGAAGACAATGACATAAGGGAAAATAAAAATATGGTTTTTCTCACTTGAACAATGTAAACTTAAACATGTTATTGAGTATAGGTCTGTACATATGAAAGCAGGAGAACTGGTTGGTGAAAGGAAAGGGACCAGTGAGACAGGGAAGAGGAGTTGATACATAGCAAGTACAAGCTGTGCACAGTGAGATATGTGCAAGACAATCTCATAATGAAACTCATTATTCTGAATGCTGAGTAAAAATAAAATTTTAATAAAGAAAGCTTTACACCACAGTTAACTAAAATTTAAAAATACTAAATAAGGAAACAAAAATCTGGCTATAACAATGTTTATGCCTGGGCTGTTTTGATAGAAACAAAGTTAAAAAAATACTCCTGCCAGGAGGTGGTGGTGCACGCCTTTAATCTCAGCACTTGGGAGGCAGAGGCAGGCGAATTTCTGAGTTCGAGGCCAATCTGGTCTACAGAGTGAGTTCCAGGACAGCCAGGGCTACACAGAGAAACCCTGTCTCAAAAAAATACTCCATACAAATTAATATTAGTACCTCAAGTGAAGAGAATAACTGATAAAAGTTTATATTCTTCACGTGTTCATATTTCCTGTAATCCTTATTATATTCAAATTCAAGTTGATTTCAAAAAGAAAAAAAGTTATACAACTTAATGTGAATTTGTATAGCTCTGAGTGGGCAGAAGCTAAGATACAACAAACCCAGCATAGTATATCATAAAACACAGGGTACTTCTATATTATGATCACCCTCATAAAGTTCAGCATAGTACCTTGCTTGCATTTTAGGCAGTTTATTGTGCAAAGAGGAAGAGAAATAAAACTGCTCATATTATACAAAAAACAGAAAGACTGTTATCCTGAGCTGGTTCAAATCTTTAAGATGGCAAAAGTATGAAATGCCAAAATTATAGTTCCTGTGCTTTATTTTACACATACATATATACTCATAAGTTAGTAAGGCATTTTAAAAAGGAATGAGGCAATAATATTAAAAACCACTTTTTTCAAACAAACAATCACAAAATAAATATAATTTAATGCATTATAACACAAACAGGGGGCATTTCAACCATTTTCCCATTTCACAAGTTTTGTCCGCCTAATTTTTCTTGATGGAGTAATGGAAAAAAGGCCCTGTTTCTACATATCTTTAGGAACATTCCCTCCTGTCAAAACCTTCTACAACACACCCCAGAAAATTTTCAATAAGGACACAGAGAAGTTACAGCTAAGAGCAAGAAAATTATTCTAGTTGGCTTAATAGTGCATAAAATGTCACCACTTCATTTAACAAAATGGGTTCTGAAGTTGTGTAATCATGCATTATGAGTCCATTAAGCTGTAAAGGACATGACTTCAGTTAGAGTTTAGATAAACTATAAAGTTTGAAAAATTACTTTTTTAAAAAAAGTAGAGGCCAAGTCAAAAAAGTGTTTTAGGGCCTGAGATAGTTTTAAAGGATTTTAAAGCACTTTATTCCTACTGCACCTGATAAAATAAAATTGGGGACCATCATATAGCCTCGGAAAGATAATATACCACCTTCCAAAATCACCAGTTATTTCATCTTAGACAGCCAGTAGTAATCCTGACAAACAAATGTGTTTTATCTACAGCTAGAAAGAGACTGGCCCATAGCTTAAAACTAATTCATCACCTTTATATCAACTACGCATTGTCACTTCAACTCAGTCAAGTATAAATAAATAATGCTGGAGGTAATATACATACCCCTATAAGATCGCATTCTTAAAGAAAGGGTAGGAAATGTAATTATCAAGATGATTACAATAATTGGTCTTTGAAAAATGTGAGATGGTGCTTGCAACCAAGCCTGATATCTGGGTTCAATCCCAGAAACCCAACATGGTCAAAGGAGAGAACTGACATCAACAGAAAGTGGTTCTCTGAACTTTACATATCTCATGGGACACACACACACACACACATAGGTAGGCACGTGGTCACAGACACACACACACACACACACACACACACACGAGGCATACACACACAAAAACACAATAACAAAAGGATTTTTAAAGATGAAAAAATACTTTTTAAGGAGTAACTGCATATAAAATATAGTAAAACTATCAAGCAATAATTAAAGGAAATGAAAGGGTAGAACTTGCTGAAGAAACCGAAGATATTCTAACAGCTTTTCTTTTAGTATCTGTCTTAGTCAGGGTTTCTATTCTCGAAGAAACATCATGACCAAGAAGCAAGTTGGGGAGGAAAGGGTTTATTCAGCTTACTCTTCCACATTGCTGTTCATCATCAAAGGAAGTCGGGACTGGAACTCAAGCAGGTCAGAAAGCAGGAGCTGATGCAGAGGCCATGAGTGATGTTCTTTACTGGCTTGCTTCCCCTGGCTTGCTCAGCCTGCTCTCTTATAGAACCAAGACTACCAGCCCAGAGATGGCAACACCCACAAGGGGCCTTTCCCCCTTGATCACTAATTGAGAAAATGCCTTACAGTTGTATCTCAGGGAGGCATTTCCTCGACTGAAGTTCCTTTCTCTGTGATAACTCCAGCTGTGTCAAGTTGACACAAAACTAGCCAGTACAATTGACCCCTTGTCAACTTGACACACAGACACATCACTAGTTACCCTTAGTTTCTTATTCATCCCCAAGATGTAAATAATTTTAAAAGTCCCACAGTCTTGTATATTAAAGTTCAATCCCTTTAAAATGTCCAATATCTTTTAAAATTCAGTCTCTTAACTGTGGGCTCCACTAAAATACTTTCTTCCTTCAAGAGTGAAAAATATCAGGACACAAAATCAAAAGCAAAAATCAATCTCCAACCATCCAATGTCTGGGATCCAACTCACTATCTTCTGGGTTCCTCCAAGGGCTTGGGACACATCTCCAGCCATGCCCTTTGTAGCACACACGTCTTCTAGGATCCAGCTGCTTGTACTCCACTGCTGCTGCTGTTCTTGGTGGTCATCTCATGGTACTGGCATCTCCAAAACACTGCATGACCCCTTCAGTCCTGGGCCATCAATTACAACTGAGGCTGCACCTTCACCAATGGCCTTCCATGGCCTCTCACAGTGCCGAGCCTCAGCTGCTCTGCGTGATCCCTTCATGCCTTCAAAACCAGTACCACCTGGGTGACCCTTACACATTACCAAGTCCCGCTGCAGATGAAGTAAAACCTTGGTTATCTTCTGGAACACAGCCTCTTTGTGCTTTCAGAAAACACTTCCCAGAAGATGTCACCTCAATGATGCTGGTCTCTCCTTAATTACCACTAATTTCTTAGCTCCAGCTAACCAGCATCAATAGTCCCAGTAATGCAAAGGTTTCACTTTAGTAGTTCTGGTATCTTGTTAATCACAGCTGATTCTTCTTCAGCTAACTGGAACCACAGAATCTTCACAATCAAAATAGCAATGACCCTGAAAAGAGTCTTTAATCTTCCCTCTGAAATTTCACAAGCCAGGCCTCCATCTTCTGCACTGTTCTCAACATTATCTTCCAAGCTCCTACACAACATCCCACAGAGCTCTTAACACTGAATGGATCTTTTAGCCTAAAGTTCCAAAGTCCTTCCACAGTCCTCCCCAAAACATGGTCAGTTGTCACAGGAATACCCCACTATGCTGTTCCAATTTGTCTTAGTCAGGGTTTCTATTCCTGCACAAACATCATGACCAAGAAGCAAGTTGGGGACAAAAGGGTTTATTCAGCTTACACTTTCCACATTCCTGTTGATCACCAAAGGATGCAGGACTGGAACTCAAGCAGGTCAGGAAGCAGGAGCTGATGCAGAGGCCATGGAGGGATGTTACTTACTGGCTTGTTTCCCCTGGCTTGCTCAGTCTGCTCTCTTATAGAACCAAAACTACCAGCCCAGAGATGGCACCACCCACAAGGGGACCTCCCCACTTGATCACTAATTGAGAAAATGCCTTACAGCTGGATCTCGTGGAGGCATTTCCCCCATTGAAGCTCCTTTCTCTGTGACTGAAGCTCCTTTCTCTGTGATAACTCCAGCTGTGTCAAGTTGACACAAAACTAGCCAGTACAGTATCCCTTACATAAGGAAAAACTATGAAATTCATTTTCTAAAAGTTTTCACAACAGAATTTAAACGCAATTTTGAAACATAGTATTGGAGATAGAGGCAGGAGAATCATGAATTTGAAACCAGCCCAGACTCTCTAGTAAGATTCTAAATAAAAAATAAAAATCCAAAATAAAATATACTGATGACTCTAACATGACAGCAAAAGCTCTCTAAGGTTGAGTGCCATAAAAATGTATTTTAAAGGACTACAAAAGTTGAAGTGCATCTTCTTTCCTCCATCACTATGAGAATGTATACAATTTAGTTGAGGCTAAAAAGCTTCACATTTAAAACATGGAAATGATACTCAAGCCTCATTATATTGCAAAACTAGTATTGAGTATGAGTCTTTTTAAAAATTGGATATTTTTTTTATTTACATTTCAAATGTTATTCCCTTTCCCAGTCCCCACTCCCAAAGCCCCTTATTGCACCCCCATCCCCCTGCTTCTATAAAGGTGTTCCCCCATCCACCCATCCACTCTTGCATCCCTGCCCGAGCATTCTCCTACACTGGGGTATCACCCTTTACAGGAAAAAGGGCCTCTCCTCCCATTGATGCCAGACAAGGCCATCCTTTGCTACATATGTGGGTGGAACCATGAGTCCCTCCATGTGTACTCTTTGGTTGGTGGTTTAGTCAAGAGTGAGCTCTGGGGTGTCTGGTTGGTTGATATTGTTGTTCTTCCTAAGGGGTTGTAAATCCCTTCAGCTCCTTCAGTCCTTTGTCTAACTTCTCCATTGGAGGCCCTGTGCTCAGTCTAATGGTTGGCTGCGAGCACCTGCCTCTGCATTTGTCAGGCTCTGATAAATAATTAGTTTATTTCTTTTTCCATCAAAAACTTGCATGTGATGAGATAACATGCCATAAACATTCCTTTCTATTAGAGCCAACTTTACAGTGCGTGTTTTTCAACTTGGGGCGGGGGGCGGGGGATATGTGTGCACATAGGGTAGCCAGAAGGTAATGACCAGATACCTTCCTCAATTTGTTTCCCCACCTTTTATGAGGAGGTGTCTCTCACTGAGCCTGGAGCTTATTAGTTGGCTAGAATGGCCGGCCAGTGAGCACAGATCTTTCTGTTTCCACTCCACAGCACCGGGGCAATAGTCATTACTACATCATTACTATAAGCTTTGTTTTTATTTTTAATATGGGTACAAAGAATCTGAACTCACGTCCTCATACTTGACCAGCAAGTACTTTATCCAATGAGCCACATCCACAACTCCCATATATCCCATATTTTCAAAATATATTTTGTTTTCAGAATTGGATACATGAGTACTGTATTACATCTCCTTTCTCTCTCCATCTCCTTTTGTGCCCTTTCCATCTCAAATTAAAGATCTCTTCTTTAATTATCAAATCCCAGTGAAGGAGGCTTTCCCCCTTTTTATTCCTGTGTTTTTCTTTTCTCTTGCCCCCTCTTCTGAAAGATAAGTTTACTAAGAAGTAGGAATTTTTCAGTTCTATTAAAATCTTATGAGACCACCACTATCCTTTGCTGACCAGAACCTCGTTATGGGGCATGTGATCATGCATAAATAAATGTGGAAGTATATGAGTTAGTAGGGTATAACTTTATAGTTTATAGTCACAAATCATACTTATTACATAGAATAGTATTTATCATAACAATGGATCTTCAACATGGCATAGTACTCAACTTAACTGTAGGAGAGAAATCTCATGACTAAATGCACTACAAGAGAAGACCTATAGTTAATAACTATAAAAAGGGCACAAGAACTTAAAAACCAAAACATCTAAATTGGTTCACTTGGAAGAATTTTCAGATATTAAGTATAACTATATTAATAAGTCCTATATATATATTTTGCTGTTCAGGAAGCTTTGTATTGGTTGCCAAAAAAGTTGTTAAGCATAAATAGCAAATGTTTCCATAAGAAGTTCACTTATTTCAAGAGAATCCAGTCCACTGAGCTTTGACAAAATGAAACTAAGAAATAAGAAAATAGTATTTTGACAAGGTTAGCAGAATTGTCCTTTCCTTAGCTGATGAAGAATGTAAGAATCCTGGTTTTACAGACATTTCTATTTTTAAAATTTATTTGTATTTAATGTGTATTGGTGTTTCACTATATGTATGTCTGTATGAAAGTGTGAGATCCCTTGAAACTGAAGTCACAGACAGTTGTGAGCTGGGAATTGGGTGCTAAGAATGTGGGTGCTGGGAATAGAACCCTCTTTAAACACTGAGCCACCTCTCCAGCCCCAGACATTCCTAAATGTTAGTAGTAGGAAATGTAACTTACAAAATCAAACTAATTTAAAATAAACTATCTGCAGATAAAACGTTTGGTTAGGAAGGACTCCCCCACCCAGGGGGGAAAAAGTTCCCCAAACCCAAACTTTTGGAATAGTCTCTGTTCTGTAAAATCTGGCATATAGGCTGAATATCATCTCCCTAAAGAACTAATTTAGTATTATTTTAGGGACAAAAAAAAACCATTCAGGGAAGAAAACTGTCTCAAGCTAAAGGAAACTTCAATTAAAGGAATAATTAAAAAGGATACTACAGTACTGTTAGACATAACAGTGACTTGATAAAAGCTAGGTCAAAAGAAAAGCAAGTTCAGTTGATGTCTAACAGAAAGCCCCAGAGAGCAAGCAGAGAAGTCCTCCTACATTATTATAACTGTAATGTGTTTGGAATAGGAGAGGAAAATATAAATTGTCAGAAAAAGCTTGGCAAGTATTGTTATTTTCTCTTTACCTCAGGGTTTGTTTTCTAAGCTCGGTTAGTTTGAGATCTCAATAAAGAGTTTATGCAGTAGTGATTAGGACCTGAGGTGATGGATTATGCTGCACATGAGATGGATTTGTACCTGACACTCCATTTAACAACTTATAATAAAAAGTAACTAACAAGTAGACTGATGTTCACACTGGCCAGTCGGTGAGTTCTTTATCCCAAAAGTCAGTCAAGTTCATAAAGCAAATGAAGATCCTAGGCTGCCTGATGATGTATGAAATCAGAACCAGAAAACTGGCTCCCCATATCCTCCAGGCATTCTTGTGCACTGGTTTGTAGTCTCACTCATTTTAGCAAGCTTAGATATTATTTTCCCAATCTTCCAATTTTCAATACCCCAGGATGTCTTTTCACATCTTCTGGTTATATCAAGATTTATGCTAAAGTTCTCTGATTGCTCTAGCAAGTGCCTCTTACTATCACAGACTTTAGACTATATCCAATCAATGAGGAATTATTTCTAACATAAAAAAAGACTATGAAGCAGAGTACTTCTTCAGTAAGTAGTCCTTTCACTGAGTTCAAACTACATTCACTAACAGTATGATGTATATTATATTGGTAAATTGTCATATTTTATCTCACTGAGAAGGACTCTGCTCCCTACCCGCACCCTTCAGACCCATGCATGTTCATGTCAAGTGTCCTCCATGGCATCCAAGGGGAATGACCCTGCTAACTCTGTGACAGGGAGGGATGACAACAGCAAAGCAGCCCAAGAATAAAAAAAACATTGTGTCCTTGAAAACATCTAGAAGGTAAGCTATTTTCAACAGAGGTTACTATTGTTTATTCCATGATACAAAAATGCCTACAGTAAGAAAGAAGCCAGAAGCTGAGCCATAGCAGGCTCGGTTGTGAAGAGAAAGCTTAATCAGGAAATCTAGCTTACGCCCTCAACCCCACTAATTGGTTTTTGTTCGATAGTGTGTTTGATGCTGTTATTTCTATGTTATTATTTGTTCATTTACTCTGAAGCCTTACCTGAGGGGGTATTCTACCCATAATCTTTATTGAGAATGCCAGCTGCCTGTCTTAACAGAATTTTCCCTTTTGATTTCTGCTGAATGTTTTAAACACTTGATCTGGTAATGTATGTGTATATGTATATGTATCTATCTATTGACCATTTATCTACCTATATACCTACCTACTTACTTCCCACTTACCATCTATTATTTATTGTGGCTTGCTATACACTTAATGAACCTGCTCAATCAAAATTAAAAAAAAAATAATAATATGGCTATTGTAGATCATTCTGCAGACCATACAGAACAAATGATCCTATAGAAAGATATCACTAAATATTTAAATGTAGGAGTAAAAACCCCAATCCTGGCTAGCAAAATGTCTTAGGAGGTAAATGTGTTAGCCATACAGGCCTGGCAATCTGCATTAAATCCTCCACACCCAGATCAAAATGAAAAGAATACACTCTACAAGGATGTCCTCTAACTTCTTTCTACATGTGCAACATGCAATGTGCATGCTTGCATGTATTCATACATATTCACACAGAAATAAATCATTTTTAAAATCTCAAGTCTTTTTAAAGAATCTCAATATTCTATTATAAAACAAACAATTCATTCATCTATTTTAAGAAGCAATATTTTCAAGTATTGAACTACCATTCCTTTTTCATAAACCCTTTATAACAACCACATGAGATAAACAGATCACCTAAATATACTCTAAAATTGATTGTAATTGTTAATAGCAATATTTATAAAGAATATACAAGTGGAAGTTAATTTAAAAATCAAGATGTATATGTTTTGGTTTCTATCATTTGTTATGCTAGTAAACATTCTATCTAGTAGCTTATATGTTCTAACATCTCAACAGTTAAATTTTAGATAGGAAGGGCTTTGTCTTGTTAAGTACAGTATCCTCCATTCCTATCATAAAGTTTGGCACAAAGCAAGTACTTTGAAAAATTAAGTTTCTTATTATATTGAGTGTGTGTTTGTACACATGCACACATGCACAGAAGCCAGAACAACACAAGGGATGTCAGGCTGACAGTAAGCAATTCTACATGCTGAGCCATCGTATTGGCTCAGACATATACTTTTTAAATGAATACACTGTGGCTGAGGAAGGTCTTACAATCTCACACTATAACAGTACCTAACATTTACTAAGCACCTCCTATATGTTGGACAGCATTTAAGAGTTTTAACATGGTGAGAAGAATTACTTCATTTAAAGCCCTTCTAGTGTAATTATTAACCTATTTTATAGAAGGTCCTGAAGCATCCAGAATTTCAGGATTTGTTTAAGGCCATTCCATTAGGAAGTGATGTAGCCCACACTCAAACCCAGTATCAATCTAGAGCTGAGACTATCAACAACAATTACATACTATGTCTCTTTTTCTTTTCCATTTGACCAGAAAACCCTATTTTATGATTTATGAAGTTAAAGTTATATAAAGATAATAAGAGAAAAAGAACTGTAAAGAACAATATAAAATATTACAATTATAATTGCTTTGTTCTGATTTTTCTGTAAAATTATCTTAGAGTTTATTCTGTGTCCTTTTTTAATGTACCAATATAAAAATTTTATTGTTGGATGAGAAAATATTATCAACATTTAAACAATACAAAATATATAAAATTCTTGTTTAGTGCAGCTTAAGAGAAGTGCCTGCTTCTCCTTTATTAGTCAACATATTTTTGGTCATAGAGCATTCATTATTAGCAACTATCCTTAAGAGTCCTTACTGACAGATGATCCTGAAAACTGACAAATATCATGCCAAAGAGTAACAGATAGATAAACAAATATCATTACTTAGCTAACTTTTAAAAATTCTGTCATATTACACTGTGTTTGTTTCAAAGATAGCCATGAGGGTTAGTGACGTATAAAAAAAGGGACATGGATGCAATATGCTTTCACTTGCTTGAAAGTAAAGAGCAACACTAGACATCAAGAATTAGAAAGTTCTCTTATCAATTTCCACTATCAATAAGACAACTCATATTCACTTAGCATCTATATTTTATAGACATTCTTCATAAAATTTTGTTTCCTTAACTCATTGCTACTTCAAAATACCATATGTCTGTCTATATGAGAAAATGAGAGAGGGAAGGGGGAAGGAGAGACAAAGAAGGAGAGATAAGAAAAAAGGAGAAAAAAGAGGAAAGCAATTAGGTAGAGGCAAGCCCCCCCCCCCAAAGAACAGATGGAGAAATATGTAACAGTATTCTGGTGACATTTTAACTCACTCAGTTAAAGTGAGGTCCAAATAAATCTTTTTATTTCAGAGGCGCTACTGTTTAACATGCCTATATGATAATAACAATAATAATGTTAAAGAATATCAGTAATAGCTGGATCATATAGATGAGATTTACTATGAAGCTAACTGATATTCTAAGATCTAAGCATGTAAAGGGAAAATACTGACCTTAACACACATAAATTCTTTATAATTACTAAACCTAATTTGCCTACTTATTTATAAGGCTAGGTTATATAACAAAGTCAGTTACTGTTATCTTAGAGATCTAAAACATTTAGAACTGGTTATGATAACATAAACCAGTGCCTGAGAGATTTAAACATCAAGATCCTGAGTTTAAAGTGAGGATGAGATGCATATAGTAAGACTCTGTCTCAAAAAAAAAAAAAAAAAAAAACCAAAACCCAAAGCAACAATAATAGCAAGCACAATAGAACACTAAAGTTGACGAATACATTTTTCCCCTTCTCAGTGAATAATAAAGGTCTATCTGGGATGTGAGAAGGTGCAAGACAGGATTTCTCTGTGTAGACTTGGCTATCCTGAAAATCACTCTGTAGTCCAGGCTGGCCTCAAACTCAGAGATCTACTTGCCTCTGCCTCCTTAGTGCTGGGATTAAAGGTATGCACCACTACTGTCTGGCCCCATGAATACTTTTTAAAAATTTTACACAGCCATGCATTTTTGTTATGTCATAGATCTCCTCTGTATAATATTCGCCAATTTCGATAGGATTTTTCTGCATGAGAAAGCATCATTAGATGAGCCAATCAAACAGTATTAGACTATGACAATGTTAAAGACCTATCTTCTACTCAAATACAGTTATCAGCATGAATTTCCAGTTACCTGTCATTCACTCCTTTTAGAATTTATTTGTAAAGTTAGCATAGGAAGGCTTGAGAGTCACTCTTACCCCTTCTTTTGGGTCTGTGTGGAGTCCTCCTCCTGCGTGCCCATGCCAACATGTTCTCTTTTCTATCAATGGCCATGTCTGGAGAGCCTTATTAAAAATGATAACAAACCATTTATTTATTAGGTATTACAGAATTTCAGATATTGTCTTAATCTAATACAACAACTGTCCCTAAAATAAACTCAAGGGATTGCATCTAGCTTGGCATAGTAAAGCAAAAACACTTTTAAAATGAGCATACAGATACATTTATACAAAGAATATTCAAATATAATAAATACTCAAATTGCTTTCTCTAAATAGCTTTTGAAATTAGTTTAAGTGATTTAGCTAACATTAGTATTACTCAATTTATCCTGACTCCCCTTCTATCACTCACTATAATGCTGTAAGTAAGCAAGCAAGGCTAATATAGTTAATGATTCATATTTCACTTGCTTTTCTTTGATATTTTTAAAATTAATAAAATCAAGTTTATACAACTGATTATTTATGTTATTATTGTATCTTACATATATATTTACAAAGTACTTAATATTTAATTTAATATTTAATAATCTAACTTATGATCTAACATTTTGCATACATGTTTTTGTTTTTTCTATTGCACAGTAAATTTCTTAAAATTAAGATCAATACTTTTTGAGTCATTTTTATCTCCTATGGTAATACTATATGTACATATTATATATAGGCAAATAGACTTCAAATGTTTCTTGGATTCACTTAGAAAATAAGAGCTACATACACTTTCCCAAATTTTTTTTTTTTTTTTGGTTTTTCGAGGCAGGGTTTCTCTGTATAGCTTTGGCTGTCCTGGAACTCACTTTGTAGACCAGGCTGGCCTCGAACTCAGAAATCCACCTGCCTCTGCCTCCCAAGTGCTGGGATCAAAGGCGTGCGCCACCACGCCCGGCGAAATAGTCTTATATAACATCTTGCCTACTATAAAATTTCAAAGGCTTTAATATTATTGCTAAAATCAGAGATATATAAAATAAAATCATTTAGAAAGATGTAAGAAGGGGGCTGGTGAGATGGCTCAGTGGGTAAGAGCACCCGACTGCTCTTCCGAAGGTCCAGAGTTCAAATCCCAGCAACCACATGGTGGCTCACAACCATCCGTAACGAGATCTAGCGCCCTCTTTTGGAGTGACTGAAGACAGCTACAGTGTACTTAGATATAATAAATAAATAAATCTTTAAAAAAAAAAAGATGTAAGAATAAGATAGTGACAATTAGGCTTAATATTTAGATTTTCTAATATTGAAAGTTTTTATGATTAAAAGTATTAAATGAAGTGAATATTTAATGATGTTTTTGCAGTATTCATAACAATAATTAATGCTGAGTGCATAGTTCTTTATGAACACATATATATACTGATACTATATACGGTATAACTATATCAGCTTACAGCCAAGGTATGGAAATATAATTGTAACAGGCAAAAGTATCTTTTTATTCTTACTAATGAGACAGAAAATAACTGTCATAAATGTTATCAATTTTTAGATTAACACTCATAAAGCACTTGATAAGAGGAAAACATCAAGGGGTTTTTATTCTGGCAGCATCTTTTTCTGACCTTTTTCCTCTAAAAGGCTACATAACAGTTTTAGTAAGGGTTCTGGTGACTATCACATAAGATGATATGGTCTTCAATGAAGTAGAAGACTGAAATACAAATTCAGTGATATCTTGGATAATGAGAAGACTGAACATATTTTCGACTTAAAGATTTAATTTAATAGTGGAAAACAAATTCATTTATACAGTCTCTGCATAAATTAGAACAATGCTTTGTGCCTTAATGGCAAACAATTACTAAACAAAGGGAAAAATAAAGTACCCAGGATGCAAATAGCCTTATAAGTTTTTTGTTCTTTTTTTTAATCATAGAGATTTTCATGTCTCATTTTGAAGCAGTGATAATCATGAAAGCTATCATTCACGTAAAATAACAATGAAAATAAGCCTCATCAATATTTAAACTCAACATCACTTATCCTCGGGGCTCTAGCAAACTTAAAATCCCATGGCATTCTACTATCCGAACATCTTCTAAGGTAAAGGAATGTTCCGCATTTGAAAAAATGTCAATATTCTATGTATCAGTCACAAATTAGGATAAATTTGGATGTCAACAAGCTGCCATTACATTTACAAAAGCTTTCTAAAAATGTTACTCTAGTTGGCACTAATCTCAAGGGATTCAGACAGATTTCTGCAGTGGCAGATAATACCAAGATTTCTTTCTGCATTCTTAATAGAAACATACCTTCCTGCCAGTATTTATATAAAAAATTAGAAAAAGGAAAGTATTTCTGAAATGTAAACCATGTAGTAAATATGCAGCATAAATTGGTAAATGCCCCATGCGCTTGCAAACTTTTCTTACTAGCTTTAGAAATGTTGACTAAATCTTACCTTTGTAGCATCTAGTAACTGTCTGGAGTTGTCTTTTCCCCATCTCTGCTGTGTAGTATTTCTTAATGATTCTGTAGTCTAATGAAGAGATTAAAAAGTTAAGATAGCATTTCATAGTGGAGACTTAATATTCTAAGATTACTCTTTTGTTCAAAAGCAAACCTAAAATTAAAATCATTGTCAATGTTAACTGGGATGGTTACATCTTTAACATATGCCTAAAAAGACAAAAATGTGGATAAGGCTTATATTATATTACCTATTAAAATATCCAAGTAGATTTATTTACATATCCTATCTCCTTTACTTGGCTTTTTTATTTGTTCTTATTATTTTTTTTTTTCCATTTTGACCCAACATTTATTGTCCTTTTACAACATGTCTTTTTTTTTTTTCTTTTTTTGGTTTAGAAACTGCTTATGATTAGTCTTCCAACAGTAACTCAAAAGCATGTAAAATAAAAATCAACCTACTTTCTATATAAACACCCAGCAAACTGAGGCCCCTCATCCACCTACCCAGGTTGGCTAGGGTAAGAGAGGACTTGGACAGCATTGAGTATAGATGCTTTACTGTGGTGATGGTGGTGGCAATGCCTTGGTTCACACCACACAGGTTACCTGCACCACCCCAAACTACGACAGAAACCGTGTGGGCCCAAGACCCAATTCCTTGCTGGTAATTCACTCTTCACCTCCCAAATGAAAATCACTTTTATTTTATCGCTTTTGTAATTTTTTTTTTTGCAACAGGAAACCCCTGTCCAGAGTCTGACTGGGCTGAACTGTTCAGACTGAGGAATGGAGCAGGCCATGGGCACACCCCTGGGCCCTCTTGGGCAAGCGCCCCCTCCCCCAGGGAACAAGGTCCAGCCAGGCCAGCTCGCTGCATGCTGGCACATCACTTAGCCATACAGGTCATCGTCATTGTCTTCTGTGTACACACTGCCACCTGTGCCACCTCCACTGCCCTGGCTGGGACCAGCTCCACCCTGGTTCCCTGAAGGGAATCTGAAGCTGCCAAAACCTCGACTCTGCTGCAGTGTCTGGGCGAACATTTCATACTTCCGAATGTCATTATCGCTGACAGAACGTCGGGCAAAACGCATGGCTTCCTCAAAGTGATCTCTGCGGATCTCAGGCACTGGATCGTCCTCTTCTACCTCCATGGCCGATGGATTTGTCTGCCTCTCTCGTTCTCGCCTAATCTCACTCTCAATAGATTCACGAATGGCCAGTTTACAAGCCCGTTGGCAAATTTCTGTCAAATCAGCTCCAGAAAAGCCATTAGTCATCTTAGCCAGGAACTCCAAATCCACATCCTTGGCAACTGGGGACTTTCGCAGATTGGCTTTTAGGATGGCAACACGGGACTTCTCATCAGGAAGTGGGATATAAATGAGCTGATCTAGACGGCCAGGTCTTAGGATAGCAGGATCAATGATGTCAGGCCTGTTGGTAGCTCCAATGATAAACACATTCTTTTTTGTAGACATGCCATCCATTTCTGTCAAGATCTGATTGATGACTCGGTCAGCAGCTCCACCACCATCTCCAATATTACCACCACGAGCCTTGGCAATTGAATCTAACTCATCAAAGAAGAGTACACGTGCCTTGTCAAAAATTTCCCGGACATTGGCCTCAGATTCCCCAAACCACATGGTAAGCAGCTCAGGACCCTTGATGGAGATGAAGTTGGCCTGGCATTCATTAGCAATGGCTTTAGCCAGTAAGGTTTTCCCACAGCCAGGAGGTCCATAGAAAAGAACACCTTTGGAGGGAGTCATGCCAAATTTGAGGAATTTGTCTGGATGTTCCACGGGGTACTGAACCAACTCCTGAAGCTCACGTTTGACATCCTCCAGGCCTCCAATATCTTCCCAGGTTACTTGTGGCACCTCTACCACAGTTTCCCGAAGTGCTGATGGGTTGCTTTGACTCAAAGCCCACCGGAAGTCATCCATAGTAACTGCCAGGGAATTCATGACCTCAGCATCAATGGTCTCATCTTCTAGGTCAATGAGGTCCATTTTTTTCCGGATGGCCTGCAGAGCAGCCTCTGAACATAGGGCTGCCAAATCAGCACCAACATGACCATGAGTCTCATTGGCTACCTGTTCCAAGTCCACATCATCTGCCAGTTTCATGTTCTTGGTATGGATCTGAAGAATCTCCAAACGTCCTGTAGCATCAGGTATTCCAATATCTACCTCTCTGTCAAAGCGACCAAATCGCCGTAGGGCTGGGTCAATGCTGTTGGGTCTATTGGTTGCTGCCATAACTATCACATGTGCTCTCTGCTTTAGGCCATCCATGAGGGTCAACAACTGAGACACGATGCGACGCTCCACTTCCCCATGAGTTTTCTCTCTTTTGGGTGCAATGGCATCAAGCTCATCGATGAAGATGATAGCAGGAGCATTCTTTTCAGCTTCCTCAAAGGCTTTACGAAGGTTGCTCTCAGACTCACCAGCCAATTTGCTCATGATTTCAGGACCATTGATCAGAAAGAAGAAGGCTCCAGTTTCATTTGCCACAGCTCGAGCAATCAGGGTCTTCCCTGTCCCAGGAGGCCCATACAACAAGATTCCCCGAGGAGGCTTTACACCAATCGCCTTGAAGAGCGCAGGATGTCTCAGTGGCAGCTCCACCATCTCCTTTATCTGAGCTAGCTGCTTCCTGCAACCACCGATGTCATCATAGCCTACTTCATTCAAGGATTCCTCCTCATCCTCTCGTTTGATTGGCTCCCCCTCACAGTGGATCACTGTGTCTGGAGCAACAATACAGTAAGGGCTGGGATCTGTCTCTACAACTTTGAACTCCACAGCACGCATCCCACCCCGGACAAGAAAAATATCTCCTTTACGGATGGGCCGATAAGCTTCCAGGAAGTACGGCTTAAGGTATACCTCAAAGAGATTGCCAGTGATGCCTTCCACTGTGTCATCGATGGGTAGAACGTGGATACGTTTGCCATACTTTACATCAGGGCATGGCTGGATGCTGATGACATCTCCTAGGCGAACTCGGAGGTTATTCCGAACAACTCTATTCATTCGAATCTTCTCATCAGAACACGTGTCATCAGAAAGAACAATGCATACAGCTTCCCGTCTTTTCTTTCCTTTTAGCAACACCGTGTCACCTCGGAACAACTGCAGTTCATCCATCTTGGGCTGGGACAAGGACACCACGCTGTTATCTTCATTGATGGCTTCATCAACAATTAACCGATTGGGTCGGTTCTTCTGTTTGAGAATGGCTGTTGATAAATCATCACCTTTTGAATCGGCTCCAGAGGCCATGGCGCGCGCCTCTCCCGGTCGGCGGCTGTGGCGGCCTGAGGGTAACGGCTATGAGAAAGGCAGGCGACCGACTAGGCCCGGGCTGGACTCGCTGAGGCGGAGGAGCAACAGCAGTGACAAACCCTCTGGCAGCCTCCCTCTCGCTTCCTCCCAGGGGCACCGGGGCGGCAGGCGGGCGGGCGGGAGACGCTAGCTCCTAATCCGCGAGGGGGGCAGCGACTAATCAAACGACGGCTGCAAACGCTTCACGGAGACTGAACCGAGAAAAGCCCTGTTATTATTATTTTATATCTTTGTTTTTAAAAATTTCCAAGTCTTTAACATTACTTCTCTTTTAAATGGCTTTTACACACCAATCAGTGCCTAGCCACAACATACTGCCAGACCAGAGTTTGGGTAACCTGCCAGGCAGGTACTTTCTCCTCCTGGTCATGGGTTTCACAAGAAGAAAAAGTTGCAGAGAGACAGACTTGGCTAAAGACACACAACAAGGTTTTGGATATAATATAACCAGAGATATGGCTACTGGAACACAGATTGGGGTAACAGATGTAGAAGTGAGATACAGGAGCCTGGAGCTGAAATTTGTTTTCCTATACATCTTAGAGTTAATAGCTTAAGAAGACACTACTCCTCCCACTGTTTGGGCAAGCTAGGGGAATGGGAGAAGAAAGATGCTCAACATGGCAGAGCCAAAGGATGGATGCTGCCATAAGAAGCTAATGAGTGGGTGAGCCTTCCACACTTCCTCAAAGTCACAGTAAATTCAATCAGTAGAAAGAATAATTCATAAAATACCAGAGATGAACTTGTAACTAGTAGGTGAAGAGTCTCATTCTGGGGAATTATGGGAAAGTATAATATACACACAAAACTCTAACTTGTTTGAATTACTGAGATAAGCATCCTTCCCCACCTTCCCCATCTTTACACACTGCTACAGAAGACAATCCAGGAAGAGAGAAAGCCACATCTGTTGACTAGGAATGATAATGACTGTGGTTATATCTTCTATTTGTTTTACTTGTTATTTTTGTTATTTTACTCTAGACTTTTATACTATAATCATTGTTTTATTTCAGCTTGTATCATGCCTGAATAAACTTTTAGGACTGATGCCTGCCCCCGTGTGTGTTGGGGGGGGGGTGTTTCTTTGTTGTGTTTTCTTGTGTCATGGCCAGAAGCTCCCAAGTCCTCAGTACTGGAAAGCAACATGAGAAAAGTATTTCAGAGTCATACATTCAAAAGGCTCAATGGCAATATAGAAGATTCAAACAAATAAGTGAAATTCAGAAACCTATTCAAGACCTAGATGAGAAAGTTGATAAAGTACTCAGCAATTTAGAGGGCAAATTTTAAAACATAGAGAAAAAAATACAGCAAGGAACTGAAACTCTGAGAAAAATAATTAGTGTTGGAAATAAAGATCAATCAAATATAAAAAAGAAAAAGCAGAAACTATCACCAACTGACATGACCATACAGAAGAACAAAATTCAGGAGTGGAAGACAATAATTTATTTAGACATGCATTTTAATGAGTATTATTTAGACATGCATTTTAATGAGTATTATTTAGACATGCATTTTAATGAGTATGACCAAAATTTCTAAGAACTGTGGGATAAGTTTAAGAGAACAAATCTAAGAATTTACTAGGTAAAAGAAGAAGCTGAACTAAGGACTAAAAGCATACAGAATTTAGTCAACGAAATGATGATAGAAATTTCCCTAAACCTGGAGAAAAAAATGGCATCAAAATAAAAAAAATAAAATAAAAACTCAACTAGACATGGCTAGATACAACCTCACTACAACATATCATAGTCAAGCCGGGCAGTGGTGGCACACACCTTTAATCCCAGCACTCTGGAGGCAGAGGCAGGCAGATTTCTGAGTTTGAGGCCAGCCTGGTCTACAGAGTGAGTTCCAGGACAGCCAGGGCTATACAGAAAAACCCTGTTTCAAAAAACCAAAACCAAAACCAAAACAAACGAACAAACAAACAAACAAACAAACAGCAAACCAACCAAAACCAAAAATCCAAAACCATATCATAGTCAAAATATTTAAAACATAAATCAAAAAATCAACATGAAAAGCAACAATGTGAAAATGCTAACTCACCTATCAAATCACATTATCAACCTTAAAATCACCAATGTATAGAATGAGTTATCCCAAGATCTGAAAGTAAAATAATTGCCAACAAAGATGGCCATATTCTGAAAAGTAATTTTTAAAATACATAGAGAAGTTAGAACATTTCAAAAGAAGTGCAAAAACAATTCACACCACAGGAACCAGCATTAGTAAAACTGAATAGGAATTTGATAGAAAGAGAAAAAAGAAAGATAATCTTATCCACAACAACACAGGAAATGTTAATCTCATGGGAGAAATAAATGAACAAAGGAGAGCTAGAAAGAAGTTTGCTAGTTTGTGCCTAACTAAGTGGAATAATAACCAGCAAATCCATAGATAACATCAAATCTCTCTCAATAACAGTCTTAAAGACATGGCTTTAACCTACCATTTAAAAGATGAAGTGTAAGTGGCTAGATTAAACAATACCACAAAACCAAGATCTAATTATTTGCTGTCTCTAAAACACATAGATCATTCATAAGAACATCCTCAAACTAACAATCAAAGGATGGAAATTAACCTACTAAGCAAATAGAATCCAAAAAGAAAAGGTATTCTGCTATGTAATAAAGTAGACTTCAAACCAAAGCTACTTAGAAGAGGTAGAGAAGGCCATTATATACTGATAAAATGAACCACTTAACAAGAATATAAAATCACTATAGGTGTTTATGGCACTCAAAACTTCTATAAACAAAATACTGAAAGGGATTAAAAGGTCATATAGGTCCTGACACAACAGGAGTTAGCATTATCACATTCTCATCTTTAGACCATCAGAGATAAATCACACCATATATCAATTGGATGGAAACAGGTATCTACTGCCTACAGAACTTGCTCTATTATTGGTCACATTATATGTCATAGAGCAAGCCTAAACAAATAAAAAGAAAAATCCGTCTCTTATATCTAATCAGAACATGGTAGACTAAAACTAGAAATTAGTATTATGAGAAATCACAGAAACTACAAAATCCTTGATCGGATACTGAACAATGTATTTGAAAACTGACAGTATAGGACGCTGAAGAAACAAGGAAAACAATAAAAATTTCAGAGTCAAATGAAAATGATGGTGCAACTTATCTGGAACTTTGTGGTACAATTAAGGGCATTCTAAGCAGAAAGTCTACAGCTAGGGGAGTTATATTTTTTTTAAAAAGCCCCCCCCCTCTCTCTATAGATAGATAGATAGATAGATAGATAGATAGATAGATAGATAGATAGATATCAAGGTCCCCAAAAAAGAACAAGCCAAACTGGGATGCAGTAAATAAGGACAGAAGTTAATGAAATAGACACTAAAAGTTACATAGATTCATTCAACCATGAATTGGTTCTATTACAAGGTAAACACAGCTGACAAACACCAAACTAGCTGAAAGAAACAAAAAGGTCTTACAATAAACATATAAATTTAAAAGAGACATGTTATAACAGACTCCAGTGCGTTAGAAAGGTAATTAGAAAATATCTGTAAAACATATATTCTAAAAAGAACTGGGAAATCTAGGAGAAACAAATAAATGTACAAACACATCTAACCTACCAAAGTAAATCAAGAAAATATTCAATATACTATGGGCAAGTCTTTGGGCATTTTCTTGATTAATAGGTGATGTGTACTGCTGTGATAGTCTTATGTTGTGCTTTCTTTGGGGGTGGGGGTGGGGTTTCTGGAAGAATTGTTTTTTAGAACTTTGGGATATAAAAGGTTGTTGAATGAGATGGTTTATGGGAGCTTGAAAGATAAGAACGCTGAAAGCAATGCAAATGATGGAGACTTGACTTATGAAGTTTATAAAGGAAAGTCCTTCAAAGATTGTATTGGGACTGTTTGTGTGGTGTTGTGGATGAAAAATCGGTAGAAGTAAAACCTTTGCTTCATTATGACATTAGATGCTAGTCATCTAAGTTGAAGAATCAGCTGTGATTAAGAGGTCAGAATCATTAAGGTAAAATCTTCTGGGGAGTATTTCCTCAGGGTGAGAACACAGAAAGTATAGTCCAGTGTAGCCATGGCTACATCTTATACTGGGAGCCAAAAGTGGTAGTAAGAGGCTCCCAATGATGCTGGTTTTGGTAGCATAGATACTTCATGATTGAAGTCATGGAGAAAAGCTGAGGCTTGATACCATGTGGCAGGGTCAAAGTCCCTGAAGAGAGGTCAGAAGGCCATTGGTAAAGGGGAAGCCTAGGTTGTAGTTGATACTACAAGACTTAAGGATACCGTAAATGCCAAGACTGGGATGACAACCAAGAACAATAGCAGGTGTGGAGAGGAGCTGGTTGGTATGAGCCTGTGTGACAGATGTTAGAGCTGGAGAGATGGGGCTACCTAAGCCCCTTGGAAGTAAGAAGACTCTGAGTAAGTCCTGGATATGAGACATTGCTAGACCTGGGTTTTACTTAGGATTAAGTATGACTGTGCTCTGGTTATTCCCTTTAGGACTCAAAAAGTATTCAACTTGTTTTCGTTACGGGAACTTACAGTTAACAACTTTGTTTTTAGTTTAGTTTTGTTTTGTTTTTAAACTTTGGACTTTAAAGTGTTTAAAATTTTAAAGGCTGTAGGACTTTTAAAATTATACTATGTTTTGTACTATAATGTTAATATTAGAACTTGAGGATAAATGAGAAGTGAAAGTTTATGATTTAGTAGTTACGTGTTAGAGTGTCAAGTTGGCAAGGGTTCAATTGTACCAGTTAGTTTTTGTCAATTTAACATAAACTAGTCACCGAGGAAAAAGAAACCTCAATTGAGGAATTGCTTCCATCAGATTGGTCTGTAAGGAATTATCTTGATGGCTGATGTGAAATGGCTCAGCCCACTGTGAACAGGTACCACCCCTGGGCAGGTAGTCCTGGGTTGTTTAAGAAACCAGGTTGAGGGGCCTAGCAAACACAGAAGTGGATGCTCACAGTCAGCTAATGGATGGATCACAGGGCTCCCAATGGAGGAGCTAGAGAAAGTACCCAAGGAGCTAAAAGGATCTGCAACCCTATAGGTGGAACAACATTATGAACTAACCAGTACCCCGGAGCTCTTGACTCTAGCTGCATATGTATCAAAAGATGGTCTAGTCGGCCATCACTGGAAAGAGAGGCCCATTGGACTTGCAAACTTTATATGCCCCAGTACAGGGGAACGCCAGGGCCAAAAAGGGGGAGTGGGTGGGTAGGGGAGTGGGGGTGGGTGGGTATGGGGGACTTTTGGTATAGCATTGGAAATGTAAATGAGCTAAATACCTAATAAAAAATGGAAAAAAAAAAGAAAAAAAAAAAGAAACCAGGTTGACCAAGTCATGAGCGAGCAAGCCAGTAATCAGCATTCCTCCATGGTCTCTTCATCAGTCTCTGCCTCCAGGTTCCTACTCAAACCCACCAATCCTGATCATGGTGTCTAAGCCATAAGAAATAAACTCTTTCCTTCCCAAGTTGCATTTGGTCACTGTTTTACCACAGCAACAGAGAAGCAAACCAGGACAGGTCTCTAAATCCTACCATAATATACTTTGAAACTCATGCTTAACTGTTCACAATAGCCAGGAAGTTGAACCATGCTAAATGTCTAGTAATAGATTGATGGATAGAGAAAATGTGATATCTATATCTATATCCACACACACACACAGACACACACACATTTAACAATAAAAAAGTAAAATCATAGTGTTAAGTGAAATAAGCCAGACTCAGAAAGATAAATAAGGGACCATGAGAGAAGAAATCACAAGTAAGGGGTGGGAAGCGGATAAATTAATGAAATACATACAACATGTACTCAGAGGGGGGCTAATAGTGGGATAAAATGGACCAATAAGAGGTCAGCCTTTTGAATTCTTGGCCAGAGAAGTCCAAGATAAGCCCAGAATATTACAGGCTACTGCAGTTGCTCTTGGTTGCCTTCTAAGAGTGAAGGAAAGTCCCTATTGCTGAAGAGGTCATGTACTTTGGATACAGAACCTAGAGGATCCAAGCTCAATCCGACCTGAAAGCTTCTTCCCTGAAGACTGGCTCCCACGGTACCAGAAGGGGCCGTGCAAGTAACTAAGGTAGAGAGGTCACTAATAGTCCTACCCTGCTATAACTCCAATGAACCACAACCAGACCAGCATAGCACATCAACCTTAAGGATTTTGTGCAACAAAATATGTGCAAAAATGACATAATAAAATCAATACTTTGTATGCTAACTTAAGAAACTAATTTTTCTAAATAGAAACAAATGAAAAAATAATTTCATTATGGTAACACCAGATGGATAGCTGTAAAATTGACAAATATATATCTGAAATACACATCAACTCAGTGAAAAGGAATGTTTCTTAGGTCTAGTCTCACGAAAGGCAAGCAATAGTATTTCCTTAAGCTATAAATGGAGTATATGTCAATGTTATACATTACAAAATACCAAAAGATCTAAATTAATGAAAATATGACATATGTGACTGAGAAAGTATGCTCATTTGTACATATAAAACCAGGGAATCTCATGATATCTATATGCAGTGTCATGACAAACCTCTCTTATTTCAGATAATCTCTAACAGATAATCTCTAACCAAACCATCCACTCTTAATGTGGGATCAGTTTCTGTTGCTGTGATAAAATACCCTAGCAAAAAGCAACCCTGGGTAGAAAGGGGTTTATTTCAGCTCACAATTTCAGGCCATGGCCTATCATTGTGAGGAAATCAAAGCAGGAACTTCAAACATCTAGCCAAATCACATCTACAGTCAAGAGTAGAGGGAAATTAATTAATCCATGCATGCTTACTTGCTTGGACTCTGCTTAAATTCTCCACTCTTGCACAGTTCAGTACCTCACACCAAGGGAATGATGCCACTCACAGTGAGCTGGGTCTTCCCACATCAATTAACTTAATTCAGACAATTCTACACAGGCATGCTTACAGACCAAGAGTTTATTTGTGCTGTCCAACAACTCCTGAGCATGTGGCCTACCCTGAACTGTGGTTAAAATATGCAGTGAGACTCCATACCACCCCCTCTCAGCACTGGGACCCCATTTGGCTTGAACCTGTGTAGGCCCTGTGGATACTGACACATTGTCCCAAATGATTCTAGGTTGTTTCATGTCAATAATGAAAATGAACCATCACAATGTGTTTCAGGCACTTTAATTCTTTCCTCACCATTCTCCACATTCAGACCATATGCAAGCTTTAATCCAGTTTCTTGTAAGCTTCGAATTCAGGAAACTGGACATCAAAAGAAACAATAAATCACATACTACTGAAGATAATGGACGTGACAAACATGCACAAATACCAAAGAAATTCAATATGCAAAAAATGGTAATCTGTCTCTCCACTTTAGGAGACAGGTAAGTTAAAATTATATACCCTGGAGATCTGTGTTTATTTCAACTTTTAAAAACTGGAAGAACTGAATTTTAAGGAATCTATGACTTAAGCATATCATACACTCCCTCTCACACTGATAGCATTCATCTACTAATCATTAAATGTACCATGCTTTATGTAAATGGTCATTAAGGATTTTTATAGGATAATCACATGACAACCCTCTGAGTTTCCAGGGGATTGTCTAGATTAGCTTAGTCTACGGCTATGCTGATTAGATGAACTGAAGTAGGATAAAATTAGTTGACCAAGCCCTGGACTTGGATCCTTGCTGTGCTTTGACATTTATCCCTTTCTACTTCCTGACTGCAGATGCTATGTGACCAATCAGCTGCCACAAGCTCTTACTGCCATGGCTTCCCTACCAAGATAGACAGAGGAAAATTATAAGCCCAAAAAAACCTTTTCTCTCTGGAAAAAAAAATGAATACCAATACTAAAAACAAAGACTTACTAGGCAAAACTAATTCTACATAAATGTGACCAAGACCCAAAAGAAAAGAGTAACAAAATCAAAATTTCTTTTTGTTACATTTATGTTCTCTCTTTAAGGCAAAATTCAACCTCTACAAAAATAATGTAATAATTATTGTTTATATTTTTATAATAGTAAACTTTTATAATTAAACTCATGTTCATTATTGATGATACCTAAAGATTTAACTAATAGTAAGAGATTATAAAGGTTAGGTATGTAGGTCAATGGTAAACAAACTACCTGACATTTACAGGCCCTAAGATGGATTCTGAGCACTGGAGAAAATAAAGGAGTAAAAACCACAAGGGATTTGAGTCATTTACATATTCTCCATTCGTGAAACTTTAAAAAAAAAGTAAGCTTACAATTATGTATCCTTGATGCTTGTAATTTTTAACACTATCTATAAGTCGTGTGTGAATACTATTATTATCTGATCATTAGTCATCTGTGATCAAAATATAAAACATTTAAATTAACCTCTCAGTGCATTCTTAAAGAAAAACAGCTGTGATACAAACCTATTTTAAATTTAATCAACTTTAAAGTATTAAAAATGCAACTGCCATAAAATCTTGTTTTCTTTCCAACTACTGAGAAACTAGAGGTGAAGAGTAGGGGGGAGTGAAAGCAACAGAGAGGCGGGGAGAGGAGATAAACAGCAGGCAAGCTTCTTTTATAATTATAATTCTCAAATGAAAGCTGACCAGAAAAAGGACTTTTACTCAAAATGACTGATGAATACATAGAAAAATGGTAGCACAGCATTAAGAATTTTGAACAGGGCTGGAGAGATGACTCAGCGGTTAAGAGCACTGACTGTTCCAGAGGTCCTGAGTTCAATCCCCAGCAACCACATGGTGGCTCACAACCATCTGTAATGGGATCCAATGCCCTCTTCTGATGTACTCACATACATGAAATAAATAGAAAAATGTTTGTTAAAAAAAAAAAGAATTTTGAACAATCATCACTTACACAAAACCATGATTCTAGAATAAGTGTTTGTATTTTTAAATTTTTTAGAAGAAGAATTAAAAGTGTTAAGACCTGAGACACAAAAGAACTCACAGACTGTCAGCATGCACAGGTTCCAGCCAAATGGGGTCCCAGTGCTGAGAGGCGGTGGTAAGGAGTTTCACTGGATATATTAACCACAGTTCAGGATAGGCTACATGCTCAGGAGTTGTTGGCCAGCACAAATAAACTCAATGGTATTTTTGTAGACTGTGTCATATTGCTTTGTTTGGGCATTTTTTTTTTGTCTTGTTGGTCTTTTGCTTGTATATTTCAGATTCCATTTTTTGTGGGCTGTGTGTGTGTGCGCATATGTGTGTGTGTGTGTGTGTGTGTGTGTGTGTGTGTGTGTGTGTGAGAGAGAGAGAGAGAGAAACAGAGAGAGAGAGAGAAACAGAGAGAAAGAAACAGAGAAAGACACGGAGATACAGAGACAGAGAAAGATACAGAGTCAGAGACAAGGACAAAGAGACAGAGACAGGAGGGACAGACAGTATGTTTGTGTTTTGTTAGGAGAAAAGAAAGGGCATGGAGATGAATGGGCAGGAGGGATCTGAGGAGAGGAAAAGCATAATCATAATATATGAAAAATGTTTTCAATAAAAATAGTAAGGGTACAGCTCAATTTATGGAAGAATATCACATACAAGTTAAATATAAAGGAAAGCATTTCCCTCTAATTTCTATGCCCAGCATCATTCAGTGCTCATCATGTACAATACGGTAAATAAGGAGATAATTACAGGTATCCTAATTAATCATGTAGCTATCTCCTCACAGTTACCTTTTTGTATGTGGTCATAGTACGTCAAATCTACCCTTAGCAAATTTCTTATATACAATATGGAATTATTGTGGCTAGGAATATGGCTCAGTGACTAAGAGCACTGATTATTCTTCCAGAGGACCCTGAGGTTCCATTCTCAAACCCCACATGGCAGCTCTGGTGTATCTTTAACTCCAACTCCAGAAGATCCAATGCTTCTCCTTGGCCTTTGTAGGCACTGCATGCATATGATGTACAAATATACATGCAGGTAAAGTATATATACAATACAATAATTAAAATAAAATAAAAGCTTTAAAAAATTTTAGTGAAAAGAAAAGCAAACCCAAAACTCAATATGGAATTATTACTAACAGTGATGTGCCTTGCTTGTTTTATATTACTGCATTTTTGCACTTTTTGGCCAACACTTGTCCATTTGCCTTGCTTCCCCGTGCTCCTCCAATAACTGCTGTCCTACAATGTGTATCTACATACTCACATTTTTAGAATTCAATACAGGAGTGAAATTGTGTCATATTTTTCTGGGTCTGTTTTGATTTTACATAATA
The DNA here is from genome assembly GCF_000001635.26 of Mus musculus. Lineage (NCBI taxonomy): Eukaryota > Metazoa > Chordata > Mammalia > Rodentia > Muridae > Mus > Mus musculus. The sequence goes on from NC_000086.7 coordinate 104,358,609, forward strand.
TCCTCCAGATTAAGTACTTTGTTGCAACTGGCCAATTTTCCAATTTGTTTAACGCTAAATAATCTCCATTACATGCATGCACAACTGTGCACACATATACACATACCAATTTCTGTTTCCGTGTATTCATCTACTAATACTTCATATATTCAGTACTGTAAGCAATGCTTCAATGAATATGGGAGTGCCAGCATCTCTATGACATACCAAAGTCATATCCTTATGGTATATAACCATAAACAAGATTGCTGGATCATGACAGTTTCAATTTTGATGAAATCAAAAACCCTACACATAACAGCTATGACAATTTATGATCCTATATACAATATACAATGGTTCTCTGTTCTCTATAACCTCATTCATTTATTATCTGTTATTTTCTTGAAAAAAAGTCTTTTTTTCTTTTTTCTTTTCTTTCTTTCTGCTTTTGTTTTTTTCCAGACAGGGTTTCTCTGTACACAGCCCTGGCTGTCCTGGAGCTCACTCTGTAGACCAGGCTGGCCTTGAACTCAGAAATCCTCCTGCATCTGCCTCCCAAGTGCTGGGATTAAAGGCATGTGCCACCATTAATAAGTATGATTTCAGTGTTGCTTTTATTTGAACTTCCCTGGTGATTAGTGATTTTGAGCACTTTTTCATATAACTGTTGGCCATTACATTATTTTTTTAAAACAATGTCTATTTAGATCCTATGCTCATTTTTAAGTTTAAAAGTTTTGCTACTATATTGTAAGAGAACTCCTTACAGATTTATACTATTTACTATTTATTAGATATATAATTTGTAAATAATTTCTCTCAATTCATAGATTCCTTTATCAGATTTTTGGTTGTTTTTACTGCATACGTGCTTTTTGGTCTAATATCTTTTTGGTTAATGGTCTATTTAATTTTGGTTGTCTAAGCTTGTGATGTTACATGCAAAAAGTCGTTGCTGAAGCTAAGTCAACGATATTTTCTCTTGCTTTCCTTTAAGAGTTTAGTTAGCTTCACTCCCTGGAACCTACAGGCCACTCTGGACATAGAAACAGGTAGGCTAAGTCCAGATCTTCACCTCTGCCTCCACTCTTCAAAATCCAGTCCCCAGTTTTATGCCCAGCTCTGTAGCAGAAAACCTGCTGCAGCCTCCCCAACTCCCATCTCCAATGGTTCACACAGATCTTCCCCTAAAGTGTCTTCCAACATTCATTGCTTTACCACAGCCCTCAAATGTTAGCAGACTCTCCCTGGGAACCCACAGGCCACTCCAGCAAGGGAAGCTGATAGGCCAGATGAAGACCTTTACTTCTGCTTCTCCAAACCAAATGCCCCAGTCTCATGCCCAGCTTTGTAATAGAACAGCAGTGGCAGCTTTCCAACCCAAACCTCATCTCTAGAGGACCTCATAGATCTTCCCCTCTTAACCTTCCTCCCCCAACTCATTGCTTGGCCCCACCCCACAACTTTATCAGGCTCTCCCTAGGGACCCTCAGGCTACACTGGGCAAGGAAGCAGGTTGGCTAATTGCAGATCTTCACCTCTTCCTCTGTCCTCCAAAACAAATCCACTACTTCTAACCTCAGCTCTGCAGCAGAACAACAAACCTCTCTTCCCCTCCTGCACCCATCTCAGTGGACCACAGAGATCTCCACCTTCAAACTTTTCCCCACTCATTGCTTTGTCCCAGCGCCCAACTCCAGCAGGCACACCCTGAGAGCACAGAGGTCACTTAGACCAGGGAAGCAAGCAGGCTAACTTGAGATCTTCCCCTTCCCTTCCATTTCTCCAAGCACAATTCCAGTCTCATCCCCGGTTCTTCTGCAGTGGCCTTTCCTCACTCTCTGACCCCATTCCCAGGGCACTGAGAAGATCCTGGTGGAATGCCCTGCTTCCCTCCCTCCATGTGAAGCCCTTGAACTGCCCCCAGCCTATGCCTATTCCTATGTCTCAGGTTGCAATAAGCAGAAACACCCAGTGTCCACACCTATCAGGACCCCAGAAAATTTTCCTACAGAAAAGATACAGCTGCCATACACTCCTAAAATCCGGAGAAGAAAGAGAAGAAGGACCTACCCAACAAAGACAAGACCAGATATCAGCACCTAGAATAACAAAGTTTTCCAATCCCAGAAGCTTAGACGTCAGCATAAAAACACAATAGAATAACAACCATGACAATATGGTAGCCACTAGAGCTCAACAACCCAACCACAGCAAGCCATGAATATTCCAACATAACTGAAGCACAAGAAAAATACCTTAAATTAGCTTTTATGAATATGGTAGTAGCTCTTAAAGCAGGAAACGAATAAATGCCTTAAAGAAATCTATGAAAACACAAACAGGGAGGAAATGAATAAAAAGTTCAAGACCCAAAAGTGGAAATCAATACAGTAAACCCAACCCAAGGGAAATGTGGAAATAAAAAACTTTAGGAATGCAGACAGGAACCACAGAGGAAACCTTTACCAACACAATATAGGACATGGAATAAAGAGTGTAGGGCATTACAGACATGACAAAAAAATTGGATACCTAGTCAAAGAAAATGTTAAATCTAAGAAATTCCTGCCACAAAATATCCAGGGAATCTGGTACAGTATGAAAAGATCAAATCTAATGGTAAGAATAGAGGAAGGAGAAGAAATTCAGATAAAAGGCACAGACAATACATTCAATAAAATCACAGAAAAAAAAAAAAAACACTCTAACCTAAAGGAGATGGCTGTCAGAGAACAAGAAGTATATAGAACATCAAATAGATTGAATCAAAAAAGAAAATCTTCTCAGCAAATAATAATCAAAACACTAAACCTACAGAACGAAGAAAGTATATTAAAAGCTACAAGGGAAAACCACCAAGTACCATATAAAGGCAGACCTATTAGAATAACACCTGAGTTGTCAATGGAAACTCTGTAAAACCATAAGGACCCGGGTACTGTGGACTCTAAGAGACCACAGATCCCAGCCCAAAATGCTATGCCCAGCAACACATTCAATTACCATAGATGGAAAATAAGACATTCCATGATAAAACCAAATTTAAATGCCATCTATCTACAAATCCAGCCCTACAGTGAGTAGGCAAACTCCAACCTAAAGAAGTTCATTACAAGCATGAAAACACAAGAAATAAATAATTTTAGAACAGCAAAATTAAAAGAAGGGACATACAAGTAATAGGGGAGATATTCCTCAACTAGCCATCTCAGCACCAAACTAAGTTTCCTGTTCTAGGATTGGGTTATATTGAATTGAGCTGCACCCTAAAAGGTCCCATGGAAACTCCCAAACAACTCAGGCGATTCCCAAGACATTGCTCTCCACAAACTGACAGCAAGACCCTATTGCTGAAGACAACACCCACACAACTTATTGAACATGGAGATGTCAAGCTGGTACTCACGTAGAGCTTCATCCCTATATTCTAATGTCTGGTTCAGGGAGGTACACTGCAGACTATCAAAAGAGGAATGTAAACACCAACCCAGTCACAAACCCTTTATCTACAATGGTGTGCTACCTGCAAGATATGCTAGGGCAGTGGTGGCACAAAGCTTGTGGGAGTAATTGACACTGGGCTCACTCCATTAAGATAGAACTATATCTGACAGTGCTTGGGTGACCAAGTACCTGGGACTAGAAACCCAGGGACCTACGGGGAAAACCCAGTACTGCTTTTTTACTAAAGGAACATAGCAATAAACTGATTCCTAATGACATTCTGCTATACTCCTAGATTAGTGCCTTGTTTAGCTATCATTAGAGAAGCTTCCTTCTGCAGCAGATGGGAACAAATACAGAGATCCACAGCTAGACATGATGTAGACAGTGAGAGACATTGGAAGACTCAGTCCTAGGAAACAAGGCCCTCTAAATCAACATGATCAATGCTAATATGAACTCACAGAGAATAAAGCATCATACACAGGGCCTGCAATGTCTATACTAGGTCCTCTGTCCTTACATTATGGCTTCTAGTATAGTTTTATGGGATTCTGTATGCAAAGGAGTGGGTCTCTGATTCTTGTACCTTTTCTTGTGTCTCTTTCCTTCTATTGGTTTGTCTTGTCCGACTTCAATATGATAGTTTATTGGTTTATCTTATATATTATTTTGTTATATTTTTTGAAGTGAATGAGAGAGACAGAGAAAGAGAGAGGGAGAAAGACAAACAGACACACACACACACACACACACACACACACACACACGGAGAGGAGAGGGAGAGTGAGAGGGAGAGAGAGAGGGAGAGAAAGAGAAAGAGAATGTAGTGACTAAGAGAAAGGTAACAACTAAACTGTCATTTATATATGCTGAGAGAAGGAAAACTGGGTTTCTCCAATGAAGAAAGGTCTCATGCTCAGGAGACTACTCCTGACCAACATATAATGGACTCCATAGTTTTTTTGTGTGTGTGCATGTATGCTTTTTATTTGGTTACAGTTTGGTGATTTTCTTTTATGTCTGGGTTTATGTTTTGTTCCCTTTGTGTATGGGGGAGGGTGGTGTTGTTGTACAGTTGAGTGAATAGAGTGGGAGGGGATATGTAAGAATTTAAGGGAGGGAAAATATGTTCAAACTATATATAAAATTTAAAATTGTTTTAAATAATGAAAATATTAAAACATTATAGGTTCAATTCTTCCCTTTCTGTTTTAATCCATTGGTCTGTAGGTCTGTATTCATGCTAGTACCCTACTGTTTCATCACTTTAGTTTTGCAATACAACTTGAAATTAAGAATCATGGTGCTTTCAACTTTATTTTTCCCTCTCAAGACTGCTTTCCTAGCCAGGCGTGGTAGCACCTGCCTTTAATCCCAGCACTCGGGAGGCAGAGGCAGGCAGATTTCTGAGTTCGGGGCCAGCCTGGTCTACAAAGTGAGTTCCAGGACAGCCAGGGCTATACAGAGAAAAACAAACAAAGAAAAAAAACACCAAAAATAAACAAACAAAAAAGACAGCTTTCCTTCATCAGAGTCTTTCATGGCTCCATACATACATTAGGATTGCTTTTTTAAAATTTGGTTTTTAAGATTCTACGTACATATGTGTGTATGTGTGTGTGTGTTCAGAAATCAAGCTCAGGGCTTGTGCATGACAACCATTCTAGAACTAAGCTACCTCCCAATATAGGAATTAGAATTCTGGTATAGATTTAGCTAACTCTATAATATTGCTTTGGACAGTCTTGAAATTTTGGTGATATTTCTTCTTCTAATCAATGAATACCACACAAGATAATTTCCTTTTACTTCTGTCATCTATTTCTTTTATCAATATTTAATAATTTTGAATTTTGAATAATCTTTCATCTCCATGTTTCTATTTATTCCTGTATCTATTTCATGGTGAAGTGTTTTACTTTTTAAAAGCTATAGTAAATGGGAGTTCTTGAGTTCCTTTTCCAAGTAGTAAGTAGTTGAGAGTTTGTAGGCATATAATCATTTACACAACTACTCATCATGGCAACTGTGGTATTAAAGCAGCAACAGATAATACATAAATGAATATGTCATGAGTTCCAATAAAAAACTGTGGGCAATGAAACCTGATTTTCATTTGATTATAATTCATCATAATATATTTTCTTTTGATTGTTTCCCTGACTACTAAAAACTGTTTTAAAACAGCTTAACACATAAATCATATATAAACTCAATCAGACACAACTGCTATAAATTGCTGAGTTGTTGAACTGTGCTCTAGAGAATCTCCTCGACCTCTAAAGATACAGGGGGGGTGGGGGGGAGGAAGACGACTGAAAGTCTCTGCTAGCAGGGAAAGGAAACAAATAATAAAAGTGTGTAACAACATATGTATGAACATAGTGAAACCTATCACTTTATATGATAAGCTAAAATTTTTCTGAAAAAGAAAAAAAGGAGCATTAGCAGGCTGACAAGATGGTTCAGATTGATGAACTAAATTCAATTCCCAGGTTCTACACATTAGAAGGGAACTGATTCCCACTGATAAACCAGCTTGCCTCAAGACAACCTAAGTTCATTCCTGTTTAAAGCCATGCCCACTTCTAACATTAACTACAAATGGTCTGTACTGTCTATTCCAGGAAATAGCAGCCATGCCTTTGTTTCAAATAGTTGTGAGGAGCACCTTGTAGCCCTGTATTTGTTTCAAGAGGTTGTTAGGACCACATTATGCTAATGTTTTGCTTCTGTAACCCTGCCTATTTGCCTGTCAAATACCCCATTTGGAAGCCTCCTACTCCAGAGCTATAAAAACCTTTATTTTCCCCTTGTCCAATGCTGATCTCTTGAGCCCCACCTTAGGGAAACACAGCCCTGTACATAACAAAGCTTGCTTTAATTAACTTGGCCATATTTGGGTCGGTGGTCTTTCTTCTCACATCTGTGGAATTAACACTCTGACCTCCAAATGTGTGTCACAGCATGTGTGAGATTGATATGAACTTTCTAAAATTCTTGAGATCTTAAGCAAATAAATGCAATAAAAAGAAGAAAATATCATCACAAAAACTCCAAAATATAAAAATACGTACAGATTCCCTCTCTTCCTCAAGTATTTTTCCTTTTATTTTCTAATTTTTATTATTTTTGAAACATAATATCAGCAAAAAATCCTATTTATCAAAGATTCTTCACAGAATTTGGAATACTTAGTTAGGTAAACTTCTGGGAAGTAAGCTGCTTAAAGTAACATGAAATGTAACCACTACTCCTTATGTTTTAGCTAATGGTATAAGATCCCACAGTGATTGATAGGAGACTAACAATAAATTACAAACCATTTGTCTATTAAAACTAGTGACCTGGCTGAGGTTGGATCTCAGTGGTGTATGTGCTGGCTTGCCTAGCATATGCAAGGCTCTTGGTTCATTTGACAAATTCCCAAGAGTATGAAAAGACAAGAAAAAAAAAATAACCAAATAGTCCAAAAGTCAGAACCAACTTATTCTAAAGAAGGAAACTAAGGAACAAATACAAACTACCACAGCATGTACATTTATTTACCAAGAGCCCAGTTAACAATCAGTTAGGCTAAGATCTCAAGAATTTTAGAAAGTTCTTATCAATCTCACACTACTCCTAAGTTTCCAGCCATACTATGTTTATATAGAGAATGGAGTCATTATTACACATTCTATACATTATTACACTTATTACACATTTCCATCAGCAGCAGAATCTTGAGATAATATGAAAAAAAAAATCAAAGGATATGGAATTGGGCCTATTTTTGGTACTTAACAGTTTTACATTTGGGCAATATGATAGTTTTACTCTTTGTGTTTATTTAAAAGAGAATCCTCAAACAACATTTATAACTCTCATTTCCATAGCTGTTATGGAAGATCTACCACTTTGTTTAGTTATACTTTTCTATAAATGCTCATTTATGTGTGTTGCTTTTTATGCACACGTCACAGTGCAACTAAGTACTGAATTACCTGGGAAATTACCCTAAATTCATAGAAGACAACATTTTTCCTTTATGTGGATCATTCTACCAGGCTTACTATACAGGTCATATCCAAAATACCTCATTCTCTTTATAAGCATTCCAGCAAATGTTGCTACTTAGCATCCTTTTGGTATGAAATTCAAGATATAATTTGCTTAGAAGAGATGTAGACTAGGAGATTATCAATATAAACACAAATCTAAGATCAGGGGTTACAAATGGTACCTAATGAGTTCCTGATTAGCACTAAAATGAGAAGGAACATTAAAGATGATATTTGGTTTCTTGAATTTTACATTGCTTTTAGCGTACATATACACAGAGTGTTCACAGCATTCTGAAAGCTCCTTTCTACTAAAGAAATAGGGAAAAACAGGCCTTTGATGGATTTCTGATACCAATCTGCTATTCCCCTCAAAATGGTACCTTCTGTCTCCTTCTAACCCATTTTTTGTTTCTTTTTATTTAATGTTCATTGATTTTTCTTTCTTGTTTTTAATTGATAGTTTAGTGTTGCTAATGGCACTCAAGCCTGAGAAAGGTGCTAACCCTTATTCCATTATCTCCTCATAGCTAATTGTACAAGGCCATGGAACAAAATGATAAAAGTAGTACCACCCAAACCAACCGAGTCAGCTCCTGCAATCAAAAAATGGGGGCGCTTTCCAAAATATATCACAAAATCACCCTCAAAACAAACATATAGAAAATTATCTTAATTTTGCTCCCTCTCATTTTTTTCTGTAGGTCTATTTAAGCCCTGAAAATCTGCCACTTTTTTTTCTTCTAAAAATATCAACTCTTCAACTGCACTTCAAAAATTCTCAAAGGTGACCATAATTCATACAACAGTTAGAACACTTGTTTTCATGTAATGTCAGAAGAAATCCGACAGCTCTCCTAGAAGCCTTTTAAAAGCTGAAATTTTACAGCTGCCTTGAAAAGAAGTACCTGGAGCCTCCAAGTCACTTTAGAATGCTTTAATGGTAAACAAACCTCGGACCTGGGAGATGGCTCAGCAGGTAAAAGCACTTGCCACACAAACCTAATGACCTGAGTTTGAGCTCCTGAACCCATGCAAAAAGTCAGGTGCCATGGCTCACATGTGTAATTTCAGCACTCCTACAATGAGACGGGAAATCTGCCCAGAAACTGGCAGGCTAGCTAAAGTATGCTGTGCAGTGAAAGAAATAAGACCCAGTCTCAATGAGATGGAAGGTGACAACAAATTCCCAAAAGCTACACTCTGACTCCTCATGCATCCACTTGCTCCCTCCCTCTCTTTCCCTCTCCCCCAACTCACACACACACACACACACACACACACACACACACACACACACACACACAAATTAAATTTCAAATTAAATTAAGCAAACAGTACTGTAAACTGTCCAAACAACTTTGTTAAATGGAGCTCACTTTTGCAATATAAATAAACCAATGGGTTTTGTCTTAGACATTGGACAGAACAATGATTTCAAACACATGGTCTTTATGCTTTCAACCTAAAAGAGAAAGATGCAGAAATAAATGCCACAGCAACACAAATATTATGATGAGATAGTACTTGGACTACCTTACTACCATCATCTACCTTAAAAATCCTACTAGTTCAGTTCAGAACAATATAGCAAATCTACTGTTGAACAATGTAGTATTTTATATTTCATAGTCTCACTTTGATCTCAGCTTGCTAAGGTATGCTTACATTATATACTGCTTATTAGGAATAGTTATTCTATAATCACTTTAAGTAGAAATAACTATGGCCACTATACCTTAAATACATGCTACTTAGCAAGCACAAAGCATAATATTATATCATTTCCTTCTAATTATACACCTACAATGTAAGGTCCTATTGTTGCTGCTGCTGCTGTTGTTAATATTCCCATTTCCAGACAAGAAAGCCAGGCTCAAAGGTTGCTTGCTTAAGGCTATACTGTCAATAAGTAGTAGCCTTAACCTTATCACTACTAGCAATATCAGCAATTCACTTTAACTAGTGAATTTAGAACTTAGTAATTGTCATCTTGTAACATCTAGGCTGATTTTCCTGCTAACAAGGCACCTCTCATAAAAATGATAATTAAGCTTACAAAAATTGTCAGACATGAATCAACTTTAACTGAACTCTGGAGTCTAACGAAAAACTAAAAACAACCAGAGACTACCATGAGAGAAAAAACTGTTGCAAATCCTCAGAAGATACTGTGTGAGGAGGTTTGTGCTTACTCACATCTAAGCTCCGTCTCCATAGGCATAGAAGCTACATTTTAGGCATGGCTTACTGGACCACAAGAGAAAACATGGTCCTTGTGCTCACTGAACTGTGGTTACACATTTTCACCTGGCAGGTTCCTGAAGATTCACAGGCTTACCAAACTAAACTGAACCTGGACTGGCCTTCATTTATTATGTATTTATGTATGTATGTATGTATGTATGTATGTATGTATGTACTTACATTTCAAGTGTTATCCTCTTACCCAGTTTTCCCCCCTCCTGGAAACCCCCTATCCCATCCTCCTTCCCCCTGCTTCTATGAAGGGGTTCCTCCACTTACCCACCAACTCCTCCCTCCTGGCCCTCAATTCCCCTAGACTGGGGCATATATCGACCCTTCATAGGACCAAGGACCTCTCCTCCCATTGATGCCTGACAAGGCTATCTTCTGCTACATATGCAGCAGAAGCCATGGGTCCCACCATGTGTGCTCTTTGGTTGGTAGTTTAGTCCCTGCGAGTTCTGGCAGGTCTGGTTGGTTGATATTGTTGTTCTTCCTATGGGATTGCAAACCCCTTCAGCTCCTTCAGTCCTTTCTTTAACTCTGGACTGGCCTTCTATCTATGATCATTTGTTACAATTATATAAAGTCATGTGCCTGAGGCAAGAAGGAGACACTAAAAATCCTAGAAAGAAAGAGGCTAGGAGAAGAAGATAAGGGCTTTGAACAGAGAACAGAAATATTAGCTATTGAAAGTAACAATAAATAAAGAGAATCAATACTCTATGTTAGGATCTATTTAATAAGAAGCCAGAAAAAAAAAGAAAAATCTGAAATGGAAAGAAATATTTACAAAAAAATGCCAGAATTAAAGATGAAAGAACTCATACCTAGAAGAGGCTATAAATGCCTAGAGGAAAAAAAAACCACAGCCACAATAATATTTAAAAATATCAAAGGTTGGGGGCAGGCTACAGAGTTGTCTCGATTTTGAGCACTTATTGCTTTTCCAGAGGACCTAGGTTTGATTACCAATATCAACATGGTGGCTTAAAATCATCTATAACTCCAGCTCCAAGGGACTGATGCCCTCTTTCCAGACTCCATGGTTGCAGGTTAAACATCCATATACATAAAATTATTTCTTAAAGCAAAGTAAAAATAATATATTCTAAAAGATACTACACAAAGCAAGAAACAAATTAAGTTTAGGACCAGAAGGACATCAAAACTTTGCGTTGCTATACTGGATGCAAAATATATATATATATATAAATAAAATGGAGGGAGGTTGTCAAATCACTGAAGAAAAACATTAAACTAAAAAAATTTGTTTGTTCTTTTTAGACCATCTTGCTTCAGCACCCAAATATTGGGATTACAAACATGTGCTACCACACAATGAAACTAGATTTTTAGTATAACTAAGTTGTTTTTCTAGTTTCATGCCATTATAGACACATTGGCTCAGTGGGTAAGAGCACCCGACTGCTCTTCTGAAGGTCCTGAGTTCAAGTCCCAGCAACCACATGGTGGCTCACAACCATCCATAAGGAGATCTGACTAGTGTGTCTGAAGACAGCTGCAGTGTACTTACATATAATAAATAAATAAACAAATAAATATTAAAAAATATATAAATCTAGTTGTACACTGAGGATATCTGCATTTTCTAACTCATACTTTCAACAGTGTTAAAAATCATAAGACAGGAATCTCGAGATAGTAGGATAAGTAGTGGACTCAACTATATAACAAGTTGAAAGTCTTGACTACAAGAAACACTATCTCAAATACTATATCAAGCAAACACACACCAAACAAACAAAAAAGAATGACAGCCCTGTAACCAAGGGATAGAACAGAAAGACCTGCTTATAAAACAGATCAAAAGTAAAAGTGTAAGAACTAGAGAGATGGCTCAGTGGTTAAGAACCCAGCACCCACATGGTGGTTCTCAACCAAATGTAACTCCCATCCTAAGGGATTCAATGCCCTCTGCTGAACTCCTCAGGCACCAAGCATGCAAGTGGTACACTGACATACATGCAGGCAAAGCACCCATATACATAAAACAAAATTCAAGTAAATAAAAAATAAACTTTAAAAAAGTAAAAGTAAATTCTTGCAAAATAAGATGAAAAGAAATTAAGAAAATAATACAAGATATAACATAAACCAAATTGTATAAACTCAGAATAAGATTAGACAACTTGAAAATACTAGAAAATAATATTTTAGTTCTGTCTGATCCTTGCTGCTGGGGCAGACCCCTAGTTGGTATGCTGCCATGAAGAGTCCATATCCCAATCCATCCTAGAGGAACCGCTGCACTCAGAGCAGTTGGTAAGAAAACCCTTCAACAATACCCACTTCCCAGTCCCAGAGCTGCTGCTGGGAGCCTGGTAGACTCGGGACCCATTACCCACCAAAACCCCCGCCCTCTCAAATACTACTCCCCTTTCTCCCACCTCTTCTACCTGGTCCTTGCCACTGGGGCAGACCCCTAGTTGGTCTGTTCCCTTGAAGACTCCATATCCCAATCCATCCTAGAGGACCCACTACACTCAGAGCAGTGGAGTAGTTGAGGACCCTCTGCACTCAGAGCAGTTGAGGATAAGCTGCACTTGGAACAGTTGGACAACACCTTGACTATTCCACTGAAGATCCAAGAGTCTGAAGTCCTCCCAGGAGATCTACTGCTGCCAGGGCAACAGATAAGCACCTTCTCTGACCCTGTGAAGAGGCCCCAGTTGAAAGGCCCCACAGGTGGTCTCATACAGCCAGGGCTGCAGACCTACTGGGAGACCAGAAGCAACCCAGGGACAAAAGAAGCAGACTCCAGACAGTTACCCAGACCAACAAACACCAGGAATATCTAAATGGCGAAAGGCAAGCACAAGACCTTAAGCAACAGAAGCCAAAATTTGTGGGCATCATCAGAACCCAGTTCTCCCATCACAGCAAACTCTGAATACACCAACACACCTGAAAATCAGGAATCTGTCCTAAAATCCTATCTCATGAAGATAATAGAGTCATTTAAGGAGGATATCAATAACTCACTGGAAGAAATACAGGAAAACACAGGTAAACAGTTGAAGGAATTGAGTAAAGCAATCCAAGACCTAAAAGTGGAAGTAGAAACAATAAAGAAAACACAAATGAGCCGGGTGTGGTGGCACACACCTTCAATCCCAGCACTTGGGAGGCAGAGGCAGGTGGATTTCTGAGTTCAACATAGAGAAATCCTGTCTCGAAAAACCAAAAGAAAAAAAAAAAAGAAAAGAAAACACAAATGGAGGCAAACCTGGAAATGGAAAAACTAGTAAAGAGGTCAGGAATGACAGATGTAAGTATTACCAACAAAATACAAGAGATAGAAGAGAGAATCTCTGGTGTAGAAGATACCATAGAAGAGATTGATAAAACTGTCAATGAAAATTCAAAACATATAAAAACTCCCAACCCAAAGCATCCAGGAAATTCAGGACACAATGAAAAGACTAGATCTAAGGATAATCGGAATAAAGGAGATCAAAAATTCCCAGCTCAAAGGACCTGAAAATGTCTTCAACAAAATCTTCAATGCAATCCCCATCAAAATCCCAACACAATTCTTCAAAGACATGGAAAGAGCAATTCTCAAATTCATCCGGAAAGGCAAAAAAAAAAAAAAAAAAAAAAAAAAAAAAAAAAAACGAGAATAGCAAAAACAATTCTTAACAATCAAAGAACAGCTGGGGGAATCACCATCCCTGAACTCAAGCTTTACTACAGAGCAATAGTGATAAAAACTGCATGGTATTGGTACAGAGACAGACATGTTGATCAATGGAATAGAACTGAGGACCCAGAAATAAGTCTAACTGGCTGGCTGTATGTAGAAAAATGAAAGTAGACCAATATTTGTCACCTTGCACAAAGCTCAAGTCCAAGTGGATCAAAGACCTCAACATAAAACCAGATACACTAAATCTAATAGAAGATAACATGGGAAAGAGCCTTGAACTCATTGGCACAGTGGGAAATTTCCTAAACAGAACTCCAATGGCTCATGGTCTAAGATCAACAATTGGTAAATAGGACCTTATGAAACTGGAAAGCTTCTGTAAGAAAAAGGACATAGTAGATAAGACAAATTGGCAACCTACAGATTGGGAAAAAATCTTCACAAACCCCACATCCAATAGAGGGCTAATATCCAAAATATATAAAGAACTCAAGAAGTTAATCACCAAAAAAGCCCAAACAACCCAATTAAAAATGGGGTCCAGAACTAAACTGAGAATTCACAACTAAGGAATCTCGAATGGCTGAGAAGCACCTAAGGAAATGTTCAAAGCCCTTAGCAATCAGAGAAATGCAAAACAAAACGACCCTGAGATTCCACCTTACACCAATCAGAATGGCTAAGATCAAAACCACAGGTGACAACACATGATGGACAGGATGTGGAGAAAGAGGAACACTCCTCCATTGCTGGTGGGATTGCAAACTGGTAAAACCACTCTGGAAATCAATCTGGAGGTTCCTCAGAAAATTGGACATAGATCTACCTGAAGACCCAGCTATGCCAGAGGGGCACGTGCTCCACTATGTTCATTATGGCATTATTTGTGATAGCCAGAAGCTGGAAATAACCCAGCTGGCCCACAACAGAAAAATGGATATAGAAAATGTGGTTCATTTGCACAATGGAATACTACTCAGCTATTATTAATGAACGAGGACATCCTGAGTTTCGAAGGCAAATGGATGTACCTAGAAAATATCATTCTGAGTGAGGTAACTCAGACCCAAAAGGACATGCATGGTATGTACTCACTAATAAATGGATATTAGCCAAAAACAAAACAAATCTAAACAAATCAAAACAAACAAAACTATACAGAATGCCCAAGATACAGTCCACAGAACTCAAAACGGTCAACAAGCTGAAGTGCCCAACTAGGGATGCCTCAGTCCTACTTGGGAAAGAGAAGAAAGCAATCTCAATTGGGGAGGGAAGGAGGGACCTCGGAGGGAAAGTGGACAGGGTAGGGAGGGTATGGGGGGGAAGGGAAATCTGATCTGGTATTAGGTGAGGAAAAAGGACTGAAGCCCGGAGGGCCAGCAGAAAGAATGGAAACAGGCAACCTCAGGAGATATGAGCTTGGGGTGACTCTCCAGAATGCACCAGAGACCTGGGAGGTGAGAGACTCTCAGGACTCAAAGGGAGGGACCTTCAATGAAATGCCCAACAGTAGGGAGAGGGAACTTGTAGAGCCTACCTCTAGCTGGAATACAGGACATCAAGTGAGGGATGGGGTTGCCATCCCACAATCACAACTCTGATCCATAATTGTTCCTGCCTGAAAGAATTACAGTGATGGAAATGAAGAGGAGCCTGAGGAAAAGAAGGTCCAGAGACAGGCCCAAAGTAGGATACAGCTCAAGGGGAGGTCCTAATGCCTGACACTATTACTGAGGCTATTGAGAGCTCACAAAAAGGAACCTATCATGACTGCACTCTGAAAGACCCAACAAATAGCTGAAAGAGTCAGATGCAGATATTTGCACCCAGCCAATGGACAGAAGCAGCTGACCCCTGTTGTTGAATTAGGGGAGGCTGAAAGAAGCTGAGGAGGGCAATCTTGCAGGAGGACCAGCAGTCTCAGTTAATCTGGATTCCCGAGATCTCTCAAACACTGGACCACCAACTAGGCAGCATACACCAGCTGACATGAGGCCCCCAACACACATACAGCAGAGGACTTCCAGGTCTGTGTTCATTCAGAGATGATGTATCTAACCCTAAGGAAACTGGAGGCCCCAGGGAGTTTAGAGGTCAGGTGGGGTGGGGGATGAGGGCATTCACGTGGAGACAGGGTGGGGTGGGGAGGAGGTGTGGGATATGGAGCAGACAGAGAGAAGAGGGGGGCAAGAATGGAATATGGAGTGTAAAAAATAAATTAAAAATTAAATTAAATTTAAAAAAGAAAATAATATTTTAGAAGATCAAATCTGGAAAAAACAAGACTAAACAATGAATACCGTTCTAAGGAAGGGTGGGGTTCGATAATGCTCAGTGATAGCAGAGCCATCAGCACTAGAGACCATCAGCACTACCAAAAACAAACAAAAAAAAATCAAAAAACAAAAAGTGAAGTGCGAAAAGAAAGTGTTAAAAATCAGAAATGGCAAAAAAAGAATCCAGATAAAATGACAAAATTGAACATAGACAAAGAGGACCTAGAACAATATCCATGAAGAAGAAAATGAAACGACACTTCCCAATTCCAAAAGCTATCACAAAACTCCAGTAATCAAGACAGTGGTATAGTTTGATAGAACTGAGATTTCAGAAATAAATATGTAACATTTTAGGTTGACTTCTGTATAGATGTCATGATCAGAAAAATAGATAAAAACCATTTTTTCATCAAATACTCCCAGTATAATCATATCCACATACAAAACTCTCAAAACAGCCTGAAAGAATATAAACCATAAAATTTCTAGAAGGAAGCATACTGAGAATCTGATCATGACCTTGGGTTAGGCAAAAGTTTAGTACACAAGATATCAAAAGCATCAGCAATAAAAGAAAACATTTGGATAAACTGAACATATTCAAAAATTTAAAACTTTGGGCTTCAAATTATGAGATAATTCACACAACAAGAGACTAAGCATGAAAATTATATCACTAGGAAGGGAGATATCAAAAATATAACATGTACATTTATAACATGAGAAAGAATAACCAAACATAAAAAACATTCAATAGATGTTTCTCCAAAATAAGTCTACAAAAGTCTAAGAAAACAGGCTCAAAACTATTAGCCATTAGAAGACTGCAAGTTGAAAGCACAATAAAACACCATTCCATGCCTACCAATACAGCTGAAATACAAAGGACAAATGAATACTAACAAGGATTAGAGAAACTAGATTGGGGAACCCTTTTACACACAGCACTCCCTTCTTTATCTCCAGGGGGGGCATATTTCTACTGCCACTGAACAGTATCAAACCTTATACAAACAGTTTCATTCACAACTTCAACTTACACATATATTTTATTCCTCATTACGTTGTAAATTTTTATCTTTTACAGGTAGTGCTCTGAGGCTTGATATGTTATTGGCATAACATATTAAATTGTCAGAATTACTACTCTAGTGTTTTGGAAGACAGTACTACATAAGAATAATTTCAGATAAGCAGTGTGATACTCTATCAGATAACCCAGGAAGCTAAATGACTAATGGCCTAATAGCACATACAATAAAGAAAAACCAGTGTTATGGTTTGAATGCAAGATGCCCACAACATGCTTATATTCTTGAATACTCAGTCCTCAGGTGGTGGGCACTGTTTTGAGAGGTAATGAAACCTTTGGGGCACAAGTAGACCACTATGGAGTAAGTATTGTAGATTATAGTGGGCCACTGTTTGCTGCCCAAGCTTTTTGGTCTATGCCATGTGAAAAGAAGCCACTGCAAGTTGCGCTGCCATGGACAAGAGCTAGTTATACCACCAGGCTTTCATTGACATGATGGACTGAATACTCTCAATCATAAACAAATAAACCCCTCTTCCCTTAAGTTGCTTGTGATGTGTATTTTGTCATAGCCAAAAGGAAAGTAACTGAAACAACAAAAAGGATGATTCATGCAGTAGCATGATAGCACCAGACTTCCTTACACTAAGAATGGCACTTAAAACTTTGGTGCCATTTAATTCTGGAGTTTTCCCCCTTAGTATTTTCAGAATGAAAGTGAGCAAAGATAACAACTGAAACTACAAAAATAGAAATGTAGATGAGGAGGTATATACACATAAGTTCTGAGAGAAAAAAAAGGAAGATGTATTCTGCAACTACACATATTTGATGTGTACATACATATACATATACACATACACAAAGTCTAAGTGGGTGATTGGGTTAGTCAAATACATGTCTCTTTTACTTTTGTCTACTTAAGAATTTTTCTTTATAAGTCTTGACAAAGGTGTTCATATATATTCTTCTAAACAAAGTATTAATAATGATAGAAATTAAAGAAAATTTGTATATCATTTTCTAGCTATTATCAAAAAATTTGATATATAAAACATGTCTCACCCCCTTTTCCTCAGCTTCCTTTTCTTTTCCTTTGTCTTTCCCTTCTTTTCATTCTGAGAAAAGGACGCCTGATGTAGCCCAGGCTGGTCCTGAACTCACTTCACAACACTGCCTCCACCTCCTAAGCCACTACATCTAGCGTCTATGAATCCAAAGACCACAAGGAATTCTGATTTAGCTATTATAACCCCTAAACTCAAGCCCACATTTGTGAACCACAACTATACACAACTGAAAATTCATCTTCTTAAAACCCTTTAAAACTTCTGTCCTAGTCAGGCATGCTAGTTCCTGCCTATAGCCCAGTATTTAGGAGGCTGAGGCAGAATGCTACGAGCAAGGCCAGCCTGGGTTACAGAGACATTCCAGGCCAGTTTGGGATATATAGTGGAACCCTGTCTGAAAAATTGTCTCTTTCTAAAAGGGAAAAAAAATTCACCCTTCTATGTTACGTCAAGTGACTCGCTATTATCTGCAACACCTGTGATTACTATTCAAGTTCTGTGCCAACTTGAACACCAATTAATCTCTTATTACCAAGATTTGTCTTTCTTAATAGTACTGAGGTTGGGACCTAGGTCTTTATTCGTGCTTTATCACTCAACCCCCTTACTTGTTTTTTAAAATGATTTTTAAATTATTTCATGTGTATAGTTGTTTTGCCTGAATGTATGTATGCCTATGCCTAGTACTTGTAGAGGCTAGAAGCAGGTATTGGATCCCCTGGAAGTGGAATTACAGGTGACTGTGAGCTGCTATGTGGGTGCTAGGGCTTCAAACTGGGTACTCTGCAAGAGTAGCTATAGTCCTTCACAGCTCTGAGCCATCTCTCCAGCCTCTAAGCTTTTAAACCATATTTCTCCTAGCTCCACTTCATAAAGTCAACACTTAATTCAAACTGATACATAATAGACACTCCTGATCAACAGATTCCTTGCTCATGATTCAACCAACCCAGGATCAAACTGCATTTATACGAACATATAAGGCTTTCCCCCAGTTATTCCCTAAAGTGTTATTCCCTCAAATTCCTAACAATGACTTACAAAGCATTTACATGTGTCAAATAGCAATCTAGAGATTGCGTAAAGTATACAGGAAAATGATTGTGGATGCAACTACTATGGTATTTTACATCAGGGATTTAAGTATTAGAAAATCTTAGTGCTCTCTTACCAGGGCTCCCCTAAATCATGGTCCCAACCCTCCACAGGTGCTGAAGGACGATTACACTCACTTATCCTTCAAACATGCTTTGAACTTCTATAGACATCAGGTCTCTTGCCTAAAATGTTTTCTCCTTTGCTATTTAGTTGAATCCATCCCTTGAAGCAGGATAAGGAAAGGACAGGAAAAGGAGTCTGGAATCAATAGTATCATTAGACAGCAGAAATCAAGGCCAAAAGCCAGGCATTGATGGCACACACCTGGAACACCAGTGCACTCAGGAGGCTGAGAAAGATGACAAATTCCAGGCCAGCTTGGGCTGCAGGCTGAGACTTTCAAAGAACAAGAGTAAAGAAACCAAGGCAATTTCTTTATCATTTTCCATTCCTTTATAGCAAATTCTTGTATTCTTTAAAACTTTACTCTGGAACTGTTAAGAGTTAGGAAAGGAAGTAGCTCTATGACCTAACCTCATAAAGGTTAAAAAACGTTTAACTTCCATATGTTCAGTATACACCATGGATCACAGGACAAACAAGCGAAAGTCACCTCCTGTGTGTGTGCATCTTATAATTTTGTCAAGCATCATGGGTAAGCAGCTCAGATTCTAGCAGCTGCTTCTCTGAGAAACTGGAAGGATACAGCAAAAGGGAAATGATAACTGGACTCTTAAACTGCATGTTTATTTTAACATACTGCAGTATCACAAAAACAAGTCAGGTTCATTACAGAACATTTGGGAAACAGAACAGAAAAGAAGCATCCATCATCCTACCACCAAAAGACAAACAATTCTTTTATAGTTGGGTAGGATTTCTTTTAACCATCTTTCCTTCCTTCTTATCTTCCTTCCTTCCTCCCTCCCTGACTTCCTTCCTATCTTCCTTCCTTCCTACCTCCCTCCCTTTCGAGACATGGTCTCTCTCCATCACCCTGGCTGTCCTGGAACTCACATTAGGCCATCCTCAAATTTACAATGAACCATCTGCCTTTGCCTTCCAAGTGCTAGGATTAAAGGCATGGACCAACATAACCAGTTTAATCCTATTTCTCACACATACATTTTTTTTTCATAGTTGAAGGACTGGAGAATGCTAAATACCCTATTCTGACCATTACACACTGAATATGTACAGAATTATCAGTGCACCTCATGAATATGTATAAATATGTGTCAATTAAACATTAAATTTGGGAGCTGGAGAGATGGCTCAGTGATTAAGAGCATTGGCTGCTCTTCCAGAGGTCCTAGGTTCAATTCTCTGCATCCACATGGCAACTTATCACTGTTAACTTCAACTCCAGGAGTTCCTATACCTTCACACAGACACACATGCAGGCAAAACACCAATGCACATAAATATATATATTATTTTGATCCAGACACAGTGTAATTCTAGCACTGGGAATATAGAAGATTTTGAGTTCAAGGCTAACCTCAGATTTTAATTTTGAATATTAAAATCATTTGGCCTATTGAATTTTGTGTCCTGGTTTTCTTGTTTTTTTGTGTGTATCTGTATGTATGTGTATACACACACATATATACATATTTGTATGTTACAGAGAGAAAACAACATACTTGGTGGCTGCGTAGATTCAGTAAGAAAATGTTTGCTACACAACTGTGAGTGAGTTTGTATCTCCAGTGTCCAAGTAAAAGTGCAGTGTAAGTAAGGGTCCATATCTGCAACCCCAGAATAAGGCAGGGAGACAAGCTGATCCTTGGAGCTTGATGGACAGCAGTCTATTAAAGTGAGTGAGCTCCAGATTCATTGAGAGACATTGCTTCAAAACTTGAGATGAAGGTAGCTCATGACCACCACTGCCTACTAAGCTCCCATGTTCCTCACTAGCCCTAAGGCCATCTCTATACTCCTAAGCCTAACTCTTAATTCAGCACTTCAAGCACTGGCTGCTCCTGGCCTACCTCCTGCACTGTCCCAATATGCAGAAGGCTAGAACCTCACTTCAGATACACTACTAAAGGAAGGAATCTGCAGGCCCAGCTCATGTCACAGAAATACAAATAATATGAAAGGTCAGGATGATTTGGTCCCCTCAAGCCCATTAGCCCTAATGAACCCCAGAATTTTTTTAATTCATAAATTTTATCAAAGAATTCAAGTTTAAAGAAGACATAAATGGAGCTTAATGAAATTAAGTAGGATAACAAGGGGATACAAACATATGAAGTGATAAGAATGAAGAAAATTCAGGATTTGAAAACTGAATTCAGTAAAGAGACAGAAATACTGAAGAGAACTCAGGCTGAAATGAAGATGGAACTGGAAAACTCAATGAAAACCTAGAAAATTCAGGGAAGCCTTACCAGTAGAAGGTATCAAATAGAAGAAAAAAATATCAGGATATGTCTTAGTCAGGGTTTCTATTCCTGGACAAAACATCATGACCAAGAAGCAAGTTGGGGAGGAAAGAGTTTATTCAGCTTACACTTCCATACTGCTGTTGATCATCAGAGGAAGTCAGGACTGGAACTCAAGCAGGTCAGGAAGCAGGAGGTGATCCAGAGGCCATGGAGGGATGTTCTTTACTGGCTTGCTTCTCCTGGCTTGCTCAGCCTGCTCTCTTATAGAACCAAGACTAGCAGCCCAGAGATGGTCCCACCCACAAGGGGCCTTTCCCCCTTGATCACTAATTGAGAAAATGCCTTACAGCTGGATCTCATGGAGGCATTTCCCCAACTGAAGCTCCTTTCTCTGTGATAACTCCAGCTGTGTCAAGTTGACACAAAACCAGCCAGTGCTCAAGCGAAGATCATGAAAAAATTAAACACATAATAGGACTATATAAGTACTGTGGGACACCCTGAAATAAGCAGTTTCGAAGGTGCAAGTAATCATTATGTGATCCCACTGCCTATTGTGGTAACACATGGGAGCTATTCTATATTTTGTTCAGTCTTCAGTCTAGATAAAGAGTTAAAATATAAAGGAAGAAAATGACACACTACACCCTCAGAAATGTCATGCCAATACATCTCCAATAACAGCGCCTAAGCATTATTATCCCAACACTGGCATATGTAGATCTATTTTCATCATTATTCATCATTTATTCAGTAACTGCTCACTGTAAACTTTCAGTACAATATATTAAAATATATTAGAACTGTTATATCTAATGTAATACTAGATTTTTAAAATTATTCTTTACTTATTCACTGCCCCTCCCCCCACCACCCCCTCCCACAATCCTTCCCCCTCTCCCTTCCTTTTCCCCTCTGGGTGGGTGAGGTCTCCCCCTGAATATGCCCCCACCCTGGCACTACAAGTCTCTGCAAGGTTAGGCACTTCCTCTCCCACTGAGGCCAGACATGATGGTCAATAGAATTGATGGAAAAAGATTTCACCTAGATTAAACGTAGGGCCTGTGTGTGCTAGGCTAATGTTTCTCCACTGAGCAATACCAAATAGCCTACTTTATTGCTGTTTGTACCTCATTTCTGATTTTACAAATGAAATTGATCATCTTTTCATGTATTCAGTGACTGCATTTCATGGTTCTTGCTCTATGAACAGCTTGATTAATAACTCTTTGTTTCTTTTTATTAGATATCTCCTTTATTTACATTTCAAATTTTATTCCCTTTCCTCATTTCCCCTCCAAAACCCCCCCTATCTCATACCCCTCGCCCTGCTCACCAACCCACCAACTCCCACTTCTCTGTCCTGGCATTCCCCTATACTGGGGCATTGAGCATTCACAAGACCAAGGGCCTCTCCTCTCATTGATGTCCTACAAGGCCATCCTCTACTGGCTGGAGCCATGAGTATCTCCTTGTGTACTCTTTGGTTGGTGGTTTAGTCACTGGGTGCTCTGGGGGGTACTAGTTAGTTCATATTGCTGTTCCTCTTATGGAGCTGCAAACACCTTCAGCTCCTTGGGTCCTTTCTCTAGCTCCTCCACTAGGGACCCTGTACTCAGTCCCATGGTTGGCTGTGAGTATCCACCTCTGTGAGTATCCACAGCTATATCAGGCTCCTGTCAGCAAGCACTTGTTGGCATCCACAATAGTGTGTGGGTTTGGTAACTGTATATGGGATGGATCCCCAGGTGGGACAGTCACGGGATAGCCTTTCCTTCAGTTTCTGCTCCAAACTTTGTCTCTGTATCTCCTCCCACTGGTATTTTGATCTCCCTTCTAAGAAGGACTGAAGTATCCACACTGTGGTCTTCCTTCTTCTTTTCATGTGGTCTGTGAATTGCATCTTGGGGTATTCCGAGCTTCTGAGCTAATATCCACTTATCAGTGAGTGCATATCATGTGTGTTCTTTTGTGATTGGGTTACCTCATTTAGGATGATATTTTCTAGTTCTATCCATTTGCCCATAAATTTCATGAAATCATTGGGTTTTCTTTTGTTTGTTTTGTTTGTTTGTTTGTTTGTTTGTTTGACTGGATGAACATACACTTTAATGAGACCGGTTTCCTCCGTAAGTGCATCTGTGAGCTGAAGCTGTGTGGAGTCAGGACTTCACTTCGTGCTCCACAGGCTTCAGATGCCACTGTACGACCAACTCCCCAGTGCTCTTGAGGCAGGTGCTGGACATGGTCTCTTCTGTGGGAAGTCTCTGTGGCAGTTTCAGGGGCTGGATGCGTTTCAGCTTTGCATTCACCGATGGGATGTTCTTGTGAATTTGAGGGCTATGTGCCTTCTGTAGTCCGAGCATCTTAATGGTATCTTTTTCCCAGTATGGATGCCTCTTTGTACTTCTTATTCTTGTGACAATGTGCAGTTTATGAGGGTTCTGAGGGTCCCCACCATACTTTTCATGATATTCAGGTTTAGGCTGAAACAATTTATCTGGAATTCTTGATTTGGTAAATTTGTGACAAATCCATTCTATACCAATGAGAGATTCTGCACCTTTCTTTACAGTCTGTAGTCTGCCTGGAGGCCTCTGGAACATGGAGCGCAGAACCCCAGCCATGGGTGTGGGAATTCTCTCCTTAGAGGCTGTAACACTACCTCCACCAGGAGATCAGGGATGGGTAACACCAATGGTGATCAAAGCGGACAGCATTCCAGTCGGGGCTACATAGTGGGAACCAGCAACCACTGTGTCCACTCCAAACGTCCCCGCAGCCAGAAGGACGAAGTCATTGTTTTTAATAGCTGAGTAGTACTCCATTGTGTAAATGTACCACATTTTCTGTACCCATTCCTCTGTTGAAGGACATATAAGGCTGCTATGAACATAAGAAGTTAGACTACAGAGAACCAAATAACCCTATTTAAAAATGGGGTACAGGGCCATCACTGGAAAGAGAGGCCCATTGGACTTGCAAACTTTATATGCCCCAGTACAGGGGAACGCCAGGGCCAAAAAGTGGGAGTGGGTGGGTAGGGGCGTGGATGGGAGGGTATGGGGGACTTTTGGGGTAGCATTGGAAATGTAAATGAGGAAAATACCTAATAAAAAGTATTTTTAAAAAAATGGGGTACAGAGTTAAACAAAGAATTCTCAGCTAAGGAATACCGATTGGCTGAGAAGCACCTAAAGAAATGTTCAACATCCTTAGTCATCAGGGAAATGCAAATCAAAACAACCCTGAGATTCCACTTCACACCAGTCAGACAGCAGATCCTGAGGAGGATGTGGAGAAAGAGGAGTACTCCTCCATTGCAAGCTGGTACTACCACTCTGGAAATCAGTCTGGCAGTTCCTCAGAAAATTGGACATAGTACTACCTGAGGATCCAGCTATACCACTCCTGGGCATATATCCAGAAGATGATCCAATTCTTTGTTTCTTCCTGAATTTTTGATATTCTCAAAAAGTTTCATTTGTATAAGGCCTTTATACATTGTGGACATCAAGTTACTGGGCCTAGCCGGTTTTAAACATTTAGGTTTTCTAGTCATATTTGACAAAGACATTTTATACAGGCTGGGCGCGGTACCACATACCTTTAATCCTAGCACTCAGGAGGCAGAAACAGGTGGATCTCTGTGAGTTCAAGGCTAGCTTTGTCTACAGAAGGAGTTCCAGGACAGCCAGGACTACACAGAGAAACCCTGGCTCAAAAATTTTACTTCATCAAATTTGTTCATTTCATTTGTTTATTCCTTTCTTCTTAATCTTTAAAAAAATCCATTCTTTCTCTGGGAATAAATATGTTTATCACTTTTCATTATTTCAAGGTTTGATCTGATCTTTACTAACTAATCCATGAACAGTTTGGGGTTGGTTCTAACATCTAACTCTAGTGATATGAATATTGAAGAATGTTCCAACATCTATATTTTATTTACATATAGTTCATTTCATATTTGCTCATGTTAATGTGCCTGCCTATTCATAAGCTATTAACATACTATTAATACAATCTAATAGCTGATGGAATCATTCTCTCCTTACAAATGCACCTGCATTATATAACTCTTCCAAAATATTCTTGGCTTATTTCCCTAGCTTACTGTTCCAGAGAGGTTATCAAAATAATCTCATCAAGATCACCTTTAAAAAAAATCTTTGAGGATTTTTATTAAACTCTGTTAAATCTACTAATATGTTTTAAATCAACAATGTTGAATAATTTAGCATTTTTCTCCATGTATTCAAAGTTAATTTACTTCACTAAAGTTTTTTTCTTCGGCCAAATGGGTCTCAAAATCCTACATTAATTTATTATTGATATGCATATTTGCTACTTATACTGTAAAAATGCCCCCATTATATTTTCTATGACCCAAATGTCATCTTTGCAAGACATGAAATTATTTAACAATTTTTATACTAGCCTATACTGATTATATATTTATCGATTAAAACTCTACATATAAATTGGATTTAGTAGCTAATATTTATAATTTCCAACAACTTTTGAGACTGAGGTAAAAAGAACCTGAGTTCAAAACCTGGGATATAGAATGAGACCCTCAGTCTCCAAACCAACAAACAAACAAGTTGTAAGACACACAGATCATGTCTAAGCATCAACTGAGGCTCTTAAAAATTATCTTCACCCTCATTTCAACCCTAAGGCAAAAACTTCTTTTTCATATCTTGAATAACTCATAATTACCTAAGAATAGGTTGCTATAGTTACTAAAAGTAGTCAGCTTCTTAATGTGACTCATAATAGGCCCACAACAACTTTTCTTTTAAGATTTTATTTATGTGTATAGATGCTTTGCTTGCATGTATGCCTGTGTGCCATATGTGTGCTTGGTGGTTCCCAAGAGTACAGAAGAGGGTGATAGATCCCTTGGAACTAGAGTTACAGTCAGTTGTGAGGTAGTATGTAGGTTCTGGGAACTGAACCCAGGTTCCCTGTAAGAGCAGCAACTGCTCTTACCACTGAGCGTTCTCTCTCTCTCTCTCTCTCTCTCTCTCTCTCTCTCTCTCTCTCTCTCTGTGTGTGTGTGTGTGTGTGTGTGTGTGTGTGTATGTGTGTGTGTGTGAGAGAGAGAGAGAGAGAGAGAGAGAGGAGAGAGAGAGACAGAGACTCAGATATTCAGAGAGAGAGAGAGAGAGAGAGAGAGAGAGAGAGAGACTGACTCAGATATTCCAGGCTGGAACATATAATAAAAGATGACCTTGAATTTCTGATCTTCCTGCCTACACCTCTAGAGTGCTAATATGCTCAGTTTAGGCAGTCCACAGGATTGAACCCAGGGCTCTGGCATGTTAGGCAGGATTCTACCAAAGAAGCCACATCTCCAGCATTCCAGTGTTCTCTTGTACCACTGTACGCTGTGCCATCATACTCACAAAAGAACATAAAGCTTTCATACAAGTATTTTTCTCTACCTGGAATTCTCTCCTTTTGCTTCTTTGCTCTAATTAACTCATATTCACCCTTCAACTAAGGATCCCTATGGCCAAGAAGGCTTTCCTAACTTTGCTCTTTCTTAATAAATCTTTGCATTAAGTCTTATGGCAGCATGTATTTCTGTGTATAGCACTTGTCACTTTTCCAATTTCCCATTTAAAATCTTGTTCTTGAAATTCGAGAAATTAAACCCAAGTCCCCATACATAAATGTTACGTATAACAACCAAGCCACAACCCCAGCCCTGGATGTTTACTTTTTGGCATCATTTCATGTCTATGTGTCCATTGCCTCATTAATTTGGTTTACTGTATCCATGAAGGGGGAAAAAAACCAATTCTGTCTCCTGTGATTTCCAGAGACCACCTTTCTTGGCACACAATATAGTCTTTTTATGAAAGTCTGTCAAGTAAGCAAAGAACAGACAGTACATCTGATATAAGTTGATATTTCTATTACTAACAAATCTTTTACAAAAATGGTTCAACTTCTTAACTTTCCAGATGGTTTCAAGCATAGGAGGAAAGCTTCATACACTGGATTGTGAAGACTGTGAACTCTAGAACATGAGTGACAGCTTTACCAGTGCCTGAATTCTTGGGTTGGTTTTTTTGTTTTTTGTTTTTTGTTTTTTGTTTTTTTCTGTGTAGCCCTGGCTGTCCAGGAACTCAAGAGATTCGCCTGCCTCTGCCTCCTGAGTGCTAAGATTAAAGGTGTGTGATACCACACTCAACTCCCTAAGCCATTTTTTACTGCAGTAGCCTTGGGTCAAAATGTCAAGAACTAGAGGGTTAATATACATAAATGTCTGCTTACAGGAACTGAATTCAAAAATCCCCAAATGACATGGTAGGAGAAGCATTTTACTCTAAAGTAGGAGCTCAGTTCTGGTTCATTCATTATGTCACTATTCTAACAACTACATGATTCTTTGGTTTCTCAACTGTATAATTAGTAAAGCAGAATGCATTATCCCCACCGTTTCTCTTAGTGATGAGATTAAAAAAACCCTTATGATTCCATGTAAAATCACTTCTTGAACTTAAAAAAAGCAACTGTCTTTGCTGGCAACTAAAACACAAGTTAACAAGCCATTGAAAATGTCATCCAAATAATATTAACAAAGTTTAGTTAAATGAAACTTGAAAAGAATAAAACAGTTGGCTTTCCAATACAACAACCACTGAAATCTGTGTTTTTATTCACTAAAGCTCTATTTTTAAGTAGAATTTTTACAAGAAGGCCTTCTGCAATTTCAAAATTAGTAAATCAAAAATCAAAGTAAGCTTAATAAAAGAAAACTACATTATGTTTTCAGCTGTTTTAATGAATGTAAATGCTATATTATAGGCTATGATAATAAGCTGAAAGCCATATTAGCTCTAAAACCTCATTACTTGCTGTTCACACAGTTTTTCTACAGTAAGTGACAACTTAAGCTGTTAAAGTACAAAAGTTAAAGTTGTTAGAAATAAAGAAGAATCTTGGTGTCATACAAAGGAACACATGAACAAAGCAAAAGTAGCTCTCAGACCACTTGGTGTTTATTCTAATCTGGTGAAGACTGTGTCCTTTTGATATAGGCTATGGTCTGACCTCACCATGCTTCACAATTGCATATTTCAAAATTATTTATACAGCCAAAAGAAATGTAGACAATTAATTTGGGGGTGGCTTGTAAGAGAACAGCAAAGAGTGAGACTGAAGGCTTTGCTTGATGTTGATAATTACTGTATCAATTTTGAAGAAGAGGACTTTACAAATTACTCTTATTCTGAGATGAATGCTTTTCAAAATCATCACAGCCAATGAACAACAATCTTACCCTCACCTAATGTCTGTGCCACCCTCCAAGTGGAACCACTGTTCATTGAAACAGTTAATGAATGACTTCATGGTCTCATCTTAATACGCACACCATTTCTTAAATGAATGTAACCTGTTCCTTGTGGGCTGAGAATGATGACAATCACTCAAGTCAAATAGCTTTGACCATAGCAGGAAATCTGTACCCAAAAATCTTGCCTACAATTTATCCTAAAAGAAAAATGCTGAAGCCTGAGTTTTTCAAAACATATTACAGAACTATATGCAAAATAATGTAGTACTACCATAAAGGCATACACACCAGTGGAACAGATAGAGAAGACTAGAGAGCAGGAAAAAAATAATGATGAAATGGTATTTGAAGAGAGTCCAAGACTAGATATGAGAAACAAACTGCTGGGAAAATTGATATGCACATGCAAATGAATGATGCGGGACTCTTACCTTATACTGTACACAAATATTAATTTTAAATGTATTCACAATAAAATGGAAGATCTACCACAATAAAAATTCTAGAATTATACATGACTGAAAAGTTCATGACAGTGGATCTGGCAATGAATCCTTAAGAGTTAACATAAAAACCAGCAGCAGCGAAAGTAAAAAAGCAAAAAGTAGGACTAATCAAACAAACCACTGCACGTCATATTGTTTCTATTACTGCAGCTGTGCATCAGACTTTGAAGTTGGTATAAATCTTTAAAATATTCATTCACTATTAGAAATATAAATTACAAACATCTTAGCTATCATATTGACTTTGCCGGTACTGCAGTGACATTTTGCAAGTAACCCTTATTTTGCTTTAAAATGGCTCCCAAGTAAAAGAGTCAGGATGCTGACAACTTGAATATGCAAAAGAGAAGCCTTAGAGTGCTTCCAGTAAGTAAAAGGATAAAGAAAAAAAATTGACACAAGAACCATCTACATAGGCCTGTGCATCGGCGGGAGACCACAGTATGAATACTTCGGTCCTTCTTAGAAGGGGGATCAAAATACCCATGGGAGGAGATACAGAGACAAAGTTTGGAGCAGAAACTGAAGGAAAGGTCATCCAGTGACTGTCCCACCTGGGGATCCATCCCATATACAGTTACCAAACCCACACACTATTATGGATGCCAACAAGTGCCTGATGATAGAAGCCTGATACAACTGTCTACTGAGAGGCTCTGCCAGAGCCTGACAAACACAGAGGCAGATGCTCACAGCAACCACTGAACTGAGCACAGGGTCTCCAATGGATGAGTTAGATAAAGGACTGAAGGGGTTTGCAACCCCATAGGAAGAACAACAATATCAACCAATCAGCCCCCCCCCCCCGCCTCCAGCTCCCAGGGACTAAACCACCAACCAAAGAGTACAGGAGGGACCCATGGCTCCTGCCACATATGTAGCAGAGGATGGCCTTGTAGGGCATCAATGGAAGGTGAGGCCCTTGGTCCTGTGAAGGCTCAATGTCCCTGTGTAGGGGAATGCCAGGGCAGGGAGATGGGAGTGGGTGGGTGGGTGGGTGAGAACCCTCATAGAAGCAGGAGGGGGGATAGGATAGGATAGGGGGTTTCGGGGGAAGACCAAGAAAGGGTATAACATTTGAAATGGAAATAAAGAAAATATCCAACCACCAAAACCAGACACTATTGCAGATGCCAACAAGAGCTTGCTGACAGGAGCCTGATATAGCTGTCTCCTGAGAGGCTCTGCCAGTACCTGACAAATATAGAAGTGGAGGCTCACAGCCATCCTTTGCACGGAGCATAGGGTCCCAAATGAAGGAGCTAGAGAAAGGACCCAAGGAACTGAAGGGGTTTACAGCCCCATAGGAGGAACAACATTACAAACTAACCAATACCCCCAGAGCTCCCTGGGACTAAACCACCAACCAAAGAGTACACATATTAGGACTCATGTCTCTAGTTGCATATGTAGCAGAGGGTGGCCTAGTTGGTCATCAATGGGAGGAGATGCCCTTGGTCCTGTGAAGGTTCTATGCCCCAGTATAGGGGAATGCCAGGGCCAGGAAGCAGGAGGGGGTGAGTTGATGAATGAGGGGTCGGGTGGCGGGGGGCGGGGGATTTTCAGAGGGGAAACTAGGAAAGGGGATAACATTTGAAACGTAAATAAGGAAAAAGGAAAAAAATCTTATAAGAAACTTCAAAAAAGAGAAAATATCCAATAAAAAAGTAAAAATAAAAAAATAAACACTCAGAAATTAAGAAGTATTGTGAAGGGTGTGGGGAAACAGGAACTTTCATACAAAGTGGTTCTGCTGCTGTGGAAAACAGGTTGGCAGTCATCAGTAAGTTAAATATAGAATTTCCTTTCCACTCTACAGTTGTACTGTGAGGCAAACATCCACGAGAATGGGAAACAATGGTGCCACTTACAGTGGTGAGAAGGCTTCAAGTACCACAAATGCCCTCACTGGAAAATGGAATACTACATAACTCCTACAAAGATAAGCCCACACCTGGGTTTTCAGGGTTCTTTCTTTCCAAATACTTCCCTCTTTCTTTTAGCCCTCTTGCCTAAAATCTACTTTACAAATGTCATTTAATAAAATCCTCAACTCTACTTCAAGACAAATATTGTGTGTAGGCTAGAGAGTTGGCTCAGCAGTTAAGAACACTAACAGCAAAAACAAAACAAAACAAAACAAAACAAAACAAAACAAAACAAAACACTGACAGCCCTCACAGGGGACCTGGGCTTAGTTTCTAGCACCCACAGTATTTTCACAATCAGCTGTAACTCCAGTTCCAAGGCATCTGATGCCTTCTCACCTTGACAGGTGCACACATGGTACACAAACATACATGCACACAAAACACACACATTAAAATAAATATTTTTTAAAAACTGTGAACTAGGCTGAGGATGCATCTAAGCAGCAGTAGAATTCTTATCCAGCATGTCCAACGACCTAGTTTCACACCCTGGAACTGCTACAGGAAAAAAAAAAAAAAGAAATATATCTCTAGAGACTACCTGCCAGGGATTAGGGATTGGTGCAAGGAAAGAAAATGCTCAATACATAATAAATATACTGTGGAGTAATGGAAATCACCTTGAAACCAGACAGATGTGGCAGTTGAACCACATTATTCACTTGAAAATTGGTCAATTTCAAATTACGAACTCTTACCTCAGTAACCTATAAAAGAATATTTATCAAGGTGCTAGATTAGAAGTATGAACACTCCAACACTTATGAACATATGTTTAGCAATTAAATAATCTTATTTTTAAAACAAAACAAAACAAACAACAACAACAAAAACCGAAGCCGGGCGTGGTGGCGCACGCCTTTGATCCCAGCACTCAGGAGGCAGAGGATTTCTGAGTTTGAGGCCAGCCTGGTCTACAGAGTGAGTTCCAGGACAGCCAGAGCTACACAGAGAAACCCTATCTCAAAAAAAAAAAAACAAAAAACAAAAAACAAATAAACAAAAAAACCAATGTTTTGCCAGCCAGTGGTGGCGCACGCCTTTAATCCCAGCACTTGGGAAGCTGAGGCAGGTGGATTTCTGAGTTTGAGGCCAGCCAGGTCTACAGAGTGAGTTCCAGGACAGCCAGGGCTATACAGAGAAACAGAGAAACCCTGTCTTGAAAAAACAAAAACAAACAAACAAACAAAAACCCAAATGTTTTAAAAGGTAATGCTCTCTATCACCTCTCTTTAGAGTAAAGGATTTCATAGGTTTTATGTGAAATTAAATAATTAACACTAGTAAGTAAAAATTGTATAAACCTTTATTAGTAAGGCCAGAAATGTGTTTCTTTGTGGATAGTAGCAATCACTGCTACTGTTTTTAAAAAGTATAGTCAGAGATAGGCATGGCAGCACACGCCTGTAATTACAGCACTTGGTGTGTAAAAGCAAGAAAATCAGGAATTGAAGGCCAAGGCCAGCCTTAGCTACCTAAGACACCAACTCAAAACTTAAAAATGTAAAATGAAGTAAACCATGATGGTGAATGTGTGGAAGCAGGAACATCAGATCAAGACATTCTCACGTTGAGTTTAAGACTTGGGACTCCTAAGACTTTGTCTTAAAAGAAGAATGGGAAGGAAGGAGAGCAGGAAGCAGGGGACAGGGGCATAGCCAAAGGACACAGGAGCCAAATTTAAAAGTGCTCAGTAGCCCACAAATGAAACAATAGAGTAAGATAAATAATGAACACATTATATATGACTATTGTCACACAATATGGCTTATTAACATACATGGGTCTATCCTAACATAAATAAATAACAATTAAATAAGGAAACTGGATGGCTCTTCCTTACAGAAGAATTCCAATTAAGAAATGTAAAAGGAATGAGGGAAATAGGAATGTGTAATTATGCAAACACCATAGTAATAACTGCTGTAGACAAGATCCACTGATGCTTGCTAAAATTAGCTAGTGAAACTTTAAGGAGAAACATATTTGTATATTCAAAGAATCTTCTCCAAGGTATTTTTAATTACAAAGAAGAAAATAATACTGTCCAGGACATACAATCTTAATCAAGTGAGGGACATTACCAGTGGTAGGTATAGCACTCTCATGGTCCTGTGATAGGATACACTGAGAAAGATATTGCATGCCTTACTAGTAAAGGCATTATACAGTGGCTTCAGCCCATGTATGACTACTGGAACTGTTTTTACCAGAATACTAATTGAGCTAGTCATTTTCAAACTCAAAAACACTTTACGTGTTCATATTACACTCTGGGAAGCATAACACTATTAATAATTTCCCCTCTCCCTTAGCCTCTAGCAATTTCACTATGTGAAAAGGGAGGACCAGAATCAGCCATGGCAAAGAGATGAATCAGTGTAGAAATTTGAAATTGCTAGAGGTTGGCTTCTTCACTCCTTTTTTTTTCTTATTCTGTAATTTCCAGAAATTATACACTATGAAAATACACTCCCCTGACAATGGCTCTCAAACTTTATCTTAAGCCTAGACCTCTTTTCTTATCTACCCAACATATTTGACATTAAAGTCTAGATAAATCAAACTGGACTTAAGTTTATTTTCTCCATCTTCTTTAAACTGTCCAAAATTGTTCTTCCCTATCTTAACTAATAGCATCACTAGCCACCCAAGATGTCTAACCCAGATACTTGGAGCTTATTATCTACACTTTTCTTCTTCTTTACTGTAAACTATCTGCTAACTTTTGCCAACTTTACCTCCTAATGCTCTCCTTTTTTCCAACATCGTGATTAACACTTCACTGTGTTCCTATCGAAAAGACCTCTCCATACCTCAAACCTTGTTTACCTTCCAAACTAAAACTTTTTCAAAGACATGCTATTATTTCTTATCCCCCAAATCTTTTTTCCTATTCATCTACCAGGCCAACATCTACCAATGTGTCTTCAATATTCATCTACAAATTTATCATCTAGAAGCTCTTCTCTATCTTCTCTAAACTAAATATGTTTCTCTATTTCTGGGTTCCCCTAAAATCTTACACACAGCACTTTAAAAATACTTGTTACATTTTATTTGAATTGTTATTTACTAGACTGTTTTCCCTCAAAATCTTGATTTGTTGAAGGGCAGGTTATGATTCATTCATTGCTGTAGCCTCAGTGACTAGTTATGTCTATCAAATGACAAGTGCCTAACAAATTTGTTTAAAATTTTAATTTGTTTCCCAGTACTCATAAAATAGCTTAAGATAATAGTGACATGGTCCTTTTTAAATATGGAGCTGGGTTAGGTCCGGATAAAACCTAGTTTAGAATGATTTTGCTACCTTTGTATGCATTTCAATATACTAAGCTACTAGTATAGAACAAAGACAGTTTTACAACAGGTTTATTCAAATAGCTATAAACTAATTTTTCATCCAGGAAATAGACAACGGGTATACAAAGGATCATATACAATAAATAAGACAGTATACTCCATCAGTAGGAGCTGTCAATCATTGAGCTTTCAGGATAAGGAGAAATAAATAAGTCAAAAGACCTGGTTTGGGACTAAGATGACTCAGCAAGTAAGACACCTGTACTAGTCTTAGGTCTTCAAATCCCTAGAACACATATGAAAAAAGCTGAGTGTGGTCATGTTATGACCCGGTAATCCCTGCAGTATGTTAACAGAAACAGGATGATCACTGGGCTTGCTGTCTTACAGCCTATCTCCAAGTTCAATGAGAGACCCTGTCTCAAAGAACAAACAAGGCAAGTGGCAGAGGTTAACAGTCACTGTTTTCTGGTCTCCATGCACATGCATAGGTAAATGCACTCCAACACATTCATACACATACATATAAAATACAATTTAAGTTTAAAAGTCCTGGGTTATAGTTCTGTCACTAATTAAATGGAATATAAGTGGAATGCTTGAGAAATTTTCATAATATAAATAACCATGGTAGTTCAACCATATGACACACTACAATCTCCACAAAATCTACTCTAGAGTTGTATTTTATTACAAAACTATGGTAAGCCTAAGAGCAATGTCAAACTTGAAAGAATTCCAACTCACAAAGTACTTTCTCCATATTTCATCTCACTTAATCATCCTAAGAAATGTATGAAATATATAAAGTAAGCCTATTCATGTCGCCATTTTATTGTCTAAAGCACTAAGATACAGGCACAGTGATACGCTCTTGCTGCAATTCTGTCATCTATCCATGATATAAGAATGTTTGATGACAAATCCTGACAATTCTCATAACAGGCAGTATAGACCTTTATCACTTCTGTGGACCTAACTGATGATATCCCTGTCTCCATTCTCTGTCTGCTTCTAATATATTCTTCAAATTCTTCTAATATATTCTTCAAATGTAACCAGAACCATACTCCTAAAACAAATTTGACAATGCCATCCCTCTATCTGTAGAGGATTAGTTACAAGACACCTCTCTTCATATAATCCAAATCTGAGAACACTCAAGTCTCTTATATAAAAGAGTGTAGTATTTACATATAACCTACATATTTCTTTGCAATATATTTATTTAAACTCATCTTTAAAATACTTAAAATAATTCATACAAATGTGAATGTTATGTAAATAGTTGTGATACTTCACTGTTTGGGAAATAATGATAAGAAAAACATCTCTGTATTAAGAAGCTATTTAGATTTTAGCAGGATGGAGGGTCATTGAGGATGGGTCCCTCTCTCATAATCAGCAGCTTATTAAAACTAGCAACTGTAACCACGGGATTCTGAGTAGTCAAAAGAATAGGATATGAATATTGTGTATCTGTAGTCTAGATGAAAATTTTTCCTGGATTTTTTTACTTACTTACATGTGTGCATGTTCATGCATGCTTATATGCATTTGTCTGTGTGTATGTGTATGTGTAGTGTCTGTGTGTGTGTGTGTGTGTATAGCATGTATGGAGGACAGAGGATAACTTGCAGGAGTTGGTTCCCTCCTTGTACCATGAGGTCCTAGAGATCAAACATAGATCATCAGGCTTGGCAGCCTTTACTTACTGAGCCATTCACCTATCTGTCTATTGCTGAATATTTTTAATCTGTAGTTAGTTGAACCCATGGTTGCGAAGCCCATAGCTATAAAGAGCCAATTACATTTATTAATAGCCCATAAACCACAGGACCTCCTGTGATGAGAAAAAAAACCGCTCATCGATTGTGTGGTCAAATATGATGGACACTCATATATCTAGCTTAGCACTCTGTCTACTGAGACTGAGTAACAAATTTTCAGTATAATTAAACTGATGTTTACATAGCTATGTGCAAACCATTATCTACAGTACTGGACAGTAAAGCTCTAAGAAGTAGGGAACCCTTTTTTCAACTCCTGATGAATAAATAAGTAGAGACAGGAAGAAGTAAAAACTGAAAGCATTTTACAAAGAGCTGCTATTACTGTGAGTACAGGTTATACCTAAGCGCTAGTATGCTGAGTGCTGGCAGAGCTTTTTGGGGCTTTGTTTGTTCTACTCCAGAAGTAGATTTACACAGTTTGAGGGATTTTAATATATATATATATATATATATATATACACATACATATATACATACATACACACACACACACACACACACAGAGGCAGATTCAAAGACAAAATGTCTGAACTGAGATATAGAAGAACCCACTAATATGAACAAAAACACTGAGCCCCAATCTTTAAAAAGTACCTCAATTCCCCTAATAAAGTAATAAAGAAAAACTCAGAAAAATAAGGAAACACAAGAATACTTCCAGGAATGCTTTCTTAAACACGTTAAAGAATACCTTGAGTTGTTTTTTTAAAAAAGAAAAAAAAAGGGATATCTTCAAGGTTGTTAAAATGCATTACTAGGAGATAAAACCCAATAAGACTTAAAATAAATTAACATATGAATACATCCTATTTGAAAAGGCCAGTTCATTAATTGAAAAACCTAACTGTTTTGTATTATAAAAACAGATAGATTAAACTGCCCAAGTATCTATAAAAGCAAGGTGAAGTTTGTGTTCTAGCCTACTTCTCTAACCAGTCCTTTCTCCAGAGGTTTAGAGTACATTCTTTTAACTTGCTATGCTTTGCTTCTGTAGCATGTGAGCATGTGCATGCACGCAGGCACGCACGCACGCACGCGCACACACACATTCTAGTTGAAATATACCTGCCTCCTAAATTCACATATGGAAGTGCTAACACCTTAGTACTTAGAATGTGACTTCATTTAAAAACATACTTTTTAAAAACATAATGAAAAATGATAGAGATTTGGACATAGACACACACAGAAGACCACAGAAGACAAAAGAGGCCTGTATGTGATATTTTGCTATAGAACACTAACAAATACATATATGCAGTTATATAGTTGTAAAGTCAATACAGTTATAATAGTTGGAGAGAGTTTGTATCTGGCAAATACAGATGCACTTAAAATATAAAAATAAATAACAATGACCAGTTAAAGCACAAGTTATTCAACATCAGTAAAAATAATTGATAATTTAAAAAACAGGAAAGCAAACTCACATAAAACATCAGTACAGGAGAAACTAAATTTACACCCCTAGGATATACTTTCTCTACTCTAACATCTTTTTCCCCTCTGGAAACAGTAAAGAAAATATGATCAGAAGACTAATGAGCATAACAAGGTATAGCCTACAGATAAAATTTTTACAACGGGTAGATTGTACATACTACTCTTCAAAGAAATCTATCCTATAAGCCTTTTTTTTCTTAGAAAGATACCTACAAAAATATATATCCAAAAATTCGGGATAGGTGATGATGTAATTCAGAGGCAGAGTGCTCAGCTAGTCTGTACAAGGCAGGCCCTA
Source organism: Mus musculus (assembly GCF_000001635.26). NCBI lineage: Eukaryota > Metazoa > Chordata > Mammalia > Rodentia > Muridae > Mus > Mus musculus. The sequence goes on from NC_000086.7 coordinate 104,396,472, forward strand.
GGTTCAAGCCTTAGCACTACAAAAAGATTAGGAAAGTATATGAGCTTTAGTTACAGAAGTAAAAACTCACATTCAAACTGGGTGATGGTGGCGGCAGCAGTGCACACACCTTTAATCCAGCACTCGGCAGGTAGAGGCAGGTGATAGCCATAAATTCCAGGCCAGCCTGATATACAGAGTGAATTCCAGGACAGCCAGGGCTACACCGAGAAACCCTGCCACGAAAAACAAAACAAAAAGCCCAATTCAAAGTGATGCTACCCTACCAGAATATTGTATATCAATGACAAAAATGCAATGGACATATTTATAAGGCTCTTGTCAACAAAATGAGGCTTTGATTCTAAATAGCACTGAAGTAAATATTATTTATTCTTTGTTAAGACTTCAATTTAGTGGAGTTAAGGATTTCATCATTCATTTCACAAATGAATGCCTACATGAAAGCAAATATGCTGAGCTCTGTGGACGACGAAAGATGAGAGAAATATAGTTGTCACTGTTACCCATAAAATTTTATCTCCTCCACAAGACATATATGATAGCTACTTAGAAGCACTGGTGTTACAGGTACTCAGATGAGAAACAAAATCAAAGTCTTTGGAACCTATACAAATGATACTCTAGAGTAAACTGACCCTCAAACTAAGATCTGGAAACAAGCAGGGAGGAGTCAAAAAGGGATACCAGATAGGCAAGGACAGCAAACAGGAAGAAAATGAAAAGGGACAAAGATCCAAAAAAACAAGAAGCAAATCTAAGTGAATAACACATCCAAGTATGTTATAGAAATAGTTAACATAGCTATATAACATAATTCATAACTTCATAACATACCTTTAGAACTTTAAATGCCAAGCTACAGTATAAAGACCACTGAAATTTATAAGCAAGGAAGTGACATAGCAAAGGTTGTGCTTTGGGAAGAAGGGCTGTATGGGATGCATTAGAAGAGCAAGTCCTTCTTATGTATGGAACTGGGGAGAGAAGTTCCATGTATAATAAAAAAAACAGAAAAAAAAGGTGATGTTTTTCTTTTTTAAAATAATATGTGTAAGTATGTAAAATATGCAAAATAGTGGTGTTATGACAGACAGAACAGATCTGTCATACTCTATATAGTACTACTTAGTCATTAAAATGGTTCCAATTTTTAGCTTCTGGCCTAGTTTTGGGCCATTGTTATTATACATGTAACATCAGAGTGCCAGAGGTTCCTCTTTTTCTAAAGTATGTGGTAGGGAGGATAGAGATCAGAAAGCAAGTTTCATTTGGTTCTCTGCTTCCACCATGAGGTCCAGGGACTGACCTCAGGTCAGGTTATCAGGCTTGTAAGGCAGCAAGCATTTCTACCCACTGTGCCATATCACCATTCCAATCAGGGATTCTTAATCAGGGTGACAGGGTTCATAATCCCCTGGAAACTACATTAGAAATTAAACGTGCATTATTATCCATTCTTCTAAGAAAAAGGACATTTTTTAAGATTCTCAAAGGGCCTAATGTTATTAAAGTTGAGAAACATTGTTAGAAACTTCTATTCCTAAAAGAAAGTAGGGAAGAGCATCAAGCACATGGGCACAGGGGAAAATTTCCTGAACAGAACACCAATAGCTTGTGCTCTAAGATCAAGAATTGACAAATGGGACCCCATAAAATTAGAAAGCTTCTGTAAGGCAAAGGTCACTGTCAATAGGACAAAACAGCAACTTACAGATTGGAAAAAGATCTTTACCAATCCTACATCCAATAGAGGGTTAATATCCAATATATACAAGGAACTCAAGAAGTTAAGACTCCAGAGAACCAAATAACCCTATTAAAAAATGGTGTGAATTCTCACCTGAGGAATACTGAATGGAAGCACCTAAAGAAAGAAATGTTCAACATCCTTAGTCATCAGGGAAATGCAAATCAAAACGACCCTGAGATTCCACCTCACTCCAGTCAGAATGGCTAAGATCAAAAACTCAGGTGACAGCAGATGCTGGCGAGGATGTGGAGAAAGAGGAACATTCCTCCATTGTTGGTGGGATTGCAAGCTTGTACAACCACTCTGGAAATCAGTCTGGCCGTTCCTCAGAAAATTAGACATAGTACTACCGGAGGATCCCGCAATACCTCTCCTGAGCATATATCCAGAAGATGCTCCGACGTATAACAAGGACACATGTTCCACTACGTTCATAGCAGCCTTATTCATAATAGCTAGAAGTTGAAAAGAACCCAGATATCCTTCAACAGAGGAATGGATACAGAAAATGTGGCACATTTACACAATGAAGTACTACTCAGCTATTAAAAACAATAACTTCATGAAATTCTTAGGCAAATGGATGGAACTAGAAAAAAAAAATCACACTGAGTGAGGTAACCCAATCACAAAAGAACACACATGATATGCACTCACTGATAAGTGGATATTAGCCCAGAAGTTCGGAATACCCAAGATACAATTCACAGACCATATGAAACTTAAGAAGGAAGACCACAGTGTGGATACTTCAGTCCTTCTTAGAATGGGAAACAAAATACCCATGGGAGGAGATACAGAGACAAAGTTTGGAGTAGAAACTGAAGGAAAGGCCATCCAGTGACTGTCCCACCTGGGGATCCATCCCATATACAGTTACCAAACCCACACACTATTGTGGATGCCAACAAGTGCCTGATGATAGGAGCCTGATACAGCTGTCTCCTGAGAGGCTCTGCCAGTGCCTGACAAATACAGAAGAGGAGGCTCACAGTCATCCATTGGACTGAGCACAGGGTCCTCAATGGAGGAGCTAGAGAAAGGACCCAAGGAGCTGAAGGGGTTTGCAGCCATATAGGAGGAACAACAATATGAACTAACCAGTACCTCCAGAGCTCCCAGGGACTAAACCATCAACCGAAGAGTACACTTGGAAGGACCCATGGCTCTAGCTGCATATGTAGCAGAGGATGGCCTTGTGGGGCATCAATGAGAGGAGAGGTCCTTGGTCTTGTGAAGGCCCGATGCCCCAGTATAGGGGAATGCCAGGACAGGGAAGCGGGAGTGGGTGGGTTGGTGAATAGGGGGAAGGGGAATGGGACAGGGGGATTTTCGGAAGGGAAATGAGGAAAGGGAATAAAATTTGAAATGTAAATAAAGGAAGTATCTAATAAAAATGAAAAAAACTACATTAAAAAGAAACTTCTATTCCCCTTTATAATCTTAATAACTAATTCAAAACAATGTGTCAAAGGCTAAGAAAGTGTTACTTATTCAACTATTCTGAATGCATCTTCAAAATTCATCTTCTCAATCTCCAGTGCTATTTTCACACTAAAACTTTGTTACTATTCCTTATCATTTCTTGTCGCTGGAAGTTTCATTCTTATTTATAACTTTTATAACACTGTTGCTCGTCTTCCTCACAACTGAGGAACCGTCCTGCCTTTCTCAAAGGAAAAGCTGCAGTTAGCACATTGCCTACTCCATAAATGAAGCAGTGCAAGAATGATAGTGCATGCCTATAATCCCAGCACTCTGGAAGCTGAGGAAGGTAGATGAGTTTGAGGCCAGCCTGAGCTACACAGTGAGATCTTGCCCCACCCCACTCTGACCCTCCATCCCAGGGGAAGAAAAAAAAACCCACTTCCTAACAATCTTTTTCCAATTATTGTATATCATTTAATGATATTTTCTAGTATCTCCTAAAACAATCTAACTCTTGGGACCAATGTTTTACCTATGTTACTTCTACTAAATTAGCCCACAAAATGAGTTGCATTCTTGAATGATACAAAGACAATTCTATCTTTAGACTCCTATTTAGGACTGGAGAGATGGCTTAGGAGTAAGACATCAGTGCTCTTCCAGAGGATATCTCCAGCTTCTAAGGCCTCCTGTACTCACATGCACAAACCCTACCCACACAGAGACTCACAAACAGACAAACACACACACACACACACACACACACACACACACTCACACACACACAAATTAAAATAACAAAAATACTTATTTAAATTATGGTTAATAGCTATTTATGCTGCCTTTAGAAACTAACATTGCATAGACAATATATGGATATATTTCAGAGTTCAAAGCTAGCCTGGCCTACAGAGCAACTTCTAAGACAGCAAAGGTTAGGTGTGAAAGAAAACATCAAAAACAGAAAGTTGCTGAAAATGCACATTTTTCAGTCCCAGCAAGCAGCAGAACTTGGCAGCTTCAGCTATTTGATTCTGGCTTTGGAGTCAAGAATATAAGGGTTATGGAGGCTCTCTTCAAGACTAAGGAAAGCCACTGACGCCAGACAGGTAGCAGGGATATCTGCATGGAGGCCCAAAGAGGACATTTCATGAAGCTTTGAAAGTGACATTTGGACTGTCCTGAAGACCCCAAGATGTTGAAGATGCCAGAGTCATGAATTATCTGCTGAGGGAAGCTGGTAATGGGGAGTAGAAGCAGCCCGAGAGAGAGAGAGAGAGAGAGAGAGAGAGAGAGAGAGAGAGAGGAACGCTGCAGTCAACAAGTCTGAAAGGACTCGCAGATCACAAGAGTACTTGAATATCAGACACGGAGATCCAGAGTTTAGAGTTTGCTCAGCTGGCTTTCAGTTTTCCTTTGGTTGAGTATTTCCTGATTATGTTACCTTTCCCTCCTTTTGGAATGGTAATGTATATTCTGTGCCATATTTTATTTAATTTCTATAATTTTTATATGTTACAAGTATGTGGTCTGCTTTTTTATTTTGATTTTACAGGGGGTTACAATTAAGAGATTGATATGAGTCACAGAAGTGAGTTTGTACTTTGGACTTTTAAACAATGTTGAGACTCTTACAGACTATGGTAACTTCTGAAGTTGGACTAAATGCATTTTTGCATTATGATAAGGCTACAAGCTTATGGTGTCCAGGGAGTGGAATGTACTTGTTTGAATAGAACAACCCAGGCCCAGAGTCACTCCCTCCTCCTGCTGCCTGCAGATCCAGATGTAGAACTCTCAGCTCCTTCTCCAGCACCATGTCTATCTGCACACTACCATGCTTCCTGCCATGACGACAATGGACTGAACCTCTGAACATATTAAGTCAGCCCCAATTAAATGTTGTCCTTTTTGAAAGTTGTTGTGCCCGGCGTGGTGGCGCACACCTTTAATCCCAGCACTCAGGAGGCAGAGGCAGGCAGATTTCTGAGTTCAAGGCCAGCCTGGTCTACGAAGTGAGTTCCAGGACAGCCAGGGCTATACAGAGAAACCCTGTCTCGAAAAACAAAAAAACAAAAACAAAAACAAAAACAAAAAGTTGTTTTGGTCATGGTGTCTCTTCACAGCAATAGAAATCCTAATTAAGACAGCACCTAAAGAACAAAACCCAATAAACTTGTACAACAATGCACATGTGCACACACACACACATGCTTGTACATAATTAAAAGGCTGAGGACACTGGGAAATAAATAGAGCATAAGAACAGATCCCTCATGAATGTGATTTGTGCCCTTATAAATGAGGCCATACACACAGCTAGCTCCCTTCACCAGGTGAATATACAGCTAAAAGGTATCACCAAGAGCCAGAGAATTGGCTTGGATCAGACACAGCATCTGCTGGTACCCTGATCTGTGGAAAATAAATTCCTACTATTCATAAGCCACCCAATTTATGGTCTTTTGTTACTACAGCCCAAATGATAATGGTTATTAGTCTAAGCCACTCTTTTTCTGTATGTACATTAAATCGCTCTTCCAGCTACTTCCATGTCTCTATGTTATAGCCTATGTCTCCAGTAAGTGCAGTTATTACAGAAGTAGTAAAACACACTTTTAATTTTGTTTATATAATCATCTCTCAGGTACTTTAAATGTCACTGAAATCGCCCCTTTCAAATTCTGTAGGAAGATGTAAAGACCTGCTTTTTCCCCTGAATTTTAGTTTTTACTTCTATTACATTTGGGATCTTGTCAGGAATCACTGTAGTTTCTAATCTGTGCCTTCTGTTATGAAGGCTGAACGTGAACTGGGATCTCTGAGAACAGAACGGGAACTGCTTGTCGCCCAGTGTTGTTATTATAGTCCCACCTCAGTAAACTTACATTCATCCACAAGCAAAGTCTGTTAAGCTTTCTACTGTGCTTAACTATCGGAAGCCAGTGAGATGTGGAAAAATGACAAGGGAGAGGCTGAGAGCCAAATAAAAGCAAAGCGCCAGCCCTCTGCTCATGGGGTCAAGGCCAACAAATGAGCACGGTAGGGAATAATGTCACATGCCTTTAACTGAAGCACTTGGGAGGCAAAGGGAAATAGGCCTCTGAGAGTTTGAGGCCAGCCTGGTCTATATTATGAGTTCCAGGACAGCCATGGGTATATAGAGGTCCTTCCTCAAAAAGAAAAAAAAAAAAGAAAGAAAAGAAAAAAAAAGAAAAAAGGAATCTTAGTTACTTTTCTTTTCTTTTTTCTTAGTTACTTTTCTATTGCTGTGATAAAACCCTAATCACGGCAATACATTCTTTTAAAAGCATTTAATCAGGCTTACGATTTCAGAGGGTTTGAGTTCATGATAGCAAAGCAAAGGCTCACAGTGGCAGGAACAGCAGTGAGTTCACGCCACAAAATGCAAACAGGAAGCAAAGAACATATGTAATGGCAGGCCTTTTGAAATCTCTTTGCCTGATGATGGATGATGTGACAAACCTCTTCTAACAAGGCCACAGCTCCTAATCCTTCTCAAACAGCTCTGCGAACTGAGGACCAAGTATTTAAGAGTATGAGCCTATGAGGGCCACTTTCATTCAAACCACCGCAGGATCTAAAACATTTTCCACATGAAACACACAAAGTAAGCATACTAAAATAAAAGGTGGCCTAAGCCTCACTTGAGACTATCTCCTATAAACTAAAGAGAAAAAAACAAGACTGTTTTGTTGAATACAGTAAGGGTATGAGATTATCGATAAAGTATGGCTATAATTCCAGCAGTAGGGAGGTCAAGACAAAAACAATCACTCTAAGTCTGAAACTAGACTGGTGTATATATGAGAAGTTCTAGGCTAGCCAGATATATTACAAGAGGCTGTTTCAAATAAGATCAAAAAGAATATTCTACAATTGAAATGAACATACTTACTGAAGTAGTCCACCCCCAGCAAAACTGGTAAAAAAAATCATAAAAGAGCCATTTAGCATATGAAATAAGATTTACATTAGAAAGTCTCCAAGGGCTCAAAAAGAGTAGTAAAATCACTTAAGAGATGACACAGAACCCATTTCGTTTCCCTCCCAGGTCACATTCTAGAAAGTCATCTTGAGATTAGCACAGAGTCACACCTGAAGGTTCTAGTCCAATTGCTACCTTTCTGAGAACGGCAGAGCATCGGCAGTGCTCCCCTTCGACCCCAGTGACAGCATTTTGAAGCTAAGCTCTGATCTACTGTGCTCAAGAGCTAAATAAAACTCTCTCTACCTTGGGTGTGCCACTATTGAGAAGGACGATCAACTACCTTGGTCCTGGCTTATAGCACATTGGTGCTATGTGAGGTAAGCCACTGCTTCCACTTCTTCACCCCAGCACTCAACTCCCAAACTGGTGAGGCTATCACTCCCAAGTGAACCACTGCCCCCTCCAGCTCCAGGCTGTTTGTAAGAGATTTTGCTAGGAGTAAGAATTGACTGCAGGGGATGGGGAGATGGCTCAGAGGTTAAGATCACATACTGCCATAATGTTCTTCCAGGGGACCCAAATTCAAATTCCCAGTACCCACTTCAGGGAGCACACAAGTTCCTGTGACCCCAGCTCAAGAGGAATGACTCCTTTCTCTGGTCTCTGCAGGCACACACATATCTACACATACACATATCTACACACACACAATGCATATACATGTGCATATACACATGCAGAGTTAATATAGCACAAACAAAATTTTAAAAATAATTGATGACGTTTGCCACTAGATATAAAAGACATTTGAGACTAAAAGTTTTTCTTAAACGCAAAGACAATTAATTGGGAAGGGACTGGTAGAATTATAGCTCAGAAACTAAACCAGGAAAGCTGGTGTGCCTGAGAAAACCCAAAATCTGAGGATTCAGACAACCAGACAAGGCCTGCTTGGAGTCAGAAAAAAAAATGTCTCAAACCTACCTTAGCAACCATCTCTTCAAAAGAACAGTTTTGAGTAAGTGCAACAATTTATGCCCCAGGGCATGTTGAAAACAATCTGCCAGCAACTACTGTAGGTAACAGGGCAAGACACAAAGAGATCCCTGCCCAAACCATTATCATCCCAGGCTGACTGCAGGCATACAATAAAGAGACTGTGCCTCCTGAGAAGCAAAGTACGAGGGTTACTACTTACAGCAGTCATAAGGCAGAAAGCACTAAAATAACCCACTAGTTTCTAAACAAATAAGTGAATAATGGGCTCTAGGAGGGAGCAGACCAGTACACAGATTTGCTGTAAATATTATCTAAAATGTCTGGCTTCAAAAACAAAAATAAGCATGGCACTAGTCAAGAACTAGTAAAATATGACCTGGGGGGAAAAAGTCAAAAGGAAATGCCTATGGGTGTAAAGAAACATTATAAGATTAGAGAGAAAGGGCCTTCAAAATAGTAGTTATAGATATGCTCAAAGACTAAAGTGAATTATTTTGAAAAAGTAAAGAAAGATGCCATGACAATATCTTGTCAAAGAATATCAATAAACTAATTTTTGTTTGTATTGTTTTGCTTGTTTGGTTTTTAGTTTGGGGTTTTTGGGGGGTTTTTTGGTGTTTGTTGTTTTTTTTTAGTTTTTTTTTTGTTTTGTTTTGTTTTGTTTTTTGAGATAGGGTTTCTCTGTGTAGCCCTGGCTGTCCTGGAACTCACTTTATAGACCAGGCTGGCCTCAGAAATCCGCCTGCCTTTGCCTCACAAGTGCTGGAATTAAAGGCGTGTGCCACCACGCCCGGCTGGTTTTTGTTTTTTTAACACAGGGTTTCTCTTTTTTGTTTTTTTAACACAGGGTTTCTCTGTGTAGCCCTAGCTATCCTGGAAAATCATCTGTAAATCAGACTGGCCTCAAACTCAGAGATCCGTTCCCTCTGCCTCCCAACAGCTAGGATTAAAGGTGTGCACCATGAAGCCCAGCTAATATACTATTTTTAAAAGGAGCAGAAATACTGGAGTACAAAGTGTTCTACCTTTAGAATTCATTAGATGAGCTAAACAGTATATTTGAAATGGCAAAAGACTTAGTGATTGTAAAGACAGATCAAATTATACAAAGTGAGTAACAGAAAACAAGAGTGGTGAAAAACGAACGGAACCCCAGAAAATATAAGAATTTTAAGCATGCCATATACCAGATGCAGAGTAGAAAAGTGGAAGAAAAAAGATTGATGAAAAAATGGCTGAAAACTTTCCAAGTTCATTAACAACCAAAGCAACATACACACCCAAGATGTTTAACGAGTAGAAAAAAAAACAAAAAACAAAACACAAAAACACCCTCAGACACCTATACTAAAAGCCAAAATCAAGGTGAAAACTCTTCAAGAAAACAACTTCTTCCTAACAAATGAATCCTCAAATTAAGAGCAGATTTCTTGGCAGGGTAAAAAAGGAAGCCAGAGCATAATCAGTTACCACATACAAATATTCTTAAAGGGTGGAAAAAGCTATCAAGCAAAGAGACCACTCAAAACCTGCAGTGAAGCCGAGCATGGTGGGACACGCCTTTGTTCCCAGCACTTGGGAAGCAGAAGCAGGGAGATCTCTATGAGTTTGAGGCCAGCCTGGTCTACAGAGTGAGTTCCAGCACAACCTGGACTACACAGAGAAACCCTATTTCAAAAACAAAACAAAACAAAAACAAACAAAAAAGTCTGGAGTGAAATAAAGATATTCCCATAGGAGCAAAAACTGGGAGAAGTGGTTAGTAAAGAACCATTTACAAAAGAACAACTGGAGGCAGGCGTGGTGGCGCACGCCTTTAATCCCAGCACTTGGGAGGCAGAGGCAGGCGAATTTCTAAATTCAAGGCTAGCCTGGTCTACAGAGTGAGTTCTAGGACAGCCAGAGCTACAGAGAAACCCTGTCTCGAAAAAAACAACAAAACAAAACAAAACAAAAAAACAACTGAGGGAACTTCTCAGGACTGAAAAAAGGGTAAGTTCAAGAATAATTCAGGTTTACACACACATAAAAGACCAGAGCATGAGAAAAGGTAATTATATAACTATAAATGCACATTTTTCAGGAATAAATGCAGAATTTTTCAACTTTCATATTTAATCTGATGTAAAAGGCAAATATAAAATCACTGGTGTATTTTTGTAATAAAATACACTAAATACTATATAAATACTATAAAAATACTATAAAGTCACTGGTGTATTTTAAAATTTTAGCATGTAAGCAATGCATTTGCAAATGACATTACAAAGAGGGGAGTAAAAGTCCAGCTCTACCAAGCTGGGGAAATAACTCCATTTCATAACTCAAATACACAAGAGCAGTGAACAGAGCTAGAGGTGATAAATAAGCATTCCCTGCCCGACCAGGAGAGCAGGTAAGCTAACTGCAGACCTTCATCTCTCTCCTCTCCTCCAAATCCAATCCCCCCAGTCCCATCCCTAGATCTGAAGCAGACCTCCTGCTGAAGCCTCTTCACTCTGCCCCATTCCCAGGGCACTGAGAAGATCCTGGCAGAACACCCTGCTTCCCTCCCTCTTTGTGAAGCCCTTCCACTGTCCCCAGTCCATGCCCATCCTAACGCAGGTTGCAATAAGCAGGAACACATTTTACTCAGAATCCCAGAGTACCCTCACCTATCAGGATCTCAGAATTTCCTACCAGGCAGCACACAGCCACCATAGTCTCCTAAGAATCAGAGAGAACAACAGAAATCAAGGAAATACCCACCCAACAAAGACCAGATATTAGCACTGAGAATTAAAATCTTCACAAACCCAGATGCCTAAATGCCAATATAAAAACAAACTAAAAAATGATTAAGAGCCAAGACAATAAATATGTTTTCACTAGAGGCCAGAAACTCTACCAAAGTAGACCCTTAGTATTACAACATAGGAGCTCAAGACAAAGATCCTAATATAGCCTTCATAAATATGATGGGAAGCCTTAAAGATGAAATGAATAATCCCTTAAAGAAATCTATGAAAACACAAACACACAGTGGCAAGAATGAATAAAACAGTTTTCAAGACCTGCAAGTGGAAAGAGAATCAGCATAGAAAATCCAGACTGAAAGAAATCTGAAATGAAAACTGTAAGAACTTAAACAGAAAACTCAGTGGCAAGTGTCACAGACAGAATATAAGAGATGCAAGAAAGAATCTCAGGCACTGAAGATACAATAGAAGAAACACATACATGAGTCAAAGAAAATACTAAGTCTAAAAAATTCCTGGCACAAAACATCCAGGAAATCAGGGACCCTATGAAATGATGAAATCCAAGAATAACAGCAAAACAGGAAGAAGATGAAAGACACAGGAAATATTTTTTAAAGCATTACAAATTTCTCTACTTTTTTTTTTTTTTTTTTTTGGTTTTTCAAGAGGGTTACTCTGTTAACAACTTTGGGCGCACCAGAACTTGCTGTCCTCAAACTCAAGAGATTTACCTGCCTCTGCCTCACAAGTGCTGGGATTAAAGGTATGAGCCACCACACTGGGCTTACCTTACATGTTGTTGCTGTTGTTTTTAAAACCAGTAGTACTTGTTTTACCTTAGGTCTCTGAGCCATCTACTGGTTCTTGGTAACTCAAGCAATGTCTGATAGAGTTTCCATCTCATGGAAGTCAAATCAGACTTTGGTTGGTTACTCCCACAAGCTTTGTGCCAACAAATATTGTGCTGTCATTACAAAGATCAAAGGTTTTGTGGAAGGGTTGGTGTTTTAAGTTTCTCTTTTGGTCTGCAGAGTACCTTCCCTGTTCAATGAGCTGTACAGGTATTGCCTTCAGCAATGGGGCCTCTTGCAGCAAGTAGGAACAGAGAGACCTACAGCCAGACATTACTGGGGGTAGGGAGGGGACAGACAGCACCAGCCAACCAGACCTTGAAACACACAGGTCTAAAAGAAATGTCTCCATCAAATCCCTTCCCTCAGGGCTCAGGGAACCCTGCAGAAGAAGAGGTAGAAAGATTGTAAGAGCCAAAGTGAATGAAGAACAACACCAGGAGAGCAAGTCCCTCTAAATCGACCAAGTAAAGCTCATATGAACTCACAGATACTGAAGTAGAAAGCTCAAGCTCTGCATAGGTCTACACCGGGACCTCTGCATATGTGCTATAGCTTTCAGTATTTTTATGGCACTCATGAGTGTGTGTGAACAAGTGGATCTCTAATACTTGTGCCTTCTCTTGGGCTCTCTTCCTTCTGTTGGTTTGCCTTGTTTTATCTTGTTGTATTTTATTTTGTTATCTTTTACTATCCTTTTTAATGAGAGAAAGGGAGTAGATCTAGATGGGAGGGAGGGAGGGAGGGACTGAAAGAAGTATAGGGAGGAGAAACTGTAATCAGGAGATATAAGATGAGAAAAGAATCCATTTTTTAAAAAAAGAGAAAATAAATATTTTTAAAAATTTACCTAACCTAAAGATAGGCATACAACACCAAATAGACTTGACCAGAACAGAAAGTCCCCTCAACACATAATAATCAAAACACTAAATGTACAGAACAAAGAAAGAAGGAAAACAAGAAAAAAAGAAAGAAAAAGAAAGAAAAGAAAAGAAAAGAAAAGAAAAGAAAAGAAGAGAAGAGAAGAGAAGAGAAGAGAAAAGAAAGCCGGGCATGGTGGCGTACTTGGGAGGCAGAGGCAGGTGGACTTCTGAGTTCGAGGCCAGCCTGGTCTACAGAGTGAGTTCCAGGACAAGCCAGGGCTACACAGAGAAACCCTGTCTGAAAACAAACAAACAAACAAAACAAAACAAAAAACAAAAAAAGGAAGGAAAAAAGACCAAGTAGCATATAAAGAAAGACCTACTAGAATAACACATGACTTATATCAACGGAGACTCTATAAGCCATAAGGACTTGGACAGATGGTCTACAGACTCTGAGACTACAGATGCCAGCCCAAACTTCTATATACAGCAAAATGTTCAATCAAAATAGATAGGGAAAATAAAGACATTCAATGACAAAACCAAATTTAAGGAATATCTATCTAAAATCCAGTCCTACAGAAGGCATTAGAGGGGGAAATCCAACTTAAAATGGTTAGTCACGTTTAAGAAAGCAAAGGAATAAATAATTCCAGACCAGCAAATTAAGGAAGGGGAAGCACACATACACAGATATACACACACTACCGCCACCATTACCACCAGAAAAACAATAAAATAGCAGGAATCAACAAGCACTGCTTATTGACATCTCTCAACGTCAGTGGTCTCAATTCCCTAACAGAGACAAACAGAATGGATGGAAAAACAGTATCCATTCTGCTGCTACATCAAAGAAAAACACCCAACATCAAGGACAGACATCAACTCAGGATAAAAAAAAATAGAAAATGATATTCCAGGGAAATGGACCTAAGCTTGAGTCACCATTTTAATATTTAACAAAATAGACTTCAAACCAAAACTAATCAGAAAAGTTAGGGGAAGACATACTCAAAGGCAAACACCACCCAGAAGACATTGCAATTTTAACATCTATGTTCCAAACACAAGGGCATGCAAGTTGATAAAAGAAACACTACTACAGTTTAAATCACATACTGACCCTCACACATTGACAGTGGGAGACTTCAAGCAATTGATGAGTCATCCAGACAGAAACTAAACAGAGAACAGAGCTAACTCAACTTATAATTAACCAAACGGATCTAGCATATTTACAGAACATTTCACCCAAACACAGAAGAATTTACCTTCTCAGTACCTCATGAAACTTTCTATAAAATTACCATACTCAGACACAAATCAAATCTCAATAGATACAAAAAAATTGAAATAGCACCCTGAATCCTCTTACTACCAGATTAAATCTAGATATCAACAACAGAAAGCTTATAAACTCATGAAAACTGAGCAACTCTCTAGTGAATGAAAAAGAACATGTCAAGACAGAAATTAAATTAAAAAAAAATTAAAGGTTTTCCAGAGTTGAGTGAAAATGAGAACACCATATACCCAAATGCATGGGACAGAATGAAGTACCTACACAAGTACCTACCTAAAAAATTGGAGAGCTCTCATACTAGTAACTTAACTGAAGGCCTACAGCAAAAGAAGAAATCACACCCAAAAGGAGTAGACAGCAAGAAATCATCAAGCTATGTGGCTGGAGAGTTAAGAGCACAGGCTGTTAAGAGGACCTGGATTCAATTTTCAGCCCCTACATAGCAGCTCACAGTGGTCTATAACTCTACTTCCAGGAGATCTGACACCCTCACACTGACATGTTTGCAAGCAAAACACCAATGCACATAAAATTTAAAAAAAAAAAAAAACATTTAAAAGGAAAAAAAAAAAAAAGAAACTCAGGACTAACCCTAACCATGCCAGGTACGGTGGCACATACCTTTAATTCTAACACTTCATGAGCTAAAGGACAACATGGTCTACATATCAAATTCCAGGTCAGCCAAGGCTACTTAGCCCATTAAAAAAGAAAATCCAAAATGATCTTGTATATCCAAACCATTATTTGGCCTCAACAAATAATGTAGTAGACACATGTGCCATAATTAAACAACCCTTTAAAAATAATGCAAAATGAAAGCAACAGTCAAAAAAGGTCATATACTGAGAGGTAGGGTAGTGCATTTCTTATAATCAGTTCGTAGACTGATTATGGACTAGGCTACATAGAAGGTTTTCAAGTCCAGTCAGCCTTAGTTACAGGAGACAATGTTTTAAGGAAACAACATCAAACAACGAGACCACATATCAAATAATCCCATTCATATTAAATGTCCAGAATAGACAAATATATAAAGAATGTATAAGTTAGTGGTTGCTTAGACCTGGTCAGAAGAACAAAGGCATAAAAAGACAGACAAAAAGCATGTTTCTTTTTGAGGCAATTGAATGTGGCAATGGTGGTATATATCACTGATTATGTAGAATCCATTAATATGTCCTTTTAAATGGATGAATTACAAATGAATACAAGGTGTTGTTGAGTGTCAGGATTAATACAAACAGAGACGGTTAATGCTAAAACATGCTAAGAAAGTACATGATACTGCAATATCTACTATTTTAAATGTTAATAATATAAACTACAACGTATATAAAATTCATGCAGTGGGGATGCAGCTCAGTGATAGAATGCTTGCCAAGCTTATATAAGGCCTTGGGTTTCATCCCCAGAACTGCAACATGATTTATAAATCTTTTTAGTAGAAATACTATAGTCCAGAAGCAGCTGTATAAGGAACTATACAGTTTTAAAGGTATATAAAAATCCTCTGGTTTTAACAATAATTTTTATACTTAAGGTGTTTCCCACCATTAATAGTATTCGTCATTATTAGTACAAGTCAGCATTTGCTGTGTCCTTGGTGACTACGAGAGTATTATTTCATAAGTACCTGACACAAAGAAAGCAATAAATGAATGAATAGCCTTGAAGGCTTTCATTTATCAATTTTTGTGGCTTAGTTTCCTCATCTGCAAAATTAGAAGGGCTAGATATCATATTCTTTAAAATCATATTGTTCAACAGCTTTAGCTATGTTGTCAACACATCCCAGCCACACCTGGCTATTAAAAACCTGGAATGTGGCTAATAGGCCGAAGAAACTATTTTTTTTTTTTAATTTTAATGGCCGCAACAAGCGAGTGGCTATGAATCTAGAGCATAATGCAAAAAAAAAAATACATTTCATAGCCCATCTCAGTAATCACATTATAGGGAATATGTGAACAAAAGTTCACAAAACTATTCATCCCTTAATATCCGAAAAACCTAGAGTTTCTTTTCTATATTACTTTATTTCACCTAAAAGAAAAAAAAAAGTGCTGATCTAATCACTGACATTCCATAGCATTATAGTACAGACTCTTTCCATCTCTAAAATATTATTCTCTATACTAATAACAAGTGTTCAGGATGCAAACTATGCCAATTACTCTAAACTGATCACTTACATCCATGTATTAAATATCACACCACACTCCACAAATATACACAATTATTTGTCGATTTCAAATATTTTTCAATTTTAAAAATTGTACAATCCTTGTCACTTTATGCCTGTCATCCCAGTACTCGGTAGGCTGAAGCAGGAGGATCACACACTCAAGGCCTAACGAGACTACAAAACAAGACCTTGTCTGTAAAAACCAAACCAAACCTCAACCCTTGAAGGCCTAACTGTATGCTTCTCTTGACTTCTGTTATCTAAACAGTGTTTATGATTATAGTAGTAGTAGACATTAAATATTTGTTGACAGGGAGTCATAATTTAAGAAACTGCTTTCCAAACAAAAATGACAGTATGTTAAGGTTATACTGACGAACACGTGGTGGCAATTAAAATATTGCCAATATATGAGGAAAAAAAACCACAAACTGAAGTACAAGTACCACAGACGATTTTTTAAAACAAACTCTTATTGAATGAGCTAATGGTAGCCAATATTCCAAGGTAGCATAATCACTGCCACACTAAGGGAATGCACAAAGAACGTAATTGAATAGTCATAGCAAAAGATAACAAAGCGTCTGTCTTCGAGCAGTGTACATTTTGGAGAAAAGGATAATTATGGTTTTTGCCTCCGAGGGAGCTCGCCTGTCAGTTGAGGGAGTTAACGTACCAATTAAATGTGCTACTTGTTTATAGGTGGCGTTCTGTCCTGTTGAAGTGCACTCGCAATTGCATACTCCCGCTTTAGTACACTCTGAAGCACGGGCCGCTCAGCACCAAATTCCACGAGGAACTTTTGGAAGCAGCCCCGTCTGCCACCCACTTAGAAAACAAGCGGCAAAGCCCTACAGGACGCCGGCACTGCAGGTGCCCCGTGCCTGAAACCTCCCGGCTCTCTGCTGTCCCCAAACGTGTTCTTCCTCTCCGCCTCCAATTCCTAACCCTAACTTCCTACCCTCGCCGCCACTCTTGAGCTCGCCCTGACAATCTTCCTTAGGCGCGCTCCCTCTGACCTGAGGTCACAAGGGCAACCCTTTCCCTACCAGGTTCCCCTGTCCTTCACCCTGCTCTCCCAAGCGCGCGGCCACACACCTGGGACAGCCGAGCGCTTCCTGACGCGCCGCGCTGGGACGAACTCCATCGCGGGCCTGAGCCGCACATGGAGACTAGAGCCCGGGTCAGAACTGCCGAATGCTTGTGCTTTTCGAAAGCGACCGCCGCGGCTGCCCAGCGCCAGGAATGTATCGCGAGCAGCGCCATCTTGAGCGAGGAAAAAGGAACCGAGAGAGGAGGATTGTGGGACGCCGGCGGACTGAGTGCCGCGGCTTTCATTGCTTTCTCCCCTCCCCCCGCTCGCGCCCGACACCGGAAATAGCTTGTGTCTGAAGATGCTTGTGCTTAAGTAGAGCTTTACTCTTTTTCCCCCCAGTGACTCGGGCTTTTTCTTGCACAGCCCAGACCATCAGACTACCATTGTTCTTCTCTCTTAGCGTTGCCAGATAAAATACAGGATTACCCACTTAAATGTTATTTCAGATAAAAAACAAATGATTGGGATAATTATGTCCCAAGTGTTGCTTTGGTAAATATGACAACCCTATCTTGTCTGCCATTCGATTCCTTTCTTGTCTCCAACTCAATGCCATGCTCCACTCTGCATAACTCTCATTCTCCCTGTGCATTAACGTTGAGGATTAAAGTACAGACAAGTTTTCCCCTGGAGAAGGCTTCACAAGTGAGAGTCGCCGCCTTCATTGTAAAACCTTTTATTTTCCTGATTTGCCTTTGGTCTTTTGCTGTTGGGACAAGGAGCTCTCGGGGTACACACATATTTCATTCCATTAATTTGCCTCCTTGTAGCTCTTCCCTTTGGTTTCTTCAGAGTCCCTTATTTAAAAACTGCTAGGTGGATGGTAAGTGAACATGTTATATAGTAAACTGCATATTTAAAGACACATTTGTATTATTTTGTCAGCACTATAATCAAACCAAATACCATGGAAATATGTTTACAAGTATCTGGGTGGGAAACAATTTCCAAATATAAATGCTACTTGAAAACCTGGAGTCAAGAAGGTACAATTTCATTAATGCATTCTCAAAAATCTCTCCTTAAACACTTCTCTCTCTCTCTCTCTCTCCCTCTCTCTCTCCCACTCTCTCTCTTTCTCTCTCTCTCTCTCCCTTCTCTTTATAAAGGCCTGGCTACTGTGGAACTTGGAACTTGCTATGCAAACCAGGCTAGCCTCAAATTCCAATGTCCCCCTGTCCTTGCCTCTGGATTGCTGGAATTAAAAGCAGGCATAACTACACCAGGCTCATTTTCAAACCTTTTACACAAGGCAGGTAAGTAATCTTGAATTAATTCTGTAGAAGCATTATAAACTAATGAGAGATGTCATGACAAAAGACAAAAGATATATATGGCCCATGCAGCTAGCTTCACTTTCTTCTGAGATCCATATCACTCACCAGGTTTCTGGGGAAGAAGATAATTAGAATTTCAGATTAAAGAGGCTGACTATCCCTCCATACATGTAAAGAAGATGGCTATATGAAAAGAAGGAATTCATAAGAAAACTTTCAGGCTCAGGAGTCCAGAAAGTGTATGGCAAAATAGTAGGAGATGGAACAGGGTGAACAGAAACTCTTGATGGCAAAATAGTAGGAGATGGAACAGGGTGAACAGAAACTCTTGATGGCAATTTTGTCTTAAGAAATTAATGCTGTGTGCTGCAGCTATTGAATGCCTTAATCAGGAGAGTAAAATGATCATACTTGTATATCCATCAAACTATGCTGGATTAACAGTATTTGGCTTAAGAGTTGGAAGTGTTGGATTAGAAAAAGGTTCAGTGGCCCTATAATTAGTCATGAGTTACCATCTGTATGAATAGGAATTGAACCCAGATCCTTTGCAAGAACAAAGATCACATTTAGCAAGATCACATTTAGCAGTGTGCCCCTAATTGCTAAACCAAGTCTCCAGCCCCCATTGCCTACTTCTTAAACATAAAACTAAATGAAAATTTCAAGAAGCCATGTAGAATCCTATATTTCAATCAGAAGAAGATTTTAAATTTATGAAATACCCACATCTGATACTATAGATAATTTCTCAAAATCTGGGCTTTTACTAGAAATACCAATAGGTACTATTGACATAAAGCAACATTATTGAGGTCTTTAAAGATTTTGTTTTGTTTTGTTTTTTTCTAGACGGGGTTTCTCTGTGTAGTCCTGGCTGTCCTGGAACTCACTCTGTAGACCAGGCTGGCCTCAAACTCAGAAATCAGCCTGCCTCTGCCTCCCAAGTGCTGGGATTAAAGACATGCGCCACCACGCCCAGCTTAAAGATTTATTTTTTAAGGTGATAAGAAATTAATTTTTCTTCTGAAATGAAATGAGAAAAAAATACAGGAATTGACTTGACAAACACACAAATTGACTTGACACTGTTTTTCCCTCTTCTTTATTGAGAATTTCATAAATACATACATATAATGTAGTTTGCTCTAATCCCCCACTGTCCCATTCCCTCCCCTGCAAATGTTCCCCTATTTCCACCACTTCTCTCTGCAAACTTCATGTGCTTGTTGTTTAAGTCCATAGTGCTGTCTATATGTGCAAGGGCTTAAGACCATATACTGGAACATGGGCAGCTTCTTATGGACCACATATCTGAAGAAACCTGGCCCTCCCTGCCTCAACAGTTAACAGCTGCCACTTGGTCTCCTACTAGGAGCTGGACTTCCAAACCATTTCCTTCTTCCATGCTGGGATTTTGTCTGACTTGATCTTGCACAGGACATGTGCATGCTGTCCCAAGGACTGTGATGTCATATGTGCAGTTGTCCTCTTGTGTCCTCACCTGTGACTTTTAGGTTATTTCCTCTTCCACAGCAATCTCTGAGCCAGTGGAGGAAGGCATGTGGTATGGATTATCCCATATAGGGCTGGTCACTCCATGATATCTTATGCTCTGAATGTTAACCAGATATGTTTTAATCTCTACTGCAAAAAGTAGAAAAATGACAAGATTCTATGATGAGGGTTGAAAGTGCACTAATATATTCATATAATATCAATTCATTAGGAGTCCCTTTAGTATGCGTTTGGGTACACATGAGTTCTGGAGCCCACGGGAGCCAAAAGAGGGTATTGGATGTCCTGGAGCTGTAGTTTACAGGTAGGTGTTAGCTGCCTGACATGCATGCTGGGAATTAAACCTTGGTCCTCTGTGAGAGCAGTAAGTACTCTTAACTACTGAGCCATCTCTGCAGATCCAGTTTTGAGGTCTTTAAAGGGAGTGAATGTATTTTACAGTGGTGTTCATTTTAAGGAAAGTTCTGCAATTTAAAAAAAATGTGAGTAACCTTGGAATATTCAAGTAGCTGTTTTCTAATGAGCAAAAAAGGAGCAAACATTTATTTACTAAATAAACCAAACATAATTTCCATGGTACCTGGGAATATAAGATGAAATAGAAGTTGTACGCTAATAGAGAAAGGATAGTGAAATAGACAGGCCAACTTGGCCTGCAGCATCTGAATGTTAAGACAGTGAGGCAGGAGTGGGTGGGTGGGTGAGGGAGCACCCTTGTGGAGGTAGAGGGAGGAGGTGGGATGGGGGGTTTTCAGAGAGGAAACGTGGAAGAGTGATAACATTTGAAATGTAAATAAACAAAATAACCAATAACAAATTTTTAAAAAGAGAGATACTGAAGTAGATACAAGAAAAGCTACTATAAATAGCTGCTGCAGCCTCAGATTGCACAATAATACTTTATGCAATAATTTCATCTAATTGTAGATAGCATTTTGCAACTCATCAAGTACCTTTTTTTATACCTTATTTAATTTTCACATCAACCCTGGAAGATGGGTATTATTTATTAGCAGTTTTATCGCATATTTATGAGGAAACAGGTTGCAGCTTGACAGAGGTTGCAGAGTTAATGGGAATGGAGACTAAACCTAGATTTAATGACTCCAAATACGGTGCTCTTTCCACTTCTTCCTACTGAATTTAAAGAAAATACTATGTATTTTGTGAAGACCACCAGGATCTTTCTGTTACTTGAAAATGCCAGAAGTTCTTTTCACTTCAGGGCTTTTGTACTTGCCTTCCTCTCTGCCTGGAACATCTCTCCTGCAGATTTGTTAATGACTTTTTCTTGCCCTTCAGGTCTCAGCTCAAATGTCATCTGCTTAAAAAAGCTTCCTAAGAGTACCTTATCTACCCCCTGCCACCAGTGCCTCTCCACATTGCCCTGTTTCCATTAAAATCTTCTTATTCAAGCTGGGCTTGGTGGCACAGGCCTGCAATCCAAACTACTCACCAGACTAAGGCAGAACGATTGAAAGTTTAAGGCCTGCTGGGGAATTAGTTATTCTATTTGTATTAATTCTTTGAGAATTTCACACAATGCATTGTGTTCGTATTCACCCCCCCCACCTCCTCCCTGATTCACTCCCACCTCCACCCATGCAACTTCATGTTCTTTTTTTTAATTATTGAAAATAGGGTTCTTCTCTCATGCAATACACCCCAACCACAGCTTCCTCTCCCTCCACTCCTCCTAGTTCCTCTCTACTTCCCCTCTCTCCCAGATTCACTCCCCCTGTCTCCCTTCAGAAAAGAGCAGGCCTCCAAGAGTCAATAAACAAACCTGACAAAGCAACTACAATAAGGCAAGGCAAAAGCCCCCATAGTGAGGCTAAGCAAGGCAACAAATAGGAGGAAAAGTCCCAAGAGCTGGCAAAAGAGTCAGAGACACATGCTCCCACTGTTAGTCCCACAAAAACACCAAACAAACAGCCATAATGGATAAAGAGGACCTTGCACAGATCCATGCAGGCCTCACGTTTGCCACTTTAGTTTCTATGAGCCCTAATGAGCCCAGGTAAGTTGATTCTGTGGATTTTCTTCTGGGGTCCTTGACCCTTTGGCTCCAACAGTCTTTCAGTCCTCTCTTTCACTGGGTTCCCCAAGCTCTGAGTATGAGCCCTGCTTAGTTGATTTTGTGGGTGTCCTACTGTCCTCCATCCCCTCTGACTCCTCCGTTTCCTCTCCTCTTTCAAGAAGTTTCCCAAGCTCCAAAGGAGAGACTGGTTGAAGACCTCCAACTTAGACTCTTTCTCTGCACAATGTCTGGCTGTGTCTCTGAGCCTGCTCCCATCTGCTGTTGGAGGAAGCATCTCTGATGATGACTGGACATACCATCTATGTGTGAACATCAGGAGAATATCTTCAGGAAACATTTCATTGATTTTTCCCCCAGTCATGTTTGGTTCTACCCTATATCTCTGGTCTATCCAGTCTTTAGTTCCTGGCCATCCAGGTAGTGTAGGTCATGAGTTCCCTCTCATGGGGTGGGCCTCAAGTTAAACCACACACTGGTTGGCTACTCCCATACATTCTCCCACACTTGCTCCTACACATCTTGCAGGTAGGACAGATTATAGGTGGAAGATTTTGTGGCAGGTTTGGTGCCCAAGTTTCTCTTTACATTGAAAGAAAGATGAAATTTCAAGACCTGTAAGTCATATAAAGTACTCAGAATTTGCTGGTTGTTTGTGAGCCTAGAGGCTGCCTGGAGCTGAGAAAAGAGAAAAACAAACCTGGGTATGCCCCGTAGTTAAAACATTCCTGGGAACATCTTGACCATAAGATAAAGGGGAATGTGAGGACATAACAGGGCTATCTGAACTGAGTCAACAACTCACAGAACTCTGACACCCTGCACGTACATGCAATTTTTCTGCTGATGTTTGAATAAGCCAATAGTGTGTCGCTATGCTGAATTCCACACCCCTAAGCCCCTTACCCCATAAAACCCCCTAGCTTTCCAGCCTCGTGGCCGACATCCATTATCTCCTGTGTGGGATGCATGTTGGTCCAGAGCTCCATCATTAAACGACCTCATGTAATTACATCAAGATGGTCCTTCGAGATTTTTTGGGTGCACGCTGAATCGGGAATAGAGTGGGGGTTTCCCCACTAGGTTCTAACAACATAGCCTGCAGAGTACGTCATCAAAGAGCCTAGACAGTAGGGGTGAAGTCTCTATTCAGGCACCAGTTCAACCTCTCTACGTTCAATGAACTGTGTGGATGTTGTCCTTAGCAATGCCCCCACCCCTACCCCCACATGCCTGCGCACGCTCACTGTCAGTTTTCACAGAGTGATCCTCTGTCCTAGCTTCAGTCTGGATTTGGGGATTGTCTTAGTCAGAGTTTCTATTCCTGGACAAAACATCATGACCAAGAAGCAAGTTGGGGAGGAAAGGGTTTATTCGCCTTACACTTCCATACTGCTGTTCATCACCCAGGAAGTCAGGACTGGAACTCAAGCAAGTCAGGAAGCAGGAGCTGATGCAGAGGCAATGGAGGGATGTTACTTACTGGCTTGCCTCACCTGGCTTGCTCAGCCTGCTCTCTTATAGAACCAAGACTAGCAGCCCAGAGATGGCACCACCCACAAGGGGCCCTTTCCCCTTGGTCACTAGTTGAGAAAATGCCCCACAGCTGGATCTCATGGAGGCACCTCCCCAACTGAAGCTCCTTTCTCTGTGATAACTCCAGCCTATGTCAAGTTGACTCAAAACTATAAAAGGTGGCTCTAAAAGGTGAACAGTTCCAACTCTGTATCTTCCATAACTAGGAGTCTTCACTAGAATCACCCTCATAGATTTTAAGAAGTTTAGACTTTACTAGTTTTCCACACCATCCCAAAAATGTTTCTTAAATTCCAGTTGTCTTTCTCTGCTCTTTCTCCCTCTATCCCTTTACTTCCCACACACCTGATCCTTCCTGTTCCCATTCCCAACCACCCCCAGTTTACCTGCAAACTCTATTGTTTCCCTTCCCCAGAGAGATAAATGTTTCCCTCATAGCCCTCCTCTTTACAGAACTTCTCTGAGTATGTGGACTGTAGCTTCATTATGATTTACTTAAGAGCTAAAATGCACTGATAAGTGAATACATAGCACATTTGCCTTGCTAGGTCTGTTTTACCTCACTCAGGATAATCTTTTCTAGTTCGATCCATTTGCCTGCAGATTTCATGGTGTAATTTTTTAAAGATCTGAGTAATACTCCATTGTGTAAATGTGAGTGTGTGTGTGTGTGTTTTCCTTCGTTAGGTTTCACTGGTCTGAGATTATTTCCTGTGTGTTCATGGATGTAGTTAACCTCTTTGGATTGGAACTTTCCTTCTACCAACTTCCATAGGCCTGGATTTGTAGATAGATATTGTTTAAATTTGACTTTATTATGGAATATCTTATTTTCTCCATCTATGGTAATTGAAATTTTTTTTTTAAAAAAAGAGGCGTTTCTGGAAATGTAGAAATACAGGAGTATTGCTCTTGTCTGTCATTGGCATGGCCTAAAGTCCTAGATACAATATACAACAGTTAAAAAAATAATGAATCATTTGTTGTTTGCTGCATGTAGTGGCTCAGCACCTGGAAGAGTGAAGCAGATGCCTGGCCACAAGTTCAAGGCAAGCCTGACCTCAATAGCCAGACTTGCCTCTATATTAGGTCTAGGGCAGCCTAGGCTACAGAGTGATACCTTTTCAAAGAAAAACAATCTTCTTAATCATGAATCACCAGTATTCACATTATCGTTGAGAGATTGTTAGAAATGCCGTATCTCAGATCTCAAACTAGATCTAAAGATTCAATATTCAGAGCTAAGAACTTTTCAGGTAGCCAGGTCATGGTCTTCACACTTTTAATTCTAGCACCCAGGAGGCAGAGGCTGGCAGATTTCTGAGTCTGAGGCCTGCCTGGTCTACAGAGTTCCAGGATAGCCAGAGCTACACAGAGAAACCCTTTCAGAGAGAAAGGGAAAGGGAGAGGGAGAGGGAAAGAACTGTCCAGATTATTCATATACCCATTAAAGTCTGAAAGCTCTTGTAGGCCACCTATCACTTTCTGGAACTAATATTTAATCATGGCTGAAAATTGCAAAAGAAAATATAAAGACTTCCATGTACCTTTAATCTAGCTTAGTCATATACCTTATCAAACTAGTTGACAAATTCTGTGTTATACTTCTCTTCTCCTAACTTCTTTGTCCTTTAGATATATTCCTGTTTTGTTATTTATGTTATTTTGGTGGTATCTAGAAAAAAGATAAAATGGTTTATTATTTTACCGTGGTTATCTGCTTTACTGTGGTTAACTGTCTTACATATTCAAGGATAATATCAATTGAATATGGACAAGAATTACACAAGTCAATCTTATTAATGAATGTAAAGGAAAAAGTAAAATGTCAAATTTATTCTATATTGGGTAAAAAAATTATATCATTACCAAGTAGGCTTTATTACATCAGAGTTAGCTCAATGTATAAAAAAGCATATATGTATTATTAACAGTCTGTCGTTGTTGGAAGTGTTTTCTGATTTGCCTCTTACACCAAGATCACTGATTGTTACTACACTAGACACGAGTTTTTGTTTTTTGTTTTTTGAGAGTCTCTCTACATTGCCCTAGCTGTCCTAGAATTCTCTATGTAGATCAGACTAGCCTTCATCTCACAGAGATCCACCTGCCTCTGCTTCCCAGAGGCAGAGTACTAGAATTAAAGTACTGCCACTATGCCTAAGCAGACACATTTTTAAAGAATAGACATCATTGCAGGAGTGGTGGGGCACACCTTTATTCCTAGTACCTGGGAAGCAGAGGCAGGATCTCTGTGAGTTCAAGGCCAAGCTTATCCACATAGTGAATTCTGTGACATAGTCAGGACGACGCAGAGAGACTCTGCCTGAAAAAAAAATCATATTAAATACACAATTCAAAAGTGATATTCAATATAATTAGTATACAAGATTTAAAATTATAGTTCATTAGTTATAGAAAGACTCTTTTCTGATCTCATATAATATATACCTCCTGCCAAAGTAGCCTACTTAAAGCATTGTCTTATTGATGATACTACAGCCAGGATCTGTGGACTCCCACTCATTTCAATGTGCTATTAACCTCAAGCTACATGGGAATGGAGGAAGGGTTTGTCTATGGAAGACCATGGAAGAATGCTAGGAATGGCAAGTGCAAAACTATTCCATGTCTAGATTATAAAATTTTAAGAACAATACACTAACAGTATGATGTTACTTTATATACCTTAACTTCTAAAAGAAAAATGAAAAACCCCAGATTTTGTCTGCCATCCAATCTAATGGTCAGGCCAGACACCCTTTCTTTCTAGAATCCAGAGAAATCTTTCATTTTCTTTCAAGTTAAATTATGCATATTTTAAATAATTTTTGAGATTTTTTTTTTATTTTGTGTGTATGAATGTTTTGCCTGCATATATGTCTGTGTGCCATGTAAGTACCTGGTGCAGGTAGAGGCCAGAAGAGTGTGTTGGAACCCCTGGAACTGGGAGTTACAGATGCTGTGAGCCACCACGTGGGTGCTGAGATCTGAACTAGGGTCCTCTAGAAGAGTAACAAGTGCTCTTAATTGCTGTGCCATCTCTCTAGCCATAATGATGCGTATTTTAAACAACAGGGTTTTAAAAATCTACTTATCAAAGTGTTTGAATAATTTGTGAAGTGTTTCTCATATTTTTCAGTTTGCTTTCTTAAACTGTATTGTATAACTTTTGAATCTGATATTCCTACTTTAAGGAAATGAAGTCCAAAAATCAACTCTAAAGAAAAACTAGTTGTATGTGATAAAGATGTTTACATTAGTTTTATTCATAATGGTATCTTTGAAAATCCATCCCAAATATTCTAAAATCAGAAATTACATTAAATACATGTATGTATAAATCTGTTCTGATATGTAGAAGAGTTTTACAAAATAATGTTGAATGAATCTGATGCAAAAAATACATAGGCATTTGTTATCTTGGGATTTCCAGAGAGTATAATCCAAAATAAATACCTGGTGTTTTAAAGTTTCATTCATCATCTTTTCCCTCTTTTTTAAAAGAACATTGATTGCTCATTTATTCTGTTTTAAGCACTACACTAGGTTCAAGTAGTGTCATCCAATTTTAATCCTCTCAAAGCTCATACAAAGTAGTTCCTGTTAGGATCCCTACTTTATAAAGACAAAGAAGGTTAGGACATTTGTCAAAGTAGCTTAGAAGTGGTAGAGTGCATATCCAAACTCAGGTCTCAGTTCAGAGCCCATGTTCTTTATCACTATGACTATCTGTTAATCATGCTTTGTTGTGTAAACTGGATTTTAAAAATTAGTTGAGGGCACTAATCACTAAGCCCAACAGCCTGAGTTCAACTCCTAGGACTCACACATTGGAAGGAGATAACCAGGTATCACAAATTATCCTCACACCATAAATCAATGCACACACTAAATCAATGCAATTTTTAAGGCTCATGTTAGGGGCTAGTGAGATGGCTCAGAGGTTAAGAGCGCTGACTGTTCTTCCAAAGGTCCCGAGTTCAAATCCCAGCAACCACATGGGGCTCACAACCATCCGTAACGAGATCTGACGCCCTCTTCTGGTGTATCTGAAGACAACTACAGTGTACTTACATATAATAAATAAATAAATCTTTTTTTAAAATTCATGTTTATTTTTTGTTGTTGCTATGGTCCCATGGAACAAACCTAGGACTTCATTCATCCTAGGCAAGCAAAGCTACATCTCCAAACCCAGTGCAATGTTGAAGTTATATTGTTAGCTTAATACAAGTTTAGATATTTTAGTAAATTTTGATTCTTAATTTAAGGGATGTTGGAAATTTTCTGTACATGTAGGAATGAGCTGCATCATTGGCCTATAACATAAAATAATCATGCTAATCTTTCTCATGTATAATAACGGCTATTAATTACAAAGTGCCAGTCTGTAATAGGAACTTGCTCCATGCTTTACATACATGAACTCATATAATCTCTTTTGTTTTTTTTCAGGACAGGGTTTTTCTGTGTAGCCTTGGCTGTAGGAATCATAACAGAAACTATTCTGTATGAACTCTGAGAGAGTTAAATGGTGATGATACTACTTGAACCTAGTGCAGTGCTTAAAGCAGAATAAATGATCAATATATGTTCTTTTAAAAAAGAGGGAAAGGAATCCCAGCACTCGGGAGGCAGAGGCAGGCAGATTTCTGAGTTCGAGGCCAGCCTGGTCTACAAAGTGAGCTCCAGGACAGCCAGAGCTATAAAGAGAAACCCTGTCTGAAAAAACAAAAAACAAAAAACAAAAAACAAAAAACAAAAAAAAAGAGGGAAAGGCTCCTTCAGTCCTTCCCCTAGCTCTTCTATTGGGGTCCCCGGGCTCAGTCTGATGGTTGGCTGTGGATATCCACGTCTGTATTGGTCAGGTGCTAGCAGAACCTCTCAGGGCACAGTCATACCAGGCTCCTGTCAGCAAGTGCTTCTTGCCATCAGCAGTAGTGTCTAGGAGGTTTGGTGTCTGCAGATGGGATGGATCCCTAGGTGGGGTGGTCTCTGGATGTCCTTTCCTTCAGTCTCTGTTCCATTTTTTTGTCCCTGTCTTTTCTTTGGACAGGAACAATTCTGGGTTAAAATTTTTTGAGATGGATGGGTGGCACCATCCCTCAGCTAGGGGCTGTGCCTATCTTTTTAAAAAATATTTATTTACTTATTCATTTATTTACTTACGTATATGTAAGTCCACTTTAGCTATCTTCAGACACTCCAGAAGAGAGCATCAGATTTTTTTATGGATGGTTATGAGCCACCATGTGGTTGCTGGGATTTGAACTCAGGACCTTTGGAAGAGCAGTCGGTGCTCTTAACCACTGAGCTATCTCACCAGCCCCCGGCTGTGCCTATCTACTGGTGGTGGTCTCTACAGGTTATATCTCCCTTTTGTTGGGTATTTCAGCTAATGTCATTGCCATCGGGTCCTGGGAACCTCTTTCTTCCCTGGCATCTGTGACTTTCTAGTGGCTACACCCAGTTCCTGATGCCCCACTGTTATATGTTTCTATTCAATTTCCTGACCCTCTGTAACTGTCTCCTGCCCCTTCCCATACCTGATTCTGCCTCCCCTTATCATTCCTCCTCCTCTCTCCCTTCTAGGTCCCTCACTCCCTCTACCTCCTGTGATTATTTTGTTCTCCCTTCTATGTAGGATATTTTCTAGTTCCATTCATTTGCCTAAGAATTTCATGAGTTCATTGTTTTAAATAGCTGAGTAATACTCCACTGCGTAAATGTACCACATTTTCTGTATCCGTTCCTCTGTTGAGGGGCATCTGAGTTCTTTCCAGCTTCTAGCTATTATAAATAAGGCTGCTATGAACATAGTGGAGCATGTGTCCTTGTTATATGTTGGAGCATCTTTTACATGATATGCCAAGTAATGGTATAGCTGGGCCTTCAGGTAGAACTATTTCCAGTTTTCTGAAGAACCTTCAGATTGTTTTCCAAAGTGGTTGTACCAACTTGCAATCCCACCAGCAATAGAGGAGTGTTCCTCTTTCTCCACATCCTTGCTAGCTGATTGGTGTGAGGTGGAATCTTAGAGTTGTTTTGATTTCCATTTCCCTGATGACTAAGGATGTCGAACACTTCTCTTTTTAAAAATTTTTTGAATATTTTATTTATTTACATTTCAAATGTTATACCCTTTCCCATTCCCCCCACCAGAAACCCCTATCCCATCCCCCCCTCCTCTGCTTCTATGAGGGTGTTCCCCTACCCACCCACCTACTCCCGCCTCCCCACCCTTGAATTCCACTACACTGGGGCATCTAGCCTTCACAGAACCAAGGGCCTCTCCTCCCACTGATGCCCAACAAGGCTACATATGCAGCTGGAGCCATGAATCTCCCCATGTGTACTCTTTGGTTGGTGGTTTAGTCCATGGGAGCTCTGGGGTGTCTGGTTGGTTGATATTATTGTTCTTCCTATGGGGTTGCAAACCCCTTCAGCTCCTTCAGTCCTTTCTCTAACTCCTCCGTTAAGGACCCCATTAGGGACCCTGTGTTCATTCCCATGGTTCATTCCCATGTGAGCATCTGCCTCTGTATTTGTCAGGCTCTAGCAGAGGTCTCTCAGCAGACAGCTTTATCAGGCTTCTGTCAGCAAGCACTTCTTAGCATCCACAATAGTGTCTGCATTTGGTAACTGTATATGGAATGGATCCCCAGGTGGGGCAGTCTTTGGATGGCCTTTTCTTCAGTATCTGCTCCACACCTTGTCTCTGTATTTGCTCCTGTGAGTATTTTGTCCCTCTAAGAAGGATCAAAGCACCCACACTTTGGTCTTCCTACTTCCTAAGCTTCACGTGGTCTGTGAATTATATCTTGGATATAAGCAGGTCCGAACTTCTGGGTTAACATCCACTTATCAGTGGGTGCATACCTGTGTTCTTTTGTGATTGGGTTACCTCACTCAGGATGATATTTTCCAGTTCCATCCATTTGCCTAAGAATTTCATGAGTTCATTGTTTTTAATATCTGAGAAGCACTCCATTGTGTAAATGTACCACATTTTCTGTATCCATTCCTCTGTTGAGGGACATCTGGGTTCTTTCCAGCTTTTGGCTATTATAAATAAGGCTGCTATGAATATAATGGAGCATGTGTCCTTATTATATATCAGAGAATCTTTTGGGTTATATGCCCAGGAGTGTTATAGCTGTATTCTCAGGTAATACTATGTCCAATTTTCTGAGGTACTGCCTCAGAATTTCCCGAGTGGTTGTACCAACTTGCAATCCCACCAACGATGGAGGAGTGTTCCTCTTTCTCCACATCCTCGCCAGCAACTGCTGTCACCTGAGGTTTTGTTTTGTTTTTGTTTTTGTGGTTTTTTGGTTTGTTTGTTTTGTTTTTTCGAGACAGGGTTTCTCTGTATAGTCCTGGCTGTCCTGGAACTCACTCTGTAGACCAGGCTGGCCTCAAACTCAGAAATCTGCCTGCCTCTGCCTCTCGAGTGCTGGGATTAAAGGCATGTGTCACCACCGCCTGATTAGAAAGAATTATCTTAAGCTGAGGATGTAGCTCAGTATAGAAATGCTTGCCTAGGATGTGCAAAGCCCTCAGTTCATTCCCCAGTCCTGTTCTTGCAAAGCTATGTACTGTGGGAATATTCATTATGGGAGCAAATACAGCTGGTACAATAAAAAATATCTTGTTTAGTACTCATGATGGCATGCACCTTGAGTCCCAGCCACTCAAAGGCTGAGGCAAGAATATTATCTGAAGGCCACTGAGATGGCACAGCTGGAAGAGGTGTTTGCCATAGAAATTTGGCAACCTGAGTTTGATTATCCAGAATTCACACAAAGTTAAGAGGCGAGAACCGAATCCACAAAATTATCCTCTGGTCTCCACATGCACACTGTTGTACTTGTGCCCACACATACACACTGTGCACCCAGACACATCAGAATGATGATGGTGGTGATGATAAATAAAATGAACAAAAAGGATATCATTTGAACCCTGAAATGTATACCAGCCTGGGTGACATAGCAGATCCCTTTCTTTAAAAATATGTCCGTTTGAACACCACATATACCATTGCTCATTAATTAATGAGGTAAATATCTTTGGCATATTTCTAGGTATATTCTGATTTCAAGTTTCTTGATGATATAATTAGATCCTTGTTTTTACTCTTGTGTGAATGAGCCAGTGAACTGAGAAAATGTCTTCTTATCTATGTGGTCTTCCTTCCTTGCTTCCTTCATTTGTTTGTTTTTGAGATAGGAATCTCTGTGTGTCCCAGATTGGCCTTGACTTGATGATACTTCTGCTTTAGCCTCCCAATAGCTGAGATTACAAGAGTACATCATCATCGTGTCCTTGCCCGTGCCCAATTCAGAGTTCACTGGAACGTCTCTATCTTTCACTTCTTTAAAGTGAAGTGGTGGTTTCAAGAAGATTATGTAACAGGCAGAAAAATAGAATGAGAAAATGAGACTGAGAAAAATCACAGATAGTTGTCTTTTTGATAAGTGTTTTATTGTTTCTTTTTAATACACATTCATGTTTATTTTGTATATGAGTATTACATGCATATATTTTCATGAGACTGGTGGCAAACTTTAAGGCTTGAGTAAGAGGTCAGTGTTTAGAAAACTAAGCCTGATGAAGATTCTTTTGTTTTGGATTGTTCTTTCAGGAGAGACCTGAATCTGCACTTAAAGGGCTTGTCTGATTAAGAAAAGCCCACCTAACCGGGCGGTGGTGGTGCACACCTTTAATCCCAGCACTTGGGAGACAGGCGGATTTCTGAGTTCGAGGCCAGGCTGGTGTACAGAGTGAGTTCCAGGACAGCCAGGGCTACACAGAGAAACCCTGTCTCGAAAAAAAAAAAAAAAAGAAAGAAAGAAAAAAAGAAAAGAGAAAAGAGAAAAGAAAAGCCCACCTAAAAATCCCCCTTTTGATTACATCAAGGTAAACTGATTGGGAGCATTTCTTATAGCAATAAGTTCCCTTCACCTTTGTCATATAGTATAACCAAATCAAGGACGTGTTATCTCTTTATATTCAAAAGCCCCACCCACGTCCAAGGGAGGAGGTTATTATATGGCATAGATACTATGGAGTAGGGACCATTGGAGCCATCTTAAAATTTTGCTCATAACAACAAAAACCCTAATATTCAAGGTTGAGTTGTCAATGAAATATACCCATTCAAATATCTGTACATGAATGTTCATAGAAGCCAAAAACTCAAAAAAAATATTATGAAGATGAGTCTTCATAATAGACTAAATAGAGAACATCCCAAATGTCTATCTCCAGGTGACTAAATAAACAGTGTTAAAAAGTCATGCAATGAAATAGTAAACAGCCATACAAAGGGATGAAGTATTGGTACAAGATGGAAACTTAACAACATTCTGCTTAGTCAGAAGATCCAGAAAACCATATAAAGCATGATTCAGAGTAAGCAAATATAAAGACTGTACATTAGTGATTGCCTACAGCTAGGATTAGGTTACTTTTCTTAGGTGATAGAAATTTTCTTTTCCTTTTTCTTTTTTCTTTTTTCTTTTTGTTTTTTGGTTTTTCGAGACAGGGTTTCTCTGTGTAGCCCTGGCTTTCCTGGAACTCACTTTGTAGACCAGGCTGGCCTGGAACTCAGAAATCCGCCTGCCTCTGCCTCCCAAGTGCTGGGATTAAAGGCATGTGCCACCACACCTGGCTAGAAATTTTCTAAATTTGATGGTGGTATGGTTGTAAAACCCTATGAATATATTAA
Source organism: Mus musculus (assembly GCF_000001635.26). Taxonomy (NCBI): domain Eukaryota; kingdom Metazoa; phylum Chordata; class Mammalia; order Rodentia; family Muridae; genus Mus; species Mus musculus. Next base: position 104,429,760 of record NC_000086.7, read on the forward strand.
AATCCATTGAATTGTATGCTTTAAGGGGTGAATTATGTCATGTGAAATTATATCTTTTAAGCTGTTTGAATAATCAAATTTTACTACCTGCTAACTTCTTTGATGTTTGGAAATTCAAACTCAGCTTCCTCATCCTTATATGGTTATAAGTGAACACAATACTGTCCTTAATTGGTTATAATGTCTACTTCCCAGGTTTTATGAAATTTGAGTAGGTAATTATAAGGAGAAAAAAGACTCATAATTATCATACAAAATACTATGCAATTTTAAAATTAATATACATTCTATTCTGTAGCTTTGGAGTCAAGAAAGGATCTCTGTAATTCTTTTCAAAGGCTGTCTTGATAACAGCACCAAATACATCAATTCTGAAGGCTTGATATAATTTCTGCATTTTCAGGGCAAAGATCCTTCTTACCCCAACATGTCTGTTCCCTTTCATTTTTAAATAGATATGGAGAACAGTTGCCCAATCCTATCTACGCTTTCATCTACTCCAAATCTTTTATTAATACCCCTCAATCCTTCTTCCCCACATCAATAAACTAATCCAGTTTCAAAGCTAAATAAGTCCAATTTCCTTAACCTTTACTCCTAAATTGAAATATCATTGCCCTTCATATAATCTTTTTATAATATGAGATAAATAAGGACTGCAGGCTTACAAGTAAGATTTACTCAGGAATCTGTCTATACCGTGTAATGTTTAAAGCAAAGGTCAAAGGAAGAGTGAGGGCGCTGAAGAAACATTTCATTTTATTAAAACTAAGAAGATCCTATAGTGATTATAATTCTCTAAAATTTTAAGCAGCAGATGAAAGAGTTACAGGCAATTAATGGCTGCAAAGAGTGGAGGAATCAGTCTTTTCCTGGCATTTGGGAGATGGAAATAGGAGAATCTGAAGTTTACAGGCATTTTTGGTGATATAGGGGTTTCTGTGCCAGAAATTCTGTTTCGAAAACACTTTCACTACTACTATGACCACTAAGTATAAATTTAAATGATAAGAGAATTCACAGGCCTTGAGAAGTTTGTGAAACACAACTCATTCTATAGTGTGTTTCTGGGTAGAAAATCATTATCTAAGTGTATAATCAATACAAGATGTTGTAAATTTAGGATTTTAACTATAATGTATTTTCAACACTAAGGCTAGAATACACCTGAACAAATGTAATGGTGGTGCTTCACATGTCAGAAGTATGTGCATGCAAATGTTGTGACACCAGGGAGTACAAAAGAACTATGGCCAGCTGGTCATCCTGGACTCAGAAGGAGTCTTATTAATAGCATGGCAACCCAGGTAAATACACAGACCAACTGAATTAGTTCTGTCTTCAGAGTGCTTACAATGGCCTCAGCATCATATAGGAAAAGGGAACAAAGGCAAAGGTTGTGAGTTTTCATGGCAGTAGTTCAGCTCATCCTAGTCTGGGCATAATCTGACAAATCCTTACCTCAGGCCATCATTTCACTGTGAACTCCCAACCTTTGCCTTTTGAGCATGATTATAATTTATTTTTTGAGACACTTTCTCTTATATCTCAGCTTGATCTCAAGTCGGAATGGAGCCAAGAGTGATCTTGAACTTCTGATTCTCAACCTACTGAATGCTGTGTTTCCACTCATGGGCCACAACAAGCAGATTAGGCAGGACTGCAGATCCTACTCAAGACATTGGGTACTCTACCAACTGAACTACATTCCCAAGTCCTTCATATGGTTTTTAAAACTTATTTTTATTTTTTAGGTGTGTGTGTAGGGGTATATATGAGTGCAGGTGCCTGCAAAGAGAGCTGGAGTTTGTAGGTGACTGTGAACTGATTGATGTAGGTTTGTAGGTTCTCTGGAAGAAAAGTACGTGCTCTTCACTACTCATAGGATATTTTAAACCTTTTGCCATATGGAAGAGATCGACCTTAGGTCAGCAGGCTTGGCAGCATGTAATTTTAAGACCTGAGACATCTTACTGACCCTATCCAGTATTTTTTTCTGAGCTAAAGCCTCACTACATAATTTCTGCCTTTAAATGCATGGTTTTCCTGCCTCATCTTCTTACGTGCTAGAATTATATGTGCACCACCATCACCATACCTGGCTCACATATATTTTTATTTTATTATGATTTTTGTTACATATAGTATTTTTGCCAACATTCTGTCTGTGAAGATGTGATGTTTGCACAAATTGTATTATATATTTTTATTATCGTGTAGTATTCCTTTGTATAAATATGCCTCATATGTTTCTCTGTCTTCTTATAAATGAACATTTGGGATTCTTGTGAATAACTCCTCTGTGTTCTGTTATATAATGACAACTCCACACTTCTAATTTTTATGTTTTTGGTTGGAATTTTATGAAATTGAGCACTTTAAAATATATTTTCATAATTGATATATCCTCTTTGAAATCTTTATTTATAGCATTTGCTTACTTTTATATTCTTTTTTTCATTGTTGTTTTACTGTTTTTGATACAAGGTCTGTGTACTGCTGAGATTAAAGGCATGAGCCACCATACCAGGCCCCAAGGATTCATTTGTAATATTTGATAATGTTCCTTTATTCCTTTACTTAGGAAATTTGTTTTTATTCTATAAAGTCTATATTCTTTTGTGATTATCAAAATTCTCTACATTTATCTCAGAGTTCTTTACTTTCCTCAAATTTATTGTACATTATCTTATTTAAGTGGTCTGCCTTTGTGTTTAATTGTATTAACTACATATAATATTATAAGCAAGGTATTTCAATTAAGATTGGTGTGGGGAAAACTTCAGGTAATATTTTGTAGCCACAGTTACTGAATATGTTTAAAGAAAAGCCTTCTCCTAAAACCCTTGGATATATTAAGATTCAAACTCATCATCATCAATATCCTTGCCAACGTTTGAGCAATGATACCAGACACTAGGAATTGTAACAAGGATTGTGTGACACTGGAATCATTTGTATGCAACTTGCAACTGATGCATATTGGGCCCTTTAGATAGTGGCAGTCATGACACTCTTTGTGGTTTAAAATGCCAAGGAAAATGAATGAGCTGCTACTTTGACTTAAATGAAGACATTTTTATGATTGAAATTCTGCAACCGTGTATGTTTTTAAGAAAAGAACTTTAAAAATGGTTCATTGAATTCAGGTGCCAATACTTGGCTATGTGGTCTGCCAGACCCTAACTGCAACATGTTCCAGATGATGCTCACTCTCTTTCCCCAAACTTCTCATCCACCTACCCCAAGACCTATTCCTCTATAAGCCTCTCTTTTGACTAAGTATACTGTCATCTTCTCATCATCATGATTAGCAGGCTCCTTACTTCTTTCATATTTAAGCAGTCACCAAATCATCTCCAATCTACCCCTACAATATTCAGTCTGCCCTCTCCTTCTCATTTTTTCCACTACTACCATTTTCCAGTCCCTCTTATCTTTTACGTAAACTGTTCCCTAGCCTACAAACAGGCTCTTTGTTTTTCCTTAGTATCCCTTATTCCTGGTGGTCACCCTTCTCACTATTGCCAGTTAGCTTCCTAACAAGGTAAATCATAGCCATGCTCCTCAGATGTCTTCTCATTAATTACAGAATAAGATCTGTTACCCTGAAGTAGCAGGGCCTAGTGATTAAGAGCACAGACCTGAGAATAAAGCAGATCTGTCTGAATCTTTGCGAGGCACTTCCTCCTTGTTAGCTATAAGGCTAACCTCTCAGAACTTTGCTTCATCCTTTATAAAATGTGTACCCCATAAAGCTCATCAGATCATGCTGTATGCTTATTATAGCATAAGACTGAGAAGCATTCCTTTTAATATAATTATCAGACTGCCATAATCTTAACTTGCCCTACCCCCACAGCCCCACCTGCCACAACATTCCTTTTACTGCATTGCAAAAACATTCTTGTACTGGCACTTTTTCTGGTTCATTAACCTGGAATGCTCCTCCCAACACACAGTCTCATTTTTCTCATATTGGAATTCTATCTTTCCAGACTTAGGTCGACTACTTTTTTACATCAAAATGATTTTCTTCTCTCTCACCAACTCAATCTCTTTACTTTTCTATTTGGTATATCTCTTACTCTGCTTTTCATTACTTGTTTACTTTTCCATGCCCTTTGCTAAAGTTTGAATTCATTAAAGGACAATGATCCATTACTGTGACATTTAATTTTTGCACCAATTACAGTGCTTTTTAAATGTTACAGTGCCTTGTTATCAAGTGTCAGAATGAATGAAAGAAAGAAAGAACACATAATGTCCATTAAGGGGGAAAGGGAATCTTTTATATTTACATACTTTCTTTTAAGTATAGGAGGTCTCGTACAATTATCATAAAGTTTAGAAATCCACATTTCAACATCATTTCACTAGCCTTTAATGGAACATGATCCATAATTGCTAGATATACAAATCACAAAAAGTCTGGTACAGAAGAGCAACAGGAAATAAATTAAGAATGGTAAGGCAAGTTCTGTGGCTATATTAACAAATAAGGAAACAATAGGAGAGGAAATGCTAATATAGAGAAGGGCATCAAAAGAAAAATATCTAAACAATCAAATGAATTTCAACAATTGTACAGTATGAGTACAAAGATAAAGATAAGAAACTCATTCTTGCCAAAGGGATTGTAAGGATAACTTGGTAAATCCCCTTCATATTTTCCCAATGGCCTTCTTGACTTCGGTATTCTACAGTCTTATTTGGTATTCTACAATCTTAGCACATTTCTAGTTTTGCTCAAATAAGGATTATTGGTTATGTTACAGCTTCTCTGGCTTTCTGGGGAAAGTAGTACATACCGGTAATCACAGCACCAGAGAGGATGGGGCCAAAGGATTGCTACAACTTCTAGGTTAACCTTGGCTAGATGGTGAGCTCCAAGTCAATTTGCACTATATACAGCAGATCTTCTCTGAAAACAAGCAACAAAAAGACCCTCATTTGTTTTAACATAATTACTACTATCAACATGAGCTCTGTATGTATTGATTAGATTTATGTGAATCTTGCAATAAATATAATTTTATTTCAGCTGTGGCATAGGTATTGTTTCTTTTAATCTTTTCAATTGAGTACCAAATCTTTCTAGCCTTGAAACCATTGTGCACATGAAAATTTAGAGGAGTCCTCTTTTAAATATTGTGGGTGAAATTGTTATATAGTTTAAAAATTACATTTGGAAATATTCATAGGTGCAAAACAGTCCTTGACATTTAAAAGCTACACCAAAATCAATTACCATCTTCTTCACTTATATAGTCCAAATCTTGCATGTTAGTCAGCTTCACATTTCTGTAACAAAATACCAGATAAAATTAATTTACATAGAGTATAGCAATATTTTGGCTCACTGTTATAGAAGTTCCAATCCCAGACCAGCTTGATGCTTTAGACCAATGTCAAAGGTAGTATGTCATTGCACATCAAATTTCTTGTGTCAGCAGGAATAAAAAGAAAGAGATGGGATATAGTTGAAACATTCCCATTAGATTTATATTCTCAGTGATCTAAGAGTCTCACATAAAGCCCTATCTCTCAAATGTCCTACTACTTAACAATAGGACATCACTTTTGAGACCAGGCATTTAACACAAAGAGATGAATTGTAACTAATTCCTATGAATTGAAACATTCTTTCCTAGGGAGAGGGGATCATGAGTCTCAGAAAGCAAAGGTAAAGTGTAGACTTCAGGAAGCACTAGAAAACATTATTCATAAGAGCACTCTCCCAAGGTTGTATGGTCAGCAAGCAATTGCTGGGGAGAAAAGATAGTCCAACTAGCCAAGCTGATTAAAGTTTTGCAGGGAGTTCCAAGGATAAAAATTTTATGAATCATCACCCATGCTGAGATGGCCTTTTCTGTGATACATTTTTTCAGCCATGGTACCTTTCCTGTGAGTATCTTCAACCATACTCCTGTAATTGACACCAGTATATTCACTGATTCATTAAGCTAGACTTGGGAAGAATCATGTATTAGGTATGGTATCAATGTCTTTTCTGGTATGAAGATGCTTCATAATGTTTCACCAGAAAAAGTCATAAAACAGGGTGGCATTCATAGCAGTTTTAACTCTGTTTGGGGGTTACTGTGATGGTTTAGTTTCAAAAAGGTGCTTCTTCTTTCTTCTTCTTCTTCTTCTTCTTCTTCTTCTTCTTCTTCTTCTTCTTCTTCTTCTTCTTCTCTATAGAGCAATAATGATAAAAACTGTATGGTATTGGTACAGAGACAGACATGTTGATCAATGGAATAGAATTGAAGACCCAGAAATAAAACCTCATACTTACAATCATTTGATCTTTGACAAAGATGCCAAAAATATACAATGGAAAAAAGGAAGCATCTTCAATAAATGATGCTGGTCTAACTGGATGTCTGTGTGTAGAAGAATGAAAATAGACCCATATTTGTCACCTTGTACAAAGCTCAAGTCCAACTGGATCAAGGACCTGAATATAAAACTAGATACACTGAATCTAATAGAAGAGAAAGTGGGAAAAAGCCTTGAACTCATTGGCACAGGGGAAATTTTTCTAAACAGAACTCCAATGGCTCATGCTCTTAGAGCAACAATTGATGAATGGGACCTCATGAAACTGGAAAGCTTCTGTAAGGCAAAGGACATAGTCGATAAGACAAATCAGCAATCTACAGATTGGGAAAAAAATCTTCACTAACCCCACATCCAATAGAGGACTAATATCCAAAATATATAAAAAACTCAAGAAGTTAATCACCAAAAAAAAAAAACAATAAAAAATGGGGAATAGAACTAAACTGAGAATTCACAACTGAGGAATCTCAAATGGCTGAGAAGCACCTAAAGAAATGTTCGAAGTCCTTAGTGACCAGAGAAATGCAAATCAAAATGACCCTGAGATTTCACCTTACACCAATCAGAATGCTAAGAGCAAAACCTCAGGTGACAGCACATGTTGGAGAGGATGTGGAGAAAGAGGAACACTCCTCCATTGCTAGTGGGATTACAAACTGGTACAACCACTCTGGAAATCAATCTGGAGGTTCCTCAGAAAATTGGAAATAGATCTATCTGAAGACCCAGATATACCACTCTTGGCAATATACCCAAAAGATGCCCCACCATGCCACAGGGGCATGTAAAATATATATATTACACACACACACCACACACACACACACACACACACACACACACACACACACGCACGCACATATTATGAGTTCAGGGTTGGCCACTTGATATTAGATAAACTTTTGGAGGCTCTTCCTTGAAGACAACTCTCTCTCTGGCTCTCTTCATTCCTTCAGGGAAGATTCCAGAAGAGGGAACACAAAGACTGTAAGAACCGGAGGGACGGGAAAGCTGCTGTAAGATTGCATCTCCTTGAACTGTCAGGGAAACTACAGCTATGAATCCCAACATTCATTTCTTAATGACTGTTGTCCACAAGCCACCATCTGCTCTTGTTTGGTCAGCCTCGGGTCCTTTCCATGTAAGGTTTAACACTATATCAATTTTCTTCTTAAATCCAATAAAAGAAAACAAGAAAGACCCCCCCATCAAGATGTGTACTGCATTTTTGTATGTGTTATTAAATTTTGTGTAGCTATGTCCCAATATTTGACAGAAACAACTTAAGAGAGGAAATATTCATTTTGACTCACAATTTCAAAGGGTCTTCCCAATGATCACTTGACACATCTCCAGGAGAGATAGGGCATCCAGACAGTGGGAGCATGCTTTAGAAGCTACTCACCGATAGCAGAAAGCATAGAGAGAAAAAAAAAACCCTATAACATTCAAAGATATACCTCTACGTGTTCTAGCTAGACTCCATCGCCCCATCTCTCAAAATAGTGCCACTTTCTGGACCAAGCATTCAACTTAGGAATCCACATGTAATATTTCATATATAAACTATAACATGCTGGGTGTTCTAGCACAAGCTAATCCTAGCATTCAAGACGTAGAGGCAGGTGGATCTCTCTGAGTTTGAGACCAGCCTGGTCTACTAATCAAGGTCCAGGATAGCTAGAGCTGTTAAACAGAGAAACCCTATCTCAAAAACCCAAACAAACAGACACATAGCAATAGTTAATCTTATCCATATTATAGAATTCATTGTATTCTATAAGGGAACTATACAAACACCTGAATTTTGGGGTCTACCTTAAAGTTTGTTTGCTACCAAGAAATGTTTGAACTCTATTTCCCTGGAGAAGCTTGTACATTTATGCATCAAGAGAAATTGAGCATCACTATTTGTAATAGATAAAACCTTTAAAGAAATCAAAGTTTCATAGAGGATTGATTGTAATAATGTATTGTAGTCATAAAATAGAGTGTTTTGAGGAATGAAAATGAATGAAATGATAGCTACATGAAATGATATGAACCAATCTTAATAACATTATAGTGAGAGAGAAAACAAATGGGTCTTCCAAAGTACCTGTGTCATAACACTACTTCTATAAAGTTTATCCAGATGTAAATAGCTAAAAATGCAATTTATGGGAAAAATTAGGAAGGAAAGCAGAACAACAATAAGGGCAAATTTTGGCTGGAAGCTATATCTGCAAAGAGAGCAAAGGTAATACAATTTGGCATGGATTCATGATTCTCACAAATTGGATAGAGAGACAGTATTTCAGAAATATGTGATTTTTTTGTGGTCAGTATCAAATTCTAGGCCTCATGCATGCTAAGTAACTACTTTACAACTGTGCTATGTTCCCTGTCCCAAGACTGTTTCTGTATGTATTTTTAAAAACACCACCAACTCATTATTTAATAAAAACAAGTTTTAAAACTTGTTTGTTAATATACTTGCCCATTTTGGTGGGCTTTTTTGTGTTGAATTAAAGAGAACTGGAAACATTACAAATTTGCAAGATCATTCCTCTGCATTTTCTATCACTCAAAAAAAAAAAAAAGGCAAGGAAAAACGCTTTCCCATCGCTGTCTAAAGGTTCCCTTCTTAGTATTCAAATCCCAGAATAAAGAGAAATAAAAACTTCATTTTTAGAGGATAATAATTTCCCCCACCCTATTCTTAAATCTTCAAGTTCTTCCACATGGCTCTCCTTGGATCACATGTTTTAGGTAGTCTACTGACAGATACATATAATGGCTTAGCAGCATAATGCAGAATAAAATCATGTCTGTAAAAATTCATCACCTATGTGTTAATAGGAGATTTTCTCAGTGACACAGAAGTTCTTAAAACAAGTGAATTTAAAATCCAGAAACTTACACATAAAATAACAAAATCACAAAAATGCACCAGCCTGCAAGGTTGCTGTTGCTGCTTTCTAATGAAAGCAAGAGCACCGTGAACAGCATGTGTGTTATCAGCTGAGTTCTCTATACTAGCTAATTCAGAGCAGGAAAAGGAAGAGACAATTTTCCTATTGAGTGAGCTCATGAATTTTTAATAATTTCATTTCTATACTTCAGGTAATTAAAAGAGTTTAGTGAAATAATCCCACTAATTACTTTTCGCCACAGTGTTGTAAAACTATAGAATGGTTTTTTTGAGTCTAGCCATGCATAATGGCACATGACTATAATCACAGCATTCAGTTGGAGGCAAGAAGACTGATGAGAGTTGGAGGTCAGCCTGGGCTACACGGTCAGACCTATCTCATAGAACAATAACAACAAACTAACGAAAACAAAACAAAATGACCCTTTAAAAGAATCCTGAGTCATACATTCTTTTTTTCACTGAAAAAGAATTTTGTTCAAAGTATATAATGTTGCCATGTTTGATCATGGGATCTCAGTTAAAAACTGTGATTGTTTATTTTCTCTACATACACAGGAAATGCAGTTGTTTTGGCTTATGTACACTCTGAAAAATGTTAAATAATGTCTCCCTGTGGTTTAAGAGTCCTTTGATTGTTTCCAAGTTAGTTAGATTCTGAACCTTTCAAATAATAGTGATATGTCAGACAAACAGAGGGTAAATAATAAAACAAATTAGTAATTACTTGAGATTCTTCTATTTAAAAGCTTAACCCATCAACACAAGTAACTGTACATGAAGTGCAGTTAAAATACCTAGTTAGAAAACTAACTAGGCTTATGTCTGTTTCTATTGAAAAGTTATTTCCATCTAGCATGGTAGTGCACACCTCTAATCCTAACACTTAGAAGGCTGAGGCAAGAGGAGTGCTGTGCGTGTGAGACCAACCTTGGCTAGGGGTTCAGAAAAATCTATCTCTGCTTTAAATAGTTTGAACATAGCTCTTATACAGCCTGGCATGGTTGTTAAGATCTGTAATCTGCCCCCTTAGGAGGTTGAGACAAGAGGATCAGGAGTTTCACACCAGTATGGGAGCTCTCTTTATAAAAAAAAGCAACATTAACATCCTTGTACATCGTGATGTGATAGAGATCATCTATATCAAATATTCCTTAATGAAAAATATCCAAAAGCCACATTTATTTAGTGATTTAATACCGTATATAGATGCCAAACTGTCTTAGATAATTGGAAAGAATAGTTAAGTTACCATGCTCATTTTAACTTATGCCTACTGTGAGTGACAGTAGCCCAATAGTAGATTCAAGTGCCCAATTGGGAAACTAAAGGGTTACCTTCAAGTTCCAACCCTCTGTGACCTTGGACAATTGCTTTACCATCCTGAGACACAATTGCCTCTTCTCTAAACAAAACACCCAACCTTGAAATTCTTTCTTAGCCCTAACAATTTTGAACTTTTAATGACGCAATTTTCTTGTTTCTATGGTATCTGCATTGTACTTGGGAACGAGTGCCTCATTTTGCTTGGTTTATAGTTGAGAGTACACTAGATAAATATTGTCAGGTGAAATGCTTTAAATCTGAGTTACAATGATGATTTAAATCATTGGATTACATGGATATTAATATATAGTTAGAGTTTCCTTAGGTGGCTTTTGTAACAGCAGGTAATGTCAGCAATGTTCCTAATATTTAATGTCTTTCAGAGATTGATAGGATGAGCTAGGTGGAAGAAAGCTGATAGTACATGAATTTATTCATCTGTATCATTTATCAGAAGCTTGGCAGCACCCATCAGTATAATACACACTCACCGGGACAAATGTGTTATTTTTGTGTAAAATGGCTCCAAAGGTATTTTTCTTTGCCTCAAATTTCATCACACATTCCACAATCAAATTTACAAAAGAATTGTATAGTATAAATCTAGTAGAATGTCACATATAGACAAATCTTGGTTATTATTTCAGAGAAATCTAGTCTTCTTTATAGTATTAGAGAGAAAGTGAATGACCATAGTTAAAGGCATTCTCATGTGTCCAAACAAGTTGTTAAGTGGGATAGCAGGCAATTATAAATTTATTTGCACTGTTTCATAGAGTTACTGATTATTTTTTTTATCCATCAAATGCTTATAGTTAGACAGGTATCTGAGACTAGAATCAAGCAGATTGGATGTAAGACATGGCTTTATAGTTTTAGATTCTCTGGTGTTCCAGCACGCCATATGTGCAGGCAAGAGTTCAATACAGTGGCGCACAACCTGAGGCTGTGCTTTTTCAGTAAGAACTGCTTATAGAGTTTTCCCTTCTCTTGTATCTGGCAGTTTAGACTTCTGGTAGGTTTCCATAACACCTTAGATGATTTGGCTGGCTTAAGTATCCTAATATGTGCAAGCCTTAGCTCCCTGATCTCCTTTCTGGAAGACAGGAGTCCTGGTCCATGTTAGACAGTGAATATCTATACCACCAGCTCCCAAGAGAAAATGGTGCCACTGAGGAATGGGCTGTTTGGTAGATACTTTGAATATACAGTGGTAATCCAGCATTGCAGGAATCACATCCGTCTCTCCAACTCTACTTGGAGGTTCTGAGCAGTTTGTGCTTGTTTTCCTTCATATTTCACCCCATGAATTTTTCCCTCTATTACTTTGCTCAATCGTTTTGCTGTTATAAATGTCAGCCATAAATACAACTATGTTTTGAGTCTTGTGAATATTTCTAGCTAATCCCTGATCTTGAGGGTGGTTTTGTGGACCCCTACACATTGTACTATTTTTAAATTCTGAAATCCCAGTGTGTTTGTTAGCATTTAAAAATATATGAACTCTGAATCATTTCTATATTGAGATGTACCCATCTATTATGTACCCATAATTGAGATAATTATATAGTACATTAGAATTTTGAATCAAACAACAGTGAACTGAATTATAAAATGCTCTGGTGTGTTTCTCACATTCTAAAAGCTTTCCAAAGTAAAAATAATTAATTTTAAATTCCCTGGTTATCTATATTTCCTTGGAGTTCAGAAATGGGCAGGAGGAGGCCTAGGAAGGGTCATCTGTATACTTCAGATGTGGTAGAGTTTACGTCAGGAAAAAAAATAAGAAAATGTCCTAGGTTTAAATATAAGAACTATTATGTGTAACCTAATTACTATGCCCCCTCAGAACCAGACTCTGGTGCCTGAGCTCCTCTTCTGTGAAATGGAAATGATAGCAGTATTAAAATGATTGCTATGAAATTTAAGTACATTTACCCGTATAAAGGATTTAGCACAATGTTGAGCTCACAAGTTTTCCCCATTTCTGATATTGCTAACTAAGGGTAGGCCCTTGTACTGGCTAGTTTTGTGTCAACTTGACACAGCTGGAGTTATCACAGAGAAAGGAACTTCAGTTGAGGAAATGCCTCCATGGGATCTAGCTGTAAGCCATTTCCTCAATTAGTGATCAAGGGGGAAAGGCCCCTTGTGGGTGGGACCATCTCTGGACTGGTAGTCTTGGGTTCTATAAGATAGCAGGCTGAGCATGCCAGGGGAAGCAAGCCAGTAAAGAACATCCTTCCATGGCTTCTGCATCAGCTCCTGCTCCCTGACCTGCTTGAGTTCCAGTCCTGAACTTCCTTTGGTGATGAACAGCACTATGGAAGTGTAAGCTGAATAAACCCTTTCCTCCCCATCTTGCTTCTTGGTCATGATGTTTGTGCAGGAATAGAAACCCTGACTAAGACAGCCCTTATAACTTAACACTGAATGACTACTACAGCTTCCCTCAGATTCCCTTTAATCTGGTCAGCTATTTTTTTTCTTTTTTTTTAATTAGATATTCTCTTTATATACATTTCAAATGCTATCCCGAAAGTTCTCTATACCCTCCTCCCGCCCTGTTCCCCTACCCACCCACTGCCACTTCTGGCATTCCCTTGTACTGGGACATATAAAGTTTGCAATACCAAGGGGCCTCTCTTCCCAGTGATGGCCAACGAGGCCACCTTCTGCTACATATGCAGCTAGAGACATGAGCTCTGGGGGTACTGGTTAATTCATATTGTTGTTCCACCTATAGGGTTGCAAACCCCTTCAGGTCTTTGTGTGCTTTCTCTAGCTTCTCCATGGGGAGCCCTGTGTTCCATCTTATAGATGACTGTGAGCATCCACTTCTGTATTTGCCAGGCACTAGCATAGCCTCATATGAGACAGATATTCTGGTCAGCTATTGTGGTAATAATTTTTACTTGCTTTCTCCCACCCCCCAAACAATCATTTGTTAGTACATTCAAGGAAATACCCTCTGCTCAACTTTCAAGGCTCATATTCTACCATAATCCTCATTTCTTTATATCAATTGTCCACTCTTCCACACTAGGGGCTTTCAAACTTAAGCATTGACCAAAGTCATTTAGATAGTGTGGTAAGGCAGAGTTTGCTGTCCTCTCTCTTTGTTTCTGGTTGTGATAGTTATTCTTGGTTGTTAGCTTGCATGAATCTGGAATCAAGGAGTGGAAAAAGGAATGGTTCTATTCACTATCACCCCTAGTGACTCACTAGGAAAATTTTTGCTTCCTGATCCCATGACCTTAAGTTCTGCCAGCTTAGAAGTTTTGGTCCCAAAGGTGGGGGTGCTCCTACCAGGAGACACAACAAATATTTTATTGAGCTGGAAGTTCAGACTTCCACCTGTCCACTTTGGCCTTAAGCTGACAGGTTCAGAAAGGAATAAGAGTGTTAGGAGGGATAATTTATCCAGATTACCAAGAGGAAATTGAATTGCTTCTTCACAATGGAGGTAAGGAAAATTATATTTGGAGTGCAAGAGATCCTTCAGGGTATCTCTTGGTGCTACAATGTCTAGTGATTAAAGTCAACAGGAAACTACAACAACCCAATCTAGGCAAGATGAAAAATGGCACAGATCCTTCAGGAATGAAGGTATTGGTCACTACTCCAGGAAAAAGGCCTAGACATGCTGAGGTGCTTGCTGACAGTGGAGGAAATACAGAATGGGCAGTGTAGGAAAGTAATTAAAAATGCCAGCAAAAATGAGGATTGTAGTTGACACAAAAGTCAAATTTAGTTAAGAATGTGTTCATATAGATATTTATACTCTTTCCTTGATTTCTTTATCATGTAAAATAAATTAAGAGAATATCAGTAATTATCATATGTAAGTTTGAGATATCTTCAGAATGTCCCTCAAAGGGCATCACCACCTAGTCTAAAATATATTATTTGATTATTGCTGTATGAGAGATAGTCATATCATGTCATACATAATTATGTGGTTATTACTTCCATTTGGAAATTGAGTATAACATAAGGAGATATGACTGTGTGTCAAGTTGACAAGGGGTGGACTTGTGATGGCTATAAAGGACATGGAAGAAAGAAGCTTGCCCTCTGCCTGTTTGCTCTTACTTTTGCTAGCAAGTCCATTCCTTCACTGGCATAAGATCCTACTTCTTTGAGATTCTGGCATATCATAAAGACAGTGGAGACATCCATCCTTGTGGACTGAACAACCACTGGATTCTTGAACCTTCCATTAGTAGACATACATTGCTGTGTTAGCTGAATCACAGCCTGAAAGCCTGTAATTCTCTTTCTCTCTGTATTTCTGTAATATCTGTTCTTCCAGAGAACCTGTGGTGGTTTGAATATGCTTGCCCCATGGGAAGTGGCACTATTAGGAGGTGTGGCCTTATTGGAATAGGTGTGGCCTTGTTGGAGGAAGTGTGTCACTGTATAGGCTCCCTTTAAGAGCTCCTACTGCTCAAGGTTTGCCCAGTGTGGAAGAGTCAGTCTCTTCCTGGCTGCCTTCAGATCAGGATATAGAACTCTCAACTCCTTCTGCAGCATACAAGTCTGCCTGGGTGATGCCATTGTTCCCACCATGATGATGATGGACTGAACCTTTGAAACTGTAAGCCAGTCCCAATTAAATGTTGTCCTTTATAAAAGTTGCCTTGGTCATGGTGTCTCTTCACAGCAATAAAACCCTAAGACAAATCCTTATATATATATCTCACTTTTTCAGAGCCACTACTATATCTGGTTATAGTGGTGAACACCTGTAATCCTGGAACTTGAGAGTCTGAGGCAGGAGGATCAAGAGTTCCTGACTACCTTGAACTATGTACAAAATTGTGGTCTTTTGGCTTATTAATAATTCTGTTAGTTCATTCTCATTCTTTCTCCTCACACTCACCTATCCTATTGTCTTTGCTTACAACTTCTTTGCTAGCTCAGACTGCATCCAGTCAAGCTTAAAATCCTATCAATTGTTTCTGGTTTTCAAATTAGTATTATTTAATATAACTTACATCACAGTTTAACTCTATATCTATTATTTGCCCTTATCTAATGAATATGACTTGTATGTCTAACAATATAATTTTTGGTGCTTAAGCTTTTTAAATATTTTTTATTTTCAACAGACATGGTGTATTTGTACATACTTGTATGATACTGTGTGTCATTTCAATATATATACAATCTGTAATGATCTGGCTAGGGCAATTTGCATATCTATCACATCAAACATTTGCTATTGTGCAGAAGTTATGCTAATCTCCTGTGTATCATTTTTATCTTAGTATGTGTACTGACAAAGTGAGCATAATGCAAATATTTTGTGGCAAGTATATTTTCTTCGCATTTTGCTCATAATAAGTCCAGCACTAGATTGAATATATATATATATGTATATATATAAAATTAAATGTATATTATTTAATAATTATTTAACTGGTTGGTTTCTGTGGCCAGTTAATACATTTTGATGGTAAGATCATGTTCTTTTTTTTTTTTTTTTTTTTTTATTTTACCACTAAGCAATGATGAAGGAAAAAATTGCAGAGCTATCTTCAGCCTCAGAAGTCACACTCCAACTCTTATGCCTATGATGTGAATGTTACCTGCCATGTCTTTCCAAATCTGTATTCATCTTAATGCACTCAGAATTACAGGGCAATGATTATTCCAGCAGATTCTACATAGAACACTGTTCATGATTGCAGCTCTGTACTTAATGGCAAATGGCAGCTGATTGTTTTGCTCTGCCTTAAAGTAGGAAGCACGCCGTAAAAAACAATTTGATGCTGACTGCTGCTTCTGAAGCTTTGTTATACTTCAAGTGCCTTCAACATTTATGGCTCCGGCAGACAGTTGAGAGACATACAACGTTTTATTTCACTCTGTATTAAAGGCAGTATTCGTTGCTTCAACCTGCTGCTGCTACTAAACAGAAGATGTGGCTGGCTCTTTACGGATTTCAAATATGAATATCTAGCTTAATTTATGACTGTTTGGGTTGTGGTTTTCATAAAACATTTAATATAAAATTGAAAGATGTGAAGTCATTCATGAAGCTTGAGTATTTGTTTTTATATTTGCCATCAATGTAATAAAGCTCACAGTGACTAGAAAAGGTACATGAATACCCCACTGAAGAACAATGGCATGCTCTCAATGATTTCTGAATAGGTTATTTGCAAGATGGGGATTGTTTTAACTGCAATAAAGCAAAGGAGCTTCATTTTAGCTCCCTGTGTCTTCTGACTGGAAAATCCCGAATTTTGATGGCATTTATTTAATTGTTAAGTCTTGAAACTTCAAATGTTCAAAAATAATATGTTGAGATATGTTTTTATAAAATACATAAATAAGAACACAGTAGCAATCTGGGGGCATAGCTCAATGCTTGAGTGCTTGGCTAGTATTCACAAAGTCCTGCATTCAATCTCCAGGTCTGGGAAACAGACAAACAAAACAATAGTGGCATAAAAATAGGAAGCATTGTTATTGCTTCATAAAGTAATGTTGGCTTTGTAGTGATTTAAAAGGAGAGCTTTCTTTCTTTTTATCATTTACTAAAGAGTCGAGTTGATCAGCTCATGGGTTGTGGAATTGCAAAAGACAATGCTGCCACATGGATGGTTCAGGCAAATGTTCAGTGTTTGCTGATAGAATCCTGCCCACTAGGTCATTTACAGCTCTGTACATAAATGCAGAGTCTAGAGACACTCTGGTATTGTGTGGTGACTGTCAAAAACTGGAAGGAGGAAAAGACTTTTCCTTAGCTTGGAGCCACACGGGAAGATTCTGTCTGCTCCCATAAATGAGAAGGTAACATGGACTTATGGGTTATTTTTCTAAATAGGTGCCTGTATTCCTTCAAATATCATCTCAAAAATTTGCCATACATTTAAAATATAATTATGGTGTTTTATAATAAGAGCTATTAGCCCTTATTTATGCTTTTCACTTTGCATGTATTTAGAAATTGAATCCTGACCATAACTCTATGATAAAGGGAGGATTATTAGAGCTCAAAAATATCCTAAAGCCACTGATTAAGAAATGACATTCCAAATAGAAAATATAAACAAGAGCTTGTATTAAGTAGAAGAAGGTGAGTAAAAAGAGATAAGATTTAGTATGTGTGTCAGACCCACAAAGTCATGCTCCCACTTTAGAAATTATAAAACTGAGCTACAGAGGTCATTTCAACTTCTTATAGGGAACATCTTCATAGGTTGCTGACCACTGATATCTTAAGAATTCTGTTGTATTAGAAAAGCATATTTGAGGTTAAAAAAAAAAAACAAACCACAATCCTTTCTTTTCCTCACTAAATTATGTCTAGCTGTTGAAACCATATGACGATAAAGAAATTACTACCATTTACTTGATGACAGTATGTTCTAATTGGAGACAAAGTATATGGAAGAAAATTAGCAGCCTTCTCAAGTGCTTGCTTTCTCAAACCTGAACATATAAATTGTTACAATCTAAAATGAAGAAAAAAGCAAATGTCAGTCTGTTGCTCACAATCACACTCCTCCAGCAGGGGGTTAAAGCAGACCTCCTGGGCTACTAATTATAGTATTAACAAAGGAAAACTGGGTCCTCTCTAAAGCATAGATTCCCATTTAATTTAGGCCTTGGAGATGGTGATAAATACAATAACTATGTATTTAAGAATATGAACTACAGAGTGATATTGAATTGCATTCAAATCCCAAAGCCATTGCTAAGTCTATCCCCTATGTTGGGTCAATTCATCTCTTTTGGCAACAGCGTCTTCATTTGTAAAGACAGGGAAAGGGTAGGTAATTATATGATACCAAATCATAGCAAATACTTATGAAGATTATTTGAGATTTCATGCATGTAAAATGCTCACTCCAGGAAAATACCTCAAAGCCACTGATTAAGAAATAGCATTCAAAATAAAAAATGTAAACAAGAGTTTGTATTGTGCACATGAAGGCGACTAACAAGAGCTAAGACTAGAAACGAATCAGTATGGGTGGCTGGCCCACAAAGTCATGGGATTGGTGAGATGGTTCAGTGAGTAGAGGCAATTGTTTCTAGGCCTGACAACCTGAGTTCAATCTTTGGGACTCACGGGATGGAAGGAAGGAGCTAACTGCCACAAGTTAACTGCTGGCCTTTGTATGTATGAACCCTCCCTCCCACAAAAATGTGACTCCCCCCCCAACAATTAAAGTGTCAGTTTTAATATGGACAGACAAGTGAATTCATTTGGCCTGATTCTGGAATCATTTCTTCCCAGATACACTACCAGCACTGGTTACGTCTGTTAACATATTCCATTTTTATTGTTTTATAATTATGCAATTATAGTTACAATAAAAATTCTCATTTAGATTTTATATCTTGTACTGAAACCTGAAAGTATTATCTATTAGATTTGACTGTGAATCTACAGTCATTGAAGAACAGTCATTGTTACCCTGACATTCTGAATTATTCCCCAGAGTCAGATAATGCAAAGGAATAAAATTCAAATGAAAGTGGTGTTTGGAGAAAAGGTTGATTTATGGAGAAAAGAAAAAAATATGTTTCAGCACCTGGACTTTCAGAGATCAGGAAAGCTTGCACCCTTTGACAAGAGGTCCATCTTTGAAGTAACTCTAGGCTAACAGCTAGGTCCAAACCTGAGGAGTTGATCTGAAGTCTATTAAGTCCGGAAAGTAGAGGGTGGGAAGCAGAGAGAACAAATGAACCATAAATGCAGGGACAAAGCAGTGGGTTGAAAACAGTAACAGATAAAGAGCTAAAGCTGGAGCTGGGACTTAAGCTGCATAAACTGAAGGAGAGATTTTTAGAATTGTATTGGGTGCTGTCTTAGGGTTACCATTGCTTTGATGAAACACCATGGCCAAAACGCAAGTTGTGCATGTGGAGGTTGTTCAGCTCATACTTCTACACTGTAGTCCATTAACAGGGCAGGAACCTGGAGACAGGAACTGATATAGAAGCCATGCATGAGTGCTGATTACTGGCTTTGCTCCTCATGGCTCGCTCAGTTTGTTCTTTTATAAAACCCAAAGCCTAGGGATGGTAACATCCACAGTGTCATCAATCCCTAACTAAGAAAATACCTGACAGACCTGCTTACATTCAGAAATTATGTAGGCATTTACTCAGTTGAATTGCCATCCTTTGTAATGATTCTCGTTTGTGTCAACTTGATATAAAACTAGCCAGCACAGGAGCATATGTCAGAAGTTAGGTGTGGGGGAAGCAATAGTAACTTTGGTGCAGATGGCATGGGCAGGTGGTTTCATGGCTTAATCTGAAGTTCTGTAAAAAAAAAAAAGAGTGATATGAATTGGAGGTTCTTCATAAGCCTTAAATAAAAGCACAGAGAAATAAAGGTTTTGGCCTTGCCCATGAACTGTGGATGCTTGAAGAAGGAACTCTTTACTCACAGGCAGAGATTGAATGCAAGCATTGTTCCTGTGAATCATTCTTATACTACATTTTATGCCTGAAAAGATTTACCAGTGTAAATCTCAGTGTAAATTAAGCTGGAGAGAAGCTCTGTACTTAAGAGTACTTGCTGTTCAGAGGACATGGGTTCAATGTCCTAAATATTTCAGATTTGTGTCCCCACTTCCTGCCATTGTCCCAAGAAAAGAATGAGTGTGTCAGTCAAGTTCTTACTGATGGTTTTTGAAATATTTGGCCTAATAGGAAAATAGCTACCTAAATTATGATACATCAACCAGATGGAATTACAAAGTTTATAAAAAAAAGATAAAAGAAAAATGAATTAAAATGGAAAACTAAATTGAATAAAAGAGAAAATAGCATATGATTTTCAGTTGCATCCATAACTGTGTCTTTAAAAATACGTTGATAAAGACTGGAAAGAAACATGAATAAACAAGAAAACAATATTGATATAGTGTAGATACAGGTAATTTTTTGAAATTTTACAATGTGTTGCTTTGACACAATGCTTTTATTTCATTTTTAAAATGTATGAACACTTATGATGAAAAGTTTGAGTGGTAAATAACCGTGAAAAGGAAAAAGCAAAAGTGGATCATTCAGTTTTTATCAACCTTCATTTACTCATCCAGTTTTGTATGATCATTGAAGAGTACAATCCTGTCTCTTTCCAGGTGATAAATGCCATGACTTTAGGTGCTGGCCTTCATGTTGAGACAGCATTTTAATGGATATTTCAGTCTAACCAAATATTCCCAATCCTCCAGCCTCCACTCTAAAGTACTGGGATTATAGATATGCTCTAATACATCCAGCTCAACTCTGCTTTAATAGCTATCAAATCATTTAAAAAAATATATTACCACCAGAGGTGTTGGCATATGCATCAATTCTACCACTCAAGAGGCAGAGGAGGCAGTTGTCTGTGTGGTCAAGGCCAGCCTGGTATACATAGTAAGTTCAAAGATAGCCAGGACTATGTAGTGAGTCCTTGTCTCAAACAAAAACAAGTCCAACAAATAAAAAATATTACATTTTAATGTATGGTGGGGGGTATTTCACAGGATGTGTGTGAGGGTCAGAAGACAAGTTGTGAAAGCAGGTTCTCTCCGGTTCAGTTCTGGGTATGAGCCTTGTCAGCACACTCCTTTACTGGCTGAGCCTTATTGCCAGCCCATAACTCTCATCTTGAATTTCAGCCTTCTTTCCTGAACTTTATACTTTCATGTTCATGTTTATTGGTTCTTCAGTTCAAAACTTCATAGTTACCATGCAAGTAAACTGAATATCTGTCATTTTGTTGGATTTGTTAAATGCATGCAAAAGAATATTTTTTAAAGTATTCAATTGGAGTTTGTGATATTCAGAAATAAAGAATAAATGGGTAATATGCAGAACCTGAAAAGAAAAAAACAAAACAAAACAAAACAAAACAAAGCAAAACAAAACAAAACAAAAAAAATAGCCACCAAACTTGGAATTTTATCACCTTCTATCATCTTCCCATTTGGTTAATGGCAATTCAATTGGTCATTCGGGTGAAATCCTTTGCTTCTTCCTTTCCCTAGCAGCAAGAGCAATTTGTCTACTTCATCCATTCTATTTCTGGAATATGCTCATAATCTTTCCTTCCACCTTCATTGCACTTGTCCTTAACCTCCACCCCCACTGGACTCTTGTAGTAGCTTGTTTTTGTTCCTAATCTTCATATGTTGTGCTACAAGCCCCACATTGCTGTTAAAAGAATTCCATTTTTATTTTGTTTTAATTTTTGGCAGGGTCTCCACATATAGCACAGACTGGCCTTGAATTTGCAATCTTTCTGCCTCTTTTTCCAAGTGCTGTGATTACAGGAGCACACCATTATTAAGAATAAAAAATTAAGAATATTTGTGGTGCTGGGGTAAAACCCAGAGCCTCACATACTCCAGGATGTCAAGCTTTTGACACAACATTCTTTTTCTAAAAATATCTGCATATATTTAAGTCCAAACATTTCATGTGCATGGCTTTTAGATATTTTTTTAATCACCTAGTCTTGCCAGAGTCACATATAAGAAGTCTGCACTTAACCTAAATGTCTATAATTCCTGTTTGGAGCAAAGTCAGTTCCTTTAACACCCCCTAGTCTCTGTCTTCTGTGGTTCTTAAGTGCAAAGTGTCCTTTTACTTGTTCTGTAATCAACAAAATCCTTACCTTTCACAACCCAACTAAACTGCCATCTTTCTTTGAAGCCAATTTTATCTGCTTCACTGGAAAGTAATTGTTAGTAATTATTCCTCCTTTCCTGTTCCTACAGCAGACTATTTGGGATTCTTCTGTAGCACCTATTCCAAACCCCCTCTATCAGAAAGATGTGTTCTTGTGGCAGTGAATATAAGCAGATTTTAGGTGCCTTGAAGACAGTGTTATAGTGACTGCTGTGTGCATGGGCATTGGACATACTCTTTGGGAGAGGATTTAATTCCTAGACTGGAATTATCTTTCATTGCCTCTTTTCACAGCTACAATGACCCAGGATGCAGTCTGGTTATAAACCAACCTTTACTTTGGAGAACTATATTTTATTTTATTTTATTTCTAATGATAGAGTCATAGCTGTGAGTGTCCTGGAACTAGTTATGTATGTCAGGCTGGCCTCAGAGATCTACCTGCCTCTGCCTCTTGAGTGTGGGACTCTAGAAAACTGTTTTTAACCAAAATATGTTTTGTTGTCCTCTGATGTGGAGAAAAGTGTAGAAGCCAAGTCTCAGACCCATATATCTTCTCTTTTCTAATGAACATAGCCTAAGTTTAGGCAAGCCAGAAGTAGTAGCAGCAAACTGGACTTCCTTAAGGGATTGAGAAATCCATCTGTTGAAATCTCATTGTCGTCTATCAGGCAGTGTGTTGCCCTGGGCAGCCAGCCTCTGTTAACTTCTTACTAATTTTAGGGTTTTTTTTTTCTTCTCAAAAAGTTTCATGGATTACTTTTAGACTATATAGAAAGCATGGAAAAATCCACAATAAACTTAGACATTCTCATTGGCTCAAATGTTAGGGAACACAGGTTCTTATGATTTTGCTGTTAATTTACTATGGAATATTGGATAAGTGAAATAAGCTTTTCTTTTGGCTTATTTCTTTTAGTTTGTCAAAATGATAAGGTCAAACCAAGTCATATCCAAACTGTTTTTTATGCTGTGATATTGTATGGTGTGATTGTGATAAGGCCTCCCACAATAAGCTCTTATGTGAACAAATGAATAAAAATGATTAAGTATTTAAAAGTGTGGCATGGTTATAAAGATTGAATACATTTACATAGAATAAGGTATGGTGAAGTAGAGAGTAAGAGGAACATATTTCAACCAAGAACATAATTTCTGTGTTTAACTTTGTGTTTTAGAATAAATTCTGAAATGGTTTCTGAAATCCCAGGATATGTGTAATTATTTTATTACTTCTTTTTTTTTTCACCAAGAGAGAGCCTTAGTGGCCCTGGCTGTCCTGGAATAGGATCAGACTGGCCTGGAATTTACACTGATCCTTCTGCCTCTGCCTCTGCCTCTGCCTCTGCCTCTGCCTCTGCCTCTGCCTCTGCCTCTGCCTCTGCCTCTGCCTCTGCCTCTGCCTCTGCCTCTGCCTCCCAAGTGTTGGGTTTAAAAGTCATGCATCTCTGTACCTGGCTTTATTATTCATTTCTATAATTTTTATTTTTCTCATCTTTTTCTTCAATGAGAGAAGTAAAATGAAAGGAGGAGATAAATTTTTCATTCATGAGAAGCACACACGCACGCACACACACACAGGGGGCATAGGGGAGAGTTCCTAATTTAATCTTCACAGCAACCTGTCAGAAAATTGACTTTATTTATATCTTTATGGATAAAAAAAACCCCTGAGTTTCAGAAAATTCATCAAATTCACTTTTTTTTAGTAAGGCTGAGAGCCAGCTATTTATTGCAAAACCCTGATTCCTTCTGCTACTCTGCCACTCCCAGCCCTAGTATATATACTTCCCAGAGACATTCTTTTCATACTATTTCATGGTGAACAACAACTGAGATCTTCCGAGGTTTGGAGTTGAGGAACTAGCGATTTTTATTTACTGAACTGGATGGTTTTGTGTGTCAACTTGACACAGGCTGGAGTTATCACAGAGAAAGGAGCTTCAGTTGGGGAAATGACTCCATGAGGTCCAGCTGTAAGGCATTTTCTCAAGTAGTGATCAAGGTGGGAGGGCTCCATGTGGATGGTGCCATCCCTGAGCTGGTAGTCTTGGGTTCTATAATAGAGCAGGCTGAGCATGCCAGGGGAAACAAGCCTGTAAGTAACATCCCTCCATGGCCTCTGTATCAGCTCCTGCTTCCTGACCTGCTTGAGTTCCAGTCCTGACTTCCTTTAGTGATGAACAGCAACATGAAGTGTAAGCTGAATAAACCCTTTCCTCCCCAACTTGGTTCTTGGTCATGATGTTTGTGCAGGAATAGAAACCCTGACTAAGACATTTACAATAAGCTTTTACTTAATAAGGTTATTTAAAACCTGGATACCTTGTGTATGATTCCTGTACCTTCTCCTGGAGATCCTAAGATTACATGGAATCTGTATTCAGAAGTGGGAGGTTTCTCATAGTGCCCTGGCATATGGCCTTTACTGTTCATATTCATCATCAAAACTAGCAAAAACAAAAACAAAACAAAAACAAAAAAACTCAATACACACAGCTAGTAGCTGAAATAATACAGAATAATTATGGAAGTGACATCCCATTAACTTTTTCATATTCTATTATGTTCTATTAAATAGAGGAAATTTACTGAGCATTCCTACAGTCAGGGTAAGGGAATTACACAAAAGTATGAACCTCAGGAGGCAGAGATCACAGCACAGCATTTGAATCTTATTGTCTCAAGCACTATGTAGCTGTCAAAAAGAATGAAGAAGCTAGTTACTGTCATGGCATAATTTCTAGTACATGCTGTTAAATTAAGAAGCAACATATAAAAGAGTGTCTATAGAGCATTCTCCTTTATAAAAGTAAAGGAAATGTTAGAACTTCGGTATGTCATTTGTATAAAGAAATACAAAAAGAAGAGAATAAATGGTAAAATGATTTGTTACATGTATGGTACAGTTGTGAATGAGATTTACATAACGGGAAAATCAGAATATGTCGGATGAGAGGGGAGTAACCCCTGTCTGACTATGCCTTTTTATATAACATTGACACTTAATAACATAGTAAGGTTTCACATGCTTTCAAATTAAATAATTAAAATCAATCATCTTGGAGGTAGAGAGAAAGGAAAGGCCTAAAACGGAGTACAGAGAGTAGCAACTATGCATGACTGGACTGCAAATGTACAATATAACTATAGTATAACTGAATCAGGTGAGGAAGAAAATACTGATGTGTTAGGTGGACTACAATGTGTCTTCTAACAATTTGGTAAATCACTTGTCTTATATGTGCTTTTGCTTAGGAGTAGGATAATCAAGTTAAAATGAAGCCATCTGGTCAGGACCTGTGGTAGTTTGGATGAGAAATGTTCCCAGTAAGTTCATTTATTTGAACATGTGCCCCCAATCCAGTTTGACTTAGGTCCTTATAAAAAGGGGAAAAAATTGGACATGGAGCCAAACATGAATAAAGCAGATGCTGTGAAGGGAGAGAGGTAGGTAAAGATGAAGGAAGAGATTGGAGTGAAACGTCTATAAACCAGGAACCAATTAGAAGCTAGAATCCATGGAACAGATTCTACTTCATGGCCCACAGAAGGATTCAACATAGTCAACATGTGGATTTTAAACTTGTTTGTTTGTCTGTCTTACTTTTAGATGATGTTTTTCTTTTATTGAAGATAAATTTATTATCATACAATATATTCTGATTATGTTTCCCATCCCCCAACTCCTCCAAGATCCTCCCCACATCCCCTCCCAACTGAATCCACACCCTTTCTGTAGCTCCTTAGAAAATAAACAGGCATCTAAAGAATAATAAAATAAAATAAAACAAAAAACAAACAAGCCAGAACAGGACAAAACAAACAGTCCCTCTCTCTCTCTCTCTCTCTCTCTCTCTGTGTGTGTGTGTGTGTGTGTGTGTGTGTGTGTGTGTGTGTGTGTGTGAGTGGTTGTAACAAAAGTAGAGAGGAGAGCATGAGAGAGAAAGGAGAGATCCCAAAAGAAGAGGACAAACACTGATTAATGGAATGTGTGTAACACAAAAGTGGAAGTTGAAATTAGAGGAAGAAGAGACCACGTTTTTGGGCTCCGGACATTCGGGCACCTTCCCTGCCAGAGAAGAGGTGTCCGCCCTGCCTGGGAGGGCTTTGCCACAGCATCTGGGGAGCCATCTTGGTTCCCGGATTCCGCCGAGACTAGTCTGCCCAGGTGAGAATGTGGACTGCAGAGGCTAACAGCTTCTGGGACAGGCAGAAGCCACAGAGCTTCTGAGGCAGACCCCATTTTGGGCTCCAGACATCCGGGCAACTTCCCTGCCAGAGGAGAGGTGTCCGCCCTGCCCGGGAGGGTATTGCCAGAGCACCTGGTGGAGCCATTTTGGTTCCTGGATCCCAGCAAGACTAGTCTGCACAGGTGAGAGTGTGGACTACAGAAGCTACAGAGATTCTGGGACAAGCCCTGTTTCGGGCCTTCATCTTCTGTCAGGAGGCAGGTCCGAACGCCAGATATCTGTCCACCTTCTCTGGAAGAGGAAAGCTTGCCTGCAGAGAGTGCTCTAACCACTGAAACTCAGGAGAGAGCTAGTCTCCCAGGTCTGCTGATAGAGGCTACCAGAATCACGAGAGGAACAAGCTCTAACAAGAGACAACTATAACAACTCACTCCAGAGATTACCAGATGGCAAAAAGCAAATGTAAAGATCCTACTAACAGAAACCAAGACCACTCACCATCATCAGAATGCAGCACTCCTACCCCACCTAGTCCTGGGCACCCCAACACCCCCGAAAAGCAAGACCCAGATTTAAAAGCATATCTCATGATGATGGTAGAGGACATCAAGAAGGACTTTAATAACTCACTTAACGAAATACAGGAGAACACTGCTAAAGAGTTACAAGTTCTTAAAGAAAAAGAGGAAAACATATCCAAACAGGTGATGGAAATGAACAAAACCATACTAGACCTAAAAAGGGAAGTAGACACAATAAAGAAAACCCAAAGTGAGGCGACGCTGGAGATAGAAACCCTAGGAAAGAAATCTGGAACCATAGATGCCAGTATCAGCAACAGAATACAAGAGATGGAAGAGAGAATCTCAGGTGCAGAAGACTCCATAGAGAACATCGGCACAACAATCAAAGAAAATGGAAAATGTTCTCTGGGGGTGTAGGGGTTGCTTCCAGATGACCTATGCGTACTCTACAGTCACTTATTCTCTGCACTTTGACTAATTGTGGCTCTCTGTGGTAGCCTCTTATCTTCTGCAAAAATGAAACTTCTTTGACGTGAGTGAGAGCTGCACTTACCTATGAGTATAAGGATAAATACTTAGAAGACGGTTACTTGGAATTCATCTTAAATTACTAAACTGGTAGCCATAGATTCTCCTACAGGGTCCATGACTGCTGCAGCCTTGAGTTTTTTTGGCTAGGATTACAGTACCAGGCATGAATTCCCTCCTGTTGAATTGGCCTTAAGTCCAATCAGACAGCTATTGGTTGCCCTCAAAGCTTTAGTGCCACTATTGCACTCTTAGGTCTACTTTGCAGGGCCAGTCATTATTTTGGTTTGCAGTCTTTAAAGCTGAGTGTTCATAACTTTGCTCTCCTGGCAGTTTGAAAAACACCTTCCAACATTATGAAAGCTATCAGTGAAGGAGGAGGCTTTCTAGAACAGTATGAGTTTGATTTTTCCATGTTTTGTAATTGAAGTATGTGGTGTTTTTAGCAGTAGGATCTTACCATCAAGATCTGCCAGACAACCAATAACAATGGCAATAGCCTGTATCGTTTTGGGGGGTCTCTTGAAGGAGGCATCCCTCCTCTAGCAGTAGGGGTTTTGTTTGTCTATGGCTTTTGAGGAGTGTTATACCCCCGTGTGAGGTAACTCCAATTAAAAATATATTTTATAAAACATAAATATGTAAGTATATATTTTATATAAACATGTGATATATATTTTATAAATATGTAAAATATGTATAACACAATATGTATAATGCATGATGAAGTAGTATATTTCCTATAGCTTTTTCAAACAACCACAGTGTATTTAGGCTTCTTCCCTCCTCTCTCTCTACTTTACCCTCTCTTTCTTCTCTACTTATTTCTCCCTCTCCCTGTTTTTCCCCTTTTCTTCCTTCCCTCTCATAACACTTGTATTTTGTGCTTTCCTTTATAGGTCTTTCTCCCCACCTCCCACAGAGGCTCCTTCCTAATTTCCTGGCTTCTACGGTTACTCCAAATTATATATTCAAACCTTAAGATTCAAGTTAGGATCTGCATAAAAGAGAGAACAGGCAGTGTTTATCTTTCTGGGTCTGTGTTACCTCATTCAGTATAATAATTTCCATTTCTATCCTTTTACCTGAAGATCTTATGATTTATTTTTTCTTTACAGCTGAATAGAATTCTATTGTATGTATGTACAATACTTCCATTATCTATTCATCAGTTGATGGACATGTAGGCTGCTTCCACTTCCTAGTTATTGTGAATAGAATGACTAGGAATAAGGTTGAGCCAGTATCTCTGTAGTAGGATGCTGACTCCTTTAGGTATACGCACAGGTGCAGTACAACTGTGTCATATGGTAGATCTATGTTTAGTTTTCTAAGGAATCTTCCCCCCCCACCCCACAGTAGCTGTACTGGTTTTCATTCCCACAAACAGTATAATGTTCCTTTTTCCCCAAATCCTTGCCAGCGTTTGTTGTCATTTTCATTCTTAATCTTGGCCATTCTGAATGGAATAAAATGAAATCTCAAATTACTTTTAATTTCCATTTCCTTGATGGCTCAAGATGCTGAACAGTTTTTAGAGGTATTTTGTAGCCATTTTTTATTTCTTCTTTTGAGAACTCTTTGTTCAAATAGAGCCCATTTTTAATTGAGTTGCTCTTTTTATTTTTTTTTAATTTTTGAGTTCTTTGTATATTTTGGATATTAATCTTCTATTGGATGTCTACTGGCAAAGATTCTCTCCCATTCTGTAAGCTTCTTTACGTGATTGATCACTTCCTTTGTTGTATAGAAACTTTTTAGTTTTTTTAAAAGATGTATTTATTTATTTATTATATGTAAGTACACTGTAGCTGTCTTCAGACACCCCAGAAGAAGGCATCAGATCTCATTACGGGTGGTTGTGAACCACCATGTGGTTGCTAGGATTTGAACTCAGGACCTTTGGAAGGGCAATCAGTGCTCTTAACCACTGAGCCATCTCTCCAGCCCTGAAACTTTTTAGTTTTATGAGGTCTGATTTATCAATTGTTACCCTCTCATTTGATCCCTGCAACTGATTAAACTAAAAATATCTGTAATTTTCCATACATGCTTAAGGACTTGAGTTCAAATTCTTTTAAATGTAAAAGATTCTTAACTCAAAGCAGATTATTATCAGGTGAATGGTCAAACGGAATATACACAAAACATACTTCCACAGTAATCTTCCACTAAAATTATGAATGACATCTTTTTCACTTGATTCTTTCAGAATTTTGTTTGTAGTTTATTCATTTTCACTTCTCCTCCAACCCCTCAAAGAACCATCTTCCATTCCCCATTTATCCAACTTTGTGTCCTAATTAAAAAAAAAACCAAAATAATGAATACAATTTGAGTTTTGCATATACTCTTGTGTGTGTGGCCCTCCACTGGAGTATAGGTCAGCCTACCAAGAGCCTACCTTATGTTTTGTCTATTCCTTCCTTCCTTCCTTCCTTCCTTCCTTCCTTCCTTCCTTCCTTCCTTCCTTCCTTCCTTCCTTCTTTCCTTCCTTCCCTCCTTCCTGCTTGCCTGCCTGCCTGCCTGCCTTCTTTCCTTTCATTTTATTTAAGACAGGGTCTTTCTATGTAGCCCTGGTTGTCCTGGAACTCACTATGTAGCATAGACTGGGCTCAAACTCACAGAGATCTGACTGCCTCTGCCTACTGAGTGCTGGAATTAAAGACGTGTCCTACCATACCTTGATCTTAGTTTTCTTTGCAATGTTCTGGTGACTTCCCCAGTGAAGATTATGTGATGGGTTACTTACTGGTGGTAAGAAATGCCTCTGAGATGGGAAATGTAAGGCCAGCAATTCCCAGCACCTTATTTCAGGTTCTCTGCTCCACACATGATCACTGAAATAGAAATTCTGAGTAGTCTGAGCCATATGTATTTCTACTCTTGAATGAGGAGTATGCGTGATTAGTAAAAAAAAAAAAATAGCTGAATAATTCTCTGAAGTCATCTTGAGGGTTTTGTTGCTAGTGGCAGCAAGACCAACATGCCATGGAGAGTGAGTGATAACTACATGGAATGGCATACTTTGCATTGCACGTATATATATTCTAAAGAAAACTGCATTGAAAAGGATGACATTCATAATTTTAGTAGGAGATTTCTGTGGATGTACACTTTGAATATACTTTGAGTATATTCAGTTTGAGCATCCACCTGATAATACTCTGCCTACATTAAGAAATTCTCTCCTATAAAAACCACATTTTTGTTTGTTTGTTTTAAAATTAGCTGATGATAAGCATGATGTAAAAAGATCTAATTCAGAAATGAGTGGAGTATTTTAGGGACATTTTTGTACCTGTGGGTAATGAGAGGAGAAAGAGTTCATGCTGGCTAATGTATGGATCAGCATAAAAGAATTTTATTATGAATACAGGAGTTCACGATAAAAAAAATTTTGGAAATTGTTGCACAGGAAGTTAAAGCCTTGCAAATTTGTAAAATACCAGCTAATTGAATTCTCTCTGATACTTCCCATTCATTTGCCCTTGAATAGAGTCCAATATAATTAATAACCAATAGGAAGCCACAAATGTTTCCCAACCAAAATAACTGAAGGTAGAGGTTTTGTAACATAGACAATACGTGTGTATTTTTGTTTCCCTTGGGTACAATAAAATGCAAGAATATTTTTGGTCCTGTTTTGAGAATAGTACAAAAACTTGAAGATAATTGTGCATATGCAAAGGTCCTGATACTGCCTTTCTTTGATGAGGAAAGCAAAATTCTTGCTTGGTTTAAGTAAAACAGAGATGATGCTAAATGGATTTCAAAAGGTTTTTTTTTTCTTCTGTCTTAAATTAATAACTTTCTTCAGACTCTAACAAATATAGACAAATAAATAGTCCTATGACTTTCTGGACATCTTCCTCTTCTAGATAAAAAAATATTTTACTAATCAATGATGTTCCCTGTATCTTTAGTAGTTAGAAAGACAATAAATGCATCCAATTTATTAGTTACAAAGACCAAGTAAATAACGATTCCTTTTAACCTTGTGGCTTTAGCAAATTTTCATGGATTTGGGTGAAATTTTTGTATCAGGTGGTCTAAGAAGATGATCTGAATGATTCTATTAATATGAAGATAATTTGGGAGTGATTCATTAACCATGAGTTAGAATGATAAAGCAGTTCTGAATCTTCTTCATTCTAGGCACTGATCTAACATATAGACCACTATACACATTCATAAGAAGACATAAGGTAAAAAATATGATCTTGTCTTTGAGGGGCACAGTCTGTTAAAGTATTGGCATGTCAGCAAGCGCTGAGCTATTGTCCTTTAGGGAATTCAGTAGATGATCATGGGCAACGTTTTGAGACTTCTGGCGAGTTGCATTGATCAGTTTCTGTTTAGCCATTGCTTTAAGACATCATTGCCTTCATGAATTCTTTTGGCATTGTCACAATTGTGACAAAGGGAGAGAGAACTCACATTTGCTGAGTGTTCTTCATTTGTTAATAATGTACATGCCAGTTTTGTTTCATTCTCATGATAAGCCTGAGAGAGGGGTAAAAATCACATGATTTTCAATATCCTCAGGAGAAAAAGGAGCCTCAAGGCAATTATTTTGGCTTCACAATTTGGAAAGCATAAGGAAACAAAATCCAGCTCTAACTAAGGAGCTCATTTATTTCTGCTCTGCCAAATTGTGAGGCTAGTAATGGAAATATGACTCATAATGTTAGAGGCCAGGCAGCCTGGGAGCAAATCAGAGTATGTTGCAAATAGTCTGAAATGAGGCCCGCCTTTCAAAGGGAGGGGCAGCCTGAATGCTGCTGTGGCAGTTACAGGGGGTTGGGGGAATTCCACTCCTGCATTCCAATTGTTCTCTCTAATGGTTACTTGGGTCTGATCAGATCCGTTTTCTCAAAGAAGCAGCCCTTTCCTCCTGCTATTACTTTATTGATTTTCAGTTGTTTTTTTTGGGGGGGGGCATCTTCAGAAGTTTATTTTCTCATAATATCATATCAGTGCTCTTTCTCTTTTCTTTTTTTTCTTTTTGTTATTTTTTATTAGGTATTTTCTTCATTTACATTTCCAATGCTATCCCAAAAGTCCCCCATACCCTCCCCCGCCCACTCCCCTACCCACCCACTCCCAATTCTTGGCCCTGGCATTCCCCTGTACTGAGGCATATAAAGTTTGCAAGACCAATGGGCCTCTCTTTCCAATGATGGCCAACTAGGCCCTCTTCTGATACATATGCAGCTAGAAGCACAAGTTCTGGGGGGTACTGGTTAGTTCATATTGTTGTTCCACCTAGAGGGCTGCAGACCTCTTTAGCTCCTTGGGTACTTTCTCTAGCTTCTCCATTGGGGGCCCTGTGATCCATTCAGTAGCTGACTATGAGCATCCACTTCTGTGTTTGCTAGTCCCCAGCATAGCCTCACAAGAGACAGGTATATCTGGGTCCTTTCAGCAAAATCTTGCTAGTGTATGCAATGGTGTCAGCGTTTGGAGGCTGATTATGGGATGGACATCCGGGTATGGCAGTCTCTAGATGGTCCATCCTTTCGTCTCAGCTCCAAACTTTGTCTCTAACTCCTTCCATGGGTGTTTTGTTCCCAATTCTAAGAGGGGGCAAAGTGTCCACACTTTGGTCTTCATTCTTCTTGAGTTTCATGTGTTTTGCAAATTGTAGCTTACATCTTGGGTATCCTAAGTTTCTGGGCTAATATCCACTTATCAGTGAGTGCATATCATGTTAGTTCTTTTGTGATTGGGTTACCTCACTTAGGATGATGCCCTCCAGGTCCATCCATTTGCCTAGGAATTTCATAAATTCATTCTTTTTAATAGCTGAGTAGTACTCCATTGTGTAGATGTACCACATTTTCTGTATCCATTCCGCTGTTGAGGGGCATCTGGGTTCTTTCCAGCTTCTGGCTATTATAAATAAGGCAGCTATGAACATAGTGGAGCATGTGTCCTTCTTACCAGTTGGAACATCTTCTGGATATATGCCCAGGAGAGGGATTGAGGGATCCTCTGGTAGTACTATGTCCAATTTTCTGAGGAACCTTCAGACTGATTTCCAGAGTGGTTGTACAAGCTTGCAATCCCACCAACAATGGAGTAGTGTTCCTCTTTCTCCACATCCTCGCCAGCATCTGTTGTCACCTGAATTTTTGATGTTAGCCATTCTGACTGGTGTGAGGTGGAATCTCAGGGTTGCTTTGATTTGCATTTCCCTGATGATTAAGCATGCTGAACATTTTTTTCAGGTGCTTCTCAGCCATTCGGTATTCCTCAGGTGAGAATTCTTTGTTCAGCTCTGAGCCCCATTTTTTAATGGGGTCATTTGATTTTCTGGAGTCCACCTTCTTGAGTTCTTTATACATATTTGATATTAGTCCCCTATCTGATTGGCAGGATCAATATAGAAAAAATGGCTGTCTTGCCAAAAGCAATCTACAGATTCAATGCAATCCCCATCAAAACTCCAACTCAATTCTTCAACGAATTAGAAAGGGCAATCTGCAAATTCATCTGGAATAACAAAAAACCTAGGATAGCAAAAACTCTTCTCAAGGATAAAAGAACTTTTCCACATCTTTTTTAGAACGTTGATTACGAACGTTGATTACCTATTTGAGATTCTTATTCATTTGTGTATGTATAATATGTGTTAGTGTGTGTGTGTGTGTGTGTGTGTGTGTGTGTACAGTCAGATGACAACTTTGGGAGACCATCCAGGCTTTCTACCTTGTTGAGAAAGGTTTCTTTGTTGTTAGCTGCTATGTAAGTGAAGCTAGAGGGGAGTTTTATCTGAGTTTTTTTGGTTTGTGCCCATTGGTGTTTCTGGATTGTCAGCCTCTCTCAAACCTAGTCCAAGATAGCAAAGCAAAAAGAAATTCAGGGAACTTGTCACAACATCATTCCCTGTACCCAGATGTCTATAAACTGTTAAAGGGGTAAAGTTACTGGTGCTGTACTAAGCCATGGGGTTACTTGCTTCATTTCCTTTATGCTTGACAGGGTTATTAGGGCTCCCTACAATCTAGCCAATCTTCTTGAAAAGGAGTGGAGAAAGCCCTGAGTGAATGTGTTCTGTGTTAACATGAATAGGCCGTGTCAGAGATCCCAGAACCTCAGATCCATGAAGGTATGGTAAAGCCTTTTACCCTGGGGTGAACTTCAGAGGCATGGCAAAGCTCTGAACCATTTGGAGACCGGATGCAAGTGTTGACAGTGTGTACACAAAAACGCCAATTATAGCTTTCCCTTCCCTGAATGTTTACAGCCTGAAGCCAACTCCCCCACAGAGACTGCTTCTACCAAGATTAGTGAATCCTGTATCCTTGATCCAGTTGTATACTGTAAATCCTGCCTTTACTCGTCTGTATGCCGTAACCCCACCTCTCTGTTCAACTCTATATAATAAACATGCCGAGCTTCCAGGCTGCTGTGGTTTCTCCAGCTGAGAGCCCAGACCGTTTCTGTTTGTGTATGTGTGTTCTTCTTTCATTCTCTATTTAGCCCAGTCAGATCCTAGATATCAGCAGTTTGGTTTTCAGGTCACTGTATTCTGTAAGTCACTTTGCATTCACACACTTATAATAAAAACATTTCACAACATACGGTTTTGAATTCTCCAACTACTATTGTGAAACTGTTTCTGGCTCCCTTCATTTCTGTCAGTTTTTGCTTTATATTTTCTAGTGCTGTTATTGCACGTACATGTTAGTAACAGCTTGATCCTTTTATAATTGTAAAATATTTCCCGTAATTTCTGATAACGTTTATACTTACTGTACACAATAATGGGTTTCATTGTGAAATTTTAAGATATGTATATATTGTATTTTGACCATATTTACCTGTTCTACCTCCCAAAAGTTCCCATTCTCTTTCCAGATTGTCTTTTACTTTGACATGTTTATCTAGTCTGGATCCCACATATGAAGAAAACATGATACTTGTCTTTCTGAGCCTGCCTTATCTCACTTAACATGATGACCTCTAATTTCCTTCACTGCCTTACAAATAAGTATAACTTTTCTCTTTAAGCATTTATCTGCCAGGTTCTCTTTATTCATTCATTGGCACGCACCTATTCTGGTTCCATAACTTGTGTCTTATGAATAGTTTTGAGATAAAAATGGATATGCTGGTATCTCTAATGTGTGTTGATTTTGATTCCTTGAAGTATATACCCATCTAGTAATGATTTTTTAAATATATTTTGTTTGACATTAGTATAACCAAAGTTTCCTGGTTTTACTCTCACAGTATGTATCTTTTTCCATTCCTTCACTTTCAAGCTATTTGTATCTTTGAATCTAAAGTATTTTTTGTTGTTATTGTTGACAATGCATACTTGGACCATGGTTCTTCCTAGTCTTAACAATCTCTGCCTTTTGATTGGATTCTTGAATTGACTCCCATCTCATGTTATTATAGATACACTTGAGTTTATGTCTGCTACATTTCTTTGCTTATCATGAATCACGTCTTTTGTTTTCTTTCTTTATTGCTATCTTTAACTTCAGATGAATAATTTTAATGTAGTATATTAGTTTTAATAATAATTGTACAACATTTTTCTGTTTTTAGTGGTTGCTCTAGGAACTGTAATATACATATTAACACATAATATTCAAGCTCAGATTTGCTGTAGCTTAATTCCACTAGTAATTAGTAATTCTAATTCTATGTAATTCCAAACCTCTTTTCCTTGGCTTATAGTACTATTGTGCTATAGTTTTGACCTGAACTATAACCCCAAAGCTCATACCATCAAGGTTAGATCTGTAATTTGATACTTTGGGGAGGTGATAGAACTTTTATGAGCTAGTACGAAGTCTTTTGGTCATTGAGAACATGCCTAAAGGAAGTGTGGTATCCTGATATTCTCCTCTAGCTTACTCCTTCATTTTTTATCCAACAAGATGAGTAGTTTTATACTGCCACAAACCCAAATCAACAGGGATGATTGATGATGGTCTGAAACCTATAAACCTGAAGACCCAAATAAGCCTTTATATTTATATTAGTTAATTAACTTGAGTATCTACTCTACTAACAGAAAGCTAATATACATTGTTATTCACACTACAAACTCAACAACATATTGTTGTAGTTGACATTTTGCTTTAGTATAGAATAGTTTATTTAGGGCATGGAGAGGGGAGTTAAGAGAATAGCAGAGACAGAGAAAGGTGGAAGGAAAGAACATAGAGAAGTAGAGGCCGGCCATGGCCACTTGGAGAGAGGGGTGAAGGGAATGGGGAGAAAGAGGACAAGAGGCAAGAGAGAGGCAAGAGTGTGAGATGTAATTGACATTTTACCATTTGCTATAATTTTCCTTTTTTTTGAAATTTTCTTTTTTTTTAATTAAGTATTTTCCTCGTTTACACATGCTATAATTTTCTTAACCTATTATTATTTTTCTCCTTTTTGCTGGTATTGAAACCAGTGTGTGTGTGTGTGTGTGTGTGTTTTTATGTGTGTATAAACATGCTATAGATTACAGGTCCAGCAATAATAATGATTTATGTTATTTTATAATAGCCCTTTAAGTTCATTAAAAGAAGAAAGTAGGAAAATACATCAACAACGAGTGTATTATGCTTACCTATGGGTACTATGGTACTCCTTGTTTGTTCTTATGGATTTGAGATATTGTCAGAAGTTTTTGTTTTAAGCTACATGACTTTTCATAGGTTTTTCTTATATACTTGATATAAAAGAAAGAAATTACCTCAATTTTTGCTTTTCTGGGAAAGCCTATGTTTTAGCTACTTTTCTCTTACAATGATAACACATCGTGACCAAAGTAAGTTGTAGAAAAAATAGTTTTTTGGGGAAGTTACAGTTTCAGAAGATGAGTCCATGACAATAATGGCATCATACATGGCAGCAGATAGGCAGGCATGGTGCTGGAGCAGTAATTGCGAGCTCATATCTTGAGACATAACCATGAGGAAGAGAGAGGTGAGAACAGTGTGAGCTTTTGAAACCTCAAAAGCCCCAGTAATACCTATTCCAACGAAGCCACACCTCCTAATCCTTCCCAAACAGTTCCATTAACATAGGACCTGATATGTTTCCCTTCTTGCTTCCATTGATATCCTTTATTTTTCCTAAATAGGCCTACTTATATTTTCATGTCTTCTTTTTTTTTTAAAGTGTAAGTTCCTTTGGATTGAGAGAGCACATATTTAATAGTTGTATTTCCAAGTCTGGCTTATTTTGTTTAACAAAATTATTATTTTTGTGATTATTTTGTTCTCTTCAGTTTCATTCATTATCCTGCAAATATTTTCTTCAATATGGCCAAATAAAACTCCATTATGTATATATACTTGTCATATTTTTATTATTTATTCTTCTGTTGATAGACCCTTAGACTTACTTCATAACTTGGATATTCTGAATAGAGCCACAGTAAAAATAACTACTCAGGTACTGTGATTATTAACAATAGCTTTGTTAAACATGGAATGAATGATTGACAGTTTGCTCATAGAAGACTTTGAATATGTTAATCTTCTATCTTCTGACATATATTGTTTCTGCTATAAAGATCTCTTACAAGTGACATAGATTTTTCTCTTGCCACTTTAATATTTCCTTCTTGTCTTTGACTTTCATCATTTTTACTGTACTACAACTGTTTATGGATTATTGGCATTTATCTTACTTATGCTTTATTGTGTCCCCTGGATATGCAGGTTATTGTCAATAAAGTTAGGGAGCTTTAGCTATAATTTATCTAAATATTTTTCTTGCCCTGTTTCTATTTTTATAGCTACTAGATACATTGTGTAATTCATAGTTCCCCCCATTTCTTTGTGACTATCTTTACTCTTTCATTCTTTGCTAGTCAGCAAACCTTATTGTCATTCCATCTATCTCCAAGGCCATTCATTTTTTTCTATTACTTAAAATCTAGTGTTGAACCTTCCTTTTCAATCTAGTGTTGAGTATTTTCCTTTTTCTCTTTGTTTTTTTTTTATTTTGTTTTTTTCATACTATTCTCCTCCTCCTCCTCCTCCTCCACAACCACTACTAACACCACCTCCTCCTCCTTTTGGGGGGATAAAAATTCACTATGTATCCCAGGCAGATCTACAACTCTTGATCCTATCACTTTGATTCCTAAGTACTGGGATTATATACAAGAGTTACCAAGCTTGACTCTAATTACTAATCTCTCTCTCTCTCTCTCTCTCTCTCCTTTCTTTTCTTCTTTTCTTTCTTTCTTTTTTTGAGACAGTGCTTCTCTGTGTAGTCCTGGATGTCCTTGAAATTACTCTGTAGACCAGGCTGGCCTCAAACTCAGAGATCTGCCTGTCTCTGCCTCCTGAATGCTGGAATTGAAGGTGTGTGCCATAATTACTAACGTTTCAAGCCCCAAACTTCAATTTATTTCTTTCAAGTAAGTTGAGGTTCTTTTTTTTTTTTTTTTTTTTTTTTTTTTTTGGTTTTTCGAGACAGGGTTTCTCTGTGTAGCCTTGGCTGTCCTGGAACACTTTGTAGACCAGGCTGGCCTCGAACTCAGAAATCCACCTGCCTCTGCCTCCCAAGTGCTGGATTTAAAGGCGTGTGCCACCCCGCCTGGCTTAAGTTGAGGTTCTTGATATTCTTCATTCGATGCCACAATGACATTTTTATCCTTGTTTAATTTTTGAATCAAAGTTTCCTTTAGTCCATAGATTTATTAGATAATAATATTATTATCCTGTTAAATCCTGTACCTGTTCACAGTCTTTCAGGCTGATCTGTTTCCAGTTATGCTTTGTTTTTGTTGTTGTTACTGGTAGATAGATACTGGACCTTAGTTGATATAGTGCAGCAACTCAAGGTATTACTTCCCAAATTACACTTATTATTTGCTTCTAGAGTGGCTGAATTATTGCAATGAAGTTTATCTGTTCTTTCTCTTCATGGTATACCACAGTGGTAAACATCTCATGGCATTCCTCATATACATACAGCTTTGAGTATGCCAGATACCTAGGCACAATAGTGACAATGGTACTGTCATTTTCTTTCACTCTTTCCCTAACCACATCTAGCCAGTTAAGGCCCTATACTTCCAGGATTACCTTTCGGTCATACGTTCCACTTTAAAATTGTCTTCCCTTATCTGTAGTTGAGTGTTCAATAGTTTCGGTATCATGTGACCAAAAAATATCAAATAGAAAATTCCAGAAACAAACAATTCTTAATTTAAATTGTATATGTTCTGAGCAGTATGTTGAAATATCTCTCCAGCTTTATCAGGGCATTAATAATCCTTTTGTCTAACATTTCAACACTTTCCACTTGTTAGCAGACATCTTAGCTACTATAAAGAAAATCAGATTAATTGTTGAGTGTTACAGTACTGACTTCCAAGTAGCAGCCCAGTACTGTATCACAATTGCCTATATCATGCACCTCACTTTATTTCATCATATAGGCATTGATGACATCACATCAACTAAAAAAAGACTAGGGTGAATACAGTATGATACCTTGCAAGAAAAAAGAAAGACTAAGCACAACATTTTTTACATTTAATTTTGACTTTTACTTTATATGTCTGTTTTTGGTTTTTTTTTTCTATATGCATGTCTGTGTACCATGTGCCTTCCTTGTGCCAATGGAAACTAGAAGAGACTATTGGGTCCTCTGGACTATAGTTACATATAGTTGTAAAACACCATATGGGTACTGGGAATCATGCCTGGTCCTTTAGAAGACAGCCAATGCTTTTAACCATTGAGCCATTTCTCCAATCCCCCTAACTCAACTTTATTGCCAGCATATTGTTATACCTGTTCTGGGTTTTTATGTTGTTGTTGCTTTTTATCAATCTCTTACTGTTTCTAATTTATAAATTAAACTTTATGATAGGCTGAGACAAAACAAAGAGAAAATTAAGGGTTACAGTTTACCTTTCCTTCTGAAAGAATCAAGAGACTTTAATACCACTGATAAAAACAAAATTGCCTACAGAAACAATGCATGTTTTCCAAAGGATATCCCCAATAAGGATATAAAGAATAATGAGAGAACTCTGTCTACTTAGGTTTGGAATGTTTATAACCTTGATTTTTTTTTTTTTTACCATCAATACTCTTCCATTGTCCACAGATCTAAACAACACACCTTATAAAACCAACTTACAGCTTCATTTACAAAATGAAATTCTGTAGAAGAAATAAACAAACAAGCCAATATATTTTATTTTATTTCATTTTAAATTTACTTAAAATTTAAGCTTGCCTAATCTTTTAACCTTGTAAACTATACCCTGAACAATGTAACTAAAAAAAAATTCACAACTTCTTTTTCTGCCTCTCTCGGTCTGTCTCTCTCTCTCTGTCTCTCTCTCTGTCTCTCTGTCTGTCTGTCTGTCTGTCTGTCTCTCTCTCTCTCTCTCACAGAGAGAGAGAGAGAGAGAGAGAGAGAGAGAGAGAGAGAGAGGAGAGTCACTGTAAGGAAAATGAGATATGACTCTACTTTGAGAAGTATATACCTATGATGTCAGACATACCTCCTTCCTTCCCAGATAACTCTTTGTTTTAACCCCATTCTTAAGCTCTTATGTTAAAAGTGTCTTTTAACAAACTCTAACTCTACTTCTTACTGGCTTGTCCTGATTTATTCAAGTGGAGGTCCTTAAGAAGGAAGGGATTTCCTTAGGCTGCTGTGGGTGGTAGCATGGATCTGTTTCCATTCTTGCTACCTGTTGAAGGTACATGGTGTTGAGGAGAAGCTCTATGCATACTAATTAATATATGCATATACACATGTTTGTACATGTGTAATATATACATGTTTATATGTGCATGTATACACACCCACCCACATAGTTTTGTTACTGTCTGAGGTTTTAATGATCTACTGGGTATCCTGGAATCAGAGAACTACTGTAATCAAATTTTATTAATTGTATTAGTTACTTTTCTGTTGCCATGATAAAACAACAAAAGTAACTTAAGAAAACAGAGTTTATTTTATCTGACAGTTCCAGAGAGATAAGAGTCCATCATGGTGAGGCAAAGACACAACAGCAAGTTACAAGCATGGTGGGAAGGACAGGAAACTGAGAACTCATATTTTATTATTATTATTTTCAATTTTTTTTACAGTCTAGTTGTTATCCCCCTCCCAGTCTGCCCTCCAACAGTACCTCATTCCATTCCTCCTTCCCCACCCTGTCTCCAAGAGGATGTCCCCACCCCTCCACCCTCACCCCATCAGACCTCACCACTCACTGAGGCCACACCAGGTAGTCTTCTGCTGTATATGCATTGGGGCCCTTGGACTAGCTCACATATGTGGCCTGAATGGTGGGTCAGTGTCTGAGAGATCTCTGGGGTCCAGGTCAGTTGACACTGCTGGTCTTTCCATAGGGTCACCCTCCTCAGCTGTTTCTAGCTTTTCCCCAATTCAACCACAGGGCTCCCCAGCTTCTGTTAAGTCTGTATCATCTTTATAAGATTGGATTTAAGGCCATCTCTTGTGCTTCAGTTGTGTTAGGATATGCAGGGCTTGATGCAGTAGGATAGAATGCAGTTGGGAAGTATACTGACTTTGGGATTTGGCAGCAATAAGTTCTCTTCAAGATCCATGACCTCAGTCACCCCAGGTGGTTAGCTCCCTTTCCAGTATCCAACATGATTTTCCTCTGTATTGGTGGACCGTACCTCCATTTAGATAGAGACTTGTTGGCTCTCACCAATTTATGAGTGTCATTGCACTGTATTGAGACTGTTGATCTTCCTATCTGGTCTCCCTCCTCTTCAGCTTCTTCCAGCTTTACCCCAATTCTACCATAGGGGTTCCTAGCTTCTGTCCACTGGTTGGGTGTAAGTATCTGCATCTGTCTCAGTCAGATGCTTGTTGGGTCTCTGGACGACAGCCATGCTAGGGTCTTGTCTGTGAGCACACCATAGCATCAGTAATAGTGTCAGGCCTTGGAGCCTTCTCTTGAGATGGATCCCAATTTGGACTGGTCACTGGACCTCCTTTCCCTCAGTCTCTTCTCCATTTGTCCCTGCAGTTCTTTTAGACAGGAACAATTCTGGATCAGAGTTTTTTGACTGTGGGATGGCAACCCCATACCCCACTTGATGTCCTGTCTTTCTACTAGAGGTGGGCTCTACAAGTTCCCTCTCCCCAGTGTAGGGCATTTCATCTAAGGTCCCTCTCTTTAAGTCCTGAGAGTCTCTTACCTCCCAGGTCTCTGGTGCATTCTGGAGGGTCCTCCCAACCTCCTACCTCTGAGGTTGCCTGTTTCCATTCTTTCTGCTGGCCCTCAGGGTTTCAATCCTATTCCCCCCACCAATACCTGATCCAAAGGAATATTTTAGTCAGTGTTTGATATTTGTTTTGAACCCTGGCAGGCTCTTTCAATCTATTTTACTCATTCATTGTCTCCTGCATGTTTGCTGCCAATATTCTAGGCTCTGTTGTCATTAGATCTAGTAATCTCCTCCCAAATCCCTTCATTATAACCTTATTCCGTTGTGAGGGCTCTTAGGGCTAAACAGCTCTAACATAGTTGCAAATGAATTCAGTTCCTTTAAGAGATGGGGAACAATCCATTTTATAACCTGGTTATCCCCCACCCCCATCATCACCCCTGGTACTGAGGAAGAATCTGTTAGCCAAGGTTTTGAGCTGGAA
The DNA here is from genome assembly GCF_000001635.26 of Mus musculus. NCBI lineage: Eukaryota > Metazoa > Chordata > Mammalia > Rodentia > Muridae > Mus > Mus musculus. Next base: position 104,472,884 of record NC_000086.7, read on the forward strand.
GTGGGGGACGATGGCAAGCTTCCCATCCCCATGTGTGAAGTAAACACTGTGGGAGCTGAGCATTCATTGTGGAGGGGCTGCAGTCATCAAAGTTCTTTCCCATTTACCTATCCTGCTATGGACCCAGGATCTCAGAAGGTGCTCAAGTTAGAAGTTCTAATTTACTATGGGCAGGAGAGAAGTTCCCCTTACTGACCATAGTGCTCTGGCTTTAACCTAACACTAGGATTCTCCTCTTCCTATGAAGAATACCCTCTGGCTGGTTGGTTAGGTGCTAGCCAAGAGTGTGCCAGTGTCAGTCCAGAATGAAGTTTGCTCATCATTGAGCTGGGAGCTGGGGGAAGAAAGAACAATATTGGTTCACAAACTACAAATTCTAGTAGATATTTTTCATTTCCTATTTGTTTTTATGGCCATTCCCAGAGGCTTTCAAGGCTGGTTTTTTTGTTTGTTTGTTTGTTTGTTTGTTTGTTTGTTTGTTTTGAGACAGGGTTTCTCTGTGTAGCTCTGGCTGTCCTGGAACTCACTTTGTAAACCAGGCTGGCCTCGAACTCAGAAATCCGCCTGCCTCTGCCTCCTAAGTGCTGGGATTAAAGGCGTGCGCCACAACTGCCCGGCTAAGGCTGTATTTTTTAAATACTACCTAACTTATATTACTAATTGTATTGGGGAGCAGGTTAGCATAGTTGCCCACCTTCTTGCTGCCAGAAGTCACTTTCTTAAATAAAGGTCTGTGTTTAAATCTTTTCTTGTTTTGTCTATATCCATTTCCTTAATCTCATCCTACATCACATGGCTTTATTTATAAAACACAGAAATATTTGACCAGGTCTAAGGCACTATTATCCCTTCTTTGGAATACTGCAATAGTTTTCTGATTGATCTTTTGCCTATGTTCAGCAGACTTGTTCCCTGTATTGCCTGACAGGCCAGTACATCCAGTTAAAATTTAAATTGTATCATAACACTCCTTTTCTTACACCCATGTGATGTCAGAGAAGAAGGCCATGTTCTTACAAATGGCCTCACTGAATCTACAATAGATTTCTTCTCCCTGTTCAATTCAGCCTCTGACCCTTTGCCATTACCATTGTTGTCACTCTCACTGGGCACCGCCCTATTTACCCCGCCCCTTTACACAGTGCTTTCTCTCAGCACCTCTGCACTTCTTATTCAGTCTGCCAGGGACACTCTTCCTTCACCTGTTTCCGCAAATTGTATTCTTACTTCCTTCATGTCTTTGTTCTTGTTTTTAGCAAGGATGGAAGGCTTAATGAGAACCTACCCCCATCCCGCTGTCCCAAGCTCTTTTTCTTTTATTGGGTATTTTCTTTATTTACATTTCAAATATCCCCTAAGCTCTATCTTCTTACACCACCTTTTCAAGGAGGCTTTTGTAATCATTCCCATTTAAACCCTCCTCTCTGCCATCAGTCTGTTTTAGTTTGGATCAGAAATCTCCCTGAAAGCTTGTAGTTTGAGTGTTTTCTTTCCAGCTGTAGCACAAATTTGAAAGCTGCATGTTTAGGTGGAGAAAGTAGGTCACTAAGAATATGCCACTGGCTCTGACCTGCACTCACAGATTCTTGTTTTGTGACCCTGTGAGCACCTCTCCCTCACGCTCCCACAGATGCAGAGGATGACTTTCTCCTCCCTTCTTGCAATGATGGACTGAAATTCTTGAAAATGAAGTTTAAAGGAACTCTTACTTCCCTTAAGTTGATAAGTATTTGGGTCATAGTGACATGAAAGTAACTAATACACTTCCCATTTTCCTGCCCTGCTTGCTACCCTTTAAAAGAATGGACAGTTTACTTAATTCTTTTGTTTGTTCCTTCCAGTTGGCTATAGTACTTACAAGAATAAAGACCTTTTGATTTATTACCATCCAACATCTTAGAAGACTCGGTGCACAAAGTTGGTTATCAATATTTGCTAAGCTTTCAAGTGAAGTACGGGAGCATTTAAGCACTTTCTAGGATGGGAGAATACAGTATAAAAGTAAGAAACTTGAGCTCTGTCCTCATTAAAAATTGGGTTTATCGGGAAATGAGCGTTTGAGTGTTTAATACAGCTTAGCCCCATCATCTCACTAGGTACTTGACCTAGAAATCATTTGGGTCATGACAAACTTTCCCAGTATCTGCATATACAAGCTTCAATCAATTGAGATAAACTGGCTGGTTTAAAATTCCCTCTTATATTCTGTCAACTAGTATAGTCAGGACTTTGGATACATGCATATGCATGGCATTTAGGAGGAGAAAGTGAAGGCAGTGTGACTAGTTGTTTGGAATATAAATCTTGTGGGCCAGGATGCAGAGTCCAGATCAGTTTCATTCATTTTTTTTTTTTTTTTACTCAGAACTTCAGTCTCTCATTTAAAGAGTCTTCTACAGACATTCCATAGATTGTATAGATGCCTTAAAAATGGAGTAGTTTGATATCAAAAGGGACTCTGAACCACCATTTTTACAATTCATGGCTGAAGAACACAAGGCCCACAGAGCAGAAGAAACTTGATTAAATTGCTACATAGAGCAAAAGGGAGAAATTGACATCTTTGTTCTTTTCTTTTAGTTTAATGTCTTATATGAGCTACTCCAACTGAAGAGAACTCCTAAGATAAGCAAAAACATTATAATATAATGTAGTATGGTGGGTGCCTTCTTACTTGTAGCAAATATATCCCAAGACCAATGTATACACACACACACATACACACACACACACACACAGAGAGAGAGAGAGAGAGAGAGAGAGAGAGAGAGAGAGAGACAGAGACAGAGACAGAGAGAGACAGAGAGAGAGAGAGAGAGAGACAGAGAGAGAGAGGCTGTTTTTCATAGACATGAATAGCTTGATTTATAAGTAAACATAGTAAGAGATCAGTGATTCTTTCTTTCCAAAGATCTTGTGGTTTATTGGGAAGAAGTAAAATTGAGAAGACTAAAACTGTGACTAAGGCAGAACTCCTATATAATACATGATGCCATACTTACCAAGGGCCTTTCATCTCAGCACAATTAAGGTACAGGTGTAATCAGGTACATATTAGTTCTTATTCTTATAGTTCCAGTTGAACAATCAAAGCTGAAACACACTTAATTGATCTTGTCAATCCAGCTCACTGATCAGGAGGTCTGATATTGCATTTTCCAAAGTAGACGTTCAATCAACTGCAGCATGATCTCTTTTGATTTTCATTTGACAGCTTGAATCAAGTTCATGCAGGTACTTTGATATGAGGTTACCTGAAATAATGTTTCTTTCTGCCACTGATTGAATAACTCAGAAGCAGGCTCAAAAGTAGAGGTTTGAATGAGGGAAATTTATTTGGGGAGTGCTGTTAAGAATATCTGCCACAGAATAAAAAAGTATTTTTGAGCCCTGCTTGGTGGTACAGTCCTTTAATCCTCCAGACTGCCCGCTAGGCAGAGGCGGGAGGCTCCCTGAATTTGAGGCCAGCTTGGTCCATATAATAAGTTCTGGAATGGGCAGATAAAAACAAAAACAAAATAAAAATGAGAGAAAGAGAATGAAAGCTGCAACAAATGAAAAGGTCTGGGTTTCGATTGGCCACTTCAAATCAAGTCAAGGTAAATTAGCTCTGGTTTTTGTTGCTGCAACTAAATATCTTCCTAGAAGCAATTTCTGTTTTAGCCATTTAATTTTATTGGATGTGTATGGGTGTTCTGCCTACATGTGTATTTGTGCACCATGTGAATGCAGTCCCCATGGAAGCCGGAAGTGGGCCTAGGGTCCCCTAGAACTGGAGTCACAGAGAGTTGTGAGCTGCCATGTGGGTTGTGGAGAGTCAAACCCAGGTCTTTTATAAGAACAGCAAATGCTCTTAAGCAATTTCTGAGAACAAAACTTATTTTTGGCTCTGGGTTCAGGGAATATAGCCTATTAAGGTGGAGATGGCATGGCAGCAGAGTAGCTAATCTGTGTGCACTGGGAAATTGCTTGCTCACATTTCAGCAGCTCTAGAAAGAGGGAAAGGAGTAGTGGAGTGGCAGAAGGCTGACTTCCCTCTTTGCTTTATGTGTTCAATCTGAACCACACCCCTGGGAATAGTACCTTTTCACATTCAGGGTCGGGCTTCACCTCCTCAGTTAATTCTTTCTGGCAAAGCTCTTGTAGACACACATGTCTCGGGTGCCATGCCCATTAATCCAACCCTATTGACAACTGCAACTAACCATCACAGAAGATCATGAGTCTGTCTGTATTCACAGAGGATGCAGTCTGCCCTGTGGAAGAAAACACTGAATAGGGCAGATCTCTCAGACTCAGCCTGGGATAGTTCTTAGGGAGGGAATTAGTTGCATGTCTTGAAAGGTAACATTCCAGACAGCAAAGGGATTAGTATTAAAGTTCTTCATAGAAGATATGGATGGCAGTATCCATCCCACTTGTCTTTCTTTGCATCTCACTTCCCCGCGCTCCATTCACTTGTACGAACATTTTCATAGTTTTCATGTTCCATATATCTCATTCCATGCCTTGCTCCTCACTGTAAAGCCTCTGACAGAGTTCAAAAGGATTATGCTCTCTTTCTCTTTGATTTTTAAATAAACACTTTATTAATGATTAAGGTGTCAAGAAGTGAGGGAACTAACCAGAAGCCATAAGCTTGGAATGCTAAGACCTCAGTTCTTAGCATGTCAATTTTACCTGCTTTCTTTTATACATATAATCTGTGCTCTTTTATATGAGATCTGCATATACTGCCCCCCACACTTCCTGGGGGACTATTTAGGATCTATCTCTAAGCAAGGCTTTGTACTCAGCAAGTAAGCTAACTTCCAAGGGTTAAGCAATATATATTTAAAAAGACATTACAGTTTTTGAAATCCTGTAAAAATCAGTTAGCTTGGAGGATATTATTTTAAATGAAATGGTGCAGACACAGAAAGACAAACACTGGACATAGTGCTGAAATAAAAAATAATGAATTAGAGAGTAGAAATGGTGATTGCCGGGGCTGGTGGGATGTGGGAATGAGGAAGTACTGGTCAAAGGGTGTGCTGGTTAGTTGTTTTTGTTTTTTTTTTTTTAATTTTTATTTTTCAACTTGACATAAGCTAGAATCATACAGAAAGAGAAAACATCAGTTAGAAACAAGTTTGACGCTGCACAAAAGCAGATCACCATCCAAATGAAGTCTCTGAATAAGGTCAACTTTACTCTTAACCAAAAAGGTGTATGTGCATGACAGAGTGAACACAAAAACAGGAAGTGCACTTGGCTTTTTTCAGACTTAGGTGGTCATGACTGTGTCTTTCCCCCAGCTGCTGGGATCTGACCTCCCAACCTTTCAAGATTAGTTAGTTTTAAGAGTCCACAAAGGAAATGAAGGAAAAGGGAAAGGAATTCCTGCTCAGAGCCATCAAGACCCTGGAATGCAGTCGTGCCTTTGTGCAAACAAAGGGTTTACCAAGTGCGGTGGGATAGAAACATTTGCATGAAAGTCTTACAAGGTGGGAGATTGAAAGATTTGAATGCTTTCTCATAAACACAAGTTTTACAGTGTTTGATAGGAAATACTACTATTTAGTGTTTCTTAAACGTCATGAGGAATTCTGTGAGGCATTTTCTTGTGGGATGATTCATGTGGGATGGCCCAACCCACTCTGGGCAGTGCCACCCCTGAGCAGGTAAGGTTGGGTTGCACTAAAAAGCAAAAGGTGTGTGTCGGGGTGGCAGCTAGGCAGATGGCTCAGCAATGAAGTGTTTGCTACTTTTGCGGGAGACCTTGGTTCCATGACCAGCAACCACAAAGTGATTTCCAACCATCTGTAACTCTGGTTCCAGGGGATCCAGTGGCTTTCTTCTGACTTCAATGGGCAGCAAGCATGTACATGGTTCATCTACAAACATGTAGGCAAACCACTCACACATAAAATAAGGTGAAAAAAAATTTTTAAAAATGTCTTGTTGTTGTTTTTTAAAGCCAGTTTAGAAAACCAGAAATTGCAAGCTAGGAAGCGGCGTGTCTCCATGGTCTGTGCTTCAGTTTCTGACTTCAGTTCCTATGGGAGTTTCTGCTCTCACTTCCCTTCGTGATGGCCCATGATTAGGATGAGTAAACCAAATAAACCTTCTCCTTCCCAAGTTGCTTTCAGGCACAGTGTTTAATTACAGCAATAGAACACAAATTAGGACAAAGTGTACAAACTTTTAGGTAGAAAATGAATGAATTCTGGGATCTAATGTGCAGCATGGTGACTGTCGCTCATATTATACTGTAGCCTTGATATAGCCTTGCTACAGACTACATCCTTTTAGGGTATAGAAGTGTTAAGGCAGGGTCTTGTTACATAGCCCAGGCTAGGCTAGAACTCACTTAGTGCTCAGGCTGCTCTCAAACACTCTGTCCTCTTATTCCAGCCTCCTGAGGGCTGGAATTACATCTGGGCTACATGGCAAGTCTTTGTCACAATAAAATAAAATAAAATAAAATAAAATAAAATAAAATAAAATGGAACAAAACAAAACCAAGGTAAGGAATATACCTAAATGATGGCACAGATATTCATTTAGGAAAAAAAGTATATCATAGTGCCCATTCATTGGCTTTCCTCTTAAATAATATATTTTTATTTATAACAAATTAAAATTATAGTGAAGTGGCTTAAATACTACTGAAATCAAGGCAAAGGAATAAGCAAAGAGTTCAGGAGAGGATTAAGTATTTATTTCTTTTTTAGAGACAGGCTGTCATGTAACTCTAGATCCTCTCATCTCTATCTACCAAGCACTAGGATTACAGAAGTGGACCACTATGGGTCAGCCAGGCATAAGTAGAAATACAAGATTATATCCAGAGTACTTAATTCAGTTACATAATACAAGTGTGTGTGTGTGTGATTAAGTTTCTTAAATTTACTTTTCAATGCTTATTTCTGCATGTATAGCTTACATGACATTGTCAAGTGAATTAATTTCTATCTTCATTTTCTTGTAAAATGAATATAAGAAGATAGATCATAGCCCAAGACATTAGAAAGTTTAAGTAAGATACTTAAAGAAAAGAAAATAGAGTTTTGATTTCTCTCAACTTTACTAATACTCAGTTGTCACTTTAAATTAAACTCCTAAATCTGAATTTTATTAAATGTAAAACAAGAATTATACTGGGCCTAACTGTTTTACCATATCAAATGAGATATGAAAGTGTTCTGAATAGTCACTATACTGTTGCATGTGAAGGACTCCAATGTTCAGAGCTTGAACCTCTCGAAATGTAACAGTCTAAGTTAATGCCTGGACTTCAATCCATCACAGGTAAAAATTTATTCTCATATTATTGGCTTTAGAAAATGTGTTTTCTCTTAAATACATCTTAGCAACAAAGAGAAAATAGACTGATTTAAAACAAACAACAAACTACCCATGATGGAACCATATCAATCACTACAGGGGAATCTTCCAGCTTTTATTTTATACGGCTTTCTACCTAGAGCAGAAATTGATAAACAGGAAAGCCGGGCTGATATGAGATAACGCTCCTGTTGTCATCTATGACAAAGGGTTGGTGCTGAGTAACATTATCCCTGCTTTCCAAAGATCCAGGCTGGCCACCACCATTTCAAAATTTCAAGACATTCACTTATTTTACTTTGTATCTGTTTTGACACCCTGGCAAATAGAAAAGATGAAATCGGTATTTCATTAACTGAATGATTTCATATATCTTTAGGTATGGGTAAAGGTGAGATTTAGACTTGAAAGACGGGTTTCTGTGTTAGCTTTAATCCTTTTGGGATGTACAATCAATCTTGGACAACTATTTGATTTTGATTTTGTATGACAGGGTTCTTACACGAGTATCTGTGTGTATGTGTGTGTGTGTGTGTGTCTATCCCAGACTAACCTTGGTGATCTTCTTTCACAACACCTTGAGTGCTGGGATTATAGGCATATGCTACCATGCCTGGCTTTTTCCCACCTTGACTTTTCAAATAAGAGAATGCTTCATAACTTCTTTATAAATTATAAAACACAACACTAAATGTGTTATTCTGATTAGTCATTAGTAAATTTTTATCTTTTCTGAACCTAAAATATAAACCAGCTAATGCTTATTGGTTAATATAAGAAAGTATACAACCGGGCGTGGTGGCGCATGCCTTTAATCCCAGCACTTGGGAGGCAGAGGCAGGCAGATTTCTGAGTTCGAGGCCAGCCTGGTCTACAAAGTGAGTTCCAGGATAGCCAGGGCTACACAGAAACCCTGTCTCAAAAAAACCAAAACAACAACAACAACAACAACAACAAAACAAACAAAAACAAAAAAAGAAAGTATACGAATACAGAAGACAGACTGACATTTGTGCTGTTTCAATTTATTGTTCTATGGCATTGAAAACAGGGTCACAGGATGATGAAACAATGGACAGTTTTGGAGCTGGGTTATCTTTGGTCATGATACAATACTGGGCTTCATTGGATTCCTCAAGAGTATTCATTGACAAAACAGACATTTGTTCTGGCCTACTTGAAGTTAACAGATACAAGTTTTAAGCCCAGAGACCCTTTAATTTGCATTATGTGTTAAGTGAAAAGACTGTACAACCTTTCGAAAGTGTGGGGATTGTGCAGTGACATTAAAATGTCTACACTATAATGATAAATAGTGATGTATAGACTTGGAAGTAGGACACAAACAAATATTGCTTATTTTAATTATTTTTGAGACTAGAGCTTGCTTTATAACTCAGGCTAGCTTTGAACTCTTGATCCTTCCATGTCAGCCTTCAAAGTGTGGGGATTACAGATGTGTGCCTTCATGTCAAGTTAAAACTCTGCATCGTAACAAGCTCTACAATTTTTCTGATACAATGGACATTTGCAAATTATTATTCTAGACTTTCTTGGTGGGTACCTAAACATTTTTAAAAGCCATCCTTCCAAGTATTGTTTGGGAGAACAAACAGTGTAATGAAAATTATGCCATAGTAACATGTGCAATTCAGTGCCCAACCAGTATCAGTAAGAAAAATTTTAGTGGTCAAGCGTACTTAAGAAATGGCATCTTGCCAGTACAGGGGAATACCAGGGCCAGGAAGCAGGTGTGGGTGGGTTGGGGAGCAGGGCAAGGGGAGGGTATAGGGGACTTTGGGGATAGCATTTGAAATGTAAATGAAGAAAATATCTAATAAAAAAGCCTTAATAAGCCGGGTGTGGTGGCACACGCCTTTAATCCCACTCGGGAGGCAGAGGCAGTCGGATTTCTGAGTTCGAGGCCAACCTGGTCTACAGAGTGAGTTCCAGGACAGCCAGGGCGATACAGAGAAACCCTGTCTCAAAAAACAAAAAACAAAACAAAACAAAACAAAAAAGCCTTAATAAAAATAAAACAATACAGAAAGAAAAAAAAAGCTGTTGTTTGTCATCTTAAATTCAGAAAGCTCAATAAATTCCTTACATTTGTATACACACACACACAAACACACACACACACACACACACACACACACACACACACACACACACACACGAAATGACATCTTGTAGAAGAGTCTAGAAAGGCCAGCCTGCTAGCTGTTCTTACTTTGCTTCTTCTGTTACACAGATAAGCCATTAGCTTGAAGATGCAGCCAACTACCCAAGTATGTTTTCTTTGCCAAGACAGAAAGTTAGAAAACAGTGCCTTACATGTGTAATCCACCCGTATCTTTTCTTGGCTCTACCAAAGTTCTGATTGCAAGAAGTCCTAGGGGTTTTCTGAGGACTCAGCAACCAGGGATATCTCTGGTTTAGCCACCTCTGCCAAGCAACTGTGATAATCTCTCAAGCAGGAAAGACTTAAAAGAGTTAACAAACCAGCATGCTGTAGACTGGCAGAGAGATGGGCCAATAAGGTGTCTAAGCCGGCAGTGCGTCTGGTGTGGGCGGGTATGGGCAAAGCGTGCGAAAGGACCGTAGAGGCCTAGGGGTGAGAGGGCAGCCAGGGTTAGAGATTTGGAGGAGCCAGGGGCCAGGAGGACGCACGTGTCCGCATCCTTTTCTTCTTGCCCTTTATCCCTAGGGTTTGATAGCAGCGGGGATAGCTCGGGGGCCCCGTGTATGGCCTCGGAGTTACAGCGTCCGGACTCCATGCCCTGTCACAATCGGCAAGTAAACTCTACTTCTAGCCCAAGTCCCGAGCATCTGCTAGCCGAGGACCGGGTCCTGGATCATGCAGAGGAAAATAACGCTGCTATGGCTAAGCTGACTCTCCTCCCTGGGCACGCCCATTCTAGCGTGCTTTCGGAGCGGGACTCTCCGGCCTGCTGCAGCACTAATCTTCACTCTGAGAACCACAGTGACAGTAGTGACAGTGGCAACTACGATGCACCTGTCGGCGGCGACTCCCTGCTAGGGGACTGTGAACTCTCCCGACAGATTGGGGCTCAGCTTAAGTTGCTGCCTATGAATGATCAGATCCGGGAGCTTCAGACTATCATCCGGGACAAGTAAGCTTAGAGCGGAAGGGAAAAGGGAGCGGAGGGCTGCAGGGTGAAAGTAAAAAGCTTCTGTTTGCATTTGGCACACTGGTCTTTGGGGATTAGAGCCAGGCCTCTTTCTTTGGCCTGTGAGTAGGGAGGGAGTCAGTGAGACACTTCTGTGGCCCCTTCTTAGTTGCTGCGGTTAACATTGCTTTGTTTAGGAAGGAAACCTTTTAGGTAGCCTTCAGCCTCTTCCGGCCTCTTTGTCTGTCTTAAACATGACCAATCCTCTACTGTGCCAGGCAGGTACACACCCCTATGCCATCTGCTCAGTTCCCGACCACGTGGTAAATGTATAACCCAGGAATGGTTACTGCCTGTGGTTATTAACACCCCGACAGCCCAAGCTCACAAAACTAAAGCAATTTCAAGGGAAATGATGTGCTCCGCCAGCCCTCTGACTCAACAGCATTTGCTCCTGCAGTTTGCCATTTTGTTTACTGATTGGGAGTTCAGCTTTACCTGGTTGCCAGAAAGTTTATGATTCCACTCTTATCAAGACAGTTTTACTGAAAACTTACAGAATGTAGTTAACAGCAAAGGTAACCTAAGAACAAGTTGGATCCTCCTAATCCCACAAATCAGTATAGCAAGAACTTGAAAAGTTAAAATATTTTGGAATATGGATTTTCTTGGATAGCTATGTACCACAGTGAAATATAGCTGCCATCTTTCCTTTTTTTCTTTCTCTTTCTTTTCCCTTCCCTTCCCTTCCCTTCCCTTCCCTTCCCTTCCCTTCCCTTCCCTTCCCTTCCCTTCCCTTCCCTTCTCTTGTCTCTTCTTTTCTTCTTTTTAATCAGACAGGGTTTTCCTAAATTGCTGCTCAAACTTTGGCCTCAAACTCCAAGGCACAAGTCAACCTCCCAAGTAGGTGGAACTACTGGACCTGAGACCATACCTGGCTCCTATTGGCAGCTTTAAATGAGCAGCTACGGCTCATTTAAGACCACTGTATTTCTAGCATGTCTTGACATTTAAAAATGCCCTAAAATAAATACGATTTGGCAACCGTTTCTTCATACTCTTGTAGTGGGCTCCAGTGCTTCCGTACTGCAGTTTTCCTGACTCTCACATGCATGCATCTACAACTGCCTTTTGAACATAGCAGCCTTGATTTGATAACTGCCATCTCAGCAGCCTTCATTTGGAACCAATTTGGGCATGCTTAGCCCCCTTTGGTTCCTTGTTTCTGCTTTCATTTAGAATTCCCCACATCCCTTTTTATTAATGGTCAACTCCTGTTTTTTCAAGGCTAAACTCATTCTTCCTGGCTGATTTTCCCTGACCGTTTTTTAAATGGAAGGTTTCCTTTCTATTTTAAATATTATTACTTGTGTATGGACCTTGCTTATTAGGTTTACAGCTATTCATTGCAAGTAATAGAGCTCCATCATTAAAGGTTATTTCTACCTTTTGTGGAGTTTTACTGTATAGCCCGGTCTGGCCTGAAGTGTTTGACCCTCCTGCCTTAGCTTCCTGAATGCTTGAGTTATGCGGGGTGCACTGCTATGCCTGGACCTAGCTCTTAAGCTTATATTTATGAAACTGTACTATTTGCTTATAAAGAATCAGTATTGAAAACTATGATCACATGATCTAATGGCATAGAGGCTTAAAAAAGATGAGGCATAGTTTTGGTAGTTGTTGGGACAACTGAAGTAAGACATCTGTGAAATAAAGAAAATTTGATAATTCTTGGAATTGACTAACTTTGGTTCTTGGATCTATTACACTTGTAGATGAATTTTGGGGTCTCAGTGAATTTCTAGTAAATTTTATTTGTCCATGGTAATGGTTATTTAAAAAATATCTTTGTTGGAGGGATTCTTGCATTATAGACATAAGACCTTGGATTTGATTCCAAGCACTGCAAATAAAAGAACATTTTTATTGAGACAGAACTTTCATATACAATTGAGACATTTTAAAGTATAATTTAATGGTTTTCTGTATGTTCTTCACCTACCACAGTCACTTTTAGAACATAGTCATCCCCTCAACAAGAGACCTCACAGGTAGTCAGTCCACATTTACCTAACACCCCCTCAAGCCCTAGGCAAAAATTAGTTTACTTTAGAGTTCCATTAGTTTGCCTATTCTGGATATTTTTTCTGTGTGTTTGTGGTATATGTATGTGTTCATGTTTGTGTGGGTATAAGTATTCATGCATGTACGTATGTGTGTGGAATATAGAGCGAAATAGACATCTGATATCTCCCCCATCACTATACACCTGTACACTCTCACATGCATGCATCTACTACTGCCTTTTGAACATAGCAGCCTTGATTTGATAACTGCCATCTCTTTTGTTGAGACAGGGTCTCTTATTGAACCTAGAGCACACCAATTCAGTAAGACTAGTTGGCTAACAAACTTCAAGCATCTTTCCATTTCTGTCTCCTCAGAGCTAGGATTAAAGATGTGCATCAACCCAGCCTTTTATGTGGGTAGGTGCTGGGAACCGGAACTCAAGTTCTTATGCCTGCATGCAAGCAGTTCACTAACTGAGCCATTTCCCTAGCTCTTACATTTATTTAACCAATAGAAAAACACATCAATGGAGTATCACATAATGATTAAATCGGGTTAAATAAATTTCTTTCTCTAAGCACTTGTTAATTCTTTATGGTAAAGGCTTTCTAAATACTTTCTTCTCGATTTTTGAAATGTGTAACACAGTATCTGTAGTTAACCTACTATGCAATAGTATAACAAAGCTTCTTGCTCCTATCTAACTTTAAGTCAGTACTCCTTGATCAACCTTTCTACCTCCTTCTCCTCCCCTCTTCTCCCCAGCCTGTGGTTAAATCCATTTTACTGTCAAACCCTGAGAACAACTTTTCAAGACTTCACATATGAATAAGATTGTGTGATTGTTGCTGTTTTGGCCAGTTTCTTTTAGTGTGATGTTTTCAGAATTCACTCCTTTGTGTGGCTGAATGATAATTTATTATATAGATTTGCTGCAGTTTATTAATACATCCAATGGCTAATGAATATTTGGGTATTTTTTGCTCTTTAGTTATTATGAATAAGGCTGCCGCGAATATTTGCTTATATGCCTTTGCAGGGGTGAAGATCTTCAGTTATCATTAGATTTCATAAAGGGTCGTTATGTAAAGGTTAAAAAACATTAATACAGAGTTTGGAGAGACTGTGACATTTAGGATTTATATATGATAGTATCTGTATGTCTTGATTATATTTCATTATTCAGAAAAGCTTGGATTATAGAGCAATGTGAGAATAAGTAGAATCCTTTTTTTTTTTTTCTGTTTGAAGGAAGAGACAGCAGAGTCCTGTGTGAAGGGATCTTAGACAAGATATTTAATGTCTTTGTCTTTCTGCTTTATAATTTATAAAGTAAGGATGTTGGTACAGCCTCTTGGAGCTCTTTCCTGAGGTTAAAACAAGATTATATTCATGAACACTGGTATAAACTGTCAAATTCTTCACTTTGGAAATTATGCATGCCTTTTACTGACACCCAGTATAAGCAATTTGTTTGCACAGGAAATTCAAATTCTTAATTTGAAAATCAATACCAAATCCAGCTCTTGTGGTTCCTGCTGCTAATACCAGCATTCAGGAGGTGGGGTGAGAAGGATGGCTGTGAGTTTGAGGTTAGTCTGTGGTGGTTAATGAGGAAAGAAACGGCCAGTCAGAACGACCGAGCAAGACCTCTCAAAACAAATAAAAAGACTGAGAGAGCCTACAGAATTTGTATCCAGCTCTGTAATTTTTCCTAATGAGGTGATGCTTATTCAGGATGGAGACAATATTTTTTTGGCTTGCTTTTTTTTTTCAGTTTTGTTTTCCTTAAGCAGCATAATTTGTTAAGAGAAGCTTTCTCTTCTTTCCTTGCTTTCTTCTTTTCTTCCTTAAATTGTCTTACCTTTATGCAAAGAAGACCCGTTTCAGGTACTGTAGGAGCTGACAGATTGTCTGTTGTAAGCAGAGTTCTATTCATGTAGGTCTAGTTATGGAGGGTATCATAGTTGGTCCTCTTTGAGGCATATGCTTTTCTCTGTTTTGATAGAACAGCATGTACATATATTATAGAGGTCTCTAATAATAGAAGTGTTTGGAGTATATGTTGTTTCTGTTATTGTTCCTGGTTCTTGGAATCTATCTAGTAAAGGGATTGCCTTATGAATTGACTCTGGCATGGAGAAATGGGGTGATCAAACAGGACTGTAAGTTGTTGTATATCTATAAAACAAGCAAGATTGAGAACATTGTACTGATTTAAAATGACTTTATTTTTGAAGTGTACAATATTTGAAACGTAATATGTTGGCTGTATTATTGAATTTCAAGGAAATGATTTTCTCTCTTTGAGAGTGCAGTAATCTAAACACTGAATGGAGTGGGTAATTTACTCAGCTACACATACATGGGTCACTGGCAAATGACAAAAAAGAAATGACTCCTTCATTTTCTTGTAGCTTCTCTTTTGTTGCTGTTGAAATGGATTAAACTATACACCCCTCTCTTCCTGAATAATAAATCCAGTAGACTCTGAGTGTAATGTATTTTCCCCCATGAATATGGTTCATGACCTCATATGTAAGGCAATGAAGTGAATTTTAAAAATCATCATCCTGGTTCCAGTGTGTGTGTGTGTGTGCATGGGGGGTTGTCTTCTGAAATATTAGAGTCAAGCTGTATTATGGACAGTTGAGTATATTCTGTCTGTATGCTTGCCCTAGGACAAGCTTTGGCATGGCTTCTGTAGGCCGTTTGGATAGAAGCTGAGCAATTATCTTAAGAGTTTTTCAGTCCATAAAATAGCACCAAAGAACTCGCCTTGTGACTAGTTGTGAGTCATCTGGAGAGGAGACATTTAACCTCAGGATGGATGAAAGTCCTGTGTAACCCTAGTATGAGTGTTGCCTAATATGTTGAGTCATCTAAGTAATATAATGTTCTTAGTCCAAGCTGTGCATTAGAATTGATAGTGAAGGCTTTTTAAAAAACCAACTTCCTGGCTCCCATCCTTAGAGGTTGCTTGTGTAGTGTTGGGTGGAACGTATTTGCAGTATTACAAACAGCACACAGGATCACACACTGTGCTCAGGTGAGACCACTGCCTCTGGAAAAATGTCCCGACTCCCAGTTTAATGACTGGCTTGCCTTCAGACTTGCAGTATAGAGTGATTCAGGGATGTATATGGGAACTAGAAGTACTTAAAGGACTAGCCTCACTCCGAGACTAGAGGAATCTCAGAATGTATCATTTCAATTTATATGAAACCAGAATGCTTACCATAGGGGAAATATAATTTGCAAATTGTTTAAAACATGGACATGCTTTTTGTTTTAGTATATTCCCCATATGTATTTTTTACTGGGTGTACAATAGGAAGCCCCATCTTTAAGTAGCACAAATGTCTGATGTACTATGTGTTGGGGCTATCCTAGTAATGTCTCACCCGTTACGTTGGACTCAAGCAGGTGAAAATGACATCTCTTGTTTTTCTACCCACTTTTTGACATTTATTTTGAACTCTGTTTGGAGATGCAAGTAGACAATGCATGGAACTCTATTTTATGAGCTTATTAAGAGGTGCTAACAAGCTGTGACTTTGCTGACTTGCACCTGGCAGGTAGAAAAAGCTTTTTTTTTTTTTTTTTTTTTTTTTTTTTTTACCATTAAGTTAGATTGGTTTTAAGTATGTTGTTAGGGGGTTGTTTTTCGAAGGCAATGGGAAGAGTAAAATCAGTTGTAAACCATCTGTATGCTACAGCAAACCTTGGGGCTGTTCTTGATTTTAGAGATCACAAAATTATAGAGGTAGAAATTATACTTTGAGAGATACACTAAACCGTAGCTTGAAGTGAAGCCTACCTTTTGATTGAACCCGACAGAGCTGCTTTTAGGTTTCACTTCCCTTTTACCCATTGGTTTAACGAACAAACAAAGTATTAAATCTGGGCCATTACACTCTTTATTTTCATATTCTTGCTTTGAAAGTCCATTGAATTATTTCTGTTCTTAGCAGGTAAAACACATGATGCCCAGCTACATTTGAATTCAAGTAAACAATAACATTTTTTTATATAAGTGTAACTTAAAATATTGCATGGGATTTCTGAAATTCAGATTTAACTATATATCCTGTATTTTTATTTGCTGAATGCTCACCCCAATTTCCCTTTTCCAAATGTCACAAACAATCTGTATAATCTTCCAGGATGAAGAGTGACATATTTAAATTTTGGAAATGACATCCAATTCAGTGTTCCTAGGATGTGATTTTAGTTAAAATTTTCTGAGTTTTGCCTTAGGAGAGTTTGCTTTTAATTGCTTTTGGAAAGGATTTTTTTTTTTCAGAATGGAGTCATACTACATAGCCCAGGCTGGCCTTGAATTTGTTAGGGATGCCAGGCTGTCTATGAACTTTGTGATCTACTGGCCTAATCCTCCTGAGTGCTGATATCACAGGTTTGCATCACCACACCCAGCAAAAGGGAGTGTTGCATGTAATAACCTTAGTGGCTTACTCTTTACAAGCTGTATCATAAAATCACCTGCATCTTCAGGAAGAACATTAGATTGATTTGCTATTTGTATTTTATTTTGAGATAGGGTCTTGCTATGTAGCCTAGACTGGCCTGAAACTCCTGGGTTTAACTTATTCTCTGTGGTGTAACAATATACTTGGGTGAACAAACATCTACTCGCCCTAGATAGGGAACCCAAGAAAACTACCAAAGTCCATCTTGTGAGTCGATAATTTTATTGGGGTTACTTAGAAGAACAGAGATGACTGCATCACCAAAACCCATCCCAGTGTGGGTGACAGCTTACAAAAGCTGGGAACACGGAGCATACAGCACAGCCTGCAGGCATCTCAATAAATGTTGGGGAGTACCCTTTCCAGGTAGTTGAATTTGCCTAAGCCTCTTCTAGGCAGCCCAGCTGGTCGAGTGTGAGTCTTGGCTGATTTTATAGCTTCTATATGCTTGGAGAGGGAGGAGCGAGTTTATTTGGGTAATTTCAGGAATTTCCTGAAGCTATTGAGTTGTTTATTTCTGAGCTTAACTACCTTCTCTGCAGGATGGAGTTTTCCATTTTCCTTAATAACATACTGTTGTTTCACTATCCCTTTTACATCTTGTATCTTAACAAGGTTTCTTCCAAAATGGAAGGTTTTAATTTTAGAGAAAACCGCTACAACACATCCTCCTGCCTGATTCTTCCTGGTAGTTAGATTTATAGGCACGTGTCATCTTTCTGTGGTGGCTTGAATGAGAACGGCCCTCCTCTGTTTATATATTTGAATGTTTGGTTACCAGTTGGTGGACTGTTTAGGAAGGATTAGGAGGTGAGGTGTTGTTGGAGGTGTTGTGGCCTTTTGGAGGAGGTGGGCTTTAACATTACAAAAGCCCATGTCAAGCCCAGAATCACTCTGCTTGCCCCTTTTGGATCAGAAGCTAGCTCTCAGCTACTGCTCCAACACCATGCTTGCCTGCTTGGCTCTATGCTCCCAGACATGATGGTCATGGACTAACCCTCTGAAATCATAAGCAAACTTCCAGCTAAACAGCTTTTATAAATTGCCTTGTTCATGGTGTCTCTTTTATTGTAATAGAACAGTATCTAAGACAACTGATTTTTTTTTTTTTTTTTTTGATGATAGGATTACCTCAAACTCACTATGTAGCTCGGGATGAACTCAAATTTTTGATCCTCCAGTGTCAGCCTTCTGAGCGCTGCGACTGCAGGTATACTACCATACCTGGCTCTTTGGAGATTTAAAAATGCTGTCTAGAGAGTCTTACTGAACAAATAGGGAAGATTTGTGTTTAGATACTCCCTGTTAAAATGAAAATTTGCTTTCTGATATGAATGTTGTTTCCATGTGAAAATTGCATTTTTACATGGCTGCCTTTGTGTTTCATCACCTTGTTATAGTATGTGGCATGTGTACTCGAGGGGACAATGTTTAGACAAGTAAATATTCCTAAATATAGTTATGTCTCCATTGTTGGACATGTTTGGAGTTTGTATAAATTAAAGCATCTCAGTTTAATATTAATTACAGTTCCATTCTTTGGATTCTGATTGTCTTGATGTTACCATTTATTTAAATATGTGATATTTCGCTACTTAGATATATTTTAGAATAATCTAGGAGGTGGGTATGATTGTGCACACATTTAATACCAGCATTTGAAGGCAGAGGCAGGTGATCTCTGTGAGTTTGATGCCACCCCGATCTAAACAGGTAGTTTCAGGACAGCCAGGGGTACAGCATCCTGGATGTAAAAAGAAAGAAAGAAAGAAAGAAAGAAAGAAAGAAAGAAAGAAAGAAAGAAAGAAAGAAAGAAAGGAAGGAAGGAAGGAAGGAAGAAAGAAAGAGAGAAAGAAAGAGAGAAAAGAAAAGAGAAGAAAGAATACTCTAGGGATATGTGATTTTCCTTTATGGTAGTTTTACATCACATTATTTTAGCCTATTATTAGAAGATAGTTGGCGTTTTACAAAGCTTTGTTTCTGTGGGACAAAATTTTCTTAATGGTTTTGAAACAACTTGAATAATTATGATTTGAAACAAAGCGTGAATAATACCTGAAGTCTAGTTTCCATTAAAACACATTGTAAAACAAATGATTCAGACCAGTATTGGATCTAAAGGAAGAATTCAGAAAATTCAAACAGCTTAATCTATCTGATAAGAAAATTCTGTTTTTTATAAAACTGTTTTCAGCAGGGTTAAGGCACTGCGGAATTTTTAAAATGGAATCACCTTATTGTATTCTAGCTTTACTTTAATTTCTAAGTTGATGTAAAGTAAATAGTATGAGTTGAAGTTTGTCTAAAATAACAAAAGGCAAGATAGTAATTATTGTTTATAGTGTAGTAACTTGGAACAGTGGATGATTTCATTTGTAGGTTAAATAACTGTCAAGAGAAGACAGTTCCTATTATAGTCTCAGTGTACATCTTTTGTAGAATGTAGATTAAAGTGCTTATTATGCAAAGGTTATCAGCTAAAGCTGATTTGGGGGGAGAGAAGGTGTGAAAGGCATTGAAAGTAAAAATAACAGATGGTGATATCTCTGATCACTTTGCCTGATACAATTTCTCTTGTAATAACTTGATGTGTAACAGTTGAGAAGTGTAAAAAAAAAAGATGTTATCAAAATATATCATAGGATATTTCTTTAAGAAAACTTCAGACTTGATGGCTGGCTCTGTGGTTTGCTGCTCTTGCAGAGGACCCTCTTCTTATCCCAGGATCCACATGGCAGTTCACAATCATCTGTGATTCTAATTCCAGAGGATAAGCTGGCCCCTTCTATTCCCTTTGGGCATCAGGCATGTACAAGGTGTATCGATAGACATATATGTATATGCATAAAACAAAATAAATATAAAACATCGATGGCCTAGTCAGCCATCAGTGCAAAGAGAGGCCCATTGGTCTTGCAAAGTTTATATGCCTAAGTACAGGGGAACGCCAGGGCCAAGAAGTGGGAGTGGGTGGGTAGGGGGTGGGGGGGGGAGGGTATGGGGGACTTTTGGGATAGCATTGGAAATGTAAATGAAGAAAATACCTAATTAAAAAAAAGAAGTCTTAAAAAAAACATTGAAAGGAACGCATTAAACTTCTAAAATAACCTGGAAACTTCAGAGTTTTCTTCTCTCATGAAAAGGTATGTTTTGGCTGCTGAGACAAGTTTGCAAAGGTCTACCAGTGAGAACAGTATTTTTTTAAATAGCTCTCTCCTTCTCACTTCCTTGACAGGCGTGTTTTGAAGATGAATTATGGAAATGAAACACACTGGTTTCATTGGAAAACAGCAGCACACATAACAAAGCCTGTTTTTGTTTTTTTATTTTATTTTTAATTTTTTTTACATTCCATATTCCATTCTTGCCCCCTCATCCACCTTCCATCTGCTCCATACCCCACACCACCCGGTTTCCATGTGAATTCCCCCACCCCCACCCCACCTGACCTCTAAACTCCCTGGGGCCTCCAGTCTCTTGAGGGTTAGGTGCATCATCTCTGATTGAACAGAGACCCAGCAGTCCTCTACTGTATGTGTTTTGGGGGCCTCATATCAGCTGGTGTATGCTGTCTGTTTGGTGGTCCAGTGTTTGAGAGATCTCGGGGGTCCAGATTGATTAAGATTGTTGAATCCTCCTACAGGGTCGCCCTTCTCCTCAGCTTCTTTCAGCCTTCCCTAATTCAACAACAGGGGTCAGCTGCTTCTGTCTATTGGTTGGGTACAAATACCTGCATCTGACTCCTTCAGCTGTGTGTTGGGTCTTTCAGAGGGCAGTCATGTTAGATCCCTTTTTGTGAGCGCTCCGTAGCCTCACTAATAGTGCCAGGCCTTGGGACGCCCCCTTGAGCTGGATCCCACTTTGGGCCTGTCACTGGACCTTCTTTTCCTCAGGCTCCTCTCCATTTCCATCCCTGTAATTCTTTCAGACAGGAACAATTATGGAACAGAGATGTGACTGTGGGATGGCAACCCCATCCCTCACTTGATGTCCTGTCTTCAGGCTGGAGGTGGGCTCTACAAATTCCCTCTCCCTACTGTTGGGCTTTTCATCAAAGATCCCTCCCTTTGAGTCCTGCGAGTTTCTCACCTCCCAGGTCTCTGGTGCATTCTGGAGGGTCCCTCCAACCTCCTATTTCCTGAGGTTGCCTGTTCACATTCTTACTGCTGGCCTTCAGTCCTTTTTCCTCACCTAATACCAGATCAGGCTCCCCTCTCCCCCCACCCCTGGCTCCCCAACCCCATCCACTTTCCCTCCCAGGTCCCTCCCTCCCTCCCCACTTGTGATTGCTTTCTTCTCCCTCCCAAGTGGGACTGAGGTGTCCTCACTTGGGCACTTCAGCTTGTTGAGATTTTTGAGTTCTGTGGACTGTATCTTGGGTATTCTGTGTAAGGTTTGTTGTTGTTGTTGCTAATATCCATTTATTAGTGAGTACATACCATGCATGTCCTTTTGGGTTTGAGTTACCTCACTAGGATGATATTTCCTAGTTCCATCCATTTGTTTGCAAAACTCAGGATGTCTTTGTTCTTAATAGCTTGAGTAGTATTCCATTGTGTAAATGAACCACATTTTCTGTATCCATTCTTCTGTCCTGGGACATCTAGGTTGTTTCCAGCCTGTTTTAAATGGCTTCTTATGTATATAGGTGCTTGCATGTGTGTGCGAGTATAGAAGTTTTTGAGTCTAGAGAAAAGAATATTAAGACTACAAACACATAGTCTTGCTATTGCTTAATTATGCTCATAGTTCAGTGAGTTAACATTTACAATGTGCCAGAGCTGTGGTTACTGTTAGAAACGCAATGTTATTTGTGTCTGGTATATTTTATTGCTTTCTTCTGTTAGAAAAGTGAGTGCACATGCAGAAAAAAAAGTGATGAATTATCTGCCAAGCTAATAGGCACTTGCATTTGCCCTTTTGATGCTGTCATGAGGGATATTTTAGTATATTTTGGATAGGCAGGTAGGAAATTTTAAGTACACAAGCTGTGAACTAATCCATTCTATCAAAATGTTTAACTTACATGAAAGAAGAAAGAGGAATAATATTAGAATTTCACATATAGAAGCCATCAGCCTCTTAACATTTTGTTGTGTGTGTGTGTGTGTTGGGGGGGTTGGTTAACAGCTTGTGGGTATGAGCAAGATTGCATTATTATTGCCTGAGTACCTCAGGGTAGGGGATTAACCAGAAGGGAATGCATAAAAAAACGACAGAAAAAGAAATCTAGGGAATGAAAAGGAACAAGTCATAAGTGATTTGGGAAAGAGGTCTTAGAAATTAAGTTACACATTCTTGAAAACAATGACAAAAGCGGGGGACTTATTTTAACTCGTATCATTCCAAAAAGGACCAGAGACAAAGTAGATGGGTTCTTTATCCCTATTGTGTGCCTAGAAAGCCAGGCAAACTGAAGGAGAGTGGAAGAAGCTAGTTTTCTTAGTCTAAAAGTTTCTTCTCAATTTGAGCTCCTAACCTTGCTCTCATCTTCCCGTGGAATCTTCGGTCTCTGAGAGCTCAGTCAGTGGGAACTGCATGATTTTTTCAATTCCTATCTTGAGTGTTGATACCAAGTAATCAAATAAACATTTTCCAATAATACTTATGAAGTCATGTCATTTTAATGTGTGCCTCCTAGTAAAAACATATTGCCTCAATAATAGTCTATACGTATAAGCATTTCAGCTTGCAGTGTGTCTTAATAGCAGTGTTACTATGTGTATTAAGTTTTATTTCACTTTGGAGCTCAAATGTAGATTAAAATGTGTACTTTATTTTTATTTATTTATTTATTTATTTATTTATTTATTTATTTATTTATTTTAGGACAGCCAGTAGAGGGGACTTCATGTTTTCTGCAGATCGCTTGGTAGGTAAAGGCTTCCCATTTCCTTTCATTGTTATATGCAGTGATGTAATCCTGGTAGGCCAGCGGGCCTTTTTGTTGTAGAGCATTGTAGGGTTGAGGGAGATTGTAAGTGTTCTTTTCACTACAGCATTAAAGTACCACCTTACTCCCTTTTACTCCAAAGCGTTGCCTATGAACCCATTCCTTGTTCTTAGATGGATCTCAGCAGTCTGGGTCTCAGCGACTCATAAAATGTCTTGTCTTAGGGCAATGAATTGAATCACGTTAGAAGAAAGCTACATATGTTCTTGAGACCTGACACATTCACCCTTGTGGTATCAGCTAATGCACAAAACAAGTGTAATTGTGTGTCTCTCTGTGTGTTTTACCATACAAGTTGCATTTGTTTTGCTTCTGTCCTGTGGTATAGTCACAATATTAAATTCTGTGTTGGACCATCTACCCCTTCTTCAAGGGCATCCTATCAAGTCCTGAGCAAACCCAGTCTTTCTATAGTCAGTGTCCTCTCAGATGCTCTCAGGCTGAATTGCTCTGCCACAGCTTTTTACTCTTGTCTTGATACCTTAAGTGTGTTCCATTCTTGGAATGAAATTGATAATTAATTGCTATGACTAAAGTTCTTCATTAATGAAAATAAACACTGGGCACATTTTAGGCTTTGTGCTAGACTATTTTGGGAGAAAGGAGATACAACAGGTAGGAATATAGATATGGTCCCTTATCTCGTGGAATTTATAATCTTAACACTGTTGTCAGTCCTCTAACTTAGACACACTGATCTCCACTTCTGGGTTTATATATTTTTATATTTATTCTTTGAAAATTTCACAATGTATTTTGATTATATCCATTCCTCGGTTCCCCTCAAACTCCTCTCAGACTCTTCTACCCAAGCTTCATATTCTCTTTTTCCCCATAGCCCACTAAATCTAATTTATGTTGTCCATAGGCACCTGGGTATGAGGCCATCTGCTGGGGTATGGTCAACCTTTCACGGGGCCACACCTCTAAAGAAAACTGACTCACCCTTCTTCAGAAGCCATCAATTGGCAATAACTTCTCAAGTAGGGGAGCAGAGCCTTAGGAGCCCTGTAGGGGAGGGCCAGGAGCCTGGTTTTTTTCTTTATACCACATATTATATTATAATTTCCTCCCACCTATATGGGGAGTGTTGACTGGCTTGATCCTGTGCCTGTCTTGTCCAAGCAAACACAGCTGCTTTGAGCTCATGACTGCAATATTTCACAGCAGTTCTCTTCAACCTCCTGCTCTGCTCTTACAGACATGATAATTTCTCTCCCAGAATTTCAGAGGATGGCGCAGGAAACAAGGCTCTTTTGAGGCATGTCACTAGAGGAAGGAGATATGGGCTTTTTAAAGAAAAAAAAATCTTCCCTGTAATTGTCTCTTAAAGAAACATAAAATAGCCAAGGAAGGTGGTAGCTAACAGCGAGTGTGTTCTTTCCTATGCTATGCAAAAGGTTTCTGGGCCCATTTTCTGATTCTGCAGGCAGACAAAGTGATACACCATTTCCGATTGATCTTTCTAATGGCAGCAGGGTGATGTGTTGTGATAACACAGAATGTAGCATTGTGCTTCTCCCTGCTGTTCCTGATTCTCAATCATTAATGTAATATTGATTGGAGAAAATGTGCACTACAGGCTCAGTACTGCCTTTGCTATAGGCAGTAGGCTCTGGCTGCTCCAATCTCACTGTGAGAATCTGGCTCCAGTAGTTTTTAGGGATGGTTTTTTTCTTTATACCACATATTATATTATAATTTCTATGAGACTCCTAAAACTTTGTTTCAAAATTTTTAGAAAATTATTTATTTATTTACTTATGCATGTGTGCATGGATGTGTGTGTGCACATAACATGGTAGATACATGTGAAAGTCATAGTACAGCTTTTTGGGAGTCAGTTTTATCCTTGTACCTGCTTATCTACTTGGCCTTCATAGTGTTTTTCTTTAGCTGAGACGCCCCAAGATATTGTACTGGATCTTCCTTCACACCTAGTAAATTGCTTCAGCTGGCCCATCTACTTCATTTTTTTCCACAAGGACTTCTAGGTTTTATTTGCATTGACCTTTGTTTGAAATGAATCCAAATTCATTTGTAAGTTTCAGAGATTTCAAAGGGACTAAGCAGGGTAGAGAAAGTCCAGGTGGACAGACACTTTCCCCCAGTAAGCTGTGATTTTGTTACTACCAATGGTGTTTTGTTTACCATAACTCAAGTTGAAGTTATGTGCCTTTCATACTCTTGACTGAATCAGAAGGCACACTGGTGCCATTTGGTGTCAGTCACGTGTCAGATGGAGGTTGGATACTTAGCAACAAGCAATCTGGCATTTAGATCTGTCCCTGCAGTTAATACATGGTGGGGGACCCACTTCCTACCTCCCTAACCTAAGCCCTGAGATCTTGAGTCTAACATGATAGCAGGAGAGTCTCTGCAAGCTCTGAACTTCTTCTTTCTTTGACCTTCTAGATCAGACTTGTTGTAGAAGAGGGACTGAATCAGCTGCCATATAAAGAATGTATGGTGACCACTCCGACAGGTAACCAGGGCTTGTACTCGCAAATTTTCCTCATAAAAATTCTGAGCTAGACTGGGGTTAGAGGAGGGAAATGGAAGGAAGACATCCTCTGTAAAATCAGTGTGAAAAATCAGGAGTTTATGTATGACTGGGTTTTTTTTTTAACATCTTTAAAAACTAAGAGAGTTTTTGTTAAGAAATCTACATAGGTGACTTTTTGTTAATGGCTTGCTTGTCAATTCAAGTTAAAGGTTATTACATACTCTTCAGCATGCAGGTGTTGCTTCTGATGGCAGCCCATGGGGACCAGAGTTAAAAATTGCTGGCAGCTTATCTTCACCTCTGTGGGGAAGCTGCTGGCGCTAACAAATGCAGGAGGCTGGTTCAGCCTAGAAACTCCAGGTTAAGAAAAAGATGAGACGTGAAAGGGAAAAAGAAAGCTAAAAATGATAAGATTTGGAGAAAGTGCTTTGTTCTAATAAAAATAGCATACAGTCCCCCTGCCAGAGATTTGAAATTCAGATTTGCTTTTTTTTTTCCATAAATGATGGAAAACTCTTCTATTCAAGGGGTTGCGTATGAACAATTGAGGGCTGAGCTTGTTGCATCATAATTGACACAATTAAGAATGAGACCAAGTTTTGATAACTATTTCAGCCTCTTCTGCTTTTAAAGCAGAATGAAGGCTCATAGGAAGGGATGGAATGAGGAGGCTTTCTGCTGTGGCTCTCAATGGGACCCCAGTGTGAATTGATGGGGTATCTAGTATTCATGGACTGCAGTGATTCTCCTTTGAATTCAATTTGGAGGATGTGTATGTGAATATTGTGCTATAATAAGTCTTATTCCCACTTGAGGAACTCCTCCTCCCCCAATTATTCTCACAGGTTTCTTCTGAGGCATTAAGGAATAACTATGAAAAATTGTGACTCATTACTTTCACAGGAAACCCAAGGTGTTAAAGAATGTGTCTGGACAAAGGTAGCTCGGTACTCATCTGCTCTGAACCATGAGCACCTTATAGAATATGCATATTGTACCAATGATAAAGCATCTATTTTTCGTTTTATTTCTCAACAGGGCACAAGTATGAAGGAGTGAAATTTGAGAAAGGAAATTGTGGGGTCAGCATAATGAGAAGTGGTAGGTTTGCATGTGTATGATTTTGTTTCTTTGCATGCATAGAAACGGCTGCTGTTTTCTCAGAGAGAGGAGGGCTAGCTTGTCATAATTGCAACCTGCCTTCGCTTCAATCTCATCACCTGTGTTGCCTATCCTCATGGTGCCTTGGAGTCATGGCCTATGTGCTGCTAAATTGGGCTAAATGTAATTGCAGGCATCTTCCCTAGTGGCCTGCTCCCACGAGCAAGCCAGCTTTTTAAAAGACTCAGAGGAGGGTGGGAGGATGGGAGGACAGGATGCTGCTTGCTGTCTTGGGGAGAAGGGTTTGAAGACTGAAGGAATGTGGCATAAATTACATTCTTTCTGAAGAAGAACATTTGGATACCTGGCAGGATAAAATGTCTCCTCTGTTTTTAATCTGTGTGACAGGGAACTCTGCCAAAAGCTGGACTGAATGACTTATTTAATATTTGAAATTTTATATTCTATGACTGTGTGACTACATAGGCAAAAGTACCTAGCTGTCTTTAGTGCTAGCTATTTCCACTTGCTGGTCTTATACATTTTGTATTGGTGCTTTGAGTCCAACCAAACATCCTAACAACTTTTGTGTGATAAGAATGTGTACCCTGTTATACAGGACTGTTTTCTCCTCTGCAAACTGAACTCTCTCCCTCTCTCTCTCTCTCTTTTTTTTTTTCACAAGAGCTGGAAGCCCCACTTGTTTGTGCTGGAAACAGATGGATTTTTTTAAAAAACATATAAACATTGATTTTTCTCTAGCTCTGGTTGGGTTTGTGAACAATTGAACACTTCAATTACTAAAGGAGTTTTAGGCTCTGCTTTTACAGGAAGACAGCTCTTAAGCAATGACAACATTCTCAGGAGAGTGTTGTTCAACATTTGAGGTGGTTGAACATATGGATATGGTTTCTTCTCAGCACCTTCTCTGAGAGTACTTGGTCCTTGCACCTCTGTTGTGTACCAGATGATTCAGGGAGGTAAAGGCCAACTTGAGAAGGAATGTTTTTTGTTTGTTTGTTTTGTCTCTTGATGTTTTATGTTTTGCTTCTATGGTTTGAATCCAGAATCTTGTCTACATGTGTATAACTAACATACGCACACCATTACCATCAAACTTCATGCACAGCTTTGACGTAATTGTTTTTAGTCTTAAAACCTTTTTTTGTTTTGTTTTTGTAAAAAAAATAGTTTAGAAGAAGCTAGTTATATGTTTACACTAATGCTCTAATGTTTCCTCTTAAACTTAAATGTAAAGTTAATTTAAGAAAACATTAAGTAAATATCAGTACTAATAGAATTTCAAAGTAATGTTAAATCTTGAAGACGGCATGAGAACCATTCATCAAAGGAATTCAGACTCAGAAACAGCCTTGTATTTACAGGCTGGGGAGATATCTCAGTGGTTAAACCACCTGCCAATCAAGTATGAGGACTGAAGTTTAGTTAAGTGTGGCATAATGCCTGTAATTCCAGTACTCAGAAGGCACAGTCAGGGGATCCGTGGAGCAAGATGGCTAGCCAGATTAGTCACATCAACTGAGAAATCTTGGCTCAATAAGATGGAGAGTGATCGAGGCAGACTTTTGAAGTCAACTTTGAGCTTCCACGTGCATGCTCACAGCATGTGCACCTGCACATACATGTGTGCTCATGCACATGCAAACATCTCTACACACATTACGCACATAGACACATACAAAAATCTAGCTCGTATTTAAAAACCAATGGACTGGGGTTGGCTCTCTGGGGAAGGGAGAAAAACATGGTACTTTTCCACTATTAGCAATGAAACTTTTGTCACCGAAGTCATTGTTGAACTGAGTGATGAATCCTGGAGCCACCTTTGTGTAAAGGGAAATAAATCCTTTGGCCTGCAGCCCCCACTCTTTCAGGAATCTTTTATGTTTTTCTCAGATGAAAATGACAAATTTAGGTGGCTTGAAAAAATCTTTAAAAATAAGAGGGAAAGTGTCTCTGCTGCTGAAGAAGCAACCCAGTCAAGCCTTTATTTCTTCTGTAATCATGGAAGCACGAGAGCTCCATAGCTCTTAAGCAAGCAAGAAGCAGAGCTTATTGTGGCTTCATTGAGCAGCCTTTCATCTGCTTTTGCTGAGTTCCTACTGAGAATCAAATAGGAGCATAGTAGAAGAAAAAGGATGCTTCTGCCCCAATGGTCCTTTTGTAGTGATAGCAGTGAAACCCTCTGCTTTGGTCTGTTCTTGCATTTGCACTCTACCTTTACAACCCTGTTGTGCCTTTCATTTCCTTCTTTAAGGTGAGGCAATGGAACAAGGTTTGCGAGACTGCTGTCGATCCATACGGATTGGGAAGATCCTGATTCAGAGTGATGAGGAGACACAAAGGGCCAAAGTATATTATGCCAAGTTCCCCCCAGACATTCATCGCAGAAAAGTCCTTCTGATGTATCCAATTCTCAGTGAGTGCCTTGAGTTGCATTTGTAATTTTTTCTTAGAGTTTAAATTCAAGTTAGTGCCTACCTCCTACACACCCTTATATAAAAGGCAAAAACGGCTTCAAAATGTGTTTTCTCTGTTGGATTTGGAGTTGCCCTGGGCAGTTCACTGGGAAATTTTTATTGTATAATAAGGGAATATACATTAGTCAAACTTTGTTAGCTCCAAAGAACATCTGTCTTGAAACAAACACAGTGAAGCAAAGGACCTAATGAGGCAAAATATAGAGAACACAGAAAATATATTGGATCATGTCCTGTTTCTACCTTAATGAGCAGCAGTGATTTTCTCAAAGTTTTAACATCTCCACAGGAATATTTTTCTGGTATTCTGTTCTTTTTCATATCATGATCTCTCAGGAAGGTAAGCAGGGGTGATGGTGTTGAATTTGGTATCTCAAGCAATAAATAAGTTTAGGGCTTGTTGTTCATTTGATGTATGCTTATGTTGTGTCCATCATTAAAAATAATATTGACGGCTGCTGGGTGGAGCCTCTCAGAGGGCAACTTGCTCCTGTATGCAAGCATAACAGTGTAATATTAATATTGTCAGAGACTTGTGTTTGTCCATGGGATGGGTCTCAAGTTGGGACAGTTATTGGTTGGCCATTTTCTCAGTCTCTGCTCCATCCCCTGACCCTGCATTTCTTATAGAAAGGATAAATTTTGGGTTGAAAGTTTTGTGGGTAAGTTGGTGTCTCTTTTGCTCCATTGAAGTTCCTGCCTGACTACAAGAGGTGGCCTCTTTAGGTTTTATATCCTCAATGTAGTTAGTCACAGCTAAGGTCATCCCAATTGATTCATGGGGTGTCTCACTTATTTTAGGTCTCGAGATGCCCCAACCTCCTTACCCCCATCAGTTGCAGATTTCCATTCATTCTCACAGTCATCTAGCCATCTCTCCTGTCCCTACCCACACATGATCCTAACCACCCCATCCCCCTTCCTATCCCCTCTTCCACCTAGTTCCCTTCCTCCATCTACCTCTTATGACTACTGCATTGCTCCTTCTAAGTGAGATTCAAGCTTCCTGGCTTGTGCCTTCCTTCATGTTTAGCTTCTTTGGGTCTGTGGAGTACAGCGCAGATATCCTGTATTTTATGGCTAATAATCCACTTTTTAAAATATTTTTATTAGGTATTTTCCTCATTTACATTTCCTCATTACATTTCCAATGCTATCCCAAAAGTCTCCAATACCCTCCCCCCCACTCCCCTACCCACCTACTCCCACTTTTTGGCCCTGGCGTTCCCCTGTACTGGGGCATATAAAGTTTGCAAGTCCAATGGGCCTCTCTTTCCAGTGATGGCTGACTAGGCCATCTTTTGATACATATGCAGCTAGAGTCAAGAGCTCTGGGGTAAGTGAGTACATACCATGCATGTCCTTTTGGGACTGAGTTACCTCACTCAGGATGATATTCTCAAGTTCCATCCATTTACCTGCAAAATTCATTTTTTTAAAAATATTTTTTATTACATATTTTCCTCAATTACATTTCCAATGCTATCCCAAAAGTCCCCCATACCCCCCCACTTCCCTACCCACCCATTCCCATTTTTTGGCCCTGGCGTTCCCCTGTACTGGGGTATATACAGTTTTACCTGCAAAATTCATGATGTCTTGGATTTAATAGCTGAATAGTATTCCATTGTGTAGATGTGCCATGTTTTCTGTATCTATTCTTCAGTTGAGGGACATCTAGGTTGTTTCCAGTTTCTGGATATTATGAATAAAGCTGCTATGAACATAACTGAGCAAGTGTCTCTGTGAAAAAATAGGAGGAAGGATTGTGGCCCCTAAGGGGATAGGTACTCTATGGGAAGACCAACAGAATTAACTAACCTGAACCCTTGGGGTTCCCAGAGTTTGAAACACCAACTAAAGAACATACATGGGGTGGACCTAGGCCTCCCTGCATATATGTAGCAGATGTGTTTATAGCTTGGTCTTCATGTGGGTCTTGAACAACTGGAGCAGGAGTTATCCCAAAAGCTGTTGCCTGTACATGGGATATGTTCTACTAGCTGGGCTGCCTTGCCTCAGTGGGAGAGAAAGTACCTAACCTCACAGAGATTTGAAGGGCCAGGGTTGTGGGGATACCCAGGGGACCCCCCCACACCTGCTCAGAGGAGAAGAAGAGGGAGGATGAGGAAAGGATTGTGGGAGGGGGTGACTAGGAGGGGGGCAGTGAGTGGGATGTAAAGTGAATAAGTAAAAAATTAAATTAAAAATTCAGTATAACATTGGCAAAGAGCAAACACTTTCAAATGAAGTTTTCATTAAATATATCTTATGTTAATATTACTGTATTGCTGTTAATTCATGAATATTTCAGTATAGATGTCAACATTGCTAATAGGTTTGGTTACCTTTTTGTTTTAGGTACTGGAAATACTGTAATTGAAGCTGTAAAGGTTCTTATAGAACATGGTGTTCAACCCAGTGTTATTATCCTACTCAGTCTCTTCTCCACCCCACATGGTGAGTTTGTTTGCTTTTTTGTTTGTTTGCTTGTTGAGAAAGGGTTTCTCTGTGTTAACAGTCATGGCTGTCCTGGAACTTGCTCTGTAGATCAGGCTGGCCTGGAAATCACAGAGATCCACCTGCCTCTCCCTTGTGAGTGCTGGGATTAAAGGTGTGTACCACCCACCAGGAATCCCATGGTGAATTTAATCTGCAGCTATAACTTGGGCTCCAGATAGTCATGAGATGAGTAAATGTGTATCTCTCTAGGCTGTCATCCCAAGGAAAAATAGAGTTGTATGTCCATATTAAATCTAGTTTTGTTACTCATGACTTGTATTTGTTATCTCTAAACTTGATGATAATACTAAAGTCACAGAGGATGTGACAGTATGCATAAGACATATGCAGGCTCAATCCCAGAATGGAGGAAAGGAAGGTGGACATGGAGGAGCTATTGGCATTTGAGAGTCAGGTTTTAAATGGTTTGACCCCTGGAAGGACAACACACAAGAGGAAGAGAGAGAATGTAGACACATATGAAGTTGGATGGATAGGGTATGGAGAGGAGGTATGAAAGGGACCAAAATCTATTGTATGAAATTCTCAATGAATTAATATAAATATAAAGAAATATTGTAAAATGTTATTAGTAAGTTTAGAAATGACCAATACAAATTATAACACTAACAACCCAAAGCAAACTTGGCTTCAACATAAAACCAAATGACTTTGACCTCAATGTGAGTGACTAGGAAGATATACAATGCTATTTCAATTTTGGTTTCAAAATTTTGATTATGTTAGAGCATAATTCTAAATGATTTTCATTTTTAAGGTTTTTGGGGGGATCATTTTCTAAGCTTTCTTCAATGGTTTGTATTTGTTTCATAATTGCAGAAGGAGTAGATGGCTTCTCAAGTTAGACTTTCCCTCATTTTCAACTATCCCAGGTTTCAAGCAAAGTGGGAGAAGCCAGAGCATGTGCCTTAGAAAGGCTGTTCTCATTAGGCTGCTGTGCTGTAATTGTGGCCTATTAGACTACTTTGTTCTTTTGTAGCCTAAATGTACCCGTAATTTAAATACTAGTGGTGACAAAGGGTGATTTTCTTGATTGTCCATTGTATGTAGCACTGGTGACATGGAAAACATTAAGGTAATCCAGTAATTATCCACCTTTGGCAAAAGAAAAATAATCTCTTTAGTTGAAATTGTATTAATTGGAACAGTGTACCATTGTTTAGCATTAAAGCTGAAAAATCTACATGGTGTAGCAGTTTTCAAGGCAGCTTTTTGGTTTGGGGTGCCAGCCAGTCTAAACTCCCTGCCTGGCCCTGTCACCTAAAGCTAGAATCCGTCTGTCTAAACAACCAGCATTCTTTTATACAGCAAAACTACCTTCACACTTGTTTCCCATTACTGCACTTGGAAAACTCTCATTCCAGCGATTTTCCTTTGAGTAAGTGCCATATTACTTCATTCTAGCCAATGCTGCTATAACTGAATAATTTGATTTTAACACCATATTACTGAGTGGGCAGGAGCATGGTCTGAACTACTAGCAAAGCTTTTCAGATACCAGATATTATATAAAGAAATTAAGCATGTCTAACTCAGTATCCAAAGATGTTTCCTGGTTTTTTATCAGTATAAAATCTGAAGACAGTGATTATATAAGGTATAAATTCTAAGTAGCATTACCAAAATTTTGCAGTAATAACAATTATTTTTATTTTTTTTTTGAAGGTGCCAAATCAATCATTCAAGAATTTCCAGAGATCACAATTTTAACTACAGAAGTCCATCCTGTTGCACCTACACATTTTGGACAGAAATACTTTGGAACAGACTAAGTTCTTAAAGGAAAATGAAATACCTTACATAATATTATGGTTATAAATGGATTCCATATCTGTTTTTACTAATTTGTTTGAGAAAATATGTTAGGAATACCTTTTAACATTGGAAGTAGGTGTAGCAACAAGAAATATTGGAAGTTTATTTATTTGATTTGATCATTTCTTCACATGTGGTACCAAATTCAACAATGAAGCACAACCTCAGTGCTTAAAACCGATGGAAATTTTAATTGTATGCTAATAGAAGTCACTGACTCTTCAGTTAGTCCATGGAGACTGTAGAACTTAGGACCCCATCTCTTGGTTTGGAAGTTGCTTGTAGCTGCCAAGAAAACCCAAATGAGAGTTAGTTCTTTGGTACACTGCAGGTTTACACTGTCCTTACTGTGTTTTAGCTCTAGAGTGTTTCCCTGTATGTGGGTCTTGTCACCCTCTGTACTCTATATACTATATATATATACACATATACATATATATATATGTACATATATATATGTACACACACACACACACACACACACACACACACACACACACACACACACACACACACACACACATGCAGGTACCTTGAAGAAGAGAGAATGAGAGTATATCCCGGAATTTTATGTTGCCATTTATGTCCTCACTTAATTTGCAGGCCCAAGATGTCCGCTTAACTTGTCTGCTAAGCCGTTGTATTCCTCAAGGCTGGCTCATTTCCCCAAGTGGGAATTGAGGGAAGGTACTTACCAAGCTGTAACATGGTGACAAAGACGCAGGGTCTTTTCAGTAACTGAATCTGTAACATGAGTCTACAGAGACTAAACCACCGATGCCTGATGCTGACCCAAGAGAGCTCAATCAGCCTTCTACAAAGGAATTGGTGTAGATTTTTCTAAGATGTGGGGGAAAGTAGAGGCTTTGCTTTTCGTGGCCAATAAGGAAATCAAAACGGTTCTTTGGTTGTTGTTGTTTTTCAAGGTAGGGTTTCTCTGTGTTCCTCGGGCTGTCCTGGAACTCACTGTGTAGACCAGGTTGGCCTTGAACTCATAGAGATCCACCTGCTTCTGCCTCCCAAGTTCTGGGATTAAAGGCATGCAGCACAACACAATATGCAATACGGTTCTTTTTAATTTAGTTGTTTCTATTACTTGCTTTTGGTTTGGAACTTAGTTATTTTGCATGTCTTATGACTATACCTGTATTAAAGTAGAGAATACATAAAGTCTTTTAAAATATATAAGGTTTGTATGTGTTCATATTTAAGCTTCTGAAAGGAGAGGAAACAATTTTAGAATCAATCTTTGCACTTTTGAAATGTGCTTATAAAACCCAGATTCCTGTTTTACATGGATATTGTGGTGGCTGGGTGATTACTTGATTAATTACACTCTCATGGCCCTGCAGAGAGCTGCTGTGGGGCTCTGTTGAAAAGTATAAGAAAAAGTACATAGGAATTTCTTAGAACTGAAGCTGAAAAGGTCAGTGAAGCTCAAGGGAGGAAAGCAACCTGGAGGAAATTGACTGGACTTTACCTTATGGTTCTAGCCTACTAAACTTCACTGTACTGTTGTTGTTGTTGTTGTTTCTTTGAGGCAGAGCTTCTCTGTGTAGTCCTGGCTATCCTGAAACATGCTCTGAAGACCAGGCTGGCCTCCAACTCAGAGATCCACCAACCTCTGCCTTCCAAGTGCTAAGATTAAATGTGTGTGCCACCATGCCCAGCTACTTTGTTTTTGGTTGTGAGCCTAGCCTTCAATGGCTGAGCCATCTCTCCAGCCCTATTTTTGAAGACTATTATGTAATAAAATTAAAATTCATCAAACAGTTCCTTCCATAGTAGAATGTTGCCTTCAAGTTCTTCCTGAAATTTTTTTGAGATAGGGTCTCCTGGCTGGCTTGTAACACATAGACATCATCCTGCCTCTTGAGTGCTGGGATTAAAGTTGTGCTGAAAGTTATATTTATATTTGATATTAGGTGTCCTAAGAATGATGTGAGTGCAAATTCAGATATAACGGATCTGTTGACATTGTTATTGCACTGAATCAGTAGAAAAGACAATGGATGCTCACTAACATGGGTGTGGTAGGAGGATTTCAACTTTGAGGCTAGTGTAAGTAACTGAGTCAGATCTTGTCTCAAAAATTTTGTTTTGCCCACTAACCTAAGAATTGCTGTGACTCAATTGAATTGGTGCTTGTCTTGGCTGCAGTATTATCTTTGAATATGAGATAATTTCAAACTCCACTGTAGGGATAAAACCATATTTTAAGCAAACTCTTTTTTAAATTTTGAATCATGTCTTCGTACATAGGCTAGCTTTGAACTTGCTGTGTAGTCAACTCTGATCTTGAACTCCTGTTCTCACTGCCTCCACTGACTTCTGGTATGAAAGGCTTACCACCAGCATGCCAATTTAAAACAAATTATTTTTCTACCATTAGCCATTTAGATTCAAATGTCTGTTGCTTTTCAGCAATAAATGTGATTAAAAGTTAACTACATTTGATTCTCACATGGAAGCTTAGTATAAACAGTAGGAATTATTCAATAAGGTCATATTCCCTTCTGATGTTTGTACCCTACAACTCCTGCAGATATAACTCTGGTCTCTGAATTTTGGAATGCTTTAGCAAACAAATTCGTACTTGCAGGGCTAATCACTTGCAGGACTCTATTTTCTAAAGTCAACATAAGATTAACAGACTATTAAAAGTAAGATTGACTTTAGTGACATGAACTTCAGAGCAGTATAAATTGTGCAGGTTCTTTATTGAAAAATAGAAGCTAGAGCAAAATGATGTGCAAATAACACAAAGCTGTGATTCTCAAAGTATGGCATACATCATAATTATTCCCAATGATGTGCTACAGATTGCTGAACCCCAAATTTACAGTGTCTGATTTAATGTCTTGATTTCCAACATTGATTCTTTTTATAATGTAGGCCTTTGATGATATAAAACTTTCCATAAGGATTTAGCTGATTTTTGATATGTTTCCATTTTGATTTTCTTTTATATTTCTTCAACCCAGGGTCATTTAGAAGCATCAACCAACTGCAAATATTCACACCATTTTCCATATTTCTCTTTACTATTGTTTCCTAATTTAACTCCATGGAGGTCAGAGAATATGATTGTCATGATTTGAATTCTTTCAATTTGTGAGATTTTTTAGACAAAGGCTCTTGTCCATAAACTATTGTTATGTGGTAAGCCTCCTTCCTACCACTTGTTCTACTGATTATTAGGAGAAGGATATTGAAAACTCAGATTAAAAGTGTTGTATTTATTTCTTCTTTCAATTCTATGAAGGTTTTGCTTTGTGTATTTTGAAGCACTCTTGTTAGGTGTATACGCTGTTAGGGTGGCTGTAGTCTCTTGATGATATGACCTGTTAATACTCTTTGTGCTGAAATCCCAGATTTCTTTTGAGTCGATTTACTTTTAACATGGTTATGTTTTAATGTGAATTTATTATAGTCAGGTTTGGAGCTGTGTCTTGCTTTTTTTGATCCTTTTTTTTAATTAGATATTTTCTTCATTTACATTTCAAATGCTATCCCAAAAGTCCCCCATACCCTCCCCCCCCCACTCCCCTACCCACCCACTCCCACTTCTTGGCCCTGGAGTTCCCCTGTACTGGGGTATATAAAGTTTGCAATACCAAGGGGCCTCTCTTCCCATTGATGTGTCTTGCTTGTTAAAAAATCCATTTTGACAGTGTCAGCTTTTTGTTGCAGTGTTTAGATAATTTTTGTGTCATGTAATTATTGACATGATTGGTTTTAGATCTACCATATGGCTATTTCCTTCTATATTTACTTTTTTTTCATTTTCATCTTTTTGATTATTATTTATGATTCTATTTTATGTCTTCATGATGTTTGTGTCAGCTCTTTCCACTGAATCCTCCAGGATCTTGGCCCAAACTCTTTCTCTCTCTCTATTATATAGCTCTAGCTGTCCTGAAATTTACTGTGTAGACTAGGCTGCCCTTGAACTTGTAGTGCCAGGACTAAAGGCATGTACCACCAACTTGGCCAGCCTAGTCTCCCTTAAAGGAAGACTTCTGTATTTTTCTGAGCATTTACATTTAATATAGCAGTTGTACAACAGACAAATTATAGAAATAATAGCATGAGTATATCTGACGTTTGGAGGATTCTATGCAAAATATAGACTT
Source organism: Mus musculus (assembly GCF_000001635.26). NCBI lineage: Eukaryota > Metazoa > Chordata > Mammalia > Rodentia > Muridae > Mus > Mus musculus. The sequence continues at coordinate 104,510,442 of NC_000086.7, forward strand.
GAAGCAGTTAATCATTTATAAAGCCATTATATACATCTCAAATATTTTATATTAATCTGATTATTTTCCCTTTGTCTACCATTATTTGACCATTATGACAAGCTCATATGGGACTGATTATCATATTAATTTGTTAACTTCATCTAGCTTCTCATATCAGTCATTTTCCTTTGATATCACATCTCAAAGAAGCGTAAATAAAGTTGCTCAATACATATAATTATCAGTGCATTATTTGACCTGTTTAATATACTTGAATTTTACCAGCATTTCTAACCTTCCACCATATCACACAAATACTGCATGGTTAGTTTATTCTACAGGTCACTCAGATAACCATTATACTTTGCCCCCATATAATTGGCTCTTGACCAAGTGCCAGATATTGTTTAGGGAAAGGTGATGTTATAGTTGAGCAAGATTTGTTTATTTCCAGGTTTCAAATCAATATTTTAGTTTATTCGAGCTGTTGTAAAAATACCAGTGTAGGTGTTTTGTTTTGTTTTGTTTTGTTGTTTCTCTGTGTAACAGTCCTGGCTGTTGTGGAACTAGTTTAGTAGACCAGGCTGTCCTCAAACTTAGAGAGATCTGCCTGCCTCTACCTCCTGGGTGCTGGGATTAAGGACATAGACCACCACTCCTGGCAGGACTGGTTCTTATGGCAAATCTAAGCATGTAGTTTAGAATTATTTCTACGTCTGCTGTAAAATCAAGTACAACTTCCTTTGCTCTGTTCTTGGCATGAGGGCAGGCAGTGCATATTAGTGTAAGCTGGTTTTGCCTTCAGAGAATTTGAAGTTTGGAGGCTGAGTTTGGAGGTTTAAAGGAATTCTGCAAGTGTTGATGTGCCATTGTCTATCTCGAAGGGCTATTGATTCATATCTGGGGCAGGCTCCAACTGTTTTAAATTGGTTTAAAGACCCTATTTGTTCATGGCTTTGCCCGACTGTGAGTACTAACACTCTCCAGCTTTATTCAAGGAATCTGCCTGTCCCAGGTTGCTAAAGCCTTACCAGGCTGATTCCTGTCTTCTGGAAGAGTGATCTTTCTACTGATTTAATCTACTTAAATTACCATTTTCTTCTGAATGTCATTCATTAAAAGGAAATCTCTTTTGCTCTAGCAGTCACACTACTGAGTATGTAAGCAGAGAGAATGAAATTACCATGCTGAAGAGACATCTGCACTCCTGAGTTCATTGAAGCAGTATTTTCATTAATTAAAAACTAGAAACAGCCAAAGTGTACATCACATGATAAATGTATAAAGAGAGGATGGTGCATTTATATGATAGGTTACTACTCTGCCATACAAAGGAATGAAATCCTGTCTTTTGTGACACAATCAGATGTAACTGGAGATTATGTTAAGTGAGTGAAACAAGCCAGTCACAGATTACACCATATGATTTCTGCTCATGTAGAATCCAGTGAAAAATGATCTCATACAAGTTGTTACCAAAAGCTGTGGGGGAGATGCCCAAATGGGAAAAGGTTGAACAAGGGTCACTAAGTTACAGTTACTTAGAAGAAAGTTCTGCTGTGCTATTACATACTTGTGTGTCTGTAGATCATCATTAATGTACTATACATGAAAATTAGAAGAAAATATTTTGTTAAGTTTTTACTATGAAGAAGTGATAATGAGGAAAGAGATAAACATGATTTAAATATTATACAATATGTACATGTACTGAAATATATGATATCTCATTAATATGTACAAAGTTTCTTTTTATGGCTCACTTAAAATAAATTAAAATAAATTAAAAATAATAACTGACTTTATTTTTCTTCTTTCTTTGACTTCTTTTTGTAATGGGATATTTTATTTGTTTAAATTTCAAATGTTATCCCCTTTCCTGGTTTCCCCTCTGCAGCCCCCATCCCATCACTCCTTACCCTGCTTCTATGAGGGTACTCCCTCACCCACCCATTCACCCACTCCTGCCTCAATGCCCAGGCATTACCCTACACTGGGGTATCAAGCCTTCACAGGACCAAGGGCCTCCCCTCCCATTGATACCAGATAAGGCCCCTTCAGCTCCTTCAGTCATTCTCCTAACTCCTCCATTGGGGTCCCTGTGCTCAGTCTGATTGTTGGCTGCGAGCATCCACATGTGTATTGGTCAGGATCTGGCAGAGTCTCTCAGGAGACAGCTGTATCAGGCTCCTGTCACCAAGCACTTCTTGGCATCAGAAGTAGTGTCTGGGTTTGGTGTCTGCATGTGGAATGGATCCCCAGGTGGGGCAATCTCGGGATGGTCTTTCCTTCAGTCTGTTCCACTCTTTGTCCTTGTATTTCCTTTAGACAGGAGTAATTTTGGGTAAAAACTTTGTAGATAGGTGGGTGGCCCCATCCCTCAACCAGGGTGCCATGTCTAACCTCTGGATATGATCTCAACAGGTTCTTCCTCCCCATTTTGGGATATTTCAGCTAATGTCATTACTGTGGGGTCCTGAAAGGCTCTTGCTTTCCTGGCATCTGGGACTTTCTGGTTGCTACCCCCAGTTCCCCATCCCCCATTGCTACACACCTCTGTTCAATTTCCTGACCCTCTGTACATTTCCTCCATCTCCTCCCATACCTGCATCTTCCCCTTTTTCTCCTTCCCCACCTCTCTTCCTTCCAAGTCCCTCCACAATCTACTTCCCTTGATTATATTGTTCCCTCTTCTAAACAGGACTGAAACATCCACTCTTTGGTCTTCTTTCCTCTTGAGCTTCATGTGGTCTATGAGTTGTATTGTGGGTATTCTATACTCTTTGCCTAATATCCACTTATTAGTGAGTTCATACCATATATGTTCTTTTGTGACTGAGTTACCTCACTCAGGATATTTTCTAAATCCATCCATTTGCCTGCAAATTTCATGAAGTCGTTTTTAGTAGCAGAATAGTACTTTGTTGTGTAAATGTGCCACGTTTTCTGTATCAATTCCTCTGCTGAGGGACATCTGGGCTCTTTCCAGCTTCTAGCTATTATAAATATGGCTGCTATGAACATAGTGGAGCATGTGTCCTTGTTATATGTTGGAACATTTTTTGGGTATAGGCCCAGGAATAGTATAGCTGGGTCCTCAGGTAGTACTATGTCCAATTTTCTGAGGAACCGCCAGACTGATTTCCAGAGTGGTTGTATCAGTTTGCAATCCCACCAGCAGTGGAGGAGTGTTCCTCTTTCTCCACATCCTCGCCAGCATCTGCTGTCACCTGAATTTTACATCTTAGCCATTCTGATTGGTATGAGGTACAATCTCAGGGTCGTTTTGATTTCCATTTCCCTGATGACTAAGGATGTTGAATATTTTTAGGTGCTTCTAAGGAATAATGATTGTTGCTATCTATAATTTTTGTTGTTTGAGGTAGAATTATATTTCTATGGCTATCTTCTTTTGGTTTTGTTGAAAGAAAATTAGTTTCTTGCCTTTTCTAGAGTGTACTTTCCATCTTTGTGTTGGAGTTTTCCATCAATTATCCTTTGTAGGGCTGGATTTGTGGAAAGATATTGTGTAAATTTGATTTTGCCATGGAATATCTTGGTTTCCCCATCTATGGTAATTGAGAGTTTTGCTGGATATACTAAATTGGGATGGCATTTGTGTTCTCTAAGGGTCAGGATGGCATCTGTCCAGGATCTTCTGGCATTCATAGTCTCTGGTGAGAAGTCTGGTGTCATTCTGATTGGTCAGCCTTTATATGTTATTTGACCTTTTCCCCTTACTGCTTTTTAATATTCTTACTTGTTTTGTGTATTTTGTGTTTTAAATATTAATATGATGGGAGGAATTTCTTTTCTGGTCTAATCTATTTGGAGTTTTGTAGGTTTCTTGTATGTTTATGGGCATCTCTTTCTTTAGGTTAGAGAAGTTTTTTTCTATAATTTTGTTGAAGATATTTACTGGCCCTTTAAGTTGAAAATCTTCATTCTCATCTACTCCTATTATCCGTAGGTTTGGTCTTCTCAATGTGTCCTAGATTTCCTGGATGTTTTGGGTTAGGAGCTTTATGCATTTTGCATTTCCTTTAATTATCCTGTCAATGTTTTCTATGGTATCTTCTGCACTTGAGATTCTCTCTCTATCTCTTGTTGCTTGTTGCTTGCTTGTGTCTTTGACTCCTGATCTCTTTCCTAGGTTTTCTAGGTTGTCTCCCTTGGTGATTTCTTTATTGTTTCTATTTCCATTTTTAGATCCTGGATGGTTTTGTTCAATTACTTCACCTGTTTGGTTGTGTTTTCCTGTAATTCTTTAAGGGATTTTTGTGTTTCCTCTTTAAGGGCTTCTATCTGTTCTCCTGTGGTCTCCTGTATTTCTTTAAGGGAGTTATTTATGTCCTTTTTAAAGTCCTGTCATCATCATTAGATGTGATTTTAAATCAGAGTCTTGCATTTCTGGTGTATTGGGGTATCCAGGGCTAGCTGTGGTGGGAAAGCTGGGTTCTGATGATTCCAAGTAGCCTTGGTTTCTGTTGCTTATGTTCTTGCCCTTGCATCTCGCCATCTGCTTATCTCTGGTGTTAGCTGGTCTTGCTGACTCTGACTGTGGCTTGTTCCTCCTGCAAGCCTATGTGTCAGTTCCGCTGGGAGACCAGTTCTCTCAGGGAGGAATTTGGGTATTGTGAACTTTGGCACAGGGTCAGCTCCACGGTACAGACAGAAACTAGAAGGATCCTGACCCTGGCTCTTCCTTGGTACCTGTGTCATGATGACTCTGGACAAGTCCCTCTTGGGGCAGGAATTTGAGCAGAAGTGGTGGTCTTACCTGTGCTCACAGGTGTGACCACACTCCTGGGAGGCTAGCTCTTTCCGGTGGTTTTTTGGGTATGTAGCACTGTGGCACAGGATCAGCTCCAGGCCCAGATGGAAACTGGAAGGTTCCTGTCCCAGGCTGCTCCTCAGTTCCTGTGTCCTGAGGGCTCTAGACAGGTCCCTTGGTGCAGAAGTGGTGGTCTTACCTGTGCTCTCAGTTGTGTCAGCTCTCCTGGGAGACCAGCTCTCTCCCAGCAGGATTTGGGTATCAAGAGCTTGGCACGGGGTCAGCTCTGGGCACAGATGGAAACTGGAAGCTCATTTCTTTCTATCTTTTATTACTTTTTTGAAAATTAACTTCTGTTTTTGAAAATTTAGTGTTCTCTCTTCTTTCTTTCTTTCTTTCTTTCTTTCTTTCTTTCTTTCTTTCTTTCTTTCTTTCTTTTTTTTTTTTTGAGAAAAAGTCTTACTCTCGAGCCCAAGCTGTTCTTATACTCACTATATAGCCTAATCTGACCAAGCCATCACACCTGGCTGTTTGACTTTTCAAACTGGTACTTATTTCTCACATAGCTCTCTTTTGTTCTGTTTAATCCACCAGGCATGTTGCTGCTATTGCAATTGCTTTGTCACAATTAGCAAACATGTTTTGTACCAGAAAATGTTGGGTCTTTCTACTAAGATTATGTGGATGCTTGTCATGCTTAGAAATAATTTGTTCTCTCTTTTCCTTTTGATGCACCACCCAAGATCCTCTTGTTCATGGGCAACCACTTCCCAGACTGGTGCATTTTAAGAATAAGCAATATTTAGAGTCTCTCTTCTTCCAAGCCATCCCTGATGCCAAGATCTGCATGTTTGAATTTGGACAGAAGAAGGCACGAGTGTTTGAATTCTTCCTTTGTGTCCACATGGTGTCAAATAATTATGAGCAACTCTTCTCTGAAGGCCTAGAAGGCCACCTGTACTTACACCAACAAGTGCACAGTAAAGCATTGTGATAAGGGTGGCTTTCATAGCCAAATGAAGCTCTACCTTTTCTTTGTCATCTGCATCAACAAGATGTCCTGTACTGGGGCTGACGGGCTCCATATACCTAGGCTTAGGCCTCAGGGAAGCTCCAGGGCACATTGGCTAAATTATCATGTACATCTGCATCAAACTGAAGAATAAGGAACGCGTGATTGAGGCTGTGTAGTGCCAAGCTCGAGTTCCCAGGATCCAGAAGACCTACATCTCAAAGAAGCAAGCCTTCACTAAATTTAATCAGATGGATTTAAAGGCATAGTAGCTGAGAAGCGGCTCATTTCTGATGGCTGTAAGGTCAAATATATTCACATTCCAGGTCCCCTGGACAGGTGAGAGGACCTGCACTCCTAGGGATTTCCACAGTGCTCTCTTTACCACACAAATCATGTTCAGTAGTAAATCTCACATCCAGTCAAAACCAAAAGAAATAATTTATTCTGTATAAGCCATAAAGACCTCATCTCACTTTTTTTTGCCTCAAGGTAGTCATTGCCCATGGGAATTTGAACCCAGCAATAAGACCTTTTACTTAGTCCCATCATTAACACATTGTCTCTGTCTTTTTAAGGATTTATTGTATTTTTAATTTTGCACACACGTGCTTTTATGTGGGAGTATGTGCACATGAGTGTGTAGGCCCATGGAGTCCAGAAGAAGGCTTCAGATCCTCTGGAGCCGGCAAGAGTCAGATGTGAGCTGTCCAGTGTTGGTGCTGGGAACTGAACTTGGGTCTCTTTCAAGAACAGTCCATGCTCTTATTCATGGAGCCATCTCTTTCGTCCCTAACTTTGTTTTAATAACTTTGCATCTTCAGAAACAAGGGTGATTTGCATTTATACACAGAACACTTTGTCATCGTAGGCAGTGACTACATTCATAATAGCTAACCACCTAAGTGGTGATCAAAAGTTGATAGTTGCTCAGTTATCAATCTATCCATTGTATATTGCATAGTTTGATAATCAGACAGGGAATAATTCCTGGAAGTTTATTCCCAAACGATAACCTTTGCACTAGGCATAACCAGGAAAAAAAAGTGTTGGAGGTGCCAAGTATAAAGCTTAGGGCCTCATAACATGGTAGGTTAGTGATCTACCAAGTTAGAACCCTACCCCTATAACCTGTATTTTTAAGAATAAAAACACACTGGTTTATTTCTAGGGCTCCATTATAACTGTTAATGGTTTGAATTTAAAATGTACTTTATAAGGTCAATTTAAAAATGAACTTATTTTTAAAATTTTCATGCAAGTAAGTGCTATATGTTGAGAATATATACCCACCCATGTCCCTCATCTCTTTGCCCACCCATCTGCCTGTTAGACATTTCCATTCCTGTTTTCCTATCAAACATGCTTTTACATGCTTGTGTTTTGAAACTTGTCCCCCAGGTGGTAGTGCTCCTTTGAGTGGGCACTGAAGCTTTAGGAGCAGGGATGGGGGTCTAGCTAGTGATAATAGGTTTCTAGGGGCAGGCCTTTCAAGATTATATATATATAGGTTAGCTCCTAGTTGCCACTGCTTTCTGCTTTTCTGATCTGTTGTGATGTGAGGGACCTCTACAACATACTCCTATAGCCACAGATTCTGCCATATCTTATTACAATGAACGGCTGGGGACTGAATCCAGAGCCTTGCCACATAGTGGGCTACTGATCTAGTCCTGAGCTGCAGCTTCAGCCCTATGATTGGTTATAACCTACATAGCCTCACCTTAGGAAGGAACATCAATTCATTGACTGCTGACTCTCAGGGTCAGTAGTAGCAGCCTGAGTCTAGCAAGAGGTTTCCATTCAGTCAATACTACTCACCTGTATAGAGTTGCACAGACCTAGATTCACTGGGCTATCAGTTTTGGTTAATTCAAATTTTGCAGGACAGAATGAAATTATAACTTATCCCATTAAGTCCTTATAAATTCAGGCATAAAAGTTTAATGGTGTAGGTACAGTACTTCCTCCTCCATTCCAGAGGGATCAATTGTAAGGCTTCTATGAACTCCTAAAAACTAGGATAATACCAACCCACAAATTCAATTCCCTTTTCTATCTTAGCCAAGCACTTGTCATACTGTGCCCATAGTTTTTGTAGTTTCAGGCGTGACAGCAAAACTAACACAAATTTCTTTTTCCTTCTTTGCAGTTTCATGGGTAGAGACTCATTCTTACTACAGATCTTAGCAGTTTTTAAATGCTTCCTTGTTTTTGTTTCCTTAAGTCCAGAACTTTCATCTCTTCACTTAAAAGTGCTTTATTCCTTTTCTTTGGCATATCCAAAATGAAAGTATCACTACTTTAGAACTTGAGGACTAAGTAAAATAAGGGTTAACCAAAACTGAACACTGTGATACTGAAATCTGATCTGATCATGAGAATACCTACTAAGTGACTAAATGGGTGGATAGTATATGCAGCATGGAAACACTGAACAAAGCAAGGACTCACATCTTGAGAAGGCAGAGCAAAACAGCATGAGTTTTTCACACTATTCATAACTGTACATTTCAATTCTTCTTTCTTTGTGTCTATGTCTATGGTGCTAAGAATTGAACACAGTGTCCTGTGTATTCTAGGTGAACTATTTACTACTGGCCCATAGTTCAGAACAAAGAAAAAGGTTTGTCTATGGACTCTCAATTTTACTTCATTACACTATATATCTATCATTATGCTCATTTTGATTCCTGAGGCTTTGTAGGACATCCTGGTATCAGAAAACGAATCCTCTTATTTTCCTATTCTTTCTCTTCATTGTTTGGCTATTTGGAGTTCCTTGTGATTAGTTATGAATCTGAGGACTAAAATGAGGCATTGGGATTTTGATAGAGATTACAACGAAACCATAGGTCATTTTGGGTAATAGTGACATCTTACTATGAAGTTTTCTAATCTATGACCATGGAATGCCTTTTCATTTACATATCTTCTTTATATTAATGCTTTGTGATTTCCAGGCTATAGGCTTTTGTCTCCTTGGTTAAGTTTATTTCTAAATATCGAAATCTTTTTATGGTATTATAAATGGATTTTTTCTTAATTTCCTTTTGAGCTTGTTCATTGCTAGAGTGTAAAAATGCCACCATCATGTGTGTTGATCTTATATTCTGAAACTTCGCTGAATTCATTTACTAATTTTAATTTTTAGTGTATATTCGTTAGGATTCTTCCATATATAAGGTCATGTCATCAACACACAGGGACCGTTTTCTCTTCCTTTCCAGTTTGGATGGTTCTTCTTTCTCCAAGTGTCTAGAACTCCATGCCCATGTTGAATAAAAGTATGGAAGCAATATTATTTATTGTAATTGTCTTAGGGAAAATAATTTTGTATGACATGTATCACCAATGGTGATTGGGTATAATTATAAAATTTACCTCTTTGTTTCAATTAACATTCATCTTTATTTTTTTAAAATAATTTTTGCTGGGTTGTGGTGGCACACACCTATAATCCCAGCACTCGGGAGGCAGAGGCAGGTGAATCTCTGAGTTTGAAGCCATCCTGGTCTACAGAGTGAGTTCCAGGACAGCCAGGGCTACACAGAGAAACCTGGTCTCTAAAAACCAAAAAAAAAAAAAAATTCTTTTTACATGTATGAGCTTTACCTACATGTATGTATGTGTACTATGTTATGTGTATTTCTGGTGTCCAGGGAGTCCAGAAGAGGGTATCAGATCTCCTGGGCTGCCTTGTGGGTGCTAGGAACTAAACCCAATTCCTGTACAAGAGTACCAAGTGCTTTTAACCATAGATCCATGTCTCTAGTCCCTCAACATTTAAAAAATATATTTGGCCCATGGCTTATTTATTTTTTATTTTCAAACTCCTTTTATCTTTAAACCTCTATATAGTTTATATAATTATAAAGTGTGTATATCCTTATATACTTTTATGGAGCATAATGTAAATGTCTCTGTTTTCCAACGGTTTTAGAACATCTGTGAACGAGTCCTTAGACCTTTAAAGGGCTGTGACCCACAGCTTGAGAACCACTGCCTTATGGGACCATTTTCTAATAGTACAGTTTAGTTACTTCAATTATTTTTATTATTCTTTTAGTTACTTTCTTACTGGTTAACACTTATATTTCTTAACTAATAATAAATTCATGATCAGTTGTAAATGTCATAAATTGAAAGTAAATTTACATTATCTAAGCTACCAAACACCGTAGCTTAACAACACTGTGCACTGTAGAGTATAGTTCGTTCACTTTCATGACCATGTGGTTAATGGCAGCTGTGGCTCATTGCCACTGCCCAACATAGCAAGGGGATATTATATGCCATATTGCTATCCTAGGAAAAGATAAAAATTGAAGATTTGGTTTCCATTGAATGTATACCACTTTCTCATCATTGTTAATTCAAAAATTGTAAGTCAAGTCATCAGAAGTTGGGAATCATCCATATATTTCCACTTGCCAGAATCTACTTTATATCCCACTTGATAAAAACTTGAAAAAAAAAGCCAAAGTGTTTTTCCTGCTCACACACTCCCCACAACACTTCTGATATCAGATATGTGGGATTTCTCCTCACACAGCAAGCAACCAATTTTCCAGAGTGTGAGTGCCAGCTGAGTGTCTGATTTGATTCAATTCTGACCTGTTGTACCTGAAAATAGCATTTGATCCCACAGGTCAAGTGTTTCGTTCTCCATCACTGACCACCATTACCACTTTGCAATGCCAGTTGCAGTCTCCAGACTGTCTTACCCATTTCTGACCAACCAGCTTGAAATTGAGAACTCCTAAGTTCACCTCCTTAGGCTTGATTAAGTTGCCACATAGCTCAGCACTCAGATAAATGCTTATTTACTGTTTTATTATAAAGTCAAAGATGCAGATAACAGCCAGATGGAAGAGATGCATGGAGCCATGTATTTATGAACTGTACAACTTATGTGACCTTTTTTTTTTTCTAGGCCCTCTTGCTTCAGGAAACTTACTTGTTCAGCAATCATAAAGTGCCTGGAATCCTGCCTGTCTGAGGGTTTATAAAGGCTTCAGTACATAAGAATGGCTCATTATATCACCTCAACCTTTAGCCATTCTCCTTTCCCAAGAGAGTTAATTGAGGGAGAGAAGGATTGAAATTTTCACTATTCTAATAATGAGGTTGATTTCCCAAGCAATCAGCTCCCATCATAAGGGAATCCCAGGATCCCGCAGCCATCAGTCATCTTATTAACATACAAAAGGTCACAACTTAAGAGACGTTAAGGGCTTTAGGAGTATTGTGCCAGGAGCCAGGATGAGAGACCACATTGTAGTTTTTATTAAATCATAGTACCACAAATCTATACCAACTTAATTTCAACAGCATATAGGAATGCTGCTCCTTTGTTAGCAGCTCTAACTTCCCCTTTCCATCTTGGCACTGGTGTTGTGTCTCTCTCTATTAAACACTAATATATTGTTTGCAATTTTTTTTGAGACATGATCTTTTTATCTTGGCTGTCCTGGAATTCACCCTGTAGGCCAGGGTGACCTTGAACTCACAGAGACCATCCCATCTCTGCTTCTCAATGCTGGGATTAAAGGTGTGTGCTACCACACATGCCCTGCAACCATTCTTAATATAATTTTATATTTTCATTATTACTATGATTTTTAGTGGTGTTGAAGGCTTCAGTATGTTAATAAAGTATTTTGTACAGGCAGTATTCAGTTTTATAAAGTTCTGAGTAAGGAAAGAACAAGTATGAATTTGCAGAATGTGTTAGGTTTCCATTGCTGTGATGGAGTGCCTGAGGAAATTAACTTAAACAGAACAAAGATTGATTTCAGCTCAGGGTTCCATGGTCGTCTGGCCTCATTGTTTTGAGGCCTAAGGTGAAGCAGAACATCATGACAGGAAGTGGAGTGGCACAAAGCTGCTTACCTACTGGAATCGGGGAAAGACTATGAAGAGGAGAGGAGGAACAGGAGAGGAAGAGGAGGAAGACAATGATGAGAGGAGAGGAGAAAGGGAGAAGGGTCAGAGGGAGAGAGGAAATGTGGGCAGAGAGAGAGATCCTTTAAAGGTATGACCTCAAAAGCCTATTTTCCTCCATAAGGCACTAAAAAGGTTATACCACTTATCCATAGTGCCATCAGCTCAGAACCAAGCTTAGAACACCTATAAGGGATATTCAAGATCCTACCATATGAATTAATGCTGGTCCCTCCCACCTTGCCATATCGTGTCTCCCTCTGGTGCCCTCTCCCTTCATTGTGATGCCAAATATCATGAAATCCTCACCAGAGCTGAAATGTTGGCAAAATTGTACCCTTGAACCTCTAATACCATGAGTGAAATAAACTTCTTTTTATTAAATATCCAACATCAAGTATGAATTAGACAAATATGTCTTCTCAAGTTTTATGGCTTTATATTTATGATCTTTGATATGTTTTGAGTTATTTTTATATAAGGTATAAGGTACATGTCTGAGTTCATTCTTGCGTATGTAGAAAATATGTAGACTATTTCCTTCTCATGGACTGATTTCACACTTTTCTCTAAAGTCAACAGGCTTCTTTGGGGACCTACCTTACTATTGAATTGTCCATATATAGTCTATAAACCTGTACTGTACTGTTTGATTTCTATAGTTTGTTAGTAAGGTTTAGTGTGGAAAACTGTAAATCATTCACAGATTGGAAACCATAATATACAAGTAAAAAACCAATAAGACAAAAAAATATGCCTAAACTAAACAATATGAGATAAAAGTATAGAAATATCAGTGAGTTCGTTTTGCATTAGCTATCTGCCACTGGCCATGGAGCCTACCTTTTTTTTTCAAAAACAATATTTTTATTAGATATTTTCTTCATTTACATTTCAAATGCTATCCCGAAAGTCCCCTATACCCTTCCCCCATCCTGCTCTCCAACCCACACACTCCAATTTCCTGACACTGGCATTACCTTGTACTGGGGCATATAGTCTTCGCAAGACCAAGGGTCTCTCCTCCCAATGATGGCCGACTAGGCCATCTTCTGCTACTTTTGCAACTAGAGACACAGCTCTGGGGTTACTGGTTAGTTCATATCGTTGTTCCTCCTATAGGGTTGCAGACCCCTCCAGCTCCTTGGGTACTTACTCTGGCTCCTCCACTGGGAGTCATGTGTTCCATCCAATAGATGACTGTGAGCATCCACTTCTGTATTTGCCAGGCACTGGCATAGCCTCACAAGAGACAGCTATATCAGGGTCCTGTCAGCAAAATCTTGCTGGCAGATGCAATAGTGTCTGGGTTTGGTGGCTGTTTATGGGATGGATCACTGGGTGGGGCAGTCTCTGGATGGTCCTTCCTTCCGTCTCAGCTCCAAACTTTGTCTCTGTAACTCCTTCCATGGTATTTTGTTCTCCATTCTAAGGAGGAATGAAGTATCCTCACTTTGGTCTTCCTCAATTTTCATGTGTTTTGCAAATTGTATCTTGGGTATGCTAAGTTTCTGGGCTAATATCCACTTGTCAGTGAGTACATATCATGTGAGTTCTTTTGTGATTGAGTTACCTCACTCAGGATGATATCCTCCAGATCCATCCATTTGTCTAAAAATTTCATAAATTCATTGTTTTTAATAGCTGAGTAGTACTCCATTGTGTAAATGTACCACATTTTTTGTATTCATTCTTCTGTTGAGGGACATCTGGGTTCTTTCCAGCTTCTGGCTATTATAAAAAAGGCTTCTATGAATATAGTCGAGCAGGTGTCCTTATTACAAGTTGGAGCATCTTCTGGGTATATGCCCAGGAGAGGTATTTCTGGATCTTCCTCTAGTACTATGTCCAATTTTCTGAAGAACCGCCAGACTGTTTTCCAGACTGGTTGCACCAGCTTGCAATCCCACCAACAATGGAAGAGTGTTCCTTTTTCTCCACATCCTCGCCAGCATCTGCTGTCACCTGAATTTTTGATCTTAGCCATTCTGACTGGTGTGAGGTGGAATCTCAGGGTTGTTTTAATTTCCATTTCCCTGATGATTAAGGATGTTGAACATTTTTTCAGGTGCTTCTCAGCCATTCGGTATTCCTCAGTTGAGAATTTTTTGTTTAGCTCTGTACCCCATTTTTTAATGGGGTTATTTGATTTTCTGGAGTCCATCTTCTTGAGATCTTTATATATATTGGATATTAGTCCCCTATCAGATTTAGGATTTGTAAAGATCCTTTCCCAATCTGTTGGTGGCCTTTTTGTCTTATTGACAGTGTCTTTTGCCTTACAGAAGCTTTGCAATTTTATGAGGTCCCATTTTTCGATTTTCGATCTTATAGCACAAGCCATTGCTGTTCTGTTCAGGAATTTTTCCCCTGTGCCCATATCTTCGAGGCTTTTCCCCACTTTCTCCTCTATAACATTTAGTGTCTCTGGTATTTTTTTGGTTGTGAGCCTAGCCTTTAACGGCTGAGCCATCTCTCCAGCCCTGTCTCTGGTATTTTTTTAAATATTTTTTATTACATATTTTCCTCAATTACATTTCCAATGCTATCCCCAAAGTCCCCCATACCTCCCCCCCCCACTCCCCTACCCACCCATTCCCACTTTTTGGCCCTGGCGTTCCCCTGTACTGGGGCATATAAAGTTTGCATGTCCAATGGACCTCTCTTTCCAGTGCTGGCTGACTAGGCCATCTTTTGATACATATGCAGCTAGAGTCAAGAGCTCCGGGGTACTGGTTAATTTATAATGTTGTTGCACCTACAGGGTTGCAGATCTCTTTAGCTCCTTGGATACTTTCTCTAGCTCCTCCATTGGGGGCCCTGTGATCCATCCAATAGCTGACTGTGAGCATCCACTTATGTGTTTGCTAGGCCCCGGCCTAGTCTCACAGCTATATCAGGGTCCTTCCAGCAAACACTTGCTAGTGTATGCAATGGTGTCATCGTTTGGAGGCTAATTATGGGATGGATCCATGGATATGGCAGTCTCTTGATGGTCCATCCTTTTGTCTCAGCTCCAAACTTTGTCTCTGTAACTCCTTCCATGGGTGATTGTTTCCAATTCTAAGAAGGGGCAAAGTGTCCACACTTTGGTCTTCGTTCTTCTTCAGTTTCATGTGTTTTGCAAATTGTATCTTATATCTTGGGTATACTAAGTTTCTGGGCTAATATCCACTTATCAGTGAGTACATATCATTTGAGTTCTTTTGTGATTGTGTTACCTCACTCAGGATGATGCCCTCCAGGTCCAACTCCTATTATCCGTAGGTTTGGTCTTCTCACTGTGTCCTGGATTTCCTGGATGTTTTGAGTTAGGATCTTTTTGCGTTTTGTATTTTCTTTGATTGTTGTGCCGATGTTCTCTATGGAATCTTCTGCACCTGAGATTCTCTCTTCCATCTTTTCTATTCTGTTGCTGATGCTCGCATCTATGGTTCCAGATTTCTTTCCTAGGGTTTCTATCTCTAGCGTTGCCTCACTTTGGGTTTTCTTTATTGTGTCTACTTCCCTTTTTAGGTCTAGGATTGTTTTATTCAATTCCATCACCTGTTTGGTCGTGTTTTCCTGCAATTCTTTAAGGGATTTTTGTGTTTCTTCTTTAAGGTATTCTACCTGTTTATCTGTGTTCTCCTGTATTTCTTTACCATCATCTGAGAGATGCTTTTAAATCTGGGTCTAGCTTTTCGGGTGTGTTGGGGTGCCCAGGACTAGGTGGGGTGGGAGTGCTGTGTTCTGATGATGGTGAGTGGTCTTGATTTCTGTTAGTAGGATTCTTACATTTGCCTTTTGCCATCTGCTAATCTCTGGAGCTAGTTGTTATAGTTGTCTCTGGTTAGAGCTTGTTCCTCAGGTGATTATGTTAGCCTCTATCAGCAGACCTTGGAGACTAGCTCTCTCCTTAGTTTCAGTGGTCAGAGTACTCTCTGCAGGCAAGCTCTCCTCTTGCAGGGAAGGTGCCCAGATATGCCCAGATGAATTTGCAAATTGCCCTTTCTAACTCGGTGTACAATTAAGTTGGAATTTTGATGGGGATTGCATTGAATCTGTAGATTGCTTTCGGCAGGATATCCATTTTTATTTTATTCATCCTGCCAATCCATGAGCATGGGAGATCTTTCCATCTTCTGAGACAACAACAACAAAATAAAACAAAGAAAAACAAGACCTTTAATCATTTTTATTTTCGCTGTGATTCTTACTTAGTTTTTCCAAAGCATTTATTGAGACTCTTCTGTCTTTCCAGAATCCTGTTATATAAATGACAGAAGCAAAAGAAAGGATTGACAGTATTTATTAAGCACCCATTGATGGTAAGGCCTATATCACTGAATTTTACTTGAGAGATCTTATGCAATCTATTTTTAAATTTTATTTTATTTTTAATTTATTTTAATACACTCCATATTCCATTACCTGCCCCTCCCATCCACCTTCCGACTGCTCCACATCCCACACCTCCTCCCCCACCCCCAACCCCACCTAACTTCTAAACTCCCTGGGGCCTCTAGTCTCTTGATGGTTAGGGGCATAATCTCTGAATGAACACAGACCCAGAGGTCCTCTACTGTATTATGTTGCAGGCCTCATATCAGCTGGTGTATGCTGCCTGTTTGGTGGTCCAATTTTTGAAAGATCTTGGGGGTCCAGATTAATTGAAACTGCTGGTCCTCCTATAGGCTTGCCCTTCTCCTCAGCTTCTTTCAGCCTTCCCTAATTCAACAATAGGGGTCAGCTGCTTCTGTCCATTGGTTGGGTGCAAATACCTGCACCTGACTCTTTCAGTTCCTTGTTGGGTCTTTCAGAGGGCAGTCATGCTAGGTCCCTTTTTGTGAGCTCTCCATAGCCTCAGTATGTGTCAGGCCTTGGGACCTCCCCTTGAGCTGGATCCTACTTTGGGCCTGTCTCTGGACCTTCTTTTCCTCAGGCTCCTCTTCATTTCCATCCCTGTAATTCTTTCAGACAGAAACAATTATGGGTCAGAGGTGTGTCTGTGGGATGGCAACCCCACCCCTCACTTGATGTCCTGTCTTCCTGCTGGAGGTGGGCTCTTTTGGGATTTTTGTTTGTTTGTTTGTTTTTGTTTTTCAAGACAGGTATTCTCTGTATAGTTCTGGCTGTCCTGGAACTCAGTCTGTATTGGAGAGGCCCAGGCTGGCCTCGAACTCAGAAATCCACCTGCCTCTGCCTCCCAAATGCTGAGATTAAAGGCATGTGCTACCACTGCCCAGCTTGGGATTATTTTTAAAGAGACTGAAAGTGTGGGTCAGTAGTAGATTGCTCTTCTTTTTTTAGTATACTCAAGGTTCTGGGGTAAACTGTCAGCACTTCAAACAGAATTATTTTAGTTATCTCTTTTTCAAGTCACTAATTGCTGACATACAGAAACAAAACTTGTAATTTTGCTGAAATCATATATTAATCTTTTCTTATGTACTCTTTGGAATTTTCTATATAGACTTTCATCTGTGAATAAAAATAGTTTGTTTCACTTCTCTTTCAGATTTGTCTAATTATTATGGTTAAAATATTATCTAATTTTTCTTATGACTTTTTGTTTGGGCCATTTGTGTTTAATAGTGTAATGTTTAATTTCCAAATAATTATGAATTTTGGGATTTTTTTATTTTTATTGATTTATGGTTTTGTCTTCAGTAGATTTCCTGGGCTACAATGACAGAACACAATAGACTGTTTGTTTTTTGTCCAGGTTTGTTTTCTACTTCCAAACCTCATATCCAACACTAGCATTCCTGCTCCTGAGGATTGACTAGAGCCTACCACATCTCAAGCAAGTGCTTAGTCACTGGGCTTCATCCCTAGCCTCATTTTCAGTTTTTATTTTGGTATTTGAGTTCAATAAGTTTCCAAAAATGAGCTTTTAGATACTTAAAGGAACCCAGCCTGACCCATTGTTTCTGTCTCTCAAGTAGTTTGGATTAAAGGCCTGCAAAACCAGGAACATAGTTTTCCATTGTCCACAAACATAGTTCTTCTATTGGATTAAGGCTCCACTCTCCTGACCCCATTTGACCTTAGTTACTTTCTTTTTTCTTTTTCTTTTGCAGTTCTAGAGATTAAACCTACTGCCTTCTTCATGCTAGCCAAGTGCTGAGGCATGCTAGTCTCCTTAATCATTATTTAAAGGGGATATCTGTAAATACAGTGTCATTGAAGGCTTAGCTCTTCAGCATATGAATGGTAGAGAACATGTTTCAATTTATAACAATAATTTTCTTTTTTGTCTTGAAGTACTCCTTTTGTTTGTTTGTTTAGTTGGTTGGTTGGTTGTGGGTTTTGGTTTTTCAGGACAGGGCTTCTTTGTGTAGCCCTGGCTGTTCTGGAACTAGCACTGTAGACCAGGCTCGCCTTGAACTCACAAAGATTCACTTGTCTTTGCCTCCCAAATGCTGGGATTAAAGGCCCAGCTAGCAGTCCTTTTGTTTAATGACTCACAAACTATGGTTTTGTTTTTGGTTTTGTATGTTCCTTATTGCCTGTGGTCAGTGAAGTCATTGGTTTTTTTTTTTTTTTTTTTTTTTAAGCTCACATTTAGTTTATATTTTGACAGAAAATTTCTTAAATATCAGGAGCTTAAAATTCAATGGAAAACAAAAGAAGCATACAAGCAAAACTCAAACCAACCCTAGCAGCTCTTCTAGTCTTTGCACATTAGCTGAGAGTCAGGGTGGCCCTTTAACACCTATCAGACTAAGATACACTAAGCCTAGAGATAGGTTTAGTTCTTTTTGCATCTTTTCTGTTGTGTGCATCTTGTCATGGACATATACACAGATTTCTGAACTCCCCTATACACATGAGGGCTTTTGGATATTTTAATTTTCCAAACTATTTCCCCCAGTTTCTGCCCAGGGTTCAGATAGTCTGCTGTCTAAACTATGGTTTGCCTTATTCCTCCTCCTTGTGGTATTTAGCAGCAATCTCGACCACATTTCCTACGTGAGTTTCTAGTTTGTCCGAAGTTTGGACCACCTTCTAGAAATCCTACAGAAAAATGAAAACAGATGTATCATCTGTTTGTGAGTAAGCATTGTTCTGCTTGTAGTTTCAAGCTTTAGTTAAGCTTTTAGGGGGTTTCCACCCATTATTTGTACAGTTTTTCTGCTTTGCTTCTTTCCTCTCCCGTGTAAGTTAGTGTGGTCAATGATCCCCACATCCTTGGGGATACTCATGTTCCCTCTCTGATCTTTCAATTGCATAATCTCTGGCAGCAACTCTGTTCAGTCTTTGATCTCAGTGCTGAGACTGATTACCAAACATCTCTGGGAAGCTTTCATTTCATTTTTATACTTTTTAATATGAGGTTTCTTTCTTTTTTTTTTTTTAGTTTTCGTTTCTATTTTCTATTGATTTTGCTTTCTGATTTTCATTGGTTTATTTTACCATGCTCACTCATTATTTGAAACATAGTTTTGTTTAATTCTTCAAATATATTTATTACAGATGCCTGGAAGGCTTTGTTAAGTCAGACCTCTAGGCCTGCTCACAGACCACTTCTGTTACCCGAATCTGCCCTGGCTCTGGATTCCACACTTTCCTGTATCCTAATCATATTAATATTTTTATATTGAACATTAGACATTTCATACAATATATTTTAAGCAACTCCCTGCATTAGGGAGTTAAAAAAAACACAAAAACTTGTTTTGTAGTTTAAAAACTCAGCTAAACTATTTTAGTGAAATCTATTTCTACTGCAATTTAAAACATATGATGTCATTCTTCAAAGGATACTGCCTTGGGTATGTACATAGTCCCCACTGGATGATAGAATTTTAGCAAATCTCTTTTTCACTTCCCTTAATATCTTTGTTAAGGTCTCTAACTCTATAAGTATTATATCCAGCAATTTAGTCTCTCCTAATTGTTGTCTTGATTGCTGCAAGCTTGGTGATAAAAGGTTTTTATCATCTTATGTATTAAATACGGTCATTTTGCAGTAGGAGTGTTTGGTGCATTTAGTGGCATGGTTGATATTGCTGGAGACTGAACCCTGGGCATCATGCATATGTTCTCCTACTGAGGTATACTTTCAGCCCTGGAATTCATGTTTTTTTTCTGTTTGTTTGTTTGTTTTGTTTTTGTTTTTGTTTTGTTTCTACCATAGCAAGGCTTTTCTTTACTGTTTCCCTGCTTTTGTCTGGTCTCCAGTTCATTTTATTTCTCTCATTCTCAGTATTTCTTAGTTGCCTATAGTTCTTTGTCTAAAGTTGAATCCTCATGAGCTTTCCTTCTTCCATTTTAAGATGTCTCTTGGTGTCCTCCTTGTTCAACTCATGTTTAGGCAGCCTTAATGGTGAGACTTTACAGGGAAACAGTTTCACAGAGAACTCCCTGTTCCTCTGGCTCTTAGATTTTTCCAACTCCTCTTTCATAATGTTCTCTGAGCCCTAGGTGTGGGAGTTTGTAGATCTATCAGTTGAGACTGGGCGCTACAACTTTGCATTTTTATTTGTTGTGGTTTTCTTTAATGATCTTGTCTGTTGTAAAGAGAAGTTTTCTTGATGTGGGGTGAGGACTACACTTATATATGGGTTGAAGGGTAAATATTTAGAATGTGGTTAGGGGATTATGCTGGCTTAGTAAAATGCTAGTTGTATACTCTCCTCCATGATCCATAACTTCATTCACTCTGAGTTCTCAACTAGATTTCCAGTACTGGGAAAGAAGGCATGATTCTCTTCTTGTTTTGAACAGATCTTAACTCCAATCATAGAGCTGTTTGTTACTACCCAGGTATTTGTGGCAATTTTTCACCTTTGGGGTTATGGTACTATACTGGTTGTTGTAGTTCATAGGCATCATCATTGGGTTGGACTGATGGTTGATTCCCTTCTTTGAAAACTTGCATGGTACCTTTTGGTACCATGAAAAGAGTATCCTCAGGGAAGAGGCTTTTGAGCCAGTTCCAGCTGAGGTGTAGCTGTGTTTGAAGTACATGGTGTATTCTAGTAAAGGAAGTTGAAGATATCACATAGCTCAGTGATTTTGTTTTTCTGTTTAGCATTATATGGATTTAAAAGTAGCACTTGCTATGTAATAAAGTTCCCCAAACATCTTTGTGCGGCTCTACTCATCTAGCTTGGTTTATCTCTGTGATATTTGAACTCTGGAAGTTCAGTATTTTATTTTCCATGTTTCTCCTTAACTTGCTTGTATTTTTCTCCTTCCACCTTTAATGCTTTTCTACAAACTGATTAAGTCTTCTTTATTAGTTGTATTTCTGTGGCTCCTTTGAATATTTAATAGTTGTTCTTATGTGACAGATGTTAATTTAACTAGGCAAGGTGCTAGTTGTTTTTGTTACCATTAGTAATAATCTTGAGATTTGTTCTAGGACAGAATAAAATTTCTTGTGAATAATTGGGTCTTAATTTTTAGGGTTTGCTGGGCAGATCCAGAGCACACTTTCACATATTTCCCCCCTATTTACTGTATAAAATCTTTGTGTGTGTTTAGATTTTTTTTCCATTTTAACTGGTGGCAAAATGAACTGTTTCTGGGCCCGCATAGATTCCAGGGATTGTTTTTCCTGCTTCTTTTGCTTGGTTCATTGGGGTTTCTAGTTTGAAAAATCATTATCATGAAGCAATAATCCATGTACAAGTTTAAAAGCCATTAAAACTTCAGGCATATGACTTCCACAATCCAATAAGTGACAAGGAGTCGAGTAAAAATGAGTACAATGTCTATGAAGATTTTTCTTTAAGAAAGCATTTCTGACATTTAAAAACCATTGTCAGTGTCACTAAAAATAACACTGACATGTGCTAAGTATTTCAAGAGCTGTCATCTTAAGATTCCTTTAATTTGATGAGAAACATTTGGTCCCCTGTTGTTGGGAGAGAGGACAGTATATAGTACCTGCTGTGTGCACAGCCCATCTCTCTGATATCCTTAGAAACCACCATGCTGCTACTCATCCAAATGCTTCAGAGCCTCAGGTAATGAGGGTGGAGGATTATGGAAATAGCAAGTTTGGAAAGTAGAGTAAAATCAGCATTAGGTTTACACTAATTGGTAACTGGTGGCTCAGTTTGATAGGATAGTGCTGGGTCATATTCAAAAACACTTATTTGAGTTGATGCTTATGTGAAGATGAAACACAGTTTAATGATGAAATTATGCATATAGTGTGTATGTGTGTTGCTGAGATGGAGTCCAGGATTTTACTCATGATGATCATGTTTTACCAGTAATCAAAGACCTAAGACCCCCATACACAAGGTAGGAGTTTAAACTGACATACAGATATATTTCAGAGCCATTTGGAAGCTTATGAAATTGCAAAATTGTGTGCACTTTCATGTACATATATTTTGTGAAGAGTTTTGGTAGCTTTTTTCAGATCCTAAAAAGTGTATATCATCAAACTGAGAGTTTTTCTCACTTCTTCCCACTGAAAGCCTTCTTCTCAGCAAGCTTTTTCCTACTTTGATCTTTTTTGGCCCAGTGAGTTTAGTTATGATTGCTTGCATGAGTAAAGGGTTATGTACTGGAACATGAGCAATTTATCAATGACTATAGCATTAAAGAAAATCACACCCCTTCCCAGTAACCAATAACTGTCCATAGTCCTCCAATGCAAACTTAGTTCTTAGTTATTCCTTTTTTTTTTTTAATTTCTAAGACCTGCTCTTATGTAGCCCAGACTTGTTTATATTGCCCGGGATGACCTTGAATTTATGCTGTGCATCACAATGCTAAGTTTAAAATAATATCATCAATTTGTTAAAATAATAAATGCCAAGGTTTAAAAACAATTGAGCTGGGGGAGATAGCTGCATTGATAAAGTGCTTGTCATGTAAGCATGCATACCTGAGTTCTGTCCCCAGAATTTATATAAATAAAATGCCATGTATGGACACACACACGGACACACACACACCATCATATGATTTCATTCTGTTTCACCTTTTGACTTTCTTTTATTCTCCTTTTTTCTTGTCCACAGTTTTAGTAAAAAATGATGACTCTTGGTAGTTAAAATTATTCTGAAGACATATGCATGTCTTCAGTATGTTGGATCACAGTAGAAAGACTCAATGCAATAAATAACTTTGGTTTTTATTAATCTTTAAAAAGACTCATGAAATGAAGTTGTTTCACATGGGTTCCAGCTGTCCAAATCTCTTAGGTAAATAAAAAGCAGAAAATGTCACAAGCTTATGACCAATAAAATATTTAAAAAACAATTTACTATTATTATAGGCATGTGCCATCATATTTGGCTGCAGCATTCTGAGATGGGAGGATCTCTTGAGCTGAGGAGTTAGAGAGCAGCTTGGGCAACCCAGTGAGACCCCAAGAAACACAAGAAATAGGTTCTTCAAATGGTTCTGTTAAGCTAATCATACTGACATGGCACAGAGTGACAGACTGCAATTCTGAAGCTGTCTCCAGGCTGCTTGGTTAAAGGGTTTATTCATTTACTTATTCATTTATTTACACACACACACACACACACACACACACACACACACACACACACACTTAAATATGGAGGTGAGAGGACAACTTTTTTAAAGGCATTTTTTATTAGATATTTTCTTCATTTACATTTCAAATGCTATCCCCAAAGCCCCCGACAACTTTTAAAGTTGAGTTGATTTTTTTTCACTATGTAGGTTCTGGAGATTGAACTCAGATGGTCATGCGTGGTGGCAACCTTTTCCTCTCAGAATTCTAGAATTTTTTTTTTTTTTTTTTATATAGAGTCATCCAAATTAGCCCAGGCTGACCTTGTACTGGCAGTTATCCTACCTGCCTCAGCCTCTTTGTTTGTTTGTTTTTTTTTGTTTTGTTTTGTTTTTGCGAGACAGGGTTTTTCTGTGTAGCCCTGGCTGTCCTGGAACTCACTTTGTAGACCAGGCTGGCCTCGAACTCAGAAATCCGCCTGCCTCTGCCTCCCAAGTGCTGGGATTAAAGGCGCGTGCCACCACTGCCTGGCCTGCCTCAGCCAGTGATTGGATTATAGGCTTGACCCACTAAACCTGCACGAACTGTAGTCAACTGTAGTCAATTGTATTCATCTGCCACTCAGCCCTGCTCCTCTGTGCTGGGGATTAACCTTAGGGCATCTTGCATCTGTACTATATACCTATCACTTTAAACATACATTTATTTACATTTATTTTTGAGATCGTCTCCCCAGATTATAGAGGCAGCTTTGAATTTACTCTGTAGCTTGGTCAGGCCTTGTACTTGCACTTGCTTTCTTAGCCTGACATTATAGGCATGAACAACCAAAGCTTGCCTGAAAACTGTTCTGTTCTGTTCTTTTTCTTCTTTTTCTTTTTCTTTTCTTTTCTTTTCTTTTCTTTTCTTTCTTTCTTTCTTTCTTTCTTTCTTTCTTTCTTTCTTTCTTTCTTTCTTTCTTTCTTTCTTTCTTTCTTTCTTTCTTTTTTTGAGACAGAGTTTCTCTGTGTAGCCCTAGCCGTCCTGGACCAGGCTGACCTCAAACCACCGGCCTCTGCCTCCCAAATTATGGTATTAAAACCATGTGCCGCCATCACCATTCAAAAACTGTAATTTAAAAAATTATTTATTAATCCCCCTCACAGAGTTCCTCCCCCATCCCCTCTCCTGTACATGAGAGAAAAACCCCTCCCCATATCCCCCCCCCCCCCCCGATATCATGTCTCTTGAAAAACATATATAGCTAGGAAATAGCTTCCAGATTTAGAGGAAATAATAGTTGGCAGAAAGGGGTTAAAAAATGTTGACGCCACCTATTTTATTTTGGCTTATTTGCCTGGTGTTTTACTCCAGTAGTTTTATATTTTATATGACATTTTACTCTTCTGTCGCTCTGCCACATGCAGACTCTCATCCAAAAGCAACTTCAGGTTTGCAATTATTGGGTCTCTCTGAAACACATTACTCCAATAAGTGCTAATTGTTCAGAGCGTTTCATGTAAAGTACCAGGGTGGATTGTTAAGTATGATTTAATGACATTTTGACTAATTTGTCAGTCATCTACATTTTGTGATGTTCTAACAGCAAAACTTGCTTTCCTTGTATAGTGAATTGTGTTTTATCTTCACTGAAATTTTTATATGCTACAGCTGTTTTTATTTTAGAGGTTGCTAACATTGTCATGGTCAACATGTAAGATTATACTAGTTGGTAAAGTTGACGAGTATTTCAGTGAAGATTTATGAAAAAAATCCCTTTTAAAATCATAAACATATTCAAATATTTCAAAAAAGTTTAAGATGTACTGTTGTCTTTGTTAAATTTTAGAATCCTCTAGAGTTGATAATGTAACCTCCAGATCCTGCTGCTGTGCAAGAGTGAGTATTTTAATATTCAAAGAGATACCAACTAGTTTTTCAATGTCACTGCATATGGTGAGAAAATTAGATTTGAAAAATTCTGCTGCTTATATCATGAAAAAATGCATACTGATGTTTACATGTTCCTATATAAAGCATTCTATATATTTACATCTTTATTTATATCTATAAAGTTTCTTTTTGAATGTCTATGCCTTGAATTTCCTTGGTAACAACCTTAACTCAAATAACATTCTTATATAGAGGTTTGCTTTATGTCTTTTTTTTTTGTAATCTACAAAGAAATTTGTTTTCTTTTGTTTCTAGTACATTGTGATGCAAATTAAAGCTGTTTGTAGCTGCTGCATTGTAATATATCAAATGGCATTCTCAGCAAAGATATTTAGGGTCTTTACCTAGAACAAAGTAATTACATTTTTAAAGACTAAATCTAAATAAAAGACTCGTTTCTGGGTTTCTGTTGAGCCTGACCCATACAGGTTGAGCCTCTCCCAAGTGGTTCCAGTTCCTCAGTATTTAGTAGCCAAACTTCAGCTGGCTGCACTCCCCCTTTCAATGATTTCTGCCTTCTTTGTTGGCTAATTGGAGGGGAGAGGGCTTCCCATTCTTTCTGTAAAGGACTTTGTGCACATGATGCATCTATTAATGGCACTCTTATTTTTGTGTGAGTGTGGAAAGCAGAGGACAATGTCAGATGCCTTCTCTCACTGAAGCTGGAGCTCACTGGTTTCCTTAGGTTGGCTGACCGGAAGTCTCTCCTTCCTCAGTGCTAGGATTACAGGCATTCACCACCATGACACCTTGCTCTTTGCATGGGTGCTGGGCATCTGAACTCAGGTGTTCCTCCTCAGCCATTTTACCAAGTGAGCCCTGAAAGAAGCTTTACCTTGTCAGCCCTGAAGGGAAATTTTCAGGATGCTCACTTGATGATGCTGTTTTCAAATATTTCTCTAAGTGTATGATGTGTGCTTTAGGTGCAAGTGAGCTACTCCTTTTCTCTCTCCCGACTATCGCCTTCTTTCTTCAGGTGATATACTTTTGGAGACCAGTAAACACAGTTCTCAGTATGAGAGAAAGCAAACCAGATTTGAGAGCATGCTTAGATGCATAAAGCAAGACTTTTTTCTTTTCTTTTCTTTTTTTTTAAATACTTATCATAATGGCAAAGTAAACGACAGAAGGCGTGTGAGGCTGAGCAGAGACTGAACATGATTAAGTGCCATTAGCCTGGTCAGTGTTCTATCAAAAAGCCATTACCATTAATTTCTCAGCTCTACTCATGTAAAAGAAAAACACTGAACTAGCAAGAGGGGGTGTTCCCATGATGAGATGTTACAGAGGGGTCTATATGTCACACCTACCAAGCCACCCGGGAGTGAGTAAATTCGATTGTTTTCCCATGGGACGAGATGTACAGAACCTGCCATCAGAGTGACAGAGTGAAGCTCTACCAGTATTGGTTTTGAAAATTATAATATAGAAAAGACACAACAAATTTATGTATACGGTTTTAATAAAGGACATAGGAAGATAAAGCTGACCAGCATTTTTTCAGTATTTCTGCAGCAAGACACATCGTTTTAAGAACACTATATATATCACTGTAAGCAGACTGATGGCAAAAGGGATTTATAGCAAATTGGCAACTTGAGCTTAACTGTTGAAGTCCCCCAGTGTCTTTCCTTTTCTGGCTCTCCAATAGATTCCTTATATTACCAAGACCCAGATCTCTCTTTCCCGCTGTGTTCCTTTGCCGATTTAGGCAGCAGGCTGAAAGCAATTATTCTTTGAATGCATCTTATTGTTCTTTTCTTTTAACCATTCCCTACCAAAAATGAACATCCTGATAGATTGAATTCATTGTGTGTTTTAACTCATTCTGCTGATGGATGTTAACCAGACTTCTCCAAAGAACACATTTAATGGTTTCAAATACTGTGCCTTAGCCCTTTTGGGTTAGTAAACAAGCCAAGGGTTGCATGCTAGTTAGGAGCCATCCATTCCTTACTGTAGTACATAATACTCACATGCAAAGGCTACAGTGCAGTATGGTAGGTATAGGTGTGATTAAAGATATGCATATGTAGCTCACACCTTCAACCATTTCGTCCTGTTTGCGCAGAGTGCATGAATTTTCTGTGAACATGGAACTTGCATTAGGGTCCGATGATCTTGTTAGATGTCCTCTGTGCCTGTGCACAGAGCATGTCTTTCAGCCCAACTGGGTCTCTTAGACACTCTGACAGCAGAAATTTTAGAACAGATAAATGAAATGTTCTTCACTTCCTGTGATTTTGGACTTCATTAAAAAGGAGAGAAGAGAATGATCCCTGTGAAATGTTTGTTCTAAAGACCTATCAATCTGCCTTGAAAGAAGGGCGTGCATTCATGTCTATGTGCACGCATGTTGATGAACATGTTGATGAGAGTTGAAAGACATAGAGTGTGAATGGTTATGACATTCCTGTCATTTGGGGCCTTGTTAAATCTCAGGTGTATGTTGCAATAATGTGTACTACACAGTATTCTTAAAACATACCTTCTAGGACTGTGCTTAAATATCCATTAACATGAATACCTACACTTTGTGCAATTTGGCATGAACATGAGGAAGCACATTGTTTTCCCTGGAAAAAACTAACCCTGAGATTGGGCTGCCTAGGTGCCACAGGAGATATGGCAATGTCCGACGCCATCTAGTGTGAAATACATATGTCTTAGAGGTTCAGCGAGGGGAAGAGGCACATATTGCATTAGAAAACAAAGAGCTGTCTAAATTGCAAACTTCAAGATGTTGGAGAGAGAGGGACTCTTGGAATGGGATTCTGTTCTCTTTGCTCCATGGTTATTCCAGCACTAGAAAGTAAAGTCTCTCTAATAATATCTGTGTGTTTTGGGATGGCACTTTATCTCCTTTATTTTGGAAAAATAATTTCCATTCTATCTTTTTCCAAGGACATCGTTGCAGCAAACGGAAGAACATTAACAAAGTACTCTAGGCTCTGCAAGAAAACATTCTGCGCTAGGAGCATGGAGGAAAAGAATGGAGCACATTTGTTTGCTCAGAAATACTGTAATGTTTAAACTTTTTATTCTAGTCCTGCAAATAAAACTATGTAAGAGCACTAGGGAGTTACATAGCACCTGATAGCTGTGGGATATCAACAACAAGTAGTTCCACTTTCCAACTGTGGAAGCAGAGTACCGAAGATTGGGGGATGAGCTCCCACAGAAGTTATTAGGCAGGGTTCCAAGGAAAAGAAAGCAAATGAGTGAAGTCAGGGTGTGCTAATTAGGAAACAAACCTGTCTTCTTGATCAATAATTAACCTCTTAGATGTCTATATATAGTAATCAATACACAAAGAATCTATGCATAGGGATATTATCAACGCCTATAAACTAATGAGATCAAGATACTAAAACAAGAATAGGGTTTCTTCTTTCTCCAAGCATCCAGAGAAAATCCTGGTTTATTTGGCCTTTTGGAAACAGCATAAGTCTTAAGACACTGAACAATCAGCTTGTATTAACCTGAGCTTTACCCTTCCAGTGCTTCCCTGTAGTTTACTAACATTGTCTTTTGTGACATGATGTCTATGAGAGATGAATGCTAATACACTCCACAGAGAAGTTCCAATGCCTTCCAGACTTTACAGCCCAGACAGCAGCTTCTGTACTGTCCCTTAGCAGAAGACGATAGGTGGGGTCAGGGAAGGCTGCTTTGATGCTGGTTTCTTCTGAAGTGCTGCTTGCACCCCTTTATAGAAAGGTACATTTGTATAGGACTAAAAGGCAAGGTCTGTGGGCCATAAAGCCACATAGATGGCTAAATATGCTTCCAAGGAAAACCTAGACATGAGAAATGCTTCAGAAGGAGCAATGGAAAGGCAATTATTTTCCTATGTGAAAGTATAAATTTTCATCATGAAATCCAGCATGCAGTCTCCTATTTCACTCCTCAATTTGTGAGTTTTAGAACCAGTCTCCAGGCCCTGGCCCTAATAGATTTATTCATTTCTTGTATTCTCTCAAATGAAATGCTGACTACAATCTTTTTATTTGATGCTAAATACCTCACCCTTGTTAAAATGACCCAGGGGGACCAAATGGACCCATTAGGTTGTTGCTTTCAATAGCTGGATTGTTTTCCTTCTCAGTTGCACTGGAACCCCAACACAGATTTGTTTGTACCAGGCAACTCTTTTTCACTCAGAGACATTTTAGAGAGAATAATTTAGTAAACCCAACTATCTCTCAAGGAGTTCAATTCCTTGATAACTGAGATGCCTGTAACTCCCACTGATCTCCGTTAAGAGTTGGGGCTTTTATTGTCAGCAGCTGTGCATTAGAGTGCTGGTTGAAAAATGAAAACCATCAATACTCTTAGGTACTATTATTATAAAGAAGCAGCATTAGTGTCCATCTCATTGATCCAGGCACTAGGACTGAAAGGAAGGCTGGTTATAAATAAGTGGGGAAATGGATGTAAACTCTCTTAATGGCTGAGCTGCCACCGAAGCTTAAAAAAAGAGGACTGGAATATCACTGTTCAGTTAACTCTGCACATTAACTCCTGCTGTGAAAACACAGACCTTTAGCTAATCCTCAAGCCAGTGGCATATCTGAAACTTTATCTTCTTCAACAGAATTTTAATTATACCTGATAATTGTCCTTAAATCCGTTTTACAAAATGGATAGTCCATGTCTTAGGCTTATAATATTTCTACTATCATAAAAGTAATTTACAAAGGCTAAAACAAAGCTATATACTGGAGAAACAAATAAAATAGAGATTTTGACCACAGCCTGGCATTAAACGTTTTTAAGAAAGGAATTCCTTTTTGTTCATTGGTTTTTCTCAAGACAGGGTTTCCTTATGTAACCCAAGCTGGCCTGGAGCTCATATGGAGAGCAACCAGGGTGGTCTTGCAGTGATCCCCCTCCTCTGCATCCCAGGAGCTGGGACAGGCATTCACTATTATACCTGGTCTTAAAATATTAACTGTTATGTTACTAAAGTGGGAGTCTGATCTGTTCCTCTGTATTAGTTGTGGTGCTTTCAGAAACTTCTGTGACAGGACAGATTTTGCCTTGTTAAATTCTCAACAGGACCTTGGTCACAGTCTGTTTGATCTCCTTAAATTTCAGATACTTGATACAGGGTTTGTTCAGAGCTCATCAAATATTTAAATTGCTATTTAGGTGAAAAGCATGATCAAATACAAGCCTCAGCTTTTTAAACCTTGATTTTTGGCAGAATTCTATATCGATATATTGCACATACACATGTTTATATATGCCCATGAACATAAGCTGCAAATACATGCTGACTCCCCTCAATACCAGAAAGACCCTACAGTGAGATGTAATTAATAATCTTTCATGGGGGAATTAGACTCTAAGGCAATCTTCTGAATTCCCTTTTACCAGACTAGACAAATATAAAGAGATATATATTTACACTTAGGCTTTCATGGATTGGGGGAGGGTAAAAAGGAAAAACTGGCTTGAAGCAATTGTTTCCGATTGGAGTTCATTCAGCCAAGTAAAGTTGCCAAGTCTGGAAAGATCTGCACAGGGGTGCAATGGAACACCCGAACTGTGACACTAGCAGTCCAAACGGTGGCTTAGTTTGAGGATTAGAGTTGTTCCCAATATTGAAATCTGTAAGCCTCACGGGAGATGGCGGCTCCTGAGGATGAAAAGCAGAAATGTATAGGTGAGTTGAACAACAAAAGTGACGCCTCGTTGATAATAATTTGTAACCATTAAAATCATGTTATGAAAATATACTAAAAAGAAAAAAGAAAAAGAGATGGCTCAGAGGGTAAAGGCACTTCCTGTTGAGCCCAATGACCTGAGTTCAATTCCCAGAACCCACAATGGTAAAAGGAGAAAACCAACACCTGCAAGTCGTTCTCTGACACCCACCTCTTTGCTGTGGCATGCATGAGCCACACCCCCAAGCAAGCAAGCAAACAAACAAAGTGGTAATTAAACACTTTAAAAAGAAAGTATATTCGTATTAGTAATTCTGCTTCTGGATTCTGTTCTGTGGAAATGGTTCCAACTGATTTCTTTTCAAGTACTGCATTCCTCATAATGTAAAGATAGATTAAAAACTTAAAGTTAGATTCAGTCTACACCACACATACACACACACCACAGACAAATAACTTCATCCATATAGCACTTTCATATAATCTTAACTGTTCTCTAAAATGAAATTTTTAATCACTGCATAATATTTTATTAGAATTATAGAGCAGTCTGTTTCATCAATCTCCTATTTCTAGATACTTAGTTCTATTTTTAAAATTCTGACTTAATAATAAATTGATATATAGCTGTATAGCACACTGGCTAATTGACTAAAATACATTCCTAAAATGCAGTTAGTTACCAGATAAAATATTATGAACATGTCAAGGCTTTATATATGTCACCAACTTGCCTTCACACAAATGGATGTTATATGAATTTAAACATGTCTGCAATGATTATGAATACTTGTCTCACTGTGTCTTCGCCAACATTAGATGCTATATAGTCCATAAAGCCTGGCTTATTTAGTAGACAAAACTGATAATTACATTATGTTACCTTACACTTATTTTACAGCAAAATTAAATAAATTTCTAATTTATTTATTAATTTTATCAGTTGCATTGTTACATCTTTTGCTCATCTTTAACTGTTGTATTTTTCTTTCCTTAATGATTTGCAAGAAATCATTAAATTAAAGATGTTAATTTTTGTATGCTGTATATTTTGCAATTGGTTTCAGTCTGAAGAAAATATTATGTGGAATCAGTGAATCTTTGTGTAAAGATTATGAAAATGTTTTATTTATCAAAACTGAAACAAAATAAAAAAGTTCATGCTTGTTAAGTTGTTTTTGAGATTTTATTTTAGGCATGTGTGTGTGTGTGTGTTTCTGCAGGTATGTCTGTGCCCCGTGTGCATACAGTGCAAATATTGGCCAGATCTCCTGAAAATGGAGTAAGAGTTGGTTATAAGCCACTATGTGATTCCTGGGAACTGAATCTGGGTCCTCTAGAAAGAAGCCTGTGCTCTTAACTACTGAGCCAGCTCTTCATCTCCAGTGTCTGTTAATTTTAAGTTGCAAACATGGGTATTCATTTTGTCCTTATTTTTCTTTAATTAAAAAAAACTCTTCACATTAAAATAAAGGAAAATATATACAAAACTATAATTAATGTATTCAACTATTCTATGAATAGATATTTAGGTTGAGTTCAGTTTGGATATTTTACAAATATCACTGTAGTTGCTATCTATACATACCTTACAGTCTTTATAGCTCTGTGTGTCCTGGAATTCACTATGTATCCAGAGATAAAACTCAGAGAGATGCCTGCCTTAGCCTTTCGAGTGCTTGGATTAAAGGTATACACCCCTATATCGAGCTTCGTGACAAGTTTAAAAATATTTTTCCCGTTGTTCTCTAAAACTGTCTTTAAATATTATCAGAATATGACTTTGTTGTTTCTATAAAACCAATAGCCTAACTTATTTGGATAGTGTTCCCTAGAAAAGGTATTCTTTTTTTTTTAAACATTAAAAATATTTTTAAAAACTCAATATATACACAGACATATATATGAAGTAAGAATAGATTAAGTATTTATGTCAGGAAAAAATTAACAAAATTTCACTACTGAATAAGTTAAGGAGGAGATAGTTTAAAAGTGCATAGTCACATGAGAAATACAATTTTTATCAGCATCAAACTCCTTTCATGTAAGCATATTCAAGACACAGACTGGAGAATGCTACAAAAGAAAGAAAGAAAATAACTCTCACTCTAAAATAAGAAAAGGTATTCTTAATGGCAATTATGCTTCCCTGGAGAAGTTGAAGCAATGTATTTCATGGTTGAATATTCATTCAGGATATTTATGAAAGGTTAGGGAGAATTGCATGGTCATATAAATTTGAGAAATATACTACTTCACTTTGGGGGATTCACAATATCCCCTCGCATATTAAAAATTCTAACACATACTGCCACAAGGGCAAGGTTCCATGACTTGAATAGGAGATGACAAGAAATGATATGTAGTCAAATAAATTCAAAGGGTGACTACAAATGCTGCCTAGTGAGTCACAAACCTGTTAGCACATAGAAAGTCCCAAGACTTTCTACACTAAGTATACTAACATATTACCTTCTATTAACAATTGTTTTCATAAAAAAATTACTAGCATTTCAGACTGCATTAGACACATGCTAAAGTAGAGAAGAAGTACCCTAGATAATGGAAATACAGGTACTACAGGTTCTCTCATCAAAATTTCAAACATCTCATCAAAGCTTTAACTAAGAAAATAGACTTAACTGTTCTGTATTTTAACCTTTTGTTATAAGTGAAGCTGCATAGCCAAGAGCCCATCAGGCCTTTAAATGCAACATCATAAGAAACATGGCACGACTAGAAGCCATACCCAGGGTTGCAATTTTAAGTTAGCTGTTTGACAGCTGTGTAACCTCAGTTAGATGGTTTTGCTGCATTTCAGTTTTCTCATAAGAAAATATGAATTGTAACAGTCATCTTACCCAGCTGATGGAAGTACTTAGCAAAGTTTTGTCTAGTACCTGTACTTGTATCAGCCCATAGCAGAAGGGAAATGACTGACGACAGGAGAACCCACAGATTGAGAGGCCTCTGAGTAACTGTTAGCCTTTTCATGGGAAAAGAAGTGACGTGTTACTAGTTCAGAGCTTTAAGTGCTATGATATTTCTATAACTAAAAGTCTCCTTTTAATATGGAATCACACTGCCCTTATTTACTTGTAGGTGTTGCAAAGAGAAGGCTGTTAGGTTTTTCAACAGGTCAAGGAGAATCCTGTGCAAAAAGCTGCCTGCTACTGATAACAAATTAGTAGCATGTTAGGTGTGTTAGAGTGTAGGGAGGCTGCTCTTTGCCTGTTAGTGGGTAACAGTAGATTATTGGCAGACATAATGGAGTCAGGCAAAAAGAACTTATTTGTAATCTGTATCATTTCAGAGACCTGGAATGCACTGTGACAAGGTTTATAATTCACAGTATGAAAGTAAACAACCTGAACGGGATATTTGGCTGTTTTTTGGAACCCCTGGGGTCTTTTAGCACAAGTGAAGTACATGTGAGTTTGTCAGGAATAAAGGCATTTTTCTCAGTACATTGCACAGGGAAATTATGCATAGAGCTTCTCCTTCTGTGTGCAGCGAGAGTGAAGAATTTAACACCTTGCTCACCAGAATGAGAACATTCTCCTTTTCTAGTTCTGCTCTCAAGGCTGCTTCTCAGTTCAGGGGCTACTGAATGTGCCCCCTTAATACTCACCTGTCGGAGACACAGAAAATGTGAAACCTGCTACGTTTCCGACTCCACAGCAAGTGATGATGAGCCTTCTGGATAATCTGTAAGATTGAAAAGTACAGGTGAGCGCTATGCACTCAGTGTTGGTCCCTCAGAGGTTTGTGATGCTTGGTCCCCTGTGCGGTAGCACTGAGTGGTAGAAACTTTCAGAAACTGGGTCTAGTAGAAGGTATTTCAGTCAATGGGAGTTCTAGCCTCAGAAGGCAACACTGTAGTACTTATTTGAGTATAATTGTTGTATGAGGAGATTGTTATAAAGCAAAGCAGCTCTCCATGTTTGGCCTTTTCTGCAGCAGCCATTTCTCTTTCTCATGATGCACCAATTCATAATATAGGGGTGTGTGTGTGTGTGTGTGTGTGTGTGTGTGTGTGTATCTGTCCTGAGATACTGCCACTATAAATCTTCCAGCCACCATAACTGCAAGACACATAAACTACTTCATAAAGTACATAACCTCTGGTAACTTTTCATTTTAACAGAAAATGGACCATAATGGTAATCAAATGTTCCCCTGTCAGTCTTATATGGGTGGATATTTGGTCAGTAACATCTTGTCTTTCTGTTCAACCCCTGGAGGTGGCCAATATCTATAGAGCTCCAAAGACTGATGTTCTACAGGAAACCTTGATAAACAGAGGCATTTATGTGCCAAGAGCGATAGGTCTGCTGTATTTCAAACCAAGATTATTTTATTTATCAGCATAATGTGATCCATAATACTGGCTGGTATTTGACTTAAACAGCTGTGGTAACAGCTCAACACCATCTGTCTTTAATGGAATGTTTTGGGTCTTGTTATCCACAAAATTACCCTATCTCGCTGTTATTCCAATGGACATAATTGAGACAGCTATTATAGTATTTTAGGTGTTGGTGGGTTTCTGAAAGGGAATGAGGTATCTAGAAAATAAGAGGTTTTAGGATTAATAAGAAACAGCATTTATGGTACAAATGTTTTGTTTCTGACCTCTAGCTTTTTGGAATGGAAAATAACCCTGTGGATCACCTTGTTTAATGTACAGATAAGCACTCTGTTCTCACTCCCAGCATAATAATGTAGTTGGCATTTGAGATACAAGTGTCCACAGTGAACATCCCCTACATCTAGTAAATTTTGTTTTATGAAATCAATGTACCATTCAAAGTGCTCCCAAAAGTGTGAGAACTCTGAAATCTGAGGCTAACTAGCCAGCATGCCAAGGTGGTCTACTTTTGCCATGGCAGGCTGGCAAATTCAAGCTACTGAGTTAATCAAGCTTCAGGCCTGACTTCAGCAAGATTCTGTCTTCTGTGGAATCCCAGTCTCTCTCTCTCTCTCTCTCTCTCTCTCTCTCTCTCTCTCTCTCTCTCTCTCTCTCTCTCTCTCTCTCTCTCTCTCTGAAAGGCTTTGCTGTGAATTTGCAGCCCTCCCGCACTGCATCAAGTTTCCACATAGTGATCTACCAGGTGCGTACTGCCATGCCTAGCTAGCTTCACGGTAGTGTTATGTCAGAACTGCAATCAGATAGAGCAGCCCAATCTTTAGTGAGGGCTGGAAGGAGCTCATTTGTAAAATGAGGGGGAAAAATAGGTAGCAAGTGCTCAAACATATGTCACAAACATTCTGAGACAGTAATCAATAGCAGCAATGGCAACTTTTAAGTGCAATAAATGTCCTGGCCTTCTTGCTCCTGAGAAGAGACTCTTTCAGTGCTCATTACTAGCTGACAGCTGGCTGTCTTGATACATTTTTAGGTGTGTTTGGCACCAAAATCTTTGAGAAGTTGATCTTTAGGATTTTGCTAAGTGGGTTTCTTTTACTTTTTCCCAGAGTGACTTACGCTGTGATTTGGCACAT
Organism: Mus musculus; assembly: GCF_000001635.26. NCBI lineage: Eukaryota > Metazoa > Chordata > Mammalia > Rodentia > Muridae > Mus > Mus musculus. Next base: position 104,546,702 of record NC_000086.7, read on the forward strand.
CACTCCCACCAAACAATGATTTAAATTAAAACTATGCTCTTGTGATCACTGGTGCTTCAGATGAAAAACCTGATTTTTAATTTCCTTCATGGCTTCCTTCCCAGGGTGAGATTAAGCTAAGACTGCATAGGTGAGGAATGAATTGAAAAAAACAAATGGCAGAAACTTTAAAGAACTGTGTTCTGCATAAAGAAGACAAAGAGTAGGCTTTCAGGAGTCAATGCAAAGCTTCCTACAGTCTGTATCTACATCACCTTCCTCCATGGCACTGCTCTTGCTGCTTATGCAGTAGTGATTTCTTTATTATCCAATCAAAAGCACGTCAATCCAGTCATACTGTATGTTGGCTCAGCTCTGGATTTCTTATGCTAAGATCTATTTCCCCCCTTCCTTTAAAATCTAGGTTAGTACATGGATTCTTGGTACTCTATGAAGCCTCTCCTCTCCTCTTCCCTCCCCTCCCCTCCCCCCTCCCCCATTTAGCCACTGGTTCTCAGAAATTAGAGTAGGGAAAGAGTGCGCAATGTGAAGAATCCAAGAACTTGAGTCATGAATGCTTCAAGACCCATTACTCCAAGTCACCTGACCATTTTCCCCCAGCCTCAAGCTTTTCATCTGTAAAATCGGCACCCAGGATTGTTGAACAGTTCCCCCACCCACGTGCTCAACTTTGTTTTCTGATATTCTAACCTTGGTCCTCTACTTTCTCTTTCACAATTTCCAAGTCCACACAGATGCATTTCAATGCATTTTAGTTCCTTGTTAGTTTTATTCTCTTCCTCTGGTGTACATTTCTTGAACTAGCATATTTACCACCAATGACTCCCATATCTCGCTAGTTCAGGGATTTTCAACCTGTGGACTGAGACCCCTGGCATCATATATCCGACATCCCACATATCAGATATTTACATTAAAATTTATAGCAGTAGCAAAATTACGGTTATGAAGTAGCAATGAAAATATTTTTTATGGTTCGGGGTCACCACAACATGAGGAATTGTATTAAAGGATTACAGCATTAGGAAGGGTTGAGAAACACTGCTCTAATTAGTGGACTATTCTTAGCTATAGAAAAGTTTTTTAGCCTTGATCCCTTTTCTCCATTTCTATAGTTACTGCCTGCCATGAAGCTATTATGACATATATCCAGCTTTCTGTTACTCTTCCCATTTCTTATTTCAAATTTCCAAATGCATTCTGTATACCGGTGCTTCAACGTTCTTTCTAAAATTTATCTCTAATTATATCAATACTAAAGGAAAGCTAGAATATAATAAAAAGTATTTTCTATTTTATAAAATAAACCAAATCCTCTATCATGTTGCCTCTACTATGACTTATCTGTTACCTATATGTCATTTTTATAACATTTCCCTTAAGTCATGCATCTTCCCTCTTCCTTACAACTGTCATTAGTACTAGTTCCCTCTCTAAACAATGTATTTATTTCTACCTTTGAGAAAGGGAAAATAAGAAACATAACAAGGTATTGTTTAAATATCACTGCTAGCAGAGCTGCTAAGGTGAAAACAAGCGAGAGAACACACAACGGGATTTGCTCCCACAATGAGGAAGCTCTCTTCATATTATAAACTTGCCACAGCCTTTAGGACATAATAGCATTCTTTCTAAAATGGAGACAAACTATTTGGCAAAACCCATCAGGTTGGGTTATTCAGCTTAACTTTTGACTGCTCAAGTTCAGCTGGCTGCAGAACTGACGATAGGTAGCCTGGGAATAATGGAACCGAAACTGAGGTACAGAGAAAAGGGGCTGGGAATTGTTTCCCAGGCCAGGACTTTACTCACGTTTCTTCTTCCTTCTTTTTCTGGCAGATGAGGCACAGGAATTGAAAAGTATTTTCTTTTAATTGGTGCCCAAAAGTGTATAAAGGAGATAGGAAAAGGAGAGGTATTATTGAGTGGTACAGTAATTAAGAGTTTGGATTTGGAGACAGGATCCACTGTTATGTGACACTGGGTTTATCTGAACTTCACTTTCATTGAATATTTACAACTTACAGAATGGATCATGATTATTAAATGTGACAGAGTCTATAAATTACCTGGCATGTAACAGGCAAGTTCTCATCTAGTACTCAGTTGCCAAAACTCTTCACTGCAATTAAGCTGTTTTCTTCTTGCCCCTATTAGATAGTTTGAATTCAATTTATATCATGAAACCTTACTTGATCAGGTGTGCCATAGGAAATCGTCCTTATCTTTAATTTTTATAGCACAGTTTTTATTATTCTGTTCATTTAGTCAATAACATGGCTCATTAATCAGTGTGTGTGTGTACACGCATGTGTGCGCGCGTGTGCGTACGTGTGTATTTGAGATTTATCATGTAGCCCTGAATATTCTCAAACTTACAATCTTCCTGTATCAGCCTCCAGAGTGTTAGCATTATAAGCATTCCTCGCTCTGCTGAGAAAAAAAATATTATATTGTAATACCTGTAATTTTAAGCAGCTTTTGAAAAGTGTCTTATCTTCTAACTAAATAGAAGGAACATTAGTTTTTCCTTCATCTTCCTTTTTCTGCAGTATTTTTGATCAACTATACAGACATCCTACCCTAGAATCATAATGCCTCTTGCATGTAAAAATAAGAAAGAAAATAGCCTGTTGGAAAATATCTACTTACCTAAACATCCCAAATGTCTACATAATAAGGATATGACTCCTGTGAAGACTAATTTCCAAGGTGTCACTATTAGGCTGTTTTCTTTTTGCTCCTGTTAGATACTTTGAATTCTATTTATATCATGTAGCATGAAGCCTTATCTGATCAGGTGACCCATAGGAAATCCCACTTATCTTTAACTTTTTTTTTTTTGAGACAGGGTTTCTCTGTGTAGCTTTGACTGTCCTGGAACTCACTCTGTAGACCAGGCTGGCCTCAAACTCAGAAGTCCACCTGCCTCTGCCTCCCAAGTGCTGGGATTAAAGATGTGCGCCACCACTGCCCAGCAACTTTTCTTTTTTAATTAGATATTTTCTTTATTTACATTTCAAATGTTATGCCCCTTCCCAGTTTCCTCTCTGAAAACCCTGTATCCCTCCCCCTGCTCCCCAACCCACACACTCCTGCTTCCTGGCTCTGGCATTCCCCTAAACAAGGGGCATAGAACCTTCACAGGACCAAGAGCCTCTCCTCCCATTGATGACCGACTAGGCCATCCTGTGCTACATATACAGCTGGAGCCATGAGTCCCACCATGTGTTTTCTTTGATTGGTGGTTTAGTCCCAGGGAACTCTGGGGGTAATGGTTAGTTCCGCTCATTTAGTCAATAACAATTTAGTCAATTGACAATTTAGTTAATGTGTCTTGAATGTCCATGTGAAACTCTGGCAAAAAATTAACCAAGCCTTAGGACACTTCAATAGCTACCCCCACTGACCCCACATTTTAAATAATGTCTGAAGATGTTGATTTTTCTTGAGGAAGAGAGCATGGATTTTATGATTAAAAAAAAAACATTTCAACTTTAAACCTCATCTCCTATGGTGATGTTTAAAGATCTCCAGGCATGACCATATAGGTTCTGTTCGACTTGAACAGGGAGTGATGAAGTAATGTTTTCTTCAAGAGAGGGTCAATGGCTGTCTCTGCCTGGAAGATGATTGAACAGAATTTCACCAGAGAGGCATCTTCCAAGGAACACAGCTCTTGATTGAAAGGCCTCTTGTCTCCAAACTAGAGCTCTTGTATACAGGATGTGCTTGGAGCTTTTGAGTTCTGATGAAGAGAAGGGCTCTCACTAGTCCTCTTAGGAAGGTCCAGGGTTTAGAGCAAACTTTGCTACATGATGACAGTATACTTTCTTAGGAGTATCACTTCATCATTTTCTGAAGAAAACAGCTTCCTCACATAACTCCTCTGATCAAAAACTTTGAGTAGTTCCTAACCACTGAAAGAATAAAGATTTGGTTTGTAGTCTAAGGCTTATCCAATTAGATGCCAATTTACCTGCTGAGCCAATCTAACAATCTGTTCATTTAGTCAATAATACTCTGTATTGTGCTTTGTTGGGAAACTTTTCATGAATGTATTTTACCTCACCCAAACATTGCAAAATCTTTGAGTTCAAAGACTATAGTGTTTAATGACATTATGAATCCACTGTACCAATTTCAGGACACTCTCAATCTAAGCTAGTTTATTTTCTGTTATTTCTTCCAACAGGTGACTTTTTATAGCAGTAGAAATTAAAAGATTAAAAACAAGTCAGAAACATGGTCTAGCTTGGGCAGTACTGATAGCTATAGTATAAAGAAAGAGTGTGCAAGAAAAGGAAGAGCAAATTCGATAGATTTGGGGACTTTGTTGACTTGTTCCTGAGAGCCTACATGTAAAACATTTCATATACCTGGGACAAAAATCAATACTTTTTTTCTGGATAACTGTTCAACAACTGGAATACAGAAAATTGATTCATCCAAATACTATCATTAACACCAGAAAGTTATATTTGAAAATTCAAGCAATTTTTTGTTTCATATTATAGACTTAATTTTATTTGATAAAAATATCCCTGAGGATATAACACAATTAAAAGTTATCAAATGAAATTAAAGTTTCATTTCTACCATTGTTGGTTGGAGTTAAAAGCAGTTTTGGATAGTTAAGGAAAATTTCGGTCTTCTTTTGCTGAATTCTTTGTAAATGTCTTTCTTATCACAGTTATAACACTGATGAAAGTGTTCAGAAGAAGCCATATGGAATGACTCTGTCCCTTGACTTGGAGCTCTCTGGTGCATTCTTGAACACTACAATGGAAGAGCTGTGGGAGGAATCCTTTTGAACTGAATTTACCTTCTTTACTAGGAAGTCAAGGAACTAAGTTTAATGGATACAAGCCACATAATTACAATTAGCAAATAATAACATTATCAAAATCAAAACTGAGTTCAGTACTAAATGGATAACCACCAACTGGGTTCTTTAAAATCTGTTTTTAAAGACTTAAATTTGAGGATCTAGGTAAAGGATTCAATTGAAAGGCCAATTATTAGTCATTAAGATTTAGCATAGAAAGTAGGAACCTGGAAGTTCCTAAAAACCCTAGGACAACTTGAGGCTATGTCTAGGCTCTAAAGAAACCTCACAGAATCAGGGCTGCTTCCTAAGCCCTGGCAACCACATACCTATGATAGGAACCTTGGAGGTGGAGGTTAAGGAAGATGTTGCTTCAGGCTACTCCATGAGAGCACCCCACCATGAGAATCACAGGTTACTTGATGCTTATTTGCATCACTCTGAAAAGAAACCTTTTTGTAAGATCTTCAGAGTAAAATTTCCTAACAAGTAGGTTGAATTCTGATTGCTCTCAAAATATTTCTAAGAACATCTCTAGAGCAGCTAATATCATTAGCCAATCATGGATGCTGATACAAGAGTTATTTCCAGGTGATATTAGCCAAATGGTAGAGTAAGAGATCTTGGCCTTCTTTTCTACCACAAAGAGCAGAAGTTTGGAATCCATCCATGCATTAAAATAACCCGTAAAGAACTCATGAGTCCAATTAAAAAGATGTAGCCATCCAGTGAAAGAAGCAACCCAAGGGAAAAAGGACAGTTTCATTTTGCCTGTACCTCTTCATTCTCTAAAGCGTCACAATTCAATAGTGAGATAGAATAAACTTAACTGAGAAAATAAAAGACACATATTCTAAAACTCATAGAACAATGACATAAGACATTTTAGAGGACACAAATAAATGGAAATATATCGTGTGTCTACAGATTGGAAGAATCAACATGTTCAACATGTCCATGCTACCAAAATTAACATATATCCAACACAATCTGGATCAAAATGTCAGTGGGATTTTTTTTTATAAATAATTATAAAGAACTACAAAAGATGGTAAATAGCCCAAAGCATCCCGTTAAAGATAAACAAAGTTGACAGCACCATACTACTGCACCTTAAATTGTATAACAAACCTATGATAATAAAATACAGAATAGAATTAGCATAAATACAGACACATAGAACAATGCAACAAAAGAAAAAGACCAGAAAGAAATCTAAGCATGTACTATGAATTATTTATTTTAAAAAGGGTGTCATCAATATATCTGGAATTATACAATGATCACAAAACTACTGTAGAAATGTCTTAAATTGGTTTCTAATATAATACCAGAAACAAACAAGCAAACAAACAAACAAACAAACAAATGGGAGTTTAGCAAACTAAAAAGCCTTTTCACAGCAAAATAACAACAAAACAAAAAAGCAACCTGTAGAACAGGAGAAAATATGTGTCTGAAGATCGAGAATTGACAAATGGGACCTCATGAAACTGCAAAGCTTCTGCAAGGCAAAACATACCGTCAATAAGACAAAAAGACCACCAACAGATTGGGAAAGGATCTTTACCTATCCTAAATCAGATAGGGGACTAATATCCAATATATATAAAGAACTCAAGAAGGTGGAGTCCAGAAAATCAAATAACCCCATTAAAAATGGGGCTCAGAGCTAAACAAAGAATTCTCACCTGAGGAATACCTAATGGCAGAGAAGCACCTGAAAAAATGTTCAACGTCCTTAATCTTTAGGGAAATGCAAATCAAAACAACCCTGAGATTCCACCTCACACCAGTCAGAATGGCTAAGATCAAAAATTCAGGTGACAGCAGATGCTGGCGTGGATGTGGAGAAAGAGGAACACTCCTCCATTGTTGGTGGGATTGCAGGCTTGTACAACCACTCTGGAAATCAGTCTGGCGGTTCCTCAGAAAATTGGACATAGTACTACCGGAGGATCCAGCAATACCTCTCCTGGGCATATATCAAGAAGATGTCCCAACTGGTATGAAGGACACATGCTCCACTATGTTCATAGCAGCCTTATTTATAATAGCCAGAAGCTGGAAAGAACCCAGATGCTCCTCAACAGAGGAATGGATAAAGAAAATGTGGTACATTTACACAATGGAGTACTACTCAGCTATTAAAAAGAATGAATTTATGAAATTCCTAGGCAAATGGATGGACCTGGAGGGCATCATCCTGAGCGAGGTAACACAATCACAAAGGAACTCACACAATATGTACTCACTGATAAGTGGATATTAGCCCAAAACTTAGGATACCCAAGATATAAGCTACAATTTGCCAAACGCATGAAACTCTAGAAGAATGAAGATCAAAGTGTAGACACTGTGCCCCTTCTTAGAATTGGGAACAAAACACTCATGGAAGGAGTTACAGAGACAAAGTTTGGAGCTGTGACAAAAGGATGGACCATCTAGAGACTGCCATATCTAGGGATCCATCCCATAATCAGCTTCCAAACACTGACACCATTGCATACACTAGCAACATTTTGCTGAAAGGACCCAGATATAGCTGTCTCTTGAGAGACTATGCCGGGGCCTAGCAAACACAGAAGTGGATGCTCACAGTCAGCTATTGGATGGATTACAGGGCTCCCAATGGAGGAGCTAGAGAAAGTACCCAAGGAGCTAACGGGATCTGCAGCCCTATAGGTGGAACAACATTATGAACTAACCAGTACTCCCGGAGCGCTTGACTCTAGCTGCCTATGTATCAAAAGATGGCCTAGTCAGCCATCACTGGAAAGAGAGGCGCATTGGACACGCAAACTTTATATGCCCCAGTACAGGGGAACGCCAGGGCCAAAAAAATGGGAATGGGTGGGTAGGGAAGTGGGGGGGGGAGGGTATGGGGGACTTTTGGGATAGCATTGGAAATGTAATTGAGGAAAATACATAATAAACAAAAAATTAGCATACAAATAAAGTATTCAATAAGCACATTGTACTAAGGAATTCAGAGTAGTGGCAAAACATAACAGAGAACTGAATCTAAAATGATTAAACTATAGAAATGGGTATTTTTTCAAAGATAACATGGAGATGGCTTCCGAATCTGTGAAGACGTACTAAAACCCTTAATGGTCATGGACACGAAATTCAAAAGCACCATGAGATGTCACATCTGTGGGAGGATGCTTCCTGAGCATGCTTATGGCCTAGATTTCATCTCCAGACCCATAAAAATGTCAAAACTAAAAACTATCGGTGAGGATGTAGAGAAAAGGTCACCTTTGTACATTGTTGCTGGGAATGCAAACTGCCATAACAGTTGTGGAGATTTCTTTGAAAATTCAAAATGGAACTACATGTGACCATATGGCCCAGATGTCATTCTGCTGGGCAAATATTCACTTCCATGTTCATTGCAGCATTACTCACTACAGCCAAGAAATAAAACTGACCAAATTGTCTGTGGATAGATATGTAAATAAAGAAATTCTCTCTCTCTCTCTCTCTCTCTCTCTCTCTCTCTCTCTCTCTCTCTCTCTCACACACACACACACACACATACACACACACCACACACCAGATTATTATTCATCTTTAAGACAAGTGATTTCTCCCACTTACAATACAATGAACTAAAGTGGATGACATTAAGGCAGACACATAAAAAACAACCCGGAATGATCACTCAGATACAGAGACATTTTAAAAGGAGTCAAATGTTTGGAATAGAAGAGAATAGAAGAGTGTTACCTAGGCAGCAGAAGGTGACATGGAATAAAGAGGTATAGGTCAAAGTATATAGAGGGGCCACTATAGAGAAATCTGGATATTGGAAGGTCAGCATGGGGACTACTAAGCTATGCAGTGCAATAGTGTTCAGAGACAATGTATGTTATTAATCACCACTTCACTGTGTGTATGTATGTAAAAAATCCTGCTGTATACTTCACATTTACAGTAAAAATAAGTAAAAATAAAAGCAATAAGTGATTTAGTCTCTTGTGCTAGTTTGAAATAGTTACTCTTTAATGTCCTTGTGATGGCTTGTATATACTTGGATCAGAGAGTGGCACTATTAGGAGTTTTGGCCTTGTTGGAGTAGGTGTGTCACTGTGGGTGTGGGCTTTAAGACCCTCATCCTAGCTGCCTGGAAGTTAGTCTTCCACTAGCAGCCTTCAGATGAAGATGTAATACTCTTAACACCTCCTGTACCATGCCTGCCTGGATGCTGCCATGTTCCCATCTTGATGATGATGGACTGGACCTCTGAACCTGTAAGCCAGCCCCAATTAAATGTTGTCCTTATATGAGTTGCCTTGGTCATGGTGTCTGTTCACAGCAGTAAAACCCTAACTAAGACAGTCCCCTAATGGCTCACGTGCTAAAAGGCTTAGTCCATAGGGAGACACTATTTGGAGGTGTCAGAATCTTATAGAGCTGAGGCATATTGGGAAATTTTAGCTGAGTTAGTGCATACCTTTGAGAGTATGTGGGCCCCAGTCCCTTACTCTTTTTTTTTTCTCCGAGACAGGGTTTTTCTGTGTAGCCTTGGTTGTCCTGGAACTCACTTTGTAGACCAGGCTGGCCTCGAACTCAGAAATCCACCTGCCTCTGCCTCCCAAGTGCTGGGATTAAAGGCGTGCACCACCACAGCCCTGCGACCCTTACACTCTATTTTGCTTCAAGACTATGAAGGGAGTGAGTCTTCTCAATGACAGACAGTCATTACTGATGTCCTTGTTAATAGTCTAAAGCAATGGGACAAAGTGATCATGGAGTAGAGCCTTCAATAAACCTGTTGTCTTTAGAAGTTGATTATCTCAGGTTTTTTTCTTACAGTGGCAGAAAACTAACACATTTCACAGGTGGGAACAACCATTTCTCTGCTGATGAAGTCTTTGTCAACACCTCTGATAAGTTCACTATCTACAGACAACTGTAACTACCCTCCCTGAATTTCTTTGGATGCTGCATCTCCAATAAACATTCATGATCAAAGTGTTCAGATACTCATTTGAAAAAGGCTATTGTTAGAAAATGGCACAGGCTTTGTTACCCACGGGGAAAAAAAAAGAACAAAGAACATCCAGAAAGGCACCAGAGCCATAAAGATAAAACATATTAAGAAATCAGTTCTATCAGAAAATAATAAGAGGCTAGACTTACTTTCCCTGAGAAAGCCACAAAATTTTTTAAATATCGTTTTTACATGCAGGTAGGTGTCAGCTTACAGTAGTTTGCATTTCAGCATCTCTTTGACAGTCATGCCCACTTTATTATTCATGACAGTTACAAAAGGCAGGGCTGTAGATGCCATCCATCTAATGTGAAAGAAATGGTTCCATTTGGAATAGATTAATATAAAAACTTTTATTGGCATCTCTAATTTTTTAATGTAAGCTATTGGCAATTTTTTAATGAGAAAAAGCAATAATGTAACAGACATTTCTGGATCACTTTCTCAAAAAGCTAAAATGCAACTCCAAGTCTCTCAAAAATCTTTTTAAAAGATGCCTGTTTAATCTCCACAGAAAATTACACAGATGCGCATACTCATTTGTGCATCTTCTGTGTATTTGTGCATTAATTAAATACTTTATTTTAAAAAGCCTCTCCAGAGAAACCTCTTTAAATGCTTTGATTTCATAAATGTGGTTTTTCTTTTAACCTCATAGTTCCCTGTATTAAATTAGGGATGGATTTCCAAGAAGATGCCTGGCTTTGGTATCACAGTTTCATTTACCAAGTTGCTGTTGTTGCCATATTTGATAATTTTATATGGATTTAGAGTATTTCACATTATGCTATTAATAGATGCATAATGTATAGTAAATATTATATTATTAGAAATTAATCCTGATGTGATTTCTAAGGGAAACCGAAATAAATTACATGCACTGCATATAATTTTAACTCATAGCACCTTTCTTGGAAATTTAGTTGTAAAAAAAAGCATGAACTCAAAGTTAGGTGGAGAGGGCAGTTATGGAACTGTGGGAATGAGCATGCTCAAAATACATTGTATGAAATTATTAAAGAATTGCTAGGTAGTGGTGCTGCATGCCTTAAATCCCAGTAGTCTGGAGACAGAGGCAGGCAGATAGATATTTGTGAGTTAGATGCCAGCCTGGTCTTCAGATTGAGTTCAAAGACAACCAGGATTACACAGAGAAACCCTGTCTTTAAAAAATAAAACAGAAAAATGAAAAAAAGAAATCATCAAGGAATTAATGAAAACGTTGTTAGAAAAAAAAATCCATGAGCAGTGTGTATATCACCACATACACAGAGATGACATGCATGCCTGAGGGTAATGCAGTCAACTGAATCAACAGTAGTTTGAGAACCTGGGTTACAAAAAAAAGCACCATTGTATAATAAAGCTGTTAGACACAAGAATGGGCTAAACTCCATTTATGTAAGATGATATAGTGGTCTGGATAGAGCTAAACGAGACTTGTGGTCCATGATGCATTTGATGACTATGGAAGCAGCTGAATGCTTCAGATAACAAGATGGAAGTAAATGACAACACTGTAGCACATATTTATTCATCCAAAAGACAGACATACCATCATACAGCAAAAAATCCTCAGGATGCAGAATCAGGATACCTTCATTCGATTCCAAGCACTGCCTGATATATGTTATGTGATATTGGATGAGTTGGTTAATACCTCCCTTTTTCACTTTCATTAACTATAAAATATTAGTGTTTATATAATATCTATCTTTGACTAAAGTCAAAGAATGGAGAAAGTAAACATTTTATAAAATATAAAATTATGTAAAAAAAAAACCGACCCTATGATTGAATTGTTTTGAAGAAGACCGGCTACTGTCCTGGGTGGGAGCGATCTCAGTAGGTAAAAGCAGTTGTGCAAACCTGGCAGCCTGGGTTTAATCCTTGAAACTCATGTAAAGGTATAAAGAGAACCAAATCCATAAAGCCATCTTCTGACTCCCACACAGGGTCTACGGCAAGCACATCTATCTCCACACGCTTCACACGCTTCCATAGAAAACAATGTACTAACTCAGCCATCTCCCCATCCCCTCCAAAGCAATTTCCATTTGATGTGGCACGATGTCAATCCTTAAGGTGTTTTGCTTGACAACATAAGGTTCGCATATGAACTTTTTTTAAATTGTGGAATTATTTCAAGCAACTTTGAAATTAGGTATGCCTTTCATTTCTGTTGGGAAGAGTCCATGCCAAAATAAGAATTCGCATCATCTGAGATTGCTGGAAATGAGTGTTTGTTCAGAAAGACTAATGGCAGGAGGATGGCACATCAAAACACAGCCAGCTTCTGAGGACAGAGGGAATAAAAGGTGTTCTTTTTGTGTTAGAAATTTTTTGAGTGGGCAAAAATTATTGTTTGTAATTATAAGTTTGGGGCTGATTTGTTGTTTTTCATCTCTAAACCATGCTTTCTATTAAGCATAGTGCTCTCAGGTAGAGAACCCAGGCCTGGATAATGTAACTGTGTGAACATTTAGAAAAGCTTATTTTCTGCATCTCACTCTCTCTTCAGAGAATTTCATGTCCTCATTTAGCTTCATTTACCCCAGATAATGAATAAACATATCATGATGATGGTTAAAATTTCCTACTTAAAATTTTCTTTATTTCAATAATTTTAAAAATTTATTCTCTGATGGCTGGTATCAGCAACATTTGCAAGTGTGGAAGACAACAGTGGGCAGAGCAATGGGCAGAGACAAAGACTACAGCTTGCATGGCAGGAGATACAGGATGTCTCAAGATGACCCAATGATGTGATGAGAGAAGTTGGGAGGGCAAACTTCTCTCCTTAAAGTTGTTCCTTTGTCCTTCTTACAGGCATGCCTAAGTTTGCCTCCCTTCATACCTTTTATTTTGTAGTGTATTTAAACCATTCTAAGAGTGTACAAAATTTTAAAGAAAACTGAACCAATATTAATGAAGGATGGTAGAGAAAGATGAACTGTGCCCACTAGTGGAAGTAAAGCTTCACATTCAAGCCTGTAAGTAAAACAGTGGGACTGATATCCAGGCAGACTGTTTACTCATCTGCAGAGCACTGTTTATTATGTTGTAGATCATAGTCTAACTGCTTAAGGTACCATCTAACGGTTCTTTTATTGATATGTATATATGATGTGCATTCCTGTGTGTATACATGTCTGCATTGTAAGAGTACATTGTGTGCAAATGTGTATGTGTGTGTGAGCACATGTATGTTCAGGGCAGAGTGATGTTCAGTGACTTTCTTGATCACTCTCTGCCATCTATGCTGATGGATGATCTCTCATTGAACCTGGACCTCATTGTTGCTGCTAATCTTTCCAGCCAGCTTGCTCCAGATGGTTCCTGTCTCTGCTTCCTGCATTGGGATTACGAGTGGGCCACAAACCAGCCTGCCTGGCTTTTCCTGGATCTGGGAATCTGTATGGCAAATACTTTATCTGCTGAGCTTTGTCTACAGTCACACTGGTTGGTCTTATTTGTTAGCTTCATGGAATTCTGGGTATGTCTGGAAAGGTATTTCCAGAGTTGATGAACCGAGGAAGGAAGACTTGCTCTCAAAGTGGATGTCAACTTCTGAAGGGGTGGCCCAGATGTAGAGGTGTCTAGCAGTTTTATCTGGTTATATTCTGTTCCTTCTGAGTGAGTACATCTATCACTGCTCCTCTTACCCTCCACTGACATCAGTGTCTAGCTTTTTCTGCCTTCCCATGTGGACTCTGTACCGGATGCTCTGAAGGAATCTTCAGGCCCCTAGGACCAGATTGGAACTTATGATACTTTAAAGTCTGTGGACCAAGTAGATGCTGGATTCTCCCAAATTTCCATTATATGTATGGCTATTGCTGGACTACCCAGGCCCTATCATAAAAGCCTTTTTAGTAAATCCCCTTTCATAATATGTAATGTTTACATGTATTTGATTGGTTCTATTTTTTCTAGTGAACTCTGTCTAACAAACTACCTTTGCCACCCATATTTGTTAAACAAATACTTTCCCTCCTCCTTCCAGAGGGCACTTATGAGGTTGTTATGATTATCAAATCTTTTTGGATTTGCTCTTTTACTCCTTGCATGCTACATTGGTTTTATTAACAAGGATCATGTAGTACTGAGTCTGTCTCGCACAGAGAAAAGGCTTTCTTCTGAGCCAACTCACCTCGACTATCATCCTCATTGTCTTCCCAGGGTTCCTCATTTGCCAGCAGCGGGTTCTGTGACTCATTCATAGACCTCATAGGGAAGGAGTGTCCATCACCAGGGCTGGTGGAAAATAGAGGTAGTGAATTTGCAACTGATATAAACTTTCATTTTTTTAATTTAAATTTACAGAAGGAGAGATTGGGGGAGGGAGAGGGAGGGGGAAGAAGGGAAGGAGGGACAGAGGGAGGGAGGGAGAGAGAGACTGTATGGATGTGTATGGGTACATATGTGGAGGACAATTTATGGGAATTGGTTCTCTCCTTTCACCATGTAGATCCTGGGGATTGAATGCAGGTTGTTGGGCTCGGTGGCAAGTGCCTTTATACCAAGGAACCATTTCACCACTCAGGCACAATTTTTCTTTCCAGTTCAGGCTGTCCTGGAACTTGTCATCTGTCTAAATATCCTGAGTGGTGGCATTTAGGTGTGTGCCATCATGTCCTTCTAATACAAACTTTTGAGATGGTAATAATCTTACAAATGAGATATGATTGTGGCTTTGGGGTTGTATTGCTTTGAGGATTCTCTAGTCAAGCACTCTATTACTGAGCTATATCCCACAAGACTTGAGGAGTCTTAGTTCTTTTCTCTAAAGCCATGGTCAAATAAGCTCTTAGTATATCATTCAAGTAATATCATCTGCTTGCTAAATTGCTCTCAATTTCCATGTCTTGTTTGTCTGTATGAGTGTGACTGTTTTTGTTTCTACAACATTCTTTAACTTGCTTTCCACAATGCCTAGTATAGAAATATGCAATGCAGTTTCATAAGTATCGTTTAACTATGATAGTTCCAATTATATTCCATTATCATTTCCACTGTTTTGATTCTAAATTTTCAAGGGAGATGAGAAGACTCACAATCACTAAACACAATGGGAAGAAAGTTGCTGTGAAGGCTGAGGGAATGCTCTTGGACCCTGTTATCTATTTGACTTGTAATGTAGAATGGGAAAGAGAAATGGCAAGGTATCTCTGCAGTGTACTCTAGGGACTATTTATCTACATGTTAGTCTACTTTGCACATCTCTATGATAATCTAAACCGTGTCCCTTATTAATTTCTGGGCATTTACAGACAGGAGGTTGTGGCAGAAATCATGGTGGCCCTAGCCAGATACTGTTACTGTTTCAGCAATTGAATCTATGTAGCTGAGTGCATTCTAAGTTTAACTCTGAATGACTTTTGAATTATTTATTTGAGACATATGTATTTTTCTATTTTTGAATGTTGTCAATAAAAACATTTATGGATTTTATTTATATCACTCTATAGAAAAATGTTAGAATACTGATTATATAAGTGAATAAATAGGCTTTGGTTTCTGTTTTTGTTTTTCTGTGCTAGAGTGTTGCAGTAATGGAGTTTGAGTATGTGATTAGAATGTATGTAGATGATTCCTGCTAACAGTTATTAATAGATATTATCCATTGACAATTTTGTCTTAGTATTTCTATCTGGAAGAGTTTACACTCATACAGACAAACAAGATATGGAAATTGAGAACAATTTAGCAAGTAGATGATAGTACTTGGATGATATACTAGGAGCTTATTTGGCCATGGCTTTAGACAAAAGAACTAAGACTCCTCAAGTCTTGTGGGATATAGCTCAGTAGTAGAGCGCTTGACTAGAGAATCCTCAAAGCAACACAACCTTACACAAATAACCCTGTAAAACATGGAATGGAGGAAGTATTGCTGCAGCAAGTGAAGGGAGGAGGAGGAGGAAACTGAGCCTTCATTATTAGCTGACTCCAGCAAAGTTTTTTCCAACAAAAGAACATGACTATATTGCTATTTGAGCACTAAACCCAAAGCATACAAAAAGGCTGAGACATGCTCTGCTCTAGAGCTCCTGTAGTTTGTGGTGATTTTACCTAGCTCACATAGTCAGAGGACATAAGTCTAGCTCTACAAAAAGTTTGTTTGTTTGTTTGTTTGTTTGTCTGTTTGAGACAGGATCTCATGATGGTGATGATGATGATGAAGAAGAAGAACAACAACAAGGTAGTGATACGCTTTAAAAATATTTATCACACATAATTTAACTATACAATAATATGGGAATGGATAAATAGAATATTATATAGCCAAAAGCAGTGGTTACAAAACTTATGTCACAAGAAGAAATTCTTACTATTTTTAAGGGAAACTGTAAAAACCTCAAATAGTATATAGCAAATATAGAAAGAATAAACAGAAGGAAAACATATATCCCAAAAGTGCTAAAAATAATACCTTGACCAATACTCTTAGAAATTATTTTTCTTTTTTTCACTTTTCATATTTGGAGTTAACCCCTAATGTCATGAAGGTAAGATTTAAAACCAAGAACAAATATAGATTGATTTAGAGACTGAAGGTTATTCTTAGGACTGCAATTAGAATCCAAGTGAATAAAAAATTAAGCCAGGTCTGATGGCACACACCTTTAAGCCCATTACTCAGCAGGCAGAGAAAGAGGCAGGCATATGTCTGAGTCTAAATGATGGCAGCATACTCAGCCCTAAGTGGCCCAACTATATTAACCCCTTCAAGGTTCAGAAGGGGCAGAAACAAGATAAGTGCTATAGGGTACAAAAATGGACAACAAAGGGA
This sequence comes from Mus musculus, assembly GCF_000001635.26. NCBI lineage: Eukaryota > Metazoa > Chordata > Mammalia > Rodentia > Muridae > Mus > Mus musculus. Next base: position 104,563,328 of record NC_000086.7, read on the forward strand.
TATCTTACAGATCTGGCATAGCCATTACACCTATGAACTCACTGAAGGAAGATATGGCTATCCTTCTGTATAAGACTTGCACAAGTTAGGGCCATCAGCACTTCATTATAGATAGGGGATAGAAGCCCTATCCCTCACTGAGTGACTACTGGTAATCAGCAGTCATTGGGGAAAGGAGTATTCTTTTCTTCCATGGTGTAGCCATTGAAAACTTGTCCTTGCTCCAGTAAATAGCCTCTTACCCATGCACATGCAAGCAGCACTGATTTATGTGAGTGAGAAACACACACACATAAAGATATAAGACCTGAAGACTTGCTGAGAAGAAGGTTTCAGCAGGAGAGAGGAGGGGATGTAAAAGAGAAATGGAGTGTAAAAATTACCAAAATTCATTATAAATATGTGAAACTGTCAAAAAAACATTTTAAAACTCAATATGTAGCTTTACTGCATGGCTCAGAATTGGCTGCTTTCAGTGGTTATAATCACCTACCTGGACCCAATGGGTATTAACCAGAACTTCTTATTATCGCCAAACACCTGCTGAATATTCTTGATGAAGCCAAGATTGAACCCATTTTTCTCTGGTCCACTTGTGAATACTGGTGTGCAGAAGGCCTCTAAGGCAGTCCAGGAGAGTTGGAAAGTGGAGGAAAGAAATAAAGCAATACATTTCATCACTGTGATGATTTTACACCTCAAAAAATGTGACCTAAATTTACAATCTTTTTGCTGTTTTAGCATAGGTCCAACGTTCTTAATTATTGCTAAACTATTTAGTAAAATTCAGTTTAATCATTTAATAAAAGGTAAAATTTTCATTGAAAATAAGAAATTTGTACTCTTAGGTTTTAAAAAGTCAGTGTAAATAAAATACATAAGGACAACAATAATAGAACATTAGTGAGCTGCATGTCTTTGGACTGCTGGATTTAAGGAGTGCGGGAACACATTTAACTGCACTTTATTTGAATCAAACTGGCAACAACAGCCAAATGGTCTCCATTTGTAGATCTGGGACCAAAGTAATGACACATAAAGAGATGGTAATGACATTGATTTGGTTTTGAAACATTTTAGAAATGAAGATGTTCACAATGAAACCTGCAATGTAAAAATAACCTAGTTTTACTCCAGACAAAATGTCAACGGGTGAACTGTAATCACCTCAAAGACTATGAGGAATTGGGCCACATTAGTGCACATTATTTTTAGACACACATTTATCCCATTAAGCAAACACTTTCACTGTTGGGCTCTGGCTGCATCTTACCATTTCCCATTTGTCCTTTGTTTTCAGACCCTGTTATCATGAAGCTTTTAGTACTTTTCTACTTCTGTAGCTATCTCTCAACCAAATGTGCTAATTTACTACCCTAAGTACTAAGTGCTACACATATATTTGATTTAGAAAAATGGGTACAAAGACTTCCCTAGCAAATGAATTCTCAAAGTGCAGAGGCTTTTACACTAAATTCCTCTCCAATCTAATCCATCCCGGTTAAACATTTAACACTCGAACACTTTCTTATTCTTTGTGTAGACTTGTAGACCATGTAAATGTTCACTATACATGAAGTAATTATTGCACTAGCATCTTTTCATTCTACATATAACAAGCCCAGAGTACTAAGTGACAGCAAAAAACCCCATTTGGTGAACTGATTTTCTGCAGATTTAACATGTATATTGCATTTGCATAGTTCTTTTATACACACCTTTAACTATAAATATCAGTTTAGTTCTTTATATAAATAACTGCACATTTCTACAACGATTATCTATTTAGTGCGTGTGTGTTCACCTGTGTACGCATGCTATTGTGTGAGTGTGGAGGACAGAGGAGAACCTGTGGAAATCAATTCTCTCTACCGTGTGGCTTCTGGAAATTGCACTCAGGTTGTCAGGCTCTTGGCAAGCACCTTACCTGCTGAGAAACCTTGATGGCCCGGATTTTTGCATTCATTCTTGTCACTCATTTGGATTATTCTAAGGATTCAGTTTTGAAATGTGTGCTATCAGTTAGATTACCTGTCTTTATTTACTATCACCTCTTCTTTCTGATATTCATTTCTTTGTGAGAATACTGTTTGGAAGTCAGACTTCTGAATCTGAGGATTGTATTACCCAATGTGCACTATAAAGAACTATGACCATTTTGGGTTCTCTATGGATTCGACTCATGAATGCTCTGAGGAGTCTGTAAGCTTTGTTCACTATTGTCCAGTTTGGCAAAATGTATTTCCATCTCTTTTGGTTTAGAGGCAAAGGGCTGTTTCTAAAGCTAGAATACATTATCATTCGATTTTATCTCCTTAAGGAACAAACCACAGGGCACAGTGATATACCTTAATATGAATTTTCCTAATCTTACCTAAGGTAGTTTTGTTTCTGCTGACAAGCCAACAATGGTAACCAAAGAGAATCACAAGGCTGACAAAAAACATGCAGGCCACAAAGAGGAGAAAGAGGACATGGAACTTAGAGCGAACACTGGGCAATTCCCCCTAGAAAAGAAACAATAAACAAAGAAAACCAAACATCAGAGTGCAAATGCATGGCTAGTTTTCTATATAGATTAGTAGTTTTCACATGTAAAACTCCAGTTCCAATTGTAAACACAGATTGTATAAGCTTATTTTTTTTTTTTTGAGACAGGGTCTCTCTGTGTAGCCCTGGCTGGGTCCTGGAACTCATTTTGTAGACCAGGCTGGCCTCGAACTCAGAAATCTGCCTGCCTCTGCCTCCCGAGTGCTGGGATTATTTTATTACATGTATTTACTTATTTTGTACATATGCATGTGTATGTATGTATATACATGCATGCCAAAGTATGCATGTATGGAAGTCAGAAGATAAGTTGCAGGTTGTCAGTTCTCATCCTCTACTACCTGAATGCAAGATGCAAGGGATTGAACTCAGGTCACCAGACTCTGTGGCAAGTGCTTTAGTCTGCCAAGCTACTTGCAGGCCTTGATTAGTATCTATTTATCTATCTATCTATCTATCTATCTATCTATCTATTTTACAAAATTGTTGATCATCATACCTTATTATAGATATGTCCTTAGCTTATGAAACTTAAATTGGGTTATATTTAAGTGAAATATATAATTTCACCAATTAGAAAAGAATAATGTGAAAAGGTATGCTGAGGTCATAATTGGTGTGAAGCTTATAATCTGTTTGGCTTGAGAATTATGAATTACTGGCTAGCAGATAATAAGGCCACTACTGCTCATCCTATTGCCTGTAGGTGACTATAAAGACTTCTTTTATTTTTTTAATAAAGCCTCATGTAACAAATCCCTACTTTAAAAATTTTCACTATATGAGAAGTGTGTGTGTGTGTGTGTGTGTGTGTGTGTGTGTGGTCTTCCTGTGTGCCTGTGTACCTTGTGCTTGCCTGATACCCACAGCAATTGGTATCAATTCTGTGATATCACAGAATCCCAAAAAGGTTATTAGATGCCCTGGAACTGGAGTTGTAGATGACCATGAGAAGCCACATGGGAGCTAGGCACTGCTGGGTCCTCTGCAAGGGCACTCAGTCAGTGCTCTTAACTACTAAGCCATCTCTCTAGCTCCGATACTAGCATTCTTTATATATCATGATTTTGTTTGTTTGTCTTGTTTTTGTTTTTGGCTGTGTGTGTGTTGAAAATGCTAGAGTGCTGGATATAAGAAGCTAAAACACAGACATTTAAAATGTCCTACATGAACTTATGACCTGATTTTGAAGCTGTTGAAAATTGTATGTGTGTGTTTTTATTCTTACAGCTGAAGTAAAATGTACTGGTCCACTGCATCCTGTGGAGCAGCTGTTTGGACAGTAACAATCAAGCAGGATTTTAAAGGTGATTGGAAAAGTAGGAAGCTAAAGATTGTTATAGATAACCCGGATATCTAACTTCCCACATGGCAACAGCTTTTGATATACAATTCTAGAGCAGAAGGAGTGCTCTAAAGTTCTACAGCATGCATAGCATAGAACAGTTTATCTTCAGAGAACAACCACGGAAAGCATTTTGAATTTCAGAAGGAACAGCTGGAGGAATGACACTGGCTTGTTTCTTCCTTTCCTTTAATGACCATTGTTTTGGCATGATGAATTGGCTTGAGATATTTCCAGATGCCCCCCAGTGATAAACTTAAAGTGATTCTTAAATGAAGTGGACCTTACCTTCCTCATGGTCCTATTTTACCCCAGTCACAGAAGGTTAGCGCTCGGCAACACTTGCTAAGTTCAAACACTATAGATTTCTTTCTTTCCTCAGACACTATTTTTATTCATTTTTACAGAAGGAAATGCTGGACCTCTTCCAGGTCGGATATGTTTGCAGTATAAAGATAAGGAGAAACAAGTACAACAGATACTCTCAACTGAGGGGGGTGTGGGTGAGACTTGCACAGGACAGAGCAGTCCAGGAAACAGCTGCCTTAAGGCCTTCAACTTTTAGGATCCTTTATCTGAAACCCTCCCTCTTGAGATGTTCCCTCCATAAAATCTTGACCTAAACACCCAGGTTAGGTTGGCTTGGTTGGAGGTTGGTTTGATTCATAGTTATTTTTTCCTTTTGTTTTGTTTGTTTTTGTCACTGTTCTTAGGTAAAATTCCAAGTACTATTTTGTGGTGCTTCTTGCCTTCACTGAGATTTTGATCTCATGATTTCTACTTTTTGAAAAAAAGAAAAACTCACATTGATTTTACTTTTTTAAATATTAAGATGGGCAATAGGAAATAGCTGTGCAAGTTAGGTTGTTTTGAACGTCTGCTCACATCTTGTGCAGCCGTGCTCTATCACTCTTTCAGAAGTTGTCTGTTTAGTGTAGACTATCTGCTGTGCTGTACTTTGACAGGGTTCATAGTATCAACTATTCTTGTGCAAACAGATCCTATGTTCAAAAATGCATTTTGAGGAGATAACCAAGTTAAATCACCAAAAGCCATGATCACCAGAGACAGTTTAGAGGAATATTTGTGAAACAGTAATTACTAAGTTTCTAAAATAATAGTTCATAGCCTTTGTGAAAAGGTTCATAGACCAGCGTGGTAGGTGTGCATTATTAATTTTGCAGAAAGTAAATATTAATCTCTCCATTGAGAGTAGAATTTGTTTAATTTAATACTGAAAGGAAAGAAATGATGTAATAGTCTTCTGAATCCTTTTTTCTAAAAGAGATAAAGTCTTTGTGTGGGACTTTCTCATGGGCATAGCGCATGTCATCACAGAGCTTATGGACATATTTATGTTTAAGTTCTCCCTTAGAAATTTATAAGCCGGGTAATCTTACACATGTTACTTAAATGCTGTGAGCCTCAGCTTGGTTATGTTTGAATGTGACAAACAGTTTTTATTTTGGCTACTTCACAAGGTTGTGGTGAGGATCAGATGAAATTATCAATAGAAAGTACCGTACAATAGAAGTTGCTGTTCTTGGGAGCACGGCTTTTCTCTTTGATGTGGCTTTAAAAATATATGGCAGTGTTTATTTTTATTTTAAAGAGAGGCTCAACTTAAACTTAGAAAGCCATCCATCCTTAAGCTATACTAATGTGGTCCTAAGGCCAGAGCGACTACAAAGAACCATTTCATTGAATTGTCAATGCCCCTTTCAGTGTAAGGACAAACTATGACAGGCCTCATGGCATCTCAGATGATAGACATAAACTAGATTATCGTGGAGGAAAAACAATGCCAGGATAGGAAAAGCCTAGGCTCACCATGGATTTACTGGTACTTTTGGCACATTTCTCACGATGAATTCATGCTCAGTTACCATCTTTTAGGAGTGAAGGATTTTGTCGAATGCTTTCTCCGTGTCTAAGGAGATGATCATGTCTTTGAGTTTGTTTATATAATGGATTACGTTGATGGATTTCCGTATATTAAACCATCCCTGCATCCCTGGAATAAAACCTACTTGGTCAGGATGGGTGATTGTTTTAATGTGTTCTTGGATTCCGTTAGCGCGAATTTTATTGAGTATTTTTGCATTGATACTCATAAGGGAAATTGGTCTGAAGTTCTCTATCTTTGTTGGATCTTTCTGTGGTTTAGGTATCAGAGTAATTGTGGCTTCAGGATCCACCCCATAATCAGCTTCCAAACGCTGACACCATTGCATACACTAGCAAGATTTTGCTGAAAGGACCCTGATATAGCTGTCTCTTGTGAGACTATGCCAGGGCCTAGCAAACACAGAAGTGGAAGCTCACAGTCAGCTATTGGATGGATCACAGGGCCCCCAATGGAGGAGCTAGAGAAAGTACCCAAGGAGCTGAAGGGGTCTGCAACCCTATAGGTGGAACAACAATATGAACTAACCAATACACCCCGGAGCTCGTGTCTCTAGCTGCATATGAATCAGAAGATGGCATAGTCGGCCATCACTGGAAAGAGAGGTCCATTGGACATATAAACTTTATATGCCCAAGTACAGCCAGGGGAGCTAAAGGCAAAATGTGTGAAATACAATGTTGTTTACTTTGTGATAAAGCCATGATTCAATAGTAGCCCACTGTGTTAAGGACCAAGAAAGGTATGTAAAAGAGATCAAGGCTCAGACTTCCCTGATGATTGGATACAGTCGATTTTCTTCATATTTATAATAGTAACTCAGCATGTGGATGGAATGCCAAATAGGTCATGGAAACCTGACCTATCTTGTGCTGTGGAAACGGGCCAAAAAAGAGCTATCAAGATGTGTAGCTTCGTGAAACGTTTTCTATTTGAAGAAAATATATGTGAAAACCCTTATCATTTCTGTTTGTGATTTGAATTAGGGATTTTGAGATCTACTATATAGAACCTGATTTGCATAGCTAGTAAATATCTGAACTGATTAAGCAAGTTGAATAAAAAGTGTAATCTTTTACACTATTAGGAATAAAAGGACTGATTCATAATTTAAATATTCTTAGCTATTTAGCCTCTCTGTGCCTTGTCTTTTTCTTTTCTCCAATTCATTATAATTTATATTCTGACCATGTGATTTATGTTATTTCCCTGCTGGTTTACTGCTCCAGCTAAGATGTGATATCCCTGTTATATAGGCTCTTATAAAATTTCTAAAGTAATAATCAGAAGCTCTTCTCACATTTGTGTTTTCCTATTCACATCTGTTTGGATAACTCTCAATGGGGATACCTTATTAATTGTACTTTAGTGTAAGAAAGAGATTTCTTTGAGAGTCTAACTGAATGAACATGACAAACAACATATTTAATTATATTTACTAGGTATTCTACACATATGCAAATGGAAAATTTACCTTGATGTTTTAAAATAGATGGGATATGACTGATATCCCCAAGTAGGAGAAACATGAAAGTAAGGTTTATTTTTCATCTTGTCTTGATAATTATAAGATTAACATTGCTTTCATTGGATCTTGGTAATGAGACAGTGAAGCAAGCAATAGAGCCAGTATCAGTTCCCCTTCTCTCAATTCTCAACCCACTGTTGTCATACAAAGTTCAAACCAGAGGCTGGATGTGGTGGTAGATGCCTTTAGTCAGTCCCAAAACTTGGGAGACAGAGGCAGGCAGATCTCTGAGTTTGAGGCTTAGCTAGGTCTACAAAGCAAGTTCCAGAACAACCAGGGTTACACAGAGTAAGCCTGCCTCCCCCAAAGGAAAACTCACCAAGTTCAAAAGAGACTTCTTGTTTCATTTTGTGCATATGAACCTATGTGATCATCAGCGTATCTTTCTTCCCAACAGAAACTTCGCAACTACCCTCTGATCATGGAATTACTAAGTATTTTCTAACAAATTTTGTTCGTTTGTTTGTTTAAGAAACTAGTGATTTGGCTGGGCAGTGGTGGTGCACACCTTTAGTCCCAGTACTGGGGAGGCAAATGGAGGTGGGTCCCTGTGAGTTCAAGGCCAGTCTGGTCTACAGAGAGAGTTCAAGAACAGCCAAGGCTGCACAGAGAAACCCTGTCTCGAAAAGACAAAACAAAACAAAAAAGAAACCAATGATTTGGAATTAGTTTTAACATTTTTTTCAAATATACAACTGGTTAAAAAAAAAAGGTCTTTAAAACTCAACCACAGACATACATTTTAAAGAGTGGGTCAGCAGAGAGGTTACTCTCCCCTCCCAGACGGTTGATACAGAATTGTTTAACTAGAATCTTTACTCAACAGTTTCTTAAACCCCAGATTATTCAACATGGAAAACTCGTTTTTACTGCCTTGCCTTCTGGTGGCATCATTATTTCAAAATGCAAAGGATATGGATAGGGAGTGTTACATTTAGGGAGACTATGTATATGCATTTACCTTGGAGGGAACCCATTAGGGTTTTTCAAAACTTACTCTCCAGTATTTGATGAAGTAGCTGAAGACTGTTGTAGCAATGTACAGGCAGTAGAGAACGGAATAAGCTAAGAACTGAAGGAAGAATTTGTAGTTGGAAAATCCAATGCAGTTATTAACCCTAAAAAGGAGAGGGAAATGGATATGAAATCAAGACCTATTGACAAAGAACACAGTGATCCTTAAGTGAACTAGCCGAAGGAAGCACATGACTCCTGCTGCTTCGTTATGTGTTTATAGAAACCCAACAGAGATGGAAGTCCCTTGATATAAGCAGACAGGAGAGACAAGGTCTATCTCACTTATTTCTTTTTATTTACCAGTACAGAGTCACCTGAACTATGAAATAACTTTAGAATAGCTCCTGAAACACCCAAGCAAACCTGGATTTTCATTGTTAGAAACATGGTAAAGTCTTAATAGCTACATTTTGACATGCACTCTTTGCAATTAGGTGATTCCAGATTCCTTTTTGGTCAGAAACACAACTTTTATTGAAGAATTGCAGAACTTAACTATCTGTAACATTTCAAAAAGTCATCTAAAAACTGAAACAAAGTGCATAATGTTGAAGAAGAGAAATAGTTGGGCTGTATTTCATTACTGTGCTCAATTGCTAAAGTTAATGGGCAGAAGACTACTAGCTTTGTGACCTCAGGGATTCACTACCACACCTTTCCTAGTATTTTAATCCTTGTTTTAAAATGTTCCTCCTCCCCTGCTCCCAACCTCACATAAGTACAGTGCATTACAGCAGCAAAAGCAGGCATGGAGCAATTGAGATTAGAAAAGTGGGTATGTTGAACAACTTTAACCCTTTTAGAGGATAGAAATGAATCAAAAGGGCATACCATGGGCAGTGATGGTCCATTTTTAAAACACACCTGCAAAGGGGACAAAATACAGCTATGAAAATGAAGAAACACCTCAAAATTAAACTCAAGATTTGAGCATTTTTTTTAACACAGTTCCAACAAAACTATCTACAAACTTCTACCATTGTAACTCTAAGATTACTGCCTCCTCAGTTACTCACAGGATGAGCAAATCAGAGGAACTCTTCTGGATTACATAGCTTGCAGCAAATTACAACTCTAGAACTGCAACCTTGAAAGGGACAGGGCACTCCAGACTAGTGATCCAGTGAAAAGGCTCAAAATGCCACCTTAAGCTTTGCTTACTTAATTTAATAATAATGCAAGGGAAATATATGCCTGAATTTGAATCAAGAGTAAGAGAAATAGTGGAATAGGTACTCAAGAACAAAGACTTGAAGACTGTACACAAAAATGGGATTTTATAAACTTAGAACACTTTGAGAGACAAAATAAAATATAATTTTGGTTAATAACAAAATAGAAAGTAACTATGCCTCTGTATTGATTCAAATGATTGAAGAAACAAATAATTTGGGCAGGAGACACATCTCCATATGCATCTGCATTCTAAATAATTTATGAAGATATTCACCTTCAAGGAGAGGAAAACTAATATTTCAGTGAGAACTATCTATAATGACTTCTATTCAAAGAACATAAGTCAGAAATGAGAGGGGACAGAATAATTTTACACTGGAAACATCAGGCAAACATTGGAAACATCTGGCAAACATTAGTTGAGAGAAATGTTCAATAATAACACTGAAGTCAAAAGTCACATTTATATGCACCCTTGATACAATGTAATGAGAATAGTACTTTATCTCCATGGTCTTCCTCCACAAATCACAATACCCCATTATAATGACCATGAGCAAAAGAGCAAACAAATTTCAACTAAGGAAAAATTTATAACGCATCTGATTCTTAATCCTCAAAACTGTCAGTGTTATAAAAATCAAGGTAAAGTCTGTGAAAATGATATGGATTAGAGGACCTACAGAGAGACATTACTTCTTAAAGTAATGTGGTATGCTGGGTGAAATCTTGGAACAAAAAAATAATATTGTGGGGAAAGTTAGGATATCTAAAAGGTATATCCCATTTAAAAGTTATATATAAAGCATCCAACAAAAATACAAAATGACACAGACATACAAGATGACATCTGGACAAGGATATTTTATATAGCATAGATTTGAATGGAATAAGCTATAAATTACATAGAGGTTCATTAATAGAACATTTCATTTTTGATAATTAAGCTGTATTACAATGGAATATAATGAAAAGCAATGTCTCAATATTGGCTTATTAATTTTACAAATGTGTCATACTAATGGAACATATTAATAAAAGGGAAAACTGGGTGTGGGACATAGACGAATTCTCTTCACAAGAATCTATAAATCTGAAATAGTGTAAAATGAAAGCTTCCCTTTGAAAATGCGGTATTAGTTTTCTATCTTTAGTCTAGAATGATTATCATCCCTGTGAGAGTGTTTGGCATGTGTTCATTATGCCTCAAAAGAAATGCTCTTATCTAGGCATGGTTACATGTCACGATCAGTCATTTTGTTGTCAAGGCAACCATCAGTGGCCAGCATCAGCCCAGGGAGAGTAGAGTTGTCACTTACATGGCACAGACAGAACAGTGATGGCAGCGGTCTGGCTTGATTAGATGGCACCGGTCACAGAACCGTACAGCTATAGGAAATGGAAAGTGGTTAGTACAAGTTCAGAGTCAGTATAAGATCCTACACTTTACTAGTTTGTGGATGTATTTTGTTATACAGTGACTACAAATGGTTAAATGTATTTCAAGCTGCTAAGCATAAGGTAATAGCATAGAAGATTGTGGAAGGTGATTTTTTTTGAATGTCAGATCAGTCTTAAATTCACCTTTAAGGGATGAAAGAAAGGAAATTTTCATATTTGGATAACTGATCATAACATTTTGTATTATAAACTAAGTGCTACCAAGTGTTTCAGTGATTAGAGAATTCATTTAGTCTGTTTATTCCAACTTTTCTCTCTGAAAATAAGCATTTATTTCCTATTTCCAGAGGTTATGCATAAGATAGATACATTTCCTACAATATGATAAAGAATGTGGTTTTCAAGATAACAATTTGAAGGGAAGAGACATTCTGTCTAAAACACCTTGTTAATTCCCCATCTAACAAATAAGAAATAGAATACTATGCCATATCAAGTGTCATAATCAAGGTAAATGGATGGCAGAACTCTAACCTGTTTTTCTGATTTCTTAGTTTTGGGATGTACGTACGTACGTACATACATACATATATGCATACATACATACATACATACATACATACATACAGATACACACAGACACAGACACACAGACAGACAGTCAGACAGACACACACACACACGAATCCTCTCCCTCCTTTTCTTTCCAAATTAAAGGCATTTATCATTTTCTTCTTCTCATTTATTATAGAGCATTATTATAGAGCATTGCTATGCACAACGGTATAATGCTATTATTATATTCTAAAACTTAAAGGTACAGATAATTTGAGAAATATAACAGTTTTATTTAAAGTATGCATTAGGCACATATGAATGATTTAACACAATAAGCTGCAAATTCAGCAGAGTCTTGAGTTCATGTCTACTAATGAGTGCTTGTGTGTATGTATGGGGGATGGACGGAGGGGGAGAGAAAGCATATCACTTCTCAATATATGCTTGTAATAGTTCTGTAATTGATCATTAGTCCTTCATTGTTGCTTCCATATAGTACTTAATATTCTGAGTTGCTAGATGATTTGTTAAAAAGTAAATCAAATGATATTATTATCCCCTAGACATTCAGTTAATTTCCAACATGCTAAGAATAAAATCCAAATTCTCTACCATAGTTTGTGGCCTCTCCCTAATTCTTCAAGCATACTTTGTAACCACTCTCCATTCTCCATGCTCCCGTGACATTGGCTACCTTTCTGCCCTTGTAAAATGGCAACACATTGCCTGTCTCTGGGCCTTCACAGTTCTTTATGTCTATAGTGATTATCTTTGTGCTCTTTGAATGGGTTAGTTTTATGTGCCAACTTAATTGGTGTGCTGGTTAGTTTCTGTCAGCTTGATGCAAACTGGAATCAACTGGGAAGAGAACCTGAACTGAGGAATTCTGATTGGCTTGTGGGCATGTCTGTGAAGTATTTTCTTGATTGATGGTGGATGTATGAGGGCCCAGATATCTGGTTCTGAGTTAAAAAAGAAAGGTAGCCGAACAAGCCATGGAGAGCAATGCAGTAAGCAGTGTTCCTCCAAGGATTTCCCTTGTTGGTGGAATGTTATGTGGAGTGTAAGATAAAATCAACCCCTTCCTCTTCAAGTTGCTTTTGTTCATTCCTAGCAACAGAGCAGAGAACGAAGACAATTGGGTATCCATATATTTGTGTTACTGCCTTGACTCTCCAAGTGATGAAATGTTAACAAAAGTGTAAGGTAAAATAGTCTTTTTCCTGTCCAAGTAGCATTTGGTTAATGTTTTATCACACCAACAGAGACATTAACAATAAGGCTCTTGCATGTCTGGATGGCTTTTATATCTGTGCGCAATGAGGGTGTATCCAGAGGAAAGTAGCTTTTCAAAAGATATACTTAGAAAAGCAGATAATCTTCTGCCATGTGGGTTGGCTATGTTCAATTTGAAGAGGGCTTGAATAGAACAAAAAGGCAAAGAAAGGGAGAATTTATTCTCTGCCTGAGTGCATGAGCTGGGATACTAGTGTCTTGCTCCTCTGTGACTGGAACTTAAGCAGTTTGGACTCCTCTTCAGACTTGAACTGAAAATTGCACCATCAGCTTTCTGGTTCTGAAGTGCTTGGATTTGGCTCAGAATGTGCACTGTTTGGTTTTCCTCATGTTTAGGCTTTATACCTTAGGCCTTAGGTACAGCTCAAACTGGAGCTATAACACCACCCTTTCAGGGACTTCAGCTTTCATATGTGGATGGTGGGAGTTTTCAACCTTTCTAGTTGTGGGAACTAAATTCTCATAATAAGTTATCTATCTATCTATCTATCTACCATCTAATCATCTTTTTATTTTATCTAATTTACAGGTTCTCTTTCTTCCAAATAACATAAGCAATAGATTTTGGTACTGAGAGTGATTCTAGAGATAAAAATTTAAAAAATTATTTTCTGTGTATTAGTACACGGTAGCTGTCTTCAGACATACCAGAAGAGGGCATTGGATCCCATTACAGATGGTTGTGAGCTACCATGTGGTTGCTGGGAATTGAACTTAGGACCTCTGGAAGAGCATTCATTGCTCTTTAACTGCCAAACCATCTCTCCAGCCCCAAAATTATTTTCTGAAATTGTCTTGTTTGATTTTCTGAAAGTGGGCTGCTTATATTATTCAAATTAAATGTGATTTAAGTTAAACTAATTACTACATTTCAGTATTAAAGAGGGTACTGTTAACCCATGACATGCTCTGTCAGTGCAGATGTCTAAAGTTTCTTCAATAAATACTATCAATCGCTACAAGAAGCAAGGAGATAGGTGACTGTGTATATATTTTTGAACATTCTAAGAAAACTAATGAGGTTGGCTTGTTGTTCCTAACAACAGTGGAAAAATAATGAAAGAAAAGACTGAGATATGGGCTTCAAATTTCCTGCTCAATACATAAATGACCTAAGACCTTCTCTGTGCCTCCTGAAGGAGATGCTTATCGCTTACAGCCACAGAACAGGGATTAGTGAAAATCAAATACAGAATTTCATCCTGGGACTACTTAAATTACAATGTGAGGTGAACTCTTGGTCTTGTAGGGTATTTACTGCTAAACTGGGGTCACTGTCTATGAAAGAGTAGGATTCTCTATTAAGACTTGGTGAAGTCAGGGATATTGTACTCCTAAATTCTGACCCATGAGGATGTACAATACATTTGAAAAGATTACTTGAGTTTTGTAACATGAACACACAAATCCAAAGGAACAGATATTAAGTAATCTGTATGGGAACAGATAATAAGGATCATGAATATTAAGGACAATGTTGGAAAGAATATAAAATTAGATCTGAGGGAGTTTATTAATTTATGAGCAGAGGTCCTGCATTAAGGTTGAAGATTAGGGAGGTCAAGTACTACACAATCTTGTTTCTATGTAGAAGCATGAAATGGTTCATAGATGAAGAATGTAGAATAGTAGTCACTAGAAGTCTGGAAGAGTTGTAGGTTGCATGATAGAGGGAGTTCACAGTTACTTTCCTATTGCTGAGATAAAACACTATGATCAAGGCAACTTACTGGGGCTTATGGTTCTAGAAGGTTAGAGTCCATGATGGTGGAACAAACACATATATCTTTAACCATTAATATGAAGCAGAGAAAACAAACTTGAAATAGTGTGAGTCTTTATACTCTCAAAGTTTGCTCCCAGTGACATTTTTCCTCCAATAAGGATACATTTCTTCATCCTCTCCAAATAGCACAACCGGGGACATCTTCTTCAAGCAATGAAAAGGTTGGATAATGGGCATCAAAATATACTTATAACAGGAGGGATAAATTCTAATGTTCTACAGTATAAGATGGTTACAGTAATTTATTATGTATTTTATAGAGAATGTGAAGAAAGGAACTGAAAGTTTCCAAATGCTCAAAAAATGATAACTTTAGGAGATGAAAATGCTAATTAATCTGATTTAATATTGAATACTATACACCTGTCTCAAATATCATATTGTATCCCATTAATATGAACAATTATTCTATCTTGGTAATAAAAAGAATAATAAGACATGTTAAAATTGAACAAAATAAGCTGGGCATGGTGGCGCACACCTTTTATCCCAGCACTTGGGAGGCAGAGGCAGGCGGATCTCTGAGTTTGAGGCCAGCCTGGTCTACAGAGTGAGTTCCAGGACAGCCAGGGCTCTACAGAGAAACCCTGTCTCAAAAAAAAAAAAAAAAAAAAAAAAGAAAGAAAGAAAGAAAGAAAAAAGAAAAAAATATATAGCTCTGCATATAATTTACCACATGCGCATCTAGTTCATATCTTTTGTTTTTATCATATTTCCTATACTAGTACATAAATTACATATTTTTCTCCCTAGTTTTAATAAGAATTTTTACATCCAACCAATGTCTCCACTCACCAGGCTCTTCACATCTTGTACTATGTCTAGCCAGGTGACTCTACCTCTATACACTCACCAACTACCAAATTGAGATGCAGTCCCACATCCAGTGCCATGGTCTAATCTGGACAATCTGACTTGTGACAGGCCCAACTTCCTGGCCATCTACCAACAACCTATAGTCAGACCCCTCATGTGATCAAAACTTGCACCAGGGTATAGCGAGGTAAGTCTGCTTAAGCCTCCACTACGCACACTCCAAGTCCTCAGATCTAGCCTGGGTCCCACATCCAGTGCCTAGACCTGTTTGGGACAGCCCTGATGTTACAGCACACAAACTGTGGGCCCTGTGAACTACATCCAACCTCTCTATTCAGCCAGCTGCTGTAATCTTATGCTGGCATCTAGCCAGGTGAGTCGATCTAATCCTTCCTTCCAAAAAAATGTTTCCACCCTCTAGAATAGATGAGGGAGAAGAATTCCAGGCCAATGGCATAGAAGGACCTTCAATAAGGTCACAATAGGAAAAATCCCCAAACTAAGGAAAAGCATACCTAGATAGATACAAGAAACACATGCAACATCAAATTGATAAGACCAGAAAAAATACCCCCATGGCATATCATAGTTAAAACATTAAGTATATAGAAACAAAGAAAGAATATCAAAAGCTGCAAGAAAAAAGACACGTCACATATAAAGGAAAATCCATCAGAACAATAGCTGGTTTCTCCATGGAAACTCTGAAAGCCAAATGTGCCTGAAGCAATGAATTCCAAGTTCTAAAGGACCATGAGTGTCAACCTAGACTATTGTACCAAGAAAAACTATCTGTCATAATCGAAGGAAAAAGAAAAACTTCTCATGATACAAACACCTAAAAAATTTTATATCTGGCAAATCAACCCTAAATAAAATATAGCAATCTCTACTTTAGCTGAAGAATAAACATAGCCAAGAGACTGTGGGAAGAAAACAAATAAAGCTGTAATTACTGAAACATGAAGTACCACTGGAGAACACAAATAACAACAACAAAGAAACAAAACCACAATGACTGTAATCAACACACATCCTTCAACAAAAACTTTACATATCAAATTCTTCAATTCTCCAATCAAAACACACTTGCTGGTTGAATGGATCAAGAGACAAAAATCCATCTTTCTGTGGTTTACAAGAAATGTATCATAGCTTCAAGGATGGGCATCAATATAGTGGGGAAGGATGGACAAAAGTACTTCAATCAAATGGGACCAGGAAGCAAGCATTCAAGCTTTGTAATCTTAATATCTGACAGAATAGACTTCCAACTAAAAGCAATCAGAAGATATAAAAAGGGCATCTCATTTTCAGGAAGAGAACAATGAAAAAATAAGATACCACTATCCTAAATATATATCCAAAAATTCATTCAATTTCATTAAAAAAGCATACTACTGAAATTAAAGACACAGACTAACATCAGTTCATTAATACTAGGTGATTTCAATAGTCCACTTTTTCCAATAGACATGTCATCTGGACAAAAAAACCAAACAAAACAGAGAAACATCAGAATTAGTTGACATCATACCTTAAATGGACTTTCTAGATATCCACACAACACCAGTCTATATACAGTCTTTTTAGCAGCCCATGGAAGCCTCTCTAAAACTGACTGTATCAGGAAACAAAACAAAGCTGAAAAAATCCAGAAAGACTGAAATAACTTTGTGTATCTAATTTGACCATAATACAATAAATTCAAAACTGACAGCAAACAAATTTCTAGTAAATACATAAGCTCATTGATATTAAAAACTCACGACTGAATGAGAGGTCAATGAAGAAAAAACTTCTTGGAACAAAATGAAAACACAATATGAAAACCTCTGAAAAATTGTAAAAGTAGGCCTACAAGGGACACTTGGAGCTTTAAGTGCCAATACTGAAAAATCTTCATAAAAATAAAAATAACCCCTAATTTAAAAAATAAGAAAGAGCGCAAATAATGGCTTCCTGTTGCAACTCACAAATGTGAGAAAAAAAGAACAAATCAAACCTAAACCCCCGTCTATGGAGAAATTTGAAAAAAAAAAATCAGAGCAGAAATTAGTGAAATAAAAGCAAAACCAAACCAAACTAACAAAATACAAAGAATCAATGCATCTAAGAGCTGGTTCTTTGAGAAGATAAATAAGATTGTCAGAGCCTGGGCCCAACTAACAAGAAAGAAAAACAAGATGACCCAGATTAGAAACAAGCAGGGAGATATTATAACATACATCAATCGATTCAGGATATTATTAGAAAATAGTTTAAAAACCTGCACTCCATTAAGTTGGAAAATCTTACAGAAATGGACGAATTTCTAGATTAATCCAAACCACCAAAATTAAACCAAGAAAGAATGAACAGTCTAAGCACAGCTATTATAAACAGTAATAGAAAGCTTTCCAACTTAAAAATGTCCAGACCCAAATGAATTCCCAGCAGTATTCTACCAGGATTTCAAAGAAGATCTATATAGCCAATTTTTTAAAATTATTCAAAAAATAGAAACAGAAGGAAACTCCTTTTAGGAAGCTAGTATTAGTATAATAACAAAACCAAGTAAAGGCACAACAACAAAAAAAGAAATCCACATGTCAAATTTGCTGATGAGTGTAGATTCAAAAATAGTAAAATATTTTCAAACAGAACACAGATATACAACAGAAGGATTACCCACACAGATCAATTCATCCCACAGTTAAAGGTATGTTATGACACACACAGGTCAATAAATGTGATAAACCATATGAATGAACTTAAAAACAAAAGTCACATTGTCATTTTAATAGATGCAGAAGATATCTTTGACAAAGACCAATATTTTGTGGATAGCCCTGGGGCTAATTATATTTGATGTTAATTCCTTTCTTCTGTGAGGGGTTGCTAACTAGGAATGAAAGAGTGAGCACTTAGGTAAACAGTAAACCTGCTTCTCACCTTAATTTGTAAAATAAAGGAGAGCTGATGATTGGGCAGATAAAAGGGAAGGTGGGGCACAAGGTGGAGAGGGAGAAGGAGAAAAGGAAGAGTGAGAGGATGCAGAGGAGGAGGAAGAAGAAAAGCAGAGCAGAAGCACATGGCCTGGAGAAACCACAAGTTCTAAGGAGTCTCATTGATAAGGAAGATGGTAGTGTAGTGTTAGATCTGCCCAATCTAGGCACACAGCATGTATTCATAGTAACTGAGTTGTTTTTTCATCGCCGGGGCATATTTGGGTTGGAGATTTACCGCAACACCAATATGTCTTTATGATAAAAATCCTAGAGAGAGCAGGATAAAAGGGAACATACAACAGATAATAAAAGCTATATATATGAGAACCCCGCAGCCACCATAATTCTCATTTTGAAGCAATCCCACTGAAGTGAGGAATGAGACAGGGATATCCCCACTCCTTTTCAATACTGTGCTTGAAGCACTAGCTGGAGCAAGAAGGCAGGAGAAGGAAATTAAAGGAATGTAAGTCTAATTGTCCCTATTTGCAGAAGACATGATATCATACATTAGAGGGTCTCAAAGTCTTACCAGAAAATTTCTAGAAATAACAAATTCAGCAATATGGAAGGATACATAATCAACTTACAAAAGTCATTAGCTTTCCTATATACACCACTGACAAACACACAAAGAATGATGTTATAGGGGGCTGGTGAGATGGCTCAGCGGGTAAGAATACTGACTGCTCTTCTAAAGGTCCTGAGTTCAAATCCCAGCAATCATCTGGTGGCTCACAACTACCCGTAATGAGATCTAATGCCCTCTTCTGGTGTGTCTGAAGTCAGCTACAGTGTACTTATGTATAATAATAAATAAATCTTTGGGCTGGAGCAAGCAGGAACTGAGCGAGTCGAGTTGCTCAGAGTAAGCAGGCCAACTGGAGCAAGCAGAGGTCCTAAAAATTCAATTCCCAACAACCACATGAAGGCTCACAATCATCTGTACAGCTATAGTGTACTCATATACATAAAATAAATACATCTTTTAAAAAAGAATGATGTTACTGACACACTCCCATTTCCAATAGCCTCAAAGAAAATTAAAATCCGTAGAAATAAACCTAACCAATGTAGTGGATAACCTCTATAATGAATATGTTAAATTTCTGATGAGGTAGAGAAAGACTAAAATGGAAGGATACCTTATGCTCATGGATTGGTAGAAATACCAGTTTGAAATGAACCATTCTACCAAAAGCCATTTACAGATTCAATGCAATCTCAATCAAGACCTCCCATCATATTCTTCACATAAATTGGGAAAACTAGCCTAAAATTCACATGGAACTACTGGTAGCCAAAACAAATGTCAGCAAAAAGAAAAGTGCTGCAGAGATTACCATTCTGGGCCAAAAGATGTAGTACAGAGATACATTAATAAAAACAATGTTACGGGCTCAAAACCAGACATATATATAGGCCAAAAGAACAAGATATAAGACCCAAACATGAGTATATATAATTTGAATTATCTTATATTTGACAAAGATTCACAAAACATATACTGAAGAAAAGTCAACATCAAGAAATATTGCTGGGAAAATCAGATGTCCATGTGTAGAAGAATGAAATTAGACACATATCTATCACCTTGTACAAAAACTAGCTCCAAATGGGTCAAACACATAAACCTGAAATCTGAAACACTGACCCTTATAAAAGAAAACCTAGGAAGTATGATGCATACATAGGAAAGGGCTTCTTGACTAAGACTCCAATTGCCCTAGAACTAAGAGCACCAATAGACAAATGGGACTTCATAAAACCAGAGTTTCTACATGGATAACGAAACAATAGTGTAAGCAGAAGCCTACGAAAGGGAGAGAATCTTGGCCAGCAATACACCTGACAGAAGTTAATATCCAGACTATATAAAGAACTCCAAATATAAAGAATAAAAAATGATCCATTTAAAAAAAAATTGAGCTACAGATCTGAACAGGATCCTCAAAAAGAGATAAAAGTTACTATGAAAGACCTCAAAGATATTAATCATTCCTAGCAGTTATGGAAATGCAAATTAAAACAACTTTGAGATTTCATCTTATCCAGTCATGTTGGCAAAAAACAAGACAATAGAGAAGTGTTGGAGAGGATGTCTGGGAAAGGGAAGCCTCACTCACTGTAACCATTACAAACTGGTCACACCACTTTGAAAATCAGTATGGAGAACATTAAAAAAGCTAAAAAATAAATCATATGACCCACATGACCCAGCTGTACCACCCCTGGAATTTCCTCCCGGGACTTGACATCCTGCTTCACAGACACTTTTACAGCCATGTTTTACAACCATGTTTTACATCCATGTTCACAATAGCTAGAAAATGGACACACCGCCAATGTCCTTCAACTGATGACTGGATAATAAAAATATGGTGCCTATACCCAGTGGAACACTACTATTCAGCTGTAAAGAAAAATGAGATCATAAAATTTGCAGGTAAATGAATGGACCTAGAAAAGATTGTATTAAATGAAGTAATAACACAGTTCTCTCTCATCTGTGGTTCCTATATCTAAACCTCTATGAATATATAACACTGAGTAGTCACAGAAAGCAGGAAAGTTAAAAGGGACATTGGGGGTTACAATATAGAGGGATAATAGAAGGGTACAAATTATTTGAAGGAAAATAGCAAAATGGGAGGATTAATTATAGAGTAATGAGTGAGATTAATGCAGAAGGAGAGAAGGAAGAAGGTAAAATAACAGTAAAGATGTCTGCATACATATATATATATATATACATACATACATATATATATATATATATATATATATATATATATGCAGTTTAAATTTCTCACCTAGGTGTATAATATATCCCAAGAGCCATAGACTATCTAATAAAAACCTCAATGCTAGGCATAAGAAGCCCTCTTGTGAGTTGTTGGACAGGGTTGGATCTGACCTGAAAGTCTCCTGCATGAAAACCAGCTTTCCAGGTTTGCAAGGGAGTGAAGCAACCAATAATCCTAACTATGATGTCTATAAACTACAATAATGAAAATCCTAAGGCTTCAGTAGTGGCATGCATACTTTTGTAGAAACTGACAGCTCTCTAATTAGACTAAAGACCTACTAAACAAAAGGGAAATAATGCCTGGTACTAGAAACCTACTCACTCATCCTGGACTAGTGAGGTCGTGCATAATGAAAGACAAGATTCCCCATTTACTAAACCAGCATAGTCCTTAATTACATTCTGAATATTTATTCTCTTCGCTCTTTTTTCCTCTCTCTTTTTTCTCCTCTCCTCTCCTCTCCTCTCCTCTCCTCTCCTCCCCTCCCCTCCCCTCCCCCCTTCCCTCCCCTCCCCTCATCTCCCTTCCTTCCTTCCTTCCTTCCTTCCTTCCTTCCTTCCTTCCTTCCTTCCTTCCTTCCTTTTTCTTTTCTTTTTGTTTGTTTTTCAAGAAAGGGTTTCTACAGCTCTGGATGTTCTGGAGACCCAGGCTGGCCTTGAAGTAACAGATCTGCCTGCCCCTGTCTCCTGAGTGCTAGGATTAAAGGCATGAGCCATCATCACCCAGCATAGATATTTATTCTTTATATTCACAGATATGGGTAATTCTCAATCATCATTAATAAAATTAGTTACAGAGACAAAGTTTGGAGCTGAGACAAAAGGATGGTCCATCTAGAGACTGCCATATCCAGGGATCCATCCCATAATTAGCCTCCAAACAATGACACCATTGCATACACTAGCAAGCCTTTGTTGCAAGGACGGTGATATAGCTGTCCCTTGTGAGACTAGGCCGGGGCCTAGCAAACACAGAAGTGGATTCTCACAGTCAACTATTGGATGGATCACAGGGCCCCCAATGGAGGAGCTAGAGAAAGTATCCAAGGAGCTAAAGGGATCTGCAACCCTATAGGTGGAACAACAATATGAACTAACCAGTACCCCAGAGCTCTTGACTCTAGCTGCATATGTATCAAAAGATGACCTAGTCGGCCATCACTGGAAAGAGAGGCCCATTGGACATGCAAACTTTATATGCCCCAGTACAGGGGAATGCCAGGGCCAAAAAATGGGAATGGGTGGGTAGGGGAGTGGGGGGAGGGGGTGGGGGACATTTGGGATAGAATTGGAAATGTAATTGAAGAAAATACGTAATAAAAAAATAAATAAGAAGTATTTAAAAGGAAAAACAAAAAACAAAAAACAGAGAGACCATTACAGAAAACCAAAAGCAATTAAACTGCAGAGTTGTAGGGCTCAGTTGCAATTGATACATCTGCAACACCTACGACTGCACTTGCACCTAAGACTCATGGAACATCACAGAAGAGGCGGCAGAAACATTAGAATAAAGAGGAAAGGGAAGTCTGCTGTGAGACTGTATGTCTCTTAGGAATGTCAGGGCAGTTATATTCACAAAATTTCATCAACATGGCTACTACTTAAACAAACCTGAACAAAGATAATATGTTAACATGGAAGGGGAAAATTTCCTCGGGCCTCAACTCTAGACAAAGAACTTCAGGCAATTATGGAATATTGAGAACAGGAGAACTATTCTTCTCCAGAGAAGAACTTGCCAATTGGTTATCCAATACCAAGTGGTAAGCACTGAAATCATATAATACAAGCATCATTATATAGAATATTGGTTGTATTTACATATTTAGGAATATATGTTCATATCAATTAAACAAATAGAAATCATTAATTTGAGAGAAAGCAAGGGCTTGCATGAGAGGGGTTGGAGGAAAGAAAGAAACAAAAGTGATGAAATGATCTAATTTAGTAAGAAATAGAATATCTACTCCGTAATAGACCTGGCCTGTCTAATTCAGTATTCCTATTGTTTGGACTAGGGTCTCACACATACTATTCACTTTTTAAAAAGTGGTATTATGGAACTTTTTATTAGTTAAAACAACTTGAGGAAAGATAAATTTATTATAGGTTATGCCCTAAAAGGAATTAGTCCATCAAGGAAGGAAAGGCATGGAACAAGAGCAGCAAGTGGCTATGGTTGTAGAAACTAGCTCCTATGTGGGGGGACCAGGGGACAGAGAAGGAACTCCACAGTAGCTTTCTCCTTTTCTCCTTTTCTTCAATCTGGGATAGCAGCTCATAGGGTTGTTTCATTGACATTTAGAGCAGGTCTGCACCCCTCAGTCAATCTTCTCTGTAAGAACCCCTAAAGTCACACCCAAGGCACAGCTCAGTAATGGGTCTTACTCTGTTACTTCCTCCTTTTTTCAAGATGGAGTCTCCATGGCTGGCTTGCAACTTGGTCTGTAGATCTGGCTAATGCCAAACTCACAGAGATCTACCTGCCTCTGTTCACTATCACATTTTATTCTTTTTTTCTTAATTCAATCATCACTATTTCCAAACACCCGCTGAAATAGGGCTAAAAAATTACCCAGATTCAGCAAGTTCAATAATATGCCATTTTTCTTTATTCTGTTTCTTTTACTGGCTTTGTTACTTTGGTGTTAAAGCAAATATACAAACAATCGCAGATATTTTAGTATGTACAGATATTTTGAAAAATACTAAGCACTATGGCATAATTCCTCTAACAAAATTAACAATAATTTTTTAATGTTGCCTAATTATAATTCCCTCAACTGCCAAACTGCATCTTAACTGATATTTGCTGAATAAACCATCGGTGAAGAACCGACCCTGAATCTGACAGCACCATTTGCAAAGGAGGATGCAGCAAAAAACCCTTCGTTTTCAAGGTTTTCACTTTCAAAGGTGGAGAACTATCTCTGCAAGTACTGTTCCACTCATGCAAATGAAACCCAAGTGTAAAACTTCACAAAGGATATTCAACCACATAAATGAAGATACATCTTCCTTTGCTTATTACTGCAAGGACATTTATAGCAGACTGATTCATACTAGCTAACCATTGGAAACAAACCAAATTTGTATCAGCCACTGAGTAGATAAACAAGCTGTTATATTCATACAATGTAATGCTACTCAGTAATACAAGGAATTAAATACACAACAATATGAGTAAGTTTCAAAAATATTATGCTGACTAAAAGAAACAAAACACACGGGTGTATGCTTCATGATTTCGCTTATACGAAATTCCAGAGTAGGCAAAACTAATCACCATATGAAAACTATCAGAATAATAATCGTATGTGTGCATGGGGATTGACTGGGTAGAGGCATGGCAGAACCTTCTTGGAGTGATGGTAATTTTTCAGCAGCTTTGATTACAGGTGTGTGTATTTTTCAAAACATGTTGAATTGTACACTTAAGATGTTTGCATATTTTCATATGCAAATTTATCCACAAACGAATACATATTTAGGCAGATATGTACTGGTGTTTGCTATTTGTTTTAAAATGCATCAGAAAAATAAGATGATCCAATGGAAAACAGAGGCTTGACTTTATGAAAAGGAATGTGATTAAGTAGTATAATAAAATGTTAGTGGTAAAACCACTAATATTACAGTTACTTACAAATTTCCAAAAAGGCGTATGAAAATTTGTATAGTGAAATGTAGTTTTGAGAAGATGAGAGGAAAAGGACGCTAGCGACAGCTCAGATGACTTGGTGTTTCTTACATTCTTGCTAACTGACTCCCTGGCAGAGATGATGAACTGACCTCCACTCCCGGTTCTTGTGTACACTGGTAACTTCTTGGCCATGTCCACAAGCATCTGCTTCTGGACCTCAGGTCTCTCTTCATTTTTATAGCGCTCCTTGTCTGTATAGGACAAGTGGAACTGGAAACAGAATGGACAATGTTTATATTTTCAGGTTCCCAGAAAGCATTAAAACAACCATAACTACCTAAGTGAAAATATTATCTGCTCTTGAACTTCAAATACCAGTTTGTCTTAGATATTTTTTGGCTATGTATTTTATGAGATAGGTGGTATTTTTTTAATTAAAAATAATGTTTAGACAGATTAAGTACCTTGTCCATGGCTCTACTCAATCAACTTATAAGAAGCAAAGCTGCTCCCCAGTATACTTCATGTACCTACCAAACTTGTATTTCTTCCATTCCATCATACCATGTATGATGGTACATACATTTGTCTAACACATTGCTGCCAGGATCCCTTCAGTGAGCAGCCAGGTTTATTGAGTACCAATTACTATTTTATAGGTTCAAAATGCTGATGACACTCAGAGAAGCTGGATGGCTTGTGACATTGTCTGAATATTATAATTTTGCAAATGCATGGAATTTTGGATATCTTCACTAACTGATACAGAAATTTTTTGTCAATTTAATGCTACATTTTGCTAATATTGCCTAAGGTAACCTAAGTATTTTTTCAAAGCAATATAGATTTGAAAACTTTCCTTTAGTATACACAAAAGGGTAGACATATGGAAAAGGAGAAGATCTATGGTGGGAATTCCTGGTATAAGCTTCCTCATGGACTTAAAATAGAAAATAACTTTTGGAAATTGGGCATTCTTGATCTGAACTTTTTTCTGTAAAATAAAAGAAATGATTCTGATTTCAGAAGACTGGAACTTAATTGTTGGGTAATAACAAGTAACTCAAAGAATTATTTAGAATTCTAATTATTAATCATTTAAATCTATTTGATATTACCAGTCATTTGAATTTTAACTCTTAATATATAATACCTTACTATGCTTTACTCAGTATGTTTACAGCTACTCCTGATAATGAACACCTTTTCATGACTTCACTGGGCCATTTAGGGTATTCTCTCGAAATACTTATTCAAGTCTTTTGTCCACCCTGATAATTAGGTTTTTAGTCTCGTTCCTTTCAGGGTAAAGTCTCTGGTGTTGCCTATGCTTCAGTGAAACCACACATCAAAGAGTATGAGTAACACAAACTGTACTTGATGGGTTTAAAGAAAAAAAGAGGACATGAGTGGGTAGGTAGGGCAAGGATAATCATTTTAGGAGGAATATGGGAGGGGTGAATATGATCAAAATTGTATGAAATTCTTAAGCAATTAACAAAATTAAGAAAAATGTGCTATTGTCTTTTTATGCTAAATTGTGACATATATATGTATATAATATTATGTATGTATTATATATCTTTTATATATTAGAGATTCTACTCTTTTGTTGAATATTTTTGTAACAATATGTACCTTTTCTTTCGGTCCTTTTATGGTACATTTTGAGGGACAGAAGATCTTGGTGAGAGTGTGGACTTATAGAACAGTTTG
Organism: Mus musculus; assembly: GCF_000001635.26. NCBI lineage: Eukaryota > Metazoa > Chordata > Mammalia > Rodentia > Muridae > Mus > Mus musculus. The sequence continues at coordinate 104,589,868 of NC_000086.7, forward strand.
GATAACTTAGGTACTATCTAAAGCTAAATACATATCAGTGGTATGACCTAGCAATCCCACTCCTAGTTATATAGTCATGACAAATAAGTATATGTGGGTATATGTAAATATGCCAAAAGACATGTACAAGAATGCTCAGATTAGGTGTGTGCAGCTATGAACTCTCTCTCTCTCTCTCATACACACACACACACACACACAAAATAAATAAATGTTAAAAATAAAAAGTAAATTAGAAATAGAACTCTATCCATGATGTGTTTTATTGTATCATGCCATTCTCAACCAGAGTGAGAGTTAAATGTCCTCCTGAGAAAATATGGAAAGGCATAGGAGGTATTTGAGGTTGTCACAGTAAATATGATACATTTATAAGCATTTAATTCTTAGCCCTGAGTTCTGATGTATACTAGGTAGATACATCCTATAAGGATACAATAAGTACATATTGTAAACTGATACAGAACAACCTGGTTTTTCCTGGTTCTTTTTTTAAATAAGTACAATCATACTACCAAAAAAATCCAAAATTTTTAGATTTTCATTTAAATTTTGATAATTGAAAGTAGCATCTCATGGCAGTGCTTAATCTTTGAGGCATCCTTGTGAATGTAACTTTCTCATGGGCCTGCAGACTATTTGAAGGGCACAGGCACAATTGTTTCTATTTAGATGTGACAAATACTTTGTGGTCACTCAACAAATGGTTGTGAACAAGCTGGCTGGAACAGACAGCATATTTCTGGCACTATATAAGCCTTATTATGGATGATAAAGCAGTGAGCTAGCAAATGCATTCTTGGATGAGACAACTGGTGACAGATTGGAATGCTGTGTTAGAAAAATTAATATTGTGGCCATCAAGTAGTCCCAAAGAACTCTCCCTCCATTTTTACAAATTGAAAATGATAAAGATGTAGTCATTAAAAGGGAACAGAATCAGGTATTGGGGGGAGGGGGAAGAGTGAAGCCATGAGGGCCAGCAGAATGAATGGAAATATGCAGCCTCAGGAGATGGGAGGTGGAGGGTTCTCTCCAGAATGTACCAGAGACTTGAGAGGTGAGAGGCTGTCAGGACTCAAAGGGAGGGACCTTAGATGAAATGCCTAACAGTGGGGGGAGGGAACTTGTAGAGTCCACCTCTAGTAGAAAGACAGGGCATCAAGTAGAGGGATGGGGTTGCCATCCCACAGTCAACAACTCTGACCCAGAATTGTTCCTGTCTGAAAGAACTGCAAGGACAAAACTGGAGAAGAGCTGAGGGAAAGGAGGTCCAGTGACCGGCTCAAAGTGGGATCCAGCTCAAGGGAAGGCTCCAAGACCTGACACTATTACTGATGCTCTAGTGTGCTTACAGACAGGAGCCTAGCATGGCTGCCCTTCAGGAGGCCCAACAAGCAGCTGACTGAGACAGAAGCAGATACTTATACCCAACCATTGGACTGAAGTCAGGGACTCCTGTGGTTGAATTAGGTAAAGGCTGGAAGGAGCTGAGGAGGAGGGTGACCCTATATAAAGACCAGCAGTCTCAACTAACCTGGACCCTCGAGATCTCTCAGACACTGAGGCACCAACCAGGGAGCATACACTACCTAGTCAGAGGCCCCAGTCACATCTACAGCAGAGGACTACCTGGTTTGGCTTCGGTGAGAGAAGATGTGCCTAACTCTCGAGAGACTTGAGATCCCAGGGAGTGGAGAGGTCTGGCGAGGGGTGGGGTGAGGGACATGGGAACATCCTCTCATAGACAGATGTGAGGAGGAATGGGATGAGGAACTGTCAGAGGGCGGGCTAGGAGGGGGATAATGACTGGACTGTAAAAAAAGATTAAATATAGATATAAAAAATAAAAGATGTAGTCATAAGCATTAGACATTTGCAGTACTTGATTAAAACCTAACATTATCTCATCAAGTATAGGCCTACAAAATTTCTAACCACTTAGCCTTTCTACTGACCTAAAAGCTTTTATACATAAATATGAAGGGGCTACTTAATTTTTATTAAGCTAAAATTAAGATAACATGGTATTTTATTTTATAAGGTACATGTTACAGTTCACAAATTCAGTGGCATTTAGCTCTCTCATAGTGTGGTGCAAACGAAAACCAAATGTTCAGAAACATTTCGCCACCTGAGAGAAAGCCCTTTACTTTATTAAGTTGTTATTCTTTATTCCCGTATGTCTAGGCAGACTGCAATCAATATCTGCTGTATAAGTTTCTATCTGAATTTGCCTTCAAAACAGTATGGCCTTTGGTGTTCAATGGCCACACTTCAAGGTTCATCTATGTTGTATCATATGTCAGTACTGCATTATCTCCCATGGCCAATGGTATTCTGATGTGTATGCATATACAATACTTCCTCAAACTATTTTTCCACTGGCACTGATAAATATTTGGGTTGTTTCCATCTTTTGGCTATGGTGATTAGTGCTGCAATAAAAAATTGTGCATATGTATTTATTTGAATGCTTCCTTTCAATTATTTTGATTATGAATGGAACTTTTGGGTCACATGGAATCTCTATATTTAACCTTATGAGAAAAAGCATAGCTATTTTGCATAGCATATTTACCAGTCTATATTCCCAGTCAAATTTGAAAGAATTGTGAATACTTTGCATTCTAGCCAATATTTGATATTTTCATTCACTCATTCATTGAATCCTGGTGGTTTTGGTGTCTAGATTTGCATCTCTTTAAAATTGGGAGTGGGGCTCATGAACTTTTCATATGCTTAACAAACAATTTTATATATTCTTTGGAGAAAAAAATGTCGATTTGGGATCTTTCTGCATTTCACAACTGGGCTATCTTTATTTAGATGCTGAATTATAAGAATTCTTTACATATTCTGTGTACTGGACACAAAAATTGTATGAATTAAAAGATTGTCTTTTAGTCGGGCAGTGGTGGCCTTTAATCCCAGCACTTGGGAGACAGAGGCAGGTGGATTTCTGAGTTCAAGGCCAGCCTGGTCTACAGAGTGAGTTCCAGGACAGACAGGACTACACAGAGAAACCCTGTCTCGAAAAAACAAAAAACAAAAAACAAAAAACAAAACAAAACAAAACAAAAGACTGTCTTTCATGCTTTGGTTGGTCATCTTACTGTTTGGTTTATTTCCCTTGTAACAGTCATTTTTTTTTAACCTTTGGTCACTCTTCATTATACAGTCCTTTAACACATCAAAATAGATTATTTGAGATATTTCTTCCTTTAAATGTTTTTACAACTATAAATTTTCATGTGAGCACTGCTTGATTACATTCTATACTTTTTATTGTGTCATATCTCTGTTTCACTCCCCTCAAAGTATTTTTAAAATTTCCTACCATTTCCTATTCAATCCATTAGTTCAGAGTGTGCTTAATGATCAAGGTGCAGAGAAGAAGAGACTGCAGAATTCTAAGCCCTAAATGCAACACCAATTTTACATCCTCCTTTCCAAGACTCAGGGATCGCTGAAGGAAAGGGGGACAGAAAAACTCTAAGAACCAGTGGTAGTGGATACATTCATTAAAGCAGCAGTTTTTAAATACACAATGGGGTCCTTGCACACGTGATCTCATAGCACAAGACTGGGCAAGCTCAAGGCAGACAAAATCCTAGCTTGGAAAGGGGAGGGGAAAAGAAGTCCTACCTATAGCTGAGGAGATATTGGCAATCAATAGCTTCTGGGGGATAGAATCAGCTTTTGTTTTTGTTTTTTTCTTTTTAAAAGGGGTAGTCTCTGGTAGGTCAACCACCTTCCATGGATGGCCAACACTAAAGAGTAGTTCATGGGTAGCACTAACGGACTTGATTTTTTTTTTTATGTATGATGAAGTATGAGGCTACCAGGTTGGATGGGTGGGGAATGGAGTTCAATCTGCGAGCTGTTGGGGTGTGTGTATGGGAATATAGTGAAAATACATTATATGAAACATTCGAAGAATTAATAAAAGAGTGTGCTTAATTTCCCTGCACTTGTGAATCTGTAGCTTTCTTCATCTTATTAACTTTTAGCTTTATTTCACTGCACTTAGATGGTTTCAGTATTTTAAATGTATCAACTTCTTTGGTGGCCTAATGGATTGTCTGTATTGGAAAATGCTCTATATGTAATGTAAAATGTATATTCTGCTATTTGATGGTAGATTGTGTGTGTGTATGTGCGCGCGCGCACATGCACACACACACACACACACACATGCGCGTGTGTATTTTTTTCAGATCCTTCATTTCTTTTTGATCTTCTGTCTACTTACTGTACACACTATTCAACATGTAGAACTAATGCCTTTTAAAATTCTTCTCTCATAAATTACATCTAGAATGCATTTTCTCTCCTCTCTTCCCAGTGCCCCTACCCACCCCCTACTCTTTCTTCAGATAAGGGCAGCCCTTCCAGGGATATCAACTGAACATGGCATATCAAGTTTCAGTAAGACTAGACACATATCCTCATATCAAGGCTGGACAAGGCAACCCAGTATGAGGAAAGGCTCCCAAAAGCAGGCAAAAGAGTCAGAGACACCTCCACTCCCACTGTTAGGAGTCCCACAAGAACACCAAGACACACAATCATAAAATAGATGTAGCAGACCTAGGTCAGACGCACAGAGGCTCTATGCTTGATGCTTTAGTGCCCGTGATCCCCTATGACTTGATTCTGTGGACTGTGGGCTGTGTTCTCATGGTGTCCTTGACCTTTCTGGCTCCTACAATCCTTCCTGGTCCACAGGACCCCTGAACTCTGCCTAATGTTTGGCTATGGGTCTCTGCATCTGTTTCCATCAAGAACTGATGTCTTTTAACTATTATTATTATGTCTTTTAATTATTCCAGAACAGAATTTCCCCAGGTTTTGCTTCTATTATTCAGGTTCATTAAAAAAAAAAAGAAAGAAAGAAAAACCTTTAACATATTGATCAATGGAACCTTTATTTTTTTGTGGTGCTGGAGATCCAATCCAAGAACCTGCCAGCCCAATGCTCTATCATGGACTCAAATACAGCATATTGACTCCCTTTCAATACATATTGTACTTCGTTTTCTCTTGTGATTGACTTAACTCTCTTCAAAGGAAATATTTTTGTGGTGATAGATCAAATACAGAGCGTCACACATGCCAGAGAAGCTCTGAATTTCTGAACCACAACTCCAGTCCCTCTCTCCTTTTTCCTTTCCTTCCTTTCTTCCCTATGAAAGTCTCTTGTTTGAAATTAACATAGATATCCTTGATCTTTTAACACTATTTGCTTATAATATATTTTTATAATCATTTACTATGTACTTATTCATGTCTTTGTGACTAATGTTAACTATATTATAGACAGATTAAATATAGATGTGATTTTAATCTAGTTTGTCAATCTCAGATTTTTGGAATACATTTTTCAAACAGGGTCTCATTATGTAGCTCTAGTTGTAGAACTCTCTATGTAGAGCAGGCTGGCCTCAAGTTCAGAGGGATCTATTGGCCTCTGTCTAGAGAATTCTGGTATTAAAGGTGTGTGCCACCATACCTTGTCCTGTAATATTTTAAGTATTATTTATTTTAGTGTTACTTATTCCTTTTTTGAGATAAAGTTTCCTCTGTACCCTAGATTGGCCTCAAATTTGTGGCAAACTTCCTGTCTCAGCCTCTAGAATTCTGGGATTACAAAATGAGCGACCATGTCCAGCAATCTTAGCCTTTTAAGTGGATAAATTAATCCATTTGCATTTTAAGCACTCAGAAGAAAAGAGACTTGCCACTTTGCTCATTATCTTCCTTCTGTATACTACCTTTCTATGTGCTTTAATTTTTTTTATTTTGTATTATTTTGATCCATGAAGGAGACAACTTAGAATAGTATTGTTTTCTGTGTTAATAGCTTTAGTAAGATCTTTCCCTTATTACCAGTTGGAACATCTTCTGGGTGTATGCCCAGGAGAGTTATTGCTAGCTCTTTCGGTAGTACTATGTCCAGTTTTCTGAGGAACCGCCAGACTGACTTCCAGAGTGGTTGTACAAGCTTGCAATCCCACCAACAATGGAGGAGTGTTCCTCTTTCTCCACATCCTTGCCAGCATCTGCTGTCACCTGAATTTTTGATCTTAGCCATTCTGACTGGTGTGAGGTCGAATCTAAGGGTTGTTTTGATTTGCATTTCCCCGATGATTAAGGATGTTGAACATTTTTTCAAGTGCTTCTAAGTCCCTTCGGTATTCCTCAGTTGAGAATTCTTTGTTTAGCTCTGTACCCCATTTTTAATGGGGTTATTTGAATTTCTGGAGTTCAGCTTCTTGAGCTCTTTGTATATATTGGATATTAGTCCCCTATCAGATTTAGGATTGGTAAAAATTCTTTCCTAATCTGTTGGTGGCCTTTTTGTCTTATTGACAGTGTCTTTTGCCCTACAGAAGCTTTGCAATTTTATGAGGTCCCATTTGTCGATTCTTGATCTTACAGCACAGGCCATTGCTGTTCTGTTTAGGAATTTTTCCCCTGTGCCCATATCTTTGAGGGTTTTCCCCACTTTTTCCTCTATAAATTTCAGTGTCTCTGGTTTTATATGGAGTTCTTTGATCCACTTAAGACTTGAGCTTTGTACAAGGAGATAAGAATGGATCAATTTGTATTCTTCTACATGCTAACCAACAGTTGTGCCTGGTAATAAGGACACATGCTCCACTATGTTCTAGCAGCCCTATTTATAATAGCCAGAAGCTGGAAAGAACCCAGATGTCCCTCAATAGAGGAATGGATATAGAAAATGTGGTACATTTACACAATGGAGTACTACTCAGCTATTAAAAAATTAATTTATGAAATTCTTAGGCAAATGGATGGATCTGGAGGATATCATCCTGAGTGAGGTAACCCAATCACAAAAGAAGTCACTTAATATGCACTCACTGATAAGTGGATATTAGCTCAGAAACCTAGAATTCCCAAGATACAATTTGCAAAACACAAGAAAATCAAGAAGGAAGACCAATGCGTGGATACTTCATTCCTCCCTAGAATAGGGAATAAAATACCCATGGAAGGAGTTACAGAGACAAAGTTTGGAGTTAAGACGAAAGGATGGACCATCCAGAGACTGCCCCACTCGGGGGTCCATCCCACAATCAGCCACCAAACACAGACAGTAGTGCATATGCCAGCAAGATTTTGCTGACAGGACCTTGATACAGCTGTCTCTTGTGAGGCTGGCAAATATAGAAGTGGATGCTCACAGTCATCTATAGGATGGAACACAGGGCCCCCAAAGGAGGAGGAGCCAGAGAAAGTACCCAAGGAGCTGAAGGGGTCTACAACCCTATAGGTGGAACAACAATATGAACTAATCAGTACCCCCCAGAACTCGTGTCTCTAGCTGCATATGTAGCAAAAGATGGCCTAGTCGGCCATCACTGGAAAGAGAGGCCCCTTGGTATTGCAAACTTTATATGCCCGAGTACAAGGGAATGCCAGGGCCAAGAAGTGGGAGTGGGTGGGTAGGGGAGCAGTGTGGGGGAGAGGGTATAGGGAACTTTCGGGATAGCATTTGAAATGTAAATGAAGAAAATATCTAATAAAAAAATTTTAAAAAGATCTTTCCCATTGTTTCTTTTTACTTCCAAATCTAACTTCTTTTAAAGTAGTTATAGGCAATAAATTTCTGAGATGATCATTTTTCTGATTTCTTACAAATAGTGCAAGAAACACATGGATTCAAGAGACTACACCTTAAAAGGGTTAAATTCACAATTGAGTTTTTTCTCAGAGTTGCCTTCTAGTTTCTTGCTGGGTGCCATTATAAAATAATACAACTTCATACAATTGAACTGGATGAGGACTCAGAATCAAAGCAGCTTTTTGTTTGAATCAGATCCCCATTACAGACAGTGGTTTTCTAGTCTTAAAGACACCCAAGGCTGGTGATTTCACAAACCCCTTCAATGGAGTAGTCTACCCTTAATTCCTCAGAGTGAATCCTTCTCAGTTTATCCCTGGCTGGGCAAGGTAGTGGGACACCATAGCCCCAGCTATTCAGGAGAGGTAAAGGAGGGTGACTGGAGACTAGGAGTTCAATGCCAGCTTGGGCAATACAGAGAGACCTTGTCTGGGGAAAAAAAAAGACAAAACAGCCTAAATTTCTTTTGAATAGGAAGGCTATTTGTTCTTCCTTTTGTTCTGTTCTGGTTTTTATTGGTATCTTTAGTTTCTTTTGTTCTTAAGTTTGTGAAGCAACACATATTCTTACCTTCTGGTTTGGCTGCTGTGGGAGTGTGAAGATAGACTTCCAGTAGGTCCATGCAAAGAACACAAAAATGGCATGATAGAGTATGAGGTAGATAACTGAAAAAAAAATGTTGACACTTTTAATTTTTTTTTCTTCAGAGTTCAAAAGAACAAAGTAAGCAACAAATGTCTCTTTTTCTCCTATCACTATATACTATCTGGTATTACTATGGAATGCTGAGTGCTACCATTTTCTCATGCACAGATAAGAATACATGCAGAACACCAAAGTTTGAGCCAGAGAAAATCTGGAAGTTATATGTTTTCCAAGTTTTCATGATTCTGTGAGTAAAAAGTAGACTTAACCTTTATATCAATATATGAGAGCTGTTGTATCCAGTTGTCATCATCTCCTCCACCCTGGGTACTAAAATGCTATGATACAATTGGCACTTCATTAGAGTTTATAGCATGCTTTTCCAAAAATAATATTAAGGTAGTATATGTACCTCTGTGTGTGTACACACATGCTATAGTGCACATGTGGCTTCAGAGGACAATCTGTGGGAGCCAGTCCTCTTCTTCTACCATAGGGGTTCCAGAGATAGAATGCAGGACATTGGGCCCTGGCTGCAAGCACTTTTACCCATCTGGCCAGCCTACAACATATTTTATATTTGTCACCTCATTCTATTTTCTCAGTAACTTTGTTGAAATAGATAACAGTATAGGGCAGGTAATTATCTGTCAGAGACAGAGAGCTCGTTAACCAAGGTCCCACAGTCTGTAATGTGCACCCTGACATTATATGAAGAACTTCTGACTCTAAATCCAGATTTGTTTTTAATAGCTCCATTGACTACAGAACTCAGAAGTATAAGTTGTACCTTTGAAATAGATGACCACATGACTTTCCTGCCTGTTTTCTCATACTTTCTTTTTAAACATCTCAGTTTGGGTATTCTCCACAGAGCTGGTTACAAGATGGAAAATCACTTCAGCGTTTCATTTCAAGTGCCTGAATGGCATGGTCTTATATCAGTCCATCAAGAAGACTCAAGAGAATGATGTAATTCAAGATGAAATTAACTCTTTCAGTCCCAGCCCTTTAGTACAAGACCATTTATATGTGAGATTATGAGATCTCAATTTCCCACACAGAATAAAAGGCAACAGTTTACTCCACATGGGCACCTCACTTCTCACTTCTTCATGTCAAGGGTGTGGCCCATTCCAGATTTTCTCACATGTTTATATAAATGCATGCAAAGAACAAGCATCTCTGCAACATTTAAAGATTTAACTCTCTTTTGTGGTGAAAAGTTAAAGATTCATACAGTTCAAAACTTGAGTTAGAGGAGTATCCAGTGAAATCCTTATCTATTCAGTTATATTCTAAGCCATGACTTCAGAGTTTATGTTTGTAAAATAATAACTCAGGGTATTTTGGCACACACAGAGAAGTAGTCTGTACACAATATTTTGCAACATCCTTCTTGATTGCCTTATATATCTGGGATTGCTTCATTTTATATAACTTGGAAAGAGTGATTTTTCTTATTTTCTTAAATAATTGGAGTGCTCAGCCCTAGATGGGACATCTGCATTATATCCCTTCCTGAAAAGGCTAAGGGGCTATAATATATGGGAGTGCGAAAGATTATAAGAGCCAGAGGTTGGAAAGGATTGCTCTAAAACATTGTCTCCTGACATGAGAGGGCTGTTGTACATAAGAAATCATAGAGTTATGGCTGCATAAGATGTGCACAAGATTAAGCCATCCAACCCCCCAGCATGTACTGGGGAGGAGACCAAGAGGCCCCATCCCTGAGCTGGGGAACTACTGGCAGTTGGTGGCAGTTGAGGGAGTCAAAGTCAGTTTTTTTCAGAGATGTGATCCCTAATAGACTGTTCACAATCTAGTGAGTGGCCCTACATTCATGTGCATATATATATATACATATATATATGTATGTATATATATATATATACACACACATTATACTGTACTACAGATTATATTGTACTACACATTATCTGTACTACAGATTATACTGTTTGTTGAAGAAAAAAGATTACAAGAAGATGGAAGGAAAACTGGTGGGTGGTATAAGGGGCAGGAGTGTGAGGTAGATTTTTATCAAAACACAATGTATGCATTTATAAAATTCTCAAAATACATTTGCATGGTATTCTATTGCAAAGATGTATTATATACTCTAGTGAACCAGACTGTCTTTATTATACATTGAATTTTTGCTTTCTCTTGTTATTACAAATAGTGATCCCATGAATATTTTAAATGTATGTTATCAGCACATATATAAACATCTGTTGAATCAATAGGGTGGTGTTGTCACACCCCTTTAATCCTGGCACTTGGGAAGCAGCAGCAGGTAGATATCTAAGTTTGATGCTACCCTGGTCTATAGAGTGAATTCCAGGACAGCTGAGGATACATAGAGAAACCCTATCTAAAAGAACAACAACAACAACAACAACAACAACAACAACAAACCCATAAAAATCCAAAACAAAAGAAAATCTATAGAATAGATTCCCTGAATTGGAATTGCCAGGTCAAAAAGTATGCCTTTTTCTATTGTTTCTTTTATTTTTGATATTATAACCTAATTAAAAGCCTGCCTTTTGTATGCAATGGTGTCATCGTTTGGAGGCTAATTATGGGACGGATCCCTGGCAAGCGTTTGTTGCAAGGACCGTGATATAGCTGTCTCTTGTGAGACTAGGCCGGGGCCTAGCAAACACAGAAGTGGATGATCACAGTCAACTATTCGATGGATCACAGGGCCCCCAATGGAGGAGCTAGAGAAAGCATACAAGGAGCTAAAGGGATCTGCAACCCTATAGGAGGAACAACATTATGAACTAACCAGTACCCCAGAGCTCTTGACTCTAGCTGCATATGTATCAAAAGATGGCCTAGTTGGCCATCACTGCAAAGAGAGGCCCATTGGACTTGCAAACTTTATATGCCCCAGTACAGGGGAACACCAGGGCCAAAAAGTGGGAGTGGGTGGGTAGGGGAGTGGGGGGAGGGTATGGGGGACTTTTGGGATAGCATTGGAAATGTAAATGAGGAAAATACATTAAAAAAAAGCCTGCCTTTCCTTCCTCCAAATCATCCCATATACCTGTGGAACAAGCGGAACTGTGCCACCAGACAAAAGACTGGAAAGGTCAATCAGATTAAGAAACCCCTGCAATTCTCATAACAGAATTGTAGGCATTTGAATTTGCTCTCAAGCCAGTTCCTGTCCTGGAGCACTGCAGGGCCATGAGTGTTGGGAAGAGGGGAGTGAGAGAGAGCCCACATCTGGCCAGAGTTCCTATGCTCTGGGCAGGCGGATGCAGAAGAACTGCCGGATGCTTTCCACGCAGCCCCGGGTGGGCATCTGGCTATATGAAGCCACTGACCCCACAGGGCGGGGGAGGGGTGGATAAGGGGCAGCCCCCAGTACCAGGTTCTCAGTCTCTGGCATCCCACGCTGGATACGGCAGAGGAGCTGAGAACAGAATAGGGGCCCTGAGGTGGCATTAGGCTCCAGAGATATGGGAAGAGGGAGCAGGGGTAAAGAGGAGGGGATCGCTGGGTGGTTCGCGTGGCACTCGCTTTAGTCCGGTCCATGGCTGGAGCACAGGAAGGCCTTCTGACTGGAGGTTAGAAGTGGCTCCTTAAAAGAAAGTCTATCCCATCATCCAAGCACAGTGGGCCTTGATGAACAAAGACAGTCTACGGTTTTACAGCTTTATTTTAGAAAGGCAGAGGGAAAGAGAGAAGGTAGAAAAGAGAGAGAAACCGGCTATGGCCAAGAGGCGAGAAGGGGGAAGGGAAAGAGAGAAAGAGAGAGAATATGAAAGGTGAAGGCTGAGAGAGAGAGAGAGAGATAAAAGCTTAGAGAGAGCTTAGAGAGAGAGTAAGGAAAGTAAAAGCTTAAGAGAGCTACTAGGGGCCAAGCAGCCCCTCTTGTAGTGGGCTGTGTTATCTTGCTGTTGCTAGGTAACTGTGGGGCGGAGTCTAGCCAGAAGGCCAGAATCTTGGGACACTGTCCACCTGACTGCTAGCCACATGCTTCTCCTGGGGCGGGGCTGTAACTTCGACAGGAGCCGGGGGTCCAGGAGACATGAGGGAACGCCTTCTGTCCCATGTAGGTGAAAATTACCACCACCAGGTCTTTCCGGGGTTTAAGACCTCAACTTGACAGGAGACCAGGCTGTCTGTGCATAGCCCATTGCCCCACAGAGCATGTGACCACCACACCCCACATGAGGACCTTGACAACTAGTTGAGTAGCACAGAGCCCAGAGTTCTCCCTGCTAATGAAGTACCTAGATGGGGCTGCCAATAAACTCCCCTCCTCAGACATTCCTTCCTGCAAAAGGCATTTAATTTCTGGTCCACCCTGAGTAAGTTGTATGCACCATTTTCACAATGAATAAACAGTGTGGACAAGCAAGGGCTGTCCCTCTCATGAAGAACCTCCAAGTGGGCAACCCTTCAGTTTCAAGCCAGGTCACGCAGATGTGGTGGCAGCGCCGTCTTCCCCCCTTCTGCAGAGATAACCCTGTAATCGTAACAGGGAGCAGAACCCTGGCAGGGCGGTGTCTGCACGGGGGAGGGGGTCATGTATATGTTAAGCCTGTAACAATTTGATTGGGAACATATCCGTGGTCTGTCGTTATGGTCCTAGAAAAAAAGGCAAGGAAGGGTGTTTGAGGAAATTAGTCCTGGAAGGAGTCCTCTAAGTGGAGAGTTACCTGTGTAGTGTTAAGGAAAGCAGAGGGAAGACTTGGGAATTTATCTGCTTTAGATGGCTGAGGAAGAAAATATTATATTAATTATGTATCTGGGGTAGGCAGTAACAGCTTGTCTCTAAAAGGAAACTGGCTTAAGTAGATGATATTATTTTGTTAATTAAGGATTAAAAAATAGCTATTAGCGAGTTGGTTTGACCTGTGGGGAGTAGATTAAATATGATATATTTTTTTGAAGCTTAAAAGAAATTTTAAACAAACTGAAGATTTCAGAGCAATTTCGGGGTAAAAAGCACAAACATTGTTTCAGGTGTTCCTGTTAGTGAGAAAAATAAACCTTTAAATAAAGAAGCATGAAAATTTGGAGTTAAAAGGCATGAACAGTGTTTCAGGTGTTGCTGTTAGGGAGAACAAGCATTTAAACAAAGAAGCCTGAAAAGGTTTGGGTTAAGGGTTTCAGATGTGTCTTTCCCAATTCTCAGCAGCAAGAGCTCATCTATTACCTTTGGCTTGGTGGACTCTTCCCCGAGGAGGAGGGGCCTGCTCTGCACACCCAGGCTGCTGGCCTTTTGTTCTACGAGGCACGGTCTTTTTTTCTCATGTGTGTTTTTTCATGTTTGTGCTTTTTACCCCAAAATTGCTCTGAAATCTTCAGTTTGTTTAAAATTTCTTTTAAGCTTCAAAAAAATATATCATATTTAATCTACTCCCCACAGGTCAAACCAACTCGCTAATAGCTATTTTTTAAATCCTTAATTAACAAAATAATATCATCTACTTAAGCCAGTTTCCTTTTAGAGACAAGCTGTTACTGCCTACCCCAGATACATAATTAATATAATATTTTCTTCCTCAGCCATCTAAAGCAGATAAATTCCCAAGTCTTCCCTCTGCTTTCCTTAACACTACACAGGTAACTCTCCACTTAGAGGACTCCTTCCAGGACTAATTTCCTCAAACACCCTTCCTTGCCTTTTTTTCTAGGACCATAACGACAGACCACGGATATGTTCCCAATCAAATTGTTACAGGCTTAACATATACATGACCCCCTCCCCCGTGCAGACACCGCCCTGCCAGGGTTCTGCTCCCTGTTACGATTACAGGGTTATCTCTGCAGAAGGGGGGAAGACGGCGCTGCCACCACATCTGTGTGACCTGGCTTGAAACTGAAGGGTTGCCCACTTGGAGGTTCTTCATGAGAGGGACAGCCCTTGCTTGTCCACACTGTTTATTCATTGTGAAAATGGTGCATACAACTTACTCAGGGTGGACCAGAAATTAAATGCCTTTTGCAGGAAGGAATGTCTGAGGAGGGGAGTTTATTGGCTGAATCCTCAGGGCAGCCCCATCTAGATACTTCATTAGCAGGGAGAACTCTGGGCTCTGTGCTACTCAACTAGTTGTCAAGGTCCTCATGTGGGGTGTGGTGGTCATGTGCTCCAGGACAGGAACTGGGTTGGGAGCAAATTCAAATGCCTACCATTCTGTTATGAGAATTGCAGGGGTTTCTTAATCTGCTTGACCTTTCCAGTCTTTTGTCTGGTGGCACAGTTCTGCTTGTCCCACATTACCCTTCCTTGCTCTCTTCATAGGGGAATATATCTCTATGTCTCTGTCTATCTATCTATCTATCTATCTATCTATCTATCTATCTATCTATCTATCATATATATCCCTGAGAAAATTATATTCCCTGCTTAGTAAGTAGAATGTTATTTCTATGCATGTTCTCAGGTTTTCAGGAGTGAACATTTGGTATTGAACAACCACCTGGTATGCTCTTCCATGGAAAAGACTGCTTTTCCTGCTCTCAGGATTCCTTAGTTGCCTCTGGCCCTTTGTGTAGTTTCTGCGCTTTTGCTCTTTAGCATGTCAATTGTTGTTGTCCTTGTTCAGCTCATGTTTGCATGTTTGCAGAGTTGTGTTTGTGAGACGTTATGGGTATAGCTTCTGATATTACTAGGACACACAATTTCATATAAAACTCCCTGATCCTTAGCCCTTACACTCATTCTGCCCCTTTGCAATGCTCTCTGAGCCTTAGGTATAAGAACTGGTTTGCAGATGTAAACATTCAAACTGGACTTCACAGCTAGTGTTAAATTGCCATTAGTAAAACTTACACATGTTGCTCCTCTACCAGAGGCCACTCCAGCACCCAGATTCTCAGGCAAGCCCTCTGCCTATAGACCACATCCACTCCTCCAGTGTCCACCCAGCCCACCCCCAAAAGCCCTTCCTCTCCTTGTCACCATATCCAGTCCTGTGTCTCCTGTGTCACTCCAGAGGCCACATCGACACTCAGAACCCCAGGTAAGGCACCCACCAATACTATCCCAGTGCTCACCTAGACTACCCTCAACAGCTTCCCCTCCAATAGTCCCTCCTCCCTTCATCACCCTATCCCATCTCACACCTTTGGCTGAAGCCCGGTGCCCCAACAAAGGCCACACCAGCCCCAAGATCCTCAGGTAAGTTCACTAGTAGTAGACCATAAATATTCTAACCATGTCTGCCCAGCTCACCCACAACAGCCCCTCCTCTCCTTGGCACTCTATCCTAACTTACATCTCTGGCAGAAGCCCCATCCTCCACCACAGACAAGGCTAGTACTTAGATCTCCAGGTAAGACCCCTGCCTAGGTAAGGGAATTACAAACACTCCCCCCCAGTGACCACCCAGGCTAAACTTAACAGCCCTTCCCTTTTTCATCACCATATCCTGGCCCACATCTGTGGTGGAAGACCCCTTCTCTACCAGAGACCACACCAGCACCCAGAACCCCACATAAGTTGCTTGCTGGTGGACCAAACCCAATCTCTCAGTATCTGACCAGCCCTCCCTTCATTATCACCATATCATGTGCCCTTCTCCTGCAGAAAACCCCCAGCTACACCAGAGGCCACTCTGGCCATCAGAAGTCTAGCTCCCAAATCAACCTGACACACTATACTCAATCACAGGCCACTCCAGCTAAAAGACCAGAGAAGAAACAAAAACTGAAGAATAAAGTACCCATCCAACAAAGACACTCAGAAATCAACAAACCCAAGTGCCTAGATGTCACTGTCAGAATATAATCAAAAACAGCTAGGACAATATGTCACCACCAGAGCCCAGCTATCCAAGGAAATTAAGACTTGAATATTTCAACACTGTTGAAGCACAAGTAAATGACCCTAAAACCAACTTTATGAAGATGATAGAGGCCCTTAAAGAGGCAATGAATAAATCTCAAAGAAACCCAGGAAAACACAAACAATTGAGGAAATAAAGAAATCCTTTAAAGAAAACCAAGAAAAATCAAACAGGTAAACAAAATAAATAACACTGTTCAAGACATAAAAATGGAAATAAAATAATAAACAAAAGACAAACTGAGGGAATTCTGAATATGGAAAATCTAGAAAGCAAACAGGAACTACAGAGGCAAACTTTAACAGCAGAATATAAGAGATAGGATAAAAATCTCAGGTATTTAAGATATGATAGGTAAAATGGATACACTGGTCAAAAAATGTTAAATCTAAAATATTACCAACACAAACCCCAGAAAATCTTGGACTATGGAAAATCAAAACCCAATAATAATAGGAAAAAAACAAACAAACAAACAAACAAGAAGAATCCCAGCTACAAGGTCTAGAAAATATTTTAACAAAGTCAAAGAAGAAAATTTTCCTAACCTAAGGGACATGTCTATAAAGGTATAAGAAGTTTAGAGAACACCAGATAGGTTGAACACAAAAAGAAAATCCTATGCCAAATAATAATCAAAACACTAAAAACACAGAACAAAGAAAGAATATTAAAAAGTGCAAGATAAAAGGCCAAGTAACATAAAAAAGCAGATCTAGTAGGATTATACCTCATTTCTCAATGGAGACTGTAAATGCCAGAAGGGCCTAGAGAGACATGCTGCTCTAAGAAACCACAGACGTCAGTCCAGACTACTATACACAACAAAACATTTTCTCCATCACTATAGATGGAGAAAACAGGATATTCCACGACAAAATCAAATTTAAACAATATGTATTCACAAATCCAGCACTGCAGAAGGCACTAGAATCCAAGAAAGTTAATTACAACCATGAAAATATAGTCAATAAATAATCTCACACCACTGAAACCGAAAGAATGGGAACGCGCACACACCAATATCAAAATAGTAAGAATTAACAAGAATTGGTCATTGTTCTCTCTCAATGTCAATGAACTCAATAAAAATACACAGATTAACAAAATAGATGTGAAATCCGGATCCATCCTTCTGCTGCATACAAGAAACATACCTCAACATCAAAGATAGTCATTACCTCAGAGTAAATGGTTGTACAAAGGTTTTCCAAGTAAGTGGACCTAAGAAACAAGTTGGTATTGCCAGTAAATAGACTTCAAACGAAAATTAATCAAAAGTGATCATAAAGGACACTTCATATGCATCAAAGTAAAAATCAACCAAGATGAAATTTCAATTTTTGACATCTATGCTCCAAACACAAAAGCACCCACATTTGTACAGGATATACTAAAGCTTAAATCACACACTGCTCTTCACATATCAATACTGGAAAACTTAAAGTACCCACTCTCATTATTGGCCAGATCATTGAGACAAAAAATAAATAAATAAATAAACAGAGAAATAGAGCTAATAGATGTTATGAGCAAATTGGACCTAATATATCTTTTGTGTTTTACCCAAACACTAAACAATATGTCTTCTTCTCAGCACTTCATGGAACATTCTCGAAAATTGGCTATATAGTCAGTCAATCACAGAGCAAGCCTCAATAATTACAAGAAAATTGAAATACTTTCTTGAATCTTATCAGACCACTATGGATTAAAGCTGGACTTCAACAACAACAACAGAAACACCAGAAAGCCTACACACTCATGGGAATTGAACAATTCTCTACTCAATGACCACTGGGTCAAAGAAGAAATAAGAAATTAAAAATTTTCTATAATTCAATGAAGATGAAGGCACAAAATACCTAAACTTATGGGACACAATGAAAGTGGTGCTAAGAGGAAAATTCATAGCACTAAGTGCCTACATAAAGAAATTGGAGAATTCTCATGTTAGTAACTTAACAGCACAACTAAAATCTCTAGAACAAAAAGAAGCAAGTTCACCCAAGAGGAGTAGATAACAGGAAATAATCAAATTTAGGGCTGAAATCAATAAAATAGAAAGTAAGATTCTTTAATCAATGAAACAGTCGATTCTTTGAGAAAATGAACAAGAGAGACAAATCTTTATTCAAACTAAAATGCAGAGACAGAATTAACAAAATCAGAAATAAAAAGGCAGAAATAACAATAAACAGTGAGGAAATTCAAAGACCTAAATCCCATAAAATTGGAAAATCTAATATAAATGAATAATGCTCTCAATACCTATCTTTACTTACCTACCCTTAACTTACCAAAGGTAAACCAAGTTCAGATAAGCAATTTAAATAGATCTATAATCCCCACAGACAGAGAAGCACTCATTAAAATTCTCCCAACCAGCCGGGCGTGGTGGCGCACGCCTTTAATCCCAGCACTCTGGAGGCAGAGGCAGGCAGATTTCTGAGTTCGAGGCCAGCCTGGTCTACAAAGTGAGTTCCAGGACAGCCAGGGCTAAACAGAGAAACCCTGCCTTAAAAACAAAACAAAACAAAAAAAACAAAAACAAACAAACAAACAAAACCAAACTCAAAAAAAATCTCCCAACCCCCCCAAAAAGCCCAATTATTATTCCACATAATAGAAACAGAAGGAACACAGTCAAATTCATTTTATTAGGCCACAATTATCCTGATACTCAAACCACATAAAGATTCACCAAAGAAAATTACAGACCAATTCCTCTTATGAACATTGATGAAAAATACTCAAAAAACAAATCCAAGAGTACACTAAAAATATCCTTCACCATGATCAAATAGGTTTCATCCCAAAGATGCAGGGATGGTTCAACACATAAAAATCTAGCAATGTAATCCACTATATAAACAAACTGAAAAAAAAAACCGACATGATCATATCATTAGATGCTGAAAAAGCCTTTAATAAAATCCAATGTGCCTTCATGTTAAAAGTCTTGGGGATATCAGAGACACCTAAACATAATAAAGGCAATTTATACAGCAAGCAAGTAGCCAATGTCAAATTAAACGGAGATAAAATCAAAGCAATTGCACTAAAGTCAGGAGCAAGGCAAGGCTTGTTCATTTACTCTATATCTATTCAATGTAGTACTTGAACTTATCTAGAGCACTGTGGGAATGTCCAGCCAATGACTGGTTTAACCTGAAGCCCACATCACCAGAGGGAGCCCATGCCTGACACTGAGGACTGAGACTAGAAGCTTGGAAGCCCAGAGATCCATGATAGAATCAAATAAAACGGGGAAAAAGTCAATGAAATGATTCCTAATATTCTGCCATACTCATAGTTCAGTGCCCAGACCAATTGTCATCATAGAGACATTGTCCAGCAACTGATGGAAGTAAATGCAGAGACCCACAGCCAAACACTAGGATGAGCCAGGAGAATCTTGCAGAAGCAGGGAAGGAAAGATTCTAGGAATCAGAGGGTCAAGGACACCAGGAGAACATG
Organism: Mus musculus; assembly: GCF_000001635.26. Classification (NCBI taxonomy): domain Eukaryota; kingdom Metazoa; phylum Chordata; class Mammalia; order Rodentia; family Muridae; genus Mus; species Mus musculus. The sequence goes on from NC_000086.7 coordinate 104,609,467, forward strand.
ACCTACAAAATCAACTAAACAGGGCTCACAGCGACTGAAGGGGCAACCACGGACCCTGTATGGGTCTGAGCTAGGTCCTCTGCATATATGTTATGGTTGTATAGCTTGGTGTTTTTATGGGACTCCTAACAGTGGGAGTGGGGAGTATCTCTGACACTTTTGCTTAGAGTTAGGACCCTTTTCCTCCTACTGGATTGTTTTGCAACAATTCTCAAATGTCCGTGTGCAAGGTGGTTGAGATTGCTAAGTGGATAAAGGCAGTTGTTAAGTCTATGAGAACCAACTCCTACAAGCTGAACCAACTCCTACAAGCTGTCTCCTAATATCCACATTGTCAATGCGAAACATGTGTGCAAGAGTGTACACACACGTACACACAGTCACTCTACATTGAAAAATGTAATAAACACTCAGCATATATAATTCACCAAAGACTGAACCATTATGTGAATTATAGAGTTCAAGAATTTAGCCACCCCCTCTCAGGTCATTCTGAAGAACCAGGAGAAAAGAGTGCCTTTAGGCCATCTGCTTGTTCACCGTACCACTTCAAAGTGAAAACTTGCTCCAACCTCCCTGGCAGACAATAACTTCATCTCTACCAGTGCTTTGAAGTGACTCTTCTTGAAATACAGAGAGAACTCATGATTCTCATGCTCCTGCATCCCTCTGTGTAGTCAAGGCTCTTGACCTTTGCTCTCCAATATGCACCAGTGTAGTTCATTCTACATTAAAAGCATGCAGCATACTTCTTTCCTGTGCCTCTCCCAGTTGGCCTATGTCTTGAGATTATTTCTCACACTGTAGTGCAAACTGATTTGAAACTCACTACGTAACTATGGCTGGTCTTGAACTCATGGCAATTCTCCTACCTCATCCTCCCAAGTGTTGGAATTACAGATACAAGTCACCACACCTGGTTGGCATAGTTTTTTATAATTAATTTTGTGTCTAGAATACTCATCCTGTAAACCACAGGGACACTGAATATTTTTTAAATATGTTGCTCCAGTGAGGTTTCAAATCACTAGAGAAATCAAATAGCTTGTGAACTGTAACCCTGAGCTGTCACTACTCACCGGCATAGAAATGAAATGGAAAAACATGCTTTTTCCCTTTAGAAAACAGGCACAGTGGAGCCCTTCACTTATCTGGCAGTGATTACTGGGGGGGGGGGTGTGTGTGTGCATCAGAGCTGCTAGAGTTAGTGTTATAACCTGAAATCTCAAAGTCTTTCAAATATCTTTTCTTCTTTTCTTTCACCAGATGCAGAGGTTTGCAAGACGACCAGAACATGGCCAAATGCCAAAGGAAAAAAGTTCCTCTAAGCATGCAGTTGTTCTGCATGTCATCACTGTGTTGTGATGTGAATAGCCCATTATGGGGATAGCTTGTAAAATAATGCCTCATAAACACCTTGATAAAATTATGGATGCTAAAATTACATGCTGGAAGTAGCATTAAGAAGTTGTTATTAAGCAACATCTTTGGACAGTAGATTCCATTTTGTTTTGCTCTTAGGAGGTAGTGGGGAAAGTGTATGTGTGTTGGGGCGTGCTCGCGGGGGGGGGGGGGAGTAACTTGTGCATGTATTCTTGGGTGCCTCCAAGTGTATGTCATAGTCTGTTGTGAACGCAACAAGATGAGCAGCAGAGTGAGAAAGGAAAGCGGCTTTGCTCCACATTTCCAGACAAATGCCAAAGCTGTTACTGCGGCAATTATCTAACAAACCTTTTTTTTTCTTCTTTAAAAGCTATTGTTAGAGACTCTTTATTTTAAAAAGAGATTATTTTCTGTAACATCTTTCATACCAGTTGATGACTAAAAGCATTTGTGTTGGTAGTGAGGGAAAATTAGGAGAGAAGTACCTTGCAATTATGCACTGTAATTCAAATAGGCACAGCAGTTGTAGACCTAGCAATTGAGAGTCCTTATTAAAACCTCCATTTTGGCTCAGGAGAGAAATCCTTAGATTATGATAAGGGTGAAATTTGTCAGCCAGGCAGTTAGTTACATCTCCATTTGAGCAGAGAACTTAACAATGAGGTGTTGATTCTGACGTTAAATATATTGCCTTACTTTACTTACACTGCTTTGTGAACTCCAACAGAGCTGGAGATTGTGCGGCGGTTATTTGAAGGAGTCGTGAGGATAAGGAAAGAGTCTCATAGTTTTTTTGCCCAAGGTTTACAGAACATTTGATGAAATTTTAAGAATTACTCACATGTTCATTCCATGGTTTATCTAACCCTAGCATTTGAATTTTTATCAGCTGGTTCCAGGGTTTACCTAATTAACCCATAGGAGTTTCTCTGATATCAGCATACTATCCTGGAGACATGTGGCATTACATTTTGAAAAGCATAGTTTCTTTTTCATTAATGTCAACTTAAAATGTTAGGCTTTCATCCAAGGTATACTGATTTCTCCTAATTATCCACTAGACATCTACTGCTCATCAATTTATATAAACTTTTTATAAAGCCGATTATGTTACCAACTCTTTTTAATTTTTTTAAAAAAGATTTATTCATTTTATATGTAGGAGTGTTTGCTTGTACGCACGTTCACTACTTGTGTGCTGTGCCTGAGGAGGCCATAAGGAAACATAGCTTACCTGGGAACTGCAGTTACCATATGGATGCTGTGCATTGAACCTGGGTTCTCTGCAAGAACAGCAAGTGCTCTTAACCATTGAGCAATGTCTCCAGCTCCCACATATGTTACCAGTTCTTGAGGATTATCTTATAAATTTAGCAGCCATTATGCAAAATGGAGCTTCATTTTCATTGGCATGAATTAGATCTCTGTCTCTCTCTGTCTCTCTCTCTGTCTCTCTCTCTCTCTCTCTCTCTCTCTCTCTCTCTCTCTCTCTCTCTCTCTCTCTCTCTCTCTCTGGGTGTCCTGGAACTCACTCTGTAGACCAGGCTGGCCTCGAATTCAGAAATCTGCCTGCCTCTGCCTCCCAAGTGCTGGGATTAAAAGCATGTGCCACCACTGCCCAGCCACTCTTTGTCTCTTTACACTGTATATATACTAGGTAAATATTCACTCACTGAACTATACCAGTAGCTTAATTGTTAGTATTTTCAAGTTCCAAATATCTGTCTCGTTCCTGTGCATTAGGAGTTGGTACAAAATACCGAAAGAACAAAATACATATGTTTATGTGTATCAGAAAATATTAAAAAGGAACCTTTAGGTTCCTATGCTACTCTAAGCCCTGGTGCTTTGGGCAGCCTGTTCTTATCTCATGGAGACTCTCTGGACTGCGCTCCTGGAACATCTCCACCCAGCTCGATAGGTTCCCACTGGCGGGTCGTTACCAAGCCAGCCCCATGCTTCAAAACCCCACGACCTTTGTGGTGCACATCAGGCAAACCCACGCTTTGTCGCTGTACCTTTCTCTCTTGAACCCAGACAAGCCGCCAAGTGAAGGAAAACACAACACAAACTTCAGAAACAACAGCAACTCAATTGCGGGGTGAAACAACTAAAATCCTAATCTTGTAAGCCTTATTAGATCTAAATCCTCTAGAGGCAAATCCTGACGGATCCATCATTGAAACTGGGAGACACTAGTAACTACATCTTGTTCTTATGTTACCCCTGTCAAAAAGAACCTGTTAGGAACTCTCTCCTGCTTCCTCTCTTCTGCTGTCCAACCCGGAAGTCCTACCTACTCGCCCAGTGATTGGCTCCTTTATTCATTAGGGGACTCACTCACTCCTTGTCCCCTTGTCTGCAACCCCTCCCAGAAGAGCAGAATTAGCATCAAAATACAAACAGCACCAGGCCCATCCACAACATTTATGAATGTGAATTATAATATTAATCTTTGTCAAAATGATTGGGTTTGGAATCGCCTAGGAGACATACTTCTGGCTGTGTCTGTGAGGCTGTTTACAGAAAGATTTAACTGAAGAAAGAAAAATCTACCCAAAATATGGAGGGCACCATTTCATGGACTTGGCTCCCGGACTGAATAAAAAGTGAAAAATAAACCTGTTGAGGTCCAATATTTGTGACTTTGGTTCTTTATTGTCAATGCAATGTAACTAGCTGCCTTATATTCCCACCAATATGTTTTTCCCAAAACAATGGACTATAACCTCTCAAACTATGGGCTAAAATAAATCTTTCCTTTTTAAAAAATTTGCCCTTGTCAGGTAATTGTGTTAGAGCAAAACTAATATGAAGTTTTTTTTTTTTTTCATTTTTTTCTTGTGTTAAAAAGATGTGGCACAGAGATGTCAGGTAAAACAATGAATTTGGAACCAGCTGATTGGCTTGAACTCTGGATTTGCTATTTAATAACAATGTATCCTTGGGTTGGGGATGATGCTCTATGGTAGAGTAGTTGCCTGGCTTGTTTGAGGCCCTGGGTTTCTCTCCTAGAAGTAAGACAAAAATCAAACAAAAAGGTGCTGGGAAGATGGCACAGTGGGTAAATATGCTTGACAATACAATGAGTTAGGATGCAATTGTCCAAGCATAACTGCCCACAATCCCAACATGTGCATAGTCAATGGGAGGTTGAAACAGGATATTCAGCAGCTCATGGTCCAGCTAGTCTGTTTCTCTTTTAAAGACGTATTTTATTTTATGTGCATGTGTGTGCCTGAGTGTATGTATATGCACCACATGCATGCACGTTCCCCAGGGACCAGAGAAGATCATCTGGCACTTGAGTTACTGGAAGGCACTGGATGTGAGTGCTGGGAACCAAACCTGAGTTCTCCACAATAGCAGCAAGTGCTCTTTATCACAGAGGCATCTCCACATCCCATCAGCTGGCATGGTTTAAACACTGTGTCTCAAACAAAGTGGAATGGCGAGGACCAACAGTTAAAACTTGTCCTTTGATATCCATATGTGTGCTACCGTATGTATGTGCCCACAACCATATACATATATACCCATAAGACTCTCTTACACATATACCATGAAACAAAACATTTGTTCCAAATTATATGTCCTTGAGAAGCTACTTAGTCATAGTTATGTACATATAAATATACATGTATGCAATATATACAAAATATATTTAAATGTATTGATAAACATTTATAATATACACATAAATGCTTGTCTCACAAAGTTTTTATGAGTATTATTTTTCAATGCATTGATACATCTGACATATTAGAATAACTTAACATGTAGTTTTTTTCTCTTTTTTTCTTAACTCTTGGTGGTTTATATTCTTAGAAATGATAATAAAAACTACACAAACTTTATTGGAAGAAATACGATGGCTTGTTAAAAAATGAGGAAAATGGCTTGTTTCTAGTCCTCTACTTGGTGTTGAGCCAGTCTTTCATTGATTCATTCATGTTGGGGACATAGGAGCAAACTGGGCTAATCTTTTGAGTAACAGTCTTTGGCTTCCCTCATAGCTCCAAGTAGATAATTGGAATATTATTATTGTGCATGTACAATTTGAACTAAGGGAATCCATTGATTCAGCACTGTCAGAACTATTCCCAGCAGACTTTAAAGGGAAGCAGAGATTACCTGTTGTCTACATAGCGGCTAGGGATTATAGATCGATTCTCTCTGGCTGCGGAAGTGACAGGAACACAGAAAGCACAGGTTGGTTCCCTTAGAATGTATTACCTTTTGTTGATTGAACCTATAAATCTATCTCAGTTACATGGTGCTAACTTTATTTTAATATCATTAAATTTCAAAGTTTAAAGGCATCTGGGATGCTATTTGGCACAGTGGTCTAGAAAACACACATGTCTTCTTTACAACACCTCTAATAACCAGTTGTCTAGCTTTTGTTTGAAGATCTGAAGTAATACAGAATCGATCAATGCCTAGGGGGGTCAACACATCTTATTGCCGGAAAACTCTGTCAGACTTGTTTTTCTTATATAGAAATATCCTTCCTGGCAACACCCTCTCATTGATCTTAATTGTGCAGTATGGAAAGAAAAACAGATAGTTTGAAAACCACAGCCTGTATCCAGACATTTAAAGATGTTTCACAACTCAATAAAATGGGCAAAAGACTTAACCAGATACTTCCCCTAAAGAAGAGTTAGATGGCAGTAAGACATGTGAAAAGATGCTTGGCATTAGCAGCCATTACAGAGCTACAAATCAAAGTCACAAGAAGACATTGCTTTATGTACAGTAAAATGATTTAAAAAAAAACAAATAAAGCTACAAATGAAAATAAGTGACATCAAGGATTTAGACCAACTAACGTTGTCACATACAATGGCAGGGAAGCAAAAAGGGCAGAACCACAGAAGTAGATAGTCAGATAGTTCTGTATCCAATTAAACATACCACATGAGCACAAAATCTTACTCCTTAGTATTTACCAAGAGAAAAAAAAGACATATTGTCACAAAGGCATATTTTTCAAATTTTTAATGGTTCTGGAAATTTTTAATGGTTCTAGCACATGTCAACCAAGTACTTTACCACTGTCCTTGTCTGTGTACCTGTATATATTTATCAGCTTCATTCAGTTTAGCTCAAAACTGGAAAGAATTCAAATGCACCTGAACTAGTGTGTGAAAGACTGACTTGGGGTACAATTGAAATGTGCACTAACCAGTAGCAATAAAAAGGAAGAAACTATTTATATGTGCAGTGGCATGGAGGAATCCTAAAACTGTATAGTATTAGGAAGGCAAATATAGAAGATTGCACATTGTATGCTTCAATCTATATAGCATTAGGGAAAGATAAAATTGTATGGGACCAAAAATAAATAAATAAATAAAAGCAGTGGTGGTGAGCGGTAGGGAATGAGGATTGTTTGCAAATGGGCCAGATGGAATAATTTGAAATAATGTTAATATTTTATACTTTCATTGTGGTGGTGCTTACATCATTGTCTATATTTTTTCAAAGGTCATTAATCTGAACACTTAAAATGGATGTCTTTAAGTTTTCAAAAATCATATCTCAATAAATCTGACAAAACTGAGGTTTTCCTTGAATTTTTAATTTCTTAGATTAATATTTAAATCAAATCATAATAGACCTGTATTAAAAATTACTCTAATAGTCATTTAAAAACACTTACCGGAGAATAAACTGGTAAGTAAAAAATTAAGTTACATAATAATAGGTATAGTGTTACCCAGTGTTTAAAAAGTCAAGCTTATAATCATCTATACGTCTATTTCTAACTGTAAGGAATAACTAACTGTAATTTCTAACTGTAATCAATATGAGTTCAAGTTAAACTAAAGATAACAGATTCCTATGGTTAGTGATAGAGAGATTATGAGAACTCAAATTTTTACATTATATATGTCTACACTTTTAAACAATAAATCTTTTAGAAATATGTTAATCTATCAAGAACACAGCCTTCATTAGAGTCCTCAAGCCTTTATTAGAAAGTGATTTTTTAAAATGAGCATTAAACCTGCCGCTAGAGGTGTTGCAGGTGTGGCTGCTGTGTCACATGTGCAGCAGTAGGTGGCAGAGTGATTAGTAGCCTAACATTTCCTGAAAAAAGTGAGCTTAAGATTACCACCAGTCTGGCACGAGGGGGTGTGGACAGAGAGAAAGCCTGAGATGACCACCAGTCTGGTGCCAGACAGGCTTGGACAGGCTCCCAAGATGGGGAGCAAGCCAGAGTCTAGAAGAACCCCACCTGGGACCACAGACCTCAGGCAAAAGTGAGCCTGAGACAGACAATCCTCACAAGGGGCCACTTGGGCAGGCCAGGTGAGGGACAAGCCTGAGATGACTACCAGACCAGCACCATGGGGCCCTGACAGCTACCCTGAGATGGCCACCAGTCTGGTACCACACAGGCCTTGGAGGGCAGACCATGCCCAAGATAACCCCTGCTAGGCACCATAAGGCCCAGGTGGGACATACACTCCTGAGACCATTCCTGAGATGACCCCATAAAATCTGAGACCCCAGTGCAAGTAAGTGGTAGAGAAGTGGAAGAGAAAGAGAAACAGAAGGATGTAGACATAATGAAGACAGGAAGAAGTGGAGACTCAAGGGTAGTGAGGAACAGCCTGACATGAGTAGCCAGTGATGTCACCTGGGACCATGGTGGGGTCCCAGACTGTGCTGACACAGGGGGCCCTGTATAGGTCTGTGGCCCTGCAAGAGCAGGGGTCTGTTGCCCCCAAAGGCCAGGTGGATGTCCCTGGTCTGGACTGCTACCTGGTGACATGTTGATGTTCCAGGGCTGTGCAGAACTGGTCCCAGCCCTCATCTAGGCATCATCAGAGACCTAGCCCTGGAAGCATAAAGGCAGGAGAGCTGATTCTGCCCCTAACCAGTTGGAATATTTGGGTTAGCAGCCCAGCACCTTGTGGAAGTTGTAGCTGACCCAACCCTGAGGGTAGAAGCGTGGGAGAGCTGGCCCTACCACTTGTCTCCTGTGCAGTGGAGTGAGGAAGAGCTATCCTCTTCCCCCTTGCCGCTCACCATCTGCAGTAGGCAGGAGAGCTGGCCCTGAGGTTATTAGAACAGTAGAGTTATCCCTGCGTCTCACCTGCTGCAAGACTTGGGAGAGCAGGCCCTGCACCTCACCTGGGCAGCACAGTAGAGCTGAGCCTGGATGTGAAGGCTGTGGGTGAGTTGGCCCTTCGGGCATAAGCGTAAGAGAGCTGGCCCTGCCTCTGGTCTCCTGTGTGGTGGAGAGGGATCCCCTCACCTCCCTTTTGCCTTCACCACTGGCAGTGGGCTAGAAAGCTGTCCTTGACAAGGTCATGAGATTAGGAGAGCTGTCTTTGCCCCTCAACGGCTGCAGCACTTGGGGGAGCAGGTTCTGCACCTCATCTGGGCAGCACTGTAGGGCTATCTCTGGATATGGGGGTTGTGGGTGAGCCAGCCTCAAGGGCATAGTGTGGGAGAGCCAATTTTGCCTTTTGTCTGCTATGTGGTGGTGTCAGTGTGGGAGAGCTTCCCTGCCCTCCTTTTTGCCCTTGCCATTGGGGCAGGTGGGAGAGTTGGCCTAGATGGGGTCATGAGAGCATTTGAGCAGACCCTGCATTTTGCCTTGGTAGCACAGTAGAGCTAACCCTGGATGTGGGGGTTATAGGTGTAGCCAGCCCAAGGGCATGAGATCAGAAGAGTCCCGGTGGGCTAACCAGCTCAGATACCTTTCAGACCCAGATCCAGGGATTATGAATTGGCCCCAACATATACTGCATTAATGAACTGCTGGACTGCATGAAGGGACCAGTCCTACAGATCTCAAACTACAGGATCTCCATGACACAGGGTAACAACAGGATATCCAAGAAGAGGCCCAGTGAGGTTCCAGTATTGCTAGTGTAGCAGAAGCCAGAGACCTCATTGCAATTAAACATTTGCAAGCAAAGAAGTGTGGACAAAAGGGTATACTGTGGGACACACTGTGACATACTACACTTTCCATAATGAGACTTTTTTCTCTGTTGTAGGAAAGGTTGCAAGAGTGGAGGGGCTTAGGAGGAGAGGAGATGAGCGGGATTGGGATGTATAATGTGAAAATCACAAAGAGCCAATTAAAATTTTAAGAAATGATCATTAAAGTCTATCATCATTGTTGTCATTGTCACTACCGCCATCACCACCACCACCATCATCGATGTTATGAGACAAAATTACCCTATTTAGACCAGGTTAGCCTAGAACTTGCAATGTATAAAAGGCTGGCCTCCAAATTATGATCCTCCTGCATCTGTCTCAGTTCTTTATAATGTGTTACCATGGTCAGCAGTATACATTTGTTTTAGTTGTTTTAGTTACATTTCTTTTGAACCAGGCATTGTTGTGGATAGCCCTGGGGCTAATTATATTTGATGTTAATTCCATTCTCCAGGGAGTGGTTGAGTGGCTGAAGTCAGCACTCAGGTGATTTCCTGTAAATGTGCTTCCCACTTTAATTTGTAAAATAAAGGAGAGTTGATGATTGGGCAGATAAAGGGAAGGTGGAGCAGAAGGTGGGTGAGAGAAGAAGGAGAAAATGGAAGAGGGAGAGGACGCAGAGGAGGAAGAAGGAGAAAAGCAGAGCAGAAGCACATGGCCTGGAGAAACCACAAGTTCTAAGGGATCTCATAGATGTGGAAGATGGTAGTGTAGTGTTAGATCTGCCCAATCTAGGCGCACAGCATGTATTCATATTAACTGAGTTGTGTTTTCATTGCCGGGGCATATTTGGGTTTGAGAAATTTACTGAACGAAACAAGGCATGGTGTTGTATGCTTGTAATCCCAGTACTTTGGAGGCATAAGCAGGAAGAACACCACAAGTTTGAAGTCAGCCTAGTCTATAACAAACCTCAAGACTGTTTCAAAAATACCACCCCAAAGAAGGGTTAGCGATATAGTTCAGAGGTAGAGTTCTTCCTGAGCAAGCATGCAGTCCTAAATCTCTATTACTTTAAAAACCAAACAAAAATGAAAATTCTGCTTTGGGGCTGTGGATATAGCTTAGGGAGAGAGTGCTTCCCTAGCAAAGACAAAGGCATGGGTCCAATCTTGGGGAAAATTTTTATTTTAGCTGGCATGTTACCACAAAATTTTACGTATTATTGGGTTCTATACAATGTTTTCACACACACACACACACACACACACACACACACACACACACACACACATCAGGCTAAACATATCTATCTTCCCAAATATTCATGTTCCCTATGGCAAAAATATTCAAAGTATTTCTTCTGGACTTTTGAAATAGACAATTTACCTAGAGACAGTTTTACCTCCTATGTATCTATACCAATGACCAGTCCCTCTCTTCCTACCTGACCCCTACTTTCATCAGCCATCTCTGATTTTTAATGAGATCAACTATCTTTCATCGCACAGATCAGTGAGGTCATGTAACCTTTCTGTATTTGGCTTGTTTTATTGAACACAATGACTTGCAGTTCTATCCATGCTCTATCAAGGATCAAGGAATCATGTTTTAATGGCTGTCTAACATTCCACTGTGTTTATGTATATTTTCTTTACCAATTAATCACATGAAAGAGATTTAGGTTACTATTTTATGGTTATTGTGGATAATATCATGATGAATATGAAATTTCAGGTATTTCTGTTCAACAAACTGGTTTTTATCTCCTTTTCACATATGCCAGAGTGAGACAGTGAGATCATGTGGTAATTCAATTTTATTTTAGTTTTGAATGAAACTCCATGCTGATGGCCATAATGATGTACTAATTTACATCCCACCAACAGTGTGCAGCAATTCCCTGTCCTCCTCATTGTCACCAACAATTATTATCTTTGTCTCTAAACTTATTATTTACCATTTATGTGCTTGAGTGTTTTACCTGGATGTCTGTATGTGTACTGTATGCATGCTTGGTACCTGTGGAGGCCAGAAGAGCATGTTGGATGCCCTGGAACTGGAGTTACAGGTATCTGTGAGCTGCCATGTAGGTGCTGGGAACTGAACCCAGAATCCCTGGAAGATCAGCCAGTGCTCTTAACTGCTGAGCTCTTAAACCACCGAGACACTTCTCTAGCCTCTCTCATTTTGGTTTTCTTTTCACTTTCCCAAATAGTTACATTGAGCTTTAAAAAAAATGTACCCACTGAGCATTTGAATGTCTTCTTTGGAAAAATGTCTAAGTCTCATTTTAAAATTGAGTTTATTAGGGGTTTTGCTTTCTATTTTTTATTTCTTATATATTAGAGCTACCAAGCATTGGGCAGATGTATAGCATGCCTCTTTCAAAAGTCATGTATTATTAAGAACTCTGATCGGGAACACAGCTCAATGGCAGCATTCTTCCCTCTTCCATCCTGGGTTTAATCCTCAGTGTCATAAAGAAAGAGTGTGATGCACGGTTTGATGGTTTATAACTGAAGATTCCAACACTTGGAAGAATGAAGGAGGAGAAATGTGCATTCTGTGGCTGCTTGGACTATATACCAAGGCTCTACCTTGATGAATTAACAATTAAACAATCAAGAAAATATAAATAGCACTGAGATAACTCATCAAAACCATAGTGAAGATTTCCATTACAATCTGGCAAAGATAAAAATAAATCATACTGTAGCATACTGTCTTCCTGCTGAGCTATCTCTTACAATCCTGGTATTTTTTAATAGGTTAGCTATAAATTAAGGCTAGCCTAGCTGTGAAGCTGACACAGAGCTGATATTTTCATGTTTTTGATTTTGAAGACATGATGAATCTCTTGTTATTAGTTTTCTTAGTTCACAATAATGTACTATAAACTAGGTGCCTTAATCAATAGAAATTAATTTTCTCACAGTTCTGGAGACAAGCCAAGGTAAGGGTGCCATCTCAGGCCTCTTTCCTTGGCATGCACACCGCCATCTTCATCCTCTGAGTTCAATATTGTCTTCCTTCTATATTCACCTATCCTCAAATTCCCTTCTATTTTGAAGACACCTGAATTCACTCCAGTGACCTCATTTTAACTTAATTACTCCAAATAAAGTTACATTTTGAAGTACATGTGGCTAGACACCACCTATAAATTTGAGGGTACTCAAGTCCATAGTCACTTTAATATTTATAAAGTACATCAATTTCTGAGAAGGTAAGTAATTGCAATCATTTTCCTTTAAGGAAGAATCCAGAGAATTTCATATGTAAACCATCAAAAATCTAATGAATCTGCACAGGACAAGCTGAACTTTTGTTTACAATGATTAATGACCTTTTGGGAAGATGAGAAACTGTGAACAATGTATTACTCTTAATTATATTTGGGCTGAATGATGGATCATGCCTGATGCCCTTATCGTTCTTAAGTTTATTTTTAGCCTCACCTCATTCTTGGTTCTTATTAAATTTCTAATTGTTAGCTTATCCCTGATCCTCATTTCAGGGTTATTGAAGGGATTTTTTTTTTTTTTTTTGCAATCAAGATCTTCAACACAGATCATGCTGAGAAAGATCATCTTTATAATATACTTATGAAAGCAAGGGGAATATATTATTATCATATTTTAGTATAAAATAAGATAGCATGTTATATCTTTTAAAAATTTTTGGAGTCCTGACCTGAGTCACAAAGATTGATACAGCTTATAACATTGTGAGACGTGCTGCAGATGACTTGGACTTTAACTTCTATTCTTTTTTTTTTTTTTTAGTAGTAAACTTGTTTATTGCAAAATTAATGACTGAAAGATACATTTTCTTACATGTTTTTAAGAAAGGGAAAATGGAAAATATATTGAAAACTCCTGATCTTGGTCCGAGACCCGCCGAACTTAGGAAATTAGTCTGAATAGGTGAGAGGGTGCGCCAGAGAACCTGACAGCTTCTGGAACAGGCAGAAGCACAGAGGCGCTGAGGCAGCACCCTGTGTGGGCCAGGGACAGCCGGCCACCTTCCGGACCGGAGGACAGGTGCCCGCCCGGCTGGGGAGGCGGCCTAAGCCACAGCAGCAGCGGTCGCCATCTTGGTCCGGGACCCGCCGAACTTAGGAAATTAGTCTGAACAGGTGAGAGGGTGCGCCAGAGAACCTGACAGCTTCTGGAACAGGCGGAAGCACAGAGGCGCTGAGGCAGCACCCTGTGTGGGCCGGGGACAGCCGGCCACCGGCGGCCTAAGCCACAGCAGCAGCGGTCGCCATCTTGGTCCCGGGACTCCAAGGAACTTAGGAATTTAGTCTGCTTAGGTGAGAGTCTGTACCACCTGGGAACTGCCAAAGCAACACACTGTCTGAGAAAGGTCCTGTTTTGGGCCTTCTTCTTCGGCCAGGAGGAGGTCCAAATACAAGATATCTGCGCACCTTCCCTGTAAGAGAGCTTGCCAGCAGAGAGTGCTCTGAGCACTGAAACTCAGAGGAGAGAATCTGTCTCCCAGGTCTGCTGATAGACGGTAACAGAATCACCAGAAGAACAATCTCTAAACAGAGTCAACTATAACTACTAACTCCAGAGATTACCAGATGGCGAAAGGTAAACGGAGGAATCTTACTAACAGGAACCAAGACCACTCACCATCACCAGAACCCAGCACACCCACTCCGCCCAGTCCAGGGAACCCCAACACACCTGAGAACCTAGACCTAGATTTAAAAGCATATCTCATGATGATGGTAGAGGACATCAAGAAGGACTTTAATAAATCACTTAAAGAAATACAGGAGAACACTGCTAAAGAGTTACAAGTCCTTAAAGAAAAACAGGAAAACACAATCAAACAGGTAGAAGTCCTTACAGAAAAAGAGGAAAAAACATACAAACAGGTGATGGAAATGAACAAAACCATACTAGACCTAAAAAGGGAAGTAGACACAATAAAGAAAACTCAAAGCGAGGCAACACTAGAGATAGAAACCCTAGGAAAGAAATCTGGAACCATAGATTTGAGCATCAGCAACAGAATACAAGAGATGGAAGAGAGAATCTCAGGTGCAGAAGATTCCATAGAGAACATCGGCACAACAATCAAAGAAAATGGAAAATGCAAAAAGATCCTAACTCAAAATATCCAAGAAATCCAGGACACAATAAGAAGACCAAACGTACGGATAATAGGAGTGGATGAGAATGAAGATTTTCAACTCAAAGGTCCAGCAAACATCTTCAACAAAATTATTGAAGAAAACTTCCCAAATCTAAAGAATGAGATGCATATGAACATACAAGAAGCCTACAGAACTCCAAATAGACTGGACCAGAAAAGAAATTCCTCCCGAAACATAATAATCAGAACATCAAATGCACTAAATAAAGATAGAATACTAAAAGCAGTAAGGGAAAAAGGTCAAGTAACATATAAAGGCAAGCCTATCAGAATTACACCAGATTTTTCACCAGAGACTATGAAAGCCAGAAGAGCCTGGACAGATGTTATACAGACACTAAGAGAACACAAACTGCAGCCCAGGCTACTATACCCAGCCAAACTCTCAATTATCATAGAGGGAGAAACCAAAGTATTCCACGACAAAACCAAATTCACGCATTATCTCTCCACGAATCCAGCCCTTCAAAGGATAATAACAGAAAAAAACCAATACAAGAACGGGAACAACGCCCTAGAAAAAACAAGAAGGTAATCCCTCAACAAACCTAAAAGAAGACAGCCACAAGAACAGAATGCCACCTTTAACAACTAAAATAACAGGAAGCAACAATTACTTTTCCTTAATATCTCTTAACATCAATGGTCTCAACTCGCCAATAAAAAGACATAGACTAACAAACTGGCTACACAAACAAGACCCAACATTTTGCTGCTTACAGGAAACTCATCTCAGAGAAAAAGATAGACACTACCTCAGAATGAAAGGCTGGAAAACAATTTTCCAAGCAAATGGTATGAAGAAACAAGCAGGAGTAGCCATCCTAATATCTGATAAGATTGACTTCCAACCCAAAGTCATCAAAAAAGACAAGGAGGGACACTTCATTCTCATCAAAGGTAAAATCCTCCAAGAGGAACTCTCAATTCTGAATATCTATGCTCCAAATACAAGAGCAGCCACATTCACTAAAGAAACTTTAGTAAAGCTCAAAGCACACATTGCGCCTCACACAATAATAGTGGGAGACTTCAACACACCACTTTCACCAATGGACAGATCATGGAAACAGAAACTAAACAGGGACACACTGAAACTAACAGAAGTGATGAAACAAATGGATCTGACAGATATCTACAGAACATTTTATCCTAAAACAAAAGGATATACCTTCTTCTCAGCACCTCATGGTACCTTCTCCAAAATTGACCACATAATAGGTCACAAATCAGGCCTCAACAGATTCAAAAATATTGAAATTGTCCCATGTATCCTATCAGATCACCATGCACTAAGGCTGATCTTCAATAACAAAATAAATAACAGAAAGCCAACATTCACATGGAAACTGAACAACACTCTTCTCAATGATACCTTGGTCAAGGAAGGAATAAAGAAAGAAATTAAAGACTTTTTAGAGTTTAATGAAAATGAAGCCACAACGTACCCAAACCTTTGGGACACAATGAAAGCATTTCTAAGAGGGAAACTCATAGCTATGAGTGCCTTCAAGAAAAAACGGGAGAGAGCACATACTAGCAGCTTGACAACACATCTAAAAGCTCTAGAAAAAAAGGAAGCAAATTCACCCAAGAGGAGTAGATGGCAGGAAATAATCAAACTCAGGGGTGAAATCAACCAAGTGGAAACAAGAAGAACTATTCAAAGAATTAACCAAACGAGGAGTTGGTTCTTTGAGAAAATCAACAAGATAGATAAACCCTTAGCTAGACTCACTAAAGGGCACAGGGACAAAATCCTAATTAACAAAATCAGAAATGAAAAGGGAGACATAACAACAGATCCTGAAGAAATCCAAAACACAATCAGATCCTTCTACAAAAGGCTATACTCAACAAAACTGGAAAACCTGGACGAAATGGACAAATTTCTGGACAGATACCAGGTACCAAAGTTGAATCAGGATCAAGTTGACCTTCTAAACAGTCCCATATCCCCTAAAGAAATAGAAGCAGTTATTAATAGTCTCCCAGCCAAAAAAAGCCCAGGACCAGACGGGTTTAGTGCAGAGTTCTATCAGACCTTCAAAGAAGATCTAACTCCAGTTCTGCACAAACTTTTTCACAAGATAGAAGTAGAAGGTATTCTACCCAACTCATTTTATGAAGCCACTATTACTCTGATACCTAAACCACAGAAAGATCCAACAAAGATAGAGAACTTCAGACCAATTTCTCTTATGAACATCGATGCAAAAATTCTTAATAAAATTCTCGCTAACCGAATCCAAGAACACATTAAAGCAATCATCCATCCTGACCAAGTAGGTTTTATTCCAGGGATGCAGGGATGGTTTAATATACGAAAATCCATCAATGTAATCCATTATATAAACAAACTCAAAGACAAAAACCACATGATCATCTCGTTAGATGCAGAAAAAGCATTT
The DNA here is from genome assembly GCF_000001635.26 of Mus musculus. Taxonomy (NCBI): domain Eukaryota; kingdom Metazoa; phylum Chordata; class Mammalia; order Rodentia; family Muridae; genus Mus; species Mus musculus. The sequence continues at coordinate 104,626,344 of NC_000086.7, forward strand.
GACAAGATCCAACACCCATTCATGATAAAAGTTCTGGAAAGATCAGGAATTCAAGGCCAATACCTAAACATGATAAAAGCAATCTACAGCAAACCAGTAGCCAACATCAAAGTAAATGGAGAGAAGCTGGAAGCAATCCCACTAAAATCAGGGACTAGACAAGGCTGCCCACTTTCTCCCTACCTTTTCAACATAGTACTTGAAGTATTAGCCAGAGCAATTCGACAACAAAAGGAGATCAAGGGGATACAAATTGGAAAAGAGGAAGTCAAAATATCACTTTTTGCAGATGATATGATAGTATATATAAGTGACCCTAAAAATTCCAACAGAGAACTCCTAAACCTGATAAACAGCTTCGGTGAAGTAGCTGGATATAAAATTAACTCAAACAAGTTAATGGCCTTTCTCTACACAAAGAATAAACAGGCTGAGAAAGAAATTAGGGAAACAACACCCTTCTCAATAGCCACAAATAATATAAAATATCTCGGCGTGACTCTAACGAAGGAAGTGAAAGATCTGTATGATAAAAACTTCAAGTCCCTGAAGAAAGAAATTAAAGAAGATCTCAGAAGATGGAAAGATCTCCCATGCTCATGGATTGGCAGGACCAACATTGTAAAAATGGCTATCTTGCCAAAAGCAATCTACAGATTCAATGCAATCCCCATTAAAATTCCAACTCAATTCTTCAACGAATTAGAAGGAGCAATTTGCAAATTCATCTGGAATAACAAAAAACCGAGGATAGCAAAAACTCTTCTCAAGGATAAAAGAACCTCTGGTGGAATCACCATGCCTGACCTAAAGCTTTACTACAGAGCAATTGTGATAAAAACTGCATGGTACTGGTATAGAGACAGACAAGTGGACCAATGGAATAGAATTGAAGACCCAGAAATGAACCCACACACCTATGGTCACTTGATCTTCGACAAGGGAGCCAAAACCATCCAGTGGAAGAAAGACAGCATTTTCAACAATTGGTGCTGGCACAACTGGTTGTTATCATGTAGAAGAATGCGAATCGATCCATACTTATCTCCTTGTACTAAGGTCAAATCTAAGTGGATCAAGGAACTTCACATAAAACCAGAGACACTGAAACTTATAGAGGAGAAAGTGGGGAAAAGCCTTGAAGATATGGGCACAGGGGAAAAATTCCTGAACAGAACAGCAATGGCTTGTGCTGTAAGATCGAGAATTGACAAATGGGACCTAATGAAACTCCAAAGTTTCTGCAAGGCAAAAGACACTGTCTATAAGACAAAAAGACCACCAACAGACTGGGAAAGGATCTTTACCTATCCTAAATCAGATAGGGGACTAATATCCAACATATATAAAGAACTCAAGAAGGTGGACCTCAGAAAATCAAATAACCCCCTTAAAAAATGGGGCTCAGAACTGAACAAAGAATTCTCACCTGAGGAATACCGAATGGCAGAGAAGCACCTGAAAAAATGTTCAACATCCTTAATCATCAGGGAAATGCAAATCAAAACAACCCTGAGATTCCACCTCACACCAGTGAGAATGGCTAAGATCAAAAATTCAGGTGACAGCAGATGCTGGCGAGGATGTGGAGAAAGAGGAACACTCCTCCATTGTTGGTGGGATTGCAGGCTTGTACAACCACTCTGGAAATCAGTGTGGCGGTTCCTCAGAAAATTGGACATAGTACTACCGGAGGATCCAGCAATACCTCTCCTGGGCATATATCCAGAAGAAGCCCCAACTGGTAAGAAGGACACATGCTCCACTATGTTCATAGCAGCCTTATTTATAATAGCCAGAAACTGGAAAGAACCCAGATGCCCCTCAACAGAGGAATGGATACAGAAAATGTGGTACATCTACACAATGGAGTACTACTCAGCTATTAAAAAGAATGAATTTATGAAATTCCTAGCCAAATGGATGGACCTGGAGAGCATCATCCTGAGTGAGGTAACACAATCACAAAGGAACTCACACAATATGTACTCACTGATAAGTGGATACTAGCCCAAAACCTAGGATACCCACGATATAAGATACAATTTCCTAAACACATGAAACTCAAGAAAAATGAAGACTGAAGTGTGGACACTATGCCCCTCCTTAGAAGTGGGAACAAAACACCCATGGAAGGAGTTACAGAAACAAAGTATGGAGCTGAGATGAAAGGATGGACCATGTAGAGACTGCCATATCCAGGGATCCACCCCATAATCAGCTTCCAAATGCTGACACCATTGCATACACTAGCAAGATTTTACTGAAAGGACCCAGATGTAGCTGTCTCTTGTGAGACTATGCCGGGGCCTAGCAAACACAGAAGTGGATGCTCACAGTCAGCTAATGGATGGATCACAGGGCTCCAAATGGAGGAGCTAGAGAAAGTACCCAAGGAGCTAAAGGGATCTTCAACCCTATAGGTGGAACAACATTATGAACTAACCAGTACCCCTGAGCTCTTGACTCTAGCTGCATATGTATCAAAAGATGGCCTAGTCGGCCATCACTGGAAAGAGAGGCCCATTGGACACGCAGACTTTGTGTGCCCCGGTACAGGGGAACGCCAGGGCCAAAGGGGGGGAGTGGGTGGGTAGGGGAGTGGGGGTGGGTGGGTAAGGGGGACTTTTGGTATAGCATTGGAAATGTAAATGAGCTAAATACCTAATTAAAAAAAAATGAAAAAAAAAAAGAAAACTCCTGCTTGTAATATTAGCAAACAAACATAGGCAAAAACTGACCAAACAAACAAATTCCATATATCTCACCCCCAAAACCAAGTACTTGAATACAAACTCTGAGAAACATGTAGGACCTCTGTGACAAATATAATGCTAGCAGAAACCTTCATAAGTTCTTTTTTTTCATCTTTTAAAAGGTCAGCAGAAGGAAATATTTTTACTTATCAAATTAAAAACTGTTCCACTTTTGAAGATCTTATTAAGTATAGACGTAGCACCTACATACTCAAAGGAAATGTACATAAATTACAAATCCAACAAAGATTCACTACCTAAAACACATAACAAATCATCCAAAGCCAACAATAAAAACAGCCAAGTTAGGACCCTACACCATGGGTTTTTTAGCTACCCAGCCCTCTGTAGAATGTTTGCTGTTTAGCTTTGTGATTATGTTCTCATTGTCACTGCCTAACATCAAGAGCAAGTTTCCTACTATCCATAACAGATCTGGGAAAAGATCAGAATCCACAATATCAGACAGAATTGCTGCTGAAACAACATTTTAGCCTCTATTCTTTTTCACAAAAATTAACATGACTAAGAAAAAATATTTTTTCTATTTGGATCTCATTGTGCTACAATATGAATACATGAGTTCTGACCATATATTCATGAGAAAAATCATGAGAAATTATAGTCCTGAAATATCTCATATGACTTTGAAGAACCTTCAGAGTCTTTCCAATGTCAGTACCAGCAACAGTCATCATCAAATGGTAAGTACCTGATACTACTTTATATTTATCATGTATCAAGCACTATGTTAAAATACTTATCAAAATAACCATAGAAGGTAAGTGCTATTTCTATTTTATGGAAGAGGAACGTGAGACCTAGATTATTTTCCCCATGGCATGCATGTAGTAAGTGGCAAAGTCAACTAATGCCAAGTAGGCCTGACACCAAAATTTTTCTTATCCATTACTGTTACAACTCTCCTAACTTGTAAAGCACTGTTAAGAGAATTTTGAAACTTGAAATTTACCAGGCACTCTATTCACTTCATGGGGTTGTGGTAACAAATTACTATAACCTGGGTGATTTACAAGAATAGAAATGTATTACCTCACAGTTCTGGGGTATGTTCTTGCTCAAAACTCCAGCACTGAATCTTTCCCTGCCTTTCCCTAGCTCTTGTTGGTTACAGACAATTCTTAGTGCTCCTTTGCGACACTACAACTACCCTTCCTCCATCCCAGAGATGTTTTCCATATCTATATATCCAATTTTCCTTTAGAACACCAGTTACTGAGGCTTTCTCTAATCTTGTATAACTTCACCATGACATGATAACATGCCCCCAGTCCTATTGCAAATAGGGACACATCCACATGATTAATGTAGCCATGAATTTTGGTGGAAGATTATTCAAACCAGTACAGGAACCATAAAGTAGACAAAAAAATAAAAACCTGTTCTAGTATTTTTGGCTTAAAGTTTTCTTAAACTTTGGAGACAATGAAAAGTCAGGTGACTTGGCTATTTCAGTTCCGTCTGACAGTCATGTTGCTTACTTTATTCTACTTTAAAGGTTCAAAGTAGTTGGGAGACAAATCATAAATTCACAGAGCTATAAGGAACCTCAGATAGTAATTAGCTTACTGTTTATTGCAAGTTTGCTTTGTTAAATGTTAACATCTCTGTTGTTACTCTTTCATGTCAGGATTCCTAACAAAACAGACTAGCTACAGACATTCAGTAGTTTACAGTAGAGCCTCGAGATGTCAAAGCATTGTTATTTTTGTAGAAATTAAAGTTCAAAGTAGGCAAGTTACTTTATGAAGGTCACAGAGCTAGCAAATGACACAGCTAGAATTCCAACTTATACCTTGTGTCTCCTAAATTTCATTATACCCATTACAGAATGTAGAAGCAAAATCTAATACCATTGCTTATTTTGTGGATAAATTTAAGAATCAGAAGGGATATTAAGTTAAACATTTCTGTATTGTCAGGATATGAAGCACAGCCAAGTGTTTACGATGATGATAATGAATAACATTGTTGTTATTATACTTTTATGGTAGGCTATCATGTAAGTCCACCCCCCCTCAGCTATATTGAAAGTTTGTAATAGGAAATACTTAGTATTTATATAAGATGATTTCTGACTTTAAGAACCATACATAAAATTAGATGGCAAGCCAGGTGGTGGTAGCAGACGGCTTTAATCCCAGCACTGGGGAGGCAGAGGCAGGCAGGATCTCTGTGAGTTTGAGGCCAGCTTTTTCTACAGAGACAGTTCCAAGACAGCCAGGGCTACATAATGAGACCCTGTCTCAAAAAAAAAATCATACATGCTTGGAGATGATGGTGGTGCACACCTTTAATCCCAGCACTCAAGAGCAGAGGCAGGTGGATTCTAAGTTTAAGGCCAGCCTGGTCTACAGAGAAAGTTACAGGACAGTCAGGGCTACACAGAGAAACCCTGTCTCGGAAAACAACAACAACAACAACAACAACAACAACAAATAAAAACCCAAACAAACAAAAAAGAAAAGAAACTTAAAAAAAGAAAAAGGAAAAAAAAAGAAAGAAAAAGTCAACTTAAGACTCTTAAGACTTCCTCTGTTGCTGTCACAATAACAATGCATGTGTATTGAGCTTTTAGGATGTGCTCTGTTCACCTTTGTTCTGCTTTATGTACAATTAAATTGTCTTCATGACACCTTCACAACTCAGGCAGTAATATTGTTTCTATTATGTATGCAAATAATAGGATGAGTGTAAACTGTTTTATCAAGAAAATAGTCAAGCTGTAAATTCAACCTGGCTCTGGAGCCTGCACTTTTAAGTCCTAGTGCTCATTGTTTCCCATTCCTACTGCTCTGTTATCCGTGGTAAATGAGCAACAACAAAGCAGAGAGGTAACACAGCAGATCTTAAATGCTGTGAAGCTCAACGAATTCTAACACTGAACGCCCATGAAATGAGAATTGAAAGTGACACTGTAAAATGCTTCCATATGTACTCTCGATCTTCCCGATAAAATAATATAAAGCTAATTGTTCATGGAGACTCATGATTAGCTTCCACGTTTTAAATGCAAAGGGCCTCACTGCTTTTAAAAAAGGATCAAGCTAAGGTGGTGATGATCTGTTGAAAGGAACACAAGAATATATAGGAACTGTGATGGTCAAGGCCTGTGGCACCCTTCCTGACTCTATGTGTTGAAGAGGGAATGGATTAGAAAGAAAGGCCGGGTAGCTAGGACAATAATTACAGAAGAGAGAGCTTAGGGCTGGTCACTATGGAAGAAATTATCATGTATCTTGATAATTTGTAATTGCTATTTTATGGCTAAAAGGGCCACTGAAAATATGTGTTGCTCTATTTCTGAGTAATATTCCTTAAAATATCACCCTAAATGTTCTAATGAACCAAGTACATTTTTTGTAAAGTTGCTCAGTTTAAAGACTTTATATAATTTAGTTTTTGTAAGAGAAAAGGAAATGTGATACATTCCTAACCAACACAGTTCCCAATAGACACTTACCTTTTTCCGCTGGACTCAAAACAGTCACTGTGGAGAAAAAAAGAAAATGGGTGTTAGAAGACAGGACAGAGGAGACAGATAAATATCAGTAACATTTTATGTGTTGTCTAGTTAATTTTTTCACAGTATTATGTTTTGAACAAGTTACATGATGGTTAGGGATAGGGGTTAGGGTTAGAATGATTAAATTTCATCCTATACTAGCTTATTTCTCTTAAATCTTTAGTAACTAAGAACTCACAGGCCGTTGATATGTTGATATGGGCCAGTGGTTAAAGGTGCTTGCTGCCAAGCCTGACAATCTAGGTTTGATCTCCAGGACCTATATGATGGTAGGAGAGAAAGAATTCCCACTCATGCCATGTCATGCATGAGCACAAATCTTCCACAGATGAAATGTAATACAATTTTGAAAAGAATCAACACTCATTTAACAAATATAGAAATAACCTTTTAAAAGACACAACAAATCAGATGATATAAGAGATAAATAACATGGTGTTATAAACTTAACTGATAAATTAGGAGGGTATTACAGATGTCCCTCAAGTGTATGATAAAGCTATATCCCAGTTGACCCACTGTTGAAACAACATTAAACTGAAAGTGCTGGGTTTGAGGTATAGGTCAATTGGTAGAATGTGTGCTTAGCTTCCTCTCATTTCCTAGCACCACATAAACCTGGGAATGGTGTTCCATGCCTGTATCTCAGAACTTGGGAGGTGGTAGGAGCTGGAGTTGTCTTTCAAGATCATGCTCAGCTATATAGTGAGTTCAAGGGAAAATAGAAAGAGAAAAAAGGAAAGAAAATTATTTTCATAATCTAAATTATGGAATCTCATAGTTTAGTGTACCTGACCTATTGTGCTGGGTAGTATTATGTCAGCTTGACAAAAGCTAGAGTCATCTGGGAAAGAGGAACTCTCAGTTAAGAAAATGACTCCATAAGAATGGGTTAGAGAGCAATGGTTCTCAGCATGTGGATCCCACCCCCTTTGGCAAACCTCTATCTCCAGAAATATTTACATTATGATTCATAACGTAGCAAAGCTAAAGTTATGAAATAGTAAAAAAATAATTTTATGGTTGGGGGTCACCACAGCATAAGGAACTGTACTAAAGGGCCGCATCATTAGGAAGGTTGAGAACCACTGATATAGGGCATTTTCTTAATTAGTGATTCATGGGAGGGCACAGCTCACTGTGGGTAGTGCCATCCCTGAGATGATGGTCTTAGCCCTGGGCTGGTGTTCCTGGTTGCTCTGTAAGAAAGCAGGGTGAGCAAAACAAAAGGAGCAAGCCAGTAAGCAGCACCCCTCCATGGCCCCTACATCAGCTCCTGCCTCCAGGTTCCAGCTTATCTTATTAATTATAAGATAAAATAAATCCTTTCGCCCATAAGTTGATTTTGGTATGGTATTTTATCACAGCAATAGAAACTCTAAGTAAGACATCTATCTTATACGTCCGTAGAATACTTAGGTTAACCTACCTCTAAACAAAGACCACCTAATAAAAAGCCTGTTTATAATAAAATGTTGACTACCTTATGATTCATTGAATACTGCACTGAAAGCAGTAAGCTTGGGACTAGATTCTAGTCTCCAGAGATTTTCCCACATACTGCATCTAGCTCCTCCAATCATCCCTTGTAGGTTTATCATGAGTTGTGTATTACTCGTGTTTAAAACACCATTGTAAAATGGTACCTACCTATCTGTCTTTATCATCACCATCTCTGTGTACTTGATTTTAAGGGAAGCAGAACTACAGTTTTAAATTTTATTTTGTCAGAACAGTCAAGAGTAAGGCAAATGGGGGAAAGCAGTGAGTGAGAATATATTTCAGGTGTGATTTCTTCAGTCTTTTCATTTGTTATACTTTTCCTTCTCTTTACAAGCAGACATGTGTGTGTTTTTTTATTATTATTATTTGAATGACCATTTGAATGGAACTTTTAAACAATGTCACATTTGGTCAGTATTAAAAATCTTGATTTCTTCTTTTTCTGTAATACACAAGTTTGTAGTGGTACAGAGACACTACAGAATCCTAATCAGCTGAAAAGAAAATTGAAGTCGTGACATTTGCAATCAAATGAATGAACTGGAGAATATTATTATACTGAGTAAGGTAACTCAGAAGTTGAGAGACAGACACTGCATGCTCTCTTTTCATTCTGGTTTCTACTTCTGAATCTTCAGAGTTGCATACAGAACTTGAGAAACAAGAAGTCAGGAAAATAGGAAAGGATTATTGAAGAAGGGAAGAGGAGTACTAGAGAGAGGGATAGCAGGGCACAGGTGCTATGAAGGGTGAATGGGGAAACGGGGGTGGGGGGGCTTAATTGAGCAGAAGGGTAATACAGAGGAAGAGGGAGGAAGAAGAAATAAAGAACACTAAGGGTATTTTTTAAAGCCATAGGGAAACACATTATTTTTTAAGCTTACTTAAAATACATTCTATGATACATATGTATATATTTTTTGTAATGGAATTACCCCATGTAGGAGTAATAATGCTTTCCCAGGAACCACAGCGAGTCTAACAAAAACCTCAGTGCCAGGCAAAGGACACCTCCCTTGGGACATCTCCCAAGAGATCCCTCAAGACAATATAGACCCTTTGTTTACTTCACACAACTTGAAGGTATGACCCCATTGCTGAAGATACCATACACTTTAGTTACAGTACTTAGAAGAATCAAGTTGGTACTGACTTGGAAGCCTCCTCTTTAATAGCTAGCTCTCATACTATAAGAAGGTGCTTTGCAAGCTGCCAATGGAGAATTATTAACAGTCTTGCCCAGCTTCTAAACCTGAGAACCACAACAATGACTGGACTTACAAGATATCCCAATGGTGCAAAAATAGCACTTATGTTTGAGGACTAAATGGACTTTTCTCTAAATAGACTTAAGGCCCATTCAGTAGGAGATAGCTCATTTCTGTTACTGTAAAACAGACAAGAACCTGTGACTTCAGAAGACACTACTATTTTCTAAATTAATGCAGCTTTGAACTGTATTCTAAATAGCTTCTTACTAGTATATGAGTGTATCTCTCCCCTCATCAAAAAAGCTTTTTTTTTCTCATCAGATGGGGGTTACTACAGAGATCCACAGCTGGTCAAAAGGCAGAGAACATCTCACTGCTGAATGCTCACCCCCCCCCCCCAACTGGGATATCTACAACACAATCTCCATATGCAAGTTGGCTCTAGGAACTTTGCATTAGAGGAGAAAGATTTTAAGAGCCTGAGGATCAGAACAACTGCTGTGAGTGAGTGTCTTCCTGACATGACTGGAGTGCTGCACCCATATTCTCTCTGCATGGTTGCCTATAAGTTTCACCACTTGACATGCTGACATGGAAGTGTCCATAGAAGAAAATTTCACAATGCCCTACACTTAGAAGAAGAGTTGAAAAGCTGCTAAAAGAGGGGGGATTATTTTTCTCCAGGGATGAGCCTCCTGATAGATTTCCCAATTCTAACTGGTCAGTCCAAACACATATACATTTACATGCAGGGAATACTAATTGGGCTCATTAAGGTTTGTGTGTGTGTGTTGAGAGTGTGGGAAGGGTACAGAGGGGGAGATGAAGGAGCAGAGGGAGAGGTAAAAATGATGTAAATATAGTGCACTTGTATATGAAATTCTCAAAAACGGTTAAAATTAAAATAAAGTCAATGAATGAAAGTGGTACATGCTCTGAAGTATATTAAAAAAAGTGTTGATGGGACAATGTAGGATGTTATGATTTTTGTACATGCCATGATTGTGCTGATGACTCAAAACAGTGAACTAGGTTAATTACATCTCTTTGAAATGGAGTGAGTAGGAGTTAGAGATGGCTCAGTGGTCAGAGTGTTTGCTGTTTGTAGAAGACCTAGGTTCGGTTCTAAGCATTCATGTCACACAGCCTAACAGCTGCCTGTTACATCAGTTCCAGGGCATTCAACACTTAGCGTTCATGGCCACATGCACACATATGTGTATGAGTACACACACACACACACACACACACACACACCTTAAAAAGTAAAACTTCCTGGGTATATACCCAAAAGATGCTCCAACATATATAACAAGGACACATGCTCCACTATGTTCATAGCAGCCTTATTCATAATAGCCAGAAGCTGGAAAGTACCCAGATGTCCCTCAACAGAGGAATGGATACAGAAAATGTGGTACCTTTACACAATGGAGTACTACTCAGCTATTAAAAACAATGACTTCATGAAATTCACATCCTGAGTGAGGTAACCCAGACACAAAAGAACACACATAGTACAAACTCTCTGATAAGTGGATATTAGCCCAAAAGCTCAAAATACCCAAGATACAATTCACAGACCACATGAAGCTCAGGAAGAAGAAAAACCAAACTGTGGATGCTTCAGTCCTTCTTAGAAGGGGGAACAAAATACTCAAGGGAGGAAATACAGTGATGAAGTGTGGAGTAGACATTGAAGGAAAGGCCATACAGAGACTGCCCCACCTGGCGATCCATCCCATATACAGTCACCAAACCCAGACACTATTGTGGATGCCAGGAAGTGGTTGCTGACAGGACCCTGATATAGCTGTCTCCTGAGAGGCTCTGCCAGAGCCTGACAAACACAGAGGCAGATGCTCGCAGCCAACCATTGGACTCAGCTCTGGGTCCCCAATGGAGGAGCTAGAGAAAGGACTGAAGGAGTTGAAGGAGTTTGCAACCCCATAAGAAGAACAACAATATCAACCAACCAGATCCCCCACCCCAGAGCTCCCAGGGTCTAAACCACAAACCAAGGAGTACACATGGAGGGACTCGTGGCTCCAGTTACATATGTAGCAGAGGATGGCCTTGTAAGGCATCAATGGGAGGAGAGGCCCTTGATCCTGTGAAGGTTAGATGCCCCAGTGTAGTTGGGAATGCCAGGGCAGGAAGATTCGAGTGTGGGGGGGAGCACCCTCATAGAAGCAAGGGGAGGGGGAATGGGATAGGGGGGTTTCAGAGGGGAAATCAGGAAAGGGTAAAACATTTGACATGTAAATAAATAAAATATCCAGTAGAAAAAAATGCAAAAAAAAAAAAAGAGTAAAACTTAAACCATGAAGTGAGTAAAGCTGAGTTGCTTGGAGGCTAATCGTAATGAAGAGTAGCTGATTAACTGGTATTTAATAAATCAGGCTGAATGCTCTTGCTCTCACTCACTGTTCTTTTGTCTTGGCTTGGGTTGTTTTTGGTATTCAGGAATTGTTCCTTTTTTTCCCCTTCCTTCCTTTCTTCCTTCCTTCCTTCCTTCCTTCCTTCCTTCCTTCCTTCCTTCTGCCTGCCCTCCCTCCCTCCCTTCCTTTCTTTGATTGAGTATTTGGGCATCTCACATCATGTACCCCTATCACTCTCATGTCCCAGACTTCTCATGTCAGGCCTCCCTTCCCCTGTGAACACCCCCTCCCCCCCCCACACACACACAGAATAAAAAGCAAGTCATTTTGCGTTGTCCATATACTCACTGAAGCATGGTCAAATTCCTAGTGGCCAGCCCCCCAACGCACTGAGGGAGGATGTCTTTTTCTGCCTGCATGTGCACCAGAAGCCATCAGCTGAGAAGTGTCTCCTAGTGGCCAGTGAGGGGCAGGGTCAGTTTTTCCACTCACTGACATTAATGTGACTTCAAGAGGCTGCCACCGACTTAGAGTGGGTTTTGGTGGTAACAGGCCTTGCAGACAGAAACACTGACCTACTCCTGGCTCTCAGCAGCTGCACAGGCCTCAACATGGCCTCAGGTGGACATGTCATTCATATGAGGAGGGCCCTAAGAGGCAGCAAAGTGCAAGGACATCACCAAATCATCAGTCAGTGACAAAGACTGCATATGCCCACATTTATCTCAGGCTTCATTGGGTCCTGGGGCACCAGCTTGGACCAACAGACACCAACATGCTTTCCGGTGGCTTCAAGGACCATGGTGGTCCTTTGAGGAGGTACAGTCCAGGGAATCAACCTTTCTTCATGTCAAGCTTCCATCACTGCCAAGAGCCAAGGGGGAGTCCCTTAGCTGGGTGGCAGGTTCAGGGGCTGAGTCTGTGTTTGCATAAGCTCCAGGCTGTTGTACATCATCAGGCAGACCCTACTGGGTGATGACAATATGTCCACCTCAGGCTTCTCTTTCACCTGTTACTGCCTGTACTGGCTGGTTTTGTGTGTCAACTTGACACAGGCTGGAGTTATCACAAAGAAAGGAGCTTCAGTTGGGGAAATGCCTCCATGAGATCCAGCTGTGGGGCATTTTCTCAATTAGTGATCAAGGGGAAAAGGCCCCTTGTGAGTGGGACCATCTCTAGGCTGGTAGTCTTGGGGGTCTATAAGAAAGCAGGCTGAGCCCTTCCGCTCGACTCGGGACTCGAGCCCCGGGCTACCTTGCCAGCAGAGTCTTTCCCAACACCCGCAAGGGCCCACACGGGACTCCCCACGGGACCCTAAGACCTCTGGTGAGTGGAACACAGCGCCTGCCCCAATCCAATCGCGCGGAACCTGAGACTGCAGTACATAGGGAAGCAGGCTACCCGGGCCTGATCTGGGGCACAAGTACCTTCCGCTCGACTCGAGCCCCGGGCTACCTTGCCAGCAGAGTCTTTCCCAACACCCGCAAGGGCCCACACGGGACTCCCCACAGGACCCTAAGACCTCTGGTGAGTGGAACACAGCGCCTACCCCAATCCAATCGCTCGGAACCTGAGACTGCGGTACATAGGGAAGCAGGCTACCCGGGCTTGATCTGGGGCACAAACCCCTTCCACTCCACTCGAGCCCCGGGCTACCTTGCCAGCTGAGTCCCCTGACACCCGCAAGGGCCCACACAGGATTCCACACGTGATCCTAAGACCTCTAGTGAGTGGAACACAACTTCTGCCAGGAGTCTGGTTCGAACACCAGATATCTGGGTACCTGCCTTGCAAGAAGAGAGCTTGCCTGCAGAGAATACTCTGCCCACTGAAACTAAGGAGAGTGCTACCCTCCAGGTCTGCTCATAGAGGCTAACAGAGTCACCTGAAGAACAAGCTCTTAACAGTGACAACTAAAACAGCTAGCTTCAGAGATTACCAGATGGCGAAAGGCAAACGTAAGAATCCTACTAACAGAAATCAAGACCACTCACCATCATCAGAACGCAGCACTCCCACCCCACCTAGTCCTGGGCACGCCAACACAACCGAAAATCTAGACCCAGATTTAAAAACATTTCTCATGATGATGATAGAGGACATCAAGAAGGACTTTCATAAGTCACTTAAAGAATTACAGGAGAGCACTGCTAAAGAGTTACAGGCCCTTAAAGAAAAGCAGGAAAACACAGCCAAACAGGTAGAAATCATTAAAGAAAAACAGGAAAACACATCCAAACAGGTGATGGAAATGAACAAAACCATACTAGAACTAAAAGGGGAAGTAGACACAATAAAGAAAACCCAAAGCGAGGCAACGCTGGAGATAGAAACCCTAGGAAAGAGATCTGGAACTATAGATGCGAGCATCAGCAACAGAATACAAGAAATGGAAGAGAGAATCTCAGGTGCAGAAGATTCCATAGAGAACATCGACACAACAGTCAAAGAAAATACAAAATGCAAAAGGATCCTAACTCAAAACATCCAGGTAATCCAGGACACAATGAGAAGACCAAACCTACGGATAATAGGAATTGATGAGAATGAAGATTTTCAACTTAAAGGGCCAGCTAATATCTTCAACAAAATAATAGAAGAAAACTTCCCAAACATAAAAAAAGAGATGCCCATGATCATACAAGAAGCCTACAGAACTCCAAATAGACTGGACCAGAAAAGAAATTCCTCCCGACACATAAAAATCAGAACAACAAATGCACTAAATAAAGATAGAATATTAAAAGCAGTAAGGGAGAAAGGTCAAGTAACATATAAAGGAAGGCCTATCAGAATTATACCAGACTTTTCACCAGAGACTATGAAAGCCAGAAGAGCCTGGACAGATGTTATACAGACACTAAGAGAACACAAATGCCAGCCCAGGCTACTATACCCGGCCAAACTCTCAATTACCACAGATGGAGAAACCAAAGTATTCCACGACAAAAACAAATTCACACAATATCTTTCCACGAATCCAGCCCTTCAAAGGATAATAACAGAAAAGAAGCAATACAAGGACGGAAATCACGCCCTAGAACAACCAAGAAAGTAATCATTCAACAAACCAAAAAGAAGATAGCCACAAGAACAGAATGCCAACTCTAACAACAAAAATAAAAGGGAGCAACAATTACTTTTCCTTAATATCTCTTAATATCAATGGACTCAATTCCCCAATAAAAAGACATAGACTAACAGACTGGCTACACAAACAGGACCCAACATTCTGCTGCTTACAGGAAACCCATCTCAGGGAAAAAGACAGACACTACCTCAGAGTGAAAGGCTGGAAAACAATTTTCCAAGCAAATGGACTGAAGAAACAAGCTGGAGTAGTCATTTTAATATCGGATAAAATCGACTTCCAACCCAAAGTTATCAAAAAAGACAAGGAGGGACACTTCATACTCATCAAAGGTAAAATCCTCCAAGAGGAACTCTCAATTCTGAATATCTACGCACCAAATGCAAGGGCAGCCACATTCATTAGAGACACTTTAGTAAAGCTCAAAGCATACATTGCACCTCACACAATAATAGTGGGAGACTTCAACACACCACTTTCTTCAAAGGACAGATCGTGGAAACAGAAACTAAACAGGGACACAGTGAAACTAACAGAAGTTATGAAACAAATGGACCTGACAGATATCTACAGAACATTTTATCCTAAAACAAAAGGATATACCTTCTTCTCAGCACCTCACGGGACCTTCTCCAAAATTGACCATATAATTGGTCACAAAACAGGCCTCAATAGATACAAAAATATTGAAATTGTCCCATGTATCCTATCAGACCACCATGGCCTAAGACTGATCTTCAATAACAACATAAATAATGGAAAGCCAACATTCACGTGGAAACTGAATAACACTCTTCTCAATGATACCTTGGTCAAGGAAGGAATAAAGAAAGAAATTAAAGACTTTTTAGAGTTTAATGAAAATGAAGCCACAACGTACCCAAACCTATGGGACACAATGAAAGCATTTCTAAGAGGGAAACTCATAGCTCTGAGTGCCTCCAAGAAGAAACGGGAGACAGCACATACTAGCAGCTTGACAACACATCTAAAAGCCCTAGAAAAAAAGGAAGCAAATTCACCCAAGAGGAGTAGACGGCAGGAAACAATCAAACTCAGGGGTGAAATCAACCAAGTGGAAACAAGAAGAACTATTCAAAGAATTAACCAAACGAGGAGTTGGTTCTTTGAGAAAATCAACAAGATAGATAAACCCTTAGCTAGACTCACTAAAGGGCACAGGGACAAAATCCTAATTAACAAAATCAGAAATGAAAAGGGAGACATAACAACAGATCCTGAAGAAATCCAAAACACCATCAGATCCTTCTACAAAAGGCTATACTCAACAAAACTGGAAAACCTGGACGAAATGGACAAATTTCTGGACAGATACCAGGTACCAAAGTTGAATCAGGATCAAGTTGACCATCTAAACAGTCCCATATCACCTAAAGAAACAGAAGCAGTTATTAATAGTCTCCCAACCAAAAAAAGCCCAGGACCAGATGGGTTTAGTGCAGAGTTCTATCAGACCTTCAAAGAAGATCTAATTCCAATTCTGCACAAACTATTTCACAAAATAGAAGTAGAAGGTACTCTACCCAACTCATTTTATGAAGCCACTATTACTCTGATACCTAAACCACAGAAAGATCCAACAAAGATAGAGCACTTCAGACCAATTTCTCTTATGAATATCGATGTAAAAATCCTCAATAAAATTCTCGCTAACCGAATCCAAGAACACATTAAAGCAATCATCCATCCTGACCAAGTAGGTTTTATTCCAGGGATGCAGGGATGGTTTAATATACGAAAATCCATCAATGTAATCCATTATATAAACAAACTCAAAGACAAAAACCACATGATCATCTCGTTAGATGCAGAAAAAGCATTTGACAAGATTCAACACCCATTCATGATAAAAGTTCTGGAAATATCAGGAATTCAAGGCCCATACCTAAACATGATAAAAGCAATCTACAGCAAACCAGTAGCCAACATCAAAGTAAATGGAGAGAAGCTGGAAGCAATCCCACTAAAATCAGGGACTAGACAAGGCTGCCCACTTTCTCCCTACCTTTTCAACATAGTACTTGAAGTATTAGCCAGAGCAATTCGACAACAAAAGGAGATCAAGGGGATACAAATTGGAAAAGAGGAAGTCAAAATATCACTTTTTGCAGATGATATGATAGTATATATAAGTGACCCTAAAAATTCTACCAGAGAACTCCTAAACCTGATAAACAGCTTTGGTGAAGTAGCTGGATATAAAATAAACTCAAACAAGTCAATGGCCTTTCTCTATACAAAGAATAAACAGGCTGAGAAAGAAATTAGGGAAACAACACCCTTCTCAATAGTCACAAATAATATAAAATATCTTGGCGTGACTCTAACTAAGGAAGTGAAAGATCTGTATGATAAAAACTTCAAATCTCTGAAGAAAGAAATTAAGGAAGATCTCAGAAGATGGAAAGATCTCCCATGCTCATGGATTGGCAGGATCAACATTGTAAAAATGGCTATCTTGCCAAAAGCAATCTACAGATTCAATGCAATCCCCATCAAAATTCCAACTCAATTCTTCAACGAATTGGAAGGAGCAATTTGCAAATTTGTCTGGAATAACAAAAAACCTAGGATAGCAAAAAGTCTTCTCAAGGATAAAAGAACTTCTGGCGGAATCACCATGCCAGACCTAAAGCTTTACTACAGAGCAATTGTGATAAAAACTGCATGGTACTGGTATAGAGACAGACAAGTAGACCAATGGAATAGAATTGAAGACCCAGAAATGAACCCACACACCTATGGTCACTTGATCTTCGACAAGGGAGCTAAAACCATCCAGTGGAAGAAAGACAGCATTTTCAACAATTGGTGCTGGCACAACTGGTTGTTATCGTGTAGAAGAATGCGAATCGATCCATACTTATCTCCTTGTACTAAGGTCAAATCTAAGTGGATCAAGGAACTTCACATAAAACCAGAGACACTGAAACTTATAGAGGAGAAAGTGGGGAAAAGCCTTGAAGATATGGGCACAGGGGAAAAATTCCTGAACAGAACAGCAATGGCTTGTGCTGTAAGATCGAGAATTGACAAATGGGACCTAATGAAACTCCAAAGTTTCTGCAAGGCAAAAGACACCGTCAATAAGACAAAAAGACCACCAACAGATTGGGAAAGGATCTTTACCTATCCTAAATCAGATAGGGGACTAATATCCAACATATATAAAGAACTCAAGAAGGTGGACTTCAGAAAATCAAATAACCCCATTAAAAAATGGGGCTCAGAACTGAACAAAGAATTCTCACCTGAGGAATACCGAATGGCAGAGAAGCACTTGAAAAAATGTTCAACATCCTTAATCATCAGGGAAATGCAAATCAAACCAACCCTGAGATTCCACCTCACACCAGTCAGAATGGCTAAGATCAAAAATTCAGGTGACAGCAGATGCTGGCGTGGATGTGGAGAAAGAGGAACACTCCTCCACTGCTGGTGGGATTGCAAACTGATACAACCACTCTGGAAATCAGTCTGGCGGTTCCTCAGAAAATTGGACATAGTACTACCGGAGGATCCAGCAATACCTCTCCTGGGCATATATCCAGAAGATGCCCCAACAGGTAAGAAGGACACATGCTCCACTATGTTCATAGCAGCCTTATTTATAATAGCCAGAAGCTGGAAAGAACCTAGATGCCCCTCAACAGAGGAATGGATACAGAAAATGTGGTACATCTACACAATGGAGTACTACTCAGCTATTAAAAAGAATGAATTTATGAAATTCCTAGCCAAATGGATGGACCTGGAGGGCATCATCCTGAGTGAGGTAACACATTCACAAAGAAACTCACACAATATGTATTCACTGATAAGTGGATATTAGCCCCAAACCTAGGATACCCAAGATATAAGATATAATTTGCTAAACACATGAAACTCAAGAAGAATGAAGACTGAAGTGTGGACACTATGCCCCTCCTTAGATTTGGGAACAAAACACCCATGGAAGGAGTTACAGAAACAAAGTATGGAGCTGAGATGAAAGGATGGACCATGTAGAGACTGCCATATCCAGGGATCCACCCCATAATCAGCATCCAAACGCTGACACCATTGCATACACTAGCAAGATTTTATTGAAAGGACCCAGATGTAGCTGTCTCTTGTGAGACTATGCCGGGGCCTAGCAAACACAGAAGTAGATGCTCACAGTCAGCTAATGGATGGATCATAGGGCTCCCAATGGAGGAGCTAGAGAAAGTAGCCAAGGAGCTAAAGGGATCTGCAACCCTATAGGTGGAACAACATTATGAACTAACCAGTACCCCGGAGCTCTTGACTCTAGCTGCATATATATCAAAAGATGGCCTAGTCGGCCATCACTGGAAAGAGAGGCCCATTGGACTTGCAAACTTTGTATGCCCCAGTACAGGGGAACACCAGGGCCAAAAGGGGGGAGTGGGTGGGCAGGGGAGAGGGGGTGGGTGGATATGGGGGACTTTTGGTATAGCATTGGAAATGTAAATGAGTTAAATACCTAATAAAAAATGGAAAAAAAAAAAAAAGAAAGCAGGCTGAGCAAGCCAGGGGAAGCAAGCCAGTAAAGAACATCTCTCCATGGCCTCTGCATCAGCTCCTGCTTCCTGACCTGCTTGAGTTCCAGTCCTGACTTCCTTTGGTGATGAACAGCAATGTGGAAGAGTAAGCTGAATAAACCCTTTCCTCCCTAAGTGCTTCTTGGTCATGATGTTTGTGCAGGAATAGAAACCATGACTAAGACACTGCTTCTCTCCATAGCACATACACTGCTCTGTTTTTCTAACTTTCAAACTTCTCCATCATATGTTTGTTTATTGTAGTGGCAACCCTGTGGCCCAGGCCCTGAGGCTAGGGCAGAGCTTACTTACTTATTTTTAAAGTGAAAGTCATTAAGTTGCACATAATAGTGAGGCCATTTAATGATTAGTACACGTATATGTTATGTAATGTTTAAGTCCAGGTAGACTTATTTATGAATTCTTTGTGCACAATTACTTTTAAGTTAATTGTTATGGGTGAGAGAAGATCACTTGTCAGTACTGGAATGAGACAATGTTTACACAGAAGAATTAGTGAGAACAGTGAGATTGCCGGATGGAGTACCACCAGCTTTA
This sequence comes from Mus musculus, assembly GCF_000001635.26. NCBI lineage: Eukaryota > Metazoa > Chordata > Mammalia > Rodentia > Muridae > Mus > Mus musculus. The sequence goes on from NC_000086.7 coordinate 104,645,956, forward strand.
AGACTCTTAATAAGTAACAAGATTAAATTATACAATCCACATGTAGAAGACAGTCAATGGCCGACACAAAATGAACTCAATAGCATCTTATTGTTCCTTTGCTTGTATGTTTTCCAATTTTGTGTTTTTTGAATGGGTTTTGGCACGTGTGTGTGTGTGTGTGTGTGTGTGTGTGTGTGTGTATGTTTGTGTTTCTTTTTTCTTTCAGTTTTTCATTTTTGTTTGTTTGTAGGTTTTTTTTTGTTTGTTTGCCTGCTTTCAAAAGAGAAAGAAAGGGTGTGGAAGGGGAGGGGTGGAGATGCAAAAAGTTTCTGGAAGAAAGTGAGGAAGGGGAACCTGTGACCTGAACATATTGTTTGACAAAAACTCAATAAAAAGAAACTTGCTTCAAAAATGTCATATGAAAAATAATATAAAATATCTTATTAATAATTTTATATGGATATGCTGAAGTGAAAATATTTTCATATATTGAATTCAATAAATCACTAAAATTATTTTACTTAGTACTTTTTAGCTTTTTCCCCCTACCTAAAATTTAATTACAATATTTCTGTTTGACAGCCAAGACCTGGAGTTTCTTCCATGTTCTTGCTATACTACATTTGTTGATTATCTCATTAAGCCCCACATAATCCAGCTTTCTACATTTGTCTTCGTGTCTAGTTACAAAGAATCTGAAAATATGCAAGAGAAATGAGTATCAAAAGCTATTCAGTGGTAACTCCAATCTTTTAATTCCCCAGCAGTAAACTCAAATCTGAAGAAACAGCAGTTACCTATGTACCCACATTATTCTATAAGCATAGATGGCAAATTTGCCATTGAATTGACCAACTGTCCATTTACTCAAGAGATTCCTGATAAAAGATTCATTGTGCAAAAGTTTTAGATGACTCTTAAGAAATTTTCATTCCAAATATGACTGGGATATTTTAGTATCTTACTTTAATAATACAAAAAGACAATTTTAAAAATAAAGAAAAATCAAAACTATAAAAATAAGTGTCATGATCTTTTAAAATGTGGTATTTTTCCTTCAGAAGTTTGGAAGAAACTATTTTCCTTTAGACTGACTAGCTCTTTACAGAATTTCATGTGTAGAAATGCTTTTAAAATAAAGTTCACTGTCACTCATGTGTGAATGCCTTCTCTTCTACCACATTTTGAAATGTTTGTAGTACAGAGCTCGCTCTGCATCTTCCCTAGGCTGGTGGCCATTGTCACCTTGCTGCTGTTACTCATCCTCTCTATCTTCTTCATCATCATTATTACTAAACTGTGTTAATCTGCATCTTCTTGTCCATAATCTACTTCTGTATCCTGCATGTGGTTCATGTAAACTAATCTCAGTACAAGGTATGAGTCCTTCACTTACTTAACTCTGGCTAAGCTCCATCTGGAGAGCTCTGTTCTCAATCATCCTTCTGTATACACATTCTCTCATTCTAGTACAGACAAGTAATCCTCTCTCACCCATAGACTTGGGTCTTTTCAATGCCTGTCCAAGAGAAGTTGACAAAGCAAACCCGTGGTGGGATGAGGATATTAAGTGCTACCATATGCATCACAGAACTGAAAAGGACATGCAGACATTCAAAATGCTATGCCTGTTCTAAGAAGCCCTGAAATACTTCACATTTTTACTTCTAGTTGACCTTTAGAAATTGAAAAACAGGAAGAGAGGGCTTAGGTACAGTTGTAAACAGCCTAGTTAATGATGATTAGAGGAAATTCCAACACAAAAGTCAATCTACAAAGACTGGACAGTATAGTTTAAAATATATATATATATATGTATATATATATATATACATATATATATATATATATATATATATATATATATATATATATTACCGAAGGTACCCATAAAATCTCTGCTTAACTATTATGTCAAGGTTACAAGGTCCTTGTACACAGAGTTAAGCACTAGGGAAAACAGGAAAAAAAGATGTTCACCTGTTTCCTACCCAGAATGCTGGGAAAGGATGTAGTTTATGACCTGGCAATCTTTTGCTATCTGTAGGGCTTCACCCACATCCCTTAGACATATATATGTAAACATAAAGTAGAATGAGGACAATGGGAGAAGATAATTAAGTCTAAAGGGAGCAGGGATGGGGCTAACAAGAGAATGTGAAGCATATATGTGACATGAAAGTACAAGGAGGGACTATTTGGGGAAGTAAATGGACCAGCAAGAGTAAGAGAACAGGAATAGTGGAGGGTGGTCAAGGGCAAAAGTAATACAGTACAACAATGAGTACTTGTGAAAATGTCACAACAAAACATACTTCTTTGATTACTAAAATTTTAATAAGATGACATATAAAGAATGAAAACCTCCAGAATGAGAAAAGAGATTAAAATACCAATAGAAAGTTTTCTAACAAAGAAAAGCATGGGATAGGACAGATTTACCACCAAATTCTGCTTGATCTTTACACATGAACTATCAATGATTAGCATTGATGCTCAAACTATTCCATAAAATAGAAAAGGGAGAAACACTACCAATCTCAATCTCTTTCTGTGAAGCCAGTATTACCTTAGTAACAAGACTAGATATTCTCTGAGTCTTTCACTCTTTCTGTGGTGGTATGAATAGATATGGCTCCCATAGACCCATGTGTTGGAATGCTTGGCCCATAGGGATTGGCACTATTAGGAAGTGTGGCTTCATTGGAGCTGGTGTGGCCTTGTTGGATTGAGTAGGGGTGGGCTTTGAAGTCTCATACAAGCTCAAGCTATACCCAATGGGATAGACTCTTTCTGCGCCTTCAGTTCCAGATGCAAAATTCTCAACTCATTTTCCAGTGCCTTATCTACCTAGATGTTGCCATGTTTCCCACCATGATGATAATGGATCAAACCTCTGAAACTTAATCCAGCTCCAATTAAATGTTTTACTTTATCACAGTTGCCTTGGTGTCGGCTAACAGCAATAAAACCCCAACTAGGACTCTCTCTCCCTCCCTCCCTCCCTCCCTCCCTCCCTCCCTCCCTCCCTCTCCCTCTCCCTCTCTCTCTCTCTCTCTCTCTCTCTCACACACACACACACACAAACATATATGTGTATATAAATATTGAATTTACCTAATGAACATATATGCAAAAAATCTTAATAGAATAAAAGGATTGTGTAATACATGTAAAACAATTAAAGTAATATAGCACATAAATACAGTCAGGGACACAAATAACATAATTGTATCAATAGATAATGGAAAGACCTTTCACAAATTCAGTGTCCTGCACGAGAGCCTCTGAAGAAACTATGAATAGAAAGAATATGCTTCAGTATAATAGAGGCTATATACAACAAACCTATAGCCAATGTAATACTAAATGAGGGAAATTTGAAAGTGTTTCTTTTTAAATGAGAAAAGAATATCTATTTTCTCTACACTTACTTAATATTGTTCCTGAATTCCTACAAAATAAAGCAAAAGAAAGAGTAAAAATGATACAAATAGGAAAGAAGGCAAATTATGTGTTTGATGATCCAGGGTAGGGGAATGCTAGGGGGCTAAGGAAGGAATGGGTAGGCGGGTGGGGAGCACCCTTATAGAGGCAGGGAGAAGGGGAGGGGAGAGGGGGTTTGTGGAGGGGAAACTAAGAAGGGAGATAACATTTGAAATGTAAATAAATAAAATAACCAATAAAAAAATGAAAAAAAAACTTCACTAGAAAACTCATACATGTTACTTAGAACAAAGTAACAGTACTTAAAGTCAACAACATATATAGACTGTAGCTGTTATCTCTGTCTCTGTGTGTGTATGTGTGTATGTGTTTATGCATGTGTGTGAAAGACAGTGGTAAACTTCAGATGTTATCACTCACCTTGCCTGTTTCCTTTTTGTTTTTATTTTAGTCAAGGCCTTCTTGTTGCCCCCCTTTTTTATTAGATATTTTCTTTATTTACATTTCAAATGCTATCCCGAAAGTTTTCTATACCCTCCCCCTGCCGTGCTCCCCTACCCACCCACTCCCAATTCTTGGCCCTGGCATTCCCCTGTACTGGGGCATATAAAGTTTGCAAGACCAAGGGGCCTCTCTTCCCAATGATGGCCGACTAGGCCATCTTCTGCTACATATGCAGCTAGTGACACGAGCTCTGGAAGTACTGATTAGTTCATACTGTTGTTCCACCTATAGGGTTGTAGACCCCTTCAGCTCCTTGGGTACTTTCTCTAGCTCCTCCATTGGGGGCTCTGTGTTCCATCCTATAGATGACTGTGAGCATCCACTTCTGTATTTGCCAGGCACTGGCATAGCCTCACAAGAGATAGCTATATCAGGGTCCTATCAGCAAAATCTTGCTGGCAACTGCAATAGTGTCTGGGTTTGGTGGCTGATTATGGGATGGATCCCTGGATGGGGTAGTCTCTGGATGGTCCATCCTTTCGCCTTAGCTCCAAACTTTGTCTCTGTAACTCCTTCCATGGGTGTTTTGTTCCCTATTCTAAGGAGGAATGAAGCATCCACACTTTGTCTTCATTCTTCTTGATTTTCTTGTGTTTTGCAAATTGTATCTTGAGTATTCTAAGTTTCTGGGCTAATATCCACTTATCAGTGAGTACATATCAAGTGACTTCTTTTGTGATTGGGTTACCTCACTAATTTACACAATGGAGTACTACCCAGCTATTAAAAACAATGAATTTATTAAATTTTTGGGCAAATGGATGTATCTTCTTGCTGCCCTTGAGTTCACTGAGGACTAGAATAGCTGGTCAGTGAGCCACCAAGGACCTGCCTGTCTCTATGTTTCCAACAGTGAGAATACAAATGTATCACTCAGTTCAGATTTCTTTATGTGGATTATGAAGTTTTTGCAGCCAGAACTTTACCAAAAGAAATACCTCCCCAGTCCATCAGCAGCTCTTCTGTAGTGAAATTAAGATGGTAAGAAGGAAATAGATTCCATTCACAACAGCTTCAAAATATAAAATACTTAGGAATGAACTAACCATACAAAAAGACCTCTATAGCTTCCTGTTTGCATCTGCCCCCAGGAGCAGATTCTGTGCTCCAGCCCTTCCTGCCCCACTCACACCCAGGCTCAGAAGACACGGGACCTCCCACCCTGCTGGAGACCTACCCTCCTTCCAGCTCACACCTACTCTTTGGAGCCTGTCCTTGCTCAAGCTCCCTTCCCCACTCAGTCCAAACCAAAGACAGTGTGAATCCAAGGAGTTCTGATACAGCCAAGCTCACAGATCAGGCTCTAGAGATCCAATCCCATACCAACACACAGTCTGACCTAAGGATGCCCAACATAACCAAGTTCACAGGAGGCACAGGCTCCAGTCAGAGACAGCATGGTCATTTAACACCAGAGGTAACAAGATGGTGAGAGGCAAGGGCAAGAACATAAGCAACAGAAATCAACGCCATCTGGCACTATTAGAACCCAGTTCTCCCATCACAGCAAGGTCTGGATACTCTAACACACCTGAAAAGCAAGGTTTAGATAAAAAAAAAATCCCATCTCAAGAAGATGATAGAGGACTTAAAGAAGGACATAAACGACTCCCTTAAAGAAACACAGGAGAACACAGGGAAACAGGTAGAAGCCCTTAAAGAGGAAACACATAAATAAATCCCTTAAAGGAATACAGAAAAAGAAATTAAACAGGCAAAGGAATTGAACAAAACCATCCAGGATCTAAAGTGGAACTAGAAACAATAAAGAACTCACAAAGGGAGACATCCCTGGAGATAGAAAACCTAGGAAAGATATCAGGAGTTATAGATGCAAACATCACCAACAGAATACAAGAGACAGAAGAGAGAATCTCAGGTGCAGGAGATACCATAGAAAACATTGACACAACAGTCAAAGAAAATGCAAAAAGCTCCTAACCCCAAACTTCCAATAAATCCAGGACACAATGAGAAGACCAAACATAAGGGTAGTAGATGTAGAAGAGAGCAAAGATTCACAACTCAAAGGGCCAGTAAATATCTTCAACAAAATTATAGAAGAAAACTTCCCTAATGTAAAGAAAGAGATACCTGTGAACATACAAGAAGCCTCCAGAACCCCAAATTGATTGGACCAGAAAAGAAATTCCTCCTGTCAAATAATAATTAAAACACCAAATGTACAGAACAAAGAAAAAATATTAAGATCTGTAAAGGAAAAAGGTTAAGTAACATATAAAGGCAGACCTATCAAAATTACACCAGACTTCTCCAAAGAGACTCAAAAAGCCAGAAGATCTTAGGCAGATGTCATACAGACCCTAAGAGGACACAAATGCCAGCCCAGTCTACTATATCCAGCAAAACTCTCAATTACCATAGATGCTCCAGGACAAAAATCAAATTTAAACAGTATCTTTCCACTAATCCAGCCCTACCAAGGATAATGGAAGGAAAACTCCAATACAAGGAGGATTTCTACAATCAAGAAAATCAAGAAATTAATCTCACAACAAACACAAAAGAAGAACCACATAAACATAATTTCACGTCTAACAACAAAAAGAACAGAAAGCAAAAATCATCGATCCTCAATATCTCTCAACATTAATGGACTGAATTCCTCAATAAAAAGACATAGACTATAGACAAAAAGACTGGATATGTAAACAGGACCCAGCATTTTGCTGCATACTGGATATACACCTCAGTAACAAAGACAGACACTAACTTAGAGTAAGAGGCTGGAAAAATATTTCCAAGGAAATGGTCCCAAGAAAGAAGGTGGAGTAGCCATTCTAATATGGAATAAAACAGACTTTCAACCAAAAATTACCAAAAAAATATATGGGGAAAGACATTTCATATTTATCAATGGAAAAATCCACCAAGATGAACTCTCAGTTCTGAACATCTATGCCACAAATGCAAGGGCACCCACATTTGTAAAAGAAACATTACTAAATCTGAAAGCACACATCACACCCCACACAATAATAGTGGGAGACTTCAATACCCCACTTTCACCAATGGACAGATCATGTAAACAGAAACTAAACAGAGAGAAACAGAGGGAAACTAACAGAGGTTTATGAAACAAATGAATTTAACAGCTATCTACAGAACATTTCACCCCAAAACAAAAAGAGTATAACTTCTCAGGACCTCATTTTACCTTCTCTAAAACTGGCCATATAATTGGACACAAAAAACCCTCAACAGATACAAGAAGATTAAAGTAATCCCCATGTCAGACGACCACAGAATAACACAGCACAACAACACAAACAACAGATCACCCACATACACATGGAAGCTGAACAACTCTCTACTCAATGATAACATGGTCAGGGAAGAGATAAAGAAAGAAATTAAAGATGCTTTAGAATTTAATGAAAGTGAAGGCACAATATACCCAAACTTATGGGACACAATGAAAGCAGTGCTATGAGGAAAACTCATAGTTCTGAGTGCCAAAAAAACAAACAAACAAACAAACAAAAAACAAACAAAAACTAGAGCGAGCATACAGCATACACTAGCAGTTTGACAGCACACCTAAAAGCTCTAGAACAAAAGGAAGCAAATACACCCAGGAGGAGTAGACAGCAGGAAATAATCAAACTCAGGGCTGAAATCAGCCAAGCAGAAACAAAGAGAACTATTCAAAGAATCAACCAAACCAGGATCTGGTTCTTCAAGAAAATCAACAAGACTGATAAACTCTTAGCCAAATTAATTACAGGGCACAGAGAAAGTATCCAAATTAACAAAATCAGAAATGAAAAGGGAGACATAACAACAGAAACTGAGAAAATTTAAAAAAATCATGAGGTCCTACTACAAAAGTCTATACTCAGCAAAACTGGAAAATCTAGATGAAATGGATGATTTACTTAACAGATATCAGGTACCAAAGATAAATCAGGATCAGATAAACCACCTAAACAGTCTCATAGCCCCTCAGGAAATAGAAGCAGTCCAAGTCTCTCGACCAAGAAAAGCCCAGGGCCAGATGGTTTTAGTGCAGAATTCTATCAGGACGTCAAATTAGACCTAATAACATACTTTTCAAACTATTCCACAAAATAGAAATAGAGGAACACTACCCAATTCGTTCTAAAAGGTCACAACTATACTATATTTAAACCACACAAATATCCAACACAGAAAAATAACTTCAGACCAATTTCACTTATGAATATCAATGAAAAACTACTCAATAAAATTCTCTCAAACTGAATCCAGGAAGACATCGAAACAATCATTCATCATGATCAAGTAGGCTTCATCCCAGAGATGCAAGGTTGGTTCAATACACGAAAATCCATCAAAGTAATCCACTATATATACAAACTCAAAGAAAAAAATCACCTGATCATCCCCTTAGATGGAGTAAATGCATTTGACAAAATACAACACACATTCATGACAAAAGTCTTGGTGAGATCAGGAATTCAAGGCCCATACCTAAACATAATGAAAGCAATATACAGCAAACCAGTAGCCAACATCAAACTAAATAGAGAGATACTTGAAGCAATCCCACTAAAATCAGGGACTAGACAAGGCTGCCCACTCTCTCCCTATATATTCAATATAGTACTTGAAGTTCTAGTCAGAGCAATTAGACAACAAAAGGAGGTCAAAGAAATATAAATTGGAAAGGAAGAAGTCAAGATAACACTATTTGTGGATGATATGATAGTATATATAAGTGACCCCAAAAATTCCACCAGAGAATTCCTACAGCTGATAAACAACTTGCAAAGTATCTGGATATAGAATTAACTCAAAGAAATAAGTATCTTTCTTCCACTCAAAGGATAAATGGGCTGAGAAAGAAATTAGGAACACGACACCCTTAACAGTAGTAACAAATAATATAAAATATCTTGGTGTGACTCTAACCAAGCAAGTGAAAGATCTGTATGACAAGAACTTTAAGTTTCTGAAGAAAGAAATCTAAGACATCTGAAGATGGAAAGCTCTCATGCTTGTGGATTGGCAGGATTAATATAGTAAAAATGGCCATCTTACTGAAAGCAATCTATAGAGTCAATGCAATCCCCATTAAAATTCCAACTCAATTCTTCACAGAGATAGAAAGAGCAATTCTTGAATTCATATGGAATAACAAAAAAAAAAACAGGATAGCAAAAACTATTGTCAACAATAAAAGAATTTCTACAAGAATTACCATCTCTGACCTCAAACTGTACTACCAAATAATAATGAGAAAAAAAAACACATGTTATTGGTACAGAGACAGATAGGTAGATCAGTGGAATAGAATTGAAGACCCAAAAATTAAACACAGGTATGGTCACCTGATCTTTGACAAAGAAGCCAAAAACCATCCAGTGGAAAAAAATGACAGCATTTTCAACAAATGGTGCTGGTTCAACAGGTGGTCAACATGTAGAACAATGCAAATTGATCCATTCTTATTTTCTTGTACAAAGCTCACCTCCACATAAAACCAGATACACTGAGACTAATAGAAGAGAGAGTGGGAAAGAGCCTCGAACTCTTCATCAAAGGGGAAAATTTCCTGAACAGAACACCAATGGCTCAGGCTCTAAGACCAACAATTGACAAATGGGACCTCATAAATTGAAAAGCTTCTGTAAGGCAAAGGACACTGTCAATAGTACAAAATGGCAATGTACAGATTGGGACAAGAGCTTTACCAACCCTATGTCTGATAGAGGGCTAATATCCAAAATATACAAAGAACTCAAGAAGTTAGACTCCAGAGAACAAAATAACCCTATTTAAAATGGAATAGAGGGCTAAACAAAGAAATCTCAACTGAGGAATCTTGAATGGCCCAGAATCACTTAAAGAAATGTTTAAAGTCCTTTGTCATCAGATAAATGCAAATCAAAAGGACCCCGAGATTCTACCTCATACCAGTCAGAATGGCTAAGATAAAAAACTCAGGGGATAGCAAATGCTAGCAAGGATGTGGAGTAAGAGGACACATTCTCTACCATGTTTATAGCAGTCTGATTCATAATAGCCAGAAGCTAGAAACAACCCAGATGCCCCTCAACAGAAGAATGGATACAGAAAATTTGGTACATTTACACAATGGAGTACTACTAACCTATTAAAAACGATGACTTCATGAAACTCTTAGGCAAATGTATGGAACAAGAAAATATCATCCTGAGTGAGGTAACTCAGACAAAAAAGAACACACATGGTATGTACTCACTGATAAGTGGATATTAGCCCAAAAGCTCAGAATACCCACAATACAAATCACAGACCATAAAAAGCTTAAGAAGGAGGAAGACCAAGGTGTGGATGCTTCAATCCTACTTAGAAGGGAGAACAAAATTATCACAGCAAGTAGAGGTAGGGACCTCGGAGGGAGAGAGGATGGGGATGGGAAAGGGGGCAGATTCATTATGGGAAGAGACAGGACAGAAGTACTGAGGGTCAGGAAAATGAACAGAGAGGTGTGTAGCAATGGGGGATGGGGAACTGGTGGTAGCCACTAGAAAATCCTAGATGCTAGGAAAGCAAGAGCCTCCCAGGACCCAATTGGGCTGATATTAGCCAAAATACCCAACAGAGGGAAGATAGAACCGTTAGAGACCACCACTAGTAGAAAGGCACGGCCCCCAGCTGAGGGATGGGGCCACCCACCCATCCCAAAAAAATTAATCCAGAATTGTTCCTGTCTAAAGGAAATCCAGGGACAAAAAATGTAGCAGAGACTGAAGGAAAGGCCATCCAGAGACCGCCCCACCTAAGCATTCATCCCATTTGGGACACCAAGACCTGACACCATTGCTAATGCCAATAAGCGCTTGTTGACAGGAGCCTGGTATAGCTGTTCCCTGAGAGGTGCTGGCAGCACCTGACATATACAGATGCAGATATTCACAGCCAGATGTTGGACTGAGCCCTTGGGCCCCAATGGAAGAGCTAGGGGAAGGACTGAAAGAGCAGAAGGGGATTGCAACCACATAGGAAGAACAATTTCAACTAACCAGACCACCCAGAGCTCCTAGGGCCTAAACCACCAAGCAAAGAGTACACATGGAGGGACCCATGGCTTCAGCTGCATATGTAGCAGAGGATGGCCTTATCTGGCATCAGTGGGAGGGGAGCCCCTTGGTCCTGTGGAGGCTCAATGCCCCAGTGTAGGGGAATTCCAGGGTGGTGAGTTGGGAGTGAGTGGGTGGAGAAGCTCCCTCATAGATGCAAAGGTGAGGGGGATGGGATGGGGGTTGTGGAGGGGAAACCAGGAAGGCGGACAACATTTGAAATGTAAATAAATAAAATCACCAATTAAAGGAAGGAAAAGAAGACCCCCTACAGCCAGGCATAGTGGTGAATGCCTTAAATGCCACAGAGGCCATGCAAATCTTTGAGTTTGAGGCCAGCCAGGTCTAAGGACCAAGTTCCAGGACAGCCAGGGCTACACAATGAAACCCTGTCTCAAAAAAAAAAAAAAAAACTTCTACAAGGAAAACTTGAAGATGGATGGAACGCCTATACTCATGGATTGATAGAATTGATTTTGTGAAAATGACTATGTCACTAAAAGCGATCTACAGGTTCAGTGCAATCCCCCATGAAAATTCTAAAAATATTTTGCACACAACTAGAAAAAAAATCCTAGAATTCATATACATGCAAAAACACTGAGTAGCCAGTAAAATCCTTAGCAGGAAGAGTAATATTAGAGGCTTCAAAATACCTGCCCTTAAATTACACTAGAAATGTCTATACAGATAGAATCATTTTTTTTTACTTTTTGAAATTTATTTACTTACTTTACATCCAGATTGTAGCTTTCCCTCCCCCTCCCCCATCTCCTCCTAGTCTCCCTCTTCATTCAACCCCAACCCCTGCTCCCTTTCTCCTCAGAGAAGGGTTGTCCTTCCCATGGATATCAACCCACTTTGGCACATCAAGTTGCAATAGGACTAGGTGCATCTTCTCCTATTGAGGCTAGACAAGGCAGCCAAATTAGGGGAAAGGTATTCAAAGACAGGCAACAGAATTAGAAACAGCCTCTGATCCAGTTGTTAGAAGTGAAGACTGTTTAAAGACCAAGCTGCAGATCTGCTACATTATGTGTAGGGGTCCTAGGTCCATCAAATGTATGCTCTTTGGTTGGTGGTTCAGTCTGTGTGAGCCCCTATGGACTTAAGTTGGTCAATTCTATAGGTGTTCTTGTGATGTCCTTGACCTTCTGTCTCCTCCAATCTTTCCTTCTCTCTTTCCATAAGATTCCCTGGGCTCTGCCTTATGTTTTTCTGTTGGTCTCTGCATCTCTTTCCATCAGCTTCTGGATGAAACCTCTCAGAGGAAAGTTATGTTAGGCTCCTGTCTGCAAGTATAGGAGAATATTATTAATGGAAAGTTATGTTAGGCTCCTGTCTGCAAGTATAGGAGAATATTATTAATAGTGTCGGGGGGTGGGTTCTCTCTCATGGCATAGGTCTCAAGTTGGGTCAGTCATTGGTTGGCCATTCCCTCAAGTTCTGCTCCATCTTTATCCCTGTACATCTTGTGGGTAGAAGGTATTGTGGATGGGTTGGTGTCCCCATCCCTCCATTAGATGTCTTGCCTGGTTACTGGAGTTAACTGTTTCAGGTTCCATGTCTGCTTTGGCTAGGAGCCTTAGGTAGGGTCACCCTCATAGGTTTCTGGGAGTTTCCCTTGTCCTAGTGTTCTCCACCAATCCCAGTTCTCCCAGTTCTCTTTCCCTTTGTCCTCCCAACACTTGATTCTTCCTGTTCCCCTCCCAACTCCCTCTCCTACCCAGTTGCCATACTCCATCTACCACCAATGTCTATTTCATCTCTCCTTCACAGTGAGATTCAAGCATCCTCTCTTAGGTCTCCCTTGTTATGTAGCTTCTTTGAGTGTATGGATTGTAGCATGGTTATCCTGCACTTCATGGCTAATATCCACTTATAAGTGAGTATATACTATGTCTGTCTTTCTGAGTCTGGGTTACCTCATTCAGGATGATATTTTCTAATACCATCCATTTGCCTGCAAATTTCATGATGTTCTTGTTTTAAAAGCTATGTACCCAAGGAGCTGAAGGGGTCTGCAACCCTATAGGAGGAACAATATGAACTAACCAGTACTCCCAGAGCTCGTGTCTCTAGCTGCTTATGTAGCAGAGGATGGCCTAGTCCGCCATCACTGGGAAGAAAGGCCCCTTGGATTTGCAAACTTTATATGCCCCAATACAGGGGAATGCCAGGGCCAGGAAGCAGGAGTGGGTGGTTTGGGGAGCAGGGCTGGGGGAGTGTACTTTTGGGTACTTTTGGGATAGCATTTGAAATGTAAATGAAGAAAATATCTAATAAAAATTTGTTTTTGAAAAAAAAGCTATGTAATACAATTGTTTAAATATACCACATTTTCTTTGCCCATTCTTTGCTTGAGGCACATCTAGGTTTCTTCCAGTTTCTGGCTATTACAAGTAATGCTGCTCCGAACATAGGTAAGCAAATGTCCTTGTGGCATGCTGGAGCATTTTGGGGGTATATGTCCAGGAGTGGTAACTGGGCCTTGAGGTAGAACTATTCTAAATTTTCTGAGAAACCACCAAGTTGATTTCCAAAGTGGTTGTACAAGTTTTTATTCCCACAAGCAATGGAGGAATATTTCCCTTGCTCCATATCCTCGCCAGCATGAGCTGGCATCTTTGATCCACTTGGACTTGAATTTGTGCAGGATAATAAATATGTTCTACATACAGTTAGACCAACACCATTTGTTGAAGACACTTTCTTTTTTTCATTGTATAGCTTTGTCCCCTCTGTCAGAAAATCTAGTGTCTGTAAGTGTGTGGGTTTATTCTATTCAATTTTATTAATCAACCTGTCTGTTTTTATGACAGTACCATGTAATATTTATTACTATTGTTCTGTAGTACAGCTTTAAATTAGAGATGTTGATACCTCCAATTCTTTTATTGTACAGGATTGCTTTGGCTATGCTGGGGTTTTTGTTTTTTATTTGTTCTGCTTTTGTTTTTTGTGTCCCATATGAAGTTGATTATTAGCCTTTCAAGGTCTGTAAATAACTGTATTGGAATTTTGATGCAAATTGCATTGAATCAGTAGATTGCTTTTGGTAAGATTTTCACTATATTAATCCTACTGATCCATGAGCATGGGAGATCTTTCCATCTTCTAATATCTTCTTCAATTTACTTCTTCAAAGACTTGAAGAAATAAATATTTCTTCAAGTTTTTGTTATATAGGACTGGCTCTCGCTTGGCTAGAGTTACATCAGGATATTTTATATCATTTGTGGTGACTGTGAAGGATGTTGTTTCCCCAATTTCTTTTTCAGCCCATTTATAGTTTGTTTAGTGCAGGGTTACTGACTTTTTTTTTTTTTAGTTAATTGCTATCATCAATTTTTGACAAAGATGTCAAGTACACATTGCAAAAGGATGGGTTCTTCAACGAGTGTTGCTGGGAAAGCTGGATAACTCCATGTAAAAGAATAAAAATAGATCCCCATATTTTTACCCTGTTTAAAAATCAATTTAAAGTAGATCAAAGCATTAATGTAAGACATGAAAATCTGTAAGTGTTAGAGGAAAACACTTAGAATATACTCATAGGCACAGACAAGGACTTCCTGAAAAGGATTCCAATAGCACAGAAAATAATACCAAGAACTGACAGATGGGATTTCATGACATTAAAAATGTAACAATAACAAAGGAAACAATCTCCAGAGTGAAGAAACAGTCTACAGAATGAGAGGAAAATATTTTCTAACTATGTTTCAGACCAGAGATTAATATTTAGAATCTATAATGAACCTAGAAAATTAAACATCAAACTGCAAATCATGCTATCACTAAATGGGCCTGACAATTTAATACATAGTTCTTAAACCAAATAAAATTGTAGTAAACATTTAAATTCAGATCCGAAGTTTCTACCCTTCCTTAAACCAATTAGTCCTCAAATAAAAGACACACTCATAGCCTTTATGTTTACAATAAGCCTTAAGAAGCACAAGAGGTGGGCAACTGCCTACCCTCAATGCTGTTAGAATCTATTTTCCTATCCATAACCCTGTGTTATTACTATGCTTCATCTGAGCTGCTCTTCCCTCCAATCAGACATCCCTCAGAACCATACACTCTTTACTCTTAACCCATGGCCACTTCTCCTTCCTCCTCTCCTGCACCTTCTTGCTCCTCGTGGTCCTCCTCTCCCCTCAAGCCCTCAAAGTCTAAACCCCACCTATCTCCCTTCTGCCTAGCTATTGGCTGTCAGCATCTTTATTCACCAACCAGAATTAACTTGGGGGCAGGGTCACAGAGATTATGTGCAGACTCCAAGTCTTGGGGGTCCGCACTTATCATTACAATAGATAGTAAAAGACAAAACCTCAACATACAATGATCAATCAGTATTTTCAAAAGTGTTCCAACATTTGAGAACTCCAGGGAAATGCAAATTAAAATCACTTTGTGAGTCCATCTGACTCCAGTCAGAATGGTTATCATCAAAGAAGTAAATACCAACAAATGCTTGCAAGGATTCTGGGAAACATCATTGGTTGGAATCTAAGCCATTATGGAAATCAGAACAGAAATTCCTTAAAATGAAGAAATAGAAATCTGAGATGGGAATGTCTAGCCTAGTTTCCTCATGTTCAGGCTTGAATAAAATCTGTCTGCTCTACTAATCTATTTCTTGTGGTCTTCAGGAAAGCAACAGGAAGCAGAAGCTACAGGTTTTGGCAACAGCTTTGGTGGGCTTCCATCAGGCCAGGAACCCCAGAAGTTTAGCTGACACTGTCCTTCTGGGTTTCTGCAAAAGACTGCTTTAGACAAAGTGACGGAAGAAGCTATCCATCAAGAGTCAGCATGATGGCTAAGCTCCTGAGGGAATCCTGGCATTTGTCATGACAAGTAGCTATCCCAGGATCTTCCTGTTTCTCTAGGCAGAACACTATCTTCCTGCACTATGTCTCAGAGAGTGATTTTGTTGCTTTGTCTGTCTGTCTGAAGAACTTCTCTACCCTGGCTTGGGCCTCTGCTTGGAAGGATGATTACTTTTCCCTAATATACTCAGGCTTGAAACTTTGTGCACTGGTCTCTAGGTTTGGGGCTAATAATTTTTCTCCACTTTGGAGACACTGCTACCATTTGTACTCTCCCGGGTCACTAAGCACTGATTTGTATGAGGTAAGGCATCTCCATTGTCTATAGCATACACAGCCATTTTCTTGGGTTTGTGATTATTACTGTCATGGGAGAAAGATTCAGAGAGCTAAAATTCCCAGGAAACTTGTGCTTTCATTTGAATTTGAGTCAATGTTTGGAAGATCTCTATAGTAATCTGGGTAAGTATGGGAATACTATCTGCCTTGTCCTCCTATGAACCAAGGTGAAATAGGAATTAATATATTCATTTTTGTGTGTCGTTTCTGCTCTTAGATTTTTAATCTGTGCTTTTTGAACCTATCTTACTGCACACTAAAATTACTATGTTTAGCACATCTCATTTAAACAAAGGAAGAGAATTATACCAGAATGAGAAAGATAAACATTACATTTACCTCATAGGAAATATTTACATTTTACAGTCTATCTATCAATTTATGCCTATATATGACATGAAAATCAAACGGAACAACAGGAAAAACAAAGGAGGTAGTAGGACAGAAGAGATACCTAATGTTTTCTCTCCCATGTAGAATCTAGTTATATATGCATATAGATTACATATATATATGCATATACAAGATATAAAAAGAGACATATTACTTGGACAAGAGGAAGTAGGCCAACAGGAGAGGCAAGGGAAAGGTGAAACAAGGAAAGCTAGTGGAAAACTGAATATGAACAATGTATAAAGATATGTATGAATGAAATATCACACTTAAATTCAATACTTTGTATACTAACCAAAAATTAATGATCAAAAAGCCTAAAAAATACAACTAATGTACAATTTAACATTACCACTCTTAGGTATATACCTGAAAAAAATCTAAGTTGACCTACCATAAGCTTGTGCATTCATGTTAACTGTAGCATATTTCATAATAGTCAAAATATGGAATTAGTCTACATAACTATGAACAGATGAAATGATAAAGAAAATGTGGCCGGGCATGGTGGTGCACACCTTTAATCCCTGCACTTGGGAGGCAGAGGCAGGCGGATTTCTGAGTTGGAGGCCAGCCTGGTCTACAAAGTGAGTTACAGGACAGCCAGGGCTACACAGAGAAACCCTGTCTTGAAAAACCAAAAAAAAAAAAAAAAAGAAAGAAAGAAAAGAAAATGTGATACATATGCTCCCTCTCTTCCTCTTCTTCTTCTTCTTCTTCTTCTTCTTCTTCTTCTTCTCTCTCTCTCTCTCTCTCTCTCTCTCTCTCTCTCTCTCTCTCTCACACACACACACACACACACACACAAAATGGAGTTTTGTTTAACCATAAAAATTAATGAGATTCTGTAATTTGCAGGAAACAATTTCACAACTGGGGATCATCATGTTAGGCAAACCAGTCTGAGAAAGAAAATTAGCACATGTTTTCTCACCTATTACAACTCTAGAATTAGAAAAAAAATACGATTGTTACATAAGAATAGAAAAATCTACACGAAAGTAGAAGGTAGGTGCATGGGGAGGGAAGAAGGGATCTAAAGGGATCAAAAGGCAAGGGAAAAGGTGGTGATGGGAGGGAAATCAAATATCACACGTGTCATGTGTGTGTCATATATATCATATATAGATAGTTAATGACATAAAGGCAGAAGAGGGACTTTTGCAGGCAAGGAAGAGGACAAGGAAGAGGAAGAACAACAGAAGATAATGTAGGTGATTATATATTTATTATAGGTATGTATGAAGATTTTATAATTAAACTCATTTTGTATGCTAAGTAAGACATTTTAAAGAAAGAAAATGAAGGCACATTTTTGAAGAAAATGGGAAACAACTTGAATAGTCATTTTTTAATATTTCCTTTATTTTTTGAGATCATAATTACATCATTTCCTTCTTTCCTTTCCTTCCTACAAACCTCCCATACACCCTATACTTTGTTCTCTTTCAAATTCATAGTCTCCATTTTTCATTAATTATAGTTACATATATATGTGTGCATGTGTATTCCTAAATACATAAATACAACCTGCTCAGTCTATATAGATATTTCCCAAATAAGACACAAAAATGGTCAAGTACATAAAATATGTTCAACATGCTTACTCATTTAGGAAACACAAATCAAGGTACAGAACGACATCATGTAATACTACATCAAGGAAGGTTTTTTTTTTTTTTCTAATGGAAAAAAATATCGATATTGTTAGGAGAAATGTAGATGTTCAGCCATGATGAAAAATAGTTCACAGATTCCTCAAAAAGTTACCATACAGTTCAATCATTCTCATCCTTCTCTCTGGTATATAAAGAATTATTTCCATATAAAAGTTCACAGTAGCACTGTTTGGAACAGAAGAAAAGGTGAAGCATCCCAACTGTCCTTGAACAGATGTATAGACAAACTCTGGCAAAGACACAGAATAGAATATCAGTAATCTATTAAAGGGATAGTATACTGTTAGATGCTGCAATGTAGTTGGATCTCACAAACACAATGCTAATTAAAGGAATCCAGATTCACACAAGCACAGACACACAGACAAACACACACACACATTATAGAATAGGCAAATACAGAGCTAGAATATAAATGAGTGCTTGACAGGGACTAGAGGTGAAGGGAACAAGATGTTTACTTCTTTCTTTAATATAATATTTTTATTAACTTTTTGAGAATTTCACACATGCATACAATGTTTTGACCAATTTACTCCTCGTACTTTTCCTTAACTTGTCCCAGATACATCCTCACCACTCCAAACTTATTATCATTTTATTAAATAACCCACTGACTTTAATTTGTGCTA
Organism: Mus musculus; assembly: GCF_000001635.26. NCBI lineage: Eukaryota > Metazoa > Chordata > Mammalia > Rodentia > Muridae > Mus > Mus musculus. The sequence goes on from NC_000086.7 coordinate 104,664,837, forward strand.
TCTATACCCTCATTGGTGTGGTGATAACACCCACTGGGTTGATGGACTACTGGGATGGTACCATACCATTAAAGAACATTGGCCCTTCCTCTCCTAGAAGGAGAATTATTTTTTAACATCTATGTGGTTTTCTTTTGGTGGAAACAATAATGATTTGGTGTTTATACTGAAGTAATGTACTAAATGACTAAATACTTTACAATGGCTGTCTTTTGTCATATAACATTTACCTTAATGAAGTGGATACTATTACTTTCTTTCTCATTAAAAATATAAGCTTGTTTTTTTGAGGGAGGTAAAATACTTTATATTCTTATTAATATAGTAAGGTGACATCTACCACACTTTTATACTGTGTTGTAAACTACAGTTCATGCTTTTCAGTCATCAGAATATTTAAATGTCATAATAGCAATGCTTTGTGTACAGTAGGTACTGAGCAAGTATTTGTGGTGTGAATAAATAATCACACTAGTAAGAATGAAAACATGCACATGAAAACAACTGAAGTTGGAAGTGATTAGATGACCTGTCCTAGGTCTCCTGGCTTGTAAAAGCAGAATTAGTCTAAAAGAAATTACAGCCCAACTAATATATCTACAACATTCCTGCACCTTAAGGACCAGATAACATTGCTTAAGACGGGGTGGAAAGTTAGGGAGAGCCAGAGACAGGAAGTTTGTGAGATTGCATTGTCTAGAAATACTAGAGAGGCTACAACTATGCAGGCAACAAAACTGCCTAAATAAGACCTGAACAAGGATGACAATAATGGATGTGCTAATATGGAAGGTGGAAATCTCATGGTGCCTCAATCCCAGACAAAGAACTACATTGCAACTAAGGGATGCTGAGAGCAGAAGTAGTCTTCCTTAGGAAGGGCTCACCAATTGGTTATCCAATAGCAAGTGGTCAGCCCTATAAACATACACATGCAACTACATGATACAGTCTGATCAGGCTGTACTTCTTTATTTACAAATGAGAGTGTGGCTGTGTAAATATTACAATAATTAAAGAAAAAAGGCCAGATGTTCCTCAACAGAAGAATGAATACAAAAAATGTGGTACATTTACACAATGGAGTACTGCTCAGCTATTAAAAACAATGAATTTATGAAATTCTTAGGCAAATGGATGGATCTAGAGAATATCATCCTGAGTGAGGTAACCCAATCACAAAAGAACACACATGATATGCACTCACTGATGAGTGAATATTAGCCCAGAAATTTAGAATACCCAAGATACAATTTGCAAAACACATGAAACTCAAGAAGAAGGAAGACCAAAGTGTGGATACTTCGTTCCTTCTTAGAATGGGGAACAAAATACCCATGGACGGAGTTACAGAGACAAAGTTTGGAGCAGAGCCTTAAGGAATGGCCATTCAGCGACTGCCCCACTTGTGGATCCACCTCATAAACAACCACCAAACCCAGACACTAGGCAGATGCCAAGAGCCTGCTGATAGGAGCCTGATATAGTCGTCTCCTGAGAGGCTCTGCCAGCGCCTGGCAAATACAGAAGTGGATACTCACAGTCATCCATTGGACGGAGCACAAGGTCTCCAATGAAGGAACCAGAGAAATACCCAGGTAGCTGAAGGGGACTTAAGTCCCATAGAAGGAACATCAACATGAACTAACCAGTACCCTCAGAGCTCCTTGGAACTATACCACCAATCAAAGTAAACACATGGCCTAGTTGGTCATCAATGGGAGGAGAGACCCTTGGTCCTGTGACGGCTCTATGCCCCAGTATAGGAGAATGCCAGGACCAGGAATGGGAGTGGGTGGGTTGGGGAGCAGGGGGAGGGGGGAGGGGATAGGGGATTTTCGGAGGGGAAACTAGGAAAGGGGATAACATTTGAAATGTAAATAAAGAAAATATCTATTTAAAAAAAGAAAAAGAAAAAAGAAAAAAGCCACAAATTTGAGACAGAGTAAGGGAATACATGGGAGGTGTTGGAGGGAGGAAAGGGAAAGAGGAAATGGTGTGATTATTTTGTGATTAAAAATATTATAAAAATATAAGTATAAAAGTATCACCTTTAGTATCAGCATGATATTATAGCCTGATATTCTGTAGAGATGAGGTTCTCTTTAGAAAGAAGTTAGCTCTTTAATATTACCTTTTAAGTCATAGCAAAACCCTAATTTATTGCTTTTGTTACATTGATAAAGGCATGGCTTTGCTATCAGGCAGGCTTCACTTCTGATTTTCAGTGCTATACTAAATGTAACATTAGAAAATTGGCTTCAACATTTCTGAAATCCAGGTTGCACATTTGTTCAAAGATTTTACAAAGAGGGCCAGCAAGAGGGCTAAATGTGTAAGGGCATTGGCCACCAGGTCTCAGGGTCTTTGAGTTCAATCCCCAGAACTCTAATGATAGAAGGAAATAACCAATTCCTATGCTTCCATTAACTTCCACAAAATGTCGAGGCACATCCCTCCAAATACCACACACACACACACACACACACACACACACACACACACAAACACAAACACACACGTAAAACTTTAGAAAACACTTAAGATTGTAACGTGAAGATGGCATCATAGAATGTGAGAGCTAGAAACAGAAGTCAAGGCCACTTATTTCACTGATTTTTATTTTTTTTTTTTTTGAGATGGGTTCTGCCTATAGTAAAGAGGTTTGTTTTGAACTCCTAGGCTCAAGTGACCCTTCTGTCTCAGATTCTCAAGTGTTGAGACTATAGGTTTATGTAACTTTATTGGGCTTAGCTTAGTTTAAAAAATGCTAATATTGATACAAAAATGTTTAAAACAAAACAATGTCTGAGGCAAATAAAATATATTTTCAGGTTATACCAGTCCTGTGGGTCACCAGTTTTGACCTCTGTACTAGTTGAGAGGAAGCAGCATGTTATAATATCTTGAACAGAACGTCCACATTGCCTGTGTTACCATCTAAGTTTAACAATTTACCAGCTCTATAATCTCAGATAAATTACATAATCAGTTCATTCCTCTCAACTAGGCATAAGAAACCTTAAGCTTTCTAGCAGCTTTCAGTATGGCATGACTAAGAACCTATAGAAAGCTAATTATATGCATTGATTTTTTTTTCTGAAGGGGGGAGTGGGATGTGAGACAGGGTTTTATGTAGCCTGGCTTCAGCCTTTCTATGTAGTTGAGAATGGCCTTTGACTCCGGATCCTAGTGGGACAACAAATGTGTACAACCATACCTGATACTTGGTCTTACCTCAGTTTGTTGACTCACTTTACATATCTGGATAGTGGGGGTAATAATGGTACCTACCTTATAGAGCTCTGAGGATTAGTGAGGTGATACATATAGACTGCTAATAAAATTGCAGTAGTGAGGACACTTTTTTCTAGCACAAAATAAGCACTATATAAGGATTAACTATCATCATTACTGATTTTTAACATGATTTCGTGTTGAACTCATGTATGTTAGTAGTAAAGGACTTGAAAAGAAGGCTTGATAGTATTTACAATGTAGCATTGTTCCTGGAAGTGATGTACATACCATCACAATGGAGCTGAACTTTTGATCCCTTAGTTAATCATTCAAAAAAGACAAAGTGGTAAGGTCTGAGAACAGGAAAATTTTCCCGTCAAGGGAATGCACCTTATAGCAGACAGAGAAGAAGAGCAGGAGAACAGCCCAAATGCCTACCCATGAAGGCAACAAACCAAACTTATTGCTAAAAGCCTCTTCTGTATTTCCCATAACGTCCTTAAGAAGAAGGCCAGGAAAAAAAAAAGCCACATCTTGATCTATAGAGTTGACTAGAAGGAATTCTTATATCGGAAAAACACACTTACTTTACTTGACCCAAATTTGTGTAGGGATAGAGTATAGTATTTTTTCAAATACGTAAGAGAAAGGGGTTATAAGTGTAGTTGGTTCCTGGGACTGAAAAGTAGCACTCAAGCAGTAATATTTGAGGTGAGAGTTATGATATGAGGAAATAAATGAAGCATAGGAAGGCAGCTTTGAGGGGATGTTTGATGAACTCCACTTTGAATGAACAGGGAGACTGCAGGCCACAAGTATAAGGGGCTGGTAATAGGACTTCAGTATTGAAGTGATAATAGGTCTTAATAGGATCTCACATGAAAAGATATGGGGATTCTTCAATGGACCATGAGAAATTTCTGTTGAGAGGAGACAGTGTATGTCATGAAAACTAATTTGAGTTTATGAGAATGTTAGAAGGCCATATGTAATAGAGAGAGGACTGGAAACATATGAAAATCTAAGTGTATGTGGGTAAATACAAGAAAAAGATCTTGTTTTTTGTGCTGTGAAAGACTGGAGAATTCTGAGTTTGAAAGCACAAGGTACATGATAGGAACCAGGTTGTAAATAAGGAGAGACTAGAGTAATCCCTGGTGTGGTAGGACAGGGCATAAGGAAAGTCCAGCATCACTAAAGGGGTGGTCTAGGAAGAGAAAACAACAAAAGTATATTCCCATGAGAAAGGGCCAAAGGGACAAACTTCAGTAAGAAAGAACTGGATTTCCCAGGCTTGAGAAAGCAGGGGGCAAGTGCATTCTGAGAGGAAACAATGACAAGCACCAGGGACTGATAGTGTCAGAATGTGGGGACAGTGGGAAAACACTGGAGGGGGTGAAGAATGTTTCTCAGTAAAGATAGTTAAAGATTAAACAAGTAGTGGCTCTTCCGTGGGATATGGTAAAGATTGTGGGGACTCTTGTAAGTGTAAAGAAAACATTTGAGTATGCATTTATTGTGGATGGGACTGTCAGAAAATAACATAGGCCTTCTAATGAGAAGTTGAATGCTTTACAAAGTGGAAGGGAAGAGGCTGTACCCAGTGTGGTACAGTGCAGAGCTCTAATATGAGAAGAGAGTGTTGTATAGAACCCCCACACCACAAAAGGAGCTCTGAAAATGAGGGAAGCGCACAGGAAAAGAAGGGGGGAAACCTTATTACCATTGTGTGAAATGTGAGGTAGAACACACAGACTGAGGAGTCATAAGAAGGCAAACATATGAAGCACTCCTCTCTCTCTCTCTCTCTCTCTCTCTCTCTCTCTCTCTCTCTCTCTCTGTGTGTGTGTGTGTGTGTGTGTGTGTGTGTGTGTGTGGTGTGTATGTTGCATGTGTGCACACATGTGCGTGCTCTCTTGGATCTCAGAGAAAGAATGGACGGAGGGCTTAGCCCTGTGTAAAAAGTGAGAACAGAATGTTCTGATGTGAGAGGTTCAGAAGTGGGTGGGGAGGAGATGTGAAACCTCTCAGCTTGTGTTTGAAGATTGCAGAGAGAAGGTATGGATCTCAAAGTGGAGAAAAGGTGAGCTAATAGAAGAGGACAGGAATTATTTTGGGATCCCTTAGAGGGAATCCCCAGCATGGAAGGAATCATAGTAGGAGGGGGAAATGGTGGGGCCCTTAGTTGGATGCTTTGGTGGAGCAGGCACTTTAAGGACATGGAGTATGGTGCTTCCTCAATTGGTAGGGTGGGCTCAGAAGGTGGTTGCCAGGCAGTACAGCTTAAGTGGTTACCCTGTACTGGGAAAGGGGGTCCTGGTAGAAAGAGTCAGGGAATTATCGAGGGTAGAGCAAGGAAGTAAGAAAACCCAGGGGAGAGGAGATGGCGACGTGGTGGGACCCTCGTGGGACGGCGCATGAGAGATATTGTGAGAAGCCCAAGATTGGAAACTGGGAGTTTTTCAGGGCGCGAAGGGAAAAGCCGCAGGGTGAGGGCTGAGCTCACTGGGGACATCGGTATGAAGGATAAGGCAGACGATTGTGCTGGAGCATAATTTCCCCAGTTTATGTGGCCAGCCCCACTTACCCAGGCAGAGTTCAAAGACGTAGGCATAGTAGGACCAGAGAACGACGAGGACAATAACGAGCACTGGCACCCAGGACAGTACCCGGCGGCAGCACCGCAACCCCCCAGACAGAGCCATCTTCCAGCCCCGCCGCATCTTCGGCTCGAAGATCGACCGAGCAGGCCTGCTGGCGCCGGCCGGGATCTGCTTGGGCGGCGGCTGGGAGGCGGGAAGGCGCGCTGTGCGGCGCTCCACTGCTTAGCCTGGCGGGAACCGTCCTCGAGCCGCTGCCACCTGTGGGGCTGCACTGCCCAGCGCGCCCCGTCTGGCACCGCTGGCCTGAGTCACAGCTACAGGAACCGGCTGAGGTGGGGCAGAAGGTGGTTGCCTAGCAGTCCAGGCCGCAGGACTCACAGGGACTGCAGCCCCTCCCCCTTTCCACCTCTCGCCCCCTACCCCCAACCCCCAACCCCCAACCACTTCCTCTGAGCCTGCTGGGCTGGGCCTCCGCCAAATGTAAAACCCAAGAAATGTGGGTCCGCCCATCTGCCTTTACTGCACTGCATCCACCTTCTCTTCAGTTCTGGTTTCTCCCCTCTTCCTTCCCCTGTATCTCCTTTTCTTTGCTGTCCCAACCCCCAGACACACAAGTACAAAAAGGCACTGTGCAAAAGATGCACACAGCACAGTAGTACCTCATGAATTAAAGGTCATCCATCTCCATCCTCCCACTGCTACTTGAACAGTATGCTTAACACGTAGTGCTGCAGTCTCTGTTGGGGTACATCCCTTGACAGGGCACTCCTTCCACCCTCTGTACCCCCTGCAGAATTAGCTTAGTGTATTTTCAGAATAAACACAATGGTGCAGAAATCAAGTGAAGGCCATAATGATTCTGGGCTCAGGGAACTCTCTAAAGGTTTAAGCTTTATTAATAAAAGCACTTTTTTTTTTTCAGCTGGGCGTGGTGGTGTCACATGCCTTTAATCCCAGCACTCAGGAGACAGAGGCAGGCAGAGTTCTGAGTTTGAGGCCAGCCTGGTCTACAGAGTGAGGCCAGCCAGGGCTATACAGAGAAACCCTGTCTCGAAAAACCAAAAAAAAAAAAAAAAAAAAGCATTTTTCAGGCAGAAGAGGATTGATGACCTCTCAGACCAGAAACGTGTTTGAAAAGGCATGACATGACAATTCTAAAGTGTTCCAAGACCAGCTGCTGTACCTTGAAGAGAGTTTATGTGAAGAGGATGGGAGTGAGGACTGAAAATACAGGCTGGAGCAAGGATGTGAATGCTCTTGGATGCCTTGTCAGGGACACAGTTATGTAGAGCAGATGGAAAACAGTCAGCAAAGGTCGGGGGGCGGGGGGCAATGGAATAGAGTCACAGTGATACTAATGTAAAACAGTAAGCTGGATTTCACTAAGGAAGCCGGTCTGAGAGCAGGGGGACCAATCAGGAGGCAAGTCGTTACTTTCTATTAAGTCAACATTAGTATAAATAAAGAATGGCAAACCAGGGGACTGTCACGAAGAAGCTCATGTCCTCCTTAAGGCAACAGGCTGTTGTTTTGACACAAGTACCTACCACAGTTCTATTATTATGGTCGTTTGTATATTTCATACTCATTGATCTAATGGTTTCCAAAGGTCTAGTACACGAAGAGACTTTTGCTGAGATCCAGTTTTGATTTACAGTCAGTGTGACTGCTGTGTGAGAGCAAGAGGTTTTATAAGCCAGGAAGCGGGAGTGGGTGGGTTGGGGAGCAGGGCAGGGGGAGGGTAATTAGGGGGTTTTAGGGATAGCGTTTGAAATGTAAATGAAGAAAATATGTAATTTTTTTAAAAAAGAGATTTTGTAAGATTGTCTTGTGGTTTTAATGTATGGTTATACATGCAATAACGTTCCTAAAGTAACAACACTATTGTTTCTTTTCAGATTAAGATCAAGGTTGATGTTACTAAAGTAGTAATGTAATGAAGTGCAGAGTGTATTTTAGTTACAATATTTAATAGTCTGATAAGTTATTTAGCCCTGAAGTTCTGACATGAAAGAATGGCTTTCCATTAATCATGGTTTTGAGGATCTTAGAACATATATTTTGAGATTTTTGTACCTATTTTGTTTAAATCAAGTGGCTTTGTGGAGGAAATGATTAAATGTAGATAGAGTCTGAGCTGGGCAGAATACCTACTAACTTACTAAGAAGGTAACAGGTTTAAGTACGGATTTGAGGGAAGGAATGACAGATAAAGGGAATTGTATAATGGTAAAGATATATGAAACTTTATGGTATATTCGAGAAGACTACAAGAAACCTGTCTTGTTGGAAGGCATCACAGTAGGCTAACCTCTTGATTAATATTTTTGAAGCATTATGGGCCAGAGAGCTGGGAATGCTTGTTGCTCTTCAAGAATTTGATTCCTGGTACCCACATCAGTTACCTCTTATTGGCCTGTAACTATCTCCTGGGGGGCTCTGACACTGTCTTCTGATCTCTGTGAACACTTGCCTTTGCCCCTCCCCCACCATGACACAATTAAAAGACTTTGGGCCCAAAGCAGGGGATCAGGAGACGAAGGGTATCATGGAACTGTTTGTGGGAGATAATCGATAGAATTTGTTAATCACTGTAAAAAGTGAGGAGTGAGACCAGTCAAAGGTAATGAAGAACAGTGTTGCCTGCCACCACCACGGGGGCTATGGTGAGGAAAGGAGGTTGGATAGGGAAGTTGAAAAGTTCCTTTTTGGTGGGCTTTGCTTATATTTTTATTTTCTAGTGTAATCTGGGCACTAATCAAATAGCTTGCGATGAGGACTTATGATAGAGAGAATTCATATGCAGATTAGCATGGATGGCTAAGAACCAACAGAGAAACCAAGTTCAAGAATATATATTGCAAGGTTTAGCAAAGTATGTTTACGGGCTACATGTCAACTATTGACTTATTTGTTTTCTTTCTGTTCCCTGCTGTTTTTTCCCCTAGTTTTTTGCTGATCATGATGGTACATGGGTGTAACCCTAGCACTTAGCAGGTAAAGGCAGGAATTCAAGGCAGTCCTCTGCTATATAGCTAGATATAGAGCAGGCTCAGGCTGGGTTACTTGAGACTTCCTCACTTTGTTAAAAGTTACATTTATTTAGTGTGTGTGTATGACTGTGCATGTGAATGTATGCATGTGTGTGTGTACACATATACACACATATACATGATACACAGCATGTGTGTGGAGATCAGAGAACAAGAGATAGAAGTAATTTCTTTCTATCAGGACATCATGTGGGTCCTGGAAATTGAACTCAGGTTGTCAGGCTTGGCTGCATGTGCTTTTACCAACTCCTACCTCATTTATTGACATAGACTATTGGACATACTGCTATATTTCATAAAGACCATTTCTTTCAAGTACGAAATGTACTTTGACTATATTAACGTTTTCTGATTTCCTCAATTGAATTCTCCCTTCACTTGTTTAGTCTCTTCTAGTTTCATGCCATATTGTGTGTGTGTTCTTGTCTCTGTGTGTGCAGTTTTATATACGTATAAAGAATTGTAGGATCTAATAATGAGGAAAAATATGTGGCATTATCTTTATACATGTGATTTAGTTTCTTTCAGCACAATGATCTTCAGTTTCAACAGTTTTTTAGCAAATGGAATTATTTCATTCTTCATGATTGAATAAAACTCCACCTATGTATATGTACCACATTTTCTTTATTCATTTATCTGTAGATGGACACATAGGCTGATTCCATATGTATCTGTATATGTATATATGTATATGTATCTGTATGTGTGTGCACATATGCATGCGTGTATGCATGCTTGTGGACGGTAAAGAACAACCTCAGGTCTTACTCCTAAGGCATCTCTCTCTCTCTCTCTCTCTCTCTCTCTCTCTCTCTCCTTTTTGTTTGTTTAAGATAGGATCTCTCATAGCCCTGAAACTTCATCAGGTAGGCTAGGCTAGCTGGAAAGTGAGCCACAAAGCTGTCTCCACTTCCCATCTTGCCATCTCTGGTATCTCCATAATCTCCATACCTGGCTTTTTTTTTTTTTTTTTTTGAGTTCTGTGGATCTGAACTCAGACCCGCAGAGTTGGGAGTCAAGTATTTTCCTGGATGAGCCATCTTCTATAACTTGACTGTAGTGAATAGTGCTGTAACACACCTGGATATGCAGACGTTTCTGTGGATGTTTCCATAGAGTCCTTTGGTTGTCTGCCCTGGAGGGGTACTGTTGGTCATATGGGAGGGATTTCTATTTTTAGTTTTTGAGGGACCTCAATATAGACTTCCGTAGGGGGTAGACCAGGAATTCCTGCCAACAGGAATGTTTTGTTTTATAAGTATTTCCTTTTCTCCACATTCTCACCAGACCTTTTTTTCTTTTATGATAGGCATTCTGAGTTGATAGTGTAGAATCTTAGCGTACTTTTAATTTGCACTTTCCTAATGGGTAAGAATGTTGAACACTTTGTATTTTCTATCTTTGACGATTTCTTATTATGTCATACCTGTCCTAATCATTTTCTCCTGCTCCCCTACCATCTACTAACCCCCTTCTTCTTTCCAACTAGTCTCTCTCTCACTTTTACAGTTTTATCATGTGTAGGCAAGCAAGATTTACATGTGTTCAGAGTTGCTGTGTGCTCATGATTGCAATAGCCATAAGACCAGTCTCTGACTTGCACAGTCTTCCCACCCCCTCTGCTACAGAATTTCCTGGGCCTTGGAGGAGATGGTATAAAATGTCTTGTTGCTTACTGTCAACATTTGGACAAATTATGAGTCTCTGCTTTAAATATTAGCTTTTCTGACAAAGACTGAGAGAAACACTAGCCTATAGGCATAAACATAAATATTTAGAAGTTAGTTTGATTGCACACCCATTTAGCAAAATATTCAGTAGTAGATTTACCCCTACAGCCTATGACCTCACTATCTATAGACTATTGACTAAGCAGGGGAAATTTTGGGTTGAAGGTTTTGTGGGTGGCTTGGTGCCCCTACCCTCCACTGGGATTCATGCCTGGCTACAGGAGGTTGCCACTTCAGACTCCATATCCTTCACTGCTAGGAGTCTCAACTAGGGTCACCCCCATATCCTCCCAGGAGCCTCCCTCATTCCTGGTCTCCAGCTTGTCCCAGAGATGTGCCTCCCCACCAATTTCCCTTCTCTCTTCCAGCCTTCTCACCCCTACTCCAACCTCCTCACTCTCCCCACACCTGATTCTGATTTTCTTACATCTGTTGAGACTTGCTCTGTGACTGAGTATATGGTAAATTTTGGAGAAAGTTCCCTGAGATGCTGAAAAGGTATATTCTTTGGTGTTTGGGTGAAGTGTTCTGTAGATATCTATTAGGTCCGTTTGATTTATAACATCTGTTTCATTATTTCTCTGTTTAGTTTCTGTCTTGATAATCTGTCCATTGATGATAGTGGGGTTTTGAAGTCTCCCACTATTAATGTGGGGGTTATGTGACTTAATCTTTAGTAATGTTTCTTTTATGAATGTGGGTACTCTTGCATTTTGAGCATAGATGTTCAGAATTGAGATGTCACCTTGATGGATTTTTCCTTTGATGAGTATGAAGTGTCCTTTCCTATCTTTTGTGATTAATTTTGGTTGTAAGTGTATTTATTGGATAGAATGGCTACACCAGTTTGCTTCTTGCATCCTTCCCTTGGAAAACTTTTTCCCAACCCTTTACTCTGAGGTAATGTCTACCTTTGTTATTGAGCTGTGTTTCTTGAATGTAGCCAAATAGATCTTGTTTTCACAGCCACTCTGTTAGCCTGTGTCTTCTTATTGAGGAACTGAGTCCATTAATGTTGAGAGGTTGACAGTTAATTCTTGTTATTTTGATGTTGGTGGTGGTGGAGTTTGTGTGTTTGTGTGCTTACTTTTCTTTGATTTTGGTGATATGGTGTTATTTATTTCCTGTGATTTCTTGGATGTAGTTAGCCTCCTTGGATTGTAGTTTTCCTCCTAGTATCATTTGTAGGGCTGGATTTGTGGATGGATATTGTTTAAATTTGGTTTTGTTATGAAATATCTTTGTTTTCTCCATTGATGGTGATTAAAAGCTTTGCTGGGTATAATATTTTGGGCTTACATCTCTGTTCCCTTGGGGTCTCTAAGACATCTTCCCAGGCCCTTCTGACTTTTACACTCTCTGTTGAGAAGTCAGGTGTAATTCTGATAGGCCTGTCTTTATATGATACTTGGCCTGTTTCCCTTGCAGCTTGTAATATTCTTCTTTGTTCTGTCCATTTATTGTTTTGATTATTATGTGGCAGGAGGATTTTTCTTTTCTGGCCCCATGTATTTGGTGTTCTGTAGGCTTCTTGTATGTTTATAGGCATCTCTTTCTTAGGTTGGGGAAGTTTTTTTCTATGATTTTGTTGAAAATATTTTCTGGACCTTAGAGCTGGGGTGATGATGATTCCCCCTCCTCTTCCTCTTCTTTTTCTTCTCTTCCTATTATTTTTAGGTTTGGTCTTTTCATTGTGTCCCAGATTTCTTGGAGGTTTTGTGTCAAGAACTTTATAAATTTAACATTTTCTTTGACTGATGTATCAGTTTCTTCAATCATAACTCCTATGCCTGACATTCTCTCTTCCATCTCTTGTCTTTAGTTGGTGATGCTTGTGTCTGTTGTTCTTGTTCTCCTCTCTAGGTTTTCCATCTCCAGGATTTCCTCAGTTTGTGATTTCTTTATTGTTTCCATTTCCATTTTTAGACCTTGAACAGTTTTATGCATTTCCTTCACCTGTTTGATTGTATTTTCCTGTATTTCTTTAAGGGATTCATTTTCTCTTTAAAGGCCTTTAACATCTTTATGAGATTGGGTTTAAAGTCATCTTCTTGTGCTTCATTTGTGTTAGGACATGCAGTGCTTGCTGTAGACGGATAGCTGGCCTCTGGTGGGGCCGTATTGCCCTGGCTCTTTTTGGTTATGTTCTTACACTGGCCTTTAGGCATCTGTTTGTCCCTGGCACTAGCTGGATGTTCCTGATACTGTCAGAACTCCTCAGGAGGGAAGGCAAAGCCTTGGGCCTGACAGTAGAGCCCAGGGAACAGCACACTGCTTACCTCTGTTGGCTATGTCCCAGGTAGATCAGCAGGCCAGGAAAAGTCAGGGTGAGTTCTAACCTGTGTGTTCCTGGGCCCTTCAGGCCTGGAATTCTTGGGACCCAGCAGGTCTCCTCTGGAGGGAAGGTAATGGAGCTTTCGGGGTTGGGGCGGCAGGCAGTGTGCAGCTCACTTCTGCTGGCTGTGTCCCAGATGTACCTTCTTTATTTGGTGTTGCTACAGTAATACTGGCTTCATAAAATGAATTTGGTATTGTTACTACCTTTCCTATTTTCTAGACTAATATGAGAAGTGTCGTTAGTTCTTTTTTTTTATATTTATTGGCCATTTGTAATTCACCTTTTAATAACTGTCTATTTGTTTCATTAGCTCATTTAACGATTGGGTCATTTGATGTTTAGGTTCTTTTGAGCCCTTTGTTCTTCTGAGTCAAGGTTTCTCTGTGTAATGTCTCCAGCTATCCTGGAACTCAATCTATAGTCCAAGCTGGCCACAGACTCAGAGATCTGCCAGCCTCTACCTGAGTGCTGGGATTGAAGACTTGTGCCACTACTGCCCAGCTTGAATATTTTTAATTAGATATTTTCTTTATTTACATTTCAAATGTTATCCCTTTTCCTGGTTTCCTCTCCAAAAACCCCCTATCCCTTCCTCCTCCCCCTGCTCACCAACCCACCCACTGCCACTTCCTGGCCCTGGTATGCTGCTATACTGGGGCATAGAACCTTCACGGGATAAAGGGCCTCTCCTCCCATTGATGTTCAACAAGACCATCCTCTGCTACATATGCACTAGAGACATGAGTCCCACCATGTGTTTTCTTTGGTTAGTGGTTTAGTCCCAGGGAGCTCTGGGGTTACTGGTTAGTTCATATTGTTGTTCCTCCTATGGGGGTACTTTCTCTAGCTCCTTCATTGGGGACCCTGTGCTCTGTCCAATGGATGACTGTGAGCATCCACTTCTGTATTTGTCAGGCACTGGCAGCTTGAACTTTTTATATGTTTTACATAATTACTCCTATCACATGCATATCTAGCAAAGATTTCTTTCCCATTCTGTAGACTGTCTCTTTATCTTAAGTTAGTATACAAAATAAATTTAAAAAAAAGAAAAAAAAACTAAAAAAAAAATGATTCAGAAAAGAGAAAAAAACATGGTATTTCTCTTTTTGAGACTGACTAAATTCACTTAATTTTAGTGCCTCTCATTACATCCATTTTCTTGAAAATGGTAAAACTTTATTCTTCTTTATACCTGATTAAAATTCCATTGTGTATGTATACCACATTTCATCCTTTCCTCTGTTTACAGACACTGAGATTGGATTCATAACTTAGCTACTATGACTAGTGCTGCAATACACATTGATATTTTATGAAGTCTGTAAGATGTCTAGAATCATTTTAATGCATATTAGTGTCCTGTTTTTCTAGCTCCATTTTTTAGAAAGACAATCGTTTCTCTTTGGTCTAAGATCAGTTGGCAATATTTATGTCAGCCTATATCTGAATCCTCTGTTCTGTTCAATTGTTCTGTCTCTTTTTGACCAATTCCACTCTCTCTTGTTTACTGTAGCTTCATAGAAAGTCTTAATGCTAAATAGTATCATTCTTCCAAAGTATATTAGCTATTTTAGCTACTCTGGGACTATAAACATTGTAACTGCGTTTATACCTAACAATAATTTGCTTCAATTTTGATTGTGAACACATTGGATGTATAGACTTAATTGGCGAGAGCTGGCATCTTAGTGAAATTCATCTTTTATATGAACACGGTGATACCTCTCCATTTATTTAGCTCTAATTTGTTTTTTTAACCAATTTTTTATAGTTTTCTTCATGTACAGCATGTATACATTTTGTTAGATTTATACTTAAGTATTTAATTGTGGGAAACACCAACATAAAATTTTAACTTGACTTTTGTGTATTAACCTGAGTCCTCTGGCTTTGCAATAATTGCTTATTCTAAGTTTTGCTGATCCTTTCAGATTTTTTGTGTAGTTATGCCATCTTTAGCAAGGACAGTTTTATTACATCGTTCTCAGTTAGTATACTGTATTTTAGTTTGTTTTGTATTATTGATCTTAATGGGAATGATTTTAGTTCCTTAAATAATGTTACGTGTAGATTTTGGTGTAGATATTCTTATCAAATTAAGGAAGTTTTCTGTTGCTATGTTCTCTGAGTTTTTTCCACAATGAATGGGTATTGAATTTTTACCAAATACATTTCTTCATATGTTGATTTAATAATGCAGTTTTCCTCAGCCTATCAATGTCCTGCATTAATTTATTTGGTAATCAAATGTTTCTCAGCCTTACATATCAGAATTATCTCATAGTATTGAGATATACAATTGTTTTTATACATTATGAAGTTCAGATGGTAATATTCTGTGAGAGATTTTTATATCTAGGTTTAAGAGAGACAATAATCTGCAGGTTTTGTTCTCACAATGTCCTTTTTCTGATTTTAGTATTAATTTGCTGGTAGCCTCATGGGATGAATTAGGAATTATTATCTCTGCCTTTGAGAGAGATCACAGAGAATTAATACATGCCATCCTTAAATATTTTGTAGAATTTAGCAGTGAATTCACTTGTCCAAGTGATGCTTCTTTTTAAGGTTATCAATTTTTTATTGAGTTTCTTTAATTAATATAGATCTATTCAAATTGTATTTTTTGTGATAGTTTTGGCAGATTATATCCTTCAAGAAATTTGTCTATGTAATGCTGTCAACTTGACAGGATCTAGAATTACCTAGGAGACAAGCTTTAGGGCACATGTGTGATATATTATCTTGATTAGGTTCATTAAGATGGGAAAATCAACTTACTATGGGCAATACCATTCCATGAACTGGGTGGGCCCCTGGAGTAAAAAGAGGAGATAGCTGGTCATAAGCACTCATGCTTCTCTTTTTTATGACTGCAGGTGCAATGTGAACAGCCACCTCAAGCTTCTGTCACTGTGTCTTCCCTACCGTAATGGACCGTACCCTCAAATGGTGAGCCAAAATCAACTATCCATTACATTGCTTTTGCCAGGGCATTTCATCAAGCAAAAGGAAAAGTAACTAGGGCATAACCCATAATATCTATGTTCTCAAACTTGTGACTCTTTGATGTCTCCTAGGTTCATAGTGGTATTTCTCTCTTACGTTTATCATACTATCAATTTACATTCTTAATACTTGTGTTAAAATTGCTTGTGATCTTGTTACATTTCCTATTCAGTTCTTGATTTCATTTTCACTTATGTTTGTGCTAATACTTATTAGCTCTTTTTTCCACTTAGTCTGGGTTTACTTTGCCTTACTTTTGGATTTTCTTTTCTTTTTTATGTTTTATGTTTGTTTGTTTGTTTTTCCGAGACAGGGTTTCTCTGTATAGCCCTGGCTGTTCTGGAACTCACTCTGTAGAACAGGCTGGCCTCGAACTCAGAAATCCGCCTGCCTCTGCCTCCCGAGCACTGGGATTAAAGGCGTGCGCCATCACGCCTGGCTTAATTTTCTATTATATGCGTTCAGCGGTATGGATTTTTATTGGTTTTCTGAATGTCACAGATTTTGATGAGATATGGTTTCATTTCCATTTAATTAAAAAACTGTTAACTAACTTGTCACTCTTTGATATGGGTATTATTTAATCCTTGGGAATTTTATAATCCACTGCACCTTAATGACTTAAAGGAAAGTGTGATGCTATATTACTCAGACTGGCACCAAGCACTTGGGCTTAAGTGATTCTCCTGCCTAAGCCTCCTGAATTAGCTAAGATTATGGACATGTGGCACACATCATATCCTGTGTTATTGATACTAACTTAGTTCTGCTGCAGTCTAGGAGCATATTTTATGTGATGTCTAGGGTTTTTGTTTTTTAATTTTAAGGCTTGTTTTATAATCCAGAATGTGTTTTTTCTTGGTGAGTATTCTATATAAGCTTGAAATAAATGAAATTATCTATTGTCCATTATATCCAGCTTTGTCAGATTTTGGAATATTTAACTAATGGTGGAATGTCACTATTTGGAACGTATCAGAGTTTGGATTTTGGAATAATGATATTCATCCTGAAAATGATATTGTAAAATGGCCACCACAATCAAACTACATAACACATCTATCATCTCAAGTGTTACCCATTTCTTTGTGATAATAGTACTGAGACTTATTTCTTAGCAAGTTTCAAGTGTACAGTAGAATATTACTTAAAATAACTATTAGATTTCCAGAAGTCATTCATTTTGGAAACATTTTATGTACTTTGATAAAAAAAACCAAAAACCAAAAACCAAAACCTCAGCCAGGCAGTGGTAGCGCACGCCTTTAATCCCAGCACTTGGAGGCAGAGGCAGGCGAATTTCTGAGTTCGAGGCCAGCCTGTTCTACAGAGTGAGTTCCAGGACAGCCAGGGCTACACAGAGAAACGCTGTCTCGGAAAACCAAAACCAACCAACCAACCAAACAAACAAACAAAGGAAAAACCTCTCATTTCTTCCTGAGACAAAACCTGTTCGGCTTTGCAAGTAGGAGATCCAGCCCGAGTACAACACAGATGAATCTGGAAGATGTTATCCCAAGTAATTAAGCCGGATACAAAAGGAAAAATGTTTCTTGCTCACTTGTGTCTGGAATGTAGAATGGTTAGAATGTATATACTCCATTTTCTTTATTCACCTATCATAGACACTTGCACTATTTATCTTGGCCATTAACAATAATGAATGCTGGAAAGAATGCAGCTGTCTCTATGATGTGCTGATTTCATTGTCTTTGGGTATGTCCCTAGAAGAGGGATTTCTGAATCATCTAAGTTTAGTTTCAAAGTATTTTTGAACTTCCATATTGTTTTCCTTTAAGTTTCCTCTTTTTTCTACATCATTGCTAAGTTATGCTATCCACTGATTTTTTTTTAATACTAGACATCTTAACAAGTATGAGATGATATATCTCATTATGGTCTTGATTTACATTTCATGATTATTAGTGATACAGAGAATTTTTTGTGTTTCCATTGGTCATTTGTATTTTTTTAAAAAAGAAGATTAGTTTTATTTTTAATTAGGTGTATGCGTTTGGGAGTAAGATGGGGCACATGATTGCAGCTATGGACAGAGGCTAGACAAGGATGTTGAATCTTCTGGATTTGGAGTTAAAGGTGTTTGTAAGCTGCCTAACATGTGGGTGATGGGAGCCGAACTCAGATCATCTGCACAAGCAGTATGCGTGCTTAATCACTGACCCATCTCTCCAGCCTTGACTTCTATGTTTTCTTTGGGATAAAAAAAGATTCTAGTCAAGTTCCTTATCATTTTTAAATATAATAATTGATTTTTAGATAATTTAGTAATTGTAGTTGCTTTTACTGCTTGGGAATTAATGTCTTTTTTTTTTTTTTTTTTTTTTTTTTTTTTTTTTTTTTTTGGTTTTTCGAGACAGGGTTTCTCTGTGTAGCTCTGGCTGTCCTGGAACTCACTCTGTAGACCAGGCTGGCCTCAAACTCAGAAATCCACCTGCCTCTGCCTCCCAAGTGCTGGGATTAAAGGCGTGCGCCACCACGCCCGGCTGGGAATTAATGTCTTATCAGATGAATGTTTTCCAAATATTTTTCTCTTTCTGTAGGTTGCTTTTCTGGTTTATTATAAATTTCTTTTTTACATTTATTTATTTAATTAAACCTTGTGTATATATGTCTATGTGCGTGTACACATATAGAGGTCAGAAGACAACTTGTCTGATTCAGTTTTCTTCCTCTAACATGTAGATTCCAGGAATGGTCATCAGGCCTGGCAGTAAGAGCCTTTATGCACTGAGCCATCTCTATAGCCCCATTTCCTTTCTTACTGAGAACAGTTTTAGTTTGGTGTAATTCCACTTATTTATTTTCCTGTTATTTGATGTTCTATACAAAACCTGAGTGTAAAGCCTTTTCTAGGAATTGCATAGTTTCACTATGGTACAGCTTGAGCTGCACTCGAATTGATTCTTGTGAATAGCTGAAATGAGTTTTCTGGTCTATAGATGTAGATATTCAATTTTCTCAATATGATTTTTGGAGAACTCTCTCCTTCCCACATTATGTACTTTTCCGAATCCTTTTGGAAGATTACTTATCGTATATGTATGAGTTTGCTCTGACTTCTTTTTTGTTCTATTGGTCAGCTTGGCTGTTTAGATTCCTGTAGTTTTTCAATATAATTTGAAACTAGAAACTATGAAGTCATCATTTTTTCCTGCTTTTTCAGGATCATTTTTTGCTATTTTGAGTCTTATGCTTCTGTCTGAATTGTGGTTTAGCATTTTTATTCTGCATTGGTAATTTCTTTGATTTAAATTTTTTTTGAAAATTTCATGCTTGTATGCAGTGAAGTAAGATCCTATCTACACCCCACTCCCCTCCAATTCCCAATTCCCCCATATTTCCACAATATGTCCCTTTCCAACTTCACGTCTTTAATTTTTTTAAAACAAAGCATTTCATTGGGGCTTGTCGATTAGTCTATAGCCATCGTGGCTGGGAGGATAGCAGTGGGCAGGCAGGCATGGCACTGGAGCAGGGTTTTTAAATTATTATTATTCGTTTGTTTATTGTTTTAATTTGGAAGAATTCCCTACATATTTGTTATATCCACATAATTTCTATCCCTTCCACTTCCCTTCCTTGCCCCTCCACTTCCTCTGGAACTCATGAGCTCTATAATTATTATTTTTAGGGTAAATGGAGAGGACTGAGTCCCACAAGTTGTCCTCTGAATGCCATGTGTGCTATAGCATGCATGTACACACACACACACACACACACACACACACACACACACACACACACCCTCCTGAATCTATTGACTCTATTTAGTCTTGTTCAATATGTGTATATGCTTAAGGGTGACTACTTGGGATTGCATAACCTATTAGGTTATGCAGTCTTCCCTAGAGAAGACTGATTTTTCCCACTCTCAGCAGCTGCTAAATGACTGTAGCTGTTCATCTATGGGTGGGGTTCTTGAAATTCCCCACAACTGTGTTGGACTCTCAGCTTGTATTGTCATTGTGCATATTATCTTACTTAGGTTACCATACTGTTGATACTCCATGGGTAGAGTTTCCATGTTATGCCTAAAAGACACTATCTTGCAGCACATATCCCAGTCCTCTGGTTCTTATACTCTTTCTGCCCTTCTATGATGTTCCCTGAGCCTTCAATGTAAGGGTTGCCTTGTATATATATGCCGGTTCTTGTTGGGCACCCCATGGTCTGTTGTTCTCTGCATTTGGCCAGTTTTGGGCTTTATATAATAGCCTCTGTCTGTGGAAAAAAAACCAACTTCTTTGATGAGAGGTAAGCACTACATTTGTGTGTATAGGGATAATTTTTTAGGATGCAGATAGAAGTTGGCAATTTTGTAGAGGCTGCATTGAATCTATAGATCTTCTGAGGCAGGATAGCTGATTTAACAATATTAATTTTTATAGTTCTCAGACATAGTATATGCAATCATTTATTTGTTTAGTTTCTTTCTCAGTTTCTGTTTTAAGTTTTTAAATTTTTTTCTTGGTTGTTCCTCTTAGGAATTTTATTTTCACATTATTATAAAGGGGATTAGTTTCTGTATTAGCTAGGTCATTGCTAATATATAAACATATGTGTGATTTTAATTTTGACTTCATATCTTGAAAATTTACAGAATTAGATTTTTATGAGCAATTTATTTACATATATGCATATATTTATTTATTCTTTAACAGGTTCTTCTTTAGGCCTAAGTGACCTGCTATTCACTCTGTAGTCCACAGTGGCCCTGAACTCAAGACAGTTCTTCAAATTCCCAAGTACTGGGATTATGGGCACCACAACTAACATGAATTCTTAGTTTCAATAATTTTGAATATATTCTTTAGAGGTTTTTGACCTATATAATCATAGTACCTGAAAATAGGATTTTATTGCCTTTTGATGCCTGTTATTGTTATTGCCTACATGATTTGGCTAAACTCTTAGTACTGTATAGAACAGAACTAATGAGAATAGGAATCCTATCTTGTTTTATTTCTAGTCTCAGAGGAAAAGACTATAGCTTTTATACCCTGAAGTATGATGTTAATTACGGCTGGTCAAATGGAACCTTTCTTATATGGAGGCATATTTTCACTATAGCTACTTCATTGGTTTTTTAAATATTTATCATGAACAAATGTGCTCTCTCTTTATATATCTATATATCTACATATATGTATATATATATATATCATACATTTTGTCCATGTATTGAAAATATTGTATTATTATCATCATCCTCATTGTTTATGTAGTGTATCACATTTACTAACTATATAAAAAACATCCTTGGGTCCCAGCGATAAATCCTAGTTGATTATGTTGTGCTCAAGGTGGGAGAAGATTCTCATCCAATGCACCTTGGGATGAAAGAAGTTGAGAACAAGATGTGCCACAAATGCAGGAAAAAATAATGAAAAAGAAAGAGAAGGAATCTAAATGAATGGTATTCTAAATTAAAGATGGCTAGAGATAGGACTTTGAATCTGCAATACAGAACCAGAAGGGAGATTAAAAACTGGGAGAAAGGACAAATGCAAATGAATTAGAGTCAATATCAGCACCAACTGGGATGAGCAGTTGGTCCTGAGGGAAAGAATGTGAGAATGAGAGTATTCTTAGAAAGGTAGTGAGGTGAGTTACAGATAATTATTAGAATGCTAGCTATTGTTTGCAGCCTGTTTTTTATAAGTCAGGCAATGTAATTCCTAGATTCAAGAAGCAAGGAGAGGAGAGACATTACCCTTTTCTGGATTAGGGGTACACTGCTGTTGGATTTACCTGAGGGAAAATTCTGCCGTATTCTGTGTTCTGTGGTGGCAGGAAAACTTCCATAATGGCTGTCCTAGTTAATGTCCATCCATTTTCAGCAAGCATTACAATTAATTATTATACGTAGAAGTCAAATAGTTCTTTCACTGTGTATCTTGGTTCCTTATATAGTTTTCCTGGCAGATAGAGAAATATAGGGTGACTTTGATGAATATAGTGGGAGAGACACTAAAACTGTTTGAGTAAGAAGCAATTAGAATTCAGAAGACTATCATGGCCTTCAATGGTCACAGACATTTTTGGCATGGTTATATAATAGTCATGTGTCTGACAGAGAAAGCAATATATCTCATATACACTGCCCCTGGAACTCTTCAAGGAACTGTTTTATAGACCTTACTGACTGGTCTGTATGCACATTTTTTTGAATACTGTGGATCCTGTCAGTACTCTAGGATTCCTTACTAGTATGGGAAAATTGTAGAAATGAAAGCCATTATTCTGAATCACTACTTGGGTAAATAGGGTAGTATATTAATGTAAACAAAATCAGTGTGGCAAAGTAGAGCTAGCCATTTTGTTTAAGGAGTTATAACACTGCAGATGAGCTTCCAGAACTTAAAGCACTTTTGCTTTGCCTGTTTGTTCACATGTATAGGACCCACATGTAGGCAGAATATGGAGGGCCCTGAATAGTGCTTTTCAGAAACAAGATTTTAAATGTTGGTCAATTTCAACTTCTTATGTTGATAGAAATAGAATACTACTTTGATGAATACTGAGTGGCAGTACTAGTTGTGAAAGTCCACAGAAAATGACAAACATAATTTCTTCAGTGCTGAGAGTAGAACCAGGGATTGCCACATGGTAGACATATGCTCTACTACTGAGCTACATCCCTTGTCCAAACCAGATCATCTTAATGAGAACTGTACTACTCCTAATATAGTGTTAGGATTTAGGAAGGAGAAAAATCTAATGAAATTTTTATGAAGTCTAATGAAATAAAATTTCATAGAGAATTCAGTGGTTTAGATATGATGAGTAACATTTTGAGCCTTACATGACTGCCATTCTAAAACTACCACTGCTGACATGTGATATATACTCAATATATATTTGCTACATGATGAATTTTGTGCCCACCAGACACTTTCAGAGTTTTGACTGGACTATGGTGGTCATTTAAGGTAGCATGCCAGAGCCACCTTCCTGAAGTTCAATTCTCTGTTCAGGACATAGAATATTCATTAAATAATGGGTTTAGCTGTCAGCAGCAAGATGAATTTGTGTCAGAGATTCCCCAAGATGACCCATAGGTTTGGTGATTTGCTAGACTCCTAGGACTCAGCATAACATTTTTATTGCTGGATACAAGTTATTGTAATGGCTTAGTGAAGTTGGATCTTAGGGGAAATAAAACACAGCTAGATCCTGGAGAACTCCCTGTGCAGGCTTTGTGTGCTTCCTTCCCTTTATGAAGGATTATGCAAAGTACACTTTCCTCCAGCAGTGAAAATACAGCAACACATGCGAAATGTTTTCTACCATGGAAGCCTATTAGAAACTCAGCACCCCAGATTTTTATTAGTGACTAATTACATAAGTGCTCTGCCTAGTTCATACCAAAATGCCAAACTCCCAGACGGAAGGCAGGTGTTCAGCTTAAACCACATTGCTTGTGCAGATAGTCTATGCACAGTGTGCTACTCTAATCAGTTAACTGTTGACTGGGAGGATTCCAAGAGCCAAGTTCTCAAGATGTCAGCCAACTTTGTAAGCATGCCCTTCTAAGGATAACAATCTCGGGTCTTATTAACTCTTTGATATGCACCATTCTTCCTGTGTCTTAGAACTAATATTAAGAATAGAGTTATTCCAAGGTCAGATAATCACTCATGATCAGATTCTTCTGTTGCTTCCAAACATTTAGGGGCCTGTTTTTCTACTCCAAGTGTACAGGAAAAAAAAGTTACAGTATTTTGAAAAGAAATCTATCTCACTTGGCGTACACTGGGTTTTTCTGAAATCCTAAAGTGGCATGGTTGTTAGACTTATGAGACCCTTTAAGGTAATATATCCATACCTTGAAAATTAGTTTCTTTTTATCATATTGAACCATGAACCATAACCTTTTTGGAGAATTAGGGACAGAGTGCATATATGTTAGAGAGATAGCTGATATTTACTCATTGGCTCTTTTTTAAAGTTTTTTTTGGAGATTATAATATAATTGATCAATAACCATAGGATAAAACATTTTACAAAATCAAATCAAAAGAGAGAGAGAGATTTCAATATATACCCTTCTAGGGTTGTATATATGTGGATGTATGCCAAGATTGGACATGAGGGAGATATGTCATGGTTTTCTGTGCTCTCACAGAACTATGTAGTTCCCAACTCATTATGTAAATAATGGAATTGCAATTTTTTGAAAGGATAATTTAATTGTGAGAGTACAAAAAGAAAATTAGGGACAGATGAGGAGTTGGCTGGCATGAGAGGTTGGAGTTGGGTAGGCCAACACTGGAAAGTTTTCAGTTCTGTATCTCTTACCTCCTCAGGACAATTTATGGCATGGGCCTTAGGAAAGGATGCTGATGAAACTGTCAGCAACTCCAGAGTTCTCAACTTCCTTGATTATTTTGAGGAATTCTCAGTATATTCCTGAGTAATTTTTTGAGACGTTCTGTGCAATCACATTGCTCAACAAACAGCTCAAGGACTATTATTTTGCACTCTTAAAATCAAATTCCTCAGGGTTGATGGAGAGGCAGTAGTTGCTGTAATTGGTCTAAAATCAAGAGTGTGATTTACTTTTAACTTAGATGTCAATTAGAGCTTCTCTTCCATTGGGAATTTCGTTAAATATAGCTTGGTTCCTCAATTTCACAACCTGTACGGTCCCTGCATCCTTTTCATGATTTCTTTGAATGTTCAATCATATGTCTCTTTGCTACTGAGAGAACAAAAAGAGATGTTAGTAGCTGTCAAAGTCTAAGACTAGTAAGAATTATAAGGAGCAATGAGAGGGCCCGCTAATATGCATGGAGTTACTAGGATGGGAACGATGAAAATGGTCTGAAATTGATTGTAGTGATGGGTAAGCTACTCTGAATTTACAAACAACCTTGAAATGGGCAAATTGTATGGTGTTTGAATCCTATCCCTATAAAGTTGTTACTTTTAAAAGAAGTAAGAGTATCTATGAGTTTTTTTTTCCAATTTACTGCCAGAAGAGCTGTGGCAGTTTGCCTTGCAACCATCAGTATATGAGAGTGCCTATTTCCTCAGGGCCTCTGAATATGTTGTCATGGTTTGTTTTTCTTTGTTTTGTTTTGTTGCCAGTCTGATAGATGAGAATTAGTGTCTCTGTGCTTTTTATTAACTTTGCATTTCAAAATTTTGAGTGTGCTTGACCATCTCTTCATGCTCAAGGATAGGCTTTCTGGATTATGTATTCATATCTTTCCGCAACTATTCCATTGGTTTGGTTTGGTTTGGTTTGCTCAGTTCTTCAGCTGTTAAGTATATGTTAGGTATATGAGCCCCTGTCAGTTAGTGCCCATGCTTCTCTATGAGATATGATTGATTCTCTGATCTAGCACTTTATCCACTTACACAGCATTTCCCTTTACTATCGGAGATGGCTACAATGCCTATCATAGACTAATCTGAATGAAGCAGAACTTGCCATCACCGTGTCATGTTTTTCCATCCATGCTCCTGTGGAGCTCCAGCAGCACTAGGATGGAGGTCTGTAGAACAGGCAAATGCACTATCCTAGTAGGTCCGCAAAGGCTTTGCTTTTAAAAGTCTGCTGTGCATTTTTCTTTACATCTCCCCCATTTCAAAGAGGTAAACCCAATTTTACAATCTTTCTGACCACCCCCAATGCTAAAAATTGGCAGATCACCCTCTTTTTATATTAAGACTTCATGTTTTGATAGTCATTCTTTAGAAGGCAGTAAAACTACCATTGTGTTTCCTGGGCTGTGGATCAGCTTAAGAGAAAAAAAGCTATAAGGCTTTTGTTTTGATACATTTTTATCTGTTCTTGTCAAGTTCTTTCTGGCACCCTTATTAATTTTCCTTTTGGAATGAACCTACATTATTATTGTTTTTTGGCTGGCCTTTGACGGCCTGTAGCCGCCTTCTTCTTGACAGTTTGGAAGTTTCTTTAAAAACTAAACATGCAATTACTGTATGCTGTGCTTTGAACCTGTCTCAAAAACTCATTTTGAAATTTAATTGTCATTCTAACAGCGTTGAAAGGTATGACCTTTAAGAGCTGATTGGGCCAAGAGGCTCTGTTCATGGATTAATACCATCATCATAGGAGTAGTTTAGTTATTGGCGGCGTTAGTTTCTAAAAGGGGGAGAAGATATGCAGAGCCTGATTTTTTGCATGTCTTTTACATGATTCCTACTATTCCACCATGTTAGGAAACATGTTAAGAAGGTACAAAGAGCTTCATGAAATGTGCATGCTATGCTTTTTAATGTCTCAGTCCCTAGAATTATAAGCCAAGTAAATATCTGTTTACTCTAAGTTATCAGTGTTATATTTTTCTTTTATAGTAGCAGAAAATGGATTAAGACACCATATGACACAGAAATTGAATTTTGGGACATTTATATCAGATAAATGAAAATGTATGCCACAGCATTAAATTGTACATGAAGGTTGCTGTGATTTTTTTCAAACAAACTAAAAAGTAACAAGAATATAGAAACTCTTCAATAAATTAGTGGCTAAACAAAGGATAGTACATGCATACTATAGAATGCCACTTAGCAATCAATAGGAATGAACTATAGATATAAATAATTGAACAATTCTCAAAGGCATTGTGCTGTGTTTTTAAAATATTTTATTTATGTTTTATTTTATACACAAGTGTTCTATCTGCATATATGCCTGCATGCCAGAAGATCTCATTACAGATGGTTGTGAGCCACCATGTGGTTGCTGGGAATTGAACTCGGGACCTCTGGAAGAGCAGACAGTGCTCTTAACCACTGAGTCATCTCTCCAGCCCCCGTGCTGTATTTTTAAAAAGTCAGTCTCACAATGTTGGATAGAGTATATTTTATTTGTATAATTCCCATAAAATACATATGTAGGGGTTGAAGAGATGGCTTAATGATTAAGAGCTCATACTATTCTTCAAGAGGCCCTGTGTTTGGTTCCCAGCACCCATATCAGGTGGCTTACAACCACCTGTAACTCTTGCTCTGGGAGAAACAATGTTCTTTTCTGGACCCAGAGGGTATTCACATATACATACCTCTCCTCCCACATATATACATAATTTAAAAATAATAAATAACTTTTTATAATATTTTAATTTATATGATAAAAAGCTTGAAAGATAGCAAGTGACTAAAGTGAGCCAAAAGACTAAGGACAGGAAGTGTTTAGTGTAGCCTGGACAATTTTAGACATTATTTCAAACTTGCAGGAATTACACACTGATTTGATTGATAGAAGAAGATACTTTGCTACTAAGGTCTTCTTTATTTGAAAGGACATTTCAGGCCTGTGTTGTAGATAAGATGCAAATCACATAAAAATGTAGCATACATTTGTTAGCAAATTTCTATCTTGTGTCAGAATGGAAGTTCTGGAGTGCAGGCCCTAAGACTGAATGACAGAACTAGCCATGTCAAAGTCTTCAGGTCTGTAACCACCTGAAAATTCTGCTAATGCTGGCTATGTGCCAGATTCCCACAACAATAGTCATTGACAAGTATGGATGGACTACTTATCATATTCTAGGCTCCATTTTAATGTGCTTTGTGTGTATTATTTGTCTAATGTCAAAAAAAAAACCCTCTCAAACGGTAGTATTTTTGAGATACAAAAACTAAGACATTGACTTTGCTTACATGCACACAGAAAGTAAATGTCTGGGCCAGCACTCAAACCTTAGGCAGCTAACTCCATGGCCCAAGTTCATAAAGATTATGTTGTGTAACCTCTTAAGAAACCATGGCTCCTTGAATGCAGGTAAGTAAAAAGTAACATCTCCTAGTATATTTCTCTGACTTGACCATTTCCATTCAATTGTTTCTCTTTTCTGTTTTACCTGCAGCTATAATTATTGTTACTTTTAATTCTCTTTGCCTATGGTTAAATACTATCTTGCTACCAACTCCTTTACAGTCAATTGGAAGCAAATAACTTCCTAATAGAAGTCTTCCTGTGTCATTCATTACAAGTAGATTGTGTGACCCCTTTGCTAACTTAGTTTATCTTAATATGGAACTCTGTGGTTATCTATTTCAGAGATAGAAACTGAGCAGGACTGATGGATTGCAGATTTTCTTTCCACTAGAGTTAGTTTATAGGTGTGAGGAGAGAGGAAGTATGGTTAAGACCCAGGCATATAACCAGGAACCTAGGAGGAAATGATAGTTTTGCTGAATAAAGACTATGCCTGCTAATAGTGGGCCAGAAAAATTATATCCAAGAAACCAAATCTACCTTATTGCTAATTTTATAAAATTTCAAAGGATATATCCATAACTGTTCATTTTCTTATTGACTACAGATGCTTTTGTTTTTTGACAAGAGTTAGAGAGCTACAATAAAGACTAAATGGCCTACAAATTTGTGGTATCTTCTGTTTGAGCACTTTACAGAAAAATTTTACCAATGCTTAGTACATGAAGTGAAGTGTTTTACATGACTGGGAGTTGCTGTGCATATAAATGCATGGTTTCAATCTGTCCCATTTTACATGGAAACATTTAAAAGCACTAAGAAGAATCTGGATGTTTGTGCCAGAGAGGAAGTTATCAAAATGGTATAATAGAGGACTTAGTAAAAATAAATAAAAGAGCCTGGTTTCCAGAGACAACAACAGAAATAGGGTATCAAGGAGCAGATGGGGAGTTTCTGTGATGTGCATCTTAAAGAAGAAGTATGACCTTTCTAAACCACTAAGATGACAAAGGAATGGGACCATAACTCTGAGATGCATTTAATACAGAGATATTACTCATGAGTTCACAATAAAGCAAAAGACAGAGGGAAGATGGAAATGATAAGTAAAGGTCCTTCAGTGAGAGCATAGGATAGAGGAGGAAATGCTAATTTGTGGCTTCTGTGGAAGCCGTTAGGGAAAAGTAAAGTAAGAATTGAGCATGATTTGAATGGAGGAGACCATGACTTAAAGCTGGAGGCTTGAGCTTGAATCTTGAATCTATTAGGAAAAAAAGTTTTAAAGCTAAACTTCTTGGGTATAAATCAAGCTCTACCACCTAAATATTTAGAGATGTTATTTCTCTAAGCTTCAATTTCATCATATGTAAAATGGAGATATAACAAAAATTTGTTATAGTTAAATGTGTTAATTATGTAAAGGCCGTAGAATAGTGTGTGGGAGTTAGTAATGAATCTGTACAGAGAAATGCTAGGAAACTAGGTGAACTTGTCTATAAATAGTTTCTGTAGGTATATTGAAGATGAAAACTAGAGTTTCGGAGTCTGCTGTAGCTGGAGCACATATGGGAGAGACCTCTTCTGTGTTAAAAAAAGATGGAGAGTTAGACTTCAGTGATCCTTGTCTGTTTAGTTAAGACTTAGTCTTTTTAAAAAAGTTTATGTTAGAAGAGAAGTTGAACAAGTAATAATTTTCTCCAAAGCCCAGAAGATTGCCTTGTTCAGCATACACTACACATATATTCACTAAATAAATTTATTAAATGAGTAAATGTGTTTTGGAATAGTGGATTAGAGTTTTTATTGATGTACTAGAGACGTGACTCTCTGGAGATGATGAACTGGGGGAGTGAGTGACCACTAATGTGTCAGTCACTTGGGAGAATGTCAGGAGTCTGGATGAGGCATGATCAAGGATAACATTGGGAATGTGGAATAAAGGGAATAAGGGACTATTCTAGAAACCTTCAGGATGCCTTGCTCTGGGTTTTGTACTGATTCTACCCATCACAATGGGGATCTTCAAACAAAAAATCCAAAGATCAATTGAGCAAATGTGATATCTAGTCCATACAATCAGAAATGGACCTAAGCTTTCTTAGGGGAGGTTATTGGCATCAAGGATTTATTTAATGCATTAGAGGTTACTTTACCGGGTGAGACTGTGGCACAACTATAGCATACTGACCTTAGAGTCCTCTTTGGACAGATTGGAGCAGTACAGTGAGTTTTCCCTTCCCAGCCAGAGGGAGTTGCCAGAGCCATACTAAGACAAAGAGCCTTAGAAAATGGACTGTACTCTCAGTAACAGACATTTTAAATAGAAAGAAGTGGAAGAAAATTGACACGATTTGCATGTAGTAGCCACAGAGGCGAGCAGCCACAGGATGCTATTGAAAAATGCAGATGAGTTGGTAGTTTGGTGACCCTAGACCCTTGGTAAACTACACACTCATGAAATGCAGCCAGAAGAATGCAAGGAGACTGCATCATAACTGCACAATATTTATCAACGCAGGGACTTGGTATGTGCCAGAGTCTACAGGGAAACACGAATACAGTTTCCAATCTACTTATGGAAAGGCTCAACCAGGGACAGTTCAGCATTAACAACCAGACTTCTGAAGGACCTTAGAGAGGCATGATCAACACACTTTACTCAACCTGTGAAGGACTACTCATTGACAAGGCCAGCATCTATGACCTAACCTAGCAAAAGACTGCCTAGAGGTTTGACAGGCATCTGGGTGTCTGGGACGACTGTACTCAGTCTGTAAACTACATTCATCCTTTACCCCTTCACAGGTTTTCCTCCTTTGTTCAGTCCCCAATGTCATCTTGTTCAGACAGCATTGTCTTACTCTGTTGTTATCTCTTCTCTCTTGCTTGTTCTATCTGTCCCCATCTCCCCTTTCTTCTCTTCTTTATTTTTCTCTAGTCTATTTCTCTTCCTTTTTATAGGCTTTCCCAAAGAATATATGTTGACTTGACTTGTGGAACTTCTATGTCTGTGCCTCCTGAGAGTTGGAACTATTCTGATTATCTGATTGTACTCCTTTACCTCCCTCTTTTTATTCGTTTAGTCAGAAGTACATCTCCATACTTTGTTCCCATTAACACATCCTTCTAATTACTTTTCCTCTACTATATTGTACTTACCAACCCAATACCAATCATTCATCTTACTCTACGTTTTTCCTTTCTACTCATACACACAGTAAGCAGTAATGTGATGACTTTAGAAACTCCATGTTATGTTAGGCATCCACCTTGGTACCCACTAGTCTCTGATTCTACTCCCTGGAAGATAAGTTCCCAGTATCCCCAACTCAATGACCTCCATACATAAATGTACAGCTGTGATCATCTACTTGCTATAATATGAATAGCTGCTTTTTTGCTTCTGTAGCATGCTTATGCAGATAGTCAAGGAGTATTTTGAGGACACCACAACTACCTAATCTTGGCAGATCAGAACTGAGATCAGAAAGGTCTTGGTTTTCTTGTGCAGATACTCAAGGGCTTCTTGTGGGTTTCAGCTTTATAAATCCTTCCCTTACCACCACCCCTTAGCATGGCAATCTCATATTTATTGTTGGGTCAGAGATTTTTGTCCTACTAGCAGTTTTAATAAATTTAACTAATTACTATGAGGATTAGGTCTATGGTCTTTTCCCAGGGATCACAAATTCCATAACATCTGGAAACCCCTCAAGATCCCTTGGAGTATGGGCCATGGTTCCAGAGTAGGCTCCATATGTGAGCAAGGTGGACTTAATAGTTCCTAGTGGGCCCAAGATCACAGCTGCTATAAATTAATGCTCTCTAGTCAAGGATAGGCTCCAAGAGGGAGCAAGTTCAAGATGGACTTGACAGGCCCCAGCGAGCCCAGACTTTGATCTCCCCAAATTTGCAAATTGAAAGCAAAACAAAAGTAAGAATTGCTGGCCAAAATGCTTCTGAAACTTATACCAGTAAGGAGTCTGTTTTGTTTTAGAGTCTGGACACTTGGAGAGAGGAAGGGAAAATTGGATACAATCATTGATCTAGTAACTGGGGCGGAGGAGACATCCTATTGCCCTACTGCTTTTGTTGTATGAATGAAGGAAGGATCGTCATCACATGTCAAGTTTGTCTGGTCTTTTCTTGATTGCATTGTTTTATTGTCTCTTTACATTGTTATTTTTGTCTGTTGGACTTGTATTTTCAATTTTGTTGCAGAAATGGAAGTTGGACTGAGCACAGCCAAACTGCTCCTGAGCTGCATGCCACAACATTTTCAGAATTTCTAAGAGGCAAACTATTCCTGGCGGCCTCCATGCTAGCTCCCTCCTAGGGCTTGTCTCTGCCCCTATCATTGGCTTGCTGGAGCTTGATATTTAAGTCTTGCATCTACAACAGATACTTCTCTAGACCTTCCTGTTTGTGATCCTTTTCCCACGCTCTCCTTCTGAGGTATGTTGTTTTCCTGCTGATTCCTGTCTCCGACCATGGAGTTCTGGCTGGCACCAAGCCCTTTGCCACTTGGCCAGGGCAATGCAGGTGTCCATCCCACCCCTGGGTGTGGAGCCTTCCTGGACATCATAAGCCCCCTTTCTGCTGTCTGCTGCTCACTGAGCTGTGGCAGCTGGTCTGCAACAAGAATTTATCTCCACGACTTCTTTGTTGTTTGCTTGCTTTGGTCTCTTCCTCTGATCACTGGAATTATTTTTTCAGGGATTCAGGTGCCTTTTCAACATGGGTAATATTGAAGCATTGTTTTGTTTTGTGTTATTCTAATTCATTAAAAAGCTGGCTCTGGAGTTAAGTTATGTGCCGCCCCCCTTCTCCTGACCCAAGCATTTTTTAAAGGTTTCTCCAAAATCTCTGTCTTGGGTCATACAGGCCTCCCAACTCAGATAAGGACCCAGACTAGTCCCAATAGGAATTCCTGCTGCTTATCTCATACCTTTCTTTGTTTTATTTAACTCCCTAAGACACTTGCTAAAATACAAACCCACCTCAAGATTTATAAGACTATTATATAAACTTTCTGTATCTTAAGTATTATAAATGTAGTTAAAACTTTGTAATCACAACCTGATGCCAACATTTTCTGAGTTCCCATAGATACCTGGTTTTTATAGTTTTCTGTTT
Source organism: Mus musculus (assembly GCF_000001635.26). Taxonomy (NCBI): domain Eukaryota; kingdom Metazoa; phylum Chordata; class Mammalia; order Rodentia; family Muridae; genus Mus; species Mus musculus. The sequence goes on from NC_000086.7 coordinate 104,697,668, forward strand.
AATGTTCTCTAGGTTATAGATATTTATGTTATTCTGCAACTTGATGACTTTATAAGATAAGATACTTATTAAACTTTTCAGGTTGTCTGCCTCTATCTGCAAGACACACAATTCTCAGTAATAACTATTAATATGTCTGCTTAAAATAATCAGAGTGATGCTTATTAAAATTTAATACTCCTTCAAAAAAGAGATAGGCATGGTCATTGGACTTTCACTTGAATATCCAGCTACAACTCCCAGCCTGTTGTATGCAATTAGGCCCTAAATTGCATAAGGCTTCAAGGTTTTCTGGGAAAAACTATGGTATACAGGCCAAGAACTAAGAATAAGGAGGGTGTATACATATATCCACCTATACAGAAATGGAAAAGCTGTCATATATACATATATATGCATATACTTATAAATGTATATACGGTATGTATACATGTATGTAGGTATGTATGCTCAGTAAAAGTTCTAAATATTGTCTAAAATATCCCTTAGGAAAAATTTCTTACAACAAATGTTAAATTTATTTTTTACTATTATATCTCATGTTATTTTGTGGGGAGCCGCACTCACATTTGCCATTATAAGATGGCGCTGACAGCTGTGTTCTAAGTAGTAAATAATCTGCACATGTGCAGGGGCAGTTTTCCCGCCATGTGCTCTGCCTTTCTCGTGATGACAACTGGGCCAATGGGCTGCAGCCAATCAGGGAGTGACACGTCCTAGGCGGAGGATAATTCTCCTTAAAAGGGACGGGGTTCTGGCAATTTTTTTCTCCGTCTCTTTCTCTTCGTCTTTTCCTCTGCTCTCTGCTTCTCTCCTTCTCTGCCCCTCTCTCTGCCTCTCTCTCTGCGTCTCTCTGCGTCTCTCTCTCTCTTCCTCTCTGCCTCTCTCTGCCGCGCTCTTCCTCTCTTGCTCCTGAGTAAGCAATAAAGCTTTGCCGCAGAAGATTCTGGCTTGTTGCGTCTTTCCTGGCCGGTCGCGAACGCGCTTAAGATTATTTAAATGTTTTAATCATGACTTTTCCCCTCTTTCTTGGTTCCTGTTTACAAAAGTGTTCCCCCTTTCAAGGTCGTGGATAGTCAAAGCTCTTGCTGAAATATCAACATTCCCTCAATATCAATAAGATCATCTCAAGGATCAGGGCTGGGGGATGTACCTGTAAAATTCCAAGCAGAAATGGCAGCTTAAAAACTTGTAAACAACAAGGGTAACAGTTAAAAATCTAGGTAATCTCACTTTGCATGGTTATCTGTAACTTCAAATCAACACTTGTTCTCTCCTTTTTAGACGAAGGAGGTAACAGGTATCCAAGATAATTTAGATTAAGATGGATTTAAAAAAATTTTTTTGTTAGGTATTTTCCTCATTTACATTTCCAATGCTATCCCAAAAGTCCCCCATACCCTCCCCCCACTCCCCTACCCACCCACTCCCACTTCGTGGCCCTGGCTTTGCCCTGTCCTGAAGCATCTAAAGTTTGCAAGACCAATGGGCCTCTCTTTCCAATGATGGCTGACTAGGCCATCTTCTGATACATAAGCAGCTAGAGACACGAGCTCTGGGGTGTACTGGTTAGTTCATATTGTTGTTCCACATAGACGGTTGCAGACCCCTTTAGCTCCTTGGGTACTTTCTCTAGCTCCTCCATTAGGGGTCCTGTGATCCATCCAATAGCTGACTATGAGCATCCACTTCTGTGTTTGCTAGGCTCCGGCATAGTCTCACAAGAAACTGCTATATCTGGGTCCTTTCAGTAAAATCTTGCTAGTGTATGCAATGGTGTCAGGGTTTGGAGGCTGATTATGGGATGGATCCCTGGGTATGGCAGTCTCTAGATGGTCCATTCTTTCGTCACAGCTCCAAACTTTGTCTCTGTAACTCGTTCCATGGGTGTTTTGTTTCCAATTCTAAGAAGGGGCAAAGTGTCCACACTTTGGTCTTCGTTCTTCTTGAGTTTCATGTGTTTTGCAAACTGTATCTTGTATCTTGGGTATTCTAAGTTTCTGGGCTAATATCCACTTATCAGTGAGTATATATCATGTGAGTTCTTTTGTGATTGGGTTACCTCACTTAGGATGATGCCCTCCAGGTCCATCCATTTGGCTAGGAATTTCATAAATTCATTCTTTTTAATAGCTGAGTAGTACTCCACTGTGTAAATGTACCACATTTTCTGTATCCATTCCTCTGTTGAGGGACACCTGGGTTCTTTCCAGCTCTGGCTATTATAAATAAGGCTGCTATGAACATAGTAGAGCATCTGTCTTTCTTACTAGTTGGAACATCTTCTGGATATATGACCAGGAGGAGAAAAGCCTCGAAGATATGGGCACAGGGAAACAATTCCTGAATAGAAAGAACAGCAATGGCTTGTGCTGTAAGATTGAGAATTGACAAATGGGACCTCATAAAATTGCAAAGCTTCTGTAAGGCAAAAGACACCACCAATAAGACAAAAAGACCACCAACAGATTGGGAAAGGATCTTTACCTATCCTAAATCAGATAGGGGACTAATATCCAATATATATAAAGAACTGAAGAAGGTGGACTCCAGAAAATCAAATAACCCCATTAAAAAATGGGGCTCAGAGCTAAACAAAGAATTCTCAAAGAATGGCTGAGAAGCACCTGAAAAAATATTCAGCATCCTTAATTATCAGGGAAATGCAAATAAAAGCAACCCTGAGATTCCACCTCACACCAGTCAGAATGGCTAAGATAAAAAATTCAGTGTCCTGCTTTCCATAGTTTGGGGAGGTGCCTGGCAATGGGCAAAGCATGGGACAGTTCATTGCCTATTAGTAACCATTACTGCAATACAGGTGGAGTTGTTTGTGTCCCATTATTGTCTCGCAGGAGACCATAGGCCTCTTCTAATATCTAGCAGTTTTGTTTATCACAGGAAGCTTTTCTATTGAACATTTTAAATTTCATATTTAAAAGATCTCTGGGGAGTTTGAGGGTCATAATTTAATTTATTAATTGTACTTTATTTTAAATAATCTCTACTTGGTTTCAGTTACTTGCTTTTAGACTTAGCTTTGAAAATCTATACAGAAGACTACAGAAAGGAAGGTATGAATTGGTCTCTTCATCCAAGCTCATTTCTGGAAATGAATTACATTAATACTTAGTATGACTATAATCAGACTTTTGAGCACACTAAGGAATATGACTGACTGACCATTAAGTTGCATGTTTTATTTATCTTTAAGAGTTTACAACAAGTTAGTACCTTTTACAGGATTAGAATTTTACACTTTTACCCCAGTTAAAGTTTCAGCATTAAAAATTACAATGTTTTAATGAAACTCTCTTAGTAGCAAAATAAAACTTTAAATATCCCAGCCTTCCAATTGCTGGGATAGCTAATAGAAGCTACCAAACCTGGCCCAAATGGAAGTTCAGATAACAATAGTCAAAAAGACAAAGGTCTTGTTTTCTCTCATTTGTGGTTCCTAGGTTTTAAGGAGAGACATAAAATTACGTAGATATCTATGACATAAAAGGAAAACTCTTTGGGGAGGGTGAAGGAACTATGAGGAAGAGGAGGGCTTGAAGAAACTTAGGAGAGAAGAGTGAGAAAGAGGAGGGGAGAGGACCAGATAATAAATAAATAATAAATGAAGTCCACAGAGGGACTGCCAATCTTAAAAATACATTAACAGCCCACAGAGAGATTGAAAAATTTACTTTTCTGATTCTTTTATATAATGGCCCTTACAGAATATTTCAATTTTTATGACTCAGTTTATTTAGATATCTAAAGTTAGACAAACTTAGCAAAGACAGAGGCTACACATGTTTAAGTCAGTTACTGTTAACCTGAGTAGACCTTAAAGATTTATAAAGTTGATTTATCTAATCTATTTTATTTATTAAACATACATTGTATTTTAATCTTAGGTTTTTATTTCTTAGGACAAAAATCATCACATAAAAAAATCCATCTTAGGGCTGGCAAGATGGCTCAGCAGGTAAGAGCACTGACTGCTCTTCCAAAGGTCCTGAGTTCAAATTCCGGCAACCACATGGTGGCTCACAACAGCCCATAATGAGATCTGATGCCCTCTTCTGGTGTCTGAAGACAGCTACAGTGTACTTATGTATAATAATAAATAAATCTTTTTAAAAAATCCATCTTGCGGGATCCTCCGGTAGTACTATGTCCTATTTTCTGAGGAACCACCAGACTGATTTCCAGAGTGGTTGTACAAGCTTGCAATCCCACCACCAATGGAGGATGTTCCTCTTCACATCCTTGCCAACATCTGCTGTCACCTGAATTTTTGATCTTAGCCATTCTGACTGGTGTGAGATAGAATCTCAGGGTTGTTTTGATTTGCGTTTCCCTGATAATTTGGAGATAAGTGGGTGACCCAATCTCCCAAATGGGGGCCTTGCTTAACCTCTGGATATGGTCTCTACAGGTTCTCCCTACCCTTTGTTGGGCATTTCAGCTAATCTCATCCCCACTAGGTCCTGAGAGCCTCTTGCTTTCCTGGCATCTGGGACTTTCTGGTGGGTACCTACCCCCAGTTCCATATCCCCATTGCTATACACCTCTGTTCAAATTCCTGATCCCCTGTATATCATCCCAGTCTTCACTCATACCTGATCCTGCCCCCCTTCCCCCCTTCCCCTCCTCTCTTCCTCCCAAGTCCCTCCTACCTTCTACCTCTTGTATTTTGTTCCCCCTTCTAAGAAGCACTGAAGCATCCACACTTTGGTCTTCATTCTTCTTGAGCTTCATATGGTCTGTGAATGGTATCTTGGGTATTCTGAGCTTTTGGACTAATATCCACTCATCAGTGAGTACATACCATGTATGTTCTTTTGTGACTGGGTTACCTCGCTCAGGATGATATTTTCTAGTTCCATCCATTTGGCTTAGAAATCAGTCTGGTGGTTCCTCAGAAAATTGGACATAGTACTACTTGAAGATCCAGCAATTCCTCTCCTGGGCATATACCCAGAAGATGTTCCAACTTGTAATAAGGACACATGCTCCACCATGTTCATAGCAGCCTATTTATAATAGCCAGAAGCTGGAAAGAACCCAGATGTCCCTCAACAGAGGAATGGATACAGAAAATGTGGTACATTTACACAATGGAGTACTACTCAGCAATTAAAAACAATGAATTCATGAAATTCTTAGGCAAATGGATAGATCTGGAGGATATCATCCTGAGTGAGGTAACCCAATCACAAAAGAACACACATGTTATGCACTCACTGATAATCGGATATTAGCCCAGAAACTTAGAATATCCAAGATACAATTTGCAAAACACATGAAAGTCAAGAAGAAGGAAGACCAAAGTGTGGCTACTTCGCTCCTTCTTAGAATGGGGAACAAAACACCCATGGAAGGAGTTACAAAGTTCAGAGCTGAGACAGAAGGACCATCCAGAGACTGCCGCACCCGGGGATCCATCCCATATACAACCACCAAACCCAGACACTATTGCATATGCCAGCAAGATTTTGCTGACAAGTCCCTGATACAGCTGTCTCTTGTAAGGCTATGCCAGTGCCTGGCAAATACAGAAGTGGATGCTCACAGTCAGCTATTGGATGGAACACAGGGCCCCTAATGAAGGAACTAGAGAAAGTACCCAAGGAGCTAAAGGGGTCCGCAACCCTACAGGAGGAACAACAATATGAACTAATCAGTACCCCCCAGAGCTGTGTCTCTATTTGCATATGTAGCAGAGGATGGCCTAGTAGGCCATCAGTGGGAGGAGAGGCCCTTGGTCTTGCGAAGATCATATGCCCCAGTACAGGGGAATGCCAGGGCCAAGAAGCAGGAGTGGGTGGGTAGGGGAGCAGGACGGGGGAAGGGTATAGGGAACTTTCGGGATAGCATTTGAAATGTAAATGAAGAAAATATCTAAAAAAAAAAAAAGAACCTATTAAAGTAGGAAATGCCCACAAAATACAAATGTTATAAAATTAAAAAAAAAAAAAAGATTTTCATGAAGTCATTGTTTTAAAAAGGCAGGCACATATAGTTTATTTTGCCTTGAGGCTTCACACTAAAAGAGATTAAACTCACACAACAGTGACTTTTACTATTCTTTTGTTTTAAAAACTTGGTTTTCAATGACTTGTCTCAGTAACTAAGTACCTATGTCCTATGGTAAATAGTTGAATAAAAATCATTTTGAGTTTTTAAAAATTATGAGGGTCTAGGATAAGGATTTAGGGTACAAATTATAAAGTTCTGGGGATATAAAAGCTTAAATAAGTTACAAGGGTGTAAGGAAGTAATTTAAGGCATGGTAATTGCAAGTTATAAAGGTCTAATAATATGAAAGCTTAAGTAAGTTATAAGGGTCTGAGGATGCGATTTCATGTATGGAAATTCAAGTTTCATGTATGGAAATTCAAGTTTCATGTATGGAAATTCAAGTTTCATGTATGGAAATTCAAGTTATAAATGACTCAAAAAATAAGTTAAGGAATATAGAAAATGTTTCTTATTTCTTTCCCTCTCACCATGCTTTTGTTATTTTAGGACTTGAGAAGTTCAGGGTTTTAACACTAATTAGCAGAGCTCTCATAGGCTGGTAATCTAGTCTTGGGAAAGCACTGCTATTTTTACCATAGTCAAAGCTCAGAATTTTAAATTTCCTTTAGTTGTTTTCTAAATATAGACTTAAAGGTGCTTCTCAGTATGCTAAAACATCTGTCCAATGTGTACACACCCAGCCCTTCCCCCTGGATAGAGGAAAGACTCTTCAGGCCTTTAACAGAGTAATTATTTGAATCTCCAAGCTTCTGTTATGACTCAACAGGGTGAGTTTACAGGCACTTCTTAACCGATTTGTCTACAGTAATGCTTTCAGTACAGATTACAATGGCAATGATAATATATCTAAAACCTTCATCTCTTTTGTTTTATAAACTTAAAAATATTAATGTAAGCTTTAGGGAGTTGTAACTTACATCCACCTGTCACAGGTCAAACAGATTTCGGATAAGTACTCCTAGTTTCAGTCAACAGCTTGAGTTTCTCTAACCACTGAATATTCCTGAGGGTAAGCTCTTTCCTCCTCCTGGTCTTTGGACTACTTCCATGGCCCCAACTAAGTAGACCACAGGCTTGGACATTTCAAATGTATACCCAAGAAAAAGACTCCCCCCTAAGCTCATTAATCTTTACCTTTTGTCCTTTGTCTGTATCTATACTAGCAGATTTCTAATCAACTAAAGACTGAAAACTGCTTGAAACACACCAGCCTCAAGTGGTCCTTCAAGACCAGCAATCCCTGAACTTGCTGGAAAACCATATACTAATGATGCAATCTCCTACCTGTTTGAGACCCTGCTTTGGACCAGTAGTCCTGACTGCTACAAATCTACCTGCCCATTGCTGGTTCTGGGTGGTCCAACAGGACCTAGAGAGGAAACCAGATATGCCCTGCCCCACTCCTGGCCTTTGACTGGCATTCTAGCCTTCCTGGGTCTGATAATGGTGTCTTAATTTCAGCTGAGAAGCAGTTACAGAACAGACTACATTGTCCCTTATCGTTAACAAAAGGCTGGAATATTAGATTCAAAGGAAACTAGTTTCCCTCTACAGAAATATAATCACTTCTTATCTCCTTGGCAAAGGAACAGATAGTTATATATGATGCCTATAAGTATATCAAAGTTCATGCTGGCTTCCAGGCTCCTTCAGAATTACAAATATCTGTTAAAATCAGAGATTTAGAAAAACATACAAAAAGTGTTGCTCAAGATGTGTAGCTGGTATCCGATTAAATGGCTTACTTCATAGTTACCAATAATTTTAATGGATATTTTCTTTATTTACATTTCAAATGTTATCCCCTTTCTAGGTCTCCCCTCTGGAAACCCCCATCCCTTCCCCTTATCCTCCTGCCTCTATGAGGGTGCTCCCCCATTCATCCACCCACTTTGCCTTCCCGCCCTGGCATTCCCCTACATTGGGGTTTCCAATACCCTCAGGCCTAAGGGCTTCTCCTCCCACTGATATCCAACAAGGCCATCCTCTGCCACAGAATACAGCCTCCATGTGGGGAGCCGCCCTCACATTTGCCATTACAAGATGGCGCTGACAGCTGTGTTCTAAGTGGTAAACATAATCTGCACACGTGCAGGGGCAGTTTTCCCGCCATGTGTTCTGCCTTTCTCGTGATGACAACTGGGCTGATGGGCTGCAGCCAATCAGGGAGTGACACGTCCTAGGCGGAGGATAATTCTCCTTAAAAGGGACGGGGTTTCGCCATTCTCTCTCTTGCACTCTTGCGCTCTTGCGCTCTGGCTCCTAAAGATGTAAGCAATAGAGCTCTTGCTCTCTTGCTCTCTGGCTCCTGAAGATGTAAGCAATAAAGCTTTTGCCACAGAAGATTCCGGTTTGTTGTGTTCTTCCAGGCTGGTCGCGAGAAAGCGTGTAAGAGTTGGTGCTGAAACCCGGGATCGAACCAGGGACCTTTAGGGACTCTTACACACGTTCTTGCGACCGGCCAGGAAAGACGCAGCAAACCGGAATCTTCTGCGGCAAAGCTTTATTGCTTACATCTTCAGGAGCCAGAGAGCAAGAGAGCAATAGTGCAAGAGAGAGAGCAAGAAAGCAAGAAAAAGAACAAGAACAAGAAAGCAAGAGAAAGAATGGCAAAACCCCGTCCCTTTTAAGGAGAATTATCCTCCGCCTAGGACGTATTACTCCCTGATTGGCTGCAGCCCATCGGCCCAGTTGTCATCACGAGAAAGGCAGAACACATGGCGGGAAAACTGCCCCTGCACGTGTGCAGATTATGTTTACTACTTAGAACACAGCTGTCAGCGCCATCTTATAATGGCAAATGTGAGGGCGGCTCCTCACACCTCCATGTGTATTCTGTGGTTGGTGGTCCAGTCCCCAGGAGCTCCAAGGGTTCTGGCCAGTTGACACTGTTGCTGCCTCCATGGGGTTGCAAACCCCTTCAGTGCCTTCAGTCCCTTCTCTAACTTCTCCATTGAGGATCCCTTATTTAGTCCAATGGTTGGCTGCAAGCATCCACCTATATACTTGTCAGGCTCTGACAGAGAACTCAGGAGACAGCTATAACAGGCTTCTGTCAGCAAACACTTCCTGGCATCCGCAATAGCCTCCATGTTTGGCAACTGTATATGGGATGGATCCACAGGTGGGGCAGTATCTGGATGGCGTTTACTTCAGTCTCTACGTCACACATTGTCTCCATATTTCCTCCTGTGAGTATCTTGTTCCTCCTTCTAAGAAGCATTGAAGCATCCACACCATGGTCTTCCTTCTTCTTGAGCTTCATATGGTCTGTGAATTGAATCTTGGGTATTCTGAACTTTTGAGCTAATATCCACTTATCAATGAGTGCATACCTTGTGTGTTCTTTTGTGACTGGTTTATCTCACACAAAATGATATTTTCAAGTTCCATCCATTTGCCTATGAACTTCATGAAGTCATTGTTTTTAAGAGCTGAGTAGTATTCCATTGTGTAAATGTACCACATTTTCTGTATCCATTCCTCTGTTGAAGGGTATCTAGGTTCTTTCCAGCTTCTGGCTTTTATAAATATGGCTGCTATGAACATAGTGGAGCATGTGTCCTTGTTATATGCTGGAGAATCTTCTGGGTATATGCCTAGGAGTGGTATAGCCAGGTCCTCAGGTAGTACTATGTCCAATTTTCTGAGGAACCGCCAGACAGATTTCTGGAGTGGTTGTACCAGCTTGCAATCCCACCAGCAGTGGAGGAGTGTTCCTCTTTCGCCACATCCTCACCAGCATCTGCTATCACCTGAGTTTTTAAATCTTAGCCATTCTGACTGGTGTGAAGTAGAATAAGCTTTTGGAATAGCCCCCACTCCAGTTGTTCAGGAGCTCCATGAAGACTAAGCTGCACATCTGCTGTATGTGTGTGGGGAGGCCTAGGTCCAACCAGTGATTCAGACTCTGCCAGCATGAGAGGCTACCCAATAGGGCCTCCACCCACTCAGAGGAGAAGGGGAGGAGGCACTGGGGAAGAATAGTGAGAGGGGGTAACTGGGAAGAGTTCAGAGAGCAGGATGTAAAAGAATACATATAAAATAAAATAAAATAAAAACAAAGTTGGGAAAATCATATGCCCTGGGATTGAATGTTTGAAACTATGTCACTTTAACTAAACAACAGTCCCTTTAAATAATTATGCTTATATTTACAAACAAAAGTTACTTTCAGCCTTAATTAGAGAGTCTTCTCTTTGCAGTTAATGGTATTGAATGCAGAGACTCATAGCTGCTCAGTTACCAAGAACAATTTACAGTTGAGTGTTCAGTCCTAAAGAGGATATTTATACTATCCTCTCTGTGGCTCATGGGACTTCAGAGAAGAGGGAAAGGGAAAAAGTAAGAGCCAGAAAATAGGTCTGCAAAATGCTATCTTCAGGGTATGACACAGTATTGCAATGGTGATCTCATAGCAGCTGCGTCTGTCAATTTTTGTCCTGCATAAGACTGAACCAGTCAGCAGTTAATCACTTGCTGAACTTCGGAATGTGGATGGATTCTTGAGGGGAGAGCAGTAATTGTGTTCAGTTGTTTATCCACTTGTGATCACACCAGGCTCCAGTGGAGAGTTTCAAAACTATGTCACTCAGGTACACCTGGTTAGAAATCATTTGATTACAAAACAACAAAATGGCATGAATGTAGGAAAGAGTTTCAAAGAAAGAGGGGTAGTTTTCAAGAGTGAAAAGGAGATTATAGAGAGTGGGAGATGAGAGTAAGCGTAAAGAATTATATACTTGTATGAAACTGTTATAAAAAGAAACTTAATTAATAAAAGATAAATGAAAAAAGAAGAAAAAAGGATGACTTAAAAGAAAAATAAAGTCCAAGAATGGCCTAACCCGAGATGCACAAGCCCTTAATGCAAAGAACACAAGAAACATGAAAAGCTGAGGTAATATGACTCCACTAATAATTACTAATCCCACAGAAATGACTGAATTAGATGAAATCTCAGGTAAGAAGTAAAAAAAAAAATTAAAAGTACGTGTAAAAGAAATCACAAATAACATGGAAAAATTCTAGAGTAAATTCCCAGAATACAAACTTAATGAAATACAAAAGTCAATTTAGGACATAAAAATGGGATTCATGGAAAAAATAGAAATAATCCAGGGGAAAAATTCCTGAATAGAACAGCAGTGGCTTGTGCTGTAAGATTGAGAATCGATAAATGGGACCTCATAAAATTGCAAAGCTTCTGCGAAGCAAGACACCGTCAATAAGACAAAAAGGCCACCAACAGATTGGTAAAGGATCTTTACCTATCCCAAATCAGATAGGGGACTAATATCCAATATATATAAAGAACTCAAGAAGGTGGACTCCAGAAAAATCAAATAACCCCATTAAAAATGGGGCTCAGAGCTGAACAAAGAATCCTCACCTGAGGAATACCGAATGGCTGAGAAGCACCCGAAAAACAGTTCAACATCTTTAATCATCAGGGAAATGCAAATCAAAACAACCCTGAGATTCCACCTCACACCAGTCAGAATGGCTAAGATAAAAAATTCAGGTGACAGCAGATGCTGGCAAGGATGTGGAGAAAGAGGAACACTCCTCCATTGTTGGTGGGATTGCAAGCTTGTACAACCACTCTGGAAATCAGTCTGGTGGTTCCTCAGAAAATTGGACATAGTACTACCGGAGGATCCAGCAATACCTCTCCTGGGCATATATCCAGAAGATGCCCCAACTGGTAAGAAGGACACATGCTCCACTATGTTCATAGCAGCCTTATTTATAATAGCCAGAAGCTGGAAAGAACCCAGATGCCCCTCAACAGAGGAATGAATACAGAAAATGTGGTACATATATACAATGGAGTACTACTCAGCTATTAAAAAGAATGAATTTATGAAATTCCTAGCCAAATGGATGGACCTGGAGGGCATCATCCTGAGTGAGGTAACCCAATCACAAAGGAACTCGCACAATATGTACTCACTGATAAGTGGATATTAGCTCAGAAACTTAGGATACACAAGATATAAGATACAATTTGCTAAACGCATGAAATTCAAGAAGAACAAAGACCAAAGTGTGGACACTTTGCCCCTTCTTAGAAATGGGAACAAAACACCCATGGAAGGAGTTACAGAGACAAAATTTGGAGCTGTGACGAAAGGATGGACCATCTAGTGATTGCCATATGCAGGGATCCATCCCATAATCAGCTTCCAAATGCTGACACCATTGCATACACTAGCAAGATTTTGCTGAAAGGACCCAGATATAGCTGTCTCTTGTGAGACTATGCCGGGGCCTAGCAAACACAGAAGTGGATGATCACAGTCAGTTATTGGATGGATCACACGGCCCCCAATGGAGGAGCTAGAGAAATTACCCAAGGAGCTAAAGGGAACTGCAACCCTATAGGTAGAACAACAATATGAACTAACCAGTACCCCAGAGCTCTTGTCTCTAGCTGCATATGTATCAAAAGATGGCTTAGTTGGCCATCACTGCAAAGAGAGGCCCATTGGACTTGCAAACTTTATATGCCCCAGTACAGGGGAACCCCGGGGCAAAAAAGGGGGAGTGGGTGGGTAGGGGATTGGGAGGGTGCGTATGGGGGACTTTTGGGATAGCATTGAAAATGTAAACGAAGAAAATACCTAATAAAAAAATAAATTAAAAAAAAGAAAAAAAAGAAAGAAAAATAGAAATACTCAATTATAAAACAAAACTGAGATTCAAGCATCTTTGCTTGGGCCTTCCTTCTTGTTTAGCTTCTTTGGGACTGTGGAGTGTACAGTGGGTATCCTGTAATTTATGGATAATATCCAATTTTAAGTGAGTACATACCATGTACATTCTTTTGGGTGTGGGTTACCTCACTCAGGACGATATTTTCTACTTCCATCCATTTGTCTTTAAAATTCATGATATCCTCATTTTTTAATAGCTTAGTAGTATTCCATTGTATAAATTAACCACATTTTCAGTATCCATTCTTTGGTTGAGGGACACATGAATTGCTTCTAGTTTTGGGTTATTATGAATTAGGCTGCTATGAACATAGTATAGCATGTGTCTTTGTGATATTGTAGAACATCTTTGGGTATATGTTCAGGAGAGGTATAGCTGAGTCTTCAGGTAGAACTAGTTCCCATTTTCTGAGGAACAACCAGATTGATTTCCAGAGTGGTTGTACCAGTTTGCAATCCCACCAGCCATGGAGGAGTGTTCCTTTTTCTCCACATCCTCTTCAGCTGTCCTTTGAGGGTTGTTTTGTTTTGTATTTATATCATGTATGTGGGTATACTATCGCTGTCTTCAGACGCACCAGAAGAGGGCACCAAATCCCATTACAGATGGTTGTGAGCCACCATGTGGTTGCTGGGAATTGAACTCAGGACCTCTGGAAGAGCAGACAGTGCTCTTAACCACGAGCCATCTCTCCAGCCCATCCCTTAAGTTTTTGATCTTAGCCAAAAATCTTGGCTTGATTGGTGTAAGGTGGAATCTCAGGGTCGTTTTAATTTTCATTTCTCTGCTGAATAAGGAGGTTGATCATTTCTTTAAGTGCTCCTCAGCCATTCGAGATTCCTCTGTTGTGAAGTCTCTGTTCAGCTCTGTACCCCATTTTTTAATTGGGTTATTTGGTTTGTTGGTGTCTAACTTCCTAGTTCCTTATTTATTTTGGATATTAGCCCTCTATTGGATGTAGGGTTGACAAAGGTCTTTTCCCAATATGTAGGCAGCTGTTTTGTCCTATTGACAGTGTTCTTTGCCTTACAGAAGCTTTTAGTAGTCTATGGGGGTTACTTTAGCTAAGACTTACAGCAGTGGGGATATGGAACCTGAAGTGGACACCTCCTATAAGAAGCCAGTCACATTTTATAGCCAGTTAGAACAATCTGTCCTGTCTACAATAAATGCAGGGACAAAAATGAAGCAGAGACTGAAGGAATGGCCAGCCAATAACCAGCTCAACTTGAGACCTATCACATGGGCAAGAACTAATCCATGACACTATTAATAATATCCTGTTAAGGTTGCAGACAGGAACATAACATAACTGTCTTTTGAGAGGCTCCACCCAGCAGCTGACTAAAACAGATGCAGAGACCCACAACCAAACATTGGATGGAGCTAGGTGAGTTGAGTGTTCCAGGGGGGATATGAACTCTACTGGAAGGCCAAACAGAGTCAACTAACCTTGACCCTTGATGGCTCTCAAAGACTGAACCACCAACCAAAGAGCATATAGGGGCTTGACCTAGGCCTCCCACACATATGTAGTAGCAGATGTGCACTTTGGTCTTCATGTGGCCCCACAAACAACTGGAGTAGTGGTTGTCCCTAAATCTGTTGACTGCTTGTGGATTCCATTCCCCTAACTGGGCTGCCTTGTCTGGCCTCAGTGGGAGAGATTGTGCCCAGTACTGAAGAGACTTGATGTGCCAAGGTGGGGGAAACTCAGAAGGGGTCTCCCACCTCCCAGAGGAGAAGAAGAGGGGGTTAGGGGGAGGGACTTTATGGGAAGGATTGGGAGAAGAGGGCAGTGAGAGGGATGTGAAGTGACTAAATAAAGAAATTAATGAAAAACAACAAAATACTGGAATACTGGAAATGAAAATTTCTGTAAGTCAAATAGAAAGCTATGTGGAAAGCTATACAATAGAATATAACAAGAAGAAAACAGAAAAGTAGGGCTTGAAGACAAAGTAGATATATTAAAACATTCACACAATGGCAGTGATAAATTAATAAAGTATGAACAGAACATAGTGTGGAATACTATGGGAAGAGCAAATGTGTGGAATGTGGGCAGAAAAAGTGAGTGGGAGGGTTGGGAAGCAGGGGGAGGGGATAGGGGTTTTCAGAGGGGAAACCAGAAAAGGGGATAATACTTGAAATGTAAATAAAGAAAATATCTAATTAAAAAATAAAAAAGGTTAATTCCTTGCTAAAGACAAAAACAATTTTCAGTAAAACTATAGAATAAAAATTCTAAAATTTTGAGAAAGAAATAATGTAGATACAATAGGTATTTAGAACACCAAACAGAAAAGACTTTAGTTAAAATACTAAGTATACAAAACAAAGAAAATATACTGAATGCTGCAAGAGAAAAACACCACATCATATGTAAAGGCCGGCTCATCAGAATAGCACCAGATAGGTTTCTCAACAGAAACTTTAAAAGCCAAGAGGGCTTGAAATGATGTATTTCATGTTCTGAGAAACAACTGCCAACCCAGACTAATATCAGTAAATCAGCAAAAGTATCTATCATAGTTGGTAAAAGCAGGCTAAATGACCAAAGTCAGCTCTATAGGAGATACTTGAAAGAATCCTTCAGAATAAAGTGACTATGGATTAAATCAGACTACAGGAAGGAATGGACCACACTCTAACAGTAGTTTAACAAATAATAGTTATGAAAATAATAATAAACACTACACAATTAACAAAATGACACTAAATAACATACACATTTCATTAATAATTCCGACTACTAATGGTCTGTATTTCCCAACCAAAAGATTCAGATAAACAAGACCTGAGCTGGTGAGGTGCTTGCTGCCAAGCCTGGTGAGTTGAGTATAATCCCAAAATATATTTTGAGAGAGAACCAACTTCAATATGTCATTCTCTGACCTCCACACATGCAGTGTAGCACTCCCAAGCCCTCCCAGACACAATCAGTCTGTCAATCAATCAATCAATCAATCAGTCAATGTTAAAATACATTTAACAACTCATAGAGAGGTATCTCACAGCTGACACTGGGATTTTCATTTAATTGGGCCTCTGGTGAGGAACATTATTTATTCATAGAAGGTGACTCTGTTGACACTCCCTTTTTATTAGATGACATTCAAAATAAACAGAAAATAAGAGGCCTAGATGTGGATTTTTCATATATCCTGAGTTTAGGTTACCTCTCTCTTCCCTCGCTTCTCTTCTCCTCCTACCCCAACCCTACTCAGACCTTTTCACCTCCAGTATTCTCCCCTCCATTTCATGTCCATTGTGTTCCACTGTTCCCCGTCTCAAAAGGCCTCCCCCACCCCTAAAGACCTCTTTCTAACTTTCTGATCTTTATTAGAAATCAAAGCTAAACAGACTATTATAGAAATTCCTATCTGGGATATGCATATAAGAGCATGTGCAACATTTGTATTTCTGGGCCTGAGTACCTCACTCAATATATTTTTCAGATGCATCCATTTTCCTGCAATTTTTACAACTTCATTTTCTCCCTCTGAGTGAAATTACATTGTGTACATGTACTATATTTTCATTATTCATTCATCCATTAATAGACATCTAGGCTGTTTCCATCTCCTTTTCATTGTGAATAAAACTACAATGAGCATGAAAGTGCAACTATTTCTGTTGTAGGACATTTTCGTTTCATTTCTAATCTGTTGGTTGATGTTTTGTCCTACTGACAGTGTCCTTTACCTTACAGAAGCTTTGCAATTTTATGAGGTCCCATTTGTCAATTCTTGATCTTAGAGCATAAGCCATTGTTTTTCTGTTCAGGAAATTTTCCCCTGTGCCCATGTGCTTGAGGCTCTTCCCTTCTATTAGTTTCAGTGTATCTGGTTTTATGGGGAGGCAGTTTCATTTCTGTTATTATGGTAAAACACCTTGACAAAAATAATATCATGGAGGAAAGTGTTATTTAGTGTATGATTCCAGGTGAGAGTCCATCACTGAAGGTAAAGTTGAGGCAGGATCTTAAGCAGCTAGTCACATCAAGAGCAAAGAGAAACAAACACACCTATACTAGCTGCTTGTTCTTATCTAGCTTTCTCCTGCCCTGTATAGTTCAGGACACTCTGGTTAGGGAGATGCTAACCACAATGGGCTTTGTCTTCCTTCAAGTAGCAATTGAGAAAACTCCCAAAGACATGCCCACAAGCCAGTGATCTACTCAATTCCTCAATAGAAGCATCTTGGATGATTGTGGCAATTGGCATTTAAAACTAACCATTATATAAGGTATAGAGTCATTTCTGTGTCATGCCTAGAGTGGTATAGCTGAGTCATTTGACAGTTTTGTTTTTTAATTCTTTGAGCAGTCTCTACACTGATTTCATGGTGGCCATACCAGTTAACACTCTCACTAATAGTGAATAAGAGTTATCCTTTCCCCACAGCCTCACCAGCACCTGTTTTCTTAATAATAGCAATTGTGACAGGAGTAAGAAGAAATCTCAAAGTAGTTTTGATTTACAATTTCCTGATGTTCAGTACTTTATAAAAGTATTTATTAACCATCTGTGTGGAATTCCATACAATGTGTTTTGATTATATTCACCCCTTCTCTCTGAACTCTTTCCAGATTCATCCTTATTCCCTATGTACCTAAAAACTTTCTAGGAGAACAGAATACTGAAAGAACAGAGTTGGGGAGAAAAAGTAGAGAATATAGATGTATGGGGAATAAGGCCAACATGTATGATGTGTCTTATTGAAAATATCCTTATGCAGCTGGACAGTTCCCAACACCCAAGTCTGGTAGCTCACAACTGTCTGCAGCTCCAGCTCCAGGGGATCTGATGTCTACTTCTGGCCTCTGTGGGTACTTGCAGTTACCATGTGCCTGTAACCACACAGAGACAAACACACACACATACACACATGTAACTTTAATTTTTTCAAAACCTATTTTAAATGATGGTTATTAAAAGCTTTAACCTCCCTTGTAGCCCACCACCCACCAGAGGTAGTGGAAAAGAAAGGATACAAGCGAAGTGGACCTGTTTAGAAAGGTTTTTTGGAGCAACTCCTATCTGTGTTGTCTGGAAATCAGCAGTTCAGTTTACAGGTCAGCAGCAGCAGCTCGATCTACTGGCAAACACTTCATGGCGTCAGTGTCCACTTTGGCAGAGTCAGGATAGCACCCACAAATCAACAGCTATGGCACTACCTAGCAGAGACAGCCATGCCTTAGCAGAAGGGACCTGGAGGAATGCCAGGAGAAATTCTTAGGGAAGTGACAATCAAGCAAAGACTGGAGATCCACAAGTGTTGCACAGCTAGCTTTATAAGCAAGCCTAGCTCAGCCTCTGCCACTGTCCATCAAATCCTATTTATACCCTCCAAACATCACGTGTCTTCCACAGGTTTGCCTCAGCATGTGCACCTGTCTCAGCTGACATCATTCTGCCAATCTGCCTGAATCCATAGAAGTGGAAAGAAGCCACAGCACACTACCAGAGGGTTTTTGGTGCATTTCTCTCTATGGAGTCCCAACAAATAAATGCAGGCCAACCATGCAATGTGAGGCGGACCAAACCATGCCTGCCGTTAGCAAAGAATTTTTCATCATGTGCCTTTTCACATGCTTACTTTAGAAGAACATCCTGTCTCCTGTGTCCAGGAAAGGGGATAACATTTGAAATGTAAATAAAAAAAAGTATCTTAAAAAGGTCCTTCATGAGTCGCCTTAGTCTTTGACCTGTGTCCACTTCAGCTAAATGTACTTCACATGTTTGCCCAGCAAAGCACCTTCTAACACAACAGACTTTCCAAAGAAACCTTAAGTTTTCATCTCTCTCTCTCTCTCTTTCTGTTTCACACACTCACACACACAATTAAAAATAAAATAAATCTTTTAAAAATATCTATTTATTTTTATTTGTTATGTGTATGAATGTTTTTGCTTGCACACGTTTTTGTGCACTGTATGCATACCAGATGGTTATGAGACACCATGTGGGTGCTTGGAACCAAACCTGGCTTATCTGCAAAAACAAAAAGTGCTCTCAATCTCTGTGCAACCATTCCAACCCCAAAGAAAATAAATCTTCATTTTCAAAATGAAATTGTCCCTATGTAACACAGCTCATACACAATGAAATACACAATATCATTGTTTTAAAAGCAGCCACAATCTATGCCTTTGGTACAGTCAGTCCTACCACTGTTATAGGCAATTCTACCACTGCTGTGCCCTCTGCTCCCTTGTAGTGTATTAAATAAACTTTTGCTTTTAGCCTTTGGCAGGAAGTGAGGGAAGCCCCTTTCTAGGCATTTCATTATTTGACTTGATATTTTTCTAATTTATTTATTCATTAACTTCAAGTTGGTTTTTATACAAATTTTTCAAATACCTATTAAGTTCTATAGAATAGGGCTACAGGGAAAAGGATGTTTCCAAGCCCCGACACTGATGATCCAGAGTCAGGCTGGATTTCCTCTCTGTTGTTGTTTACTGTACTCACCCATGAATAACAATTTGTTTCCTCAACCTGAGCTAGATGCTCTTCCAAGGCAAGTACATACTTTCCCCTGTCCTTTTCTGTAACATAATATTTAATTCAGAATTCAGAGCATCATTCAATTTGGCTTCTTCATATCACCACTGATTCCAGGGACCGTGAACATGAGAGCTGTATAATAAGTCCAAATGATGTTGCTTTTCAATTTTTTCACTGCTCTTTGTTTTCTATCACCAAGGAAGCAATCATATAAAAATGCCATTCTGCATTTTTTAACTTTACTGTAAACATGTGGAAACTTGGAAATTTGCTCAGCAACTCATAACCCTGTGAGATCTCTTTATTCCCCTATTTGGTACCAGTCTGATGTATATATTAAGTTCTAGCTAATGGCATGTCATGGGAATAGTCATTATTCTTTTTTCTCTCTTTACTGGACCATATACATTAACACATTAATCTAAGCTTTGTGTCTTTTGACTCTCCAAATGTTCCAAAAAAAAATAATGAGTAAAGATACATTGGGGAGCTTTTAAGCTGAAAACATTTCTCCCTGACTGGATTCAGTCAGCAAGTTATCCATGTTCTCTAATAAGGTTTGAATCATACTCGCTTTCCCTGTAGAACCCATACACTGACCCATAGTCAGCTGGGTACATTTTCTATGTAGAAATAATATTACATCAACCACAGCTGCTACTATCTGTGCCATTGTATCATGATTGTATTTCTTTTTTTTTCCATTTTTATTAGGTATTTAGCTCATTTACATTTCCAATGCTATACCAAAAGTCCCCATAGCCACCCACCCCCACTCCCCTACCCACCCACTCCCCTTTTTTGGCCCTGGCGTTCCCCTGTACTGGGGCATATAAAGTTTGCGTGTCCAACGGGCCTCTCTTTCCAGTGATGGCCGCCTAGGCCATCTTTTGATACATATGCAGCTAGAGTCAAGAGCTCCGGGGTACTGGTTAGTTCATAATGTTGTTCCACCTATAGGGTTGCAGATCCCTTTAGCTTCTTGGGTACTTTCTCTAGCTACTTCATTGGGGGCCATGTGATCCATCCAATAGCCGACTGTGAGCATCCACTTCTATGTTTGCTAGGCCCAGGCATACTCTGACAAGAGACAGCTATATGATTGTATTTCTAATCAAATTTGTAAGGTGTGTGTGACATAGACAAGCTCTCTTGACGCCTCTTTTCAGGCCAGTATGAGAAAGTAAGGCTTCTGATATAGCACATTTTCCTGAGTGGTTCTTATAACCATTCTACAAAGGACTGTTTTCAGACTTTTCTACTTTCTTTATCTCCCACCTTCAAACCATGACACATACTGGAGTAAGCTAGGATTCATATGATAAGGTCTTAAATGTTAATTCATAAATTAGAAGCCATGCTGTGGCTCACTTCTTTGCTAATGTGTAGCAAAGAAGCCTCAATTGTCCACATTTTTTTTTCATGAACTACTACCTACATCCCCTTGCAAACACCTATTCTTATATCAGCCTCCTAGGATTCTGACTACTAAATGCTCTAGGTTGTGTGGAATGTAGACAATAAAGAAATTTTATGTCTTCTGATAGAGAAGTTCCAGTCAGTGAACTATAGAAAATTGGGAAAGATAATCTTTTACATCAAAGATAGCATGCAAATGTGAAAGCCTGGATATGGAAAAGGTCTGCTCTGAGTAAATTTGCTGAAGATTCAAACAGATCAAAATAAAGAGTTTGTAATCCTATGCTGTCATCTACAGATATCTCACATATTAGTCTTTCTGTCCATTAATTTACTTTAAAATAACCTACATATTCCATCTAGTCACTGTGTAAGATATTGAAAATGCTTACCAGAATCTTTTTTTATTTTTTTTTCAGGGAACTCTGTTCCTGCGGGAACTACAGGAAATTGAAAATGCAATGCAGTATGATATGTGTTATCAGAAAAGTGGAATGTTTACACTGGCTTTACTGGAAACTCATAAAAGAGACACCTGACCAGGATTTTTGTTTCAATGCAGGCTTCTTGAAGGAAGTGACATTCAATCTAAAAAACTAAAGCTTGAATAATTACTGTACAGGCAGCAGAAGAGAGAGGATGTTCTTTCCAGTGTGGTTTGGCATGTGCAAAGGTTATAGAAATAGGCTTGCAAAGTTCGAGAAAATGTCTGGATTTTTGTAATATTTATCAAGAGTAAAGAAAATTGTTCAAGAGGCCTTGGGAGCCACAATAGCAGAGACAAAATTTAATAGAGAATTTAATTAATCTAGATTAACTAATGCTGTGAGATGTGTAAGATTTGAGCTTGGACCAAAAGATACAGGTAAGATCTATCTAGTGTGGAATCTGGCAAAACAAAACCAAAATCAAACCAACAACAATAAAACATTAACCATAGGGCAAAAATGTGAGGATATCTGGGGGTGTGCTAGTGGTGCTACTGTTTTCTGAAAAACATTGAATACTTATCAAAGGAAGTTCAGTATATTAATTAGCACAAGAAAGTTTCTCAATTAAAAATCATGCTTGTGGCACACTGCTGAATGATTTAACTTCCTATAGGGGAAAATCATTGCGAAAGTAAGGGAAAGATTTGATGGGCTTGGAAGAGATTGGTAGTCAGTTACTCACCATGGCAGTAGTAAAAGATGTTCAACATCCTTGGTCATCAGGGAAATGCAAATCAAAACAACCTTGAGATTCCATCTCACACCACTCAGAATGACTAAGATCAAAAAATCATGTGACAGCAGATGCTGGTGAGGATGTGGAGAAAGAAAAACACTCCTCCATTGTTGGTGGGATTGCAAGCTGGTACAACCACTTTGTAAATCAGTTTGGCAGTTCCTCAGAAAACTGAACATAGTACTACCTGAGGACCCAGCTATACCACTCCTGGGCATATACCCCGAAGTTGTTCCAACATGTAATAAGGACACATGTTCCACTATGTTCATAGCAGCCTTATTTATAATAGCCAGAAGCTGGAAAGAACGTAGATGTCCCTCACTAGAGGAATGGATACAGAAAATGTGGTACATTTACACAATGGAATACTACTCAGCTATTAAAAATGATGAATTCATGAAGTTTGCAGGCAAATGGATGGGACTAGAAAATATCATCCTGAGTGACGTAACCAAATCACAAAAGAACACACATGGTATGCACTCACTGATAATTGGTGATTAGCCCAGAAGTTCAGAATACACAAGATACAATTCGCAGACCATATGAAGTTCAAGAAGAAGGAAGACCACAGTATGGATACTTCAATCCTTCTTAGAAGGCGAAACAAAATACCTATGGGAGGAGATACAGAGACAGAGTTTGGAGCAGAAACTAAAGGAAAGGCCATACAGTGACTGTCCCACCTGGGGATCCATCCCATATACAGTCCCCAAACACAGACACTACTGTGGATGCCAAGACATGCTTGCTGACAGGAGCCTGATATAACTGTCTCCTGAGAGGCTCTGCCAGTGCCTAACTAATACAGAAGCGGAGGCTCACAGCCATCTATTGGATTGGGCACAGGGTCCCCAATGGAGGAGGACCTAGAGAAAGGACCCAAGGAGCTGGAGGAGTTTGCAGCCCCATAGGAGGAACAACAAACTAACCAGTACCCCCAGAGCTCCCAGGGACTAAATCACCAAGCAAAGAGTACATATGGAGGGACTCAAGGCTCCAGCCGCATATGTAGCAGAGGATGGCCTTGTGGGACATTAATAGCAGGAGAGGCCCTTGGTCTTGTGAAGGCTTTATGACCCAGTGTAGGGGAATGCCAGGACAGGGAAGCAGGAGTGGATGGGTTAGTGAGCAGGGGGATGGGGGATGGGATAGGGGGATTTTCAGAGGAAAATGAGGAAAGGGGATAAAATTTGAAATGTAAATAAAGAAAATAAGAAAAATAAAGTATCTTACACCTCTATTTTGTGTGCCACAAAATTTTGTATGTCTGTAGGATGTTCCATTGAAATAATGATACAACTCCTCTGTAATAGCTAACATTAATTGTCAACTTGACAAGAACTAAAATCACCTAGGATATAAATCTCTGAATATATCTGTGAGGGAACTTCTGTTTTTTGTTAATGGAAGTGGGAACACCCACCCTAAATATGAGTGGCACCATTCCATGGGTTGGTGTCCCAGATCAAGTAAAAAAGAAGAAAGCACCAGCATTCATCCCCTCACCCCTGGCTCCTGACTATGGATACAATGTGATCTCTTGCTTCTGCTACCATTACTTCTTCACCATGTTGGGCTGTGTCCTTGAATTGTAAGCCAAATTAGGTGCTTCTTCTTTAATGTGCTTTGTCAGATAGGTTATCACAGCAGTGAGAAAAGTGACTCATATACTCTGCTCTTTGTCATATAGATGATTTTCAGATTGAGTGCCAATGACAAAAAGTTTTCAGCTCAAGGAAGACATAAATTTCTCATGTTAAAGATAAGATGTGATCTTGGTTCCGGGACTCCGCGGGACCTAGGAAATTAGTCTGAACAGGTTAGAGGGTGCGCCAGAGAACCGGACAGCTTCTGGGACGGGCGGAAGCACAGAGCCGCTGAGGCAGCAGCCTGGGCGGGCCGCAGACAACCGGCCACCATCCGGACCAGAGGACTGGTGTCCGCCTGGCTAGGGAGGCGGCCTCAGCCTCAGCAGCAGTGGTCGCCATCTTGGTTCCGGGACTCAGGAGAACTTAGGAAATTAGTCTGAACAGGTTAGAGGGTGTGCCAGAGAACCGGACAGCTTCTGGGACGGGCAGAAGCACAGAGCCGCTGAGGCAGCAGCCTGGGCGGGCCGCAGACAGCCGGCCACCGTCCAGACCAGAGGACAGGTGTCCGCCTGGCTCGGGAGACGGCCTCAGCCTCAGGAGCAGCGGTCACCATCTTGGTTCCAGGACTCCCTGGAACTTAGGATTTTAGTCTGCACAGGTGAGAGTCTGCACCACAGAAGCTGACAGCTTCTGGGAACTGCCAAAGCAACACAGCTTCTGAGAGAGGCCCTGTTTTGGGCCTTCTTCTTCGACCAGGAGGAGGTCCAAAAACAAGATATCTGCGCACCTTCCCTGTAAGAGAGCTTGCCAGCAGAGAGTGCTCTGAGCACTGAAACTCAGAGGAGAGAATCTGTCTCCCTGGTCTGCTGAGAGACGGTAACAGAATCACCAGAAGAACAATCTCTAAACAGAGTCAACTATAACTACTAACTCCAGAGATTACCAGATGGCGAAAGGTAAACGTAGGAATCCTACTAACAGGAACCAAGACCACTCACCATCATCAGAACCCAGCACTCCCACTTCGCCCAGTCCAGGGCACCCCAACACACCCGAAAACCTAGACCTAGATTTAAAAGCATATCTCATGATGATGGTAGAGGACATCAAGAAGGACTTTAATAAATCACTTAAAGAAATACAGGAGAACACTGCTAAAGAGTTACAAGTCCTTAAAGAAAAACAGGAAAACACAATCAAACAGGTAGAAGTCCTTACAGAAAAAGAGGAAAAAACATACAAACAGGTGATGGAAATGAACAAAACCATACTAGACCTAAAAAGGGAAGTAGAAACAATAAAGAAAACTCAAAGTGAGGCAACACTGGAGATAGAAACCCTAGGAAAGAAATCTGGAACCATAGATTTGAGCATCAGCAACAGAATACAAGAGATGGAAGAGAGAATCTCAGGTGCAGAAGATTCCATAGAGAACATCGGCACAACAATCAAAGAAAATGGAAAATGCAAAAAGATCCTAACTCAAAATATCCAGGAAATCCAGGACACAATGAGAAGACCAAACCTACGGATAATAGGAGTGGATGAGAATGAAGATTTTCAACTCAAAGGACCAGCAAACATCTTCAACAAAATTATTGAAGAAAACTTCCCAAATATAAAGAAAGAGATACCTATGAACATACAAGAAGCCTACAGAACTCCAAATAGACTGGACCAGAAAAGAAATTCCTCCCGACACATAATAATCAGAACAACAAATGCACTAAATAAAGATAGAATACTAAAAGCAGTAAGGGAAAAAGGTCAAGTAACATACAAAGGCAAGCCTATCAGAATTACACCAGACTTTTCACCAGAGACTATGAAAGCCAGAAGAGCCTGGACAGATGTTATACAGACACTAAGAGAACACAAATTCCAGCCCAGGCTACTATACCCAGCCAAACTCTCAATTACCATAGATGGAGAAACCAAAGTATTCCACGACAAAACCAAATTCACACATTATCTCTCCACGAATCCAGCCCTTCAAAGGTTAATAACAGAAAAAAACCAATACAAGAACGGGAACAATGCCCTAGAAAAAACAAGAAGGTAATCCCTCAACAAACCTAAAAGAAGACAGCCACAAGAACAGAATGCCAACTTTAACAACAAAAATAACAGGAAGCAACAATTACTTTTCCTTAATATCTCTTAACATCAATGGTCTCAACTCCCCAATAAAAAGACATAGACTAACAAACTGGCTACACAAACAAGACCCAACATTTTGCTGTTTACAGGAGACACATCTCAGAGAAAAAGATAGACACTACCTCAGAATAAAAGGCTGGAAAACAATTTTCCAAGCAAATGGTATGAAGAAACAAGCTGGAGTAGCCATCCTAATATCTGATAAGATTGACTTCCAACCCAAAGTCATCAAAAAAGACAAGGAGGGGCACTTTGTTCTCATCAAAGGTAAAATCCTCCAAGAGGAACTCTCAATTCTGAATATCTACGCGCCAAATACAAGGGCAGCCACATTCATAAAAGAAACTTTAGTAAAGCTCAAAGCACACATTGCACCTCACACAATAATAGTGGGAGACTTCAACACACCACTCTCACCAATGGACAGATCATGGAAACAGAAACTAAACAGGGACACACTGAAACTAACAGAAGTGATGAAACAAATGGATCTGACAGATATCTACAGAACATTTTATCCTAAAACAAAAGGATATACCTTCTTCTCAGCACCTCATGGTACCTTCTCCAAAATTGACCACATAATAGGTCACAAAACAGGCCTCAACAGATTCAAAAATATTGAAATTGTCCCATGTATCCTATCAGATCACCATGCACTAAGGCTGATCTTCAATAACAAAAAAAATAACAGAAAGCCAACACTCACGTGGAAACTGAACAACACTCTTCTCAATGATACCTTGGTCAAGGAAGGAATAAAGAAAGAAATTAAAGACTTTTTAGAGTTTAATGAAAATGAAGCCACAACGTACCCAAACCTTTGGGACACAATGAAAGCATTTCTAAGAGGGAAACTCATAGCTCTGAGTGCCTCCATGAAGAAACGGGAGAGAGCACATACTAGCAGCTTGACAACACATCTAAAAGCTCTAGAAAAAAAGGAAGCAAATTCACCCAAGAGGAGTAGACGGCAGGAAATAATCAAACTCAGGGGTGAAATCAACCAAGTGGAAACAAGAAGAACTATTCAAAGAATTAACCAAACGAGGAGTTGGTTCTTTGAGAAAATCAACAAGATAGATAAACCCTTAGCTAGAGTCACTAGAGGGTACAGAGACAAAATCCTAATTAACAAAATCAGAACTGAAAAGGGAGACATAACAACAGATCCTGAAGAAATCCAAAACACCATCAGATCCTTCTACAAAAGGCTATACTCAACAAAACTGGAAAACCTGGACGAAATGGACAAATTTCTGGACAGATACCAGGTACCAAAGTTGAATCAGGATCGAGTTGACCTTCTAAACAGTCCCATATCCCCTAAAGAAATAGAAGCAGTTATAAATAGTCTCCCAGCCAAAAAAAGCCCAGGACCAGACGGGTTTAGTGCAGAGTTCTATCAGACCTTCAAAGAAGATCTAATTCCAGTTCTGCACAAACTTTTTCACAAGATAGAAGTAGAAAGTACTCTACCCAACTCATTTTATGAAGCCACTATTACTCTGATACCTAAACCACAGAAAGATCCAACAAAGATAGAGAACTTCAGACCAATTTCTCTTATGAATATCGATGCAAAAATCCTCAATAAAATTCTCGCTAACCGAATCCAAGAACACATTAAAGCAATCATCCATCCTGACCAAGTAGGTTTTATTCCAGGAATGCAGGGATGGTTTAATATACGAAAATCCATCAATGTAATCCACTATATAAACAAACTCAAAGACAAAAACCACATGATCATCTCGTTGGATGCAGAAAAAGCATTTGACAAGATCCAACACCCATTCATGATAAAAGTTCTGGAAAGATCAGGAATTCAAGGCCCATACCTAAACATGATAAAAGTAATCTACAGCAAACCAGTAGCCAACATCAAAGTAAATGGAGAGAAGCTGGAAGCAATCCCACTAAAATCAGGGACTAGACAAGGCTGCCCACTTTCTCCCTACCTTTTCAACATAGTACTTGAAGTATTAGCCAGAGCAATTCGACAACAAAAGGAGATCAAGGGGATACAAATTGGAAAGGAGGAAGTCAAAATATCACTTTTTGCAGATGATATGATAGTATATATAAGTGACCCTAAAAATTCCACCAGAGAACTCCTAAACCTGATAAACAGCTTCGGTGAAGTAGCTGGATATAAAATTAACTCAAACAAGTCAATGGCCTTTCTCTACACAAAGAATAAACAGGCTGAGAAAGAAATTAGGGAAACAACACCCTTCTCAATAGTCACAAATAATATAAAATATCTCGGCGTGACTCTAACTAAGGAAGTGAAAGATCTGTATGATAAAAACTTCAAGTCTCTGAAGAAATAAATTAAAGAAGATCTCAGAAGATGGAAAGATCTCCCATGCTCATGGATTGGCAGGATCAATATTGTAAAAATGGCTATCTTGCCAAAAGCAATCTACAGATTCAATGCAATCCCCATCAAAATTCCAACTCAATTCTTCAACGAATTAGAAGGAGCAATTTGCAAATTCATCTGGAATAACAAAAAACCTAGGATAGCAAAAACTCTTCTCAAGGATAAAAGAACCTCTGGTGGAATCACCATGCCTGACCTAAAGCTTTACTACAGAGCAATTGTGGTAAAAACTGCATGGTACTGGTATAGAGACAGACAAGTAGACCAATGGAATAGAATTGAAGACCCAGAAATGAACCCACACACCTATGGTCACTTGATCTTCGACAAGGGAGCTAAAACCATCCAGTGGAAGAAAGACAGCATTTTCAACAAATGGTGCTGGCACAACTGGTTGTTATCATGTAGAAGAATGCGAATCGATCCATACTTATCTCCTTGTACTAAGGTCAAATCTAAATGGATCAAAGAACTTCACATAAAACCAGAGACACTGAAACTTATAGAGGAGAAAGTGGGGAAAAGCCTTGAAGATATGGGCACAGGGGAAAAATTCCTGAACAGAACAGCAATGGCTTGTGCTGTAAGATCGAGAATTGACAAATGGGACCTAATGAAACTCCAAAGTTTCTGCAAGGCAAAAGACACCGTCAATAAGACAAAGAGACCACCAACAGATTGGGAAAGGATCTTTACCTATCCTAAATCAGATAGGGGACTAATATCCAACATATATAAAGAACTCAAGAAGGTGGACTTCAGAAAATCAAACAACCCCATTAAAAAATGGGGCTCAGAACTGAACAAAGAATTCTCACCTGAGGAATACCGAATGGCAGAGAAGCACCTGAAAAAATGTTCAACATCCTTAATCATCAGGGAAATGCAAATCAAAACAACCCTGAGATTCCACCTCACACCAGTCAGAATGGCTAAGATCAAAAATTCAGGTGACAGCAGATGCTGGCGAGGATGTGGAGAAAGAGGAACACTCCTCCATTGTTGGTGGGATTGCAGGCTTGTACAACCACTCTGGAAATCCGTCTGGCGGTTCCTCAGAAAATTGGACATAGTACTACCGGAGGATCCAGCAATACCTCTCCTGGGCATATATCCAGAAGATGCCCCAACTGGTGAGAAGGACACATGCTCCACTATGTTCATAGCAGCCTTATTTATAATAGCCAGAAGCTGGAAAGAACCCAGATGCCCCTCAACAGAGGAATGGATACAGAAAATGTGGTACATCTACACAATGGAGTACTACTCAGCTATTAAAAAGAATGAATTTATGAAATTCCTAGCCAAATGGATGGACCTGGAGGGCATCATCCTGAGTGAGGTAACACATTCACAAAGGAACTCACACAATATGTACTCACTGATAAGTGGATATTAGCCCAAAACCTAGGATACCCAAGATATAAGATACAATTTCCTAAACACATGAAACTCAAGAAAAATGAAGACTGAAGTGTGGACACTATGCCCCTCCTTAGAAGGGCACCCTTGGAAGGAGTTACACCCTTGGAAGGAGTTACAGAGACAAAGTTTGGAGCTGAGATGAAAGGATGAACCATGTAGAGACTGCCTTATCCAGGGATCCACCCCATAATCAGCATCCAAACGCTGACACCATTGCATACACTAGCAAGATTTTATCGAAAGGACCCAGATGTAGCTGTCTCTTGTGAGACTATGCCGGGGCCTAGCAAACACAGAAGTGGATGCCCACAGTCAGCTAATGGATGGATCACAGGGCTCCCAATGGAGGAGCTAGAGAAAGTACCCAAGGAGCTAAAGGGATCTGCAACCCTATAGGTGGATCAACATTATGAACTAACCAGTACCCCGGAGCTCTTGACTCTAGCTGCATATGTATCAAAAGATGGCCTAGTCGGCCATCACTGGAAAGAGAGTCCCATTGGACACACAAACTTTATATGCCCCAGAACAGGGGAACTCCAGGGCCAAAAAGGGGGAGTGGGCGGGTAGGGGAGTGGGGGTGGGTGGGTATGGGGGACTTTTGGTATAGCATTGGAAATGTAAATGAGCTAAATACCTAATAAAAAATGGAAAAAAAAAATAAAGATAAGATGTGATCATGGAGTGAAATGAGATAATTATGGAGGTCAAAAAATTCAAGTTGAAGGAGCCAATATGAAAATATGGAAAACTTATTTAAGGACATAGCAAACAGATTACAGTTCTTGGGTCATAAGTTGTTTTGGGGAAAGTTCTCATAAAAACTATTTTTATTAACATGTACTCTAATATCAATGGCATTTAGTGTGATAAGTGTGTATAGATAATTCAGCCTCCATTTGTGCACTGTTTGAGGGGTTACTTACAATGTGCATCACCAGAAAACCCAACTTGAGTGACAACTCCTGCAAACCTGCCATTCTGGAGCTCTCTATGCAGCTTTCAGGCAGCTTGATGGTCCAATATCCCTCTACTTCTGCAGTTTGGCTGCTCAGAGTCTTCACCCTCAGCAACTGTTTACTCCTTTACATACTAGCCAGTGTAGATCCTTAAAAGTCTTTCACATTGGGGAGGGGCAATGGGATAGGGGGTTTCTGAAGGGGAGACCTGAAAAGGGGAAAAATTTTGAAATGTAAATAAAGAAAATACCCGATTTAAAAAAAAAAAAAAACTTCCACATTGTCTTTTCTCCCTAACCTGTGAGCTTTTCATTATCTCTTGAGGCTTTTGAGTTTCCACTCTGCATGGAGCAAAAGTTTCCATTTGGCAGGAGACTTTTTTTTATTTTGCTTTTTTTAATTGGATATTTTCTTCATTTACATTTCAAATGCTATCCCAAAAGTCCCCTATACCCCCTCCCCCCCCCCCCCGCCCTGCTCCCCTACCCACTCACTCCCACTTCTTGGCCCTGGCTTTCCCCTGTACTGAGGCATATAAAGTTTGCTAGACCAAGGGTCCTCTCTTCCCAGTGATGGCCAACTAGGCCATCTTCTGCTACATATGTATGCAGCTAGAGACTCGAGTTCTGGGGGGTACTGGTTAGTTCATATTGTTGCTCCTCCGATAGGGTTGCAGATCCCTTCAGCTCTTGGGTACTTTCTCTAGCTCTTACATTGGGGGCCCTGTGTTCCATCCTATAGATGACTATGAGCATCCACTTCTGTGTTTGCCAGGCACTGGCATAGCCTCAAAAGAGACAGCTATATCAGGGTCCTTTCAGCAAAATCTTGCTGGCGTATGCAATAGTGTCTGTGTTTGGTGGCTGATTATGGAATGGACCCCCCCGGGGGGGCAGTCTCTTGATGGCAAGAGAAATTTAATTCAGAAGGATGTACCTTACAACAGTCTCAGAAACAAAGAGTTAAATAGTATCAGCAGCTGAATGTTGGGGATCAGGAGATGTTTGACAAAGAGCACTAAGTTGCAGTAGCTTTGCAGAAATGAGTAACTGAGGAGATAAATAAACAATATTACTAAGACCCCCCCTTACTTCACAACTGTTCATTATTAATATGTAATAGCCAGTATATGCATTACAAAAACATTGATTGAAATGTTTTAGCATGCTTAGCTAAGGCGTTATGTGCTGTGAGTTAAAATAGCAACACAATACATTTTTGAGGTCTTCTCAATGGAATACTCTCAGTTAATATTATTTATTTAATATCTCTTCTAAAGAAATAATGTAAACTCCAACTTTATAGTGTCTATGAACCCTTCATCTAGAAAGTATTTTAACATAGACTAAAGAAAAAATTCACATATGTGGGAAGAAATATTTTTCTATGTACAGAGACTATCTGAGAAGAGCCATTAGCAATTAGTAGAATGACTAAGGGGGATATGACAAGCTAGCAAGTAGGGTACTTACTGTACTCTCTCCTGGAAAAGGTCCTCAGTTTACCAAAGGAGATTTGAGTGTATTATATAGTCAGTGGGAAGTAACTGAGAACATGTTTGTAGTACAATGTTGAATGATGTGGGTTTGAATGGCACAGTCACCGAGACAGGAAAGTAGGGCTTGGGATAAGTCATCTTGGAATGGTAATAGACTAAGGGACAAATTATGAAGTAAAAAGAGAAAGCATGGTAATTCAGATGCAAAAGGACATGCATAGTATGTACTTACTAATATGTGGATATTAGCCAAAATGTATAGAATACCTAGGATACAATCCAAAGAACTCAAGAAGGTTA
Source organism: Mus musculus (assembly GCF_000001635.26). Lineage (NCBI taxonomy): Eukaryota > Metazoa > Chordata > Mammalia > Rodentia > Muridae > Mus > Mus musculus. The sequence goes on from NC_000086.7 coordinate 104,729,911, forward strand.
ACAAGCCAAAGGGCCCAAGTGAGAATGCTTCAATCTCACTTGGGAGGGAGAAGAAAGCAATCACTAGAGATAGAAGGAGGGACCTCAGTGGGAGATAAGAGGGCAAGGAGAAAGGGGGGTATGATTAGGTATTGGGGGTACAGAAGAGAAGCCCTGAGGGCCAGCAGAATGAAGTGAAACAGGCAACCTCAGGGTTTGAGAGGTAGGGGACCCTCTAGAATGTACCAGAGACCTGGGAATTGAGAGTCTCTCATTACTCAAAGGGACCTTAGATGAAATACCCAACAGTGAGGAGAGGGAACTTGTAGAGCCCACCTCCAGTAGAAAGACAGGGCATCAAGTGGAGGGATGGGGTTGCCATCCCACTGTCAAAACTCTGACCCAGAATTGTTCCTGTCTAAAAGAACTGCAGGGAAAAAAATGGAGAAGAGACTGAGGGAAAGGAAGTCCAGTGACAGGTCCAACTTGGGATCCATCTCAAGGGGAGGCTTCAAGACCTGACACTATTATTGATGCTATGGTGTACTAGCAGACAGGAGTCTAGCATGGCTGTTGTCCATGAGAGGTCCAACAAGAAACTGACTGAGACACATGCAGATATTTACACCCAACCAGTGGTTGAAGTTGGGGAAAGGCTGGAAGAAGCTGAGGAGGAGGGTGATCCCATAGGAAGACCAGCAGTCTCAACTAACCTGGACCTCTGAGATCTCTCAGACCCTGAACCACTAACCAGGCAGCATATACTAGCTGGTCTGAGGCCCATGACACATATTCAGCAGAGGACTGTTTGGTCTGGCCTCAGTGGGAGAAGACTCACCTAATCCTTGAGAGACTTGAGGCCCCAGAGAGTGGGGAGGCCTGGCAGGGTGTAGTGGGTGGTGGGTGGGGACTTCCTCTTGTAGACAGTGGGAGGAGGAATGGGATAAGGAACTGTGGGAGGACAGACCAGGAGGCAGGTAATGACTGAATTGTAAATATATAAACATAATAATAATGATGATAATAGAATGGCCAGGATTAAAACTCATTATAAAGATGGAATTAATACAGTGCATTAGGCAAAGGAAGTCAGCAGCCCTGTTCGGAATAGTGATGTTTATATGAAGAGGGCCTCTCATGCTGCAGCTAAAACCTTGTCCAGGCCATAGCCTTAGAGATCTCTTGTTATAGAGTAATGTCCTCTGAGCCTTACCACATAATCTCGTCTTCCCAGGACCTTTATTTGATCCTCATGCTTTCCTGACATCTCTTCCCAAAGCTCTTCTCTTAGCCTTTAACACACACACACACACACACACACACACACACACACACACACACACACACACACACCTGTTTACCAGATATAACTTATCAGTGACTTTCTCTTACTTTTGTCAGGATAGTAGAAGGCTTCTTTGCCCAAAGGTTAAGCCTCAAAGAATGGGATAGAACAGGGAAGACAACAAGTGTTTGTTTTATTTAAATGTATTAAATAACATGGGATCTCTGGGATCTGACTTCTGGTTATACTGAGTTGCTGCAGGGAGCTGGAAGAGTTGTTTTTTCAATATGAACAAGACCTATTAATTCTCACAAGAGAAGGTGCAAGTGAAAGAGAAAAAATCTCAAATTTCCCATGTTCCAAAATTTAGGCAGTTTAATCATGTCGAGGTAACTGCCATTCAAAGAAGAGAGTGATAATTTTAGCTATTAGGATGGAGACTTCAGTGTAAGCATGGGAATTATGAAAACATTTTTGACCTAGGAGACGGTGGTGACCATGCTCAAATTTCAGCACAAATGGAAATTGAGTAGCAATACAGGAAAAATTGATTTCAAGTTGGAGGTGATAGCCTCTTTTTTATATATATGAAAGACTGCTGCTTCCTGGTACTACACTAGATATACTTTTGCCTATTTTTTTGTTGAATTCAACAACAACAGCAACAACTCTCTGCATGGTAGCTCAAATGAGCTAATCAAACTCATTAAGGTAGGAAGACAGGGGTGGAACCTTGAAGCCAAATGGGATGGTGCTTAATTATCTGATTTATTTTGACTTACATATACCAGGCTTGGAACTGAAAAAAAAAGCAGCAACCTGTAAATGCCAATATATGCAGCAGCTCAAAAATAAAACAAAACAAAAATACCATATAAAATTCCATTGTGGAATTTGTTACTGGGACTCCACAAGACAGACATTATTTTCCCCATTTTACAGGTGATAGAACAATTAGAAATGTTACTTGTACACATTTCCATAAAATGGTCATAACCATCATTTCTATCTTGTAAATACTTTGGAAAGGAGTCCAAAAATAATAAAAATTTAGATCAGTCTTTACATCTATTTTCTAGCTTCCTTTAAAAACCCTTTGCCTGTTGCTAATTTAATTTTTTATAGTTTTCTGTCATGCTATATTATTGTCTTTATAAATCTGAAAAAAATTCCTATGGGGAAAATTCTATTCTTTTTAGCCAAAAGACCAAGAAAGAGTGATGCTCACAGTCAGCTATTGGATGGAACACAGGGCTCCCAATGGAGAAGCTAGAGAAAGCACCCAAGTTGCTGAAGGGGTCTGCAACCTTATAGGTGGAACAACAATATGAACTAACCAGTGCCCACAGAGCTCATGTCTCTAGCTGCTTATGTGGCAGAAGATGGCCTAGTCGGCCATCACTGGGAAGAGAGGCCCCTTGGTCTTGCAAACTTTATATGCCCCAGTCCAGGAAAATGCCAGGGTCAAGAAGTGGGAGTGTATCCCGAGCTTTTGTCCCTGCCAGCAAGAACACACTCAGGACAACCGGAATCTTCTGCGGCAAAGCTTTTATTGTTTATTTATCAGGAGGGAAGACCCCCGAACCAGGAAAATGGCGCTGCTTATATAGCTCGCAGCGTGACGTTTCAGCACCTGATGTGGCGTGACAGCTCCTGATTCGTTGCTTGCCCATCACCCCATTACTACACCGTGAGATGGGCAGTGACTAGGCGTGAGCTCACTCTTGCACTTGCACATAAGGCTTATTTACTAGTTAGGCACAGTGGAAGCCAGTGCCATCTTATAATGGCGATTGCTCGCGGCACAGCTCTCCACAGGAGTGGGTGGGTAGGGGATGGGGGGGTATCTGGGGGACTTTTGGGATAGCATTTGAATGTAAATGAAGAAAATACCTAATTAAAAAAATCAAAAAAAAAATCGACCAACCAACTAATCAACCAAAAACCAAACCAAACCAAACCACCACCAACAAACACCTTTTAGGGACCAGACCAGCAAGACAGCTTTTCAGGCAAAAATGCTTGATACATAAAAGACTGATCACTTGAATTTGATCCCTTGGTTCAGGTAAAATGTCTAATGTAGTGGCACTCATCTCCTTTCCCAGCACTTCTATGGCCAGGAGCCCATTGACCATCTAGTTTGGAGTACAGAGGGACAGAAACAAGAAAGACCCTACCTGGGGCCAGTGAGATGTCACAGTGTGTAAAGAAATTACCTGGCAAGCCTGATGACTTTCAGGATATTCACATGAAGTTCCATTATCTAATTGCCTGCTCTCCATATAAGTGCCAGTGTGCATGCATGCTCATTCATATTCTCTCTCTCTCTCTCTCTCTCTCTCTCTCTCTCTCTCTCTCTCTCTCTCTCTCCCTCTCACCTCTCTCTCTCACACACACACATGAACAAATGATAATAATAAATAATAATTAAACTGAAAATAGACCTCATCTCAATGAGGTGGAATGAGAGAACTAAGTCCCCTAAATTGTCTTCTGATCAACATCTTTTAGATAATAGCAGTTCTATATCATCTAAAAGCCATAGAAAAACCATAACTCCACAGTAATTAATGCCAAGAAAAGAGAGAGGGAGGGGAAGGAAAGGAAAGAAAAAGAAAGAAAAGAAAAGAAAGGAAAAAAAAGAAGAAAAGCCAAGCCAGGAGTTTAGACTTCTACCTTCACCAGGTTATAACAGTGCATCCCAGTTTTTCTGCAAGAATGTTGTCTGTAGGGAGCTCAGGATTCTTTCCCAACAAGGTGGTGTTTAATAACACATACTTTCCTATCTTGTTTTCAGGACAGACATTGTAGGGCTAGGGCTTATGTCTCCATAATGAGGACTCTTCTTTTACATCACCAGTGCAATACTGTAGAAGATGAAGTAGTCCCTGTGAAGAACTAATGGTGTTTTCTTTGTACAGTATCAACATAGACTTAGATTTTCACTCAGAACTAACAAACAGGAATGGGTTATAATGTTCACACTTCTCCTCTCTGGAAAGGTGCCAGAAGACTATTGGATGTTAGCATCTTAACACCAGGCTCCAGTAATAATGAGCTATATGGCCCACCTCCCATGTTTTATTTTGCCATGGTTGTGAGCAAGAGCAAGATACAATTCTACCTCACAGCATAGTGAGCATCGGTAGGAGTCTATGAGGGCCTGAAACTCTCGCCCCTTCCCTTCAGGTAGCAATAGAGGCCAAGTGAGCAGTCTAGATTTCATCCCAGTGGTAATAATTCTATAAGTAACAAGTCCCACACTGTCTGCTTGCCTGCTAAGATGGTGTCTGAGGAAAGAAGCTAAAATCTAGTGTTCAAACAATATCTGGAACCTTATAACATTATGTCCAAATATACCAGTTTTGATTGATTCTCATATCAAGAACCAGTAATATCTCAAATAAATGTAAAAATGGAATCAGTAGATGTAAACATGGGTGAGAGGCATTAAAATTACCTGCATACATTTTAAGCACACAAGATTAAGATGTTCCACTCAACAATTAAAGATCCCCCTGAGATATGAAAACTAGAGCCTGGGCCAAGATATGAAGTGGAAACTTAAGGACTCTTTGGAAAATCAGTTGGATGGTGTTTTTCTGGGGCAAACGTGAAGAAATGTTTACCTGAAGTGGACACAGGTGAATGACTAAGGCAGACTCATGAAGGAACATTTAGCTGAAGCAGACACAGATGAAAGGATGTCCTGCTAAAGCAGGTACATGAAAGGACACATGATGAAGGATTCTTTGCTAACAGAGCACATGTCTGCCTTACGTTGCATAGTTGAGCTGCGTTTGTCAGAACTCCATAGACAGAAATTCACCAAAAAACTTCTGGTGGTGTGCTACAGTTTCTTGATCCTTCCAAGGACTTGGGCTGATTGGCAGAGTGATGTCAGCTGCGACAAGACAGGTGGTGAGGCAAGACATGTGTAGGACATGTGATGTTTGGAGAGAGTATAAGACAGTGATGGGAGGTTGCACTTGGCTTGCTTTTAGATCTAGCTGAACAATGCTTGTGGGTCTTGAGTCTTTGATGATCTTCACTTTGCTGGGAGAGGCACGGCTGAGAACTCCTGGCATTCCTCCAGGTCCCTTCTGCTGACTTGTGCTGAGGCTGAGACCTGGCTGTCTCTGCTAAGATGGAATTTGCTCCAAAGAACCTTTCTAAACAGGTTCATTTTCCCTGGATCCTTTCTTTTCCACTACCTCTGGTGGGTGGTGGACTAGAAGGGAGGCTAAAGCATTTAAGAATCATCATTAAAAATAGGCATTTGAAAAATTAAAGTTACAAAGATGCACAAAAGCATAAATAAGAATAAAACCCAAATTTTAGAAGTAGAAGATACAATAACAAAAGTTAAAGATTCATTGTATGGGCTTAACAGCAAAACAGAGGAGGGAATAAAGGAAAGATTCAGTGAACTGGAAAACTGAATAGAAATTAAATAATCCAGATGCCAAGAAGTCAGTGCAACAAACCCTTTAAGACTTATTTAATGCATCCAATAAGTACAGAAGAACTGGCTCTTAGGCCAGGCATACCTGGAGTTCATTCTGTTTGTCCTGTGTAAAATATCCTAGCATCTAAATATATAATCAGGTTCCTTTTGTCAGCAGTTATTATTTTGTAGAATATTGATAGTAGTCATAAGGCCCTAAAAACAGACAATTATCAAGAGAAAACACTTTTTTCAGAATATTGATAGACAATAGTTACAAAATTTTACAAAAATAAATATAATTTTTTTGTTTACTGAGTTCCTGATATCCAATACCTTTTCATTATCAGGGGGCACTGTTTGTGGTTCCTAGTGCTGTAAGAGCCTCCAGTGTGGGATCAAATTAGATCAACCAGGAAAAATCTTATCATGGCAATGAGGGACAGTAGGGTGCAAACTACTAGAAGTTTAATCAGCCGTGTTTTCAGAGAATAACGTTCAGAGACAAGGGAGGATTTTGTAAGAATTGAAATGAAGTCATGCTGGGCATGGAAGTACTTGCTTAAAATCAGCACTTGGGAAGCTGGAAGAGGACCATTAATATTGAGGCCAGCCTGGGATTCATGGAGTGATCCTGTCTCAGTCCAACAATATGGACTTGCTTGTGCCACCCTCCAAAAAGTAACTAGGAGGTGGGGGGTGAGCGATAGAGAGATAACAGCTCGGCAATTAGGAGCACTTGCTGCTCTTACAGAGGACCTGAGTTTGGTTCCCAGTATCCATAGCAGGGACATCACAACTGCCTGTACTCCAGTCCCAGGAGATCAGATACCTCCTTCTGGCCTCTATGGGAACTCACAGATACATGCCACTTGCACAGACATACACATACAAATAATAAAAAATAATTTTTTAAAAAAGTAACTAAAAGCTAAGAGGCTATAGAGGAATTGTTCTTGTGCACAACTACCTTACTCTGAATGTGTTCTGACCTTGGTTCACATTTGCATTCCATTTGTGCTATTTGTTTAAGACATAAACAAATTCCACCCCATGACTAGTACGTTGAAATAGAAAATGGGGAAAGGTAGCCAGCATGGCAGAGATAAAGATAATCCAAAGGAAATTGTGCCTCTCCCATTGACTATCAGACTACTCAAACAATAGATCCACAAGAATTTGGAACCTCCCCAAGAATCTCATGCTTTGAAAAGAGAAATCCTAAAACCAGTTTTAGTCAGAAAGGAACCTTTTCTGCTGGAAACAGATTTACAACTTGTCAGACCATCATGTAGGGGAGACAATGATGGGTGAATAATGAGTGAGACCATACCTTGGCTGGGAAAAGATTGCTTAGCTATGGGTACTCTCTACTTAAAATGTTCTGTTATGTCAGAATCCCAATGATATACTTGAGGGGGCCACTGGACCTCTTTGTCCCTCTTCCAATGTGCCAACAGAATAAATTTCCTTTTTTTCATGTTTCCAAAAAGGAAAAGGAAATATAAAAGAAAGAATTTAGCAATCCAAAACAAACAAAGAGAGCAAGTAGGTAACAACAACCAAAACAAAAACACTCCAGAAGTTGAATGTGGTGGTGCACACCTGTAGTCCCAGCTACTTGGGACATTCAAGCAGGAAAATTACAAGTTTGAGGTCAGCCAGAACAGCTTAATGATACACTATCTTAAAATAATATGTGGGGTCCCAGATCCCTCCGAAACTAGTCTGCGCAGGTGAGAGTGTGGACTATAGAAGCTACGGAGCTTCTGGGACAGGGAGAAGCTACACAGCTTCTGGGACAGAACCCATTTCGGGTTCCAGACATCTGGGCACCTTTCCCGCCAGAGGAGAGGTGTCTGCCCAGCCCAGAAGGGCTCTACCAGAGCAATTGGGGGAGCCATCTTGGGTCTTGGATCCCTCAGAGACTAGACTGCACAGGTGAGAGTGAGGACTACAGAAGCTACAGAGTGTCTGGGACAGGCAGAAGCGACAAAGCTTCTGGAACAGGCCCTGTTTCAGGCCTTCATTTTCAGCCAGGAGGCAGGTCAGAACGCCAGATATCTGTGCACCTTCCCTGCAAGAGGAGAGCTTCCCTGCAGAGAGTACTCTGGCCACTGAGACTCAGGAGAGAACTAGACTCCCAGGTCTGCTGACCGAGGCTAGCAGAATCACAGGAGGAACAAGCTCCAACCAGAGACAACTATAACAAATAACTCCAGAGATTATCTATCAGATGGAGATAGGCAAACTTAAGAATCTTACTAACAGAAACCAAGACCATTCACCATCATCAGAACCCAGCACTCCCACCTCAGCCAGTCCTGGATAACCTAACACACCTAAAAAGCAAGACTCAGGTTTTAAATCATATCTCATGATGCTGGTAGAGGACATCAAGAAGGGCATTAATAACTCACCTAAAGAAATACAGGAGAACAGTGCTAAAGAGGTAGAAGTCCTTAAAGAGGAAACACAAAAATCCCTTCATGAGTTACAGGAAAACATAATCAAATAGGTGATGGAATTGAAGAAAAACATCCAAGACCTAAAAAGGGAAGTAGAAACAATAAAGAAAACCCAAAGTGAGACAACGCTGGAGATAGAAACCCTAGGAAAGAAATCTGGAACCATAGATTCGAGCATCAGCAACAGAATACAAGAGATGGAAGAGAGAATCTCAGGTGCAGAAGATTCCATAGAGAACATGGGCACAACAATAAAAGAAAATGCAAAATGCAAAAAGATCCTAACTCAAAACATCCAGGAAATCTAGGACACAAAAAGACCAAACCTACAGATAATAGGAGTAGATGAGAATGAAGATTTTCAACTTAAAGGGCCAGCAAATATCTTCAACAAAATTATAGAAGAAAACTTCCCAAACCAAAGGAAAGAGATGTCCATGAACATACAAGAAGCCTACAGAACTCCAAATAGACTGGACCAGAAAAGAAATTCCTCCCGACACATAATAATCAGAACAAGAAATGCACTAAATAAAGATAGAATATTAAAAGCAGTAAGGAAAAAAGGTCAAGTAACATATAAAGGCAGGCCTACTAGAATTACAACAGACTTCTCACCAGAGACTATGAAAGCCAGAAGATCCTGGACAGATTATGCAGACCCTAAGAGAACACAAATGCCAGCCCAGGCTACTATACTGAGCAAAACTCTCAATTAACATAAATGGAGAAACCAAAGTATTACATGATAAAACCAAATTCACATGATATCTTTCCACGAATCCAGCCCTTCAAAGGATAATAAAGGGAAAACACCAACACAAGGATGGAAACTACACCCTAGTAAAAGCAAAAAGTAATTCTTCAACAAACCTAAAAGAAGACAGCCACAAGAACAGAATCCCAACTTTAACAACAAAAATAACAGGAAGCAACAATCACTTTTCTTTAATTTCTCTTAACATCAATGGACTCAATTCCCCAATAAAAAGACATAGACTGATAGACTGATTACACACACAGGACCCAACATTTTGTTGCTTACAGGAAACCCATCTTAGGGAAAAGGACAAACACTACCTCTGAGTGAAAGGCTGGAAAACAATTTTCCAAGCAAGTGGTCTGAAGAAACAAGCTGGAGTAGCCATTCTAGTATAGAATAAAATTGACTTCCAACCCAAAGTTATCAAAAAAGACAAGGAGGGGCACTTCATACTCATCACAGGTAAAATTTACCTAGAGGAACTCTCAATTCTGAATATCTATGCTCCAAATATAAGGGCAGCCACATTCATTAAAGAAACTTTAGTAAAGCTCAAAGCACACATTGCACCTCACACAATAATAGTGGGAGACTTCAACACCCCACTCTCACCAATGGACAGATCCTGGAAACAGAAACTAAACAGAGACATATGGACACTAAGAGAAGTTATGAAACAAATGGATTTAATTGATATCTACAGAACATTTTATCCTAAAACAAAAGGATATACCTTCTTCTCAGCACCACATGGTACCTCCTCCAAAACTGACCATATAATTGGTCACGAAACAGGCCTCAACAGATACAAAAATAATGAAATTTTCCAATGCATCCTATCTGATCACCACAGACTAAGGCTGATCTTCAATATCAACATAAATAATAGAAAGCCAACATTCACGTGGAAGCCAAACAACACTCTTCTCAATGATACCGTGGTCAGTGAAGAAATAAAGAAATTAAAGTGTTTTAAGAGTTTAATAAAAATGAAGCCACAACATACCCAACCTTATGGGACACAATGAAAGCAGTCCTGGGAGGAAAACTCATAGCTCTGAGTGCCTCCAAAAAGAAACTAGAGAGAGCATACACTAGCAGCATGACAGCACACCTAGAAGCTCTAGAACTAAAGGAAGCAAATTCACCCAAGAGGAATAGAGAGCAGGAAATAATCAAACACAGGACTGAAATCAACCATGTGGAAACAAAAAGAACTATTCAAAGAATCAACCAAACCAGGAGCTGGTTCTTTGAGAAAATCAACAAGATAGATAAACCCTTAGCCAGACTAACTAGAAGGCACAGGGACAGTATCCTAATTAACAAAATCAGAAATGAAAACGTAGACATAACAACAGAACCGGAGGAAATCTAAAACATCATCAGATCCTACTACAAGAGGCTATACTCAACAAAACTAGAAAACCTGGATGAAATGGACAACTTCCTAGACAGATACCAGGTACCAAAGTTAAATCAGGATCAGATTAATGATCTAAACAGTCCCATTTCCCCTAAAGAAATAGAAGCAGTCATCAGTAGTCTCCCAACCAAAAAAAGTACAGGACCAGATGGGTTTAGTGCAGAGTTCTATCAGACCTTCAAAGAAGACCTAATTCCAGTTCTTCACAAACTATTCCATAAAATAGAAGCAGAAGGTACTCTACCCAATTCATTCTATGAAGTCACAATTACTCTGATACCTAAACCACAGAAAGACCCAACAAAGATAGAGAACTTCAGACCAATTTCCCTTATGAATATCAATGCAAAAATACTCAATAAAGTTCTCGCTAACCGAATCCAAGAATACATCAAAACAATTATCCATCATCACCAAGTAGGCTTCATCCCAGGGATGCAGGGATGGGTTAATATTCGGAAATCCATCAATGTAAACAACTATATAAACAAACTCAAAGTCAAAAACCAGATGATCTTCTCGTTAGATGCTGAGAAAGCATTTGACAAAATCCCTTCATGATAAAATTTTTGGAAAGATCAGGAATTCAAGGCCCATACCTAAACATGGTAAAAGCAATCTATAGCAAACCAGTAGCCAACATCAAAGGAAATGGAGAGAAACTTGAAGCAATCCCACTAAAATCAGGGACTAGACAAGGCTGCCCACTTTCTCTCTACCTATTCAATATAGTACTTGAAGTTCTAGCCAGAGCAATTCGACAACAAAAGGACATTAAGAGGATACAAATTGGAAAGGAAGAAGTCAAAATATCACTTTTTGCAGATGATATGATAGTATATATAAGTGACACCAAAAATTCCACCAGAGAACTCCTAAACCTGATAAACAGCTTCAGTGCAGTAGCTGGATATAAAATCAACTCAAATAAATCAATGGCCTCTCTCTACACAAAGGATAAATGGACTGAGAAAGAAATTAGCAAAACAATACCCATCACAATAGTCACAAATAATGTAAAATACCTTGGTGTGACTCTAACTAAGGAAGTGAAAGATCTGTATGAAAAGAACTTCATGTCTCTGAAGAAAGAAATTAAAGAAGATCGTAGAAGATGGAAAGATCTCCTATGCTCATGGATTGGCAGGATTAATATAGTAAAAATGGCTATCCTGCCGAAAGCAATCTACAGATTCAATGCAATCCCCATCAAAATTCCAATTCAGTTCTTCACTGTGATAGAAAGGGCAATTTGCAAATTCATCTGGAAAAAAAAACCTAGGATAGCAAAAATATTCTCAACAATAAAAGAACCTCTGGTGGAATCACCATGCCTGACATTAAGCTGTACTACAGAACAATTGTGATAAAAACTATATTGTACTGGTACAATGACAGACAGGTAGATCAATGGAATAGAATTGAAGACCCAGAAATGAATCCACACACCCATGTTCACTTGATCTTTGACAAGGGAGCTAAAACCATCCAGTGAAAAAAAGACAGCATTTTCAACAAATGGTGCTGCCACAAGTGGCGGTTATCATGTAGAAGAATGCAAATTGATCCATTCTTATCTCCTTGTACAAAGCTCAAGTCTAAGTAGATCAAAGACCTCCACATAAGACCAGAGACACTGAAATTAATAGAGGAGAAAGTAGGGAAAAGCCTCGAAGATATGGGCACAGGGGAAAAATTCCTAAACAGAACAGCAATGGCTTGTGCTGTAAGATCAAGAATTGACAAATGAGACCTCATAAAATTACAAAGCTTCTGCAAGGCAAAAGACACCGTCAATAAGACAAAAAGACCACCAACAGATTGGGAAAAGATTTTTACCAATCCTAAATCTGATAGGGGACTAATATACAATATATACAAAGAGCTCAAGAAGCTGGACCCCAGAAATTCCAATAACCCCATTAAAAATGGGGTTCACCAGCTAAGAGTCAGTCTTCTGTGTCCAACCTTCATTTTTCTAGACTTCCAGGTATTTGCAAATTCCAAGTCACTGTCAGAGCCTAAGGACACTTGGTTTCCAGCCAGATCTGATGTGGTGACCTGGCTGGAATCCTATGGTAAGGAGCAGAACCTAAGGGAACCGAAGGAAGCCTGAACAAATTGTGGGAATCAGTCCACAACAGCATGCAAATGTGTTTTGTGAATTATAACCATACTTAGCTTACTTTCAGTATATTTTTATTAATATTTTTGAGGATTTTATACAATGTATTTTGTTCATATTCAATAATTCTGTGAAGTATTGGCCATGGGGGAATGGGATGGAGGGGTTGTTGAAACCTATACTATCATTACAATGTTTCTGCCAATCTAAAGCCATTCTGAAATAAAAATCCATCATAAAAAGTAAAAAAAAAGGGGGGGGTTTAGAGCTAAACAAAGGATTCTCAACTGAGGAATACTGAATGGCTGAGAAGCACCTGAAAAAATGTTCAACATCCTTAATCATCAGGGAAATGCAAATCAAAACAACCTTGAGTTTCCACCTCACACCAGTCAGAATGGCTAAGATCAAAAATTCAGGTGACAGCGATGCTGGAGAGGATGTGGAGAAAGAGGAACACTCCTCCACTGCTGGTGGGATTGCAAGCTTGTACAACCACTCTGAGGTCAGTCTGGAGGTTCCTCAGAAAATTGGACATAATACTGTCGGAGGATCCAGCAATACCTCTCCTGGGCATATACTTAGAAGAAGTTCCAACTGGTAATAAGAACACATGCTCCACTATGTTCATAGCAACCTTATTTATATAGCCAGAAGCTGGAAAGAACCCAGATGTCCCTCAACAGAAGAATGGATACAGAAAATATGGTACATTTACACAATGGAGTACTACTCAGCTATTAAAAACAATAGATTTATGAAATTCGTAGACAAATGGATGTATCTGGAGGATATCTTCCTTAGTGAGGTAACCCAATCACAAAAGAAGTCATTAGATATGCACTCACTGATAAGTGGATATTAGCCCAGAAACATAGAACACCCAAGATACAATTTGCAAAACACAAAACAATCAAGAAGGAAGACCAACGGGTGGATACTTCATTCCTCCTTAGAATAGGGAACAAAATACCCATGAAAAGAGTTAGAGACAAAGTTTGGAGCTAAGAAGAAAGGATGGACTATCCAGAGACTACCCCACCTGGGGAATCCATCCCATAATCAGCCACCAAACCCAGACACTATTGCATATGCCAGAAAGATTTTGCTGAAGAGACCCTGTTATAGCTGTCTTATATGAAGCTATGTCAGTGCCAGGCAAATACAGAAGTGGATGCTCACAGTCATCTATAAGATGTAACACAGGGCCCTCAATGGAGAAGCTAGAAAAAGCACCCAAGGAGCTGAATGAAGGGGTTTGCAACCATATAGGTGGAACAACAATATGAACTAACCAGTACCCTCAGAGCTCATATCTCTAGCAGCATATGTAGCAGAAGATAGCCTAGTTGGCCATCACTGGGAATAGAGGTCCCTTGGTATTGCAAACCTTATATGCTCCAGTATAGGGGAATGCCAGGGCCAAGAAGCAGGGGTGGGTGGGTGGGGAGCAGGGCAGAGGGAGAGTTTAGGGAACTTTCGGGATAGAATTTGAAATGCATATAAAGAAAATATCTAATAAAAATAAATTAAAAAATAAAAAACATCTTATGCAAAATAATAAAAAGATAGCATGTTTACTAGTGGCAGAACACTTGCCTAGCATTTTCAATAATATCCACACACAATATATAACAAGATAAAACAAAAAACAAAACTGAGGCACTTGTGGGACTATGATAAAAAATCTAATATTCATGTTATTACAATCCCTAAACTGGAGAAAGTGACACTGAAATTTTAAAGAAATAATGCCAAGGAACTCCCCAGACAAGAGACTAAACTACAGGTTCAAAAGCCAAGGGAATCTTATGTAGAATATTACCACAAAAAAACCTTCATACCAAAATACATTTTATTTAGATTTCTAAAGATGATAGACAATATCAATCTAGAAAGTAGTGACATTAATAGTATAGTCCACAAAGGAAAAATATGTTAGACCTCATCTAAACTTTAAAAAGATCTGGGGGAACAGTTCTAAACACAAACCATTCAGCAACTATCTCATACAGGAATAATATTTACAGTATACAAAGAGCTCTTAGAGGCCTATTATGTGCTCCAGTCTATTGCTGTGATTGACACTGACCAAAAGCTACATTGAGAGGAAAGCTTACAACTCACAATCATAGTCCATCATTGAGAATAGTCAGGGCAAAAACTCAAGGGAGAAACCTGGAGGCAGGAACTAAAGCAAAGACCAGAGAAGAATATTACTTACTGGCTTGCCTCTGCTGGCTTGCTCAGTCTGCTTTCTTATGCACCCTGGGACCATTTGGCTAGGGATGGCACTAACCACTATGGGGTAGCCCTTCTCACATCAGTTATTAAACAAGAAAATGGCCCTGCATATTTGCCTAAATGGAGTCTGATGGAGGAAATGCCTTGATTGAGATTTCCTCTTCCCAGGTGACTTTGGTTTGTGTCAAGTTGACAAAAATCTAACCAGCATAGTGGTATATTGCATATGTGAACCCTTAATTTTAATTCCCTGCTTCTCAAACCAATGAGCCAGACAAAAATTCCTGACTTAATACTTTAGAAACCAATCTGTTAGCTATCAGCAAACCAGATAATCCAATTAAAAATGGGGTACATATCTAAACTGAGAACTCTCAACAGAGGAATCTCAAATGGCTGCAAAATATTTAAAGAAATGTTCTATATTCTTAGCCATCAGGAAAATGCAAATCAAAATGAATCTGAGATTGCATCTTACACCTGTCATAATGGCTAAGATCATGATCAGGAATTGGGGGTGGGGTGGCAAGGGTAGAGAAACCCCAAAGACCAGCAGAAAGAAAGGAAATATGCAACCTTGTGAGGTAGAAGGTGTGGGGACCCTCTAGAATGTACTAGAGTTTGGGGAGGTGAGAGACTCTCAGGACTCAGAGGGACCTCAGATGAAATGCCCAACAGTGGGGAGAGGAAACTTGTAGAGTCCACCTCCAGTAGAAAGACAGGGCATCAAGTGGAGGGATAGGGTTGCAATCCCACCGTCAAAACTCTGACCCATAATTGTTTCTGTCTAAAAAACTACAGGGACGAAAATGGAGAAGAGACTGAGTGAAAGAAGATTCAGTGATTGGACCAAATTGGCACCCATCTCAAGGGTATACTCTAATGCCTGACACTATTACTGGTGCTATGATGTGCTTATAGACAGGAGCCTAGCATGTTGGCCCTCTGATAGGCCCAACAAGCAGCTGACTGAGACAGATGCAGATACACCCAACCAATGGACAGAAGCCAGGGACCCCCTGTGGTTGAATTAGGGAAAGGCTGGAAGAAGCTGAGGAGAAGGGCAACCACATAGGAAGACCAGCAGTCTCAACTAACCTGGACCCCTGAGATCTCCGACACTGAGGCAACCAACTAGGCAGCATACACTAGATGGTCTGAGGCCCCTGACACATATTCAGCAGAGGACTGCCTGGTCTGGTCTCAGTAGGAGAAGATGCACCTATTGTTAGAGAGACTTGATGCCCCAGGGAGTGGGTGAGGAGGAATGGGATGTGGAACTTTGGGAAGGCAGACCAGCAGGGGATAACAACTGGCCTGTAAAAGAATAAAAGTAATAAAATAAAATAAATCACAAATGACAGCATATGCTGGCAAGGATATGGAAAAACACTCTTCCATTGCTGGTGGGAGTACAAACTTGTACAACAACTTTGGAAATCGATATGGCAGTTTCTAAGAAAATTGGGATCCAGCTAGCTATATCACTTCTGGCATATACCCAAAGATACCATACTGCAAGGGCACTTGTTCAACAAGTTATGTTCTTAACAGCTTTATTCATTACAGCCAGAAACTAGGACAACTTAAATGTCCCTCAACTGAAGAATGGATTTAAAAAATGTGCATTTATACAATACTGTATTACTTAGCACTTAAAAATCAATAAAAATTTGTAGGCAAATAAATCAAACTAGAAAAGATCATCTTGAGTGAGGTAACCCAGATTCCAGAAAGACAAATATGGTATGTCCTCACTTATAAATGGACATTAGCTGTTGAATAGAGGATAACAACCCACTCCCTGGGGCATCAAGTTCTCTGGGCCTGTAATGGAGAAAAGGATATCCAGACAGCACTGAATAACGCATATGGCAAAACATTACGGCAACACCATGGCTGGGTAGTTCGAGGGGTCTTTGCGTTAGCACTGAGGGCAGCGCCATCCTATGAGGACTTTGTAGCTGCGCTAACCATAAAAGAAGGCGACCACCAGAAAGAAGCTTTCAGTGCTGGCATGCAGAGGGACCTCAGCCTTTACCTCCCCGCTATGGAAAAGCAGCTGGCCATACTGGACACGTTATATGAGATCCACGGGCTGGAATCTGATGAGGTGGTGTGACAGCCACAGGACAGCACCTCCTAACTTCAGGGAATAAAGTCTGCTAAAGTGTTGTGTTGCCCTAGTTAATTTCCAGCAACAGCTTTGATACTCTCCAGCCTTTCCTTGGGGAGATGGACATGAGGAAGTCCTAGTGCTTTTATTTAGAATTGTTTTAATGCATATGTGTTTCATGTGTTTAAAAATCAAGGTGCTAAATAGTGAATCAAAAACAGTATCGTATTCCTGGAGGAATTGCAGAAATTACTGCCACTATCAAGGACTTGAAAGATGCAGGGGTGGTGGTTCCCACTACATCTCCGTTTAACTCTCCTATCTGGCCAGTGCAGAAAACAGATGGATCATGGAGAATGACAGTTGATTACCGAAAACTAAATCAGGTAGTAACTCCAATTGCAGCTGCTGTACCAGATGTAGTTTCGTTACTTGAGCAAATTAACACATCTCCTGGCACCTGGTATGCGGCTATTGATCTGGCAAATGCCTTCTTCTCAGTACCTGTCCATAAGGACCACCAGAAGCAATTTGCTTTCAGTTGGCAAGGCCAACAGTATACCTTCACAGTTTTGCCTCAAGGATATATTAACTCTCCTGCCCTGTGTCATAATTTAGTTAGACAATTATCTATGAAATGTTACAATTTACAGGCCCAGAGAAGCTAAGTAATAAGGAGGGCTCAAGACAGGGACATATGAATCTCACTGTGAAGGAAACTACAATAGACATTGAAGGTAGATGGGGGAGGGGTCTGAGTTGGTGTGGATGGAAACAGGAGGGATCAAGTCGGCAGAGGAGGGAGTGAGAGAGTACTAGGAAAGAAAACTGGAATGGTGGCGCATATCTGGAATGAGCTAGAAATCAAGTGCAATGGACTCCAAGCAATGGGGATACAGAGCCTGAACAGGCCATATCCTGTAACCAGGCAAGACCTCCAGTGGACTGATTGGGACACCAACCCAACCACAAACCTTTGACCTATAATTTGTTGTATGTACAAGATGGGCATGGATAAAGGTGGCACAGAAATTGTGGAGTGCCCAACCAATGAGTGGTCCAGATTGAGACTCATTTAAAGAGAGATCCTATCCCTGACATTGCCTGGAGGGCTGGGACCCAGAAGCTGGAGAGCCCAGAGACCTAATGTAGAACCAAACATGACTGGCCAAAAAAAATAATAATAATAAAGTCAATGAACTAATTCCTAATGATATTCTGCTATGCTCAAAGATTGGTTCCTAGTCCAGTCGTCATCAGAAAGACTTAATCCATCAGTGGATGGAAACAGATGCAGAGACCCACACAAAATATTCGGCAGAGTTTGAAACATCCTGCAGAAGAGGGAATGAAGGATTGTAGGAACCAGAAGGGTCAAGAACACTCCAAGAAAACCACAGATTCAACTAACCTGGCCCATAGGGGCTCACAGAGACTGAACTGCCAACCAGGGAGCCTTCATGGGCCTAATATAGGGCCCTCTGCACGTATGTTACAGCTGTGTAGTTTGGTCTTTTTGTGGGACTCCTAACAATGGGAACAGGGGTTGTCTCTGACTCTGTTGTCTATTTCTGGGACCCTTTGTGAAGAGAAACAGAGGAGGAATGGATGGAGGGGGAAGAGGAAACTGTGGTTGGGATTAAATAAATAAATAAATAAATAAATAAAATCTACTGAAAATGAGAAAAAAACAGGAAGCAAGAGCGAGTGCATAGATTTAAAGATGAGGATATACAAATGATAATGACACATATGAAAATATATTTAACAGTATAAGGCATTTGAGGAATCCAATTAAAACCAGAAACCTCAAAAGCAGAGGGAGTAAGTGAAATGTGTGTGCAGCAATTGGGAGTGTAAATGATATGGCCACTCTGGAAAACACTTGGGATGTTCTTAAGCCTAAACATGAAACTGCTGTATGATTTGCTAAGTTTATTCTAGGAGATTCATCCCAGAAAAACAAAAGTTCATCTCCATACAGAGAGCCAAGCATGGATGCTATAACAGGCTTATTTGACATAAACTGAATTGAAAATTACTGAAATCCTCAGAACATGGATAGTAAAACTGTGGTGCTTCCAGAGTGTGGAATAAAAAGGAAGAGTTGATATAGCCAGTGACCTGGCTGCATGTCCAAAGCATTATGTTCATGAAATAGGCCAATCTCAGTGGCTTACATCATGTATTATTACATTTCTATAACATTCCTGAAATGGCAGAATTATAAAAATGTAGATCAGATTAGTAGTTGCCAAGGCATAAAGAGAAGGTGGGAGCAGGAGGAAAAGACGTTTGGTTATTTTACAAAGCATCAGGAGGAATGTGTACAGTGATAGGAATATTGTACAACTTTGTGTATCAGTATTCATATTCTGGTTGTTACCATCTACAGTAGTTTTCTATGTTGTTGCTATAGTGGAAAGCTGAGTAAAGGGTCCATAGGATATTTCTATTATTTTTTACAACTACATATTACAACAATTTAGCTAAACTAACTTCAAATTTGGATTTAAACTGTGTATAAAAGAGCATCTGCCCACTTTGTTCTTCTCTATATTCCTTTGCCAATTCCTCATAACACATTTCCAGTTAGAAAGTTGGACTGATAAACCTTTGAAATGCTGAGGATGGATGTGTGAGAGACTCAGAAAATGAAAGCGGGAAGGGAAGTATTCCATATGAAAAAGTATATTTATTTGAAATCTCCTTTCCATTCTTACAGTTAAAACCCAATACCAGATACATCCTGAAAATAAAGCTGTCTCTTGTTATTCAACACTGCCTCTAGTGTCAGAGCAGTTGCAATACACTCTATGTATTCCTGGTCTGGAGGCCACAATAAGATGAGGATATCCAGATCTGACTGATTAGAGAAGGAACAAATCTCCCACAAGACTAGCTACACATTCTTATTTTGAACTGAAACAGATGTAGAGAATCATACTTCAGGACCTCATCTGGCTGGGACAGTATTCAGGAAACAAATGGGCCTTCTCAAGCCTGTATGTCAAAACCTGAGCTGTAGAAATCTTTGCAAACAAAAAATTAAGTTGGGCTGCAATGCTAACTGATATTCAGCCTAGGCTTTGAAAGAAAGTTGAGGTCTTTATGTTGGCTGTTGCAGTCTCTATGTTCTCAGACATGTCACTGGCTGTAGTGTGATTATATACCCCCATTACTCTATTTCCCTCTGCCAGGTCTGTTGTAGAACCTGTGGAGGGTTCTTCGTGAGAGTACATTAATGGAGGTACATTGTGAGAGTTGTTGAATGTCAGATATATACATTTCCTTTGTGATACAGCTACTCTTTAGTTTGTTGTTATACATAGTGGAAGGAGTTCAGGAAGAAGATAAATTATCATATTTAGCTCTTCTGTGTACAAGCTCTTTCCATTACAAAAGTGCCATTTCTGTATGGGGCCGGGCCAGATAAGAGAGTGGAATACAGGATTGCATTCTCTATGTTTGTTGGCACTGGAGGATTTCCTACCAGGCTCAGGAATGATCAGGAGCCAGAATAATACATGTGCTCTTCCTTCTTGTGTTTGTAGAGGAATGTTTCTTGTATCTCCAGGAAGATGGAAAACTCTTCCCAGGCAGAAATCCACATTCTCAATCACCTTTGTTCATCATCCCTCACTCTCTTATCTACTTACTTCCTCTATCATTTTTCCCTCTGAGGGCATATGTCAGAGAATACATAGGAGGAGGGTATTAGGTATAGCCTTTTCAATTGCTCTAAAAGCCAGGTCCCAGGTATCTCTAAAGGCTGGATCTTCTGGTTATTTCTTAGGCAGTACTGACTCTAGTGTTATAATTGTTTCATGGTTTCATGAATTGAGCAATGACAAGAAGCTACCATCCAAATGTGCCTCTGCACACAATGATGATTAGTAGAAAAAAATTCATAAACTAGTTTCTGGGGAGAGAAGCAAAAACTTGGTATAAAGTCCACAGAAAGCATTAAGGCTCAGGAACATGAGCGTTGGCATCATGGTACGAAAGAAGAGAGGTGCATTGCCTAGTACTAATCATAATAGTTGAATGGAGTAAGTAAATTACTATCTGATCAGTGGGTTCATCATGCGACTAGAGACATGAATGTCATAATCTGGAAGGCTCATAGATGGTAAGAAAATGTGTTTGGGGCTAGAACAAACAGGGAAGAAACAGAGTTGGTGTCCATTGTATGCTTAATAGTGATATCTTCTAGTTCATCTCCTAGTTGAAGAGTTGTGAGCAAGAGAATGAAAAGATGCATCAGATTGGTCTATGGCTTTATGGTGCTGAGTCTAAGAGTAATATAACACAAAAAGATGTAGTGTATGTAGTGAGAGGTGTCTTGTAGGTGGAGACTTTTCAGTATTCTAAGTTAGTAGTGATTTATAAATTATAACCTACATATATCTTAATTGGATTTCAGAGATGATAAAATAGTTGTGTGATGGGCGTGAGGAAAACATTGTATCTTACAGTAATCTTTCTTCATGAGGTAGAACTTCAGGCTTATTACATAAGCATTCTACTATGTTTCCAGCTAGGTAATCCATTTGTTAGATGGAGCACATAGTCTAGGCTATGCAATAATAATGTGTGATCCAAGGTGATAAAATGGAGAGAAGAACCTTTATGAAAATCAGAAGACAGGCAAGAGAGGGCCTAGTCATGGGCAAGTACAAACTGACTCATGAGGGTTTAGATAGGTGTTTTCTATTTAGACCTAAAGTCAAGTATTTGCCAGTTGCATGAGTGATGAGAATTTTTGGGAAGCCTATTCCAGGTTAGTCTAAGGCAACATGCAGTAACCACAAGGAAACAGTTACCAACTTGCACCTCAGCTTCCTATAAGCTGTGCAAATTAGTGTGGAGATTAAATGAAAAAGTTGCTAGACCCCCAAATGTCCCTGTATAATTTATTTTTCTTGGTGGTTCTCACTGAATTTAAGAAAAAAAAAGCCTCTCACATGTACAAAAATAGTCTTTGAGGACATATTTTCTTGTATTTTAACCAAATCTCTCAATGCCTCAGTTTTTTTTTTCTTATGTAGAAATAGTCAGAGAAGAATCTGAATATCTAGGACATGGTATATTGGATCTAGTCCCAGATTTATCATTACAGAGAGTTGGACCTACGGGCATTTGTGTAAGTATTTTTACAAGCAAGACTTTTAAGGAATCTGATTTGTATTTTCATGAGTTCTCTTACCAATTCCCTGAAAAGTTCTGTAAAATTTCCCATTGTCAATACATTTCAAAGCTCCACTCTTTTTGTGTGGGCTAGAACTTCTATAGCAAGGTGTCTAAAGAGTATAAATTAGGTAACAATCCATAAGGTTTGTCCCTTAATTCTAGCTTTCATCATCTCCAATTCTATATTAAATCTCTTCTTGTCACCATCATCTTTTCCTCTGATAAGCATCCAGCCCACCTCATTCCCCATCTGTGGTGTGTGTGTGCTCGTGCACACACCTCAAACATACTCTGTCATTAAAAATAGTTAAAAATAAGGATGAGCTATGGCTTGGAAAATTATTCCATAGTTTGTAGAAAACATAAACAGAAAAATCAAAGTGAGTAGAAGCTGCTTTTATTAGATATTTAGTTGTTTGAGAAGGTTAGAGTGCAGAATGTGGGAATATATCACGGTTTATGGAGGAGGAATATATTAATAATTCATGTTTTATTCATTCACTCTGCAATGCTGTTAGTATCATTTACATATAAGAAACACATAGGGGAACTGACCCTGACCCACAACTCTCCAGAACAAAATACCGCTGGGAAAGGACTGGTCTCCCAGGAGTGCTGACACACCTACACAGGTAAGACCACCACTTTTGTTCAAATTCCTAGCCCAAGAGGGACCCACCCAGAGCCATCAGGAGACAAGAACCAAGGAACAGCCAGGGACAGGGTCCTTTTGGCTTCTGTCTGCACCCCAGAGCTGACCCTGTGCCACAGCTCTGCATACCCAAATTCCTCCAGGAGAGAACTAGTCTCCCAGGAGTACTGACACACAGGCTTGCAGGAGGGAAAAGCCACAGTTGGAGACAGCAAGACCAGCTAACACCAGAGGTAACCAGATGGCAAGTGGCAAGGGCAAGAACATAAGCAACAAGGTTATTTGGCATCATCAGAACCCAATTCTTCCAACATAGCAGGTCTTGTATGCACCATCATTGGAAAAGTAAGACACCAATCTAAAAATCACTTCTCATGATGATGAGAGAGGACTTTAAGGACATAAATAACTCCCTTAAAGAAATACAGGAGAACACAGGTAGAAGCCTTTAAAGAGGAAACACAAAAATCCCTTAAAGAATTACAGGAAAATATAACCAAACAGGTGAAGGAATTGAACAAAACCATCCAAGATCTAAAAGTGAAAATAGAAATAATAAAGAAATCACAGAGGGAGACAACCCTGTAGACAGAAAACCTAGGAAAGAGATCAGGAGTCATAGATGCAAGCATCACCAACAGAATATAAGAGATAGAAGAGAGACTCTCAGGTGTAGATACCATAGAAAGCATTGACACAACAGTCAAAGAAAATGCAAAATTTGAAAAGCTCCTAACCCAAAACACCTAATCCAGGACACAATGAGAAGACCAAACATAAGGATAATAGATAAGAAGAGACTGAGGATTCCCAACTTAAAGTGTCAGTAAATATCTTCAACAAAATTATAGAAGAAAACCTCTCTAACCTAAAGAGAGATGCCCATGAACATACAAGAGGCATACAGAAGTCCAAATAGATTGGACCAGAAAAGAAATTCCTTCCGTCACATAGTAGTCAAAACACTAAATGCACAAAACAAAGAATATTAAAAGCACTAAGGGAAAAATGTCAAGTAATATATAAAGGCCAACCTATCAGAATGACACCAGACTTGTCACCAGAGACTATGAAAGCTAGAAGATCCTGAGCAGATGTCATACAGGATAATACAAATGCCAGCCCAGGATACTATGCCCAGCAAAACTCTCAAATACCATGGATGGAGAAACCAAGATATTCCAAGACAAAACCAAATTAACACAATATCTCTCCACAAATCTAGCCCTACAAGGGATAATAGACAGAAAACTCAAAGAGTTTTTACAAAGAGTGAAACTACACCCTAGAAATAGCAAGAAAGTAATCTTCTTTCAACAAACCAAAAAGAAAATAGCCACACAAACATAAAAATAACATCAAAAATAAAAGGAAGCAATAATCACTATTCCTTAACATCACTTAACATCAATGGACTCAATTCCCCAATAAAAAGACATAGAATAACAGACTAGATACATCCTATCAGATCACTACGGATTAAGGCTGGCCTTCAATAGCAACAAAACAACAGAAAGCCTACATACACATGGAAGCTGAACAATGCTCTCTACTCAATGATAACTTGGTCAAGCAATAAAGAAAGAAAGAAATTAAAGACTTTTTAGAATTTAATGAAAATGAACGTACAACATACCCAAACTTATGGCACACAATGAAATCAGTGCTACAAGGAAAGCTAATAGTTCTGAGTGCCTCCAAAAAGAAACTGGAGAGAACATACACTAGCAGCTTGACAGCACACCTAAAAGCTCTAGAACAAAAAGGAGTGAATACACCCAAGAGGAATTGACAGCAGGAAATAATCAACTCAGGGCTGGAATCAACCAAGTAGAAACAAAAAAGAACTATACAATGAATCAACAAAACCAGGAGCTGGTTCTTTGAGAATATCAACAAGATAGATGAACCCTTAGCCAGACTAACCAGAGGGCACAGAGACAGTATCCAAATTAACAAAATTAGAAATGAAAAGGGAGAGATAACAACAGAAACTAAGGAAATTCAAAAAATCCTCAGATCCTACTACAAAAGCCTATATTCAACAAAACTGGGGAATCTGGATGAAATCGACACTTTTCTAGACATATTCTAAATACCAAAGTTAAATCAGGATCAGATAAACCATCTAAATAGTCCCACAACTCCTTAAGAAGTAGAAGCATTCATTAAAAGTCTCCCAACCAAAAAAGTCCAGGACCAGATGGGTTTAGTGCAGAATTCTATCAGACCTTCAAAGAAGACCTAATACTCTTCAAACTATTCCACAAAATAGAAACAGAATGGACCACTACCCAATTTGTTCTATAAAGCTGCAGTTACACTGATACCAAAACCACACAGGACCCAACAAAGAAGAACTTCAGACCAATTTCCCTTATGAATATCGCAAAAAATACTGAATAAAATTCTCATAAACCGAATCAACGAACAACACATCAGAGCAATCATTCACTACAATCAAGTAGACTTTTTTCTAGGGATACAGGGATGGTTTAATATATGGAAATCCATCAGTGTATTCCACTACATAAACAAACTCAAAGAAAAAAAAAACACATGATCATTTCATTAGACACTGAAAAAGCATTTGATAAATTTCAACATCCCTACATGTTAAAAGTCTTGGAAAGATCAGGAATTCAAGGCCCATACCTAAACATAGTAAAAGCAATATACAACAAACCAGTAGCCAACATCAAACTGAATGGAGAGAAGCTTGAAGCAATCCCACTAAAATCAGGGACTAGATAAGGCTGCCCTCTCTATTCAATATAGTACTTGAAGTTCTAGGTAGAACAATTAGACAGCAAAAGGAGGTCAAAGGAATACAGATTGGAAAGGGAAAAGTCAAACTATCACTATTTGTAAATGATAAGATAGTATATTTAAGTGACCCCCAAAAACTCCACCAGAGATCTCCTATAGCTGATAAACAACTTCAGCAAAGTGGCCGGATATATAATTAACTCAAACAAATCAGTAGTTTTCCTATACTCAAAGGAAAAACAGGCTGAGAAAGAAATTAGGGGAATGACACCCTTCACAATAGTCACAAAAAATATAAAGTGACTCTAACCAAACAAGTGAAAGATCTATATGACAAGAACTTCAAGTCTCTGAAGAAAGAAATTGAAGAAGACCTCAGAAGATGGAAAGATCCCCCATGCTCATGGACTGGCAGGATTGATATAGTAAAAATGGCCATCCTGCCGAAAGCAGTGTACAGATTCAATGCAATCTCCATCAAAATTCCAACTCAATTCTTCATAGAGAATTTGCAAATTCATTTGGAATAACAAAAAACTCAGGATAGCAAAAACTCTTTTCAATGATAAAAGAAGCTCTGGTGGAATCACCACGCCTGACATTAAGCTGTACAGAGCAACTGTGATTAAAAACTGCATGGTACTGATACAGCAACGGGCAGGTAGATCAATGGAATAGAATTGAAGACCCCGAAATGAACCCACACACTTATGGTCACTTGATCTTTGACAAAGGAGCTAAAACCATCCAGTGAAAAAAGACAACATTTTCAACTAATAGTGTTGGTTCAACTGGCAGTCAAATTTACAAGAATGCAAATTGACCCATTCTTATCTCCCTGTACATAACTTAAGTCCAAGTGGATCAAGGTCCTCCACATAAAACCAGATACACTAAATCTAATAGAGGGGAATGTGGGAGAAAGTCTCGAACACATGGACACAGGGGAAAAATTCCTGAACAGAACACCAGTAGCTTATGCTCTAAGATCAAGAATCAACAAATAGGACCTCATAAAACTGCAAAACTTCTGTAAGGCAAGGACACTATCAATAGGACAGAAGAGCAACCAACAGATTGGGAAAAGATCTTTACCAATCCTACATCTGATAGAGGCCTAATATCCAATATATACAAGGAACTTAAGAAGTTATACTACAGAGAACCTAATAAGCCTTTTAAAAAATGGGAAACAGCTAAACAGAATTCTCAACTGAGGAATACCAAATGTCTGAGAAACACCTAAAGAAATGTTAAACATCCTTAGTAATCAAGGAAATGCAAATCAAAACATTCCTGAGATTCCACCTCATACCAGTTAGAATTGCTAAGATCAAAAAACTCATGGGACAGCAGATGCTGGCGAGGATGTGGAGAAAGAGGAACATCCCTCCATTGCTGGTGGGATTGCAAGTTGGTACAACCACTCTGGAAAACTGTCTGGAGGTTCCTTAGAAAATTGCACATAGTACTATCTGAGGATCCAGCTATACCACTCCTGGGTATAAACCCAGAAGATGCTCTAATATGCAATAAGAACACATGCTCCACTATGTTTATAGCAGCCTTATTTACAATAGCCAGAGGCTGGAAACAACCCCGATGTCCCTTACCAGAAGAATGGATTCAGAAAATGTGGTACATTTACACAATGGAATACTACTCTGGTATTAAAATCAATGAAACTCACAGACAAATGGATGGAACTTGAAAATATCATCCTGAGTGAGGTAACTCATTTACAAAAGTGCCCACGGTATGTACTCACTGATAAGTGGATGTTAGCCCAAAATTTTGGAATACCCAAGGTTCAATTCACAGACCATATGAAGCCCAAGAAGAAGGAAGACCAAAATGTGGATGCTTCAGTACTTTTTACAAGGGTGAACAAAATACTCACAGGAGGAAGTATGGAAACAAAGTATGGAGCAGAGACTGAAGGAAAGGCCATCCATCGACTGTCCCACCTGGGGATCCATCCCATATATTGTCACCAAACCCAGACACTATTGTGGATGCTGGGAAGTTCTTGCTGACAGGAGCCTGATATAGCTGTTTCCTGAGAGGCTCTGCCAGAACCTGACAAATACAGAGCTGGATCTTGCAGCCAACCATTAGACTGAGGGCATGGTCCCTGATGGAGGAGTTGGAGAAGGGACTTAAGGAGCTGAGGGAATTTGCAGCTCCATGGAGGAAGCAACCAGTGTCAACAGCCCAGAATGCGCCCCCATCCCCGCGCCCCGGAGCTCCCCAGGACTGGAACACCAACCAAAGAATACACATGGGAGGACCCATGACTCAGGCCGCATATGTGGCAGAGGATGGCCTTGTTGGACTTCGGTGGGTGGAGAGGCCCTTGGGCTTAAGGGTAAAAGATGCCCCAGTGTAGGGGAATGCCAGAGATGGAAGATGGGAGTGAGTGGGTGGGTTGGGGAAGCACCCTCATAGAGGCAGAGGGGAGAGTGATGGAATAGGGTGTTTTCAAAGGGGAGACCTGGAAAGAGGAAAACATTTGGAATGTTAATAAAAAACTATCCATGAGTGAGGTAACACATTCACAAAGGAACTCACACAATATGTACTCACTGATAAGTGGATATTAGCCCAAAACCTAGGATACCCAAGATATAAGATACAATTTCCTAAACACATGAAACTCAAGAAAAATGAAGACTGAAGTGTGGACACTATGTCCCTCCTTAGAAGTGGGAACAAAACACCCTTGGAAGGAGTTACAGAGACAAAGTTTGGAGCTGAGATGAAAGGATGGACCATGTAGAGACTGCCATATCCAGGGATCCACCCCATAATCAGCATCCAAACGCTGACACCATTGCATACACTAGCAAGATTTTATCGAAAGGACCCAGATGTAGCTGTCTCTTGTGAGACTATGCCGGGGCCTAGCAAACACAGAAGTGGATGCTCACAGTCAGCTAATGGATGGATCACAGCGCCCCCAATGGAGGAGCTAGAGAGAGTACCCAAGGAGCTGAAGGGATCTGCAACCCTATGGGTGGAACAACATTGTGAAGTAACCAGTACCCCGGAGCTCTTGACTCTAGCTGCATATGTATCAAAAGATGGCCTAGTCGGCTATCACTGGAAAGAGAGGCCCATTGGACACGCAAACTTTATATGCCCCAGTACAGGGGAACGCCAGGGCCAAAAAGGGGGAGTGGGTGGGTAGGGGAGTGGGGGTGGGTGGGTATGGGGGACTTTTGGTATAGCATTGGAAATGTAAATGAGCTAAATACCTAATAAAAAATGGAAAAAAAAAACAAAAAACCAAAAAAACCAAAAAAAAAAAAAACCAAAAAAACAAAAAACAAAAAACAAAACAAAACAAAAAAAAGAAGCACATAGCCTCTGCTTTCAAAGAGATTAACCTATGAGGAAATAGACTTAAAAAGTCCAACACATGAGTATGTGCATTCTAATAATATTAAACAATACTAAGTGCTCAGAACTGTCCTACATTATACACATTGAGCTATTTATTTGCACGTTATAATATGTTGGGGTTCTCTGTAAACACAAGGGCCAGCAGATCTGTGTGAGGGAAGAAGGAAGTCTGATTCAACATGACTCAGTATCTGGAGTTGGTTCAAACTTCAAATACCTGACACCAGGTAGTTTGTTATAGGCATATTTAAGTATGGTACAATTTGAAAATGTTCTCTGATGTATTACAGTCCTGTAAGTGCAATGAAGCATAATTACATCAAAACTCTTCTCAAAGTACAAGTCACTTTATCCATGGAGATGGGTTCTATAGATAGGCTACATATATTATCTTAAGGGTGTAGGGGAGGATATGGTGTGGTCTTCATTATACAATTCTCATAGCAGAGGTCATTTGGGCTATCAAAATCTTTGTCTCTGTTTGTGGGAGCCTGGGGACGCCATTGGCCAAGAGGTAGTGCAGAAGTCATCTAGACTATTAGCCACCTCTGATCATGTTTAAGGAACTTGGAAAAACCAGATACAGCCTGGCTGTACAGATAGCACAAGGTCACCTAGGTGATTAGCTATTTTCTTGCCAGCTTTCTGGGAAGAAACAGGTTATATATCTCTTACTTTGAAGTGATTTCACCTCCTCTCCAGAGAACTAGCCTCTCAGAAGTCGTGTGACCAGCAGTCTGCTAATCTAGCTGACATACTTGGAAGGTTCCTGCCCCACCTTCAGGATGTCCTCTCTTGTCCTTTTTCACCCCCTCTCCCCTGAATCAAGCTGTATAAGCTATCTCCTCTATTTCAATAAACAAGCTGTCCCCCAAAACAGTCTCCTGGGTCATTTATAAACCCATACTCACTGCTGCCCAAGACCCTGTTCTGCAGCAGAGTCCTCTACATCCTGAGGCTGCTGGGGTGCAATGGTCAATTGGGAGCAGGGGACCCACATATGGTGCCTGAACAGGGGCTCTCCAGGACACACAGAAGAGGGTAAGTATTCCTCATCAAGAGATATCAATGTCGTCCCTGACCTGAGGACCAGCTCAATCTTCCTCCTTTACTTTCGATTTGAACCATCACAAGGGACCAACTACCACAAAAGAGCAAATGACATCTTTTGGTTGGGGATACTCCCTGGCATTGACTAGAGGGTCCTTTAGCCCTCTAGTGTGACCCTGACAGTCCTTTGGGCCTCAGCAAAAATCTCTCTGAAAGAACCACTAATGCAACAACCAGTTAAAAGTTCTTTGGGCAGTCACCAGTTCTCTTGAATTTGTGGGCAGGCTTGCACCCAGTCTCAGTGGATTCTCCTGGAACTCCTGGAGTCCTGGGAATGGTTCCCCTTTGACTGAGCATACCCACCCTTCTCTGCTTCCCATCAGGAGCCACAAATTAGGGCCTTCAGTTCCACAAGCTGCAAGGGCTTAAACTCTCCCAGAAGAAGCAATTTTCTTCTGGGAGAAGGTCCTTCAGTTAGCCCCTTGGATGATCTCTAACAACCCCTATGATGCTGAGGTCTTATGTCATACAAAGGGGAAAAGTCCAAGAAGGGACACACCCCTCTCCTTCTTCCCCTTCATTGTGGTTGTCCCACAATGTGTGGTTCCTCCCAGAAGGAAATTAAGGACAGACCCAAACCTCTTGTTCCTAGTGATAACTCTGCTGAGGAAAGCACCGAAGACCACTCTGTGGCAACACTGCTGCCTTTGAATGAGTCATGGAATATATTAGACAGAAAATAACCCATGACTGTTGCGGTAAATCTCCACCCAATTATGCCTCGGCAATGAAAACACAACACAATTAATATGAGTACATGCTGGCACCTAGTTTGGGAAGATCTACCGTGACACTACCATCTTCCACATCTATGAGGCCCCTTAGAACTTGCAGTTTCTCCAGGCCATGTGCTTCTGCTCTGCTTTTCTCCTTCCTCCTCCTCCTCTCTCCTTTTGCTCCACTTTCCCTTTTATCTGCTCAATCATCAGCTCTCCTTTATTTTACAAATTAAGGTGGGAAGCAGGTTTACAGGAAATGACCTGAGTGCTGACTCATTCCTTGTTAGCAGCCACTTACAGGAGAAAGGAATTAACATCAAATATAATTAGTCTTAGGACTATCTACAACACATGACCCCTGCACCCACTTCTTTTTACACCCTCCCCCACTTCTATATTATGCTCCTCCAGCCTTGTTCACTAAAGAAACTCAGAAAACTCTTGAAGGCTCCACAACTTCTGCCCCACTACAAACTATCACCCAACGATTATGTGAGATTAGAGATGCCTTCAAAATTGCCCACAATGGAATTTCCATCATGACAAAGCCAGTTAAGCTTCTGTTTCCCCGCCAGAGAACTGGCTTCTCAGAAATCATGTGAAAGGCAGTCTGCTAATCTAGGTGATAGGTTTGGAAGGTTCCTGCTACCATTGCAACACTCCCTCCCTTGTCCCTTTTACTCCCCTCTCCCCTGACTTGAGCTATATGTTAGCCCCTCTATTTCAATAAATAAGGTGAAACATTCTCCTGGGTCATTTATACCTGCAGTATTCACCGCCACCTGAGACCCTGCTCCCCAGCTTTTCCATATCCTGAAGCCACGAGTGCTCAACAACTGATGGGGGCAGGGGACCTACACAATGATATGGAAAAAAAAATGACATTCAAGCAACACATGCCAGGAAATTGTTGACAACCAAGATTATGCTTGAGCAACAAATAATCTATACTAGCTCTATTTTGTAAAACTATGGTCCAATTCACCTATCTCTTGGTTGCTTTTTGCTAATATCTTTGCTGTAA
This sequence comes from Mus musculus, assembly GCF_000001635.26. NCBI lineage: Eukaryota > Metazoa > Chordata > Mammalia > Rodentia > Muridae > Mus > Mus musculus. Next base: position 104,761,639 of record NC_000086.7, read on the forward strand.
TAATAGTACTTTTACTAATCATACAGGTCATCATTGAGATCTCTCTTTGTATTCCAGTAGCCATTCCTTGGATAGGCAATAAAAGAGTCATTGCGGCTTCAGCAATTACAGGACTCAGTAGATGCAAAGAATAATCACATTTTGGAGGGAGATATCTCTTAATTCTATTGATCATTTGCAAAGATTTATTGAGAAAATGGGTAAAATATGGTTTATCTTGCATAAACCTTTATAACCTGCATGAAGAGCAGTATAAGCTCTTCACACACACACACACACACACACACACACACACACACACACACACACACACAAAGTTTACCCTAAAGGCAGTTGTTTACCAGAAAGATGGGTATAATTAGAAGTGGAATTACAATAAATAGGGATATAAGTACACTTAAAGCATAAACAATGTGAAGGGAAAACATCATTGACACACAAGTATATCAGGGGAAGCTCTATGAATACAGGTGTGGGTGGGTTCTGTTTTGTTCCCATTATTTGTACATAGTGTATTTGAGTGACTCTATGCCATATAGACTTTTTAGGAGCATAGTAATAGACAGATTTCTAGTACTGGACAGATTTCTACTACAAAAAGATTGTTCTTGTTGACTGCCATGTGCCAAATGCAGCTAGTCTAAACCATTGGCAACAGATAGCACTATTTTAGGTGCAATAATATTAACTTTAGAAAGCAATACATCCAGTATTCCTTTTAAACATATTTTTATTGATTATTTGGGAATTTCACACAATGGACTTCAATCACACTTGCTTCTCATTTCTTCCAGGTCTACACACCTCTTTTTCTGCCCTCCCCTCAAAAAGAAAAAAAATGCACCAAGTCCAATTTGTGTTGTCACCATCGGAGCACGGTGAAACTGTCAGTGGCCAGGTCCTTAAAGATAACTGAGTCCTTTTTCACCCTCCCACCAGAAGCCATCAACTGTAAAGAGCATCCTTATCACAGTTTTTCAGGACTCTCTTCAGTGGCTTCTAGTCTAGACTGTTACTTTGTTTTGGGGGAGGGGTCAGGTTGTCACAGAAGCCTTCACTGTCCCTCATTCTCAACTACGGGCCTGTAGTAATCAATAAAACTGCAAAAGAGGCTTCCTTACCCATAACATCCAGCAACAGAACCAATCATGGACCTCCATATGGTATCTGGTGGCAGCATGGACTATGGAAGTCAACATGCACATCCCACAACACCAACATGGCTCCCAGTCCTGCCATCGATCAAGGAAATCAACATGGCTTCCAGTGGCAACATGAACTGCAAGCATTAACACAACCCATGGCAGCAGCATAGACCACAGACACCAACATGACCTCAGGTAGCAGCACCTCCCATGGAGGTCTTTCAAGGAGGCCCAGTCCAGAAAACGAACCTTTCTCCATCTTGGAAATCCTGCCATTCATTGCTCAGTCAGGACCATCATGGGGCTTGGAAGTGTGTTTGGGGGCAAAACCTGTATAAGCTCCAGGCTGCTGAACAGCAGCACCCTTCTGGCCCTACTCAGTAACAACATGCTCTCCTGTCCACAGCATCCTTGCTTCCATATATCTCTTTCCACCTTGCTCACACCACTCCATTCCACCGTCTTTCCCACCTCTCTATCAAAATGTGTTTGTTGACATGGCCTTGCGAACTGAAGTGTGCCACACAATATATTTTTTCCCAAACAGCTTTACATGCAAATACTTCTTGTAACGAGTTTATGAAGCTTCACTGGGACTCTTCTCAGATATCCTGTTGTTGCTCAGAGTCGGGGTTATTTTTTGGCTAGGCGTGGTATCTGTGGGTAGGATCTGAGAGAGCTCCAGGCTGATGCACACCACCCGTCTTCGCTGACCTGCTGGTTCACAGGTAACTACCATAATGCTTGTAGCCCTTGGCAGAGCCTAGGCTACACGCTTTTCTCACCCGTAGCAAGGCAAGCAGAGGGGACTGCTGGCCCAAGCCTCCTGGTGTTCTGTGAGCAGAGGACTGGCCCTACTCAGCAACTGCATGTTCCTTTATCTGCTGCAGCTGAGCTTCCATACTGCTCCCATACCCATCACTTTCCCATTTCTAGTTTTGCCACTTTTCTGCTTTGAGTGGTTCTGTTCTGTCATCATTCCTTCCAATTTCATAAGACCACTTTTTAAAAGCATCTTCCCATAAAACCTGCCTTTTTATTGTTTCAGAGATACTACAAGCTCTTCAGACTCCTCTCCACTCCTGCATCTCCCCTCAGAACCTCTGTGAGTCTCTCAGGCTCCTCAGAACTGTTCTGAGGGGCTGAGGTCCTGCAGGTGCCAGTAGCCACATCTTGAGTCGAATTGTGGGGTATTTTTAATATTCATACAACTATAATTTCCACTATCAGAACTTTCCAAAGAGTACTATTTATGCTAAAATCCATATTATTACATTTGAACTAATCGGTTAGATTAAGCCATTCAAAACATCACCCATTAGTAACTAAATATTTGTATACCACCTTTTTGCCTAGACAACTGGTCCTAATGGATAAAAACAAGCCTTAGTATGGCAAAACAACATCATACTATCTTCTATTTCAGGTGTGCCTTTTATTCCCCTTACAGAACACGTTTAGATTTTGCATTGATAAGATGAGAATGAACATGTAACAGAATCAGTAAACATAACAGCATCATTTTTGACTCAATGGTATTGTATCTTTGTTGTTTCCCCAAGGTCTCAGCTTGATGAGTTACTCTTGATGTCTCCCCAAGTCATCAGTTGGGGCATCTCCTCTTGATGGATTTGTTGTCTACCTTCAGATGTTTTATTTTCTGGGAAAAACATAAGCATAATCTTGCCTCAATGCTCGGATAACATTGGGACCTTTGCATTGATTAGTTTCTAAATCTTTCTATTTAACATATACCTTAGGCTGTGTCTCCATTAGGTCAAAGTCTCTGGGGTAGCACAAGAAGCATCATCCTTTAAAGTGAAAAACAATTAAAGTAGCACAGTATGTGGGGATTTAGGTGGGTGTATATGTCCGTTTTTATTTTTACAATTTGCCATTTAAATATTTGATGGTATTGTTTCACAATAGCTTAATTCTGTGGATCTAAGTGATATCTGTAACATGATTAATATTTCATAAACTGCAAAAGTCTTTAAACCATTTGCCAATGTAAGCAGGATCATTACCCATTTTCAATTGTAGTAAAATCCTTAAAAGAAAATGTATGAAGAGTTAGTCGACAAAGATCCACATGAGGCAGACTGGTACTTTCCTGTAGCCCCCAGGGCCCCGTGCCATGCCTGGGACTGTGTTCTGCAGCTGTCTAGTTAGGGAAGGCATGATGAATGCCTGTAGTGCAATCCAAGCACAGTTCTTTGCATAGCTGACATCAAAGAAGGCCCAAGACACAGGCTGCTGTAGTTTCAGATGTCAAGCTGATGTCCACTCATTACTAATTATGCACTAGTAGCTTAAAATACTGAGTGGAATATTTAATCGAGGATAGGCTCTCATGATAGTCCTCAAGGGCAAGCACAAAACTGTTTTTTAAAAATCCACTTAATTAACAATCGTAATTAACTTTTAAAGATTTAAACCCAAGGCTGTAAGATTTGGGATCTTTAATATTTAGGGCAATTTTAATTTTGAGCTCATGGAGACTCTTCTACCAGGTAATAGGATATTCAGAAATTTCTGAGAAACAATCACAGAAAATCCTGAAGGAAAAACAAAACACAATTGGATTCTTCCATGCAAGTATGAGAAACTGCATATCCAGCTGATACTGTAAATGAAACAAAACTGCCAAGACCATCAAAGCAGAAGAGTGTCATGGAAGAAGAGTTTGACAGAAGGCTTTCATTTGTACTACATTCTGCACACAGTCTGATGTAGCAGATTTTTAGGCTATACCAAAAATAATTTTAGGTGAAACTGTCAAAATAATCTAACTCTTATTGATTGTATTTTTATTTAACCCCTTCTGGGCTCCAAGGGAATTTAAGAAATGTGTAATTATGTTTTCATTTCTTGGTCACTCTATTATACAGAAAAAGTATTTTTAAATCCTTTACATTTATTTTTCCCATTTTTCTTCTTAAATCCACCCCAAAGTTATTAATTTTTGTTATGTTGTACAATACAAATTTAAAACATTAAGTTTTAGTAATCATAAATACAAAGGAAATTGGGTGCTGTTTGTGCTCTCAGTGCCCGAAAGGCCTGAAATGAAAAAGTCTTCAGTTTTTTATATAAACAAGATAATTTTTTAAAATTTTGCTAATACTTTGAGCACACCAAGGATAGATGCATAGTTTGACCAGGCAACAGCAGGAAAAGCATCTATAGTCTCAGTAACAGATAACTCATTTCACCAACCATTAGGAGCAGCCTTCTACCATCAATAACTACAGCTATTCCTGGCTTTCCTCCTAGGAATCCTCTTTCTCCTTGTGTTATCTAGAGACAGAGGTGTTATGTAGAACAGTTCAGCTTTACTGTCATGTTTCAATATATTTGGATTTTTTTTTTGTTTATCTTTGTTTTCAAGCCAAGGAAACTCAGCTGAAGGAGAATAGTGTCTTTCTTCCATTTCTAGTGTGAAGGAGAATAGAATCTTCCATTTCTACTAAGATTAGAGTCCATCTTTGAAGATATCTCAAATAGTATGATTATTTTTTCCACTACACCTCTACATCCACAACCCTTCTGCAGCATTCGTTTTCTCTCGACTTAAACCAGTTTCCATTCTTAGTGCATATCTATCCTTCATGTGCTAATTTATATATGAGGTCAGTTAAAATATTCAGTGGCCAAGAAGTAAAAGCTGATTGACTACAGTGAGTTTAGAAGATTGAGCTGTACAACCAGGAGTAAGTACAATCTTCTTTTGTGGAGCATGTGGAATTTGTATATAAAATATATGTTCTTTGTCCTTTTGAGGAGCTATTTCTTTGTCTTTTTCCTTTTCCTTTTAGTTTTCTTTTCTTTTCTTTCCTTTTTTTTTTGTTTTTTGTTTTTTTTGTTTTTTTGTTTTTTAGGGAGTGCTTTGATACAGGTGTTTGAATTAAAATATTCCTTCCCCACCATTTCTGTTTACCAGAATTCTTAAACCTGTAACCTCCTTTCCAACAATAAGCTAAATTATGTTATAAGCCTGTATGGAGGACTTTGCCTTTCTATATGGTAATAGAATCTTGCGCATATATCCTCTTATCTATAACCCAGCTGAACTGGTGGGTTTCCTTCCCCTCTCACAGCTTGAGATTTCTACTTTATGTTCCTTTTTTATTGGCTATTTTATTTATTTACATTCCAGATGTTATCCCTTTCCAGGTTTCCCCTCTGGAAACTCCCTATCCCATCCCCACTCCCCCTGCTTCAATGAGGGTATTCCCCCACCCACCTCTCTGCCCTAGCATTCCCCCTACACTGGGTCATCAAGCCTTCACAGGACCAAGGGCCTCTCCTCCTATTGATGCCAGACAAGGCAATCCTCTGCTACATATGCAGCTGGAGCCATGGATTCCTCCATGTGCACTCTTTGATTGATGGTTTAGTCTCTGGGAGCTCTGGGGAGTGGGTCAGGTTGGTTGATATTGTTGTTCTTCCTTTGGGGTTGCAAACTCCTTCATCTCCTTCAGTCCTTCCTCTAACTCCTCCATTAGGGCCCTCATGTTCAGTCCAATAGTTGGCTGCAAGCATCCACCTCTGTATCTGTCAGGCACTGGCAGAGCCTCTCAGGAGACAGCTATATCAGGCTCCTGTCAGCAAGTGCTTCTTGGCATTCTCTGTAGTGTCTGAGGAGTCATTTCTAAGATGTGTCCTTCCCATCAGTAAGTCTATAATTTCTTGTAAATAAGGATCTATAGATTGTTGTGCAGAATTATAACATTCATAAATTTCTATAGTACCATTATCTTGTTGATATGCAATTCCAGTAGGAGATGATCAGAAAGGAGGGATAAGTAATTGGTAAGGAAGCAAGGGATTAATTATTTGAGCTACGGCTTTAGCAGAAGCATTATTTAATAAGCTAATCACCTCCTCTGCTTTAGGTATTACATTTCTTGTAGAATTTAAACTGGGCAACTTACTGTAGGCATATTTAAGTTCAGTATAACTTTAGAAAATGTTCCCTGCTGTAGCACAATCCCATGTGCACAAGGAAGCATATTACATCAAAATTCTTCTCAAAGCACATGTCACTTCTTCTATAAAAATAGGTTCTATAGCTAGGCCAAATGTGTTATATTAAGGGCCTAGATGAGGACCTGGTATGGTCTCAGGCATGCAGATAGTGCAGAGGTCACCTAGACTATTAGCCACCCCCAGTCCTGCTTGTGGGAACTTGGAGGAACCAGGTATGTTCTGGTCCTACAGAAAGCACAGGGGTCACCGAAGCTATTGGCCACCTCCATTCCCAGCTTTACTGGGAAGAAAACAAGTTATACATCTCTTCCTGTGAAGAGACAACCATGTGTATTTAAAATTCCCTGTTTCCCTAGCACTTACCGTCTTTGAGTACAGGGACCTTTGTGTTCTTGCCAGTAGTAAACCTATGATTTAATATTATCCTCATTTTATGAGTTAAAAATTGAAATATTAGAGCTGGGCGTGGTGTGGCACATGCCTTTAATCCCAGCACTTGGGAGGCAGAGGCAGGCGGATTTCTGAGTTCCAGGACAGCCAGGGCTACACAGAGAAACCCTGTCTCGAAAACCCAAAAAAAAAAAAAAAAAAAAAAAAGAAAGAAATATTAAAAAGTTAAGTAAACTAATCCAATCCACATATTGTTTCATTGAAACAGAGTAGGCCACATAATAGGCCTAGATGTTTAATGAAGGCACTCTGGTAGAAATTAAATCTGAAGTGAAAAGGTGAAGAAGAAACAGCAGGGAAATAGAAATGAGAGCCAAAGTTTAAAGACAGAGATGTGAACATGTAAAAGTACAGAAGTGAAAAATGCAATCTGAAATTTTAGTTTAGGGAGATCAGGTTTTGGTAGAAGGATGCTATTGTCCTGGAAATCAGTAATTCTTATCTGGCTAGGATTTTTCCTATAAAGCAAAGGACACAGGACTATTGCTAATCAGATAATAACAGGGATAGTCTGGTCAAATCAGTGAAATATGAAAGAGGTTAGCCAAATTGAAGGGTACTTATTTTTGTGAAAAATTTACAGACATTAATGGATCCTGGCAGCTTGCTGGCTAGTGATACTATCTCAGGGGAATCAGGCTTGGAATGATGGAGATGATAGACACAAACTAAACATTTTGTGAGGAATCTGATAACCTGCTAGATCATTTTCCCCATATTTCCAGAGCCCAAGTTCAGAGAGGATTTACATCTTTGAACAAATGGTAAGTGTAATCCTGGAGCCATGGCATGCCAAAGAGGAATATTAGAGGCGTCAGTGAGTTCTATCTGATGGAATCTATGACTCTTTCATCCATAAGGGAGGTTTTGAACACAGGCTAAAAGGCAAGGAACAAGTATAAAGAAGGTTAAGTCTTTCTCTGTACAGAGTTGATCTAAGGCAGTGGTTCTCAATATTCCTAATGCTGTGACTCTTTAATGCAGTTCCTTATGCTGTGATGACCCCCAATCACAAAATGATTTTCATTGCTACTTCACAGCTGTAATTTTGCTACTGTTATGAATCATACTGTAAATATATGATAAGCAACCACCATGAAAGGGCCATTAGACTCAAAAAAGGATCATAATTTCCAGGTTGAGAACCACTGATCTAAGGCAAAGCATTAGTCCATTGTATGGGAACAAAACTGGACAGAGAAAATATGTGGGTGTAGATTATAAGATGATGATGTCTAATTTGTTCTAAGATCTGTATATGGTAGTGGCATATAGGGCATGATGGTGCCATATTCATAAAGACCTAGAAAGACTCTGTCAACATTAAGGAAAGAAACAGAAGTGGAGTGACTGCTGGCATTCTCTTTAATCTGGGAGAACGTTTTTCCTTTACTTCTTCTGTGGCTGGATTCCAGTTTGAAGTTAAAAATACTACCTGTAAGTTGTTGGCAATCACTCTGGAGCCAGAATAATATATGTTATAGTCTGTCTTCCCTAATTCCTAGCTGTGAGACCTTGGGAAATGATATAACCATTCTGTGCTTTAGTTTGTTTATCTTAAAGCTTGGGTGACAATTGAACTTATTTTATAGGAGTCTCTGCAGCTTAAATGAGTTCATTTCTATAAATTGTCCATAATATCCCACAAATATCAATAATTGTCATCATTATTACTTATCTCAGACATTTGTTTCAATATTACAGGTTTTTATTTTCATTTTAGGCAACACTGTCTCATCTATCTGACTGCATTAAGGCCTGTGATAGATAAATAAAAAGATCACAAGCAACTTCTGGTTCTAATTTCTAACCTAGGTCCTTATTGTAAGTGGCTTCCAGAATACTCTCTCAGGGAGGGAGAGAGATAAATATGACAGGAGGGAGGGAAGGAGGGAAGAGAAGTACAGGAACTCACTTCTCTTCCTTTGGATTTAAGTTTCATGCCTTTTGTCTTTACCCTTCACGAATTATCTTTATATTAGTTTTGTGTGTGCCATTCAGAGGATGTAATTGTATTTAATAGCAAGAATAGAAATATATACATCTATCTTCCTAGGATTGGAAATACCACCTTGGTATAATCTTGGTTATATTACTGTTTTATCCGGTCTGAACCTTTAAACTTTTAACCATCACTTAAAATATATTCTTCAGGAGTGAACATATATCTTATTTTACATTTATTTGTAGTAGAAGAAATTGTGGATGCAAAATTACATGTAAGATGGAAAATCTGCTAGCTAAAATTAGTTCAGATTTTCAGTGGAAATTGATAATTGTCAAGATGCATGTGACCTAGATTCCCCACTTACTTGTCTTACTGTATGTGGAGGACTCTAGATATTATATTTGTCCACTGGTTTAAAGCATATATCTGTTGGCAAGCAAAACTCCAGAGCCTCGGGGTTTTTTTATTAGATATTTTCTTCATTACATTTCAAATGCTATCCCGAAAGTTCCTTATACCAACCCCCCCCCCCCCGCCCTGCTCCCCAACCCACCCACTCCTGTTTCCTGGCCCTGGCATTCCCCTGCACTGGGGCATATAAAGTTTACAAGATCAAGGGGCCTCTCTTCTCAATAATGGCCGACTAGGCCATCTTCTGCTACATATGCAGCTAGAGACATGAGCTCTGCAGGTACTGGTTAGTTCATACTGTTGTTCACCCCCTCCCTCTTTCTCTGTGTCTCTCTGTCTCTGTGTCTCTGTCTGTCTGTCTATCTGTCTGTCTCTCGTTCTCTCTCTCTCTCTCTCTCTCTCTCTCTCTCTCTCTCTCTCTCTCTCTCTCTCTCTGTCTGTGTGTAAATAAAAATGTACTAAAAGAAGTGATTCATCTGACTCCACTTTCTGGAAATTAGTTTCTTCCTTAAATATTAGAATTTAGAGGGAACCATCTTAGCCCAGAGCTTCTTTTTTGTTGTCAAGGTTTTTAATGATTCATTAATTTTATTTCCTAGATATAAATCTATTTGGATGATACATTACCCTATGTGTGAGATTTTTATGCTTTATCTTTTTGTGAGATATTGATTCACTTTATTGTTATTATCAAGTGTTTGGGTATGGTTGTACATTATCCTCCCATAGAATCCTCTTAATATCTATGAGATCAGTACTGCTAACCTCTTCTTCATATCTGATATTGGCAATTTGTGTTTCTTTTTCATCCATGGCTATAAGTTTTGATTTTTCAGAGACCTGGCTCTGGGTTTCATTGATTTTTCTCCACTGTTTTCATTTCATTGATTTCTGTTCTAAGTTTTAGAGTTTTATTTTTTCTTTCTGCTTGTTGTAAGCTTACTATGTCTTTTTGGCTTGTTTCATAAAGACTTTGTTATTTTAAATTCTTTATTGTTTCATAATGATATTATTGATTTTAGATTTTTTATTCTTTTCTAATATGTGCACTGATTTATTGCATACTGTATAATTTAATAAATTATGACTTCACTTAGTTCCAAACTATTGTTATTTGCTCTTGAGACATTTTCATTGATGCATGTGCCATTTAGAAGTATGGTATTCAGTTTCAAAATACTGGAGGTGATCTTCTAGTTACCATGTTTAACTCATTGACGTATGAGAATATGCCTTATTTGATTTCTTTTTTTATTACATATTTTCCTCAATTACATTTCCAATGCTATCCCAAAAGTCCCCATGCCCTCCCCCCCACTCCCCTACCCCACATTCCCACTTCTTGGCCCTGGCGTTCCCCTGTACTGGGGCATATAAAGTTTGCAAGTCCAATGGGCCTCTCTTTCCAGTGATGGCCGACTAGGCCATCTTTTGATACATATGCAGCTAGAGTCAAGAGCTCTGGGGTACTGGTTAGTTCATAATGTTGCACCTACAGGGTTGCAGATCTCTTTACCTCCTTGGATACTTTCTCTAGCTCCTCCATTGGGGGCCCTGTGATCCATCCAATAGTTGACTGTGAGCATCCACTTCTGTGTTTGCTAGGCCCCAGCCTAATCTCACAAGAGACAGCTATATCACGGTCCTTGCAACAAACGCTTGCTAGTGTATGCAATGGTGTCATCGTTTGGAGGCTAATTATGGGATGGATCCCTGTTTTCTTTAATTGAAGAATATTTTCTATTGTTATGACCAAAGAACAATTTGGGAGAATAGAGTTTATTTGTCTTATACTTCCATATTGCTGTTCATTATCAAAGAAAGTCAGGACAGGAATTCAAGTAGGAACTTGGAGTCAGGAACCAATGCAGAGGCCATGGAGGAGTGCTGCTTACTCAGCCTGCTTTCTTATAGAATTCAGGACCAGAAGCCCAGAGATGGCACCACCCACAATGGGCTGGACCCTACCCCATCAATCACTAATTTAGACAGTAGTCTGCAAGTGTGCCTACAGCCTGATCTTATGGAGGCATTTTCTTAATTGAGGTTCCCTTCTGTCAGATGACATTAGTCTGTGTCAAGTTGACATAAAACTATGCAGCACAGTGGCCTATGGCATATATGGTGGTAAATGTATCATGTGAACTTGAAGAGAATATGCATTTATTCTGATAGTTTGATCAAGTATTCTAAGTGTCAATTAGATCAAGATGCTTTCTTTATGTTCATCTCAATTCATTCAGTTTACATATTTTCTGTTTGCTGTGTTTATTACTAACAGAAGTGATTCTACTTTATTTAATCTCTTAGCATATCACTAAAATATCTTTTTCAAAAAATATTCAGTGCTTATAATTATCATATACACATTTAAATAATCAAATCTACCATCAAATATCAATGTACCACTTCACATGTAGTACAGAAATATAAAAAAAATTGTCCTTGCCATTGCTTATAACATTTCTGACATTCATTTTAATATGCATGAGTTATAATTACCAATACGTAGTTACTATTATTATTCTGAGCAAAGTTAACTTCTAGATCAAATATGAAGAAAACAAGTATAATCTACTTATACATTTTTATTCCTGTCAAATACCTTTCTTTCTTCATATATATTTAATACTCTGACCTATATATTTCTTCTGAGGAATTTGAATTAAGACTTTTCAAGACATGCCTACTGGCAATGAATTGCTTAATTTTTATTTGTCTGAAAAATATTTTATTTCATTTTTGAAGGATACTTTTTCTGGATATCAAATTCTAAGTTCACTCTTTCTTTCAACAATTCAGTTCCCTTTGCTTATATGTTTACTGACAAGCTTTTCACTATAATTGTAATCCCTTTCTTTCGTATGGAATATGTTTTTATTATCTTTAGATTATTTTAAGGTTTTCTTTCTGTCTTGTTTTCTGCACTTTAAATATGATATAACTAAATGCCCTATTTCTTTTTAAATTCTTACTCGCTGGTCTCTGGGTAGCTGATGGCTGTTGCTTGGATTCAGTCGTTCATTTTGTAACATAGTCTGATTTTATTCAAATATTTCTTCTGTACTGTTCTCCTTCTGGTATTCAAACTCTGCATATGCTATGTTGTTTTTTATATTATCACACAGTTCTCAGATGTCCTCTTCTGGTTTCTTTTTCTTTCATTTTTTGCCTCTTTAAAATTAAGTTTGAAAAGCTTGTATGGCCCTGGTCTCAAGCACAATAATTTTTCCCTCAGTTTTGTCAGGTATAATTGTAGTCCATCAAAGGCATTTCAGTTCTTTCAATGTGTTCAGAATTTTTTCTTACATTTCTTTTAATTCCTTCTCGGAATATCCATCTCTATGCCTAGAGTGCCCATCTGTTCTTGCAGTTTTTCTACTTTTTCCATTAGAGCCCTTAATATATTAGTCCTAATTATTTTATAGACCTCACCACATAATTAAAATGTACAACATAATATCAGGGTTAATTCTGAAGCTTGCTTTGTCTCTTCCAACTGTTTCTGGGTATCATCAAAATGCTTACAATTTTTCTTGAAAGCTAGCATGATGTTTTTAATTAATTATTTTATTTATTTGCATCCCAAACATCCCCGTCCTAGAGCTCCTCGCTTCTCCCTCCCCTTTCCCTACGAGAGGGTGTCCCACCCTGTACATCCCCCTTCCCTGGGGTATCAACTCTCTAAAAGATCCTTTCCCACTAGGGTCAGACAAGGCAGTCAGTCCTCTGCTACATATGTGCCTGGGGCCTCGGACAAGTACATATTATGCTCTTTGGTTGGTGTCTTACTCTCTGGGAGCTCCCAGAGGTTCAGGTTAGTTGACATTGTTGGTATTCCTATGGGGTTCAATAGGACCTCCCCCTTCAACTCCTTTAATCCTTCCCCTAACTCTTCCACAGTAGTCCCCAACCTCAGACCAATGGTTGGCTATAATTATTTACATCTGTCTCAGTCAGCTGCTGGTACTACCTCTCAGAGAACAATCATGTGAGGCTCCTGTCTGCAAGCACAACATAGCATCAGTAATAGTGACAGGGCTTGGTGCCTACCCATGGGATGCATTCCAAGTTGGGCTGGTCACTGGATGGCATTCCCTTCAGTCTCTTCTCCATTTATGTCCCTGCATCCTTTTGGAACAATTCTGAGTCAAAAATTTTGAAGGTGGCTTGGTTTATTAGTCAGGGTTTTACTATTGTGAACAGACACTGTGACCAAGGCAAGTCTTATAAAGGGCAACATTTAATTGGGGCTGGCTTACAGGTTCAGAGGTTCAGTCAATTATCATCATGGTGGGAAGTATTGCAGCATCTAGGCAGGCATGGTGTAGGAGGAACTGAAAGTTCTATATCTTCATCTGAAGGCAGCTAGGAGAAGACTGACTTCCTGGTAGTTAGAATGAGGGTCTTAAAGCCCACACCTACAGTGACACACCTACTCCAACAGGGCCACACCTTATAATAATGCCACTCCCTGGACTAAGAATATAGTTGGTGTCCCCCATCCCTCCACTGGAGCCCCTATCTAGCTACTAGAAGTTGGCTGTTGAGGTTCCATATAACTATTATTGGGCATTTCGGCTAAGGTCACCCACATTGAGTCCTGGGTGCCTCTCACACATTCCAGTGGTTTCTCTTTAATTGATCACTTTATTCAGAGTAGGTACTGAGAAAGCAAACCTTTCTCTATTCTGCCTATGCAAGGGTATTGTGAAAAAGCAGTCTTTTAAGTCAGTTATTATTATGCTATGATCTAGGTAATATAGATGGTAAAGGAAGTCCAGGCTGTAAAAGACTTGCTTGAACTGCTCTATTAACTGTTCTTAAATCATTCTTTATTCACCTGATATCTTTTTTACAAACACAGGGGAATTCCATGGACTGATAGACTTTTCAATATGTTGAGCCTCCAACTTCTCTTGTATCAGTTGTTCAAGTGCCTTCAATTTTCTTTTGTTAAGGGCCACTGCTCTTGCCATGCAGGTCTGTTTGATAACCATTTTAGGGGCACGCCATGTCAGCAACGTCCCCTTTTATACATTTGGAAACTCAGCCCCTGTGGTTTCCTGTGTTTGGACAATAGACACAAATTGTGATTGTTCTCAATCACCCATATCAATTTTTTTTCTTCCCCAGGTGCATCTACCACATCACCCCCAATTTCCTCATTTGCTATCCTTGGAATTTCAGTAATATTGAGTACCCCATTGTTGTAAAAGGCCCCTTCCCTATAAATTTTTGCATAGGTCAGTTACAAAAGGTCTTGACTTTCCTGTTTGCCCTTCTGGTCCCAGACATTTAATACATCAGACATGCTGTCTTATTCACGATAATTTACCAATTCCTATAAATTGTGTATAAAGCTTCTGAAGTAGCCAATCTGGATTTCAAGACTTTTAGGGAAGTATATCAACATCACCAAACCTTCTATTTCAACATCATTAATTTGGGTCTCTGATCATTAACCATTGTTTGCCAGAACCTGTTTTCCAGTACTCCCAAAAGCTCCTGTTTTTTTCTACTAGAGCAACCTTACCCTTGATTTAAGGAAACAACTGAGAAATTCTATCCCCTGCATTAATTTGCATTTCCTTTTTCACATATGGCATGATGTTTATTTCTTCCTTGCTATCTCCATCTACTATACCTGGGTACACCATAAGTCCTTGATAAATTAATCCACTTCTTTTGAAGATTATTCCTACTATCTCTGAAGGTATAGAAGACCATAAATATCAGTAGTTAACTTGTAACATTCAACTTTTGGGTATAGTGTAATAGGCATATCTATGGCCAGATCCAAGACTGCACTGTACTTAGTTTTGATTTTCATGGCTTCTTGGTACCTCCTGACTGACCAAATGAAAATGGCTCATAATGTTTGCTGTGGGGCTTCAAGTTGACAGGACCCTTGGTTCAATTCCCAATGGCAAGAGGTTACCTCATATGTCTCTCTTAGATCTGCAATCCTTTGACCAATGTTTTTCTTTTCTCTTGCAGCTACAAAACACTGGAAGCCTTAGTGGCTTTTAGCAACCAGAACCAGTTTGTTCTCTTCTATGATTATTGTATTCTCTAAAGTCAATGTACCTACTATTTTTAGCTCTGAATCTTTTAGTCTTACAATTTCTTTGAAAATGACAAAATTCATCACAATTAAAATATTGAGCATTTTGATTGCTAATATTTCTAGATATGATTTGCTCAGTGATATTGGTATTATGCTCCTGAGAACCAATACCAGTCATCTCCCTTATCCAGTCTTCTGTTAGGGCTCCCTGTGTTTTCAATGGTCTGATTGCTCTTTGTCTTAGTCAGTGTTTCTATTCCTGCACAAACATCATGACCAAGAAGAAAGTTTAGGAGGAACAGGTTTACTCAGCTTACACTTTCATGTTGCTGTTCATCACCAAAGGAAGTCAGGACTGGAACTCAAGCAGGTCAGGAAGCAGGGGCTGATGCAGAGGCCATGGAGAGATGTTACTTACTGGCTTGCTTCCCCTGGCTTACTCAGCCTGCTATCTTATAGAACCCAAGACTACCAGCCCAGAGATGGTTCCACCCACAAGGGGGCTTTCCTCCTAGATCACTAATTGAGAAAATGCCTTACAGTTGGATCTCATGGTGGCACTTCCCCAACTGAAGCTCCTTTCTCGGTGATAAATCCAGCCTGTGTCAAGTTGACACACAAAACCATCCAGTACACTTGCTTACATTCAGTATTTTGCATTTTTGATTCTTTTTTTTTTAATTTATTTTTATTTTTTTTTATAATGCAACCTTAGTTTATTAATTAAAACACAAATCAAGTGGTTTTTGTCTTTGAGTTTGTTTATATAATGGATTACATTGATGGATTTTCGTATATTAAACCATCCCTGCATCCCTGGAATAAAACCTACTTGGTCAGGATGGATGATTGCTTTAATGTGTTCTTGGATTCGGTTAGCGAGAATTTTATTGAGGATTTTTGCATCGATATTCATAAGAGAAATTGGTCTGAAGTTCTCTATCTTTGTTGGGTCTTTCTGTGGTTTAGGTATCAGAGTAATAGTGGCTTCATAGAATGAGTTGGGTAGAGTACCTTCTACTTCTATTTTGTGAAATAGTTTGTGCAGAACTGGAATTAGATCTTCTTTGAAGGTCTGATAGAACTCTGCACTAAACCCATCTGGTCCTGGGCTTTTTTTGGTTGGGAGACTATTAATAACTGCTTCTATTTCTTTAGGTGATATGGGACTGTTTAGATGGTCAACTTGATCCTGATTCAACTTTGGTACCTGGTATCTGTCCAGAAATTTGTCCATTTCGTCCAGGTTTTCCAGTTTTGTTGAGTATAGCCTTTTGTAGAAGGATCTGATGGTGTTTTGGATTTCTTCAGGATCTGTTGTTATGTCTCCCTTTTCATTTCTGATTTTGTTAATTAGGATTTTGTCCCTGTGCCCTTTAGTGAGTCTAGCTAAGGGTTTATCTATCTTGTTGATTTTCTCAAAGAACCAACTCCTCGTTTGGTTAATTCTTTGAATAGTTCTTCTTGTTTCCATTTGGTTGATTTCACCCCTGAGTTTGATTATTTCCTGCCGTCTACTCCTCTTGGGTGAATTTGCTTACTTTTTTTCTAGCGCTTTTAGATGTGTTGTCAAGCTGCTAGTATGTGCTGTCTCCCGTTTCTTCTTGGAGGCACTCAGAGCTATGAGTTTCCCTCTTAGAAATGCTTTCATTGTGTCCCATAGGTTTGGGTACATTGTGGCTTCATTTTCATTAAACTCTAAAAAGTCTTTAATTTCTTTCTTTATTCCTTCCTTGACCAAGGTATCATTGAGAAGAGTGTTGTTCAGTTTCCACGTGAATGTTGGCTTTCCATTATTTATGTTGTTATTGAAGATCAGTCTTAGGCCATGGTGGTCTGATAGGATACATGGGACAATTTCAATATTTTTGTATCTATTGAGGCCTGTTTTGTGACCAATTATATGGTCAATTTTGGAGAAGGTCCCGTGAGGTGCTGAGAAGAAGGTATGCCCTTTTGTTTTAGGATAAAATGTTCTGTAGATATCTGTCAGGTCCATTTGTTTCATAACTTCTGTTAGTTTCACTGTGTCCCTGTTTAGTTTCTGTTTCCACGATCTGTCCTTTGAAGAAAGTGGTGTGTTGAAGTCTCCCACTATTATTGTGTGAGGTGCAATGTATGCTTTGAGCTTTACTAAAGTGTCTCTAATGAATGTGGCTGCCCTTGCATTTGGTGCGTAGATATTCAGAATTGAGAGTTCCTCTTGGAGGATTTTACCTTTGATGAGTATGAAGTGTCCCTCCTTGTCTTTTTTGATAACTTTGGGTTGGAAGTCTATTTTATCCGATATTAAAATGGCTACTCCAGCTTGTTTCTTCAGACCATTTGCTTGGAAAATTGTTTTCCAGCCTTTCACTCTGAGGTAGTGTCTGTCTTTTTCCCTGAGATGGGTTTCCTGTAAGCAGCAGAATGTTGGGTCCTGTTTGTGTAGCCAGTCTGTTAGTCTATGTCTTTTTATTGGGGAATTGAGTCCATTGATATTAAGAGATATTAAGGAAAAGTAATTGTTGCTTCCTGTTATTTTTGTTGTTAGAGTTGGCATTCTGTTCTTGTGGCTGTCTTCTTTTTGGTTTGTTGAATGATTACTTTCTTGGTTGTTCTAGGGCGTGATTTCCGTCCTTGTATTGCTTCTTTTCTGTTATTATCCTTTGAAGGGCTGGATTCGTGGAAAGATATTGTGTGAATTTGTTTTTGTCGTGGAATACTTTGGTTTCTCCATCTATGGTAATTGAGAGTTTGGCCGGGTATAGTAGCCTGGGCTGGCATTTGTGTTCTCTTAGTGTCTGTATAACATCTGTCCAGGCTCTTTTGGCTTTCATAGTCTCTGGTGAAAAGTCTGGTGTAATTCTGATAGGCCTTCCTTTATATGTTACTTGACCTTTCTCCCTTACTGCTTTTAATATTCTATCTTTATTTAGTGCATTTGTTGTTCTGATTATTATGTGTCGGGAGGAATTTCTTTTCTGGTCCAGTCTATTTGGAGTTCTGTAGGCTTCTTGTATGATCATGGGCATCTCTTTTTTTATGTTTGGGAAGTTTTCTTCTATTATTTTGTTGAAGATATTAGCTGGCCCTTTAAGTTGAAAATCTTCATTCTCATCAATTCCTATTATCCGTAGGTTTGGTCTTCTCATTGTGTCCTGGATTACCTGGATGTTTTGAGTTAGGATCCTTTTGCATTTTGTATTTTCTTTGACTGTTGTGTTGATGTTCTCTATGGAATCTTCTGCACCTGAGATTCTCTCTTCCATTTCTTGTATTCTGTTGCTGATGCTAGCATCTATGGTTCCAGATCTCTTTCCTAGGGTTTCTATCTCCAGCGTTGCCTCGCTTTGGGTTTTCTTTATTGTGTCTACTTCCCCTTTTAGTTCTAGTATGGTTTTGTTCATTTCCATCACCTGTTTGGATGTGTTTTCCTGTTTTTCTTTAATAATTTCTACCTGTTTGGCTGTGTTTTCCTGCTTTTCTTTAAGGGCCTGTAACTCTTTAGCAGTGCTCTCCTGTAATTCTTTAAGTGACTTATGAAAGTCCTTCTTGATGTCCTCTATCATCATCATGAGAAATGTTTTTAAATCTGGGTCTAGATTTTCGGTTGTGTTGGGGTGCCCAGGACTAGGTGGGGTGGGAGTGCTGCGTTCTGATGATGGTGAGTGGTCTTGATTTTTGTTAGTAGGATTCTTACGTTTGCCTTTCGCCATCTGGTAATCTCTGAAGCTAGCTGTTTTAGTTGTCACTGTTAAGAGCTTGTTCTTCAGGTGACTCTGTTAGCCTCTATAAGCAGACTTGGAGGGTAGCACTCTCCTTAGTTTCAGTGGGCAGAGTATTCTCTGCAGGCAAGCTCTCTTCTTGCAGGGCAGGTACCCAGATATCTGGTGTTCGAACCAGACTCCTGGCAGAAGTTGTGTTCCACTCACTAGAGGTCTTAGTATCTCCTGTGGAATCCTGTGTGGGCCCTTGCGGGTGTTGGGCAAGACTCTGCTGGCAAGGTAGCCCGGGGCTTGAGTCGAGCAGAAGGGACTTGTGCCCCAGATCAGGCCCGGGTAGCCTGCTTCCCTATGTACCGCAGTCTCAGGTTCTGCGCGATTGGATTGGGGCAGGCGCTGTGTTCCACTCACCAGAGGTCTTAGGATCCCGTGGGGAGTCCCGTGTGGGCCCTTGCGGGTGTTGGGCAAGACTCTGCTGGCAAGGTAGCCCGGGGCTCGAGTCCAGCGGAAGGGACTTGTGCCTTGATTCTTTTTATATTAGATATTTTCTTTATTTACGTTTCAAATGCTACCCCCAAAAGTTCCCTATATCCTCCCCCTGCCGTGCTCCCCTACCCACCAACTCCCACTTCTTGACCCTGGTGTTCCCCTGTACTGGGGAATATAAAGTATGCAATACCAAGGGGCCTCTCTCTTCCCAATGATGGCCAACTAGGCCATCTTCTGCTACATATGCAGCTAGAGACACGAGCTCCAGGGGTACTGGTTCGTTCATATTGTTGTTCCACCTATAGGGTTGCAGACCCCTTCAGCACCTTGGGTGCTTTCTCTAGCTTCTCCATCGGGGGCCTTGTGTTCCATCCTATAGATGACTGTGAGCATCCACTTCTGTATTTGCCAGGTACTGGCATAGCCTCATAGGAGGCTATACCAGGGTCTAAGATTTCTATCAATGACTGTCTGGTTTCAGGATCTGATATGACTCTATTTACAGCTGAACCCAATCTGTAAAAAGTCAATAAATGCTTCTATAGGACCCTATATACTTAGTAAATAGGATGGGTATTCCTCTTCTGGTTCCTCAATCACATTCCAAGTTCTTAATGCCTCAACACAAGTGTTCAATTATGGCATCATCAAACCGGATTTGTTCTTTTAGATCAGCATATCACCCTTCACCAGGCAATTGGTCTTTAGTAACATTTATCTTCCTTCCTGGATTATGTTGTTCTACTTTTGTGGCTTCATGCATCCACCGTGACAACCATTGCAATTGTTTATCAGCTTCTAGCACAGCTGACACCAATCCCTTCCAAACTTTGGGAATACTTCTATGTTGAATAGACCAGTTACTTAACATTTCTTTAACAAATGGAGAATGCAAGCCATACTATACCATAGCCTCTTTAAAATGCTTTAACTCTAGCATTATTATTGGAATCCATGTCAACTCATTATAAGCATGATCACTATTGTAAGCAGGCGTATGCTGCACAATGACTGGGAAAGCTGAAGGTGCCTGTGTAGCCCCAAGCAAATCCTCTGGTGGTGCACTTAGGTGAACACTAATTCATTGTTCCTGTATAATCTCCTGCACTTCTATCCCCTTGTCTTACTGAAGTGCTCTGGGCACCTGGCAGTGAAAGTGCATGGAGGAGGGTAGGATAGTAGTTTGTTTTCAAGCCTAGTTTGCTTCCAGTCTCAGACAACAAGCCTGAACCCTGTTGTTCTCCCACTGGCTCTCTTTGCTTTTCAGGTACTTCTACCTCTATCTCCAAACTCTCTATGTGCATAGCCAACTCTGCAATGCTTTCAAACACAAGAGAATTGAATAAAACTTCTGAGTTTTCAGCTTTTTCCCCAATCTTGTTCAAAATGGTATGCATGAAGACTATGAAGCAAAACTAGCAAACCCACTCTGGGAGCAGGGCAAGAGACCACCCAGCAGCAGTAGCTACTATTTTGCCTACCTCTTTAAATAACATTTTCAACTCATCAAAACCTGCCTTTTTCTCTACTACATTAGAACTAGAGTTACCCATTATGCCTAAGCAATGTTGGGTGCCATGTGTAGGCTTAGATTTTTTCAAAAACCTACTTTAAAAAGGGTTCTTTATCTCTTCAACCTCACTTCTAGCCTACATACCAGAGGAAGGGGAAAAGAAAGGTTAATAGAAAACAGGGGTTGAGGGCGCCAGCACCGGGTCACCTTGGGTGCTGAGTCGACAGACACCCCTAAGGTCCCTAGACGACTCTCCACTCCATCTTAAGACCACCGGTGAGTGGAGCACAACTTCTGTTCCATTCCAATCTCGCAGGACCTGAGACAGCATTAGGGAAGCACCTTGGGCGCTGAGTCGGCGGACACCCTGCCCCCAAGACTCTCCATGGGATCTTAGGACCACCTGTGAGTGGAACACAACTTTTGTTCCATTCCAATCGTGCGGGACCTGAGACAGCATTAGAGAAGCAGTAAACCCGGCCTGACCAGGGTCACAAGTCCCTTCCAGTCAGAGCCAGCACCAGGTCACCTGGGCGAGGAGTCAGGGGACAACCCAAGGTCCCTAGAGGACAGCTTCTGAGGTAGACCCTGTTTTGGGCTCCAGATATCCAGGCACCTTCGCCGCCAGAGGACAGGTATCCTCCCCACCCGGGAGGACTTTGCAGGAGCACCTAGGGAACCCATCTTGGTTCCCAGATCCCTACGAGACTACTCTGTGCAGGTGAGAGTGTGGACTACAGAAGCTAACAGCTTCTAGAACAGGCCATGTTTCAGGCCTTCATCTTCTGCCAGGAGGCAGGTCAGAACGCCAGATATCTGTGCACTTTCCCTGCAAGAGGAGAGCTTGCCTGCAGAGAGTGCTCTGACCTCTGAAACTCAGGAGAGAACTAGTCTCCCAGCTCTGCTGATAGAGGCTAACAGAATCACAGGAGGAACAAGCTCTAACCAGAGACAACTATGATAACTAACTCCAGAGATTAACAGAGGTCTAAAGGCAAACGTAAGGATCTTACTAACAGAAACCAAGACCAATCACCATCATCAGAATGCAGCACTCCCAACTCACCCAGTCCTGGGCACGCCAACACACCTGAAAACCTAGACCCGGATTTAAAAGCATATCTCAAGATGATGGTAGAGGACATCAAGAAAGGCATTAATAACTCACTTAAAGAAATACAGGAGAACACTGCTAAAGAGTTACATATCCTTAAAGAAATACAGGAAAACACAACCAAACAGGTGATGGAAATGAACAAAACCATAATAGACCTAAAAAGGGAAGTAGACACAATAAAGAAAACAGAAAGTGAAGCAACGCTAGAGATAGAAGCCCTAGGAAAGAAATCTGGAACCATAGATGTGAGCATCAGCAACAGAATACAAGAGATGGAAGAGAGAATCTCAGGTGCAGAAGATTCCATAGAGAACATCAGCACAACAATCAAAGAAAATGGAAAATGCAAAAAGATCCTAACTCAAAACATCCAGGAAATGCAGGACACAAGGAGAAGACCAAACCTATGGATAATAGGAGTAGATGAGAATGAAGATTTTCAATGTAAAGGGCCAGCAATTATCTTCAACAAAATTATACAAGAAAATGTCCCAAACCAAAAGAAAGAGATGTCCATGAATATACAAGAAGCCTACAGAACTCCAAATATACTGGACCAGAAAAGAAATTCCTCCCGACACATAGTAATCAGAACAACAAATACACTAAATAAAGATGGAATATCAAAAGCAGTAAGGGAGAAAGGTCAAGTAACATATGAGGGCAGGCCTATCAGAATTACACCAGACTTTTCACCAGAAACTATGAAAGCCAGAAGCTCCTGGACAGATGTTATACAGACACTAAGAGAACACAAATGCCAGCCCAGGCTACTATACCCAGACAAACTTTCAATTACCATAGATGGAGAAACCAAAGTATTCCATGACAAAACCAAATTCACACATTATCTTTCCACGAATCCAGCTCTTCAAAGGATAATAACAGAAAAAAACCAATAAAAGGACGGAAACTACACTCTAGAAAAAGCAAGAAAGTAATCCTTCAACAAACCTGAAAGAAGACAGCCAGAAGAACAGAATGCCAACTCTCACAACAAAAATAATAGGAAGCAACAATTACTTCTCCTTAATATCTCTTAATATCAATGGACTCAATTCCCCAATAAAAAGACATAGACTAACAGACTGGCTACACAAACAGGAGCCAACATTTTGCTGCTTACAGGAAACCCATCTCAGGGAAAAAGACAGACACTACCTCAGAGTGAAAGGCTGGAAAACAATTTTCCAAGCAAATGGTCTGAAGAAACAAACTAGAGTAGCCATTCTAATATCTAATAAAATTGACTTCCAACCCAAAGATATCAAAAAAAGACAAGGAAGGTCACTTCATACTCATCAAAGGTAAAATCCTCCAAAGGGAACTCTCACTTCTGAATATCTATGCTCCAAGTGCAAGGGCAGCCACTTTCATTAAAGAGACCATCTAGAGACTGCCATATCCGGGGAGCCATCCCATAATCAGCTTCCAAATGCTGACACCATTGCATACACTAGCAAGATTTTGCTGAAAGGACCCAGATATAGCTGTCTGGTGTGAGACTATGCCGGGCCCTAGCAAACACAGAAGTGGATGCTCACAGTCAGCTATTGGATGGATCACAGGGCCCCCAGTGGAGGAGCTAGAGAAAGTACCCAAGGAGCTAAAGGGATCTGCAACCCTATAGGTGGAACAACATTATGAAGTAACCAGTACCCCGGAGCTCTTGACTCTAGCTGCATATGTATCAAAAGATGCCCTTGTCGGCCAGATGACATAGTCAGCCATCACTTGAAAAAGAGGCCAATTGGACTTGCAATCTTTATATGCCCCAGTACAGGGGAACACCAGGGCCAAAAAGTGGGAGTGGGTGGGTAGGGGATTGGGGGGGGAGTGTATGGGGGACATTTGGGATAGCATTTGAAATGTAAATGAAGAAAATTCCTAATAAAAATATTTTTTAAAAGAATGAATTTATGATATTCCTAGGCTAATTGATGGACCTATAGGGCATCATCCTGAGTGAGGTAACCCAATCACAAAAGAACTCACATGATATTTGCTCACTGATAAGTGGATATTAGCCCAGAAACTTAGAATACCCAAGATATAGGGTACAATATGGAAAGCACATGAGACTCAGGAGGAAAGACCAGGGTGTGGACACTTTGGCCCTTCTTAGAATTGGGAGCAGAACGCCCATGGAGGGAGTTGCAGAGATGAAGTTTGGAGCTGAGACCAAGGGGTGGACCGTCTAGAGACTGCCATATTTGGGGATCCATCCCATAATTAACCTCCAAACGCTGACACCATTGCATACACTAGCAGGATTTTGCTGAAAGTACCCTGATATAGCTGTCTCTTGTGAGACTATGCCGGGGCCTGGCAAACACAGAAGTGGATGCTCACAGTCAGCTTTTGGATGGATCACAGCGCCCCCAATGGAGGAGCTAGAGAGAGTACCCAAGGAGCTGAAGGGATCTGCAACCCTATGGGTGGAACAACAATATGAACTAACCAGCACTCCCCGGAGCTCGTGTCTCTAGCTGCATATGTATCAGGGGATGGCCTGGTTGGCCATCAGTGGAAAGAGAGACCCATTGATCGTGCAGACTTTATATGCCTCAGTGCAGGGGAACGCTAGGGCCAGGAAGTGGGACTGGGGGGGGGGGACTTTTGGGATAGCACTGGAGATGTGAATGAAGAAATTACCTAATTAAAAAAAAGAGAAAACAGGGGTTGAATTAAATGCAGTAACAGTGTAGTCCAATTGACAAATACCAAACACAAATCAGTAGTAGTGGCTTGATCCAGAAGAAACTTCAAGGCTCTGCTGAATCTGCATGAGTTCTCGGAAGCAGCATGAAGCAGCTAGAATATCATGAGAAGTTCTTTAGTGATTTTCTGTCTATGATGTCATGACAAGTGAAGATCAGCAAAGACCAGCAAAGCAAGGTAAACCAATGCAAGAGTGTCATTTACTGTTAGTTGGATTATATTTATACTCTTTCCAAACATTCCATGTCCTCTCACATGTCTGCTTCAGCAAAACATCTCCTCATAAGACAGCTTCCATAAAAACATCATATGTCACAATTGAGTCTCCAAAGAAGCCAGAAAATTCTACCTCAGCTTTCTCTTTTTGTTTTTCATTTTTCTTTTTTCTGTTTTGACTGGTTTTTTTTTTTTGGAAGGGAGGGGTTTGTTATAGAAGTCTTCAATGTCTCTTATTCTCAATTATGAGTCATCAATGCCACTGTAAAAGAAGCTTCCTTGCCCATAACAGCCAGTGACACGACAGTCATGTACATCTATGTGGTTTCTAGTGATAGCATAGACCACGGACATCAACGTGGCTTCTGGAGTTAACATGTACCATAAACATTAATATGGCCTCAGGCAGCAGTATAAATGTGAGAATTTATATTAGTCTGACTGAGTTCCAGTCTATATTAAAATGTGTGTTATAGCTTCACATGCCAAAGTCTTCACTTCTGGTGTCTGTTTCATGTCTCATCTCTTGTGTCTGGGCTTTGTTATTTTTTGTCAGATAAAGCCTGTATCTTTTTACTGTCTTTGTACTGGAGCTCCATTGGTAAATGTTAAGGTGTGAAAGAGAACAAGCATCATCTAGGGTATTACTAAATCTTGGACTTGGAGTAGGTTAGTTTTCTTGATCTCTAACATGAATAATTGTAGATTGTCTTCTACAAGAATATTGTAATACTAGTTACAGGAAGTCCAATAGCCCTTTATTTATTTAATCACCATAAAAATGGAAATAGGGGAAAATGCCTTTCATATGATAACAGGCATATATGAAAATCTTGGGCTAATACTATAGTTCAATGGGTGAAATGGAAGTTGAGTGTTATCAGAAAGCAATGTATGAAATTCTCAAGGATGTCCTTTTTAGATGCCATCATTGTATAGGCTGACACTAATAATTGAAATTATTTTACTGAATTAATTAGTGAATATAGCAATATAATAGGATATGAGGTCAATAGTAAAGTACTATATGTATATATATAATGCATAATTGTACAATGAAAATTAATGTCTTCTAAAATAATAGACATTTTTAAAATGAGAATAAGGATAAAGATATACTGCATCAAAGGGTTTGTTGGTCAAATTAGAGACTGTAGGACAATCAACCAATGTCCCATTTTTCTCAATATAATTCTCTGAATACACAGTCAGGCTCATTTGTTTCTGTGCTATGTATATAAGCTTGCACACTATGATATTATAATCAAGTAGTTGGGGTAGAAACTGAATATGCCACAGATAGCATTCATGTTAGAACTTTTATTAACCCGTTCAATAGACTACTACAATGAAAAGTAGAGAAAGTATTTCCAAGATAAGTTAAAACTAACAAAAATGGAATGATATGCTTATAGATTAAAAGACTACATATTCTTTTCTATTTTTTAATTTTTGAAGTTAAAGTATAATTATATCATTTCCACCTTCTCTTTCTTCCCTCAAACTCTTTCCATTGCTCTCTCTCAAATTCATGATCTCTATTTCTTTCATTGTTGTTAAACACACACATTTGTGTGTGTGTGTGTGTGTGTGTATATATATATATATATATATATACACACAAATTATATATATATATATATATATATATATATATATATATATATATATGCACATGCAACCTGCTCAGTCTGTATAAAGTTACTTGTATGTATATAATTTCAGGACTGGCCATTTAGAATTGGATAACTAATTAGGGAGCTCTTTTTTGGGGAAGATTATCTCTCCTGTTCTCAGTATTCCTTAGTTACCCCAAGTTCTTTATAGTTGAAGCCCCATGAAAGTTTCCTATTTCATGTTATCATGTGATATTGCTGTCATCTTTGTTCAGGAATGTATATACTTAAGTTATGTCCTTGACCCTATAGATATATGATTAGAAAATATCATCAGGATTGTAAAAGGAATTGACTAATTGTTGGGTTGTCACAGAAACATAAAATAATAGAATAGTTAGAATGATCATGAAACAACAAATTTAAAAATCTAGCAATTTTATGGTTCTGGCATATTTACAGAAATCTAGAGAATATAGTATTGATATAATCACAGATACCTTTGATTATATGTCAGCAAACCACAAGCCATGGGCCCAAACTATCCTACCAACTTTTGTATACATTCTGTTTGCTAAGATTCCTTTTTTCTGTGTTTTGTCTGTTTTTGTTTAGACAGGGTCTTATGAAGTCTAAACTGGCCTTAAGATTTTTTTATGTAGTTGACAATTAGGTTGAATCCCTGACACTTCCTTCTTCATCAACTAAGTGTTAGTATTAAAGTCATGTGATACCAAACTTTGCTAATTTTTCCATTTTCAAATGGTTGAAACAAATCAACGAACAATATTTCATGGCATGTGATGATTATTTGAAATTCAGATTTTAGTGTCTATAAACTTTAATTGAAACTTAACCAGACATAAAACAAGTTCTGAAAATTACCACCCACTGCTTCTACAATCAGATTCCCTGGTTTTTGGATACTATGCTCATCAACTGATGAGCTAGAGATGTGTTCTGATTGCAATTTGTGGTATATACAGAAACATGGGTCAGTGAATTCCCAACTCATTCCTATTTCTTCTTCACTAGATTATATAATACCAATTTATTTTCTATCACCTGTGTTTCTCTTCTGAGCAATATGGGCAGAGATAATAATGCTTGGGCTTTCTCCCTCTTTAACTACACTAACCAAACTTTAGTCAATGTAGATAGTGTGGTACTAGCATATAGATAGACTAGTCAGTGTTCAATGAAACGGAACAGTGGGGCATAAATATAAATGAACACTATAGTCAATTAATTTTAGACCAAAGGGTTGAGGAACTTATTAGGGAACTAGAAGGTTGAAAGAGGCAAGGAAAATCAAAAAGAAAAAAAAATCAACCCAATTACTCTTTATAATAATTGGAATTGAGGAAAAGTAATTGTTGCTTAAAGGGAACTGCAACCCTATAGGTGGAATAACATTATGAACTAACCAATACCCCGGAGCTCTTGACTCTAGCTGCATATGTATCAAAAGATGGCCTAGTCGGCCATCACTGCAAAGAGAGGCCCATTGGACTTGCAAACTGTATATGCCCCAGTACAGGGGAACCCCAGGACCAAAACGGGGGAGTGGGTGGGTAGTGGATTGGGGGAATGGGTATGGTGGACTTTTGGGATAGCATTGAAAATGTAAACGAGGAAAATACCTAATAAAAATAAAATTAAATTAAAAAAATAAATTAAAAAAAATAAAATTTCCCCATGGACAAAAAAAATTGGAATTGATCTAAAACTAAGTTGTAAATGCTAGAAACATAAATTTTCTAGACAAGAACATAGCAGAATATATCTGTGACCTTTGTCTAAGCCAAGATTTCTTGAAAATGTTGACAAATGTGAAGAATTAATGAAAACTCCTGGATCAAATGGTTTAAGATTTAGAATATTTTTCCTCTAGCAGTATCATAAACATAATCAAGTAGACAAAAATGAAAAAAAAGTCTTACCACATGAACCCTTGCCAAAGATATACAACAACTAAAATGTTTATGCACTACTGGTGGGGATGCAAAACAACACAAGACTTGCAAAAGCTGTTGGAAAGATTCATAAAGAGTAGAAGACATACCTACGATCATATGTTCTTTTTATTCCATCCCTAGTTATTTACCCAAAGAAACAAAAACCTGCTATGATATGAATGTGTTTATCCCTGTTAAAATGTAGCTTAAATGCTAACCTTCACTGTGATGAATGTAGGAGGCTGAACATTTGGGGAATAATTAGGTGTTAAAGGTAGTGCCCTCATGATTTTGATTAGTATCAGTGTTGACTTTCTGCTATTATATCAAAATACTGGCATTAACTTATAAAGGCTGTATTTTCTAGCAATACTATTTATTTCTATTATCAATCACTATTTGATAGGCAAGCTGCTATTTTAATTTCAATAAGTACTTCTTTTATTGTTTGGCTGTCTCATCTGGTTTTTGATTTCATCCCCCACAGAACTCTCCCATTAAAATATATCCCTATCCTGAGATCTTTCTTCCCAACAAGTTCCTCTCCCACTTTCATCTCTTCTCTTTTTGTGGCTGTAAATCACTGAGTTTAATTACTTTCTTTCCCAAGTGGGAATGGGTGGTTAGTTTCTTAAAAAAGTCCTACTCATCATTGGCTACACCACTAAAGAAAATGGTATTCCCTTCCCCAACAACTATTAACTGCCATTGATTCCTCAGAGACAGGTGGAGTTGCATGTCTCTCATCAATCTACAATGAAATGTTGAAGGGTCCAGTAATGTATAAGTTTTGTGTGATAGTTGTAGCTATGTCACTTCATGAATGCAAAGACTATATTATACAGCTTTATTATGGCTCATAGTTTGGGAGGTTCTAATACATGATAGAGGCCCTACTGGTAAGGTGTGTGGCAAAAGGCATTGCAAAACTGCTTACCTCATGGCCATGAGGGAAACAGAAAGAAAAGGGGTGAGGATACTTTAGTCCCCCTTACTATCACAACCTCTGTCCCACTAGGCCAAATCCCAAAGTCTCCATTAATTCCCAAAGAGCACCACTCTAGGGACAAATCCTAAAGCATGACTTTTGGGGGTAGATTCAACACCCAAACTATGGCAGTGCCCTTATAAAGTAGACTTTCACCACTCTCATCATGTGAACTTACAGTGAAAGTGAAAGAGGCTATGAACTTACTGTGACACTGCACCTTATGTTGAATTGCTAGTACCTTTATCTTGGATAACATAGTATTTAGAGTGCTGATAAAATTCAGTTGTTCATAAACTACCCAGTTTATGGGGATTTTTGTTATACTGCTGTGAATTGACTTATACAAAACCATGTAAAGACATGTACATGTATTCATAGAATCTTGCTTCATCTGATCCCAAATTGGGAAATAATTCACATATCCATCAACAGAAAATAGGAAAAATAAAATGTAGGTATTAATATAATAAATTAGCTCACAAATTTGGACCCTAGGAACCCAGGGGATGCAGGGACCCCACCAAGCCAAAGACCCATGCTCCTTCTGGTTTGTATCTGTACCTGGAGCAAAGCCTGTGATCTGGATCCCCACCCACTCATCACACACAAAGATGCAGCTTGAGCCCCAGGAGTTCTGATATATCCAGGACCACAGGCTCACAGGCTCACAGGCTCACAGGCTCACAGGCTCACAGGCTCACAGGAGGGACAGACTCCAGTGAGAGACAGCAAAGGCAGTTAACACCAGAGATAACCAGATGTCAAGAGCCAAACACAAGAACATAAACAACAGAAATCAATACTACTTGATAACATCAGAACCCAGTTCTCACACCACAGCAAGCCCTGAACACCCCAACACACCTGAAAAGCAAGATTTTTAATTAGATATTTTTAAATTTACATTTCAAATGTTATGCCCTTTCCTAGTTTCCCCTCCAAAAAACCCCTATCCATTTCCCCTTCCCCCTGCTCACCAACCAACACACTCCCTCTTCCTGGCCCTGGCATTCCCCTATACTGGTGCATATAACCTTCACAGGACCAAGGCCCTCCCCTCCCATTGTTAACTGACTAGGCCATCCTCTGCTACATATGCATCTAGAGCCATGAGGAAGAGGAGAGAAACAAGAGGGCAGGGTCAGGTACTGGAGGGGATGGGAGAGAGTTACAGAGGGTCAGGAAATTAAATAAAATATATAGCAGTAGGGGATGAGGAACTGGGCCTAGCTACTGGAGGGTCCTGGATGCCGGGGAAGTGAGAGGCTTCCAGGACCCAAGAGATGACTTTAAGAAAATGTGCGGCCTCAGGATCAGCATGAGCCATCTTGGTTCTGGGACTCCGCCAAAATTAGTCTGCACAGGTGAGAGTGTGGACTACAGGAGCTAACAGCTTCTGTGACAGGCCAAAGCAACACAGCTTCTGGGAAAGGTCCTGTTTTGGGCCTTCATATTCAGCCAGGAGGGAGGTCAGAACACCAGATATCTGTGCGCCTTCTCTGTAAGAGGAGAGCTTGCCTGCAGAGAGTGCTCTGACCACTGAAACTCAGAGGAGAGAGCTAGTCTCCCAGGTCTGCTGATAGAGGGTAACAGAATCACCAGAGGAACAATCTCTAAACAGAGACAACTATAACAACTAACTCCAGAGATTACCAGATGGTGAAAGGTAAATGTAAGAATTTTACTAACAGAAACCAAGACCACTCACAATCATCAGAACACAGTACTGCAACTTCGCCCAGTCCAGAGCACCCCAACACACCTGAAAAGCTAGACCCGGATTTAAAAGCATATCTCATGATGATGGTAGAGGACATCAAGAAGGACTTTAATAACTCACTTAAAGAAATACAGGAGAACACTGCTAAACAGGTAGAAGACATTAAAGGGGAAGCACAAAAATCCCTTAAAGAATTGCAGGAAAACACAACCAAACAGGTGATGGAATTGAATAAAACCATCCAAGACCTAAAAAGGGAAGTAGACACAACAAAGAAAACTCAAAGTGAGGCAACGCTGGAGATAGAAACCCTAGGAAAGAAATATGGAGAATAGATGCGAGCATCAGCAACAGAATACAAGAGATGGAAGAGAGAATCTCAGGTGCAGAAGATTCCATAGAGAACATGGGCACAACAATAAAAG
Source organism: Mus musculus (assembly GCF_000001635.26). Taxonomy (NCBI): domain Eukaryota; kingdom Metazoa; phylum Chordata; class Mammalia; order Rodentia; family Muridae; genus Mus; species Mus musculus. Next base: position 104,793,125 of record NC_000086.7, read on the forward strand.
AAAATGGAAAATGCAAAAAGATCCTAACTCAAAACATCCAGGAAATCCAGGACACAATGAGAAGACCAAACCTACGGATAATAGGAGTCGATGAGAATGAAGATTTTCAACTCAAAGGATGGGCAAATATCTTCAACAAAATTATAGAAGAAAACTTCCCAAACCTAAAGAAAGAGATGCCCATGAACATACAAGAAGCCTACAGAACTCCAAATAGACTGGACCAGAAAAGAAATTCCTCCCAACACATAATAATCAGAACAACAAATGCACTAAATAAAGATAGAATACTAAAAGCAGTAAGGGAAAAAGGTCAAGTAACATATAAAGGCAGGCCTATCAGAATTACACCAGACTTTTCACCAGAGACTATGAAAGCCAGAAGAGCCTGGACAGGTGTTATACAGACACTAAGAGAACACAAATGCCAGCCCAGACTACGATACCCAGACAAACTCTCAATTACCATAAATGGAAAAACCAAAGTATTCCATGACAAAACCAAATTCACACATTATCTTTCCACAATTCCAGCCCTTCAAAGGATAATAACAGAATAAAACCAATACAAGGACAGAAACCACATCCTAGAAACAGCAAAAAGGTAATCCCTCAACAAACCTAAAAGAAGACAGCCAGAAGAACAGAATGCCAACTTTAACAACAAAAATAATGGGAAGCAACAATTACTTTTCCTTAATATCTCTTAATATCAATGGACTCAACTCCCCAATAAAAAGACATAGACTAACAGACTGGCTACACAAACAGGACCCAACATTCTGCTGCTTACAGGAAACTCATCTCAGAGAAAAAGATAGACACTACCTCAGAATGAAAGGCTGGAAAACAATTTTCCAAGCAAATGGTCTAAAGAAACAAGCTGGAGTAGCCATTCTAATATCTAATAAAATTGACTTCCAACTGAAAGGCATCAAAAAAGACAAGGAGGGACACTTCATACTCATCAAAGGTAAAATCCTCCAAGAGGAACTCTCAATTCTGAATATCTACGCACCAAATGCAAGGGCAGCCACATTCATTAGAGACACTTTAGTAAAGCTCAAAGCATACATTGCACCTCACACAATAAGAGTGGGAGACTTCAACACACCACTTTCTTCAAAGGACAGATCGTGGAAACAGAAACTAAACAGGGACACAGTGAAACTAACAGAAGTTATGAAACAAATGGACCTGACAGATATCTACAGAACATTTTATCCTAATACAAAAGGATATACCTTCTTCTCAGCACCTCATGGTACCTTCTCCAAAATTGACCACATAATTGGTCACAAAACAGGCCTCAAAGGATACAAAAATATTGAAATTGTCCCATGCATACTATCAGACCACCATAGACTAAGGCTGATCTTCAATAACAACATAAATAATGGAAAGCCAACATTCACGTGGAAACTGAACAACACTCTTCTCAATGATAACTTGATCAAGGAAGTAATAACGAAAGAAATCAAGGACTTTTTGGAGTTTAATGAAAATGAAGCCACAACATACCCAAACTTATGGGACACAATGAAAGCATTTCTAAGAGGAAATCTCATAGCTCTGAGTGTGTCCAAAAGGAAACTAGAGAGAGCACACACTAGCAGCTTGACAACACACCTAAAAGCTCTATAACAAAAGGAAGCAAATTCACCCAAGAGGAGTAGACACCAGGAAATAATCAAACACAGGGATGAAATCAACCAAGAAGAACTATTCAAAGAATCAATCGAGGAGCTGTTTCTTTGAGAAAATCAAGAAGATAGATAAACCCTTAGCCAGACTCCCTAGAGGGCACAGGGAAAGCATCGTAATTAACAAAATTAGAAATGAAAAGGGAGACCTAACAACAGATCCTGAAGAAATCCAAAACACCATCAGATCCTTCTACAAAAGGCTATACTCAACAAAACTGGAGAACCTGGATGAAATGGACAAGTTTCTAGACAGATACCCGGTACCAAAGTTAAATCAAGATCAGGTTAATGATCTAAACAGTCCTATATCCCCTAAAGAAATAGAAGCAGTCATTAATAGTCTCCCAACCAAAACAATCCCAGGACCAGATGGGTTTAGTACAGAGTTCTATCAGACCTTCAAAGAAGATCTAATCCTAGTTCTTCACAAACTATTCCACAAAATAGAAACAGAAGGTACTCTACCCAACTCATTATATGAAGCCACAATTACTCTGATACCTAAACCACACAAAGAACCAACAAAGATAGAGAACTTCAGACCAATTTCCCTTATGAATATCGATGCAAAAATCCTCAATAAAGTTCTCGATAACCGAATCCAATAACACATCAAAACAATCATCAATTCTGACCAAGTAGGTTTCATCCCAGTGATGCAGGGATGGTTCAATATATGGAAATCCACCAACTTAATTCAGTACATAAACAAACTCAAAGACAAAAACCACATTATCATTTCGTTAGATGCAGAGAAAGCATTTGACAAAATCCAACACCCATTCATGATAAAAGACTTGGAAAGATCAGGAATTCAAGGCCCATACCTAAACATGATAAAAGCAATCTACAGCAAACCAGTAGCCAACATCAAAGTAAATGGTGAGAAGCTGGAAGCAATCCCACTAAAATCAGGGACTAGACAAGGCTGCCCACTTTCTCCCTACCTCTTCAACATAGTACTTGAAGTCCTAGCCAGAGAAATTAGACAACCAAAGGAGATCAAGGGGATACAAATTGGAAAGGAAGAAGTCAAAATATCACTTTTTGCAGATGATATGATAGTATATATAAGTGACCCTAAAAATTCCACCAGAGAACTCCTAAGCCTGATAAACAGCTTCAATGAAGTAGCTGGATATAAAATTAACTCAAACAAGTTAATGGCCTTTCTGTACACAAAGGATAAATAGGCTGAGAAAGGAATTAGGGAAACAACACCCTTCTCAATAGTCACAAATAACATAAAATACCTAGGCGTGACTCTAACTATAAGTGAAAGATCTGTATGATAAGAACTTCAAGTCTCTGAAGAAAGAAATTAAAGATCTCAGAGGATGGAAAGATCTCCCATGCTCATGGATTGGCAGGATCAACATAGTAAAAATGGCTATCTTGCCAAAAGCAATCTACAGATTCAATGCAATCCCCATCAAAATTCCAACTCAATTCTTCAATGAATTAGAAAGGGCAATCTGCAAATTCATCTGGAATAATAAAAAACCTAGGATAGCAAAAACTCTTCTCAAGGATAAAAGAACCTCTGGTGGAATCACCATGCCTGACTTAAAGCTGTACTACATAGCAATTGTGATAAAAACTGCATGGTACTGGTATAGCTACAGACAAGTAGACCAATGGAATAGAATTGAAGACCCAGAGATGAACCCACACACCTATGGTCACTTGATATTTGACAAGGGAGCTAAAACCAACCAGTGGAAAAAAGACAGCATTTTCAACAAATGGTGCTGGCACACCTGGTGGTTATCATGTAGAAGAATACGAATGTATCCATTCCTATTTCCTTGTATTAAGGTCACATCTAAGTGGATTAAGGAACTCCACATCAAACGAGAGACACTGAAACTTATAGAGGAGAAAGTAGGGGAAAGCCTCGAAGATATGGGTACAGGGGAAAAATTCCTGAATAGAACAGCAATGGCTTGTGCTGCAAGATCGAGAATCGATCAATGGGACCTTATAAAGTTGCAAAGGTTTTGCAAGCAAAAGACACCGTCAACAAGACAAAAAGACCACCAACAGATTGGGAAAGGATCTTTACCTATCCTAAATCAGATAGGGGACTAATATCCAATATATATAAAGAACTCAAGAAGGTAGACTCCAGAAAATCTAATAACCCCATTAAAAAATGGGGCTCAGAGCTAAACAAAGAATTCTCACCTGAGGAATACCCAATGGCAGAGAAACACCTGAAAAAATGTTCAACATCCTTATTCATCAGGGAAATGTAAATCAAAACACCACTGAGATTCCACCTCACACCAGTCAGAATGGCTAAGGTCAAACATTCAGGTGACAGCAGATGCTGTCAAGGATGTGGAGAAAAAGGAACACTCCTCCAGTGTTGGTAGGATTGCAAGCTTGTAAAACCACTCTGGAAATCAGTCTGGCAGTTTCTCAGTAAATTGGACATAGTACTACCAGATGATCCTGCAATACCTCTCCTGGGCATATATCTAGAAGATGTTCCAACTGGTAAGAAGCACACATGCTCCACGATGTTCATAGCAGCCTTATTTATAATAGCCAGAAGCTGGAAAGAACCCAGATGCCCCTCAACAGAGGAATGGATACAGAAAATGTGGTACATTTACACAATGGAGTACTACTCAGCTATTAAAAAGAATGAATTTATGAAATTCCTAGGCAATGGATGGACCTGGAGAGCATCATCCTGAGTGAGGTAACCCAATCACAAAGGAACTCACATGATATATACTCAGTGATAAGTGGATATTAGCCCAGAAACTTAGGATACCCAAGATATAAGATACAATTTGCTAAACGCATGAAACTCAAGAAGAACGAAGACCAAAGTGTGGACACTTTGCCCCTTCTTAGAATTGGGAGCAAAACACCCATGGAAGGAGTTACAGAGACAAAGTTTGGAGCTGTGACGAAAGTATTGACAATCTATAGACTGCCATATCCGAGGATCCATCCCATAATCAGCTTTCAAACGCTGACACCATTGCACACACTAGCAAGATTTGCTGAAAGGACCCAGATGTAGCTGTCTCTTGTGAGACTATGCCGGGGCCTAGCAGACACAGAAGTGGATGCTCACAGTCAGCTAATGGATGGATCACAGGGCCCCCAATGGAGGAGCCAGAGAAAGTACCCAAGGAGATAAAGGGATCTGCAACCCTATAGGTGAAACAACATTATGAAGTAACCAGTACCCCGGAGCTCTTGACTCTAGCTGCATATGTATCAAAAGATGCCCTTGTCGGCCATCACTGGAAAGAGAGGCCCATTGGACTTGCAAACTTTATATGCCCCAGTACAGGGGAATGCCAGGGCCAAAAATTGGGAGTGGGAGTGTATTGAGTGGGGGGTGCGGGACTTTTGGGATAGCATTGGAAATGTAAATGAGGCAAATACCTAATAAAAATATTTTAAAGAAAGAAAGAAGGAAAGAGCGAAAGAAAGAAAGAAAGAAAGAAAGAAAGAAAGAAAGAAAGAAAGAAAGAAAGAGGACAGCCAGCCACCGTCTGGACCGGAGGACAGGTGCCCGCCCGGCTGGGGAGGCGGCCTAAGCCACAGCAGCAGCGGTCGCCATCTTGGTCCGGGACCCGCCGAACTTAGGAAATTAGTCTGAACAGGTGAGAGGGTGCGCCAGAGAACCTGACAGCTTCTGGAACAGGCAGAAGCACAGAGGCGCTGAGGCAGCATCCTGTGTGGGCTGGGGACAGCCGGCCACCTTCCGGACCGGAGGACAGGTGCCCACCCGGCTGGGGAGGCGGCCTAAGCCACAGCAGCAGCGGTCGCCATCTTGGTCCCGGGACTCCAAGGAACTTAGGAATTTAGTCTGCTTAGGTGAGAGTCTGTACCACCTGGGAACTGCCAAAGCAACACAGTGTCTGAGAAAGGTCCTGTTTTGGGCCTTCTTCTTCGGCCAGGAGGAGGTCCAAATACAAGATATCTGCGCACCTTCCCTGTAAGAGAGCTTGCCAGCAGAGAGTCCTCTGAGCACTGAAACTCAGAGGAGAGAATCTGTCTCCCAGGTCTGCTGATAGACGGTAACAGAATCACCAGAAGAATAATCTCTAAACAGAGTCAACTATAACTACTAACTCCAGAGATTACCAGATGGCGAAAGGTAAACGGAGGAATCTTACTAACAGGAACCAAGACCACTCACCATCACCAGAACCCAGCACACCCACTTCGCCCAGTCCAGGGAACCCCAACACACCTGAGAACCTAGACCTAGATTTAAAAGCATATCTCATGATGATGGTAGAGGACATCAAGAAGGACTTTAATAAATCACTTAAAGAAATACAGGAGAACACTGCTAAAGAGTTACAAGTCCTTAAAGAAAAACAGGAAAACACAATCAAACAGGTAGAAGTCCTTACAGAAAAAGAGGAAAAAACATACAAACAGGTGATGGAAATGAACAAAACCATACTAGACCTAAAAAGGGAAGTAGACACAATAAAGAAAACTCAAAGCGAGGCAACACTAGAGATAGAAACCCTAGGAAAGAAATCTGGAACCATAGATTTGAGCATCAGCAACAGAATACAAGAGATGGAAGAGAGAATCTCAGGTGCAGAAGATTCCATAGAGAACATCGGCACAACAATCAAAGAAAATGGAAAATGCAAAAAGATCCTAACTCAAAATATCCAGGAAATCCAGGACACAATAAGAAGACCAAACGTACGGATAATAGGAGTGGATGAGAATGAAGATTTTCAACTCAAAGGTCCAGCAAACATCTTCAACAAAATTATTGAAGAAAACTTCCCAAATCTAAAGAATGAGATGCATATGAACATACAAGAAGCCTACAGAACTCCAAATAGACTGGACCAGAAAAGAAATTCCTCCCGACACATAATAATCAGAACATCAAATGCACTAAATAAAGATAGAATACTAAAAGCAGTAAGGGAAAAAGGTCAAGTAACATATAAAGGCAAGCCTATCAGAATTACACCAGATTTTTCACCAGAGACTATGAAAGCCAGAAGAGCCTGGACAGATGTTATACAGACACTAAGAGAACACAAACTGCAGCCCAGGCTACTATACCCAGCCAAACTCTCAATTATCATAGAGGGAGAAACCAAAGTATTCCACGACAAAACCAAATTCACGCATTATCTCTCCACGAATCCAGCCCTTCAAAGGATAATAACAGAAAAAAACCAATACAAGAACGGGAACAACGCCCTAGAAAAAACAAGAAGGTAATCCCTCAACAAACCTAAAAGAAGACAGCCACAAGAACAGAATGCCACCTTTAACAACTAAAATAACAGGAAGCAACAATTACTTTTCCTTAATATCTCTTAACATCAATGGTCTCAACTCGCCAATAAAAAGACATAGACTAACAAACTGGCTACACAAACAAGACCCAACATTTTGCTGCTTACAGGAAACTCATCTCAGAGAAAAAGATAGACACTACCTCAGAATGAAAGGCTGGAAAACAATTTTCCAAGCAAATGGTATGAAGAAACAAGCAGGAGTAGCCATCCTAATATCTGATAAGATTGACTTCCAACCCAAAGTCATCAAAAAAGACAAGGAGGGACACTTCATTCTCATCAAAGGTAAAATCCTCCAAGAGGAACTCTCAATTCTGAATATCTATGCTCCAAATACAAGAGCAGCCACATTCACTAAAGAAACTTTAGTAAAGCTCAAAGCACACATTGCACCTCACACAATAATAGTGGGAGACTTCAACACACCACTTTCACCAATGGACAGATCATGGAAACAGAAACTAAACAGGGACACACTGAAACTAACAGAAGTGATGAAACAAATGGATCTGACAGATATCTACAGAACATTTTATCCTAAAACAAAAGGATATACCTTCTTCTCAGCACCTCATGGTACCTTCTCCAAAATTGACCACATAATAGGTCACAAATCAGGCCTCAACAGATTCAAAAATATTGAAATTGTCCCATGTATCCTATCAGATCACCATGCACTAAGGCTGATCTTCAATAACAAAATAAATAACAGAAAGCCAACATTCACATGGAAACTGAACAACACTCTTCTCAATGATACCTTGGTCAAGGAAGGAATAAAGAAAGAAATTAAAGACTTTTTAGAGTTTAATGACAATGAAGCCACAACGTACCCAAACCTTTGGGACACAATGAAAGCATTTCTAAGAGGGAAACTCATAGCTATGAGTGCCTTCAAGAAAAAACGGGAGAGAGCACATACTAGCAGCTTGACAACACATCTAAAAGCTCTAGAAAAAAAGGAAGCAAATTCACCCAAGAGGAGTAGACGGCAGGAAATAATCAAACTCAGGGGTGAAATCAACCAAGTGGAAACAAGAAGAACTATTCAAAGAATTAACCAAACGAGGAGTTGGTTCTTTGAGAAAATCAACAAGATAGATAAACCCTTAGCTAGACTCACTAAAGGGCACAGGGACAAAATCCTAATTAACAAAATCAGAAATGAAAAGGGAGACATAACAACAGATCCTGAAGAAATCCAAAACACCATCAGATCCTTCTACAAAAGGCTATACTCAACAAAACTGGAAAACCTGGACGAAATGGACAAATTTCTGGACAGATACCAGGTACCAAAGTTGAATCAGGATCAAGTTGACCTTCTAAACAGTCCCATATCCCCTAAAGAAATAGAAGCAGTTATTAATAGTCTCCCAGCCAAAAAAAGCCCAGGACCAGACGGGTTTAGTGCAGAGTTCTATCAGACCTTCAAAGAAGATCTAACTCCAGTTCTGCACAAACTTTTTCACAAGATAGAAGTAGAAGGTATTCTACCCAACTCATTTTATGAAGCCACTATTACTCTGATACCTAAACCACAGAAAGATCCAACAAAGATAGAGAACTTCAGACCAATTTCTCTTATGAACATCGATGCAAAAATTCTTAATAAAATTCTCGCTAACCGAATCCAAGAACACATTAAAGCAATCATCCATCCTGACCAAGTAGGTTTTATTCCAGGGATGCAGGGATGGTTTAATATACGAAAATCCATCAATGTAATCCATTATATAAACAAACTCAAAGACAAAAACAACATGATCATCTCGTTAGATGCAGAAAAAGCATTTGACAAGATCCAACACCCATTCATGATAAAAGTTCTGGAAAGATCAGGAATTCAAGGCCAATACCTAAACATGATAAAAGCAATCTACAGCAAACCAGTAGCCAACATCAAAGTAAATGGAGAGAAGCTGGAAGCAATCCCACTAAAATCAGGGACTAGACAAGGCTGCCCACTTTCTCCCTACCTTTTCAACATAGTACTTGAAGTATTAGCCAGAGCAATTCGACAACAAAAGGAGATCAAGGGGATACAAATTGGAAAAGAGGAAGTCAAAATATCACTTTTTGCAGATGATATGATAGTATATATAAGTGACCCTAAAAATTCCAACAGAGAACTCCTAAACCTGATAAACAGCTTCGGTGAAGTAGCTGGATATAAAATTAACTCAAACAAGTCAATGGCCTTTCTCTACACAAAGAATAAACAGGCTGAGAAAGAAATTAGGGAAACAACACCCTTCTCAATAGCCACAAATAATATAAAATATCTCGGCGTGACTCTAACGAAGGAAGTGAAAGATCTGTATGATAAAAACTTCAAGTCCCTGAAGAAAGAAATTAAAGAAGATCTCAGAAGATGGAAAGATCTCCCATGCTCATGGATTGGCAGGACCAACATTGTAAAAATGGCTATCTTGCCAAAAGCAATCTACAGATTCAATGCAATCCCCATTAAAATTCCAACTCAATTCTTCAACGAATTAGAAGGAGCAATTTGCAAATTCATCTGGAATAACAAAAAACCGAGGATAGCAAAAACTCTTCTCAAGGATAAAAGAACCTCTGGTGGAATCACCATGCCTGACCTAAAGCTTTACTACAGAGCAATTGTGATAAAAACTGCATGGTACTGGTATAGAGACAGACAAGTGGAACAATGGAATAGAATTGAAGACCCAGAAATGAACCCACACACCTATGGTCGCTTGATCTTCGACAAGGGAGCCAAAACCATCCAGTGGAAGAAAGACAGCATTTTCAACAATTGGTGCTGGCACAACTGGTTGTTATCATGTAGAAGAATGCGAATCGATCCATACTTATCTCCTTGTACTAAGGTCAAATCTAAGTGGATCAAGGAACTTCACATAAAACCAGAGACACTGAAACTTATAGAGGAGAAAGTGGGGAAAAGCCTTGAAGATATGGGCACAGGGGAAAAATTCCTGAACAGAACAGCAGTGGCTTGTGCTGTAAGATCGAGAATTGACAAATGGGACCTAATGAAACTCCAAAGTTTCTGCAAGGCAAAAGACACTGTCTATAAGACAAAAAGACCACCAACAGACTGGGAAAGGATCTTTACCTATCCTAAATCAGATAGGGGACTAATATCCAACATATATAAAGAACTCAAGAAGGTGGACCTCAGAAAATCAAATAACCCCCTTAAAAAATGGGGCTCAGAACTGAACAAAGAATTCTCACCTGAGGAATACCGAATGGCAGAGAAGCACCTGAAAAAATGTTCAACATCCTTAATCATCAGGGAAATGCAAATCAAAACAACCCTGAGATTCCACCTCACACCAGTGAGAATGGCTAAGATCAAAAATTCAGGTGACAGCAGATGCTGGCGAGAATGTGGAGAAAGAGGAACACTCCTCCATTGTTGGTGGGATTGCAGGCTTGTACAACCACTCTGGAAATCAGTCTGGCGGTTCCTCAGAAAATTGGACATAGTACTACCGGAGGATCCAGCAATACCTCTCCTGGGCATATATCCAGAAGAAGCCCCAACTGGTAAGAAGGACACATGCTCCACTATGTTCATAGCAGCCTTATTTATAATAGCCAGAAACTGGAAAGAACCCAGATGCCCCTCAACAGAGGAATGGATACAGAAAATGTGGTACATCTACACAATGGAGTACTACTCAGCTATTAAAAAGAATGAATTTATGAAATTCCTAGCCAAATGGATGGACCTGGAGAGCATCATCCTGAGTGAGGTAACACAATCACAAAGGAACTCACACAATATGTACTCACTGATAAGTGGATACTAGCCCAAAACCTAGGATACCCACGATATAAGATACAATTTCCTAAACACATGAAACTCAAGAAAAATGAAGACTGAAGTGTGGACACTATGCCCCTCCTTAGAAGTGGGAACAAAACACCCATGGAAGGAGTTACAGAAACAAAGTTTGGAGCTGAGATGAAAGGATGGACCATGTAGAGACTGCCATATCCAGGGATCCACCCCATAATCAGCATCCAAACGCTGACACCATTGCATATACTAGCAAGATTTTATCGAAAGGACCCAGATGTAGCTGTCTCTTGTGAGACTATGCCGGGGCCCAGCAAACACAGAAGTGGATGCTCACAGTCAGCTAATGGATGGATCACAGGGCTCCCAATGGAGGAGCTAGAGAAAGTACCCAAGGAGCTAAAGGGATCTTCAACCCTATAGGTGGAACAACACTATGAACTAACCAGTACCCCTGAGCTCTTGACTCTAGCTGCATATGTATCAAAAGATGGCCTAGTCGGCCATCACTGGAAAGAGAGGCCCATTGGACACGCAGACTTTGTGTGCCCCGGTACAGGGGAACGCCAGGGCCAAAGGGGGGGAGTGGGTGGGTAGGGGAGTGGGGGTGGGTGGGTAAGGGGGACTTTTGGTATAGCATTGGAAATGTAAATGAGCTAAATACCTAATAAAAAATGGAAAAAAAAAAGAAAGAAAGAAAGAAAGAAAATGTGCAGAAAAGGATAGATAGAACTTTTAGAGACCACATTCAGCGGATAAGCACTGTCTCCCTGGTTGAGGGATGGTGCCACCCACTCATCTCAAAGTTTTTAACTCAGAAATGTTCCTGTCCAAAGGAAAGACAGACAATAAATGGAGCAGAGACTGAAGGAAGAGCCATTCGGGACCAACCAACCCTGGGGATCGATCCTGTCTGAAAACACCAAATATACTCTGTTTCTGTTGCTAAGAGGTGCTTACTGACAAGAACCTGGTGTAGCTGTTCCCTGGGAGGTTCTGCTAGCACCTGACCAATGCAGATGAGGATGCATACAGCATATGAGCTCTGGTGCATCGGGGAGTAGGGGAGCTGGCAGAAGAACTGGAGGAGCAAAGGGGGATTGTAACATCATAAGAAGAACAATGTTGTAGAGACTGCCTTATCCAGGGATCCACCCCATAATCAGCATCCAAACGCTGACACCATTGCATACCCTAGCAAGATTTTATCGAAAGGACCCAGATGTAGCTGTCTCTTGTGAGACTATGCCGGGACCTAGCAAACACAGAAGTGGATGCTCACAGTCAGCTAATGGATGGATCACAGGGCTCCCAATGGAGGAGCTAGAGAAAGTACCCAAGGAGATAAAGGGATCTGCAACCCTATAGGTGGACCAACATTATGAACTAACCAGTACCCCGGAGCTCTTGACTCTAGCTGCATATGTATCAAAAGATGGCCTAGTCGGCCATCACTGGAAAGAGAGGCCCATTGGACACGCAAACTTTATATGCCCCAGTACAGGGGAACGCCAGGGCCAAAAAAAGGGAGTGGGTGGGTAGGGGAGTGGGGGTGGGTGGGTATGGGGGACTTTTGATATAGCATTGGGAATGTAAATGAGCTAAATACCTAATAAAAAATGGGAAAAAAAAAGAAGAACAATGTTGGCTGGCCTGACCACCCAGTGCTCCTAGGGACTAAACCACCAACCAAAGAACACACATGGAGGGACCAGCTGCATATGTAGCAGAAGATGGCCTTTTCTGACATAAATGAGAGGGAAGCCTCTTGTTCTTGTTGAGGTTTAATGTCCTAGAATTAGGGAATTCTGTAGTGGTGGGGTGGGGCTGTATGAATGGGTAGGGGAGCACCCTCAGAGAGAAAGGGAAGTGGGGAGAGGGCAGATGGGATGGAGGGTTGTAAAGGAGTAACTGAGAAGGGGAATATCATTTGAGATGTAAACAAATTGAATGATTAATAAAAATCATTAATTATAAAAAAGAAAAAATACGCCCACCTGGGAGGGCTTTGCAGAGCACCTGGGGGAGCCATCTTGGTCCCCAGATCCCTCAGAGACTAGTCTGCGCAGGTGAGAGTGCGGACTACAGAAGCTAACAGATTCAGGGACAGGCAGAAGCCACACAGCTTCTGGGGCAGACACTGTTTCAGGCTCCAGACATTTGGGCACCTTCCCTGCCAGAGGAGAAGAGTCCACCCCACCTGGGAGGACTTTGCCAGAGCACCTGGGGAGCCATCTCTGGTCCAGGATCTCCCAGAGACTAGACTGTGTAGGAGAGAGTGCTGACTACAGAAGCTACACAGCAGAAACCAAGACCACTCACCATCATCAAAACACAGCACTCCCAACTCACCCAGTCCTGGGCACCCCAACACACCCGAAAACCTAGACCTGGATTTAAAAGCATAACTCATGATGATGGTAGAGGACATCAAAAAGGGCATTAATAACTCACTTAAAGAAATACAGGAGAACACTGCTAAAGAGTTACAAGTCCTTAAAGAAATACAGGAAAACACAACCAAACAGGTAGAAGTCCTTAAGAAAAACAGGAAAACACAACCAAACAGGTGATGGAATTGAACAAAACGAAACAAGACCTAAAAAGGAAAGTAGACACAATAAAGAAAACCCAAAGTGAGGCAACACTGGAGATAGAAACCCTAGGAAAAAATCTGGAACCATAGATGCGAGCATCAGCAACAGAATACAAGAGATGGAAGAGAGAATCTCAGGTGCAGAAGATTCCATAGAGAACATCAGCACAACAATCAAAGAAAATGGAAAATGCAAATAGATCCTAACTCAAAACATCCAGGAAATCTAGGACAAAAGGAGAAGACCAAACCTACAGATAATAGGAGTAGATGAGAATGAAGATTTTCAACTTAAAGGGCCAGCAAATATCTTTAACAAAATTATAGAAGAAAACTTCCCAAACCTAAAGAATGACATGCCCATGAACATACAAGAAGCCTACAGAACTCCAAATAGACTGGACCAGAAAAGAAATTCCTCCCGACACATAATAATCAGAAAAACAAATGCATTAAATTAAAATGGAATATTAAGAGCAGTAAGGGGAAAGGTCAAGTAACATATAAAGGCAGGCCTATTAAAATTACACCAGACTTTTCATCAGAGACTATGAAAGCCAGAAGAGCCTGGACAGATGTTATACAGACACTAAGAGAACACAAATGCCAGCCCAGGCTACTATACCCAGCCAAACTTCCAATTACCATAGATGGAGAAACCAAAGTATTCCATGACAAAACCAAATTCACACAATATCTTTCCATGAATCCAGCCCGTCAAAGGAAAATAAAAGAACAAAAAACACTACAAGGATGAAAACTATGCCCTAGAAAAAGCAAGAAAGTAATCCTTCAACAAATCTTAAAGAAGACAGCCACAAGAACAGAATGCCAACTCTCACAACAAAAATAATAGGAAGCAACAATTACTTTTCTTTAATATCTCTTAGTATCAATGGACTCAATTCCCCAATAAAAAGACATAGACTAACAGTCTGGCTACACAAACAGGACCCAACATTTTGCTGCTTACAGGAAACCCATCTCAGGGAAAAAGACAGACACTACCTCAGAGTGAAAGGCTGGAAAACAATTTTCCAAGAAAATGGTCTGAAGAAACAAGCTGGAATAGCCATTTTAATATCGAATAAAATCGACTTCCAACCCAAAGTTATGAAAAAAGACACGGAGGAGCACTTCATACTAATCAAAGGTAAAATCTTCCAAGAAGAACTCTTAATTCTGAATATCTATGCTCCAAATGCAAAGGCAGCCACATTCATTAAAGAAACTTTAGTAAATCTCAAAGCACACATTGCATCTCACACAGTAATAGTGGGAGACTTCAACACACCACTTTCATCAATGGACAGATCATGGAAACAGAAACTAAACAGGGACACAGTGAATGTAACAGAATTTATGAAACTAATGGATTTAACAAATATCTGCAGAACATTTGATCCTAGAACAAAAGGATATACCTTTTTCTCAGCACCTCATGGTACCTTCTCCAAAATTGACCACATAATTGGTCACAAAACAGGCCTCAACAGATACAAAAATATTGAAATTGTCCCATGCATCCTATCAGATCACCATGGACTAAGGCTGATCTTCAATAACAACATAAATAATAGAAAGCCAACATTCACGTAGAAACTGAACAACACTCTACTCAGTGATACCTTGGTCAAGGAAGGAATAAAGAAAGAAATTGAAGACTTTTTAGAGTTTAATGAAAATGAATTCACAACATACCCAAACTTAGGGGACACAATGAAAGCATTTCTAAGAGGAAATCTCATAGCTCTGAGTGCCTCCAAAAAGAAACTAGAGAGAGCACACACTAGCAGATTGACAACACACCTAAAACCTCTAGAACAAAAAGGAAGCAAATTCACCCAAGAGGAGTAGACAGCAGGAAACAATCAAACTCAGGGGCGAAATCAATCAAGTGGAAACAAGAAGAACTATTCAAAGAATCAACCAAAAGAGGAGCTGGTTCTTTGTGAAAATCAACAAGATAGATAAATTCTTAGCCAGACTCCCTAGAGGGCACAGGGAAAGCATCCTAATTAACAAAATCAGAAATGAAAAGGGAGACTTAACAACAGATACTGAAGAAATACAAAACACCATCAGATCCTTCTACAAAATGCTATACTCAACAAAACTGTAGAGCCTGGATGAAATGAACAAATTTCTGGACAGATACCAGGTACCAAAGTTAAATCAGGATCTGGTTAATGATCTAAACAGTCCTATATCCCTTAAAGAAATAGAAGCAGTCATTAATAGTCTCCCAACCAATAAAAGCCCAGGACCAGATGGGTTTAATGCAGAGTTCTATCAGACCTTCAAATAAGATCTAATTCCAGTTCTTCTCAAACTATTCCTAAAATAGAAGCAGAAGGTGTTGCGTCCAACTCATCCAGCAAGAAAAAAAATGCAACCACCGGTTCTTCTTAAAGCAGTTTACTCAGGTAGCTTCTCTCTTCAAATCCCCTGGGCCTCGGGGTACAAGCGTTTTTATCAACTCAAGCCACAACCACGACTCAACCAATCACCTAGGTCACATACCTCACCAGGCAGGCCTGCTCAGCCAATCAGGGATTAAGGGCGAGCCAACCACCAAATATGGGCTTGTTTACTGCCTGGCACAGATTTTAGTCTGGGCTGGCCAGGGAGTCCGGAATGGCTTTCCACAATTCCCCCTCTTATATTCTTTTGAAGCAAGCTCCATGGGTGAAGATAGAGGTCTGGTCCCCAGTGTGCAGAAATAGGGGCTATGTACAGGATTGACTCTTAGGCTCACAGGTTTTTACTCAGAGCAACCCTGACCTGCTCCCGTGCCGTTTTTCCTGGGGGAAAGAAACTAGGACACTCAACCCTCATGTAATCAGACATACCCCCCAGAGATTGTTAAACAGCTTCCAGACTAACCTCTGTGCAGTGCTTAGACTTACAACCCTACTTTCACTACCCTCTTACTTTCACTTTCTCCTCTGCAGAGCCGGAGAGCCTTATTGTCTCTTACCAAGAGCCTTATTGTCTCTTACCGAGAGCCTTATTGTCTCTTTACTGAGAGCCTTATTGTTTCTTTACCGAGAGCCTTATTGTCTCTTTACTGAGAGCCTTATTGTCTCTTTACCAAGAGCCTTATTGTCTCTTTACTGGGAGCCTTATTGTCTCTTTACCGAGAGCCGAATTGTCTCTTTACTGAGAGCCTTATTGTCTCTTTACCGAGAGCCTAATCCCAACCCTGGGATGGTGAGCTACTTACCGTACTCATCCTGTCAACAGACCCTGACTGCAGAAAGTTCTGAACCTCTTCAGTGGGGGAGTCGGGTCCCGGATTTCGGCACCGTTGAGTCCAACTCGACCAGCGAGAAAAAAATGCAACCACCGGTTCTTCTTAAAGCAGTTTACTCAGGCAGCTTCTCTCTTCAAATCCTCTGAGCCTCGGGGTACAAGCGTTTTTATCCACTCAAGCCACAACCACGCCTCAACCAATCAGCACAGGTCACATACCTCACCAGGCAGGCCTGCTCAGCCAATCAGGGATTAAGGGAGAGCCATCCACCACATATGGGCTTGTTTACTGCCTAGCACAGATTTCTGTCCGGGCTGGCCAGGGAGTCCGGAATGGCTTCCCACAAGAAGGTACTCTACACAATTCATTTTCGAAGCCACAATTTCTCTAATACCTAAACCACAGAAAGACCAAACAAAGATAGAGAACTTCAGACCAATTTCCCTTATGAATATCGATGCAAAAATACTCAATAAAATTCTCGTTCATTGATTCCAAGAATACATCAAAACAATCATCCATCTTGACCAAGTAGGTTTCATTCCAGGGATGCAGGGATGATTTAATATATGAAAATCCATCAACATAATCCACTATATAAACAAACTCAAAGACAAAAACCACACTATCATTTCGTTAGATGCAGAGAGAGCATTTGACAAAATCCAACACCCATTCATGATAAAAGACTTGGAAAGATCAGGAATTCAAGGCCCATACCTAAACATGATAAAAACAATCTACAGGAAACTAGTAACCAACATCAAAGTAAATGGCGAGAAGCTGGAAGCAATCCCACTAAAATCAGGGACTAGACAAGGCTGCTCACTTTCTCCCTACCTATTGAACATAGTCCTAGCCAGAGCAATTAGACAACAAAAGGAGATCAAGGGGATACAAATTGGAAAGGAAGAAATCAAAATATCACTTTTTGCAGATGATATGACCCTAAAAATTCTACCACATAACTCCTAAACCTGATAAACAGCTTCAATGAAGTAGCTGGATATAAAATTAACTCAAACAAGTCAATGGCCTGTCTCTACACAAAGGATAAACAGGCTGAGAATGAAATTAGGGAAACCACACCCTTCACAATAGTCACAAAAAATATAAAATACCTTGGTGTGACCCTAACTAAGGAAATGAAATATCTGTATGATAAGAACTTCAAGTCTCTGGAGAAAGAAATTAAAGAAGATCTCAGAAGATGGAAAGGTCTCCCATGATCATGGATTGGCAGGATCAATATAGTAAAAATGGCTATCTTGCCAAAAGCAATCTACAGATTCAATGCAATCCCCATCAAAATTCCAACTCAATTCTTCAACGAATTAGAAAGGGCAATCTGCAAATTCATCTGGAATAACAAAAAACCGAGGATAGCAAAAACTCTTCTCAAGGATAAAAGAACCTCTGGTGGAATCACCATGCCTGACCTAAAGCTGTACTACAGAGCAATTGTGATAAAAACTGTATGGTACTGGTATAGTTACAGATAAGTAGACCAATGGAATAGAATTGAAGACCCAGAAATGAACCCACACACCTATGGTCACTTGATCTTTGACAAGGGAGCTAAAACCATCCAGTGGAAAAAGACAGCATTTTCAACAATTGGTGCTGGCACAACTGGCGGTTATCATGTAGAACAATGCTAATTGATTCATTCCTATCTCCTTGTACTAAGGTCAAATCTAAGTGGATCAAGGAACTCCACATAAAACCAGAGACACTGAAACTTATATAGGAGAAAGTGGGGAAAAGACTCAAGGATATGGGCACAGGGGAAAAATTCCTGAATAGAACAGCATTGGCTTGTGCTGTAAGATCGTGAATCAACAAATGGGACTTCATAAAATTACAAAGCTTCTATAAGGCAAAAGACACTGTCAATAAGACAAAAAGGCCACCAACAGATTGGGAAAGGATCTTTACCAATCCTAAATCAGATAGGGGACTAATATCCAATATATATAAAGAACTCAAGAAGGTGGACTCCAGAAAAATCAAATAACCCCATTAAAAAATGGGGCTCAGAGCTGAACAAAGAATTCTCACCTGAGGAATACCGAATGGCTGAGAAGCACCTGAAAAAAAATGTTCAGCATCCTTAATTATCAGGGAAATGCAAATCAAAACAACCCTGAGAGTCCACCTCACACCAGTCAGAATGGCTAAGATCAAAAATTCAGGTGACACCAGATGCTGGCGAGGATGTGGAGAAAGAGGAACACTCCTTCATTGTTGGTGGGATTGCAAGCTTGTACAACCACTCTGGAAATCAGTCTGGCGGTTTCTCAGAAAATTGGACATGGTACTACCGGAGGATCCCGCAGTACCTCTCCTAGGCATATATCCAGAAGATGTTCCAACTGGTAAGAAGGACACATCCTCTGCTATGTTCACAGCAGCCTTATTTATAATAGCCAGAAGCTAGAACGAACCCAGATGTCCCTCAACAGAGGAATGGATACAGAAAATGTGGTACATTTACAAAATGGAGTACTACTCAGCTATTAAAAAGAATGAATTTATGAAATTCCTAGGTAAATGGATGGACCTGGAGGGCATTATCCTGAGTGAGGTAACCCAATCACAAAAGAACTCACATGATATGTACTCACTGATAAGTGGATATTAGAACAGAAACTTAGAATACACAAGATACAAGATACAATTTGCAAAACACATGAAACTCAAGAAGAACGAAGACCAAAATGTGGACACTTTGCCCCTTCTTAGAATTGGGAACAAAACACCCATGGAAGGAGTTACAGAGACAAAGTTTGGAGCTGTGACGAAAGAATGGACCATCTAGAGACTGCCATACTTGTGGATCCATCCCATAATCAGCCTCCAAACACTGACACCATTGCATACACCAGGAAGATTTTGCTGAAAGGACCCTGTTATAGCTGTCTCTTGTGAGGCTATGCCGGGGCCTGGCAAACACAGAAGTCCATGCTCACAGTCAGCTATAGGATGGAACACAGGGCCCCCAATGGAGAAGCTAGAGAAGTACCCTAGGAGCTAAAGGGGTCTGCAACCCTATAGGTGAAACAACAATATGAACTAACCAGTACCCCTGGAGCTCATGTCTCTAGCTGCATATGTAGCAGAAGATGGCCTATTCGGGCATCACTGGGAAGAGAGGCCCATTCCTCTTGGAAACTTTATATGCCTCAGTATGGGGGAACGCCAGAGCCAAGAATTGGGAGTGGGTGGGTAGGGGATTGGGGGGAGGGTCTTGGGGACTTTTGGAATAGCATTTGAAATGTAAATGAAGAAAATACCTAATGAAAAAAAGGGGAAAAAAAGAAGAAAAAAAAGAAAAAATACAACTTCTTTGCCATAGTATAACAGGACATTTTTTTTTATTCTCCATATTCTGCTTCATTCCCTAAGGTTATAACTTTTACTTTACTATTGGTAGTATACTGATTATTACATGTATATTCCATAACTTGAGATAAAATTACATTTCTAAAATTGTATGGAAATGTCCTAAATATTTGTTAAACCTATTAATCTTAATGAGCTATGTCATGGAATGTGTTTTGTCAGTAGTTTTATATGGAACCCTATTAAATTGAATGTGCTTTTAATTTCCAAGGTGTGAACATTTTCTGGACTGTTACATGGTTTTATATGAATGCAAAATATGACCTGCTTACTTTTTTCATTTTTATATTCATTAAAATTTTGTGGCCTATGTTACTTGGATATTTTCAAAAAGCAAGATTTCTGTTGCAGAGCAGTATTCCATGAGCAAATGCCATTGGAAACCAATACCAGAGAGAAAGGAGAAGAGAAAGGGAGTTTATTGCAAAACTTAACTGTAAAGGAGAGCTGATAAAGGTTGATTCCCCCACCCCCCAGAGACACATTGCCCATTGTCTCTGTGCATATGCAGATGCCTCTCCAACAGCAATCCTTTGTAGCTGTGCCTGTGTACCTCATAAAATCGCTTTTCCTGGCTTTCTACATAGTGCTCTATCATTGCCCTCTATTGCAGGATGCAGCAAGAGTTTCCCTAACAAACAGATCCGAGCTTCCTACAGAGACAGGCCTGGGTCATGAGCCCTACTCCTACACACATCCTCTCAGTAATGATGTGCACGCACACCCTGTGACCTCACAGCAGATGCTGCTTTCAACTGCAATTTCCTGGTAGATGTAGAGATGGAAAATGGAATTGCAGTTCTTCTAGGTGACAGAGGAGGGGCTTGCGTTCTCTCACCAAGCTCTCCCCTTGTCTGGGAGTGATCTTTGGACACTCTGTGGAGCACAAGGCCACCTCATTCTTGCAGCTGATGGAGCACACACCTGTGGATGTGTGGGACAGAACCCTCCATGAAATCCCAGAAGTCAGTAGGGTGTCAGAAGTAAAACATGTGTTGGCATTGTCCTCCATAGAAGAATGACGGGCAGTTGAAGGCTCTAGGGAGAGGGGCAGACTGCTATAGACATCGGGCTGGCTCAGAGACCTGATTCAGACATTTGAGTTTGGATTTTAAAGGACTTGTGGAGTGGGGAGCATTCTTCAAATGCCCACATGCAAATAAGTGTGGTGACAGTCTGACATAGAGCTGAGCAGTGTCTTCCCTTGTGTAAATTAAGGGGACATGATGTCCTGTTACTGGTCATGGAAGTTGCACCCATGTGACAGGACCCAACTGAGTGATTCTTTTCAGGAAGTGAAGACTGCAGCTATTCAGCTGTGCTCAGGGGGAGGGCATCATCAGTCAGTGCTCTAGGTGACAGGCAAGCAAACCCACAAATAGGGTGTCAGCTAATACCTTGGTATTCACCAGAGAGTAACTCTTGGCAACTGTGTGAGATATGACTGTATATAAGCAATAGCTTCTCACTGGGTAAACAGGACTGTAATGCCGCCCACACCCTCTTCATGTTTGTGAGTGTATAGCATTTGTGTGTATGTGTGTGTGTGTGTATGAGTGTGTGACTATGTGTGTTTGAGTGCGAGTGTGTGTATGGGTGTGTGTGTGTGTGTGTGTGTGTGTGTGTGTGTTTGACCTCCAGTGTCTCCCTCAGTCACCTCCCCCGTTATTGTGTGAGAGAGGGTCACTCATTGATCCTTGAGCTTTCTGGTCTAGTGAGACAGCTGACCAGCAAGCCCCAGGGATCATTCTGACCCTGCTTTCCCAGTACAGGGCTCAAACATGCATTCCCCAAGGCTAGCTTTTATTTGGGTGTTAGAGACTGAATTCAGGTGCCCAATATTGTGTAGCAAGCACTTTACCAACTGAGCCATGTCTCAAGACCCTGTCTGGCATTTATTAAAGCAATATGGCAGAGGTGGGCAGGGTTCAATCTTCTGTCTCCTGTCTTCTCTTTGTCCTCCCTTCCCCTTCTCTCCTCTCTCCCTTCATTTCCACTTTCGCTTTTGCTTTTTGCTCTCTCTCCAGCCCCAAATCTCCTCCATGTTCCACTTAAGATTCTGCTCTGCTATTTCCCTGCTCCAGATACCCATGCTTGGCCTGGCAAAGGGAGGCTTCCTGAACCATGTCTCCTCTTTCCTTACATTTCCTTGGTCCACCAGGAAAGTCTCCTCACTCTGACCCAGCTTGCCCGGGTCCAGCAACTCTGAAAAGTCAAAGGCCAGTATTAAAGTAACCCTGTAGTCTCCTCTGCCCTTTCTACATATAAGCCAGTATATTCCAGTGTCCCTCTAGTTTCTTATCACTGTTGGTTTTGACTCATTCTATGATGCTTTAGAACACAGCAAGGGTTCTTTCCTGGAACCCTTTCAAAGCCTCTGGGATCCGGGTGTGGTAGCTCAGACCTGTAATTCCAGAACTTGGGAAGAGCACAAGGGAAGATCAGGGCTCCAAAACTGTCCCTAGCTTTACAGGGAATTCAGACCTAGCCTGGACTTCCTGTATCACTGTCTCAAAATGAAAATAGGTTTTGATGGAGGGATGGAACAGACAGTCAATCACATGAGATATTGAAGTGAAATGCAGGAATACTGGGGGTAAATGGGAACAGCTGAGAAAATGAGAGTCAGTAATGTGGGTGTTCTGGTGTACAAGGCCAGAAGAAAGTCAACCAAAGCAAAGCATGTATGAAAATACTGGAAGGAAGCCTGTCATTTTTAAGTCAATTAAACAAAAGACACACACACACAAAAGAAAAGCATCCTGGTTAGAGTCTGAACCTTCCTCTGTGGTCAGGATCAGGGACCCAGGACCCTTGGAAAGTCACACAGTACCTTGTTCCCAGCACCTAGATGTCCCCTGACACCTAGGTGAGAGCATGTTCCCCAGGGAAGTTTGCATGAGAAGGGTGGGCATGTGCAAGTGGCTCTAACTGCAGCTGTGTACCTGATACACACAGCCCAGATTCCCTCATCATGAGACCCTGGCCCCACTCCCAGCCTTGCCAGTAGCCTGGAATCCAGCATAGGAGATGGTATCCCCTCATGGAGAAATGTTCCTTTGCAGCAAGCCTCACTGCCAAGAGGCTATCAGAACCATACAAATTAGCACCCTGTGTCCCCAGGCAAGTTGTCCCAGGGAAAACTGAAACTCACTTCCAGACACTATGCAGCAAGGAGCTAGTTCACAAGGACCTCACAGGGGCCAGCAGGGAGCAGGTTCTTCTTCCCTTCCCCTGCTTCATCACCTCCTTCTGAATGACCATTATCTCCTTCCAGAATGCAGAGTCTCTGAGAAACTTCTCATCTAGCCCTCCATGTCACACAGGCTGTCTATAAAATCCAGGGATCCTTCTGTGCTCCCATGGTCACTCTTGGCCACGTGACATGTGAGGAAAGCTGTATTCTGCCACAGAGGGCTTTGTGGCTATTGGCAGGCCGCTTTCTCTCAGTGGAGAACGAGGTGCACGTCCGCAGAGTTCTCAATTGGAGTCTTGGTGGGAGCCAGTGCTCTAGGTGCTCTGGAACTCAGAAGCCCACTGGCTTCTTTCCCAGCATGCATTTAACTCCAGTCTCCTCATTCCCGAGCCTCAGATTCCAGGGAATGGCATAACTGATAATTGAGGAGGAGTCATGCAGTATTCAGGTGAGGTTCCTGACCCCGTCCCATGCCAGTGTCTTTCTGAAACTCATACCAGAGAGCCCGAGCAGCTACAGAGTTCCTCTGTCATCCTCTGGACTTCTCCATCGTGTCTTATGCATCCCTTTATTTTGATGCCCAGATAAGTGTCCAGGCCCCTTGTCCTTGTCCCGTCACCCATGCTTATGGGCTTTTAATCACCAAAGGCTGTCAATTAGTGTAATTAATGATTTCTCATATTCAGTCTTGGACCATTTCGTTTTCTGTCCCCTCCCACTTCAGTTCTCTCCTATTTTAACTTAGTGAGCAGAGCTCCTGGCTGCATCACCATAGCAACCAGCGATGAGGGCCAATTAAGCCATGACTGAGCCATTAGACACCTAAGCTGATTATAGAGTCCAAAATATTGGCTTAAAGGAGACAAACATGGCAGATCTTCCCTGCAGAGGTGTGAGCAGAACAACCAGTGAATGGACCTGGGCTCCAAGCAGCTGAGCTGTGGGCCTGTGTGCAATCTCCAGGGCCTGTGTCCTAGCCCTCCAGGACAGAGAAGTGCTGTTCTCTTGTTGGGATAGCCATTCTGAATGCCCCTCTTTCAATAGGCTCCAAGTAACGACAGGAATCTTCAGTGTTAAAGGACATTCAGTGGGACATCCAGGGGCAGTCACCCAGTTCACCCCGAGTCCTAATTTCTTTGCACCTCCCTTACCTTTTGCATTCCTCGGTCGGGTTTTCTACAAAGAAATGGGCCTTTTCCAACTTGCTGGTCCTAAACATGTCCCCTGTTGCTCCAGTCTGTGTTTGTGCCTTTTGAATCACATGTGTATCAATTAGTGCAATTAAGACATTCAAATTATAATTGGACCCCCTTTCCTACATGCCTAAGCCCCCCAAGTTTCCTGCTGCCTTTCATTTCATTTACCGGGTAGAGCTCTTGCAGAATTGCCATAGCAACAGGCCATTGGGCAGATTAAGCCATTATGGGTCTGGACACTGACACTCAGAACTGATTACCGGTCTGGAAACTTGAATGGCTGAACAAGAACCCTGGAATTCGGACAAGGTGGCTCTTAGCCGGAGAGAAGGGGCAGTTCCACAACAGCACAGGACTTTGTTCAAATCCTGACCCCCGACTTCATCTTCTCCCCTGCTTGCTTCAGCAGAGATGAAGAACGAGACAGCAGGAGTTGTAGGTGGGAAGCCTGCTATTAAGCATGAGCGCCTGAGTTTTGATGACATATCTCTACTCTTTGAATAGCCTCTGCTCAGTGTCAACATCTCACTTCTGAGCATGATCTCCCTTGACTATACCTCATTCTCATGGTGAAGAGGGAGGTACAGGAACCTTTTGGGGAACAGATTATCATGAATGTATGTCTGAGTTTGCCCACATTCCTAACCCTGTTGTTGAACCTGCTGTGCCCATTGGCATCTCAAGTCCTAGTAAGGCACCTGGCCTTTGTGTTTACAAGATTGCTAAGCAGGGAAGATTAGGCACTGCTCTTTTAGAAGACCCAAATATGGATCTCAGAGTTCTGACTTCCTGTTATAGCTTCTAGAGTCTAGAGGGAAAGAAATGCTGCATACAGTCACACACACACACACACACACACACACACAGAGAGAGAGAGAGAGACATACACACACACAGAGAACAGAGAGACAGACACACACACACACACACAGAGAAAGATACACACAGAGAGAGAACAGAGAGAGACAGACAGACACACACACACAGAGAGAGAGAGAGAGAGAGAGAGAGAGAGAGAGAGAGAGAGAATCCATTACACCATGCAGTATACCAAAGCTTTAATAACAAGTACAATAAAAAATGTGATTTCACTTAATTTAGGGTGTCTTATGTTTTCATGTGGTGTTCTGTGATGATTTTGTGTAAGTGGAAGATATAGCACTCAATTCCAAGTACTGAATAAAAAGTAATTGTGTATCTTTTATGTCCTAGATTCTAGGACAATGTAGGTTATGTGTGTGTTGATAAGAGAGTAAAGCACTCAGAAGATTCTTGCTTAATATTGGCTCTTGGAAGGCATGTCCAAGAATGAGCCTAATCATTTTCAGAGGAGCCTAACTTAGTTTATTCAAGCAGAGAATCTTTCTTAGTCCCTGTTGTTATTGTACTATATAAGTCATTTGTTTATTCTGTAGTCCTGTTTCACTAAGGACACTCTAGCCATCTCTTGATATGTTATAGTATCAAGAGTATTAAAGAGTATTAACTGGAATCTGCAGGTAAAGCTGTATGGTAAAGCTCTTGCCAGGTATGTGTGAAGCATTGGTTCATTACCCAGTACCACAAAGATAATTAGATGAAAGGTAGTAGGAGAAGTAATGTATTCAGTGAGTAGAACATCTAAAATTAACTTCAAAAAAGATTAATAATGGAAACCTGGGTTTTATTCCAGAGCTCATCCAGAGAGCTGTTTAGACTTATGCTGTAAATATCTTTAAGTGGCACAGTAAGACAGTAAATACCAATAGACTGATCTCTCATATTGTAGGTTGAATGTGTCCAGTGCTAAGTTTCTGTGTTATATGTTCTTCCAACATTATGTGATAGCATCTAATTGCAGTATTTCTCTGAAGTTTATATTAAGCTGTTCAATTTTAGCTTGCAGGGCTGTGATAAAGAGATTGGCTATTGTCAAGTCAGGAGACTGGTGAAAATGAAAATATTAGTTTGTATAATTGCAATCAGAAATTGGAAGAAAGCAGAAATGAGAAATAATGGAAAGTACTATACTTTTCTACTGACACATAAAGATTTCACTATAATTACCCTGCTCTTTTGATCAAAAATGACCAAAGCATTAAACAAGAAATAAAATTGTATACAGAAAGTAAATTTGATCATATTAGATTTTACCTAAGGCAATACACACACACACACACACACACACACACACACACACACAGTGGGGGGGGACGGCAATTGGCCCTAGAGGCCTTTTCAGTTTGCTTTCCTGGAATTTTTTTTTAGTAATATCAGCGTAGACTTTTAAAAGCCTCTCAAGGTTAGAGCTCCAAGCCAAGCATTCACTAATGGGCTTCATTAGTAAAAGCTTTGGTTTGAGTGACACACACTCTCTTTCTTCCTAAGATCTCTATGATGTTGAGTATTTTTTGGTTCTGCCAGTTAATTTTATCTTACTTTTCTGTACAACTGTGCTCCCTGCAAATCAGGGCTATTTTCCTAAGAGGGTTTGCTAAACATTGAATCCAGAAAGTCATCTTTAATTCTTTAAATCTGACATTCCAATAAAAACATTGGTTTTATAACATTTTCAATTATATCTTGTTATAAGGAGGATAGTCTTATTGAACTTTCTCAAAAATTAATATTGCAATGCAAATAAGAATATTCAGTATGAGTTTCTGAAATTTGGAAGAGCCAGGTGCAGAGAAAAGATAAATATTTCATTGATATTTATAAAAGTATAAGCTACTAAGCTGGTGTAAGTATAGATACTTAAGAGAAAATGAAAAAATTTTCTTTATATCCAGAAAAGGACACACTCTAGGGCCAGCAACGTTTCAAGCAAAGCTATTAGCATCATTTATCAGTTCAGTCAGTCATATGCAATTAATTCTTTTGTTTGCTTGACCTAAACCTAGTAGCTTTATGAACTTGTCTATTTATCCACCAAAGTCTTAAAAATCCATATTAGGTCCAGTGGTATGATCTCATAAGTATGCAAGCAATGTACTCATGAAAATGTCTGGTTGATAATTTAGATTATCATATTTTAGATTAAAACAAAAGTGAAATAAAAGCTGTTTTTAGATAACATGCTTAAAAGACAGGTTTTGTCACATATGCCTGTAACCCCTGTACTTTGGCCTCAGATTCAGAAGGAACAATGGAAATCCAAGGCCAGCATGGAATGTATAGGGAGTTCCAGCCCAGCTTAGTGGTTACATAGCAAGAACCTATCTCAAAAAGACTAAATAAATAAAGCCTAAAGATAAGAGCTATGTCAGATGAAATCCAGACATGGAGGCACATGCCTGTAATTTTAGCACTAGGCAGGAGGATTGAAAGTTCCTGACTAGCTTGTGCTGGTATGTCATGAACCTGTTTTGAAGAAACAGAAATATTTGATAAAAAATTAGACAATGAAATTGTTTCTTTCTGTGCCTTACACAGTGCTTAAAGTAGTAGCTGAGATTAAAACTGACAGAATTATACTAGATGTACTATACACAAGCGTATTGACAAATGTCTATAAACATTTTATTGTATAAATATGGAGCTATCATTTTTTTAAAATCTTCAGATTCTTGGGACACTGTTCTCTTGTAACAAACTACTTTACAGTTTCTAAAAGTTATTGACCAAAGCTGGAAGAACTTGAGTCTTCTCAAGAGAGCATATGGACAAATAGGATAAACAAAAATAAAATGTTAAAAATATGATGCCTGACCCTCCAGAATGCACCAGAGACCTGGGAGGTGAGAGACTCTTAGGACTCAAAAGGAGGGACATTAGATGAAATGCCCAACAGTGGGGAGAGGGTAGAGTCCACCTCCAGCAGGAAGACAGGACATAAAGTGAGGAATGGGGTTGCCATCCCACAGTCACACCTCTGACCCATAATTGTTCTTGTCTGAAAGAACTGCAGGGACAGAAATGAAGAGGAGCTTGAGTAAAAGAAGGTCCAGTGATATGTCCAAAGTGGGATCCAGGTCAAGGGGAGGTCCCAAAGCCTGACACTATTACTGAGGCTATGGAGCACTCACAAAAAGGGACCTATCATGACTGCCCTCTGAAAGACCCAACAAGTGGCTGAGAGAGTCAGATGCAGATATTTGCACCCAAACAATGGACAGAAGCAGCTGACTCCTGTTGTTGAATTAGGGAAGGCTGAAAGAAGCTGAGGAGGAAGGGATCCTGTAGGAGGACCAGCAGTCTCAATTAATCTGGACCCCTCAGATCTCTCAAACACTGAACCGCCAAACAAGCAGCATATACCAGCTGATATGAGGCCCCCAACACACATACAGTAGAGGACTGCTGGGTCTGGGTTCAGTGAGAGATGATGTACCTAACTCTCAAGAGACTGGAGGTCCCAGGGAGTGTAGAGGTCAGGTAGGGACATCCACATGGAGACAGGGGGTGGGGAGGAGGTGTGGGATGTGGAACAACTGGACAGTCAGAGGGTGATAGGGAATAAAATATGTAGTGTAAAAAATTAAACCAATTAAAATAAAAACAAAACAAAACAAAAAAGGATGATGTCTGATAAGGGAGCAGCCAGATAAGAAAGTAGAAAAGAAACTGTAATTTAAAGTATGTTCTAATTATAATGTGGGTTCTTCTACTTTAAATCCTTTTTTTTTTCTAGTTTGACTATTTATTTTTTTAGTCTCATTAATTTATTTATTCACTTTGCATCTCAAACCCAGCCCCTCCCTCTTCTCTCCCCCAGTCCCACCCTCCCACTCTTGTTTTTTGTTTTTGTTTTGTTTTGGTTATTTTATTTATTTACATTTCACTCTAGAGCTGGTGAGACCTGGAAGAATGGAGCTGATAAATGAGGTGGGCTAAAGTCTCATGCAATAGCCATCTTTATTCAGACCATCATCCAATTTACACTCGTAGAGTCACCTGAATTAGGTGTTCGATCACATGAACAAGTCACATAAGGCAAATGCATATTTTTCCATAGAGGCACATGAATAACAACAACTGAAACTCACTCCTATCTGCTACACCTGGGAGGAGGCATGAAAGCATAATCGAAAAAATTCTGTGTTTTTAGAGAAATTGATGTCTTTCTTTCTTCCTTTCTCCTTTCTTTCTTTCTTTCTTTCTTTCTTTCTTTCTTTCTTTCTTTCTTTCTTTCTTTCTTTCTCTCACAAGCACTCAGAAATCTCCTCACAAGATTTCATTCTTGGACCATGTTCCAACACAAAAATACAATAAGAAGATGTGCTTTTTGAGTCCATTATTTTATTTTTATTTTTTTAAAGATTTATTATGTATACAGCCTTCTACCTGCAGATATGACTGCAGGCCAGAAGAGGGCACCAGATCTCATTATAGATGATTGTGAGCCACCATGTGGTTGCTGGGAATTGAACTCAGGACCTCTGGAAGAGCAGCCACTGCTCTTAACCTATAAGCCATCTCTCCAGCCCCTTTTGAGTCCATTCTTGAGATATTTTGTTGTCTATGTATCTGTCAGGTTTATGTATTTGTACACTGTCATGAAGGGAATCATCCGGATTTGGGTCACATACCAATGAACAAATAGAAGAACTTCGAGTTTGGGGTGTCAGGGAATTATTGTTTCTCTCACACTGGTTCTGCTAGGTACAGGTACTTTCACACTAAAATTAGGAGGCTGGAGCCGAAGGGTGGGGAACAGAGGCAGATCTTAGGATGGAGAGCCAGGAAGAATAGGCTAGTTTTCTTTTCTTTTTTTTTTTTTTTTTTGATTTGATGATGCTTTTGATGCAACTGAGCATATATAATATATAAATTATTTTAATACTTGTATTTTCACAAGGTAAAAGAAATTATGTTATGGTCACTTTCAGATCAAGAAGTATCATTTAAAGTTTAATTTTAGGAAAACAAAATTGTCAAATGAAAACAAAACAAAATTTAAAAAGTCTTATCTCATTTAAAAGTAAAAAAAAATCTAGGTTCCTATTATCTTGATAAAACACAAAAGTTTAGTTTTCTAGGCAGGTGTTTTTAGTAAAGAAAAACCTTTTATAGTTATTTTAACGAGCAGAAAAACAATCCAAGAAAACCAAATTAAAGTTGACTTTTATATCAGCACTTTATTGGATTTGAACTTTACTGTAAACTTTTCATAACTTTCTTTTTTATGAGTATTTTTATTAGATATTTTCTTCATATACATTTCAAATGCTATCCCGAAAGTTCCCTATACCCTCCCCCCCCCCCGTCCTGCTCCCCTAGCCACCCACTCCTGATTCTTGGCCCTGGCATTCCTCTGTACAGGGGCATAAAAAGTTTGCAATACCAAGGGGCCTCTCTTCTCAGTGATGGCTGACTAGGCAATCTTCTGCTATATATGCTGCTAGAGACACGAGCTCTGGGGGGTACTGGTTAGTTCATATTGTTGTTCCACCTATAGGGTTGCAGACCCCTTCAGCTCCTTGGGTAATTTCTCTAGCTTCTCCCTTGGGGGCCCTGTGTTCAATCCAATAGATGACTGTGAGCATCCACTTCTGTATTTGCAAGGCGCTGGCATAGCCTCATATGAGACAGCTATACCAGGGTCCCTTCAGAAAATCTTTCTGGCATACGCAATAGTGTCTGGGTTTGGTGGCTGATTATGGGATGGATCCCCAGGTGGGGTAGTCTCTACATAGTCCATCCTTTCATCTTAGCTCCAAACTTTGCCTCTGTAACTCCTTTAATAGGTATTTTGTTCCCTATTCTAAGGAGGGTTGAATTATCCACCCATTGGTCTTCCCTTTTCTTGATTTTCTTTTGTTTTGCAAATTGTATCTTGGGTGTTCTATGTTTCTGGGCTAATATCCACTTATCAGTGAGTGCATATCTAATGACTTCTTTTGTGATTGGGTTATCTCACTAAGGATGATATCCTCCAGATACATCCATTTGTCCAAGAATTTCATAAATCTATTGTTTTTAATAGCTGAGTAGTACTCCATTGTGTAAATGTACCACATTTTCTGTATCCATTCTTCTGTTGAGGGAAATCTGGGTTCTTTCCAGCTTCTGGCTATTATAAATAAGGCTGTTATGAACATAGTAGAGCATGTGTTCTTATTACCAGTTGGAACATCTTCTGGGTATATGCCCAGGAGAGGTATTGCTGGATCTTCTGATAGTAGTATGTCCAATTTTCTGAGGAACATCAAGACTGACTTCCAGAGTGGTTGTACAAGCTTGCAATCCCACCAACAATGGAGGAGTGTTCCTCTTTCTCCACATCCTCGCCAGCATCTGCTGTCATCTGAATTTTCGATCTTAGCCATTCTGACTGGTGTGAGGTGGACTCTTAGGGTTGCTTTGATTTGCATTTCCCTGATAATTAAGGATGCTGAATATTTTTTTCAGGTGCTTCTCAGCCATTCGGTATTCCTCAGGTGAGAATTCTTTGTTCAGCTCTGAGCCCCATTTTTTAATGGGGTTATTTGATTTTCTGGAGTCCACTTTCTTGAGTTCTTTATATATATTGGATATTAGTCCCCTTTCTGATTTAGGATTGGTAAAGATCCTTTCCCAATCTGTTGGTGGTCTTTTTGTCTTATTGACAGTGTCTTTTGCCTTACAGAAGCTTTGTAGTTTTATGAAGTCCCATTCGTTGATTCACGATCTTACAGCACAAGCCAATGCTGTTCTATTCAGGAATTTTTCCCCTGTGCCCATATCCTTGAGTCTTTTCCCCACTTTCTCCTCTATAAGTTTCAGTGTCTCTGGTTTTATGTGGAGGTCTTTGATCCACTTAGACTTGAGCTTTGTACAAAGAGCTAAGAATGCATCAATTTGTATTTTCCTACATGATAGCCACCAGTTGTGCCAGCACCATTTGTTGGAAATGCTGTCTTAGATCTATTTAGTTTCACCTAATTTTCCTCTCTTATTATATCTTTAAAAATTATACAATTTCCTTAAGAAAACACATTTTCATTCCTTTCGTACATTTCCTTACCAAATATATCATATTTTTCTTAAAAACCTTGTATATAGAGGTTTTGTTCTTTTATCTTTATTCCTCCTAATAGTTCACTTTAATATATTGATTAGAATTCTTAACTCTAAGTGATTTTAATTTCTAGGAAAAAAATGAAAATGTAAGCAATTGTGAAATGTCATTTGTCAGCATTCTATAAGATATTAGGACGGGGCTCAAGTCCCTTCCAGCCGGCCCACTGCAGCACCGTGGTCCCTGGCCCGGGGGAATCTGCAGACACCCGCAAGGACCCACACAGGATCCGCCACGGGATCCTAAGTCCTCTGGTGGGTGGAACACAACTTCTGCCAGGAGGCAGGTTCAAACACCAGATATCTGGGCACCATCCCTGCAAGAGTGGAGCTTGCATGCAGAGAGTACTCTGACCACTGAAACTAAGGATAGAGCTAGTCTCCCAGGTCTGCTGATAGAGGCTAACATAATACCTGAGGAACAAGCTCTAACCAGAGACAACTAGCTCCAGAGAATACAAGATGGCAAAAGGCAAACGTAAGAATCCTACTAACAGAAATCAAGACCGCTCACCATCATCAGAACGCAGCACTCCCATACCACCTAGTCCTGGGCACCCCAACACAACTGAAAAGCTAGACCCGGATTTAAAAGCATATCTCATGATAATGGTAGAGGACATCAAGAAGGACTTTAATAACTCACTTAAAGAAATACAGGAGAACACTGTTAAAGAGTTACAAGTCCTTAAAAAAAAACAGGAAAACACAACCAAACAGGTAGAAGTCCTTATAGAAAAACAGGAAAACACATCCAAACAGGTGATGGAAATGAACAAAACCATACTAGACCTAAAAAGGGAAGTAGACACAATAAAGAAAACCCAAAGTGAGGCAATGCTGGAGATAGAACCCCTAGGAAAGAAATCTGGAACCATAGACGCGAGCATCAGCAACAGAATACAAGAGATGGAAGAGAGAATCTCAGGTGTAGAAGATTCCATAGAGAACATCTGCACAACAATCAAAGAAAATACAAAACGCAAAAAGATCCTAACTCAAAACATCCAGGAAATCCAGGACATAATGATAAGACCAAACCTACAGATAATAGGAGTTGATGAGAATCAAGATTTTAAACTTAAAGGGCCGGCAAATGTCTTCAACAAAATTATAGAAGAAAACTTTACAAACCTAAAGAATGACATGCCCATGAACATACAAGAAGCCTACAGAACTCCAAATATACTGGAACAGAAAAGGAATTCCTCCCGACACATAATAATCAGAACAACAAATGCATTAAATAAAGATAGAATATTAAAAGCAGTAAGGGAGAAAGGTCAAGTAACATATAAAGGAAGGCCTATCAGAATTACACCAGACTTTTCACCAGAGACTATGAAAGCCAGAAGAGCCTGGACAGATGTTATACAGACACTAAGAGAACACAAATGCCAGCCCAGGCTACTATACCCGGCCAAACTCTCAATTACCATAGATGGAGAAACCAAAGTATTCCACGAAAAAACCAAATTCACACATATTCTTCCCACGAATCCAGCCCTTCAAAGGATAATAACAGAAAAGAAGCAATATAGGGACGGAACTCACGCCCTAGTACAAGCAAGAAAGTAATCCCTCAACAAACCAAAACGAAGACAGCCACAAGAACAGAATGCCAAGTGCAACAACAAAAATAAAAGGAAGCAACAATTACTTTTCCTTAATATCTCTTAATATCAATGGACTCAATTCCCCAATAAAAAGACATAGACTAACAGACTGGCTATACAAACAAGACCCAACATTCTGCTGCTTACAGGAAACCCATCTCACGGAAAAAGACAGACACTACCTCAGAGTGAAAGGCTGGAAAACAATTTTCCAAGCAAATGGTCTGAAGAAACAAGCTGGAGTCAATTTTATTCTAATATCGGATAAAATCGACTTCCAACCCAAAGTTATCAAAAAAGACAAGGAGGGACACTCATACTCATCAAAGGTAATATCCTCCAAGAGGAACTCTAACTTCTGAATATCTATGCTCCAAATGCAAGGGCAGCCACATTCATTAAAGACACTTTAGTAAAGATCAAAGAACACATTGCACCTCACACAATAATAGTGGGAGACTTCAACACACCACTTTCATCAATGGACAGATCGTGGAAACAGAAACTAAACAGGGACACAGTGAAACTAACAGAAGTTATGAAACAAATGGACCTGACAGATATCTACAGAACATTTTATCCTAAAACAAAAGGATATACCTTCTTCTCAGCACCTTAAGGGACCTTCTCCAAAATTGACCATATAATTGGTCACAAAACAGGCCTCAACAGATACAAAAATATTGAAATTGTCACATGTATCCTATCAGACCACCATGGCCTAAGGCTGATCTTCAATAACAACATAAATAATGGAAAGCCAACATTCACGTGGAAACTGAACAACACTCTTCTCAATGATACCTTGGTCAAGGAAGGAATAAAGAAAGAAATTAAAGACTTTTTTAGAGTTTAATGAAAATGAAGCCACAACATACCCAAACCTATGGGACACCATGAAAGCATTTCTAAGAGGGAAACTCATAGCTTGAGTGCCTCCAAGAAGAAACGGGAGAGAGCACATAATAGCAGCTTGAAAACACATCTAAAAGCTCTAGAAAAAAAGTAAGCAAATTCACCCAAGAGGAGTAGACGGCAGGAAATAATGAAACTCATGGGTGAAATCAACCAAGTAGAAACAAGAACTATTCAAAGAATTAACCAAACGAGGAGTTGGTTCTTTGAGAAAATCAACAAGAACGATAAACCCTTAGCTAGACTCACTAGAGGGCACAGGGACAAAATCCTAATTAACAAAATCAGAAATGAAAAGGGAGACATAACAACAGATCCTGAAGAAATCCAAAACACCATCTGATCCTTCTACAAAAGGCTATACTCAACAAAACAGGAAAACCTGGATGAAATGGACAAATTTCTAGACAGATACCAGGTACCAAAGTTAAATCAGGATCAAGTTAATGATCTAAACAGTCCCAATTCCCCTAAAGAAATAGAAGCAGTCATTAATAGTCTCCCAGCCAAACAAAGCCCAAGACCAGATGGGTTTAGTGCAGAGTTCTACCAGACCTTCAAAGAAGATCTAATCCCAGTTCTGCACAAACTATTCCACAAAATAGAAGTAGAGGGAAGTCTACCCAACTCATTCTATGAAGCCACTATTACTCTGATACCTAAACCACAGAAAGATCCAACAAAGATAGAGAACTTCAGACCAATTTCCCTTATGAATATCGATGCAAAAATCCTCAATAAAATTCTCTCGAACCGAATCCAAGAACACATTAAAGCAATCATCCATACTGACCAAGTAGGTTTTATTC
Source organism: Mus musculus (assembly GCF_000001635.26). Classification (NCBI taxonomy): domain Eukaryota; kingdom Metazoa; phylum Chordata; class Mammalia; order Rodentia; family Muridae; genus Mus; species Mus musculus. The sequence continues at coordinate 104,828,911 of NC_000086.7, forward strand.
AAGGGATGCAGGGATGGTTCAATATACGAAAATCCATCAATGTAATCCATTATATAAACAAACTCAAAGACAAAATCCACATGATCATCTCGTTAGATGCAGACAAAGCATTTGACAAGATCCAAAACCCATTCATGATAAAAGTCTTGGAAATATCAGGAATTCAAGGCCCATACCTAAACATGATAAAAGCAATCTACAGCAAACCAGTAGCCAACATCAAAGTAAATGGAGAGAAGCTGGAAGCAATCCCACTAAAATCAGGGACTAGACAAGGCTGCCCACTTTCTCCCTACCTCTTCAACACAGTACTTGAAGTCCTAGCCAGAGCAATTAGACAACAAAAGGAGATCAAGGGGATACAAATTGGAAAGGAAGAAGTCAAAATATCACTTTTTGCAGATGATATGATAGTATATATAAGTGACCCTAAAAATTCCACCAGAGAACTCCTAAACCTGATAAACAGCTTCGGTGAAGTAGCTGGATATAAAATAAACTCAAAAAAGACAATGGCCTTTCTCTACACAAAGAATAAACAGGCTGAGAAAGAAATTAGGGAAACAATACCCTTCTCAATTGTCACAAATAATATAAAATATCTTGGCGTGACTCTAACTAAGGAAGTCAAAGATCTGTATGATAAAAACTTCAAGTCCCTGAAGAAAGAAATTAAAGAAGATCTCAGAAGATGGAAAGATCTCCCATGCTCATGGATTGGCAGGATCAACATTGTAAAAATGGCTATCTTGCCAAAAGCAATCTACAGATTCAATGCAATCCCCATCAAAATTCCAACTCAATTGTTCAAGGAATTAGAAAGAGCAATCTGCAAATTCATCTGGAATAACAAAAAACCTAGGATAGCAAAAGCTCTTCTCAAAGATAAAAGTACCTCTGGTGGAATCACCATGCCTGACCTAAAGCTTTACTACAGAGCAATTGTGATAAAAACTGCATGGTACTGGTATAGTGACAGACAAGTAGACCAATGGAATAGAATTGAAGACCAAGAAATGAACCCACACACCTATGGTCACTTGATCTTTGACAAGGGAGCTAAAACCATCCAGTGGAAGAAAGACAGCATTTTCAACAAATGGTGCTGGCACAACTGGTTGTTATCATGTAGAAGAATGTGAATCGACCCATTTCTCTCCCTTTGTACTAAGATCAAATCTAAGTGGATCAAGGAACTTCACATAAAACCAGAGACACTGAAACTTATGGAGGAGAAAGTGGGGAAAAGTCTCGAAGATATGGGCACAGGGGAAAAATTCCTGAATATAACAGCAATGGCTTGTGCTGTAAGATTGAGGATTGACAAATGGGACCTCATGAAACTGCAAAGCTTCTGCAAGGCAAAAGACACCGTCAATAAGACAAAAAGACCACCAACAGATTGGGAAAGGATCTTTACCTATCTTAAATCAGATAGGGGACTAATATCCAATATATATAAAGAACTCAAGAGGGTGGACTCCAGAAAATCAAATAACCCCCTTAAAAGATGGGGCTCAGAGCTGAACAAAGAATTCTCACCCGAGGAATACCGAAAGGCTGAGAAACACCTGAAAAACTGTTCAACATCCTTAATCATCAGAGAAATGCAAATCAAAACAACCCTGAGTTTCCATCTCACACCAGTCAGAATGGCTAAGATCAAAAATTCAGGTGACAGCAGATGCTGGCGAGGATGTGGAGAAAGAGGAACACTCCTCCATTGTTGGTGGGATTGCAAGCTTGTACAACCACTCTGGAAATCAGTCTGGTGGTTCCTCAGAAAATTGGACATAGTAGTACTGGAGTATCCCGCAATACCTCTCATGGGCATATATCCAGACGATGTCCCAACCGGTAAGAAGGACACATGCTCCACTATTTCATAACAGCCTTATTTATAATAGCCAGAAGCTGGAAAGAACCCAGATGCCCCTCAACAGAGGAATGGATACAAAAAATGTGGTACATTTACACAATGGAGTACTACTCAGCTATTAAAAAGAATGAATTTATGAAATTCCTAGGTAAATGGATGGACCTGGAGGGCATCATCCTGAGTGAGGTAACCCAATCACAAAAGAACTGAAATGAAATGTACTCACTGATAAGTGGATATTAGCCCGAAACTTAGTGTAGCGAGATATAAGGTACAAGATGCAAAACACATGAAACTGAAGAAGAACGAAGACTAAAGTGTGGACACTTTGCTCCTTCTTAGAATTGGAAACAATCACCCATGGAAGGAGTTACAGAGACAAAGTTTGGAGCTGAGACAAAAGGATGGACCATCTAGAGACTGCCATATCCAGGGATCCATCTCATAATTAGCCTCCAAACGATGACACCATGGCATGCACTAGCAAGCCTTTGTTGCAAGGACTGTGATATAGCTGTCCCTTGTGAGACTAGGCCGGGGCCTAGCAAACACAGAAGTGGATGCTTACAGTCAACTATTGGATGGATCACAGGGCCCCCAATGGAGGAGCTAGAGAAAGTATCCAAGGAGCTAAAGAGATCTGCAACCCTATAGGTGGAACAACATTATGATCTAACCAGTACCCTAGAGCTCTTGATTCTAGCTGCATATGCATCAAAAGATGGCCTAGTTGGCCATCAATGGAAAGAGAGGCCCATTGGTCAGGCAAACTTTATATGCCCCAGTACAGGGGAACGCCAGGGCCAAAAAATGGGAATGGGTGGGTAGAGGAGTGGGGGGGGGGATGGTGTGGGGGACTTTTGGGATAGCATTGGAAATGTAATTGAGGAAAATACGTAATAAAAAAAAGATATTAGTAAATTTGTATCACTTCTTGGCCTTTTGGCTATGATCCAGTGAAGATATTAGTAAATTTGTGAAAAAATCATTTCACAACTTCTAAAAATACTCTTTTCGTTACGTTAAGATTTTTAGTGTGGAAAAATAACATGTTACTAGCATGCACAGGTATTTTTTTATCAATGTATCATATTCAAATAAAGTTTCTAAGCATAAATTTATATTTAGTAATAATTACTTTAATTATCTTACTTTGACATTATCAATGATTATTTTAAACATACAAAATAGATCAGTGAAAGAAAGTGCTTCTGAGAAAAGATGAAATTGATAAACTATTAGTCTAGAAAAAATAAGCCCAATGTAAGTAAATGTAATAAAGAAAAAAATAGTTATACAGAAATACAAAAGATCACTAATTATTACTATGACTGTATTCCAAAAAATTATAAAACTTAGAATAAATAAAGCTCTGGACACATATCACCTACTGAAGCTAAACAACAAAGCCATTGACTCTAAACAAACCAATAGGTAATGTGGTGCTGAGAATCAGAAACAGAGTGTCCGTTAACTAAAAGAAAAAAAAAAAGTCCAGATTGAGTAGAGTCTCTGTTGAGTTCAATCAAAAATGTAGGTCATGGTACAAGTGATATAATGGGGAAAATGGAAAAAGGGGGTTTAATTAGGAAAGGGAAGATATAAATACAGGAAGAAGAAAGAATTGGTAAAATAACAGTAAGGATGTTTGGGAAAAGGTCACAAGGAATCATACTTTTAACTATATACCTAAAAAACTACAATAATACACACAATTTTACGTATAAATATGCATATATAGTTTAAATGAAGTTTTTCCATCTAGGACAATACTTCCTCCAAGAGCTAAAGTCCATCTAACAAAAACAAAACAATAACAAACAAACAAACAAAAAACCCTACCAGGCACAGGAAGTTTTTTTTTTTTTTTTGAGTTGTTGGTTAACATTGTCCAAGAGACTCCCAAAACATTACAGGCTATTGCTATTGCTGATTGGTTGCCTTCCAGAGGTAGAAGGTTAGTCCCTATCTCTGTAAATATCATGCACTTCAGGCATAGAGCCCAGAGACAGCTGAGCTGGAACTGACATGAAAGCTTGGTCCCTACAGAATAACTTTCATGCTATCAGAAGGCATCACGCAGGCTTCCAAAGAAAGGAAGCAACCAAAAGTCCTACGCAGCTATGATGCCTTATGAACTGTAGCCTCCCCTAGCCTTGAAGCAGGCTGATTCAGATTTTGCTGCCACTGAATATGAGATCACCTGGGTGTAGCCTTCCGATTTAGATGGCTATATTTTTATGTCAACTACAGCTGCTCTTCTCCGAGACTCTGCTACCTGCTGAGAGACCCTTGAGACATTCCTGAGACACATCCTATCCTGCATGTCACCTACAGGCTTGGCTCCAGGTACCAAGAATGGACTGGCGAGTGTGTGTGGGGGGGGAGGATATGGGCCTTCCCCCTTATAAGCACAGTCTCTTTGTAAACTCGAGGGCCTTGATCAGAGAAAATTTGTCTTGGCCTCATGCTTCTCTCGCAGTCTAAGTCTCTTTCAGCCTGCCTTCCAGGAGTACCCGGTTCATGGAGGCCTGGCCGGCTTACAACAACAATGAACCACAACAATGACCAGCATGACACAATAACCCTGAGGATATAGTAATGGCATGCATACCTTGGTGGTAACCAACAGCTCTCTATTTGATCTTAAGACCCACTCAACAAAAGAGAAAACATGCCTTGGTACTGGAAATCTAGCCAACTACTGAGGGCTAGTAAAATCATGGATCTTGGAGGAGAACATACAACCACCATTTCACTAAACAATATAATCTTAAACTACATTCTCAATATTTGTCCTTACCCACACAGGTGAGTGTAGTCCCCACCCTTCATCAAGTGTTCCTCACTTTGCAATAGAGACTTTTATAGAAAACCACAGTCAATCAAAATGCATAATTGTGGAGCTCAGTCCCAATGGGATTCATGTATAATACAACTTCTGCACTTAAGGTTCAGGGAACACTGTAGAAGAGGGGGCATGACTGAAAAAAAATTAAAATTCAAGGTCCATGACTCATGCGGCTTGCTAGTTAGGAAGGCTTTTTGGGACTAGAGCAAAGAACAAAGGCTGTAAAGTCATCCCAGGAACTGGCTAGCCATAAAGATAGGGAAGACATACAAGAATGTCCGGACTGGCCTGGTGCCTCCCTATCTCCTGCCCTTCTGACCTGGGTTAAATGTTAATCAGATGCTCTGCTGTTACCTCGATCTGCATGTACAGTCTGCTGATGTTTAAATGAACCAATCGTGTGAAACCGTGCCAATTCCTCCCCCAGCCCCAGACCCTTTTCTATAAAAACCCCTAGCTTTTGAGCCTCATGTCTCTTGACATGACATGACAACTTCATGACAACCTCTGTCTCCTGTGTGAGATATGTGTCGGCCAGGAGCTCCTTCATTAAACTACCTCGTGTGTTTGCATCAAGACAGTCTCTCAGGATTCCTTGGGTGCACGCCAACTCGGGACACGAGCGGGAATTTCCCCACTAGGTTCTTTCAGGACAAGAGCTAGTTGACAGGAATCTGACATAGCTGTCTCCTGCAAGGCTCTGCCAGTGCCTGACAAATACAGAAGAGAATGCTCACAGCCATCCATTGGATGGAGCACAGGGTCCCCAATGAAGGAGCTAGAGAAAGTACCCAAGGAGCTGAAGGGGTTTGCAGCCCCATAGGAGGAGCAACAATATGAACTAACCAGTAACCCCAGAACTCCCTGGGACTAAACCACCAACCATAAAGTATACATGGTGGGACTCATGGCTCTAGCTGCATATATAGCAGAGGATGGCCTTGTAAGGTATCAATGGTAGGAGAGGCCCTTGGTCTTGTGAAGGCTGTATGCTCCAGTGTGGGGGAATGCCAGGGCCAGGAAGAGGGAGGGAGTGGGTTTGTGAGCAGGGGGAGGGGATAGGGGGATTTTGGAGGAGAAACTAGGAAAGGGGATAACATTTGAAATGTAAATAAAGAAAGTACCAAATTTAAAAAAAAAGCAAAGTAGCCCTTAAAACATACACACACACACAACATACACACGGGGCAGAAAGATTATAAGAGACAGAGGATAAGATGAGATTGCTGGGAAACTATGTCTCCTAGTAATGTTAGAAGTTGTACCCATAGAGTCTCACCAACATTACTGTCTGACATTAGCTTAACAAGGACAACAACACCTTCCATGGGTGTTTTGTTCCCAATTCTAAGAAGGGGCAAAGTGACCACACTTTGGTCTTCGTTCATCTTGAGTTTCAAGTGTTTTGCAACTTGTATCTTGGGTATTCTAAGTTTCTGGGCTAATATCCACTTATCAGTGAGTACATATCATGTGAGTTCTTTTGTGATTGGGTTACCTCACTCAGGATGATGCCCTCCAGGTCCAACAACAATAGTTATGCTAAAGTGAATGGGGAAAAAAATCCCCAAATGCTTCAGCCCTACACAAAGAATTACAGGCAGCTAATGAGTGTTGAGAATGGGAGAAAAAGTCTTCCCCAGAGAAAAGCACACAAATTATTCAGTACCAAATGGTCAGCCCTGAAATCAATGTATAACTAACATTATACAGACTAAGAAAATTGTGTGTGTGTGTGTGTGTGTGTAAAACAACAATTAATAAAAAAGAGACCATGAATTTGAGTGAGGATAATATGGGAAGGTTTTCTTTTTTTTTCTTTTCCATTTTTTATTAGGTATTTAGCTCATTTACATTTCCAATGCTATACCAAAAGTCCCCCATAGCCACCCACCCCCACTCCCCTACCCACCCACTCCCCCTTTTTGGCCCTGGCGTTCCCCTGTACTGGGGCATATAAAGTTTGCGTGTCCAATGGGCCTCTCTTTCCAGTGATGGCCGACTAGGCCATCTTTTGATACATATGCAGCTAGAGTCAAGAGCTCCGGGGTACTGGTTAGTTCATAATGTTGTTCCACCTATAGGGTTGCAGATCCCTTTAGCTCCTTGGCTACTTTCTCTAGCTCCTCCATTGGGAGCCCTGTGATCCATCCATTAGCTGACTGTGAGCATCCACTTCTGTGTTTGCTAGGCCCCGGCATAGTCTCACAAGAGACAGCTACATCTGGGTCCTTTCGATAAAATCTTGCTAGTGTATGCAATGGTGTCAGCGTTTGGATGCTGATTATGGGGTGGATCCCTGGATATGGCAGTCTCTACATGGTCCATCCTTTCATCTCAGCTCCAAACTTTGTCTCTGTAACTCCTTCCAAGGGTGTTTTGTTCCCACTTCTAAGGAGGGGCATAGTGTCCACACTTCAGTCTTCATTTTTCTTGAGTTTCATGTGTTTAGGAGATTGTATCTTATATCTTGGGTATCCTAGGTTTTGGGCTAATATCCACTTATCAGTGAGTACATATTGTGTGAGTTCCTTTGTGAATGTGTTACCTCACTCAGGATGATGCCCTCCAGGTCCATCCATTTGGCTAGGAATTTCATAAATTCATTCTTTTTAATAGCTGAGTAGTACTCCATTGTGTAGATGTACCACATTTTCTGTATCGTATGGGAAGGTTTTCAATGGAGGAAAGGGAAGAGGAAAATAATATAATTATATTGTAATCTCAAAAAATAAAAGAAACAATTAAAAATTTAAGGAATAACTAACATTACTACTCAAATTATTCCAAAATTGAAATAGAAAAGATACTTCAAAGCTGAATCTGCAAGGCCAGAATTGCCTGGATACTGAAGCCAGAAAAGTACACAGGAAAGAAAGAAAACTATAGGCAACATAGATGCAAAGATTCTTAATAAAATACTAGCAGACTGAACCAAACAGCATGTTAAAAAACATTCATCATGAATAAGTGGGATTTATTAGAGATGTAAGTATGGTTCAGTATAGGTAAATCAATAAATGTAATGAATCACATTAATAACACAAAGGGCAAAAGTCATATGATAATCTAAATAAATGCAGGAAAAATTCAATTCAACATTCCTTTGTGAAGAACTCTGATCAAATTATATATAGGCAGAACATAATAAAGGTTTTATAAACAAACTCAACCAACAGCATACTGAATGAGCATCAACAGTAGGACATCACCTTTCACTCCTCTCATGTAACATAAAACTCAAAGTCATAGCCAGAGGAATTAGACAAAAGAAAGAAAGGCCATGTGAGTAGGAAGTGAAGATGTCAAATTGTTCTTCTTTGTAGATAACAAGATTCTACATGTAGAAAACCCCGATGGCTCTGCTAACAGACTATTACAACTGATAAATGAATTTAGTAAAGTTTATGCATACAAAATCAATACACACAGTTTGGTAGCATTTCACACCCAATAGTGAGACTGCTGCAAAAGGTAACATGAAAGAATTGCTATTCAAAATAATTATAAAAATCCATATGTATAAATTCAACCAAAGTAGTAAAAGATTTCTACAGTGAAAATCGCAAAATTCTAATGCAAGAAATTTCAGGGTGCATAAGGGAATGAAATGTCTACTCATGTTTATGGGTTAAGAGAACTAATAATTTAGTCAGGAAGAATAAATTTACCACCCTTCTTTCTATAGATCTTGAAAAGCATATTGATCACCTTTTAAAGCTCTTTTCCAAATTCACAGACTATCCAACTTATTTATATAAGAAGAGAAAAGATCCTGGATTCATGCCATAGAAACCAGAAACCAATCAGAATTGGAAATTACTGCAGTCCCTAGACACCAAAGCTTATTGAAATATATGTTGAAAAAGTACTAGCTTTGGGGAGGGAAATATTCTCAGCTGGGGACAAGTGGTTCATTAGGGCCTCCATGATGGTTATTGTTTATTAATTTGACAGGGCCTAGAATAACTCAGTAAACAAACCCCACAGGGTGACTGTGAGGGTTCAGAAAGGTTCAACTGAGGAGGGGAAGACTCTCTTTGGTTGGGTGGCTCCGTTCCATTGTCTATGGACCTATACTGAAATGAAGCATAGAAACAATTACTCTGCATCCTGATTGTGGGTAAAATGTGATCAGCCATTTTCCTGCTCTGCTGCAATGTCCAGCCAAAATAAACCCTCTCTCCATTTAGTCTTTTATCATATCAATGAGAGGAATAATGAATGCAGCCCTTCAGTTCTCAACATATATCAGATTTTATCCTTCATCACATGCTTCAAGGTAAGAAAAGCAGTGAGGGCACATTTTGTTTTCTGTGGAACCAATGAGGGCAGGGACAACAGGCATGAGTTATCTCTTTGTTGTGTCCTGCTACCAAAAAAATGCATAAATGAACATAGACTCCACAGACGCATTTCCATAGCTGCATTTCCTTCACCTAGAATTGTCAGAAATAGGGTATATGTCTTCAACTATGACCTGGTGCAATTCTCCAGTTCACTCCACCATGTCCATCACAGTTCCCTCCTTATCCTATCTCCACAAAACTGCACCTATTTCTCAAATAGCAAAAATATTACTTGATTACACCTAGAATGTGGAAGTAAGGGAAACTTTACAAACTGTTTCCAAAACCTCCTACTCACCTCTATCTCAATACTCCACTTGACTTCTTGTCACTCTGTATGAACTGTTTATACTGCTGTCAAAACCAGGTCCTTCCTGTGCTTTGATATACCTGGTGGTGTCTCCCATATTATGTTTTACCTTGCTCTGTTGGATTCTTAATAATACAGAATGACCTGAAAATTTTCTCAACAAATAAGGAGGAGGAGGGAGAGGAGGAACAGGAGGGCCAGAGAGCACAAGAGTTAGCTTAGCAGTTAATAGCACTTTCTGATCTTGAAGAAGATCTGCAGTCTTCCAAGAACTACTATTATAGCCATGCAGCAACCACATGTGCTTCCAACCACGTGGTCTTATTTTCACACTTTGAATATATTATTTTACCCTCTTCTTGCTTTCAAATTCTCTCACTGTCATCTGTAACTCTCAGCAGTAATAGAATGCTCCTATGCAGACATTAAATTTAGTTCCTTTGGAGCTCTTTAGGCTTCATGGTGATGGATATTAGTTTCTTGACTTAGTTTTAGGAGGTTTACACATAGTAAGTATTTCCTTGAATAGGCTACCTTAGATGTTTTTATATTGGTGTGATAACACACCTCCACCAAAGAAACTTATTAAGCATTTATTTGGTGCTTTACTGTTTCAGAGATTAGAGTTCTTGAACCCCATGACAGGGAGCATGGCAGCAGGCAGGAGGCAAGCATGGCAATAGAACAGTACCCGAAATTTTACATCTAGATCCACAAGCACGAGGCAGACAGAGCTAATTGGAAATGGCATGGATGTTTGAAGTCACAAAGCCTACCCTCTGTGACACACCTCCTCCAGCAAGGCCACATTTCTGAATTCTTTCCAAACGGTTCAACCAACTAGGCAAGTATACAAACATATGAGCTTGTGGGAATCCATTCTTTTTAACTCACTTATTTATTTATTCATTCATTCACTTACTTTACATCCCGATCTCAGCCACCCCAGTGCCCCTATCACATAACCCCCTTCCTTACCCCCCTCCTCCTCTGAGAAGGGGAAGGCACTCCCAGGTACTAACCCTGGCATATCAAGTCACTGCAGCAACAGGTACGTCCTCTCCCACTGAATAAATTCCCAAATTAGGGAAATGGGATCCATAGGCAGGCAACAGATTCAGAGACAGCCCTCACTCCAGTTGTTGGGGAACCTGAATGAAGAACCACGCTGCATATCTGCTACATATGTACAGGGTGCCTAGGTCCAGCTCATATATGCTCTTTGCTTTGTGGTTCTGTCTTGGGGAGCTGTGGGAGCCATTCTTACCCATAATACCATATTGTATTCCATGGCCCTCCATAGGTTTATGACCAGTGCAAACACATACAGCCCAAACTCAAAAGTCCCAATAATCTTTCAGTCTCAAGATGATTTAAAAGTACAAAGTACAAAGTCTCTTTTGAGACTCAAGGAAATCTCTTAATTATAACCTCCTATAAGGTCAAAATGCAAATTATATATTTCCACCATACAATGGCACAGAATATGCATTATTATTCCAAAAGGGAGGAAATGTGCCACGGTGCAGAAATACTGGACCAAAACAAGACCAAAACCCAGCAGGGCAAATCCTGTAGCTCCATGCCTGGTAATCAAAGGGTTTAGACAGCTCTGTTGTTCCAGCTTTGCTGCTGTTACATGCTTTTCTCTCTTAGGCTAGTTCTATTCCCTAGATGCAGCTCTCCCTGACAGACATCCATTGTTCTGGCATGGCCAACATTCTGGATCTCTAGTGTAATCCAGGCTTCATTTTCAGTTTCCTGGAATGGCATCTTAGAGCTTCCATGCAGGGACTCATTCCCCTCTCACATGCCAGACCTCAGCAGTTCTCCTTAACTGTGAAAAAAGATTCCACATCCCTCTTTCTCATTTATCCTTTATGACTCTAAAGCCAGAATCACATGGCCAATGCTGCCAAATTCCTCTGCCCACTTGGGATCAGGCCTGGCCCCTGCATGAATTACATTTGCTTAAGATTTAATTTGTTGTTTCATTTTAGCAAAAATTCCTCAGGCCTTTTCCTTTCATAAGTTGCAGGATTAGCTCCATGGCATCATTCCTTTTATTCTATTTTGCAACTGGCCCCTCCTATCTTTTTCAACATAAGCCTTCTCTCTAACATTAAATTTCCTGGTGCTCTTCTTACCAAATTATACATTCTATATCTTTCTTTGTTCTGTTTGCTCTTTTTTATTGTAAGAATAATAGGGATGTTTAATAACCACACCACAGAGTCAATATCAGACTGTCTTGAAATCTCCTCAGTCAAAGAAATTAATTCATTAGTTTTCAATTTTGCCTCAGGAAAATTTTTAGGACTAGGGCAGGAAACATCTATATTCTTTGTGAAAAATATCACAAGAATGACTCTAGCCTAGTTTCTGATATTGTTCCACTCTAAAACCTCTTGAGCTGGGTCTCCATGATACATATTGCTCTCAACACTACTGTCTTCCAAGTTCCTACTAGGATGACCCATTAAGGCCTGCTTACAGTGTTCAAGTGCTTTTCAAGTCCAAAGTCCCCTGTAGCACAGTCAGGTCTGTCATAGTAATGCCCCATTCCTGGTACCAATTTGTATACCAGCAATTTTTTCTATGGCTAAAGTAATGCACATGACCAAGGCAGAGTGTGAGTCCATGACCATCATGGCATAGCATCAGGCAGGCAGGCAGGCAGGCAGGCAGGCAGGCATGGCCCTAGAACAACAGCTGGTATTTTATATCTGATCCACAAGCAGGAAGCAGAGATAGAAAAAGAGAGAGAGCTAATTGGGAATGCAATGGGCTTTTGAAACCTCAAAGCCCATGGTGATATACATTCTCCAACAAGGCCATACCCCTTCATCCTTCCCAAAAAAATCTCACCAACTGGGTACCAAGTATTCAAATATATGGGCCTATGGAGGCCATTCTTATTCAAACAACTACATAGACTTTGTGTCCCTCACTATCTCTTATCTCCTTAATATGCACTACCATAAGGCACAATATGGTTTGCCTGATAAATTTTTACAAGTTCACTCCTGAATTGACTGAGTTTCCCAATTGTTTTTTATTTTTATTTGTCCACTCCTAAATTGACTGAGTTTCCGAATTGTTTATTCTGCTATATCAAGTCTATGTTTGCACCTGTGTAGTGAAATTTTAATTTTAGTTGCATATTTGTAATTGTTTCTATGTATTGATATTCTCATTTTTTGTTCCTATCATTTTAATGATTTCTTTTGATGTGCTATCTGGTTTATTTTAGCTCACTGAGATTTAAGAAAATTATTTTAAACTGTCAGACAATTAGTAGATCTACATTTTTCTGACCAGTTAATGGATATTTATTTTTGACCTTTGCTTGTCTCATGTTTTAACAATTCTCACATTTTTTGTAGCTTTATATTAGAGTCTATGCTTTTGAAGAAATGGCCCATTCTCTCAATTTTTATGAACTGGCTTTGACTTGGAAAATAATATTGATATTCTCCAGCAGATATTTTGAATCTCATTTTCTAGATGCCCCAAGGATATAGTCTTTTTAGTCAAAGGAGCCTGCAATCTTTTGGGTACAGTTATGTCATTGTCCCTTGAGTTTGTTTTGAGGTATGATGGCCACTGTCCCCTGTAAAATGCACTGAATGTTCATGTAGTTGGACACAGTCTTTCTCATTCCTGAGGATAAAACTTAGTTCTGCTCAACTTCCCAGTCTTGCATTACTGTGATGTTTACAATTATCTAACCTCCCTTCATGTTCACATCTGCCCAGATATCTAGTTATGTTGGTCCTATCAAGAATTGTCGTGAGATAAAGAAAAAAAGTCTCTGGGAAACTTATCAGACTATTCACAATAAGGTGTTCAAAACGTCGTTCATCTGCTAAAGGTCTTCCATGATGGAACAGTTCGTGTGCATGCTCTTATCCGCAGAAGAAGTTATCTCTCCATCTAACTCACATCTGGCCATGGTCCAGAAATGGAGAATTCTGAGTGCTTGTGAGAAAACTCCAAGAAACCAAGACAAGAGTCTTATGACCTGTTTCTCCAAAATAGAGAACTGGCATGGTTTTTTGTGCCTCTCAAGGTGTAGTGGATAAGAGTGAGTTTACTTCAGATTACTCACTATTGTTTGCTGCTGTTAGTCAATTAAACATTTAAACTATCCTTTATATACCTGCTTGGGAAAACATGTTTTTTTTTTCCGTGTGTGGCTTGTCCTTGTCATTGCATACACCTTGAACTTATGAGAATGTAACTCATATGGCCTTTCAGAGTATAAACTGTCCAAGGCTCTAACTAAAGTTGACTATTGCATGAGACTTTAGACTGCTTCATTTATCAGCTCCCTTCACCCAGGACCCACTGACTCTAGATCAGTGACAAACACACATTTAGAATGTTAGGATTCTTTAAAATAAATGGCATCATCACAGTTTGTCCTTGTTTCTATCTCCAATTCATTGGAATGAATGTAATTTCACTGTGAAGTATTTAAAAGGTGCAAATGAATATATAAAATCAACAATAAGCCTCTATAAGACCACTAATAAAGACGGAGAGTGTTATGATATGGCTTTATATATTTTATGCATTAACACCTTTTAATGTTTCACATTTTTTTCCAGAAAATTGTAACAAAAATACATGGAATTGCAATTTGAGTTACAGTACATTGTGTGACTACAGAATCTAAACAGTGAAGTTATTCTTTCTCCTGCAGGGAAAACATTGCATTCCACTAAGAGGATCACAACATGATTAGGCAGTTACTCTATACTATCTGTTTTTCTAATCTCAGATAATGGCAGACTTAGGAAAAAATAGAAAATGGTAAGAAATAAATAAAATTGAACACAATCAGCTCCCTGGGTTCCCCTGTCCTTTTACCTCTTCCCATGGTTTCACAGAAGGTGATGGGATGAGGTTGTGAGGGAGCCTTGTAGGGCAGAGTAGGTGCTGCTGACTGAATGCCAGGCAGACACATGTTCCCTCAAGTGAAGTCTATTGTGAAAACACCACTCGGTACCGCAAGTGGAGACAGGTAGAGAGGAGGCAAGGAAAGAAGCTACAGGACAGAGGCAGGTGCTCTGATGTCTCAAAGATGTTCTTAACACAGTCCTCAGCTAGTGTGTTTACAAAGAAACATGTAACCCAGGGACTAAGACTATGTTGTAAAAACACCAGCTGCGATGCTGACAGAGTGTTGCCCCTTCTGCCAGGGTTCATTCAACAAAAAAAGAAAAATCTATTTGGTTTTTCAATGCAAATACTAATGTCCACCTGTGTAGTAGTAGTAACAACAACAACAACGATGATGATGATATGCATATGTCATGAATGGCTTCCTTACAAAAGTAATTACCTCAGAAAATGTATGTGCTACATGTGAAAAGAACTACTTGCCCATGAATGGTTTTAGGAGAGGACTGACACATAAAGCTAAATCCACCTCACAAAAACAAGAAGTCTAAAGCAAATTAAGCATTTCTATTGCAAACAATCTTAGCTTGATCAGACCAAGAGACAAACTAGATCAAGTAAAACATTTACTGCTTGCCCAAGTATCTTTTTCTTTTTAATTCATCCTTAGAAGCTGGGACACTGGTGATAGCTCAGTTGTAGAGTGTTTGCCTAGCACGGACAAGGCTCTGGATTTTCTCCCCCAGTGCCATAAAAGTGGAACTGCCATGTGCTATAGCATAACATTTTATTCTATATTTAATATACCCAATTTCACATAGCATAACCTACATGTAAGTACCTGTCTGTGTGCTTATTTCTTCCAGAGCTTAATTACCTTGGTTATTATAATATTCTTGTTTTTACTGCTGTAAGATTACTCTAGAGCTTAATTATTATAGACAGATTCTGTCGCTTTAAATATGGAATTTTATTCATCTGCATGTTGATTTATTTTCAAGCAAAAGTAGGAACTTAAATCACTCAATTTTTTTAGCTCTGAGATAAACACTCATGTTATCTTCCTATTGCTGCTATAACAATTACAGACTTAATGGATTAAAACAAGAAAGATTTATTATCTTATCATTTCTCAGCTCAGAAGTTCAAAATCAGCCTCACAGGACTAAAGCCAGACTGTCATCTGGGTTGATGAAGCTCCAAGAAGATGATCCATCTCATTGGCCTATTTGGTTTCTTTGTGCATCTCAAATTGTTCAGTTTGTGACCATTTTCTTGTATCAAGTCCACTTCCTTCTGGCGTTCTATCTCCTACTACTAATGACTGATCATCAGAATTCCCTTTTTGGGATCCTTACGGTTTAGATGGTGTTTAAGTTTTGTCCATTTAAATCAAGCCAGGATTATCTGTGAGGGGCTGTTATTCTGCCTGCCAAGCCACTATTCAAAGCACCTGCATAATATACATTCGCATTACCTTTACACTTTTATGAAGCAATACTGACATTGCATTCTTATCCACAGCTTATTGCTTGTCTAAACAATATACATTGACCATTATTTACATTTGAATGCTCTTGTATGCCATCCTGACCAATGATTTCATACTGTTTTGCTAGAAGTAGGGCTACAAGTTTCACAAACAAGTAAAACCAAAATTGTTGCAAATTTAGGTTGTTTTTAACTTTTATCTGTTAAAAGAAATGTGTCTCAGTCAAAATGTGGAACTAAGCCTCTGTTTTCTCCTTTTTTTCTCAAATTCCATTGATATGAAACTAAACATTTATTTCTTTCAGTGATTTTATTTTTTATTTTTATTTTTGTTTTATGTGTATTGGGTTTTGCCTGTATGTATATCTGTGTGAGGGTGTCAGATCCCTTGAAACTAAAGTTATAGACAGCTGTGAGATGCTATGTGGGTGCTGGAAATTGAACCCAGGTCCTCTGGAAAAGTAGCCAGTGCTCTCAACTGACATTTAGAAAGAGAGTAAACGCTAAGTACATGAAGTCATAGTGGGTAGCAGAGATTCAGGTAAGCAACCAAAGGGTCTTTGTATAGGAGAAGGCGCTAGCGTGGCAGGAATTATCCTCTCCAGGGAGCCTCCAAACTCAGAAGGACATTGTGTCTGTATTGGAAAAACTGGAGTGGAGCTGCTGCATGTGGTCACACATCACTCCATCCTATTCTGATCCCAGAGGGAGAGACTGCCAGCAGAGGCACTGTGGGAGCTTCCTTCCTTCCTTCCTTCCTTCCTTCCTTCCTTCCTTCCTTCCTTCCTTCCTTCCTTCCTTCCTTCCTTCCTCCCTCCCTCCCTCCCTCCCTCCCTCCCTCCCTCTTTCTTTCTTTCTTTCTTTCTTTCTTTCTTTCTTTCTTTCTTTCTTTCTTTCTTTCTATTAGGTATTTACTTCATTTACATTTCCAGTGCTATCCCAAAGTCCCCCATACCCTCCCCACTGTGGGAGCCTTCAATGACAACTCCTGCTAAAGATTAGCCCATCAATTCTATAAGTGTGTGTATGTGTGTGTATAAATATAAAAATCCTATTAGATATAGAGCAAATTCAACAAATGGCAGAATTTACAAATAAAATAAAGAATAATAGAAGACTGGTAGACAAAAGGTATTTAAAATAAATCTGCTTTAGAGATTGAAAGACATGAAAATAGACTGATAAATTTTTGACAGTGTCTTAGTTATGTTTTCTATTGCTGTGATAAAACACCATGACCAAAAGCAACTTGGGGAAGAAGGAATTTATTTGGCTTACAGATTATAGCAAATCATTGGAGGAATCCAAGGCAGATCATGGAGGAATGCTGCTTATTGGGTTGCTCCCTCTAAGCATTCTCATCTTGCTTTCTTATATACCCTAGAACCACCTGCGGCCCTCCCACACCAACCATTAATCAGTAAAATGCCCCCACAGGCTTTCCTACAGGAAAATCTGGTAGAGGCTGTTTATTTTATTTTATTTTATTTTATTTTATTTTCCAATTATGGGTTTGTTTTAGGGTTATTATTGCTGCAATGAAACACTATAACCAAAAATAAGTTGGAGAGGAAAGTGTTTATTGTGTAGTCCATCACTGAAGGAAGCCAGGACATGAAAAACAGGGCAGGAATTGGAAAGCAAGACCTGACTCAGAGGCTGTGGAGGAGTGCTGCTTACTGGTTTGCTCCTTGTGGTTTGATCAGCTTGCTTTCTTCTAGAACCCAGGACTACCAGCCTAGGGGTGGCTTCACCCACAATGGGCTGGGCCCTCCCCTATCAATCACTAATTGAGAAAATGCTCTACATGCTGGCCCACAGCCTGATGTTGTGGAAGTGTTTTCTCAGTCAAGGTTTCCTCTTCTCAGGTAACAGTAGCTTGTGTCAAGTTGACATAAAACTGGCCAGCACAAGATTCTTTTCCCATGATAACAACAGAGCCTGTGTCAAATTGGGAGAAAAAAAAACCTAATTGTGACAGGTAACATTGAGCTTTAGCAGGAAGTGATTTTAATGAAGGATTGAAGTCAATCCTAGGGACATGAAATTATCTATCTAGAAGCCATGTTGGAGTTTGAGTATGTCTTTTAGTATACAACTTTGAATGGATTTTTTTATATGCCAAGAATTCTGCATTTTTAGCTGTTGGGAACTATGGGAATGTCCATTTCCATATTTATGTGAGAGAATATTATATAAATGTTTGCTGTTAATAACTATGTCAAAGCTGCCTCTCCTTAATCTCTCCTCCTTAGCATTGTACTCCCCATCCAAATCCAGAGTATGATGCAGAACTGTTCCCACAACCAGATCTCTCAATAGAAGAGAATAGCCAATGCAATGGTGATCCTTGTGTCCTTTCTTTGCAACCTCCATCTCTTAAGTGAAGTAGGCACAGAGAGGACATAAGCTCTATTCTGATCAGCACATGCCAAACTGAGCATTCTCAGGAGAGACAGTGGAGGCAGACATCACAGACATTAACTGCCATACTCATCCTAAATCACTTAACTATATAAACCCTTAGAAGGGACGCAACCATCCCAGAAATGCAAAGGATTTCTTGGACAATTGACAGTTTCTTTAAATAAGCTGTCCATGAACCCCAGGGGGGAAAACTTTGTGAATTAATTTCTGCAAGGGATAATTTATTGATACAGATAACCTCCAATTGATAACCACCATAGTTATATGTACACAATGTACTTTTTAAAAAAAATTAAAGGTGTACATCACCATTCCCAGTCTCTATCAGTTTCTTGAAAACAGCTTCAAATAATCAAAAAGTAGATGTTTTTATTTTAAATCACCTACCAAAGAGTTGACAAATAGCAATCCTATTTTACTTTTTCTCTCTTCCTTTAAATTTTTTTAAAAAGATGTGCTCTCTGCCTACCAAGTGATAGAATTAAAGGTATGCACCACCTGAAAATAGCTTCAAATAGAAAGAGATGTTGAAAACCTTACCCAATGATGTATGGCTACTAAGTGATAGTCAAGTTTACATACATCCAGACGTAGTAACTGTTCCAATGTGTGTCTACTTGGTCATCACATGCTTGATTTATTGCTATATTTCTTTTCCAGTGTCCCTCATAATTAGCCTGTAGCCCTGCATGCAGAAAATGCCTTAAGGCATCACTGATTATTCAGTGAGTGGAAAAAGATGCTCTATTTAGTCTGGAGATTGATTACCTGTAAAAAGGCAGAAGTTGGTACCAGGAACTGGGATATTGCTGTGATAGGTCTGACCATGCTTTTGTTTGGAAGAATGTGTACTTTCAGACTTTGAATTAAGAAAACTTTTGAATGCTTTAAGTGGGGCTTAATGGGCCATAATAATAGGAGCATGGAAGAATTGTGGATTAACAGCTTTGGCAGAGGAGATTTCCAGATGGCATAGTATTGATTGTGTTGCATGGTTATTAGTGGCTAGTCTTAGGCATATCTATAACGAAAGGGATCAAATTGAGCAAGAAAAAATACAAAATGTACAATTTGAGAATAAAAGAGGCACTGGGAAGTGTGATAGACCTAAGCATTGTGTTCAGGTAGATAAGTAGACTAAAGAAAAAAATCTGAAGCTAAATTGAATAAAGGGAGTGGGTAATTGAATAAAGGTGTGTACCACCACACCCTTAGAGCTGGGTGTGGTGGTACACACCTTTAATCCTAGAACTGGAGGTAGAGGCTGGAAGACTTCAGAGTTCAAGGCCATCCTGGTCTGTATAGAGAGTTCCATTAAGTTTAGGGAGTAAAGAAAACCATCAAAAATAGGAAGCTGGTGAAAATGTATTTGAATGACGGGCCATGTTCCAACCCAACAAGGAGCCAACCTTGGCAACTTTGGTCATATGGTTCTATCAAGTTTTAGAGTCAAGGATATAAGAAAATGGTTATGGAATCTCCCTCCAAGACTAAGGAAAACCATTGATGCCAGGCATGTGTCAGAGGTGTCCCTGCATGGAGGTCTAGAGAGGCCATTATGTGAAGATATAAAGGTCAAACCTAGATTGCCTTGGAGACCCCAAGATGTTAGAAATGTCAAAGCCATGGAATACCTGATGAAGAAACATGCTAACAGAAAATGGAACCAGCCCAGGTGAAAGAAGTGTGCAGCAGTCAACAAAGCTGAAAGGAGTTGGAGATCTGAAGAGTGTTTTGACATCGGACATGGAGATGTAGAGTTTGGAGTTTTCCCAGTTGGTTTTCAGTCTTGCTTCGTTCTGGTATGTCCTCACTATGCTCCCTTTCTTCCTCTTTGGAATGGTAATGTATATCCTGTGCCATTATATGTTGAAAATATGTGATCTGGCTTTTTCATTTTGATTTTACAGGGGATTAGAGTTGAAATATTTCTATGAATCTCAGAAGAGACTTTGAACTTCGTACTTTTAAACAGAGTTGAGGTTGTGATACACTGGATGGGGACTTCTGAGGTTAGACTAAATACAGTTTTTCATTTTTATATAGCTACAAGCCTAACATGCCTATGGGAACCAGGGAGTAGATTTTGGTGGTTTGAATAAAAATGACCACCATAGCCTCAGAAGGAGTGGCACTATTAGGAGATGTGGCCTTGTTAGAGTAGATCTGGCATTGTTGGAGAAAATGTGTCACTGGGGTAGACTTTGAGGTTTCAGATGTTCAACCCAGACCCAGTTTCTCTCATCTCTCCTTGCTGTCTGACAATCTGGATATAGAACTCTTGGCTCCTTCTATAGCACTGTGTCTGCCTGCATGCTGCCATGGTATCTGCCATGATGACAATGGACCAAACTGTAAACCAGCCCCAATTAAATGTTTTTCTTTATAAGAGTTGCCATGGTCATGGTGTCTCTTCACAGCAGTAGAACCTGTGACTAAGATAGCAGACTAGGATGTTCATGCCTGAACCTAAAAGGTGCTTATAGGCCACTCCATATTCCAGATTCTTAAACTCTGAGATGGGACCCTGTAATTGAATGTGTGGGTTTCTAAAAGTTTGGCGACAGTAAAAGATTTCTGAATGTATAACAACACAAACTGATTCAAAGTTAAATACACCATGGCTACAGATGTAGCTAAGTTGATAGAGTGTTTAGCATGCCATATCAGAAGTTCTGGGTCGGGTCTCCAGCACTGCATAAATTAGGCATGGTGGAACACATATGTAATACCATCACACCAGAGGTGTAGGCAGGAGAATCAGAAGTTCAGGTTCACTCTCAGCTACATTGCAAATTTGAGGCCAGCCTTGGTGATTAAAATTGAAAAACAAAATGAATTTGAAGAGTTTCTGGCAGTACTTGTTCATGTTTTACCACATGATGTCAGATATGGTTCTCAACATACAACATGTGTAGTGTACAATGTGCATGCTGTTACAACATGCAATGGTTAGGAATGTATCCTGAAAAACTTCAACAAAGATTGAGATTGCTCTTGGAATGAAGAGCAGAGTTTTCTGCTCTTATAGAAACATAATAGTTCTATTACAGTAAACAAAGACTTTTAATATTAATATTTTCTTGCATTATTTCTCAGTATGTACATATCAAGCCAGTACAATTTTGGATTGTAGAAGAATTTTTATTTTTAAGTATTTAATTTTATTTAAAAATGGTATGTATGCTTGTCTGTATCTGTGTGTTGGATAAATGCATGTGAGTATAGGTACCCACAAAAGCAAGAGGCTTTGGATCTCCTGGAGCTGGAGTTACCTGACACGAGTTCTGGGAACTGAACTCTGGTCCTCTGCAAGAGCAGCACGCAGTCTTAACTACTGAGCCATCTCTCCAGCCACAGAATGATTGAGTTTAAAACAGTAATTGAGTTTCTGAGTTGAGTTTTATAAAAATGTAACCATTAATTAAAATGTGGCTTCATATTAAGACAGAATTCCAAACAATTTGTTAAATGGCCCTAGATATATTTCTTGTGTGTCTATATACATGGTTCTGGTATGCATGTGTGTGGGTATGTGTGTACATGTAGGGGAAGGGGCAAAGTTTGACAATTATTTTTCTCTATTGTTTTCCACTGCATCATTATTTTTGAGACAGATTCTCTCACCAAACCTGATGTACATTAATTTGGCCAGCAAGCCTCAGGATATTCCTGTCTCAAACAGTTCAATGGTGACATTTCAGGTTCATGCCACTACACTTGGCTTTATTTATGTTGGTGCTGAGGTTCTGAATTCAGGTGCTCATACTTGCATGACTAGTGACTTTAGTGGCCGAGCCACCTGTCCAGCCCTGTTAAAACATACCACTGCCACTTTGTACTATGTACTTATGTGAAGTGGTAGTCTGGCTGTTGATGACTAGCTATTAAATCAAAATATTGATCAGCTTTGAAAAATGTTGAAGATGCTCCATCTACTATACTATCAAATATTTGGCTGTGATTTTTATTTTTGAGACAGAATCTCACGTCTGTCCTTGAATTCCCTACTTAGCTAAGGATGTTCTTAAGCTTCTGATCTTCCTGCCTCTACCTCCAAAGTGCGAGAACTACTACAGGCACACACCACCACCACTACCACCAGCACCTGTTTTATATGGTGCTATGGATAGAAACTGGGGTTCTATAAGTTCTAGGTGTGCACCCTGGAGATCTACATCCCCAGCTCTCAGCTAGAAGTTCTTTATAGAAAAATAAACAAACACATCTATCTTACTAGGACACACAATTACTTTTGCCTTTAATGGGAAAATTGTATGTATATCAATGAACTTATTTTAAAGAAAAAAGTTATGTATTATCAATATGTTTGATTTGTATATACCTATTTGATATGCTTAAATAATTGAGGTTATGTAAACATTTCTTGGCCCATAAACAGTCGTGAGTGGAAAGAGTTTAAGAAGCCTTGCTTGGGCTCATAGGAGCTCTCAGAGACAAATATGAAGCCTGCATGGGTCTGCACTAGGACCTCAGCAAATATGTTATGGCTGTATAGCTTTGTGTTCTTGTGGGACTCTAAGCAGTAGAAATGGGCATTGTCTCAGACTCTTTTGCCTGCTCTTGGGACCCTTTTTCTCCTACTGGGTTGCCTCACCTAGCCCTGATATGACTGTGCCTAGTCTTATTGTAACTTCATATGCTGTATTCAGTTGATATCTCTGGGGGACTTGCTCTTTCTAAAGGGAAATAGAGGAACAGGTGGACCTTGGGGAAAGGAGAGGTAGAGTGGAAACTGGGAACAAATGTCAGGAATGGCTTTCTTAATCGAATAAAAGAGTATTCCCTTGGGCCTCAAATACTGAAAATGAATATTCTCACCAAGTTATCTCCTTGGGAAAAATCCCAGTCATAGGACACAGGTGACTCGAAGTGGCAGGTGAATATAGGATAATGATCAAACCAACACCAATTCATCAAGTTCATAACTTGGAGAAAACACCCATAGTAGGTGTGTGCTGGTGGTATTCATTTACAAGATTTCCCATTTTTATTCATGAGTGTCCATTTGTGTGATATGCATGCATTTATGTGTGTTTAGCTTCGCATGAGCACATGCTTGCAGAAGCCAGAGGACAATCTCAGAAACACTGTCCATGTCCTTTGAGCCAGGGCCTCTCCTTAGCCTAGAGCTTATCATAGGCTAGGTTGGCTGGCCAGCCAACGCCAGGGATCCTCGAGTTTCCTCCTCCCCAGTACTGAGATTACCAGCATGGCTTTTCACATGGGTGCTACAGGGTCAAAGTCAGGCCCTTATACCTGCAGAACAAGCACTTTACCGACTTAGCTTTCTCCCAAGGCCCAGTTTTTCAACTTAACATGGGTGACAAGGATACTTGAGTTGGGATTTTGAGGCCTGATAGCTGATGCCCATTGGAGTAATTCTTGCAGTGTTCTCTATAACTCTTGCTTACTGGCTATTCCTTCCCACGGTTAAGTGTTTCTCCCACTGGTGTTCTAACTTGGTTCCTAAATCGGGTGAAATGCCTGGTTACCTCAGAGATACTACATCTTTTCCTTTGCCATGGGCACCTGCCCTGAAAATGTTACTTTTGCCCTTTCTGGAAAGTTGCATGTGGCATCTGTGACATAGGGCTATATTCCACTTTTATTTTTGTATTTTTGAGCAGATTTGGATAAATGGGAAGTTTTTTTTTTAGGTTACTGTTCCGTCAGAGTTGGGGGGAAAATCCCACTAAATACTTCTAAAGGTCCAGAAATGATGATTTTTGGCTGTCCTGGGTGTAAAGCAGCAGATAAGGCTAAGACTTACAGAAAGCAG
Source organism: Mus musculus (assembly GCF_000001635.26). NCBI lineage: Eukaryota > Metazoa > Chordata > Mammalia > Rodentia > Muridae > Mus > Mus musculus. Next base: position 104,852,929 of record NC_000086.7, read on the forward strand.
GCGGAGCAAGACTGACAGGACAAAACAGGAAGGGTACACACAAACGCTTGTTCTAGTCAGGGCAGCTCAGTGGAGCCCCAGTGATAGCACAAGAATGGGCCTGGAGAAATTTCAGCCTCACTCTCTCCACCGCCTTCCTCCTTCGGAGAGAATTGTCTTGCCTCCACAGCCTTGCCTCTCTTGTATCTTGAGAGTCAGCAAATTTGAGTGACAACATAACACAGGTCATAGGTGATCTAAAGGTCTCAGACTGGAAGCTTAGATCTCCCTGGTGGCTATGTGACTTTGGGAATATTAGTTAAGCCTCAGTCTACCTTTGTGTCAAATGGAAACATTAAAATGCTCCTTAAGAACAGAGGGAACAATTATAGAGTTAAGCATGGGAAAAGCCCTGTACAGTTCCTGGCACATATTTAGTATTAAAACAAATGGAGCTTTATGTTAATGGTTGTTGGTCTGTCCGGATGCCACAACTTTCCCTTGGACATGCCTGAAAAGCAGACGTGTCTGAGGACCCTGCACCAATTCAGAAAGTCACAAGAAAGAAACACTTGGCGCCTTAGTCAGCTTGCTTCCTCTCACTACCCCAGTCCCACTCTGCAAGCATAAACCTTTGTAGGTCTAAGAAAGCTGAAGAGACTCATGCAGTTTATCGTGTGGGTAAAACCATGGTCTCTGAGTCGGTTACTCTTCCTTACCCCCACTGCCCCAAGTCCTCTTCATCCCATTTCCCCGAATTTTATCAGCTCAGGCTCTCCAGGTATTAGCTTTCTCATCATCAGAAATTCTACCCCAACCCCGCCACTTATTTAGTTCCTGGAATGCTACCCCAGAGGAGATTAAGTGAGACCCGGCGGGGGTGATATCGTCCTGGCAACAGCAGAGTGCGCCTGCGCAGACTTTTTCTCAAGCTGACTGCTCTTAATTGGGTTCCTGCAATGCCGCAGGTCAGACCTGGGGGCCAAAAGGGTGAATCTCTCCTCCCATTGTCCAATTCCTGAGTTGGAAATTATACTGTTACCTCTCTGGGGCTAAGAAAAATGTAAGAAATGTCAGCTTACTCTCTACCATCTGCTAGGAGGTGAAACTTCAGGCAAACCTCTGATAATTAAAAGGATGCAAAGGGGAGAAGGCTTGAGGATGCCAGGAGATGAGGCACCATACAGCGTGCCATACTAGAAGGCATTACTGTCTTTCCCTCCTCAAAGGATACTTTCCCCATGATACCCATCCCTGTGCCAGGGATGCCTCTCAGAAACTGTTACCTGGAGGCTTTCCAGGGAAGGTTTGTGAGTCGGGTTATAAACTTTCAGAAGAATCAGAATGAAGAGACCTAAAATGCTAATTTTTACCTTAGCAGCTTGAGTGTTAAAATAAAGAGTGCTAGCAAGGGGTATAGGGTGTGGACTAAATCTGCCTGATGATCCTAGACCAGTGTGTTTGAGAAGGCTATTACTATTTCCTAAGAGCCACTCTCGGGACATAGGGCCTTTGTTAGCCCCTGCCACAGATTTCTCTCTCCCATTCCCCTTCTGACCTCAGCATTGTCTTTTCTGGGTGACCTTTAAAACCCCGATGGGGATTGTACCCACAGCCTATATATTCACTCACCAGTTCCTCCATCTGTTCCTCTCCTCAGTCTCAGGTATCACTCCTGAGATATCACTAAAGCATAATGTGTCCCCAGCCTTTCATTCCACTTTGTCCTTCCTACCACCTCCCTTGATTATACCCTCACCCATCTCCTGCTTCATACTCCTGATTTTTTCCCACCTTCCTTTTTTTTGCCATTGCTTTCTCTACTGTCCTCCCATCACATAGTTAGGAGTTATACTTGTGGACTTCGATAGCATGCCCCACCCCACCCCACTGGTTCATTGCCATGCCTTTCCTCCTTGAAAGGGAAGTTCTGAGCCCCAGCTCAGGCTTCTTCTTTACCCTCGTAGCCCTGGCATGTGGCCTTCTTCTGAGCACACAGTGCCTGACAAATGTTTATTAAATAAATGATCACATAAGCATGGCATCTAATTCATTATACTTTTATTTTTTACTACACTGTGCAACCGCAAATTAAATACAGGGAAGTAACAGTCTTTAATTTTTGTTAGTTTGTTAACACAACAATAGACTCAAAAGGAGAGCAACCACATGACTTTGTGTTTGGGGTGTGTGTGTGTGTGTGTGTGTGTGTGTGTGTGTGTGTGTGCTCGCGCGCACACACATGTGTATTATTACTGTTATTTAGCTTATTTTACTGGTTGTTCAAATATGTAAATATTACCAACACATTTTATACAGCTATCTGAACTCTTATACTGAAACAAGACAGGAAAAGAAAATGAGCAATTTCACTTATAAACACTGATCATGAAGACAATTAAAGAGGATATTAGAAGGGAAGAAATGCTATTAGAATTGGAATGCAATAAACACAAGGTGTACTCTTTCCCACAACCCTCTCAACTTTTGATTTAGGACCCTAGTGTCCATTTCCCAAATGCCCTTTTAACAGATGTCACTCAACTAAAGTGAAATGTCCAACGTCAGATGGAACCGAAGAAGAACATGGCTGTTGCCTCAGACCTGGCCCTGGCCTCCTCATCTTCCACAGCCTCCCTGTATTGCTCTGGCCAGTCCTGTGGCTGTTTTCCATAGAACCTAGCCATATATTCCAAGGCTTTCATTTTGGTGATTTCATGGTGAGCCCGAGGACCCCAGAGCAGCTCGTATTCAACTGGATTCGAGTAGGAGAGCGGCCTGCATTCTAGGTAGCGTTGCCTCATTAGCTTACAGGTGATGGCATGTTTCCTCCCTACATCAACACTGAATCTCTGGAGTAAGTTCCAGATCTTGGCCTCTTTGACACGGTTGCCCATCAGGAAGATCAAACCCAGGATTGGCATCAAGTATTCTTGGGTGGGTCTGCCCAGGCTCTCTAGCATTACTTGTTCTTCTTCTGATTCTGGTTGGGGGACAAGGAGGTAGATGTGCTCACTGGTATCAACCTCAATCAGAGAGAACCCATAAAACAGATCAAGGATTAGAGTGGCTCTGCTGAGGATATTTGGGAACACATCCTGGAATTCTTTGCCAGTATTAGCAAATAGCTCATCCTGATGGATAGGCAGCAACTCCTCAGTGACACCAATGGCCAACTGGACCAATTCATTTGCTTTATCATTCATAGTGTCCTCTGACCAGAACTCTAAGCCAGCAGCCTGGCTTCTCTCTTTGGCTTTGTCAGCTTCCAGAGCTTTGTTATATTCTTCTGGCCAGCTCCAGGGTTCTTCATCATGGGCCTCTGCTACAAACTTCAGGGCTTCCATCTTTGTGATTTCACTGTGAGCTCTAGAGCCCCACAGGAACTCAAATTCAAGGGGATTAGTGCCATATACTGGCCAGTACTCCAAAAATCGCATATGGACAAAGTCAATAGTAAGGAGGTTTCTTGTGTTCCCAAACTGGTTGTTGATCCTCTGAGACCCATCTATCACATCCACCTTTAACAGCAGGTCCCAAATGGAGGCCTCTCTTGCCCGGTTGCCATTCAAGAGAATATGGCCTAGGACCAAGGCCAGGAGACCCGCTTTTGGTATGTCCAGGGTCTCTGCTAGCCGTTCAGTGGTCTGGGGACCTGGTTTGCTGATTAGGTTGTAAGTGTCCATCTGAGGATCAAGGACTCTCAGATTCAACCCAAAGACCCGATCCAGATGAGCTGAGGCTCGTCTGAGTATCTCAGGGAACTGATCTGAGTATTCTTTGAGAAACTCCAGCATTTCTGACTGTCGGATAGACCCCTCATTTTGGCTTTTCATGCGCATGAAATTCACTAAAGCAACCGACCTCTCTTCAAGAGGGTCGTGGACCCTGAGCGCCCCCAAACGTCGGGACTGCTCGTCGATGAGAACCTCGATGTCACTCGGGTCCCGCACAGCCTGGGAAGCGCTGGCTCCCTGTGGATCGTTTGGAATCTCAGGGCCCTGGGGAGCTTCGAGGGCTAGCATGGAGGTGGCAGGCCCGGAGGCATTAGTAGCCTGCATTTCACCCTGGCTGTTGCTGTAATCGGCGGTAGTCTCTGCGCTGCTTTGGCGCGCATTCTGGCTTACCAGAGACATGGTTCCAGGAGACAGGAACGCGAACGCGGAGGTCAGCGATCCGTCGCAGGGAGGATCTGAGGTGTGTTGGCAGCTCAGCTCAGAGCCGAAGCCTGATACTCAGGAGCTGTGCGGTTCGAAAGTGAGAGCTGGCGAGACAGGCGATCCTTTTACAAAAGCAGTAGCCAGCAATGAAGGAAAGCCTAAGAGCACCTAGCTTTGCCGCATCCTACGCAGGCGCACTCAAGCTCTGCAATGTGGTGACCACGCCCCGCTCAGGCTTCCTCTCCCGCCCCCTCCCACTACTGACTGAAAGGCCAGGCTTGCTGTGGGGTTCGAACTTATTAGGGAATCAAATTCGCACAAAGGAACAACGGAGATGAAGTAGAAGAATTAGAGGAAGGGAACGTTTTTCTAGTTTTTCTGCGAGGTATTAAGCACCTTGGTAAGGCTTAATAGAGGATGGGGGCGGTATTTATGATAATTGTAGAGTCATTAAGGCCTCCGCCAACTAAACAGATTATTTCTTGAGACTATGCCCATTTCAGGCACACTGCTTTGTATTTGTGAGATGCATCACTGATTGCTGTGAGGACAAATTGATTATTCCTTCCCATATGGAGCTTGCAGACCATGCATTCTAGGGTTCCTTCAACCAGTGGTGATGCGCGCCAACCCTTTATCTAGCCCTTACTAGGTAACAGACCTAGTGTTTCACTTTTCTCATATTAAAATCACTGAGTCTTAACTAGTCTAAATGGTGTTCATCTTAAAGATGAGAAAACTGGCACAGGGAGGTGAGTTTGACTGTAAAAACTCGGGCAGCTACAAGGGAAAGAGATCCGGCTTGAATCCTTTTATCAGAGCCCAGAACATAAGCACTTTTCTATCACACCATCTGACTTTCAAGGAGTTCTTAGTTCTATTTTATAAACGCGTCTCAGATAAAATTGATGGAAACCAGCACAAGTCAATTTACATATAGCACAAACACAGAAGTAGTGAATGTCAGTTTTGTCTGAAGTGTCTTGGATTGGAGGTAGTTGCTGAAAAAGAGTCAGAGGAGCTGAGCTCTAAGTGATCAGAGGAATGGGAAGAGTTCATGCTTTGCAAGGGTGTTGTAGCGTTTGGTAACATCAAGAAAGGTCCAGAAGTATGAGAATAAAGTATGAGGGTGTGTAACTGCCAGTTATCCATGTCGGCTAGAGTATGGGTGGGAGACAAGGACAGAGGTGGCTAAACAGGAAGGACTGGCTTTTTCCCTGTATGTCAGAACTGTTTAGGGCTGCACACAAGAGTAGGTTTGTACATGTGTATTTGAGGACTGACCCATAGTCCAAACACTCTGGCCAGGAAGAAAGTTGGGTTGCTCTATTTTCTTGGAGTGCTGCCACAGTAGTTAGGCTAAAAGCTCAGTTGTAATCCAGGAATTCAATGAAAGGAAGGAAGGAAGAAAAAATATGTCAGATTGTCATCTGCAGCCACATTTGAAGTCCTTCCACATTCTTGATGGTAATGGTTACTGTTTTACATTCAGTGATCCACTGCCCTGAAATTCCTTCAGAGGCCACTCACTGACATGCACCCATGACATTTTCCACATCTTTCTTTTTAAAATGTACACTCTACTATAATAGAAAAGTAGGAGATACAGGATCAAGTATTTTGCCCAAACTGGGCAAAAGGGACTTGTGTTTACTACACAAATGTGTATTCATGTTCTATAAGACAGAATGTGTGCTGTGTGCTGATCTGTTGATCATGCCTTAGGAGAGTCTTGTGAAAACCAGTGCCCTCTTAGCTGCTGCAACTGTACAACTTGGGTCAGTTTGGAAGGATCTTTTACTCGAGTTTTCCCAGTCTCCAGAAGGTAATGTGTTCTTTGTCTTAGATTGGTGTTTCTCAAAGTAAAACTAAGTTTAGTTTGTTTGTTTGTTTGTTTTAAATCCTCTCTACTTGCTAGAAATAAAACCTCACTCATAGTGGGAGTTGGACTTATTTTTCCCATCTAGTAAAGGGAAGCAACATCAAAAGGAAAAACAACACCTTAACTCTGAAATGATATCTCAGTCCCACTTCTTGGCATTCAATCCCTTAACAAGTTCATCTGTACCTGGTTCTCTATCTTTCTCATTATTCCAAGCACATTCTTCCATGAAGTCATCTCCTGGACACACTGACCTGCATTTTCTATTCATTCATCTATTTTTGTATTCTGTAAGCCAATGAAGATATCTAATTATTGCTAAATAAACAACAAAGGAGCTATGTCTATGATTTACATATGTCAATGTAAATGCAAAAAGATGGGCTAACATTCTTTATCTCAAATCTCTTGAGACTTTCTGTTAACTTTTGTTTTACACATTTTTGAAGAATGAATATTTTCCATACTATATTATCTTCAATATAATTTTAATAAAGTGTTTCACTTGACTACTAGAATATGCACATAATAAAGTTCATAAATCACAAATGTGCTTGATAGGTTATGACACATTTAACATACCTTGTGATCATGATGTCAGTTAAGATAATTTCCAGCATCTTGAAAGTTCTTGTGCCCTTTATCCCAATTCTTTCCTTCCCACTTGTCCTTAAAAAAATTAGCATACTGAAAATTGGTATGTGCAGATACTCACTATATATACTTTAAATAATAATATTAGAATTATAGAGAATGTATTTATTTGTATCCTTTCTCAAGAGCTACCACCACTCTATTGCAGTTTTATCCCTGTTGTTTATAACAGTAGTCTGCTAAATTTCACTACTATGGAGTTTATAATTGTGTGAATATGGACTTCTAAGAAGGCAGATACATATCTATTATATGATTATGAATTTATAATATACATAACACATTTTACAAAGGACCATTAGTCAAAGAAATAATATAATTATGCAAACCCTCACATATATAAATCTAATTCCTGGATTTTGTTTTATATATATATAACATTGTAGCTAGGGTACAAGGATGTTTGTTAATCATTGTGCCTGAAACATTTCCATGCTTGTTTGTTTGTTTGTTTGTTCCTCTTAAGTTGTGATTATAGAGTCATCATGTTTCTGTCTGGCTCAACCCTCATAACAGAATATTCTTATTTGAAGCTGATAACCTGTGAAATTGTTCGTGCAAACAGGAGAGCAACAATATTTATCTGACAACTAATAATGGCATCAGTTAGATACCAGGAACTGCCTATCTCTTTTACAATACCCTGCTTTATCCAAGGGCAGAAGGCATTAGGTCATAGGAAATAAATACACAATATTTATTGCTTTCTTCATTACTCTGATGAAATACCCAACAAAGGGATGTAAGGAAAGAGGGGTTTGATCTTGGTTCACAGTTTGAGGGACTGAAATTAGGAAATAGAGAGAAATGCCTGCTCATTTATTTTTCCTTTTTATTAATCTCAGGACCTCAGTCCACAGAATGATGCCATCTGCAGTCAGGGCATGTCTATATGCTCCAATTAACCAAATACAGAACTTCCCTCAGGACACACCAGAGGCTTGTCTCCTAGGCTAAAATTTTAACATAGAGATTAGAGAGTATAGTCTGAGATTGATTCTGGTTAGTTTCCCTTGCTCCACTTATTTCAAGGTAAGTTGAATTCTCTGATGTGAGACTAGCTAAGCAGTAGCATATAAGTTTCTGAACAAGATCCATGTATCAACTGTAACACAGAAAGTTTTAGAAATCAGTTATTAGTCCTTGAATTCTCCTAGAAGTTCAGAACTTATAAAATACAATCAATAAAACTAGCTTGTTATACTTAGAAAGCTACATAATCATGGCTTGTTTTTTTTTTTTTTTTTTTTTTTTTTTGTAGACTAAAGGTACAGCAAAATATATCTGCATGGCTATTACTAGCTCTATACTCAGCAGAATCAAGTAAAGGATATCATATATAGAAGTTGCTTAAATTTAAAGTGGCAATAGTTTAGAAAGACCTTATAGGAAAATGTTGCTTTTCCTTAAGTGACAAGAGACTATATAGGATAAAATAACAATATGAAGATGAGTGAGAGTAATATTAGTACCAAAGCAAATACTCCAGCCTCTTGAATTAATTTTTTTACACCATCTAAGGCGGAGGCTGTTCATTTTTTTATGGCAGAAGCTTATCTCATTGTTTGGAAAATGTTACTTCCATAAGCAAAGGCTAATAAGAACCTTATTTAAAGTCTTTTGTAGTTAATATTCCAGGAATCAAGAGGAAGTTTGTCAAAAGCCAGCTCTGACAGATTAAGTGCTGAAGAGGAGATGTGGAGTTGATGATTAATCACACAGCAGACTTTTCCTTCTCAAGGAACAAAACTTAATTCTCTGAGACCAGGGAAAAGGGCAACACACACACACACCACTTTATTGTTGAAGAATGCTCAAAATCTTCACACTTTATTTTTTCTCTTATCCTTTTTATACCACCTAAGACAAAATTCTCACAGAAGAATTAAGATGATCTTCATGACTCTGTGAGGGAGGGAACAGGAGGGGGAGCAGTGTTTGCAATGTTAGTCAATTAATTTAAAATGTATACAATAGGGGGAGGCGGCCTAAGCCACAGCAGCAGCGGTCGCCATCTTGGTCCGGGACCCGCCGAACTTAGGAAATTAGTCTGAACAGGTGAGAGGGTGCGCCAGAGAACCTGACAGCTTCTGGAACAGGCGGAAGCACAGAGGCGCTGAGGCAGCACCCTGTGTGGGCCGGGGACAGCCGGCCACCTTCCGGACCGGAGGACAGGTGCCCGCCCGGCTGGGGAGGCGACCTAAGCCACAGCAGCAGCGGTCGCCATCTTGGTCCGGGACCCGCCGAACTTAGGAAATTAGTCTGAACAGGTGAGAGGGTGCGCCAGAGAACCTGACAGCTTCTGGAACAGGCGGAAGCACAGAGGCACTGAGGCAGCACCCTTTGTGGGCCGGGGACAGCCAGCCACCGTCTGGACCGGAGGACAGGTGCCCGCCCGGCTGGGGAGGCGGCCTAAGCCACAGCAGCAGCGGTCGCCATCTTGGTCCGGGACCCGCCGAACTTAGGAAATTAGTCTGAACAGGTGAGAGGGTGCGCCAGAGAACCTGACAGCCTCTGGAACAGGCAGAAGCACAGAGGGGCTGAGGCAGCACCCTGTGTGGGCCGGGGACAGCCAGCCACCTTCCGGACCGGAGGACAGGTGCCCGCCCGGCTGGGGAGGCGACCTAAGCCACAGCAGCAGCGGTCGCCATCTTGGTCCGGGACCCGCCGAACTTGGGAAATTGGTCTGAACAGGTGAGAGGGTGCGCCAGAGAACCTGACAGCTTCTGGAACAGGCGGAGGCACAGAGGCGCTGAGGCAGCACCCTTTGTGGGCCGGGGACAGCCGGCCACCCCGGGACTCCAAGGAACTTAGGAATTTAGTCTGCTTAGGTGAGAGTCTGTACCACCTGGGAACTGCCAAAACAACACAGTGTCTGAGAAAGGTCCTGTTTTGGGCCTTCTTCTTCGGCCAGGAGGAGGTCCAAATACAAGATATCTGCGCACCTTCCCTGTAAGAGAGCTTGCCAGCAGAGAGTGCTCTGAGCACTGAAACTCAGAGGAGAGAATCTGTCTCCCAGGTCTGCTGATAGACGGTAACAGAATCACCAGAAGAACAATCTCCAAACAGAGTCAACTATAACTACTAACTCCAGAGATTACCAGATGGCGAAAGGTAAACGGAGGAATCTTACTAACAGGAACCAAGACCACTCACCATCACCAGAACCCAGCACACCCACTTCGCCCAGTCCAGGGAACCCCAACACACCTGAGAACCTAGACCTAGATTTAAAAGCATATCTCATGATGATGGTAGAGGACATCAAGAAGGACTTTAATAAATCACTTAAAGAAATACAGGAGAACACTGCTAAAGAGTTACAAGTCCTTAAAGAAAAACAGGAAAACACAATCAAACAGGTAGAAGTCCTTACAGAAAAAGAGGAAAAAACATACAAACAGGTGATGGAAATGAACAAAACCATACTAGACCTAAAAAGGGAAGTAGACACAATAAAGAAAACTCAAAGCGAGGCAACACTAGAGATAGAAACCCTAGGAAAGAAATCTGGAACCATAGATTTGAGCATCAGCAACAGAATACAAGAGATGGAAGAGAGAATCTCAGGTGCAGAAGATTCCATAGAGAACATCGGCACAACAATCAAAGAAAATGGAAAATGCAAAAAGATCCTAACTCAAAATATCCAGGAAATCCAGGACACAATAAGAAGACCAAACGTACGGATAATAGGAGTGGATGAGAATGAAGATTTTCAACTCAAAGGTCCAGCAAACATCTTCAACAAAAGTATTGAAGAAAACTTCCCAAATCTAAAGAATGAGATGCATATGAACATACAAGAAGCCTACAGAACTCCAAATAGACTGGACCAGAAAAGAAATTCCTCCCGACACATAATAATCAGAACATCAAATGCACTAAATAAAGATAGAATACTAAAAGCAGTAAGGGAAAAAGGTCAAGTAACATATAAAGGCAAGCCTATCAGAATTACACCAGATTTTTCACCAGAGACTATGAAAGCCAGAAGAGCCTGGACAGATGTTATACAGACACTAAGAGAACACAAACTGCAGCCCAGGCTACTATACCCAGCCAAACTCTCAATTATCATAGAGGGAGAAACCAAAGTATTCCACGACAAAACCAAATTCACGCATTATCTCTCCACGAATCCAGCCCTTCAAAGGATAATAACAGAAAAAAACCAATACAAGAACGGGAACAACGCCCTAGAAAAAACAAGAAGGTAATCCCTCAACAAACCTAAAAGAAGACAGCCACAAGAACAGAATGCCACCTTTAACAACTAAAATAACAGGAAGCAACAATTACTTTTCCTTAATATCTCTTAACATCAATGGTCTCAACTCGCCAATAAAAAGACATAGACTAACAAACTGGCTACACAAACAAGACCCAACATTTTGCTGCTTACAGGAAACTCATCTCAGAGAAAAAGATAGACACTACCTCAGAATGAAAGGCTGGAAAACAATTTTCCAAGCAAATGGTATGAAGAAACAAGCAGGAGTAGCCATCCTAATATCTGATAAGATTGACTTCCAACCCAAAGTCATCAAAAAAGACAAGGAGGGACACTTCATTCTCATCAAAGGTAAAATCCTCCAAGAGGAACTCTCAATTCTGAATATCTATGCTCCAAATACAAGAGCAGCCACATTCACTAAAGAAACTTTAGTAAAGCTCAAAGCACACATTGCGCCTCACACAATAATAGTGGGAGACTTCAACACACCACTTTCACCAATGGACAGATCATGGAAACAGAAACTAAACAGGGACACACTGAAACTAACAGAAGTGATGAAACAAATGGATCTGACAGATATCTACAGAACATTTTATCCTAAAACAAAAGGATATACCTTCTTCTCAGCACCTCATGGTACCTTCTCCAAAATTGACCACATAATAGGTCACAAATCAGGCCTCAACAGATTCAAAAATATTGAAATTGTCCCATGTATCCTATCAGATCACCATGCACTAAGGCTGATCTTCAATAACAAAATAAATAACAGAAAGCCAACATTCACATGGAAACTGAACAACACTCTTCTCAATGATACCTTGGTCAAGGAAGGAATAAAGAAAGAAATTAAAGACTTTTTAGAGTTTAATGAAAATGAAGCCACAACGTACCCAAACCTTTGGGACACAATGAAAGCATTTCTAAGAGGGAAACTCATAGCTATGAGTGCCTTCAAGAAAAAACGGGAGAGAGCACATACTAGCAGCTTGACAACACATCTAAAAGCTCTAGAAAAAAAGGAAGCAAATTCACCCAAGAGGAGTAGACGGCAGGAAATAATCAAACTCAGGGGTGAAATCAACCAAGTGGAAACAAGAAGAACTATTCAAAGAATTAACCAAACGAGGAGTTGGTTCTTTGAGAAAATCAACAAGATAGATAAACCCTTAGCTAGACTCACTAAAGGGCACAGGGACAAAATCCTAATTAACAAAATCAGAAATGAAAAGGGAGACATAACAACAGACCCTGAAGAAATCCAAAACACCATCAGATCCTTCTACAAAAGGCTATACTCAACAAAACTGGAAAACCTGGACGAAATGGACAAATTTCTGGACAGATACCAGGTACCAAAGTTGAATCAGGATCAAGTTGACCTTCTAAACAGTCCCATATCCCCTAAAGAAATAGAAGCAGTTATTAATAGTCTCCCAGCCAAAAAAAGCCCAGGACCAGACGGGTTTAGTGCAGAGTTCTATCAGACCTTCAAAGAAGATCTAACTCCAGTTCTGCACAAACTTTTTCACAAGATAGAAGTAGAAGGTATTCTACCCAACTCATTTTATGAAGCCACTATTACTCTGATACCTAAACCACAGAAAGATCCAACAAAGATAGAGAACTTCAGACCAATTTCTCTTATGAACATCGATGCAAAAATCCTTAATAAAATTCTCGCTAACCGAATCTAAGAACACATTAAAGCAATCATCCATCCTGACCAAGTAGGTTTTATTCCAGGGATGCAGGGATGGTTTAATATACGAAAATCCATCAATGTAATCCATTATATAAACAAACTCAAAGACAAAAACCACATGATCATCTCGTTAGATGCAGAAAAAGCATTTGACAAGATCCAACACCCATTCATGATAAAAGTTCTGGAAAGATCAGGAATTCAAGGCCAATACCTAAACATGATAAAAGCAATCTACAGCAAACCAGTAGCCAACATCAAAGTAAATGGAGAGAAGCTGGAAGCAATCCCACTAAAATCAGGGACTAGACAAGGCTGCCCACTTTCTCCCTACCTTTTCAACATAGTATTTGAAGTATTAGCCAGAGCAATTCGACAACAAAAGGAGATCAAGGGGATACAAATTGGAAAAGAGGAAGTCAAAATATCACTTTTTGCAGATGATATGATAGTATATATAAGTGACCCTAAAAATTCCAACAGAGAACTCCTAAACCTGATAAACAGCTTCGGTGAAGTAGCTGGATATAAAATTAACTCAAACAAGTCAATGGCCTTTCTCTACACAAAGAATAAACAGGCTGAGAAAGAAATTAGGGAAACAACACCCTTCTCAATAGCCACAAATAATATAAAATATCTCGGCGTGACTCTAACGAAGGAAGTGAAAGATCTGTATGATAAAAACTTCAAGTCCCTGAAGAAAGAAATTAAAGAAGATCTCAGAAGATGGAAAGATCTCCCATGCTCATGGATTGGCAGGACCAACATTGTAAAAATGGCTATCTTGCCAAAAGCAATCTACAGATTCAATGCAATCCCCATTAAAATTCCAACTCAATTCTTCAACGAATTAGAAGGAGCAATTTGCAAATTCATCTGGAATAACAAAAAACCGAGGATAGCAAAAACTCTTCTCAAGGATAAAAGAACCTCTGGTGGAATCACCATGCCTGACCTAAAGCTTTACTACAGAGCAATTGTGATAAAAACTGCATGGTACTGGTATAGAGACAGACAAGTGGACCAATGGAATAGAATTGAAGACCCAGAAATGAACCCACACACCTATGGTCACTTGATCTTCGACAAGGGAGCCAAAACCATCCAGTGGAAGAAAGATAGCATTTTCAACAATTGGTGCTGGCACAACTGGTTGTTATCATGTAGAAGAATGCGAATCGATCCATACTTATCTCCTTGTACTAAGGTCAAATCTAAGTGGATCAAGGAACTTCACATAAAACCAGAGACACTGAAACTTATAGAGGAGAAAGTGGGGAAAAGCCTTGAAGATATGGGCACAGGGGAAAAATTCCTGAACAGAACAGCAATGGCTTGTGCTGTAAGATCGAGAATTGACAAATGGGACCTAATGAAACTCCAAAGTTTCTGCAAGGCAAAAGACACTGTCTATAAGACAAAAAGACCACCAACAGACTGGGAAAGGATCTTTACCTATCCTAAATCAGATAGGGGACTAATATCCAACATATATAAAGAACTCAAGAAGGTGGACCTCAGAAAATCAAATAACCCCCTTAAAAAATGGGGCTCAGAACTGAACAAAGAATTCTCACCTGAGGAATACCGAATGGCAGAGAAGCACCTGAAAAAATGTTCAACATCCTTAATCATCAGGGAAATGCAAATCAAAACAACCCTGAGATTCCACCTCACACCAGTGAGAATGGCTAAGATCAAAAATTCAGGTGACAGCAGATGCTGGCGAGGATGTGGAGAAAGAGGAACACTCCTCCATTGTTGGTGGGATTGCAGGCTTGTACAACCACTCTGGAAATCAGTCTGGCGGTTCCTCAGAAAATTGGACATAGTACTACCGGAGGATCCAGCAATACCTCTCCTGGGCATATATCCAGAAGAAGCCCCAACTGGTAAGAAGGACACATGCTCCACTATGTTCATAGCAGCCTTATTTATAATAGCCAGAAACTGGAAAGAACCCAGATGCCCCTCAACAGAGGAATGGATACAGAAAATGTGGTACATCTACACAATGGAGTACTACTCAGCTATTAAAAAGAATGAATTTATGAAATTCCTAGCCAAATGGATGGACCTGGAGAGCATCATCCTGAGTGAGGTAACACAATCACAAAGGAACTCACACAATATGTACTCACTGATAAGTGGATACTAGCCCAAAACCTAGGATACCCACGATATAAGATACAATTTCCTAAACACATGAAACTCAAGAAAAATGAAGACTGAAGTGTGGACACTATGCCCCTCCTTAGAAGTGGGAACAAAACACCCATGGAAGGAGTTACAGAAACAAAGTTTGGAGCTGAGATGAAAGGATGGACCATGTAGAGACTGCCATATCCAGGGATCCACCCCATAATCAGCATCCAAACGCTGACACCATTGCATATACTAGCAAGATTTTATCGAAAGGACCCAGATGTAGCTGTCTCTTGTGAGACTATGCCGGGGCCTAGCAAACACAGAAGTGGATGCTCACAGTCAGCTAATGGATGGATCACAGGGCTCCCAATGGAGGAGCTAGAGAAAGTACCCAAGGAGCTAAAGGGATCTTCAACCCTATAGGTGGAACAACATTATGAACTAACCAGTACCCCTGAGCTCTTGACTCTAGCTGCATATGTATCAAAAGATGGCCTAGTCGGCCATCACTGGAAAGAGAGGCCCATTGGACACGCAGACTTTGTGTGCCCCGGTACAGGGGAACACCAGGGCCAAAGGGGGGGAGTGGGTGGGTAGGGGAGTGGGGGTGGGTGGGTAAGGGGGACTTATGGTATAGCATTGGAAATGTAAATGAGCTAAATACCTAATAAAAAATGGAAAAAAAAAAAGAACTCAAGAAGGTGGACCTCAGAAAATCAAATAACCCCCTTAAAAAATGGGGCTCAGAACTGAACAAAGAATTCTCACCTGAGGAATACCGAATGGCAGAGAAGCACCTGAAAAAATGTTCAACATCCTTAATCATCAGGGAAATGCAAATCAAAACAACCCTGAGATTCCACCTCACACCAGTGAGAATGGCTAAGATCAAAAATTCAGGTGACAGCAGATGCTGGCGAGGATGTGGAGAAAGAGGAACACTCCTCCATTGTTGGTGGGATTGCAGGCTTGTACAACCACTCTGGAAATCAGTCTGGCGGTTCCTCAGAAAATTGGACATAGTACTACCGGAGGATCCAGCAATACCTCTCCTGGGCATATATCCAGAAGAAGCCCCAACTGGTAAGAAGGACACATGCTCCACTATGTTCATAGCAGCCTTATTTATAATAGCCAGAAACTGGAAAGAACCCAGATGCCCCTCAACAGAGGAATGGATACAGAAAATGTGGTACATCTACACAATGGAGTACTACTCAGCTATTAAAAAGAATGAATTTATGAAATTCCTAGCCAAATGGATGGACCTGGAGAGCATCATCCTGAGTGAGGTAACACAATCACAAAGGAACTCACACAATATGTACTCACTGATAAGTGGATACTAGCCCAAAACCTAGGATACCCACGATATAAGATACAATTTCCTAAACACATGAAACTCAAGAAAAATGAAGACTGAAGTGTGGACACTATGCCCCTCCTTAGAAGTGGGAACAAAACACCCATGGAAGGAGTTACAGAAACAAAGTATGGAGCTGAGATGAAAGGATGGACCATGTAGAGACTGCCATATCCAGGGATCCACCCCATAATCAGCTTCCAAATGCTGACACCATTGCATACACTAGCAAGATTTTACTGAAAGGACCCAGATGTAGCTGTCTCTTGTGAGACTATGCCGGGGCCTAGCAAACACAGAAGTGGATGCTCACAGTCAGCTAATGGATGGATCACAGGGCTCCCAATGGAGGAGCTAGAGAAAGTACCCAAGGAGCTAAAGGGATCTTCAACCCTATAGGTGGAACAACATTATGAACTAACCAGTACCCCTGAGCTCTTGACTCTAGCTGCATATGTATCAAAAGATGGCCTAGTCGGCCATCACTGGAAAGAGAGGCCCATTGGACACGCAGACTTTGTGTGCCCCGGTACAGGGGAACGCCAGGGCCAAAGGGGGGGAGTGGGTGGGTAGGGGAGTGGGGGTGGGTGGGTAAGGGGGACTTTTGGTATAGCATTGGAAATGTAAATGAGCTAAATACCTAATAAAAAATGGAAAAAAAATAAGTTAATAAGTTTATAGATACTATATCTAAGTCAACTGTATAGTATTCTTCTGTATAGGTCTATATGGAACTGTGACTCCTCAGCTTCATATGTTGAAATCTTACTCTTTAGTGCCTCCAAATGGCTGGAATTGAACATATTTGTAATACAGTCTTTAAAAGATAATAAAATAAAATAAGAAAAGATAAAAAAAAATGTATACAATATTAACAATTGTGAAAGTCATCAAGTAGCTATTACATATACAATGCCTAGCCCATTTGTACTTAGCAACATTGGAGAAAGTACTCTAGTATCTATCCTATTTTGGTGATTTAGAGTTCTATACTTAAGTCATTTTCTATTATACCTCGTAAAGACCTTTCTCTAAATTATAACAATTTAAGCTTAATTCTGAAACTATCTAGTCTTCAACCACATCAAAGACTTGAGAAGGAAAAAATATTACTTGAGTATGCAGGAAGCGGAGAGCAAGCAGCTTCTAACACTATTGAAATGATACAGGTTTCTGGCCATCAGGACAGTCACTCACAAATTGTCTCTAGAACAGTGGAGCATTCATATCCAGCCCTCTGGCCCAGTACATGACAGACTTTTGTGTGAAGCAGGAATTGTGAAGGACTTGCCTACCTTGTCATTGCAAGGATTGTCAGTCAACTTTCCTGCATCTTGTTTGTCCAGTTTGGATAATATTCTGTTTGCAAGTGAGGCAAGGGCACTTTCTTGCCCAGTGGCTGCCTTCACATTTGAAGCAAACTCCATATGGAGGTTATTGATGCTCATCATCTTCTTTGAAGTAGAATGAGGGTGCTGTCAGGAGCAAACCTGTCTCATTGTCAAAAAAGTTTTGTTTTAATAATAAAAAATCTTTAAATGCCATATTCTGTAGCTCTCTAAAGTTTTTGAAAGCCATCTATCCATCCATAATATATGTTAATTATTTGTTTTAAGTTATTTATTATCTGTTCAATTTTGAAAAATATTTCTGTAATAAACTAAACTAGTATCTAAAATGAAAAACAAAAAATATCATCTCGACCGGGGTACCTTGCCAGCGGAGGCGCCCGACATCCGCAAGGGTCCACACAGGATTCCCCACGGGATCCTAAGACCCCGTGGTATAGTAGATGTACCCAGGTATAGTAGATGGAGATAGCAAGGAAGAAATAAACATCATGCCATATGTGAAAAAGGAAATGCAAATTAATGCAGGGGATAGAATTTCTCAGTTGTTGTTTCCTTAAATCAAGGGTAAGGTTGCTCTAGTAGAAAAAAAACAGGAGCTTTTGGGAGTACTGGAAAACAGGTTCTGGCAAACAATGGTTAATGATCAGAGACCCAAATTAATGATTTTGAAATAGAAGGTTTGGTGATGTTGATATACTTCCCTAAAAGTCTTGAAATCCACATTGGCTACTTCAGGAGGTTTATACACAATTTATAGGAATTGGTAAATTATCGTGAATAAGACAGCATGTCTGATGTATTAAATGTCTGGGACCAGAAGGGCAAACAGGAAAGTCAAGACCTTTTGTAACTGACCTATGCAAAAATTTATAGGGAAGGGGCCTTTTACAACAATGGGGTACTCAATATTACTGAAATTCCAAGGATAGCAAATGAGGAAATTGGGGGTGATGTGGTAGATGCACCTGGGGAAGAAAAAAAAATTGATATGGGTGATTGAGAACAATCACAATTTGTGTCTATTGTCCAAACACAAGAAACCACAGGGGCTGAGTTTCCAAATGTATAAAAGGGGACGTTGCTGACATGGCGTGCCCCTAAAATGGTTATCAAACAGACCTGCATGGCAAGAGCAGTGGCCCTTAACAAAAGAAAATTGAAGGCACTTGAACAACTGATACAAGAGAAGTTGGAGGCTCAACATATTGAAAAGTCTATCAGTCCATGGAATTCCCCTGTGTTTGTAAAAAAGATATCAGGTGAATAAAGAATGATAGTGGACTCGAGCCCCGGGCTACCTTGCCAGGGGACTCGTCCAACACCCACACGGGCCCACACAGGATTCCCCACGGGATCCTAAGACCTCTGGTGAGTGGAACACAGCGCATGCCCCAATTCAATCACGCGGAACCTGAGACTGCGGGAAATAGGGAAGCAGACTACCCGGGCTTGACCTGGGCCACAAGTCCCTCCCACTCCACTCGAGCACCAGGGTACCTTGCCAGCAGAGTCGCCTGACACCCGCAAGGGCCCACACAGGATTCCACACGGGATCCTAAGACCTCTAGCGAGTGGAACACAACTTCTGCCAGGAGGCCGGTTCAAACACCAAATATCTGGGTACCTTCCCTGCAAGAAGAGAGCTTGCCTGAAGAGAATACTCAACCCACTGAAACTAAGGAGAGACAAACCCTCCCAGGTCTGCTTATAGAGGCTAACAGAGTCACCTGAAGAACAAGCTCTTAACAGTGACAACTATAACAGCTAGCTTCAGAGATTACCAGATGGCGAAAGGCAAACGTAAGAATCCTACTAACAGAAATCAAGACCACTCACCATCGTCAGAACGCAGCACTCCCACCCCACCTAGTCCTGGGCACCCCAACACAACCGAAAATCTAGACCCAGATTTAAAAACATTTCTCATGATGATGATAGAGGACATCAAGAAGGATTTTCATAAGTCACTTACAGAATTACAGGAGAGCACTGCTAAAGAGTTACAGGCCCTTAAAGAAAAGCAAGAAAACACAACCAAACAGGTAGAAGTCCTTAAAGAAAAACAGGAAAACACATCTAAACAGGTGATGGAAATGAACAAAACCATACTAGAACTAAAAAGGGAAGTAGACACAGTAAAGAAAACCCAAAGCGAGGCAACGCTGGAGATAGAAACCCTAGGAAGGAGATCTGGAACCATAGATGCGATATCAGCAACAGAATACAAGAAATGGAAGAGAGAATCTCAGGTGCAGAAGATTCCATAGAGAACATCGACACAACAGTCAAAGAAAATACAAAATGCAAAAGGATCCTAACTCAAAACATCCAGGAAATTCAGGACACAATGAGAAGACCAAACCTACAGATAATAGGAGTAGATAAAAATGAAGATTTTCAACTTAAAGGTCCAGCTAATATCTTCAACAAAATAATAGAAGAAAACTTCCCAAACATAAAGAAAGAGATGCCCATGATCATACAAGAAGCCTACAGAACTCCAAATAGACTGGACCAGAAAAGAAATTCCTCCCGACACATAATAATCAGAACAACAAATGCACTAAATAAAGATAGAATATTAAAAGCAGTAAGGGAGAAAGGTCAAGTAACATATAAAGGAAGGCCTATCAGAATTACACCAGACTTTTCACCAGAGACTATGAAAGCCAGAAGAGCCTGGACAGATGTTATACAGACACTAAGAGAACACAAATGCCAGCCCAGGCTACTATACCCGGCCAAACTCTCAATTACCATAGATGGAGAAACCAAAGTATTCCACGAAAAAACCAAATTCACACATTATCTTTCCATGAATCCAGCCCTTCAAAGGATAATAACAGAAAAGAAGCAATACAAGGACGGAAATCAAGCCCTAGAACAAGCAAGAAAGTAATCCCTCAACAAACCAAAAAGAAGACAGCCACAAGAACAGAATGCCAAGTGCAACAACAAAAATAAAAGGAAGCAACAATTACTTTTCCTTAATATCTCTTAATATCAATGGACTCAATTCCCCAATAAAAAGACATAGACTAACAGACTGGCTACACAAACAGGACCCAACATTCTGCTGCTTACAGGAAACCCATCTCAGGGGAAAAGACAGACACTACCTCAGAGTGAAAGGCTGGAAAACAATTTTCCAAGCAAATGGTCTGAAGAAACAAGCTGGAGTAGTCATTCTAATATCGGAAAAAATTGACTTCTAACCCAAAGTTATCAAAGAAGACAAGGAGGGACACTTCATACTCATCAAAGGTAAAATCTTCCAAGAGGAACTCTCAATTCTGAATATCTATGCTCCAAATGAAAGGGCAGCCACATTCATTAAAGACACTTTAGTAAAGATCAAAGAACACATTGCACCTCACACAATAATAGTGGGAGACTTCAACACACCACTTTCATCAATGGACAGATCGTTGAAACAGAAACAAAACAGGGACACAGTGAAACTAACAGAAGTTATGAAACAAATGGACCTGACAGATATCTACAGAACATTTTATCCTAAAACAAAAGGATATACCTTCTTCTCAGCACCTCACGAGACCTTCTCCAAAACTGACCATATAATTGGTCACAAAACAGGCCTCAACAGATACAAAAATATTGAAATTTTCCCATGTATCCTATCAGACCACCATGGCCTAAGACTGATCTTCAATAACAACATAAATAATGGAAAGCCAACATTCACGTGGAAACTGAACAACACTCTTCTCAATGATACCTTGGTCAAGGAAGGAATAAAGAAAGAAAATAAAGACTTTTTAGAGTTTAAAGAAAATGAAGCCACAACGTACACAAACATATGGGACACAATGAAAGCATTTCTAAGAGGAAAACTCATAGCTCTGAGTGCCTCCAAGAAGAAACGGGAGAGAGCACACACTAGCAGCTTGATAACACATCTAAAAGCTCTAGAAAAAAAAGGAAGAAAATTCACCCAAGAGGAGTAGACGGCAGGAAATAATCAAACTCAGGGGTGAAAACAACCAAGTGGAAACAAGAAGAACTATTCAAAGAATTAACCAAACGAGGAGTTGGTTCTTTGAGAAAATCAACAAAATAGATAAACCCTTAGCTAGACTCACTAAATGGCACAGGGACAAAATCCTAATTAACAAAATCAGAAATGATAAGGGAGACATAACAACAGATCCTGAAAAAATCCAAAACACCATCAGATCCTTCTACAAAAGGCTATACTCAACAAAACTGGAAAACCTGGATGAAATGGACAAATTTCTAGACAGATACCAGGTACCAAAGTTGAATCAGGATCAAGTTGACCATCTAAACAGTCCCATATCCCCTAAAGAAATAGAAGCAGTTATTAATAGTCTCCCAGCCAAAAAAAGCCCAGGACCAGACGGGTTTAGTGCAGAGTTCTATCAGACCTTCAAAGAAGATCTAATTCCAGTTCTGCACAAACTATTTCACAAAATAGAAGTAGAAGGTACTCTACCCAACTCATTCTATGAAGCCACTATTACTCTGATACCTAAACCACAGAAAGATCCAACAAAGATAGAGAACTTCAGACCAATTTCTCTTATGAATATCGATGCAAAAATCCTCAATAAAATTCTCGCTAACCGAATCCAAGAACACATTAAAGCAATCATCCATCCTGACCAAGTAGGTTTTATTCCAGGGATGCAGGGATGGTTTAATATACGAAAATCCATCAATGTAATCCAGTATATAAACAAACTCAAAGACAAAAACCACATGATCATCTCGTTAGATGCAGAAAAAGCATTTGACAAGATCCAACACCCATTCATGATAAAAGTGTTGGAAAGATCAGGAATTCAAGGCCCATACCTAAACATGATAAAAGCAATCTACAGCAAACCAGTAGCCAACATCAAAGTAAATGGAGAGAAGCTGGAAGCAATCCCACTAAAATCAGGGACTAGAAAAGGCTGCCCACTTTCTCCCTACCTTTTCAACATAGTACTTGAAGTATTAGCCAGAGCAATTCGACAACAAAAGGAGATCAAGAGGATACAAATTGGAAAAGAGGAAGTCAAAATATCACTTTTTGCAGATGATATGATAGTATATATAAGTGACTCTAAAAATTCTGCCAGAGAACTCCTAAACCTGATAAACAGCTTCGGTGAAGTAGCTGGATATAAAATAAACTCAAACAAGTCAATGGCCTTTCTCTATACAAAGAATAAACAGGCTGAGAAAGAAATTAGGGAAACAACACCCTTCTCAATAGTCACAAATAATACAAAATATCTCAGCGTGACTCTAACTAAGGAAGTGAAAGATCTGCATGATAAAAACTTCAAGTCTCTGAAGAAAGAAATTAAAGATCTCAGAAGATGGAAAGATCTCCCATGCTCATGGATTGGCAGGATCAACATTGTAAAAATGGCTATCTTGCCAAAAGCAATCTACAGATTCAATGCAATCCCCATCAAAATTCCAACTCAATTCTTCAACGAATTAGGAGGAGCAATTTGCAAATTCATCTGGAATAACAAAAAACCTAGGATAGCAAAAACTCTTCTCAAGGATAAAAGAACCTCTGGTGGAATCACCATGCCTGACCTAAAGCTTTACTACAGAGCAATTGTGATAAAAACTGCATGGTACTGGTATAGAGACAGACAAGTAGACCAATGGAATAGAATTGAAGACCTAGAAATGAACCCACACACCTATGGTCACTTGATCTTTGACAAGGGAGTTAAAACCATCCAGTGGAAGAAAGACAGCATTTTCAACAATTTTCAACAAAGTGTTGGAAAGATCAGGAATTCAAGGCCCATACCTAAACATGATAAAAGCAATCTACAGCAAACCAGTAGCCAACATCAAAGTAAATGGAGAGAAGCTGGAAGCAATCCCACTAAAATCAGGGACTAGAAAAGGCTGCCCACTTTCTCCCTACCTTTTCAACATAGTACTTGAAGTATTAGCCAGAGCAATTCGACAACAAAAGGAGATCAAGAGGATACAAATTGGAAAAGAGGAAGTCAAAATATCACTTTTTGCAGATGATATGATAGTATATATAAGTGACTCTAAAAATTCTGCCAGAGAACTCCTAAACCTGATAAACAGCTTCGGTGAAGTAGCTGGATATAAAATAAACTCAAACAAGTCAATGGCCTTTCTCTATACAAAGAATAAACAGGCTGAGAAAGAAATTAGGGAAACAACACCCTTCTCAATAGTCACAAATAATACAAAATATCTCAGCGTGACTCTAACTAAGGAAGTGAAAGATCTGCATGATAAAAACTTCAAGTCTCTGAAGAAAGAAATTAAAGATCTCAGAAGATGGAAAGATCTCCCATGCTCATGGATTGGCAGGATCAACATTGTAAAAATGGCTATCTTGCCAAAAGCAATCTACAGATTCAATGCAATCCCCATCAAAATTCCAACTCAATTCTTCAACGAATTAGGAGGAGCAATTTGCAAATTCATCTGGAATAACAAAAAACCTAGGATAGCAAAAACTCTTCTCAAGGATAAAAGAACCTCTGGTGGAATCACCATGCCTGACCTAAAGCTTTACTACAGAGCAATTGTGATAAAAACTGCATGGTACTGGTATAGAGACAGACAAGTAGACCAATGGAATAGAATTGAAGACCTAGAAATGAACCCACACACCTATGGTCACTTGATCTTTGACAAGGGAGTTAAAACCATCCAGTGGAAGAAAGACAGCATTTTCAACAATTGGTGCTGGCACAACTGGTTGTTATCATGTAGAAGAATGCGAATTGATCCATACTTATCTCCTTGTACTAAAGTCAAATCTAAGTGGATCAAGGAACTTCACATAAAACCAGAGACACTGAAACTTATAGAGGAGAAAGTGGGGAAAAGCCTTTAAGATATGGGCACAGGGGAAAAATTCCTGAACAGAACAGCATTGGCTTGTGCTGTAAGATCGAGAATTGACAAATGGGACCTAATGAAACTCCAAAGTTTCTGCAAGGCAAAAGACACCATCAATAAGAAAAAAAGACCACCAACAGATTGGGAAAGGATCTTTACCTATCCTAAATCAGATAGGGGACTAATATCCAACATATATAAAGAACTCAAGAAGGTGAACTTCAGAAAATCAAATAACCCCATTAAAAAATGGGGCTCAGAACTGAACAAAGAATTCTCACCTGAGGAATACCGAATGGCAGAGAAGTACCTGAAAAAATGTTCAACATCCTTAATCATCAGGGAAATGCAAATCAAAACAACCCTAAGATTCCACGTCACACCAGTCAGAATGGCTAAGATCAAAAATTCAGGTGACAGCAGATGCTGGCGTGGATGTGGAGAAAGAGGAACACTCCTCCATTGTTGGTGGGATTGTAGGCTTGTACAACCACTCTGGAAATCAGTCTGGCGGTTCCTCAGAAAATTGGACATAGTACTACCGGAGGATCCTGCAATACCTCTCCTGGGCATATATCCAGAAGATGCCCCAACTGGTAAGAAGGACACATGCTCCACTATGTTCATAGCAGCCTTATTTATAATAGCCAGAAGCTGGAAAGAACCCAGATGCTCCTCAACAGAGGAATGGATACAGAAAATGTGGTACATCTACACAATGGAGTACTACTCAGCTATTAAAAAGAATGAATTTATGAAATTCCTAGCCAAATGGATGGACCTGGAGGACATCATCCTGAGTGAGGTAACACATTCACAAAGGAACTCACACAATATGTACTCACTGATAAGTGGATATTAGCCCAAAACCTAGGATACCCAAGATATAAGATACAATTTGCTAAACACATGAAACTCAAGAAAAATGAAGACTGAAGTGTGGACACTATGCCCCTCCTTAGAAGTGGGAACAAAACACCCATGGAAGGAGTTACAGAGACAAAGTTTGGAGCTGAGACGAAAGGATGGACCATGTAGAGACTGCCATATCCAGGGATCCACCCATAATCAGCTTCCAAACGCTGACACCATTGCATACACTAGCAAGATTTTATCGAAAGGACCCAGATGTAGCTGTCTCTTGTGAGACTATGCCGGGGCCTAGCAAACACAGAAGTGGATGCTCACAGTCAGCTAATGGATGGATCACAGGGCTCCCAATGGAGGAGCTAGAGAAAGTAGCCAAGGAGCTAAAGGGATCTGCAACCCTATAGGTGGAACAACATTATGAACTATCCAGTACCCCGGAGCTGTTGACTCTAGCTGCATATGTATCAAAAGATGGCCTATAGAGAAAGTAGCCAAGGAGCTAAAGGGATCTGCAACCCTATAGGTGGAACAACATTATGAACTAACCAGTACCCCGGAGCTCTTGACTCTAGCTGCATATATATCAAAAGATGGCCTAGTCGGCCATCACTGGGAAGAGAGGCCCATTGGACTTGCAAACTTTATATGCCCCAGTACAGGGGAACACCAGGGCCAAAAAGGGGGAGTGGGTGGGCAGGGGAGTGGGGGTGGGTGGATATGGGGGACTTTTGGTATAGCATTGGAAATGTAAATGAGTTAATTACCTAATAAAAGATGGAAAAAAAAAAAAAAGATGGCCTAGTCGGCCATCACTGGAAAGAGAGGCCCATTGGACAAGCAAACTTTATATGCCCCAGTATGGGGAGCACCAGGGCCAAAAAGAGGGAGTGAGTGGGTAGGGGATTGGGGGTGGGTGGGTATGGGGGACTTTTGGCATAGCATTGGAAATGTAAATGAGCTAAACACCTAATAAAAAATAGAAAAAAAATCATCTCATAGCCACAAGTTACATATTCTCCAGAATCAATCACTACAAAAACACATTCTTCAAAAACATATTAAAATCATTACACAAAAGGAAATTACAACATGATTGCTGATTATATATTTTTTTGAAAATTATACTTAACTGAACATTTCCCATGAATCTTTCTTTCCACAAATTCACCCTAAGCTCAAAGCAATAATTCTTTTGTCATTGATTAATAAAATTTAAGCAAGCCAAGACTATTGTAGCTAGTTTTCCCATATGCTAGCTCATGACAATTTTTATTTACCAAGAAACAAATCATTGCATCTTATGTCTTATTTTTGAAATCCTATTCAGCTAAACTAGCTAACCATCTATTCTTATACTCATAATAGGAACATTTACTCTTTGTTCATAACTCTGCCTTTTTATGGTGTACATCGAAACTTGTGACCACATCCTTAAGAGCACAAGATCAAGAAACTCAGATCCAACCTAACATGAATGTTTTCTTTGATCATTAATGTGTCTCAGACCTATTTCATTTCCACAAGTACAACTATATGGTGTAAGGCATGGGAGCTCACTGTGCTCCTTTTCTAGCCCATACATCTCTCACTACTCCTCAAAGAAGGGGCCCAGTCTACCCTTAGTTTTATTTTTATTGTATTTTCCACACAAAACAGGCTAAACCATCTCTGGGATCTTCCTTATGAACTATGCTAATTTCTTAAAACTATTTAAATCAAATTGGGAATTCTTTAAAATCATTAACTCATCCAAACAACAATATTGTATTTGTAGTGATCTGAAAGGAAATTGCCCAATATAGTGGGCTGTCTCCCATAAAGCAGTCACACCAGACTATAGTGTCTTCCCACATCCATTCACACCATGCTAGATAGAAGAGGAATATCGCAATGGCAAACGTGAGAAGGCATAGCTGCAGCAAGAAACAATCCAGGGTCAAACCCTCTGGGGCTGTGCCTGTCTGAGATACATCTATCACAACTGTGCAAAATGGTGGACCGTATCCAGGAAGCTCACCTGCCTACCACAGTTCCTCCTGAATGATGTCTGTCAGAAGTGAGTCACATCTTTTAAGTCGAAAGGAGAATAAAGTATCAAAACTTTTGAGAATTGTTGTCTGAACAATTGTTAACAGTTCCTGATAAGGTAAGTTTCAATTAGACTTTAATTCAACAGTTCTCTGATATCTAGTTGAGAATAAATTTGCAGATTGTAAATTATATAGGGTGTATTTTGTTGACTGCTTTGTAAATGTTCCTCATAACTCATAGTGTTAAACTTTGAAGTATTGTATGAGTGTTTAATGATTAAACCTGTAATTTGGTCAAATCTTGAACTGTGAATTTCCTTAGTGCATGAAACAATATTAGTAATCCACAAGAGTTAAGCCGTGGTCTCATAGGGTCTCATAGCTGTATTTGGGGCTTTCAGAGATTGAAGGTTTCTAAAGATAGCTTTAGTTTTAGAATTCCAATGGTTCTCTCTACATATAGGTAATAAATATGGTGAAGTTTCTCAACAAAAGTTAAAAATTTACAGTGTATCAATTGAAATTCTAATAATGTAAGTGTCTGTGTTACTGGGGAAAAAGAAATAGGGATTCTGCAAGAAGACAAATGAGTCTCTTTATATCCTTACTATGGTTAGGATTCCAGTGAGGAAAAGCTTTAGTCCACCTTGACATTATTAATGCAAATAAACATACTTTCATCTTAAAGGAAATAATAAAAAGTTTATTCCAGAGCTATTTTGAGTGACCATGGCCTGGGAACACAAACTTAGTGTACCCAAATGCCATGTTTCTACATGGTAGCAGTTTCATGAAGTTTTATAATTTTATAAAACAAAGAAAGTCATAAATCAAGGAAAGTTTAAAATACATTGGTGGACCTATCAGAGAGGCAGTTATGGATGAAGGAAGCTTTCTATAGGCCAAAATTGCTATCTGATAGCATTCTTAGCTTTTGGTTTGGTATAAACTAATAGTCTGCTAAGCTAATAGATTCCAAAAGTTTTTATTCATCAGTTACACTAAGGTGGGCAAGGAATGGCTATGTTCTAGAGGGCTAGAACTAGCCCAAGATAAGGTAATAGCCTTTGGATCTCCAACATTTAAATCTCTCCATAATACTGAAATTATAATCAACCAATCCATCTCTGAAGACACAGCTTCATTTAAAGAGTTTTGTTCACACAATAAATAAATTGTTAAAAGAATACATGTATAGCCCTTTGTAGAAAGTATTTGAGTAAATTGGGTAAAGTCTATTTGGAAGTTTTCAGAGCAAAAGACTTGTTGGAAATGTCCACATCATACTTTCACAATATTACCAAGATGTAGTTGCTGGCAAGTTGGATATATTTTTGGAGTTATCATAAGCAATACTTTTAAAATTAACCTACCAGTGCTAACTTACTGGTGTAGCCAATTTATATTTGCAATTTTGGATATCATCATGAGAACTTTCAAAATATAATTTTGCAAAATTATATTATACATGTTATGGTGCTAGACACTCTGACATGTGAAAATACATAATATCTTAAATGTGCCTCTTAAAAAATACAAGGGCTTATAAAAGTTAATAATGCCTTCTTTTAAAATCAGCTAAGAATTTGGCTTTTGGGGTTTTTACACTTGGAATGACTATATTAGTTATGTTTTATTGCTGTAAATAAATATATTATAAGAAACAATTTAAGCTTATTTTGGATTAGACAGCTGGTCAATATAGCATTTGCTTATCTACTTGTCAGTTGGTATGTATGTTCAGATGGAGGCAATTAACGTAACCATATAAACAATTTAATTTAATTTCTGTGAAAGCTATCTTATTATAATTATTTAATAATATTAATTGTACAAATTAAGTCATTTCCCTGTGCATTTCCTTCCATGTGTGCATACACTGTGCTTTGTTCTGTTGTTCTGATGAATTCTGTCTGCCATCTTCTCTTGTTCTCCTCTCCTTTCTCCCCTTAGTCACCTTTCGTAAATGTCAATACTCTATTTTCAAATCATCCTTTTTTCTTATATTTTTGGTTGTGAGCCTAGCCTTTAACGGCTGAGCCATCTCTCCAGCCCTTCATCCTTTTTTCTTTTTGGTTCTACATATAAGGGAAAAAAAAATGGATACTTTCTTTGTCTGGTTGATTTTGCTAAATTCTAGTTCTACCTAAATTTCTTACTCATGATATTATTTAATTCTTCATTGTGTGTAAATAAAACTTTACCATATACACAGATATATATCTATATCTGTAATTAAACTATATCTATATATCTGTACATATATAATGTTTTCTCCACTCATTTATTGATAGAAATCTAGACTGACTCTCTATTTTGGCTATTGTAAATAGTACTGTAATGAACATGTGTATGAAAGTATCTCTACTGTATGCTAAATCTATTTTCTTTGGCTATATACACACAGGAATCACCTAGCTGGGATGTTTGGTTGACCTCTTGTTCGTTTTAAAGAAAGCTTCATATTACTTTCCATGGAGGCTGGACTAATTTACATTTTACCAGCAGTGTTATACAATTCCCCCTAATCCTCGCTAGCATTTAAAGAATAGAATAGAATAGAATAACTATTCTGAATGGGATGACATGGACTCTCAATGAAGTTTTGATTTGCATTTTCCTGATGGCTAAAGATGTCAAACACTTTTCCATATATTTATTGAGACGTGTCTCTCCAGATCACATGTCCACTTACTGAATGGCTAGACTTGTTCTTTTTGTGTTTGCATTGTTTTCTGGATATTATTCTTTTGTTGAATATCTGCCAGACATTTTTTCCCATTCTGTAAGCTGTTTCTTCTTTTTGTTTATTATTTCCTTTGTTGTGCAGAAGCATTTTAATTTTATGTAACCCCATTAATCTATTCTTGCTTTTACTTTTTATCTTTTATCTTTTTAAATTTTTCTCTTATTCATTATATCCTGACCACAGTTTGCCCTTCCTCCATTCCTCTCTTTTTCCTGCCCTGCTTCCCCAGATCCATTTCTCCTCCATTTCCTGAGAGAGACAGACAGAGAGAGAGAGAGAGAGAGAGAGAGAGAAGGCTTCCTAGGGATATCAACCATACATGGCTTAACAAGCCACAATAAGAATACACACAAACCCTCACATCAAAGCTGGATGATGTAACCCATTAGGAGGAAAACTGTCAGTAAAGTCAGAGACATCACCACCCCACCCCCTGCCACCTCACACCAACTGATATGAGTCTCACAGAAACACAAAGCTATACAACCATAACATATATTCAGAGACCTACCTCAGACCCATACAAGGTCTGTTTGTCACTTCAGTCTCTGTGAGCCCCTATGAGCCTTGCTTAATTTATTCTCTGGGTAGTGATCTTATGTTATCCTTAATCCCTCTGCCTTCTACAATCCTTCTGCCCCCTCTTCAGGTTTTCCCTGGCTCTGCCTAATGTTTGGCTGTGGGTCTCTGCCTCTGAACCCATCAGTTGCTAAATGATACATCTCTGATGACAATTGTGCTAGTCACTAATCTAAGAGTATAGCAAAATGTCATTGACTTTGGGAGTGGGGTAATCCTGTTTAATTCTACCCTGGGTCTCTGGATCCTGGCAGTGTCAGGCATATCTCCTTCTTGTGGTGTGGGCTTCAAGTTGAACCAGTTATTGGAATGGATCTGGGGAAGCAGGGTGGGAAGAAGAGGTGGAACGGAGGAAGGGCAAACTGTGGTCAGGGTATAGTGAATGAGAGAAAAAATTAAAAAGAAAAAAGATGGCCTAGTCGGCCATCACTGGAAAGAGAGGCCCATTGGACACGCAAACTTTATATGCCCCAGTACAGGGGAACGCCAGGGCCAAAAAGGGGGAGTGGGTGGGTAGGGGAGTGGGGGTGGGTGGGTATGGGGGACTTTTGGTATAGCATTGGAAATGTAAATGAGCTAAATACCTAATAAAAAACGGAAAAAAAAGAAAAAAAAGATGAATAAAAGCAAGAGTAGATTAATGGGATTACATAAAATTAAAATGCTTCTGCACAACAAAGGAAATAATCAACAAAAAGAAGAAACGGTCACTCCTATAAGTTCTATGCCACCATTACCCAGAAGATCTTGCAGGCAGAACAAATTGCAGATTGATGGTTATATGGCTCGGTTGATGTCCAGGTCCCACTGTTGGGAGCCTTTCCTGGTTATAGAAGATGTCCAGATTAGGGTCTGTATCTGCCACTACTAGGAGTCTTTTCCAGGGTCACTCTTGTAGATTCCAGGGGCTTTCCACTGCACTTTCTATGTCGCTACCCAAATGCCCCCAATTCTAGTTGTCTATCTCAGTTTTCAATCTCTCTCTCTCTCTCTCTCTCTCTCTCTCTCTCTCTCTCTCTCTCTCTCTCTCTCTCCCTCTCCCTCCCCCTCTCCCTTCCCCTCTCTCTCCCATCCCCCATCTGATCCCTCCTGTGCCGATCCCCACTTAACGCTAGTCCACCTTCCACCCACAAAATCTATTCTATTTCTCTTTCCCAGGGAGATATATGCATCCTCCTTTGAGCCTTCCTTATTACATAGCCTCTCTGGATCTGTAGACTGTAGCATAATTATCCATTACTAAATAGCTAATGTCCACTTATGAGTACATACCATGTTTTTGTCTTTCTGAGTCTGAGTTACTGTAAAAGAAAGTTCTATTCACCAGATGTAGTAGTTGTCTCAGAGGTTTACTTCTGAATAAGCTCACCCTTCCTAGCTTTCTCAACTCTGGCTGGCTGATAAGTGTCTCTTTGATTTCTTCTGATGAAGTAATGAGACAAAATCCATACCCAAGCTGTGTGAATACATGGCTTGGACTGAGCCCAGAGAATTTCTTTCTCTGTTTTATCCCTAGGCCTAGGCCTGTAAGCTTCTAGCCTCCATTCAATCCAATCTTCCAAGATGACTGATTCAATCCAGATTCTCTTAGCTTCTGGCTGAATTGCTCTGCTTGGCCTCATATTAACTCTGCCAATATGTTCTAATTTTCTGGCTCTTTATCATTCTCTGGCTTGTTCTATCTTCAGCTGCAACTTGTCTCTATAAAACTGTCTCAGAATGGTCCTACCTCAAGACCCAGCTTTACCACTCCTGGGCATATGCGCAGAAGATGCTCCCACACCCTACAGAGATACTTGCTCAACTATGTTCATAGCAGCTTTTTTTGTAATAGCCAGAAAATAGAAAAAAACTAGATATCCCTCAACTGAAGAATGGATAATGAAAATATGGCTTATCTACACAATGTTCAGCTATTAAAATGAAGGACATCATGAAGTTTGCAGGAAGTGGGTTGAACTTGAGAATATCATCTTGAGTGAGATAACCCAGTCCCAAAAGGAAATGCATAGTATGTGCTCACTGATAACTGGGTATTAGCCATAAAATACAGATACCATGCTATACTCCACAGGCCCAAATAAGCTAAACAAAAGGAAGGCCTAAGCAAGGAAGCTTGAATCTCACTTAGAAGGGGGAATGAAATAGTCATAACAGGCAGATGGAACTGGGAGGGAGGGGAGTGGGGTGGGAATAAGGGGTTCAGGATCAGGTGTGGGGAAGGACAGGAGAGGTGCCTAGATGGCCATGAGAATGAATGGAAATCTGCAACTTATGGGGTTGAGGAGGTGGGGGCATCTCCTGAAAAAGACAGAGACCTGGGGTAAGGGAGGCACCCAAGAATCAATGGGGGTGACCTTAGCTGTGACTCCCTACACTGGAGATACGGAACCTGAAGGGGCCACCTCCTGTAGCCAGGTAGGAACCCCAGCAGGGTGATAGAGAGACCAACCTACCCACAAAACTTTCAGCCCAAAATTTATCCTGTCTATAAGAAATGCAGGCACAGGGAATGGAGCAGAGACTGAGTGAATGGCTAACCAATAACTGGCCCAACTTGAGACCTATCCCATGGGCAAGACTAATCCCTGACACTATTAATGATACTCTGTTATGCTTGCAGACAGTAGCAAGTTTTCCTCTTTGAGGCTCCACCCAGCAGCTGACTCAGACAGAAACAGAACAAATAAATAACGGGAAACTTCATTCATATAGTTACTTTATTTTATTGAGTGGAAGAGGGAAAATGGGTCAAGAGGGAGGGAGAGAGGGAGGGAGGAAGGAAGGGCCAACTTCCCATGCTGGGATGATCTGTGCCTTGGGAAGGAAGACCATCAGTCCATCCAAATGGGCTGGTATGTAGTCTCGGTGCTTTATCAGAAAGACTTTAGTTCTGGCCTCCCTTCTAATTCCTACAGAGCAGTCTGGGAGCCCTGCTCGGATAGAAAGGAAAACCATGTTAAGTCAAGCAAGCAAACAAGCAAGCAGGAAAAAAAAATACGTCTGTTAAGTTGAGCAAAGCAAAGCAAAGTAAAGCAAGTTCATATTTCACAAAGGCTGATAAACTGCCAGCTTGGTCTGCAGAGTGAAAATAAGTAGAAGGGGAAATAAATTAATTATCTCTTTGTTAGAATGTTTCGAAGTTTTAAGGAACATTACGGCTTGACATTCAAACCCTCTGGTTCACTAGCATCTTCCTCACATCTCCTACCTTTTCCTCCATGATTGCCCCCACCCCTGACTGGTGTGTGTGTGTGTGTGTGTGTGTGTGTGTGTGATACCAAAACACAAACAGTTAGAGGAGGGAGGAAAGGGAAAGCTCAAGCAGGCTAATAAAAGCACATAATGCCCCCCCCAAAAAAAAACCAAGAAAGGTCAGAGGGACTAGTTGATGTAGCTAAATATTATGGAAGAATAGGAGGAAGGATTGTAGGCCCCAAAGAGGATAGGAAATCCATAGGAAGACCAACAGAGTCAAGTAATCTGGACCCTTGGGGCTCTCAGAGACTAAAGCCCAAACCAAAAACTATACCCGAACTGATCATACTCACACCACCTGCCCCCCATACACATATGTAGCATATGTGCAGCTTGGCCCTCATGTGGGTCCCAAACAACCAAAATGGGTGCTATCTTAAAAGCTGTTGCCTGTATGTGGCATATGTTCTTCTAGCTGGGCGGCCATGTCTGCCTCAATGGGAGAGGAAGTGCCTAGAGACTTGAAGTGCTAGGGTGGGGGATACACAAGAGGCCCCAAAAGGGAAGGGATAACTGAGAAGCGGGGCAGTGAGTGGGATGTAAAGTGAATAAATAAATTAGTTAAAAACTGTCCCAGTAAAATTGTCCCTCCTCTCTCCACCCCTCCTCTCTGTACTGCTCTCTTTTTTTTATTGAAAGCATTTTTTAATTATTTTCTTCATTTACATTTCAAATGTTATCCCAAAAGTCCCCCCTCCCCTCCCCTCCCCCCTCCCCTACCCACCCACTCCCACTTCTTGGCCCTGGCATTCCCCTGTACTGAGGCATATAAAGTTTGCAAGACCAAGGGCCTCTTCCCAATGATGACCGACTAGGCCATCTTCTGATGCATATGCAGCTAGAGACATGAGCTCTGGGGGGGGGGGGGGGTACTGGTTAGTTCATATTGTTGTTCCACCTATAGGTTTGCAGTTCCCTTTAGTTCCTTGGGTACTTTCTCTAGCTCCTCCATTGGGGGCCCTGTGATCCATTCAATAGCTGACTGTGAGCATCCACTTCTGTGTTTGCCAGGCACCGGCATAGCCTCACAAGAGACAGCTATATCAGGGTCCTTTCAGCAAAATCTTGCTGGTGTATGCAATGGTGTCAGCGTTTGGAGGCTGATTATGGGATGGATACCCGGGTACGGCAGTCTCTAGATGGTTGTACTGCTCTCTTAATTCACCTCTCTTTCCTGTCAGTTCTCATGTGAGTTGGGTGAATCCTATCTCTGACTCATTCTGTTAGCTCTTTCTCTGATTCATCACTTCATCTGCCCCTCAATGAGACATCACTTTCAAACATAGCTGCTGCCTTCTAGAAACCAACCTTACCTATATTGCTTGGGATTAAAGGTGTATTCCAGCCTGAGGGATTAAAGGTGTGTCATTCCAACAAATCACACAAACCTAGAAGGTCTTTGGATGTGATCCCTTGTCAGAGCAGCCATATTGCTGGATTAAAATTCCTCTACAGGTTATCTCAATCAGGATGATTTCTTCTAGTTCCATTCTGTAAATTTCATAAGGTTGTTTTTTTTTTTAACAGCTGAGTAATTCTTCATTGTGTAAATGTACCACATTTTCTGTATCCATTCTTCAGGTGAGGGTCATCTGGGTTGTTTCCAGTTTCTGGCTATTATGAATAAAGCTACTATAAACATGGTTGAGCAAGTATCCTTGTGGGAAGAATGGAACATATATGAGTATATGCCCAGGAGTGGTATACCTGTTGTTGTTTACTAGTAAAGAAAGGCTTTTGTTAGAGCCAAAGAAACACACATATACTATTCCCGGTTTTCTGAGGAAGCACCACATTGATTTCCACAGTGGATGTACTAGTTTGCATCCAGCAGCAATGGAGGAGTGCTCCCCTAGCTCCACATCCTTGCCAGCATGAGTTGTCACTTGTGATTTTTATCTTAGTGATATTGACAGGTGTAATATGAAATCTTAAATTACTTTTGATTCTAATTACCCTGGTGGCTAAGGATACTGAACATTTCTTTAAGTGTTTCTTGGCCATTTGAGATCCCTTGGTTGAGAATTCCCTGTTTGGATATGAACCCCATTTTTAATTGGTGTACTGGCTAGTTTTGTGTCAACTTGACACAGCTGGAGTTATCACAGAGAAAGGAGCTTCAGTTGAGGAAATGCCTCCATGACATACAACTGTAAGGCATTTTCTCAATTAGTGATCAAGGGAGAAAGGCCATCTTGTGAGTGGGCTGGTAGTCTTGGTTCTATAAGAGAGCAGGCTGAGCAAGCCAGAGGAAGCAAGCCAGTAAGGAACATCCCTCCATGGCCTCTGCATCAGCTCCTGCTTCCTGACCTGCTTGAGTTCCAGTCCTGACTTCCTTGGTGATGAACAGCAATATGGAAGTGTAAGCCGAATAAATCCCTTCCTCCCCAACTTGTTTCTTGGTCATGATGTTTGTGCAGGAATAGAAACCCTGACTAAGACAATTGGATTACTTGGTTTGTTGATGTCTAGTTTCTTGAGTTCCTAATATATTTTGGATGTTGCTTTTATTTTTGAACTATTAGAGTTCTAATAATGAAATCATCACTTCATAGATCAATATCTTGTAGTGTCTTTTAAGGGTTAACTCTATGACCGTAACAAATATTTTGACAGTTATTAGTTTTAAATTTTATTTATAAACCACTATCTAGCAATTCAGCATTATTCAAAGAAATCTCTATATGCATAGAAGATTTGTTCATTACAGAGCAAAACAAAACAGAGAATTTTTTCAAGTAATAAAATGAATGAATATTGTAGCAATGCATAGAGAAATGTGAAAAAGAAACCTGTGATGAGAGCCTAGATTATGAAAATTGTTGAACTTATTTCTGAGATAGCTTATATGGCATGAGAAACCATTGAGTTTAATGGAGACAACATTAATTGAGATATTTCATATTTTTCTGTTATTTTTATAGCTCTTAGACAAAATGAATATGCCTTGTCTACTGGACCTAATGAAAGGCTAAAATGAACAATAGATTTCTAATGATGTCTCTGTAACTGATCTTTGGTGCCTATTCAGACTCATTATGAAAAAGAGAGGGTGAAGGGTTTGTAAATCTAGACACATGCTAATGTTTTTGGTGTAAGAAATTATTTTATCAGTCTTTGTGCTTAAATATGAGTATGTATCTTCTAGCTTACAATATTGAACTATTGAAAATTATATTTAACACAATGAAATAAACTTATTATTGTTGTTGTTGTTTACTAGTAAAGAAATGCTTTTATTAGAGTCAAAGAAACACAAATATACTACAAGCACATAGAATGAAAAGACCCTCTCCTTGAGGGTTGGGGATTTTTAAAAGGGTCTTTCTTAAATTAGGACTGGCCATTTTGAATAAAAAGGAAGTCTGATTGACCAAAAAGTGTTTTGTAAACATGTCTTGATCAGACCTCAAATTTGTTAGGCCAATCCATCCACAGGAGAAAAACCCACAAGGCCATTGTTTTAAGCTGCCAAGCTTTTGTCTCAAGTCAGGACAGAGAAGAAGCCAGCTACCTTGGAAGTTAACCATCTTGATTACCTATCTGACTGCCTATGAGAAATATGTTTAACTTCTTGTTTGGCATTCCTTCCTCTCATAGGAGTTTGGAGCACAGACCATTGTAACTGCTTTGGAGATGGCACAAGTGGTACTGTACAAGGTGTGCCTGTTAGAGTGCCTCAGGGGAGGATAAATCTAAGGAGCCATGGTAAAACAGATAGGAAAGATGTAGAACATAAGATACTCAACCCTGTGAGGACAGCATGCATCCTAGAAATATGCAATGTGAGTGAGGTAACATCTGCAACAGACAAAAAGTACGACTATTAGTGCTTCCATAATTCTTTAAAGCATAATTTAGAAAATAATTGGGGCAGTTTTGCCCTTATTAGAGGAAGAGTTAGGATCTTTTTGCATTTTCCATTTTCTTTGATTGTTGTGCCGATGTTCTCTATGGAATCTTCTGCACCTGAGATTCTCTCTTCCATCTCTTGTATTCTGTTGCTGATGCTCAAATCTATGGTTCCAGATTTCTTTCCTAGGGTTTCTATCTCCAGTGTTGCCTCACTTTGAGTTTTCTTTATTGTTTCTACTTCCCTTTTTAGGTCTAGTATGGTTTTGTTCATTTCCATCACCTGTTTGTATGTTTTTTCCTCTTTTTCTGTAAGGACTTCTACCTGTTTGATTGTGTTTTCCTGTTTTTCTTTAAGGACTTGTAACTCTTTAGCAGTGTTCTCCTGTATTTCTTTAAGTGATTTATTAAAGTCCTTCTTGATGTCCTCTACCATCATCATGAGATATGCTTTTAAATCTAGGTCTAGGTTTTCGGGTGTGTTGGGGTGCCCTGGACTGGGCGAAGTGGGAGTGCTGGGTTCTGATGATGGTGAGAAGAAACTAGGCAAAAAATAAATAAATAAAAATCATCCAAAGAACCTTGGGCAGCCTTTGTCAAAAGCATTAACAAGATTGATGTTTTCTTTGATACAGCTGTCCACTGCAAGATGTACACTCTGGAACAAGCCGTTGTTTTTGATTAAGAGCTTAAGATGCTTTTCACAAGGCAGTGTTAAGTTCAGAAATCAGCCATCCGATCTCCTTGACTACAACTTCATGGAGACCATTACCAAATTAGTGAGGAAAATTCTTTGTCATTAGGAGTAGCAAAAGCCCTGCTTAGTAAGGGGAAGCATAATTGTGCAGCTGGCTGGACTGTGTACCAGAACCTTTATATTAGATCACTAGAGAAAAATAAGGTCTTCTCTATATCTAGATTGACATAAGGTATGTTTGACAAATCAAAATGTGCAATCAGTTGCTTGTTACATCAGACTCCTGTATAAGGACTGAATGCCTGGAAACTTTGTAAGAGAAGACTTTTTTTTTAAATTTCCAATGATTTTCCTTTTTATTCACTTTACATCCCAATCATAACCCACCCCTCTCTTCCCAATACCACACTTACAAGTCATTCTGCCCATTGCATCCTTCCCTTCTCCACAGAGAAGGAGAGCCCCCTTTGGGTACCACTGAACCCTGGGAAATCTAGTCCCAGCAGGACTAGGCACATCCTTTCCCACTGAGGCCAAACCACACATTCCAGAGAGGGGATGGGGATCCAATTGCAGGGAACTGAGACTGAGATAGACCCTGCTCCACTTAGGGATCTCATATGAAGAACAAGCTGCATATTTGCCACAAATATGTAGGAAGGCTAGGTCCAGCTCTGTATGCTCCTTGGTTGGTGGCCCAGGCTCTGTGAGTCCCCACAGTCCCAGGTTAATTGACTCTTTAGGTCTTCTTGTGGTGTCTTTGACTCCTCTGGTTTGCTCAATTCCATCCCCCACAATTCCACAAGATTCCCTGAGATCCACCTGAGTTTGGCTGTGGATCTCTTAATCTGCCTCGATCCCCTGATGGATGAAGCCTCTCAGGAGATAGTTATGCAAGGTTCCTCTCTGCAAAAGTAACTGAGTATTATTAATAGTGTCAAGGGTTGGCTCTCTCACATGGTATGCATCTTGAATTGGAGCTGTCATTGGTTGGCTGTTCCCTTAGTCTCTGCTCCATCTTAATTTCTATACATCTTGTAGGCAAAACAAATTTTGGGTTGAAGGTTTTGTGCCCCTCCCTCCACTGGAAGTCCTGCCTGGCTACAGAAGGGGTCACTTTACCTTCTATATCACCCTCTGGTAGGAATCTCAGCTAGATTCACCTCCATTGACTCCCTTATCCTCTCCCATCTCAGGCCTCCAGCTAGTCACCAAAGATGCTCCCTGACAATTTCCATTCCCACTCCCAACCTTCCCCCACACCCCCTTGGTCCCACACATGACTACCATCATTGCTCCCCTCATCACCCCCTTTCCTATTAAGTTCCCTTTCTCCGTCCACCTCTGGTGACTCTTTAGTTTCCCCTTATGAGTGAGATTCATGCATCCTCCCATGGGACTTCCTTATTACCCAGTTTCTTTGGGTCTGTGGATTGTAGCATGGTTGTCCTGCACTTTATGGCTAATGTCAATTTATAAGTGAGTACATACCATATGTGACTTTCTCTACCTGGATTACCTCACCCAGGATGATATTCTTAAGATCCATCCATTTCCTTGAAAATTCACAATGTCTTTGTTTCTAATAGCTGAGTAGTATTCCATTGTGTAGACATACCATATTTTCATTATCCATTCTTCAGTTGAGGGAAATTTAGGTTGTTTTTAGTTTCTGGCTATTAAGAATAAAGCTGCTATGAACGTAGGTGAACAAGTGTCCCTGTGGTATAGTGGGGCATCTTTTGGGTATATACCAAGGAATGGTGTAGCTGGGTCTTGGGGTTGAACTATTCCCAGTTTTCTGAGAAACCGCCAAATTGATTTCCAAAGTGGTTGTACACATTTGCACTTCCACCAGCAATGAAAAAGTGTTCCCCTTGCTCAGTATCCTTGCCAGTATGTTTTACATCTTAGCCATTCTGATTGGTGTAAGGTGGAACTCAGGGTCGTTTTGATTTGCATTTCTCTGATCACTAAAGATGTTGACCATTTCTTTAAGTGCTTCTTGGCCATTCAAGATTCTCTGAGAATTTTCTATTTTGTTTTGTACCCTATCTTAATTGGGTTATTTGGTCTATTAGTGTCTAATTTCTTGAGTACTTTTTTTCCAGTAATGTATTGTTTTTATCCACTTTACATCCTGATCACAGGTCCATCCCTTCTCTCTTCTTAGTCCCACCCTTACGAATGCCTCCCCTACATTGCTGCCCTCCCTTCTCCTCAAAGAAAGTAATTTTTTAAAGTATATTTCTATTGGCAGGATAGGAAGGTGTGACTGTTGAACTGCCAACACCCTTCCCCAATCGAGGCTTTGGTAATTTTATTGTTTTCTATCAAAGACACTTCTCCTCTTAACCTAATGTCTGTGTATGTATGCTAGGAGGCAAGTAATCTGTTTGGTGACTAGAAACATTCTGAACAGAATCTAGAACTGCAGCACTAAAGTAAGTCTGGCTCCATAGTGATGCTTCTTCACAATGGTCAGGGTGAAACCTGACCTGTGGTAATTAGACAGAGGAACATTCCTTAGTGAGGAATGTTTTTCATCACCTGGAGACAGATGATCCTTTGGATTTTTTTTTCAAGTTGCCAGTATTTACCATCCTTCCCTTGTCACTTCTGCAACCCTGAGAGAGCCAGGCAGACTATTGTTTTAACCTAAAAATTGGATAATGGTTAAATTTCTTCTCTTTCCCTCTTTCTAGAAGCTGTCCAAGAGAGAGAGCCCTCACATTGATTCAAGCTACTGTAACAGTATATATTTAATATATATATGTATATATATAGTATATATTTAATATATATATTTAATCTGTGAGATGTATAAAGCCACAGGGACTGGTGCTTTGGTGAAGGATAGGCAAACTTTATCATGGAACTGAGCTCACCATGAGTAGAAAGCAACAATGCGATTTACCGTCATCTTGACTGGTGACCTCATTGAGATGGAGGTAACCATGTGATTTAGCTGCCATCTTTGCTTATGACATCAAAGACAGCAAATACCATGTGGTTTCACCACAGTCTTAGTCAATGTAACCACATGGCATTAACCAATATGCTGGCACTCAGAACACTCTCTGGTTTCACTGACCCTCAGGGGTCACTGCACCCCTTTTATTCTTTTCTTTTTAAAATAATTAACTACTCTTGGGCACAGGGCCTGCTCTGGATTGTGGTTCATATACTCAGTAACACTCCTATAAATGTTATTTTTATTTTCTCAGATGATTGGATGTGTTGAGAGCCATACCCAAACGGTACAAATATACAGCTTGAGCTGAGCCCAGAGCATTTCTATCTCTACTAACTGTCCCTAGGCCTAGGCCTGGAAACTGCTAGTCTCTGTACAATCTAATCTAGACCTAGAATGTTTCAGCCTCTAAGACTCACTGTTGAATAAACTCACCCTTTCTAGATCTTTCTGAACTCTGGCTGGCTGGTTCAAATCAGCTGTTCTGGCTCAAACCCTTCTCCCAGCTGACTGATGCAGTTAGCTTCTTTCAGCCTCTGACGGAATTGCTCTGCTTGGCCTTAAACTAACTCTGGCAATATGTTCTAAACTTCTGCTCCTTGTCATTCTCTGGTTCATTTTGTTTTAACCTGCAACCTGTCCCTGTAAAACTATCCTGGTAAAACTGCCTCCTCCCACACCTCTTTCTCTCTACACTGCCCTCCTAAGTAGCCTCTCTTTCCTGTGCTGCTCTCTTGAGAGTAAGACATATCCTATCTCTGACTCATTCTGTCAAATCTTTCTCTGATCATCACTTTGTCTGCCCCTCAATTACACATCACTATCAAATATGGCTTCGTCCTTCTACAAAACAACCTTATCTACATTGTTTGAGATTTAAGGTGTGTACTCAGGTCCTGCCTGTATTCCAGCCACAGTGATTATATATGTATCATTCCAGCTGGATCATATAGACATAGAGTGTCTTTGGATGTGATCCCTTGTCAGAGCAGTCATGTTGCTGGATTAAAATTCCTCTACATACTCCATTGGAGAAAACTGATTTACCCTTTCCCAGCAGATGTCAATTACAAATGGCTTCTTAGTTAGGGGTGGGACCTCGTGTCCAGTTCCCCTTCCTACTGCTGGTATTTGGTCTGGTTTGAACTGCACTTCTTATTTTAAACTAAGGAGGTATCTTATGTAGAGTTTTACTGCTGTGACAAGATACCATGACCACAGCAACTCTTATAAAGGAAAATATTTAATCAGGGATGGCTTATAGTTCAGAGATTTAGTTGATTATCATCATGACAGAAAGCATGGTGCCATACAGGCAAAAGTGGTACTGGAGAAATAGCTGAGAGTTCTACATCTGGGTCATCAGGCATTGGAAAGAGAGAGTGACACTGAGCCTCACTTGAGCATCTGAAACTTCAAAGTGACATGCTTCCTCCAACAAGGTCACACTGACTCCAACAAGCCAACACCTTCCAATAATGCCATACTCTATGGGCCTTTAGAGGTCATTTTCATTCAAACTATCACAGAAGGTAACACCAGACCTCCAAGGAGGTTTTTTCCCATTTTTGTTTTGTTTTGTTTTAATTTTTATTGGATATTTTATTTATTTATATTTCAAATGTTATCCTCTTTCCCTGTTTTGCCTCCAGAAACCCCCCTGCTTCTATGAGGGTGCTCTCCCACCCACTCACTCCCGCCTTCCCACCCTGGCATTCCCCTATACTGGGGCATCGAGCCTTCATAGGACCAAGGGCCTCTACTCCCATTGATGTCTGACAAAGCCATTCTCTGCTACATATGCAACTGGAGCCATGGGTCCCTCCATGTGTATTCTTTGGTTGGTGGTTTAGTCCCTGGGAGCTCTAGGGGTACTGTTTGGTTGATATCGTTGTTCTTCCTGTGGGGTTGCAACCTCCTTCATCTCCTTCAGTCCTTTTTCTAACTCCTCCATTGGAGACCCAGTGCTCAGTCCAATGGTTGGCTGTGAGCATCTGCCTCTGTATTTGTCAGGCTCTGGCAGAGCCTCTCAGGAGACAGCTATATCAGGCTCCTGTCAGCAAGCATTTGTTGGCATCCACAATAGTGTCTGAGTTTGGTGACTGGAAATGGGATGGATCCCCAGGTGGGGCAGTCTCTGAATGGTCTTTCTTCCAGTCTCTGCTCCACACTTTGTCTCTGTATTTCCTCCCATGAGTATTTTGTTCCCTTTTCTAAGAAGGACCGAAGCATCCACAGTTTGGTTTTCCTTCTTCTTGAGCTTTATGTGGTCTGTGTATTGTATCTTGGGTATTCTGAGCTTGTTTTAATTTTTGACACAACAATTTACAAAATATATTTACTTGTTTCCAGAGGGACTGTAAAAGTTTTACCAGCCAAGTGTCCCAAATACTACTAAGGGGAGGTAATGTTATTGTTATTATTATCATTGTTGTTGTTGTTGATGATGATGATGTTATTAGAGACAGGTTCTCTTTATGTAGCCCTGGTTGTTCTGCAATTTACCATGTAGACCAAGGTTGCCTCAAACTTACAGCGATCCACCTGTCTTGCCTCTAGAGTTCTGAGTTTTTAATTATGTGTCAGTGTGTCAGTAAATGGATACATACATACATACATACACACACACACACACACACACACACATACACATATGCACACATATATACACATAAATATGGACACAGGTGCTTGTAGAGGCCTGAGGCCTCAGATCCCCTTGGAGTAGGATTTATTTATTTATTTATTTATTTATTTATTTATTTATTTATTCATAGCTGCTCCAAAGGCTGTATCCTAGCTTTATTTTTAAAGGGCCTGTGCTGCAGAGTCAATATAAAAACACAAAAAGTCCCGTCAGTTTAATAACAATTAAAAAACCCCAAAAGTGGAAAACTGAGGGCAAGGGAAATGGCCCCTCGGCAGGGGCATGGGAATCCCTGCTCATGGCACCAGGCCTGGCTGCAGGGTCCCCCGGTATTGCTGTTGCTATGAGGTTGGGGGGCAGCGATTGTCCTGTGGGAGCCACGGCCATCTGAGTCAGGACCC
Organism: Mus musculus; assembly: GCF_000001635.26. Lineage (NCBI taxonomy): Eukaryota > Metazoa > Chordata > Mammalia > Rodentia > Muridae > Mus > Mus musculus. The sequence continues at coordinate 104,897,357 of NC_000086.7, forward strand.
TCACTTCTTCTTGGGTGTGCTCAGCTTCTGCGTGTCCCAGATCTTGTCCAGCAGGCCAGAGATGAAGGCCTCAGTGGGTTTGTAACAGTCAACTAACAGCTCCTTGTGGAATAGGATTTATAAGAGATTATAGGCTTCTTGATGTGGGTCCTTAGTACTGAACTTAGGTCCTCTGGGAGATCAGTCCACATTCTTAATCATTAAGTTGTCTCTATAGCCCTTGTAAGTAGCATATTTCAATTATTCCTTACTTTTGTTACATTTTATATTAACTTTTATATATGAAATCTGTCATCATGACAATCTGGTTTGACCACAAAATTTTTATTGTTTCTATTATTATTATCAACATCATCATCACTGATTATTTTTGCATTGGGTGGTATATGCCAATATTTATGTGGGTACATGTATGCATGTATATAACTATGTTTGCATGTGCGTGTGTGTGTGTGTGTGTGTGTGTGTGTGTGTGTGTGTGTGTGTAGGCAATTAGTGCCTGTTCAAATCACCCAGGTGGCAGCGGCAGCAGCACAAGTTTCTTGCTACCCATCCCAATGTTCAGGATTTCCAAATGAAAGACACACACACAGCCTTATATTTTAATATGCCTTAAACAGTTCAAGAGCTGGGCAACTCCCCAACTTTCACATTGCTAATGCCCCCCTCCCCATACTGCTGAGTTTTACTTACTAAAATCTGTATTCCATCTTTGCTACCTTAGGTCCAATGAGGGGGGGTGGGGCGGCAGCTATGCTGGGGCCACTCTTCCTTGACTCTTTCGTGATTGGTATGCTCTCTCTTCTGCACTTCTCAAGTCTGGATCTTATTTCTTTCCCAGCATGGCGATTCTCCTTTCTCACTTGACCCCTTGCCAGCATATGGTAAAGTTCCGCCTCTGTCTCTCTGCCCAGGCACTGGCCACTGGCAACTTAATTTACCAATCAAAGCCTACTGGGGGCAGGGACCCTCAGTGTCTTACATGTGGAATCTCGTGCAATTTTGGAAACCCAATTAACAAGACAAGCATTAAACCAAATCCACTCTGTGTGTGTGTGTGTGTGTGTGTGTGTGTGTGTGTGTGTGTGTGTGTGTGTGTGTTTAGGGCTGACCACTTAGGCTAGGGGGTCTCATTTCTGAAGAAAAAGAAAGATTTGCTCTTCCTTGAAGTAGAAACTGAAGGATTCTTTGGAAAGTCAGTTGGATGGTGTTTTGCTGGGGCAAATACATGATGGAACATTTCATTAAAGTGGGCACAGGTGTAAAAGGCTAAGGCAGAGTCATGAAGGAACGTTTCACTGAAGCAGACACAGAAGAGAGGATTTCCTGCTAAAGCAAGCATGTGAAAGGACACGTGATGAATTCTTTGCTAACAACACACATGTATTGGTCCACCTTACATTGCATAATTGAGCTGCACTTGTTGGGACTCCATAGAGAGAAATGCACCAAAAAACTTTGGGTGGTATGCTGCAGTTTCTTGCCACTTCTGCAGACTTGGGCTGATTGCAAGACACGTGCTAAGGCAAGACATGTGCTGAGGCAAACCCCGTGCTGAAGCAAGGCACATGGAGGAAACATGATATTTGGAGAGTATAAATAGGACTCCACTGAGTGACAGAGACAGAGCTTGGTGGGCAGGTACAGCTAGCTGTGCAATGCGTGTGGGTCTTGTGTCTTTACTGATCTTCACTTCCCTGAGAGAGGCACATCTGAGAACTTCTCCTGATGTTCCTGTTGGTCCCTCCTGCTAACTCAAGCCAAGGTTAAGACCTGGCTGTCTCTGCTAGGTTGTGTCATTTCTGTTACTAACATGACTATACTGGACTCGTTCTGCTGGTGTATCCATGAAGTTTTTGAAAGTGGATTGAGCTGCCACTGTCTGCTAACCTGTGATCTGAACTGCCGATTTCCAGCAAGATGGGGGTTGCTCCAAAGAACCTTTCTAAACATTTCTACTTCCCTATATCCTTTGTTTTCTACTCCCTATGGTGAGCAGTGGGCTACAAGGGAGATTAAAGCATTTAAGAACCATTATTAAAAATAGGATTTGAAAGTTACACTCCGTTGGCAGCTACTGATTACTTGTAGCTCTTCTACCAGGTGTGATATCTTGTGAAATTCTTCTCTATTTTGTTGGTGTGGTCTTTGCAGGTCTTATGCAAAAGTGACCATATTGTTGGGAACTCATGGGACTCAGAAAATTATCTTACTACAGCACAATTAATAGCTGCATTCTAAATACTTATCCTTATACTCACAAATAAGTATTGCTCTCATCTCTCATCAAAAATGTTTCTTTTTGTGAGTATAAGGGTGAATATTTATAAAGCAGTTAGAAATTAGAGTAGTTTAGGAAAATGGTAATATTAGACTCTCCTTGAGTGTCCATCAAGCATGGGTAATTTGATAGGTTCACAGTACCAGGCATCAATTCTTTTTTATTTAACTGGCTTTAAATCCAATTAGATAGCTTTTGTTTACCTCTAAGATATAAGTACCACTATTGTACCCTTGGGGATATCTCACCATGCTATTCATTGTTGTGCTTTATTAGCATCCCAGCTGGTGTTGTGCTTTATAGGCATCCCAGCTGGTTAGGACCATTGATTGTTTTTCTCCCCTGACAGCTTGCACAACACCTTCTGATACTATAAGAGTTAGTCCTCAGGGAAGATGCTTTGTGGTCAGATACAGTTTGATTCCTCTAAGTCCATGAAGTAAAGAACAATGATTCTTGAGAACCATAAAGCAAAGCAAGCCACCCCTATAATTGCTTTAGAATACTTCCAGGAGTTTTCAAGCCCCAGTGGAGGAAAGGAGAAATTGAAAGGGAGGGAGGACAGTGAAGAGAAGACAAGGTCTCTAATCAAATATATTGTCAGTTGTTATGGATGTGTAAATGCAAGAGAAGTACCCAAAGGAGAAGAAAGAACCAAATGAAAGGACACAATGGAAGAATATTCTGCATACACTGATAGTGTGTATTCTAACCACTTACAGTAGAAAATCACATCATTAATGGAATAATGGTAAAGTGCTCAGAAGGGTCTAGTCTCAGTGGTGAAGAATAATTATCCAACACTAATTTTGGCTTGATTCCCACCCACCTAGTAATTAAATGGAAACAATAGCTCAAGCCATGTTCATGTAATGTAATAAGACCACAGAACAAAGATCAAGAATATTTATGAGTTTAAGTGTATGTAACATTAAAGTAGCAGGACAGAATAATGCTGAACCATCTTTACTCCATGAACATGTAACTTCATCAGCAATATATGTATCTCTTTCCTTTATAAGAATTCTAGAAAAGACCTGAAGTTCCTGCACCCTTAGAGAATACAAAGCAACCACATTAAAACTGGATCAAATACAAAGTTCTCACCCCTGTCATTGCACCAACATCACATGACCAGAAAGCATATTCCAGCTCTCAAATTCTCCTGAAGGATCAAAGAAAACAAATTGTATAATTAACACCAAACAAGGGGATAGTGTATATCTCATCTATCTCAGATTGATGACAAGACCTGGCAATTAAAGATCATTGGGGGAGATGAAGAACAAGCAGCAGCCTGAAGTAAAATGTAGCATTTACCATAGCTCCTCCCATGGCACAGTATAAAATGAGTAAGTGGTAAAGGCCAGCTCCCAGTTTCTCCTGAATGGGAGAGAGAGTAGAGTATACTGTCACTGTTCTAGCTTCCTTGGGTATTACTTGAGTAATTAACTTCTTTTTTTTTTCATGAAGTCATTGTTTTTAATAGCTGAGTAGTATTCCATTGTGTAAATGTACCACATTTTCTGTATCCATTCCTCTGTTGAAGGACATCTGGGTTATTTCCAGCTTCTGGCTATAATAAATAAGGCTGCTATGAACATAGTGGAGCATGTGTCCTTCTTACTAGTTGGAGCATCTTTTGGATATATATGCCCAGGAGTGGTATAGCTGGGTCCTCAGGTAGTACTATGTCAAATTGTCTGAGGAACCACCAGACTGATTTCCAGAGTGGTTGTACAAGCTTGCAATTCCACAAGCAATGGAGGAGTGTTCCTTTTTCTCTACATCCTCGCCAGCATCTGCTGTCACCTGAATTTTTGATCTTAGCCATTCTGACTGGTGTGAGGTGGAATCTCAGGGTTGTTTTGATTTGCATTTCCCTGATTACTAAGGATGTTGAACATTTCTTTAGGTGTTTCTGAGCCCTTCAACTTTCCTCAGTTGAGAAATCTGTTTAGCTTTGTTCCCCATTTTTTAAAATAGGGTTATTTGTTTCTCTGGAGTCTACCTTCTTGAGTTCTTTGTATATATTGGATATTAGCCCTCTATTGGTAAAGATCTTTTCCCAATCTGTTGGTTACCATTTTGTCCTATTGACAGTGTCCTTTGCCTTATAGAATCTTTGCAACTTTATGAAGTCCCATTTGTCGATTCTCGAACTTAGAGCATAAGCCGTTGATGTTCTGTTCAGGAACTTTCCCCCTGTGCCATGTGTTTCAGACTTTTCCCCATTTTCCCTTCTATTAGGGACAACATTTAATTGGTGCTGGCTTACAGGTTTAGAGGTTCAGTTCATTATCATCAAGGCAGGAGCATGGCAGCATCCAGGCAGGCATGGTGCAGGAGGAGCTGAGTTTTAAATATTCATTTGAAGGACATTAGAAGAAGACTGGCTTCCAGGCAGCTAGGAGAAGGTATGTATATATTATATATATATATTGTATTTACCAAATCATCTTTACTAGTGATCTAAAAGCAGAAATAAGTCAAAAGTCCAACAGCAGATAAAGAATACAATAAGTAATGAGGGTTAAGATTATACTTTTGTGTAAGATTCATGCTTAGAAGAATCAAATTCTTGGCACATGCTCATAATTCCATCATTCTGGATGCTGAGGCAGGAAGATTATTATGATTATCACGAGTAATGGAAATTAAACCTTGTCCTAGGAGGAGGGTCTTAAAGCCCACAATGACACAGTTCCTTCAACGAGGCCACATTTCCTAATAGTGCCACTCCCTAGGCCAAGCATGGTAAATCCACCACAATTGTGCAGTGGGCATTAAGTCAAATCAGACATTGGTGGGCTTCTCCACAAATTCTGTGTCACCACTGCCCTGGCATATCTTACAGGCTGAACAGATTGTAGGTCAAAAGTTTTGTGACTGGGTTGGTGTTTACATCTCTCTTTTGGTAGCCTGCTAAGTAACTTCCTGTACTAGAGCATAAAAATGAAGCCTCCATGGAGGCGTCTGATTGACTTCTCCACATTCAATGGGTTGCATGGGTGTTGTCTTTAGCAACCTTGCTGAGTAGATTTCTTTCTAAGCTTTGTGACCTTACTATCCCCAAGAAGTGTACAAGTTTTCTGTGCTAGGTTTGCTTTCCTTTATGTTGAATGGCTCTTAAGTCTAATTAGACAACTGTTGGTTGCCATTGATATATGAGTGCCCCTTTTTGCACTTTGATGCATATCTTTCCATGCTGATCATTGTAATGGTTCATAGGTGTTTAATTCCTGCCCTTTCTTAGCAGCTTCCTTTTTTTTTTTCTAGAATCATGGAGGCCAGAATTTTGGAAAGAGGCTTTCAGGATCAATCCAGCTGGAATCATCCTGTTCCTGTGTCTTAAGTATAAAGTATATTTAGCAATAGGCTCCACCTTCAACCCCTGAAATGCGACAAAGGGCTACATCTATGTCTATATTAGGGAGTTTCTTGGACTGCACTGACCAACAATTAGAAAGGAAGTTTCTAGCACCTGGTACTGGGGGGGGGGTGCGGTTGTTAGTCTGTGGTTCTTGTTGTTGTTGTTGTTGTTACTTATTCACTTTACATCCTGCTCACTGCCCCTTTCCCAGTCACCCCTCCCACAATCCTTGTATACAACATATATAAGAGTACACAGAGACAGAGACAAAGAGACAGATTAGAAGAGGAAGAAGGAGAGATGTACAAGAGATTGTGTGTATGCATGTATACATCTTAAAGGAAGTTAAGTCACTTGACTGAAAATGCTACCAACAATTCTACTCTTTTAAAATAATTTCAAAATTGTCATGTTATCATTGATTTCTGACAACTTAATTATAATAAGGTTTGGTATATATTTTATTAAGACTCATGATGAATCTTTTGAGTTTCATAATGTAAAGCTTGCTATCTCCTCCTGGTTTGATAAATTTTCTACAAATATTTCTTTGAATCTCCTTTCTAGCCCTTTCTTCTCAGATTTCATAATTTATATACTCATTCACTTGCTGGTGAATATCATTTTTATTTATTTTCTTTGGTTTGCTTGTGAGTGACAATTTCAAATTACCTGTTTTATTTTTGTGGATTCTTGATGCAAGCTCTATCCTGAATTTTTTAGTCCAGTAATAATATTTAGCTTTAAGATTTCTGCTTGCCTGGTTTTAAAAGTTTATATCTTCGCTGAAATTCTCACTTTTTGAGAGCACATTAAGAAGTTTTAAGATGGAAATTTGTAATATTTTTGGAAATGTAAAAGAAATGCACTAGTTTTTCAATCAATCAAAAGGTTATATATATATATTGTTGTTTTTTTTAATTTTTATTAGGTATTTTCCTCATTTACATTTCCAATGCTATCCCAAAAGTCCCCCATTCCCTCCGTCCCACTCCCCTACCCACCGCCCCACTCCCCTACCCACCCAATCCCACTTCTTGGCCCTGGCGTTCCGCTGTACATATAAAGTTTGCACGACCAATGGGCCTCTCTTTACAGTGATGGCCAACTAGGCCATCTTCTGATACATATGCAGCAAGAGACAAGAGCTCCAGGGTACTGGTTAGTTAATATTGTTGTTCCACCTATAGGGTTGCAGAACCCTTTAGCTCCTTGGATACTTTCTCTAGCTCCTCCATTGGGGGCCCTGTGATCCATCCAATATCTGACTGTGAGCATCCACTTCTGTGTTTGCTAGGCCCCGGCATAGTCTCACAAGAGAGCGGTATATCTGGGTCCTTTCAGCAAAATCTTGCTAGTGTATGCAATGGTGTTTGCTTTTGGCAGCTGCTGATTATGGGAAAGATCCCCAAACATGGTAGTCTCTAGTTGGTCCATCCTTTCATCTCAGCTCCAAACTTTGTCTCTGTAACTCCATCCATGGGTGTTTTGTTCCCAATTCTAAGAAGGGGCAAAGTGTCTACACTTTGGTCTTCGTTCTTCTTGAGTTTCATGTATTTCGCAAATTGTATCTTATATCTTGAGTATTCTAAGTTTCTGTGCTAATATCCACTTATCAGTGAGTACATATCATGTGAGTTCTTTTGTGATTGGGTTACCCCACTTAGGATAATGCCCTCCAGGTCAATCCATTTGCCTAAGAATTTCATAAATTCATTCTTTTTATAGCTGAGTAGTACTCCATTGTGTAAATGTACCACATTTTCTGTATTCATTCCTCTGTTGAGGGGCATCTGGGTTCTTTCCAGCTTCTGGCTATTATAAACAAGGCTGCTATGAACATAGTGGAGCATGTGTCTTTCTTACCAGTTGGAACATCTTCTGGATATATGCCCAGGAGAGGTATTGCAGGATCCTCCAGTAGTACTATGTCTAATTTTCTGAGAAACCGCCAGACTGATTTTCAGAGTGGTTGTACAAGCTTGCAATCCCACCAGCAATGGAGGAGTGTTCCTTTCTCCACACCCTCACCAGCATCTGCTGTCACCTGAATTTTTGATCTTAGCCATTCTGACTGGTGTGAGATGGAATCTCAGGGCTGTTATGATTTGCATTTCCCTGATGATTAAGGATGTTGAACATTTTTTCAGGTGCTTCTCAGCCACTGGTTATTCCTCAGTTGAACATTCTTTGTTTAGCTTTGAGCCCCATTTTTTTATATACTTGAAATTTTATTCTAAGTACAGATGAGCTGTTAGGACTGAAGTAATTATATTGAGGATGGCCATCTTTAGGGAGCAGAGGTAAGTTCCTGCATGGTGAAGCATTTCTGGCAGGAAATTTCTTTTTATTTTTAATTAGGTATTTTCCTCGTTTACATTTTCAATGCTATTCCAAAGGTCCCCCATACCCACCCCCCCAATCCCCTACCCACCCACTCCCCCTTTTTGGCCCTGGCGTTCCCCTGTACTGGGGCATATAAAGTTTGCAAGTCCAATGGAGCCCCATTTTTAATGGGGTTATCTGACTTTCTGGAGTCCACCTTCTTCAGTTCTTTATATATAGTAGATATTAGTTGCCTATCTGATTTAGGATAGGTAAAGATCCTTTCCCAGTCTGTTGGTGGCCTTTTTGTCTTATTGACGGTGTCCTTTGCCTTACAGAAGCTTAGCAATTTTTTGAGGTCCCATTTGTCGATTCTTGATCTTACAGCACAAGCCATTGCTGTTCTATTCAGGAATTTTTCCCCTGTACCCATATCTTCAAGGATTTTCCCCCACTTTCTCCTATATAAGTTTCACTGTCTCTGGTTTTATGTGGAGTTCCTTGATCCACTTAGATTTGACCTTAGTACAAGGAGATAGGAATGGATCAATTAGCATTCTTCTACACGTTAACCGCCAGTTGTGCCAGCACCATTTGTTGAAAATGCTGCCTTTTTTCCACTGGATGGTTTTAGCTCCCTTGTCAAAGATCAAGTGACCATAGGTGTGTGGGTTCATCTCTGGGTCTTCAATTCTGTTCCATTGGTCTACTTGTCTGTCGCTATACCAGTACCATGCAGTTTTTATCACAATTGCTCTGTAATACAACTTTAGGTCAGGCATGGTGATTTCACCAGAGGTTCTTTATCCTTGAGAAGAGTTTTTGCTATCCTAGGTTTTTGTTATTCCAGATGAATCTGCCGATTGCCATTATGACACATATTTTGTGTTGGGAGGAATTTCTTTTCTGGTCCAGTCTATTTGGAGTTCTGTAGGCTTCTTGTATGTTCGTGGGCATCTCTTATTTTAGTTTTGGGAAGTTTTCTTCTATAATTTTGTTGAAGATATTTGCTGGCCCTTTAAGTTGAAAATCTTCCTTCTCATCTACTCCTATTATTTGTAGGTTTGGTCTTCTCATTGTGTCCTGGATTTCCTGGATGTTTTGAGTTAGCATCTTTTTGCGTTTTGCATTTTCTTTGATTGTAGTGCTGATGTTCTCTATGGAATCTTCTGCTCCTGAGATTCTCTCTTCCATCTCTTGTATTGTGTTGCTGATGCTCGAATCTATGGTTTGAGATTTCTTTCCTAGGGTTTCTATTTCCAGCGTTGCCTCACTTTGGGTTTTCTTTATTGTGTTTACTTCCCTTTTATGTCTAGTATGGTTTTTTTCATTTCCATCACCTGTTTGGATGTGTTTTCCTGTTTTTCTTTAAGGACTTCTACTTGTTTGGTTGTGTTTTCCTGTTTTTCTTTACAGACTTCTAACTCATTAGCAGTGTTCTCCTGTATTTCTTTAAGTGAGTTATTAAAGTCCTTGTTGATGTCCTCTACCATCATCATGAGGTATGCTTTTAAATCCGGGTCTAGCTTTTTGGGTGTGTTGGGGTGCCCAGGTCTGGGTGAGGTGGGAGTGCTGTGTTCTGAAGATGGTGAGTGGTCTAGGTTTCTCTTAGTAAGATTCTTACGTTTGCCTTTTGCCATCTGGTATTCTCTGGAGTTAGTTGCTATAGTTGTCTCTGGTTAGAGCTTGTTCCTCTTGTGATTCTGTTAGCCTCAATTAGTGGACCTGGGAGACTAGCTCTCTCCTGAGTTTCAGTGGTCAGAGCACTCTCTGCAGGCAAGCTCTCCTCTTGCAGGGAAGGTGCCCAGATATCTGGTGTTCGAACCTGCCTCCTGGCAGAAGTTGTGTTCCACTCACCAGAGGTCCTAAGATCGCATATATATATATAATTTTTTAAAAACCTTGTAAAATAGTCAAAATAGTCGCTTTGCAGAAATTCAAATTCATCCAGGGTCAACACTTCTTGAAATCAAAATATTTGCTCAAGGTTGCACTAGGTGCTCAAAATTGCACTCTTCTTATCTGCTGCACCTCTTCAAATTAGCCAATCATGTAAGAATGTGAGGCCTTGCTCTGACCAGTCAGAGTAACACACAGGTCACTTTTGCTTTAGGAATAAAACCTCATCAGGACCCCTGCCAGGTGTGTTTGCTGCTTTAGTTGACTTGACAATGAACCCTCTTGCAGAAGAGAAACTTTTGCCCTGCCAACATTCTTTGGATCATTCTGTCACTTCCTTGGGACCTCAGACCCATTCTATCAAATAATCTACAAGTTTCCTTTACATTAAAGTTGATTTATGACATTTTCTAGTTCTGTTTGCATTGTATTTCCATTTTCTTTATTATCTTTGGCTCTTTATTTTGGTGTCTATTCATTAGTATTTTATTATGCATTAGTAAAAAAGTGCCACCTCTTCCCGTCTTCTTAGATTGGCTTCAAAACTTCTGCAGAGAAGATAGGAAGAGATGCCCCTTGGTATTGCAGTCTTTATATGCCCCAATACAGGGGAATGCCAGAGCCAAGAAGCAGGAGTGGGTGGGTAGGGGATCAGTGCAGGGGAGGGTATAGGGAACTTTTGGGATAGCATTTGAAATGTATATAAAGAAAATGTCTAATAAAATTTTTTTAAAAAATTAAAAGCAAAACAACAACAAAAAACTTCTGCAGCACTCTGAAATCTTTAGTCCATCATACCACGTTCTTTGTTAGTGGTCCTTGGGTAACTAGAGTATGCCTGGTCCTGTCAGCACTCTGGAACATGCAGTTCAGAAGTTATTTACTCATGCAAATCAAAACAACCCTGAGATTCCACCTCACACCAGTCAGAATAGCTAAGATCAAAAACTCAGGTGACAGCAGATGTTGGAGAGGATGTGGAGAAAGAGGAACACTCCTCTGTTGTTGGTGGAATGGCTAGCCAGAAGTTGGAAGCAACCCAGATGTCCTTCAACAGAGGAATGGATACAGAAAATGTGGTACATTTACACAATGGAGTACTCAGCTATTAAAAACGATGACTTCATGAAATTTGCAGGCAAATGGATGGAAATTGAGAATATCATCCTGAGTCTGAGGTAACTCAGTCACAAAGGAACAAAAACTGTATGTACTCACTGATAAGTGGATATTAGCCCAAAACTTCAGAATAGCCAAGATTCAATTCACAGACCATATAAAGCCTAAGAAGGAAGACCAAAATGTAGATGCTTCAGCACTTTTTAGAAGGATGAACAAAATACTCACAGGAGGAAATATGGAGACAAAGTGTGGAGCAGAGACTGAAGGAAAGGCTCTCCAGAGACTGCCCCACCTGGGATCCATTCCATATACAGACACCAAACCTGAATGCTATTGTGGATGCTGGGAAGTGCTTGCTGATGGAAGCCTGATATGGCTGTCTTCTGAGAAGCTCTGCCAGAGCCTGACAAATACAGAGGTGGATACTCGAAGCCTACCATTGGACTGAGCTCAGGGGTCCCTGATGGAGGACTTGGAGAAGGGACTGAAGGAGCTGAGGGGGTTTGCAGCCACATGGAGGGAGGAACAGTGTCAACAGGCTAGATCCCCTGGAACTCCTGGAGATTGGACCACCAACCAAAGAATACACATGGATGGACCCATGGCGCTGGCCACATATGTGGCAGAGGATGGCCTTGTTAGACATCAGTGGGAGGAGTGGCCCTTAGGCCTGAGGGTGTTCAATGCCCCAGTGTAGGGGAATGCCAGGGTGGGAGGATGGGAGTGGATGGGTGGGGGAGCACCCTCATAGAAGCAGAAAGGGGGGTGGAATAGGGGGTTCCAAAGGGGAGACCTGGAAATTTGAAATATAAATAAAGAAAATATCCAAGCGAAAAAAAGAGTTGCCTAGGTCATGGTGTATGTTCATAGCAGTAAAACTCAAACTAAGACAATGATTTGAACCTATACATGACACTGCTTGTGTGATAAAAACCGGAGTCTAGATAGCCCAGAAATGTAGGGTAAAACCAAATACTACTGGTCTGAAAAAAATCAATAAAAGTACTCCTAATGATATTCTGCTCTACTCATAGATCAGTGTCTTCTCCAGCCATCGTCAGAGAAGCTTCCTTCTGCATGCAGCAGATGGGAACAAATGCAGAGAGTCCTTGGAATACACAGCTCTAAATAGAATGTCTCTATCAAGTATTTCCCCTCAGAGCTTAGAGAAGCCCACAGAAGAGGCAGAAAAGGTGTAAAATCCAGAGGGGATGGGGGACACCAGGAGAACAAGGCCCTCTGAATCAACTGAGCAAAGGTCATATGAACTCACAGAGACCAAAGCAGCAAGCACCAGGCCTGTACCATGTCATCTGCATATTTATTATAGCTTTCAGCTTAGTATTTTTTAAGGGACTCCTGAGTGTGTAAATAAGTGGGTCTCTGATTTTCATTCCTGCTTTTAGGGTGCTTTTCGTTCTTTTGTGTTGCCTGGTCCAGCATCAATGTGATTTTTGTTTTACCTTATCATATTTTGTTTTGTAGAAAAAAAATAAACTTTTGTATGTATAGCTAGATCCTTCTATGAAGGTAGAACAAGCAAGGCAACTTGGTCAGAACCAAGCAAAATTATTTCTTCTCTACTTGTTTGTGTGCCTTATAAAAAATGTCCACGGAAAATTCTGCTTCTAGTGCTGACTCATCCATAAATCATTATTTATCCAAGTAAATGCTCTAAAATTTAAAAAGTGAGATTCTCCTTTACTAGACCACCCAAATTCCTTACTACTTTCTAAAACTTATCCTTATACTCACAGATAAGTGTAGCTACCATGTTTCATGAAAGGGGCCTCTCTTTACAGAAAATGGAGACCATCACAAAAAACCACAGCTGACCACAATACAGAGATCAACAGATTGTGGTGAGCCAAATCTCAGTGGATACATATATATCACAGGTCCTCCATCTATCGTTCAGGGAACATTGTAGAAAGGAAGGGGGCAGAAAGACTGTGAGCACCATAATACCAGGATGCTTACTGTGAAACAACCTCTCCTATAAACGTCTATATAAATAAGACCAGAACAGTGGCAATATGAATAGACATGTTAATATGGAAAAGGGAAAATTTCTTAGGGTCTCTCCCCTAGACAAAGAACTACTGGTAACTAATGAGTGCTAGGAGGAAGAGAATTGTCCTCTCCCAGGGATGAGCCTCCTTATTGATTGTCCAATGATGAATGGTCAGTCTTGAAACTGTATACACACACACACACACAGCAAGTTGTATTTATATATATTTATTTGTACATGCACAGATATGAAAAACCACAGACAAACAAGTGCCAAAGGAGTTAATCATTTCTGTATTTGCCACAGAAGAAATGCTAAATGCAGCTGTTCAATTTGAGAAGAAAGGATACTAAACAGCAACAGAGCGATATAAGAAATCATAAATGTGGTACATCTACACAATGGAGTACTACTCAGCTATTAAAAAGAATGAATTTATGAAATTCCTAGCCAAATGGATGGACCTGGAGGGCATCATCCTGAGTGAGGTAACACATTCACAAAGAAACTCGCACAATATGTATTCACTGATAAGTGGATATTAGCCCCAAACCTAGGATACCCAAGATATAAGATATAATTTGCTAAACACATGAAACTCAAGAAGAATGAAGACTGAAGTGTGGACACTATGCCCCTCCTTAGATTTGGGAACAAAACACCCATGGAAGGAGTTACAGAGACAAAGTTTGGAGCTGAGATGAAAGGATGGACCATGTAGAGACTGCCATATCCAGGGATCCACCCCATAATCAGCATCCAAACGCTGACACCATTGCATACACTAGCAAGATTTTATTGAAAGGACCCAGATGTAGCTGTCTCTTATGAGACTATGCCGGGGCCTAGCAAACACAGAAGTGGATGCTCACAGTCAGCTAATGGATGGATCATAGGGCTCCCAATGGAGGAGCTAGAGAAAGTAGCCAAGGAGCTAAAGGGATCTGCAACCCTATAGGTGGAACAACATTATGAACTAACCAGTACCCCGGAGCTCTTGACTCTAGCTGCATATATATCAAAAGATGGCCTAGTCGGCCATCACTGGGAAGAGAGGCCCATTGGACTTGCAAACTTTATATGCCCCAGTACAGGGGAACACCAGGGCCAAAAAGGGGGAGTGGGTGGGCAGGGGAGTGGGGGTGGGTGGATATGGGGGACTTTTGGTATAGCATTGGAAATGTAAATGAGTTAAATACCTAATAAAAAATGGAAAAAAAAAAGAAAAGAAAAAAAAAAAAGAAATCATAAAATTCACCAGTAAGTTAAGTATATTGCCATATACAGAATGTTTAAAAACAATAAAAGGAGTGAAGAAATTGATTTAATTGTACCATAAAAGTTCGTTAAAATCACAGAACTAAAGATATAACTAAAATAGACACATAATATGTACATGTATTTATATATAACATGTGACATTAATTAGACAGAAACTGGTGACCCCTTTGGTTGAATTAGGGGAAAGCTGGAAGAAGCTAAAGAGGAGGGCAACCTTATAGGAAAAACAGCAGTCTCAACTAACTTGGACCCCCAAGATCTCTCAGACACTGGACCACCAACCAGGTAGCATACACCAGCTGATATGAGGCCCTCAATACATATACAGCAGAGGACTGTTGGGTCTGAAATCAGTGAGAGAACATGTACCTATCTGTGGTGAGACTTGAGGCCCCAGGGAGTGGAGAGGTCTGAAGGGGTGGCAGTGGGGGAGTGGGGACATCCTCTTGGAGATGGAGGGAGGAGGTATGGGATGAGGAACTATCAGAAGGAAGATCAGGAAGGGGATAAAGACTGCAGTATAAAAAAGATTAAAGATTAAAGAATAATAATAATAATTAATAATAAGAGTAAATGATGAATTAGTTCTTCACAAAGGAAAAATATAAACACAATTGACTTATTGTGAATTGAAGAATGTGAATTATGAGAAAAGGATACAAGATTTGGAAAGACAAATTAAAAATGAAAGAGGAAATATTACAACTGATAGAATATTAATGAAAGCATTATAAGAGATGTCTACTAATAATTACATGTCAGAAAACTGGATAACTTAAAAAATGAAGAAATTTATATAAATACACACTCTACAAAGACTGAATCATGGAAACAGAAAGTCAAAACAGACCTGGAACTAGTAGGGGAATTGAATAAATTTCAGGGGGGAAAAAAACGTTCAAGAAAGAGAAGCTCAGAACCAGATGGCCCCACTGGCAAACCTACTAAACATTTAAGCAAAAAATGGGTGCCAATCACTTTCAAACTGTTTGAAAGAAAATGAAGAAAACTTGCAGAAAATTGAAAGGAACATTTTTAAACTGTCCCCGTGAGGTTAACATTCCCTTGATAATTAAACTGGACAAAGACAACCCAAAAATATTGTAAGCCTCAGCCATCATCAGAGAAACTTCCTCCTGCAGCAGATAGGAACAAATGCAGAGACCCACACCCAGGTATTATCTAGAGAGTGAGAGACCTTGGAACACTAACCTCTAAATGGAATGTCTCCACAAATTCTTTCCCTCTGGGCTCAGGGAACCTTATAGAAGGGGAGGCAAAATGAGGGTAAGAAGAGCCAGAGGGGACGGATGACACCAAGAAAACAGGGCCCTACATCAACTGAGCAAAGGCTCACATGAACTCAGACACTGAAGCAAAAGTTCTGCACCAGGTCTTCTGTGCATACATTATAGCTTTCAGCTTAGTGTTTTTATAGGACTCCTGAGTATATAGATGAGTTGGTTTCTGTTTTTTTTTTATAAGAACTGATATTTTTATTAAAAAATACAGAAATTGAGATTCAGGGTCACACCTATGAAAAGTGAGAGACTTGCAGTTTTACTTAAAGCCTTCTATGACCATAAAGCATTGTAATAAACAATGGAAGCTGGTTATAAGGATGAGAATGGAACTAATTCTGTACAACCACAATTTCTTCCCTTGAGAATTCATGTTCTAATTGTTTTTATAAAGCTACTATTTTGATTAATACTATAATTAATACTTAATAAAGGGAATCTATGTGAGTTGCATATGGGCACAGAATTTTCTAATCAATACTATAGTCAGGAGCCTAATATGAAAAGGACCTTCTTTGATCATGATACATTTTCAAAATATATTAAAATATTTCTTACCATTCCAAAGACCTCAGTAAGTGACACTTTATCTCTACATCCTGGTAGCTGCCTCCACCTGTCACCTGCCACCTGGTAGCAACCACAAATCCAAGAGACCCTGGAAAGCAATCTGTCACCTCTTTCATCTGACACATCTACACTAAGGACTCCTTAATGTTCCTTCTGACATGGACTCTCCAGTTTCCCAACAAGTACTGGAGAGCAAGATATGTGGCCTCATATTTCTTCTTGTCATCTTTCAAGATAATAACCCCTTAACCCAAAGTCGTGAACTTAATCCAATAGAATTACCAGCCAACCCAGGAGGCACAGAGACCTTGGAAAGTGACTGTGTGTCCCTTCTTATGTCTCCCTGCTTTGTATCTGTTTTTTTTTTTTCTTACCTCTGCCCATTCTGACCTACCCAAACTATAATCTTTCACCCTCTGATGGCACTCAGGCCACAGCATCTGGTCTAGAGGCCCTGGTGAATTAACCTGTATCCCTTCTTCTGGGCCCATCCCCAATTTTTTCTTTTTTATTAGATATTTTCTTCATTTACATTTCAAATGCAAGCCCCAAAGCCCCCTATACCCTCTCCCCGCCCTGCTCCATCTCCAATTTGAATCTCCAAATCACCACGCTTTGCCTCCAAGAACCTTCCATCAGTCTAAGGGGGCCAGAAGAAAAGGAATGAATGCTCCCTAACTAGAGCAAGCATTTTACTTGTTGGGAAACCTTGTAGAGACAATACATACATGAGTAAACAAATAAATTTAAAGGACAAATTTATATCTGGTGAACATCGATTTCTTTTATAAAGCATTTTAAGCCAACATAAGAACACATAAAAATGTATCTTCAATGACAAATTTTATTTTATTACAGGGTTTCAAAATGTAAATTGATCACATGATGGTCTCAAAAAATAACTTAGCATACATATAAGAAGCAAATAAAGGACCTCTGAGGTAAAAACATCAAAATATCAAAGAAAGAAATTGAAGAATACATTAGAAGATAGACCTCTCACACTCATGGTTCAGTAGAAACAAAATTGTGAAAATAGTCATATCAAAAGCAGTCATAAATTCAATGCAATCCCACACCCAAAAATAAATGCCACAGTATTTTTTCTCATAAATAGAAAACAAAACTTAAAGCACAAAACACACAGCCAAAGAAACCCTCAGTAAAAAGAAAAAGTGCTAGCTATATTAATATATCTGATTTCACACTATGCTAAAAAGTCTTTGTTATAAAAACAGCTTGGTACTGGCACAAACTAGACAAGCAAAGCAATGGGATGGAATGCATAAGCCCATGCAACTTTAGTAACTACCTTCTGACAGATATGCCAAAAGACAGATTTGTGGAAAGTTAGCATCTATAAGGAATGCTATCGCATAAATGGCATGGCTATATGCAGAAGAATGAAACTAAATCCTATCTCACTTACACAGAAATCAAGCTCAAGTGGATAAAGACCTCAACATAATACCTGAAACTTTGAAACTCTAGATGAAAGTGTGGAAAATATAGTACAAGATCCAGGCATAAGCAAGGATTTTAAAAACAGACTCCTGTCGCTTAAGAAATATGTCTGACAATTGGAAATGGGACTTTATGGGATTAAAACACCTCAGTATATCAAGAAAACTATGAATCAAAAGAAGACTCAGCCCACATCATGGGAAAATTTGTTTTCCAGATTATTGATATCTGGAAAACGAAAAAGCAAACAACAACTACAACAAAAACCAAAACCCAAACATCAGGGAAACAACTTAAACACAACAATGCAACCAAACTACAATTTTTTTTTCTACTGCATAACATTTTAATTCTGTTCTTCATTAAAACCAAAGCTAAACAATAGTTCAATAATAATAAGATAATATAAAACAAAAACTATTCCATAGAAGTTGGACAAGACAAACCAACAGAAGAAAAAGATCCCAAGAATCAGAGACCCACTCATTCACACACTCAGGAGTCCCATAAAAACACTAAACTGAAAGCTGTAGTATATACACAAAGGACCTGGTGAAGATCCATGCAGGACTTGTGCTTTGTGCTGCAGTCTCTGTGGGTTCATATGAGCTTTGATTAGTTGATTTAGATGGAATTATTCTCCTGGTGTCCTCCATTCCCACTGGCTCTTACACTCTTTCCACCTCCTCTTCTGTGGGGTTCCCTGAACACTTAACAATGGAATTTAATGTAGACTTCTCTTTTAGAGCTGAGTGTACCAAGATCTCTTTGTATATCTCTTCTTTTTTTCTCCTTCTCCTCCTCCTCTGTCTCTATCTCTTCCTCCTCTTCATCCTCCTCCTCCTCTTCATCTTGTTCTCCTCTCCCTTCTATTTTTCTGTATTGTGTGCCTGTGGGTCTCTGTATTTGTTCCTATCTGATGCAGGAGGAAGCTTCGCTGATGATAGATGAATAAGGCATTGATCTATGAGTACAGCAGAATGTCATTAGGAGCTATTTTATCACCACGTTATTAAATACCAGTAGTGTTTGGATTTACCCTAGGTCTCTGGGACATCTAGTCTTTAGTCCAAGCAGTCACCCAAGCAGTTCTGGGTATAGGTTCAGACTCATGGAGTGGGTGTTAAGTCAAATCAACTATGGGTTAGCTAGTTCCACAAATTTTGTGTCACCGTTACCCTGGCATACCTTGCAGGAAAGACAGACTGTAGACCAAAGGTTTTTGTTTTTTTAATTTAATTTTATTTGTAATTCTTTTTTTACACTCCATATTTCATTCCCTGCCCCTCCCACCCACCCTCTGACTGCTCCACATCCCACACCTCCTCCCCACACCACCCCGTCTCCCTGTGGATGCCACCACCTCACCCTACCTCACTTCTAAACTCCCTGGGGCCTCCAGTCTCTTGAGGGTTAGGTACATCATCTCTGACTGAACACAGACCTGGAAGTCCTCTACTGTATGTGTGTTGGGGGCCTCATATCAGCTGGTGTATTCTGCCTGGTTGGTGATCCAGTGTATGATAGATCTCGGGGGTCCAGATTGATTAAGATTGTTGAATCCTCCTACAGAATCGCCCTTCTCCTTAGCTTCTTTCAGCCTTCCCTAATTCAACAACAGGAGTCAGCTGCTTCTGTCCATTGGTTGGGTGCAAATATCTGCATTTGACTCTTTCAGCTCCTTGTTGGGTCTTTTGGAGGGCTGTCATGATAGATCTCTTTTTGTGAGCATTCCATAGCCTCAGTAATAGTGTCAGGCCTTAGGACTTCCCCTTGATCTGGATCCCACTTTGGGCCTGTCCCTGGACCTTCTTTTCCTCGGGTTCCGCTCCATTTCCTGCTGCAGACTAACC
This sequence comes from Mus musculus, assembly GCF_000001635.26. Lineage (NCBI taxonomy): Eukaryota > Metazoa > Chordata > Mammalia > Rodentia > Muridae > Mus > Mus musculus. The sequence continues at coordinate 104,916,840 of NC_000086.7, forward strand.
CCTTCTGGGTCTTCTATCTGCGTGGAACGGGTTTCTGGTTGTAGGTGGGCAAAGGAGTCGGCGATATGGAAGGGTGATAAACAGCCGCAACACAAGAGAGTGTGCTGGATATGAATGTAATTTGTCAAATCGAGCATCAAACTTTTTATACAGAAGAAAATAGGGAAGTTAGGTGACACACCGGCAAGGTACAATGAGGTTACTGAATTCTTACACAAAACAAAGGAATGAAAACACGAAGGACTGGCAGGAACCAGCTGGAATAAAATTCAATGTTAACAACTGGGAATTAAAAGCAGCTCTGCCTAAGGTCCACTTAATCTTAGAAGTCAGGGACAAGAGCTTCGTACTCTTGCCATAGTTCCTATTCTAGTCTATTGTATAGTCCACCTTCCCCCTAGGCCATTGTAAATTCTTGTGTATGGGTATAACTCAGCTATCTATAGTTCTAAGTATCTATTCTGGTTCCTCCCTAGACCACAACCTTCCTTCTTTCTAGATAATGGTAAATTCCTGTGTAGGGCAGTGACTTAGCTATCCATGCCCAGGGTTGGCTCAAGGACTGACTGCCTAGCACTCATAATAAAGCAATATTAAGGAAAACCACACAGATCTGTTTACCAACTAAAGCAAGGACATTGGAGCATTCGTTATATAGGATGCCACGGTTCCAGAAGACTAAGTTACCATGAACTTTTTGCTTCGGGACTGCGCCCCGGCTTTTCTGCCTGTCAGGCGGGTCACTACTGGAGTGGATGTAGCAATTTCCATCACTGTAATTCTTTCAGACAGAAACAATTATAGGTCAGAGGTGTGACTGTGGGATGGCAGCCCCATTCCTCACTTGATGTTCTGTTTTCCTGCTACTCAGCTATTAAGAACAAGGACATCCTGACTTTTCCAGGCAAATGGATGGAACTAGAAAATATCATCATGAGTGAGGTAACTCAGACCCAAAAGAAAAGGAAAAGAAAAAACCCATACAGAATACCCAAGATACAGTCCACAGAATACAAAAGGCTCAACAAGCGGAGGTGAGGACCCCCCAGTCCCACTTGGGAGGGAGAAGAAAGCAATCACAAGTGGGGAGGGAGGGAGGGACTTGGGAGGGAAAGTGGAAAGGGTGTGGGGGCAGTGGGGGGGGGTACAGGGGAACCTGATCTGGTATTGGGTGAGGGAAAAGGACTGAAGCCCTGAGGGCCAGCAGAAAAAATGTAAACCAGCAACCTCAGGTGAAAGAGCCTGAAAGAATGTAAAAGGTCACAGAAGCCCTGAAATTGGCAAAATAGATTTCATTGTTAGTAGAACTAGCTTCATTGATTTAGAAAAATAGAGGTGCACAATGCTCTGGCTACTCCTCGAACCTGTGTGTCTGCCAATGTCCAGGTGTGTGCCCACTGCTGCACCTCACTGCCAGGTGTTTGTGATATTGGTTGCTATATTGGTTGCTGGGAAAGAGTCGGAAAATCTCCCCAGCAACCACAGTCAGGGCCAATCTGGAGTTGCTGCACCTTCATTAGACTCCTTCCTTGTTTCCCTCTCATACCCATTTCTTGAGGAATAAATCATTTTAGAATAGACATTGTTTAGATCTGGAAATCCCCTACTCCCCCCACCTTCTCCTTTCCCCCTTAAGGACCTATAAAAACTGGGACCCCTTTTCCCTCAAGGTCGACTCCTCTACCCCTGTGTGGGATATGAGTCGTCCCCAGAGCTCTGGCTTTCCCCAAATAAAGCCTCATGTGGTTTGCATCAAGCTTGGTCTCTCGTGAGTTCTTGGGGGTCTGCTATTATCCCAAGGCCTGAGTGAGGGGCTCCTCAGGGAGTCTTTCACAGGAAATAGGAGGTTGGGAGGACCCTCCATAATGCACCACAGCCCAAGATACAATTTGCAAAACATATGAAACTCAAGAAGGAGGACCAAAGTGTGTATGGTTCGCTTCTTCTTAGAATGGGGAACAAAATACCCATGGAAGGAGTTACAGAGACAAAGTTCAGAGCTAAGATGGAAGGAAGGACCATCCAGAGACTGCCCGACCCGGGGATCCATCCCATAAACAACCACCAAACGCAGACACTATTTCATATGCCAGGAAGATTTTGCTGACAGGACCCTGATATAACTGTCTCTTGTGAGGATATGCCAGTGCCTGGCAAATAAGAAGTGGATGCTCATAGTTATCTATTGGATGGAACACGGGGCCCCCTATGAAGGACCTAGAGAAATTACCCAAGGAGCTGAAGGGGTCTGCCACCCTATAGGTGGAACAACAATATGAACTAACCAGTACCCCCAGAGCCTGTGTCTATAGTTGCATATGTAGCAGAGGATGGCCTAGTCGGCCATCAATGGAAGGAGAGGCCCTTGGTCTTGTGAAGATTATATGCCTCAGTACAGGGGAACACCAGGGCCAGGAAGCAGGGGTGGATGGATTGGGGAGCAGGGCAGGGGAGGGTATAGGGGACTTTCAGGATACCGTTTGAAATGTAAATGAAGAAAATATCTAATAAAAATGTTTTTCAAAGATAATGCCTTAAAAGGATTATACAGCATGACTACACGGGATATATCTCCAGAAGGCGAGAGGGTAATTTTTTTTTTTTGGTTGTCAAAACCAAATATGGAATAAACTACAATACAGAAATGCAGGGAACACATGTGAGAGATGTTTTTCTTGATTTGAAGTGAGTGAATCCACTTTTAGTCCAGACCTTTTAGGTGGGGAGACACACAAATTTACTTCAGATCTTGAGGCAGAAGACACACTAATCTGGGCCTTAACTTTTTGTAGCCTCCCCCAGCCTGAAGCGGTCAGATGCAGACCTTGTCACCACTGAGGTGGGGCCACCTGCAGTGCAGCTTTCCCATTTGGCTGGCTTCTTTTGAAGTGTCAACTGCCCTGAGATTCTGCTACCTGCAGAGAGGCTGAGCCTGTCTTCCTGAGACATTCCTGAATAAGCAACAGCCTGGCGACCAAGTGCTGACAGCATGGTGACAAAGCATTAAGGATGGACTGGCGGTGGGGATGGGCCTTCCCCCTTTTAAGCACAGTCTCTTAGTAAACTCTCGGGCCTTGATCAGAGAAAACTTGTCTTGGCTTCATTCTTTTCTCGCCGTCTAGTCTCTCTCTCTCTTTCAGCCCAGCCTGCCTTCCAAGAGTACCTGGTTCATGTAGGCCACGGGCTGGTTTACTACTACAGATTGGCGCCCGAACCAGGGGTCTGGAAATGGCTGGAAAACACTGAGAGACCGCTGTCTTGTGTGGAGCTCCACGAGAAGGAAAGAATAAGAAGATTGTATGGGCACAATGAGCAACAGGTTTTAAACTCCATTTTTAAATGAAGTTTAAAAACTAGTGCTGGTTTTAAACTTCATTTTTTAAAGTGTTGCTGGAGGTGCAATAGGATACAGGCTAAATTGGAACAGTGCTGACCCGGAGCTGATTCCACTTAGGGTTTGGCAGCGAAATATGTGTGGGACTAGAAACTTCGAATCAGGCAGTTGTCCACAGTCAAGAACTGCATCAGGCGAGAGGAATAGGGTTTAAAATAAAATAAAATAAAATAAAATAAAATAAAATAAAATAAAATAGAGGAAAACAGATTTTGAAACTCTCCCAGAGACTGAGAGATATCCGGAGACGACCGGCATTCTCTCTGGCCTCTACAGCAGAAATTCTTTGCCCTCTTTTTGTTGTCTAATGTCTGGTGCACCAATCCGTTCACGTTTCAATTCATGTGTGTTTTGTTTCGTTGTCTGAATGACGGAATGTTCTGTGTTTCATGTTGGAAAAATAAAATGGCTAAGACTTTATCTGCTGGTTCAGCAAAGCCTGAGAGTGGCCCACACTTTAGCCAAGAATCAAGCACAGCAGGGTAGCCACTGCTGAAAAACTGTTTTTTTTTTTTTTTTTTTTTTTTGGCTTTTTCGAGACAGGGTTTCTCTATAGCCCTGGCTGTCCTGGAACTCACTTTGTAGACCAGGCTGGCCTCGAACTCAGAAATCCACCTGCCTCTGCCTCCCGAGTGCTGGGATTAAAGGCGTGCGCCACCACGCCCGGCTGAAAAACTGTTTTTAAAAGAAAAGGAGTCTGCAGCCTCTTAGTTCTAAGGCAAAAAAGCTGATAGTTGGTTTTCTCCTAGAAAATTCTCTGCAATTGTGATTATTGTGTTTAGCAAGTGACAAAGTGCTTTTTATCTTATAATTATAGCTAGAAAAAGTAAAATTCTTTGATTGGTCTGAATTTATAAGATTCCTGTAGCCACTTAATTTGTTTTTTTACTGGTCTTAAAGGTGTAATATGCTTTGCGTGTCTTCATCATAGAATATTAGCTTATAAGTTACTGGGTATGATGAAAAGGGTGTAACAGTGGTAGCAAGACAGCTTTAAATTGGTAACTCAGGTTTGGAGTCTTTCAAACACGTGGCATAAAGCAGGTCAAAAAACTAGGCCTCTAAGGATGCTTCTCTTTTTAAAAAAAATTAGGTATTTTCCTCATTTACATTTCCAATGCTATCCCAAAAGTCCCCCATACCATCCCCCCTACTCCCCTACCCACCCACTCCCCCTTTTTGGCCCTGGCGTTCCCCTGTACTGGGGCATATAATGTTTGCAAGTCCAATGGGCCTCTCTTTGCAGTGATGGCCGACTAGGCCATCTATTAATACATATGCAGCTAGAGTCAAGAGCTCCAGGATACTGGTTAGTTCATAATGTTGTTCCACCTATAGGGTTGCAGATCCCTTTAGCTCCTTGGGTACTTTCTCTAGCTCCTCCATTGGCCCTGTGATCCATCCAATAGCTGACTATGATCATCCACTTCTGTGTTTGCTAGGCCCTGGCATAGTCTCACAAGAGACAGCTATATCTAGGTCCTTTCAGCAAAATCTTGCTAGTGTATGCAATGGTGTCAGCGTTTGGAAGCTGATTATGGGATGGATCCCCGGATATGGCAGTCTCTAGATGGTCCATCCTTTCGTCACAGCTCCAAACTTTGTCTCTGTAACTCCTTCCATGGGTGTTTTGCTCCCAATTCTAAGACGGAGTACAGTGTCCACACTTTGGTCTTCGTTTTTCTTGAGTTTCATGTGTTTAGCAAATTGTAACTTATATCTTGGGTATCCTAAGTTTCTGGGCTAATATCCACTTATCAGTGAGTACATATTGTGTGAGTTCCTTTGTGATTAGGTTACCTCACTCAGGAGGATGCCCTCCAGGTCCATCTATTTGCCTAGGAATTTCATAAATTCATTTTTTTAATAGCTGAGTAGTACTCCATTGTGTAAATGTACCACATTTTCTATATCCATTCCTCTGTTGAGGGGCATCTGGGTTCTTTCCAGCTTCTTGCTATTATAAATAAGGCTGCTGTGAACATGGTGGAGCATGTGTCTTCTTACCGGTTGGGACATCTTCTGGATATATGCCCAGGAGAGGTATTGTGATCCTCCGGTAGTACTATGTCCAATTTTCTGAGGAACCGCCAGACTGATTTCCAGAGTGGTTGTACAAGCTTGCAATCCCACCAACAATGGAGGAGTGTTCCTCTTTTTCCACATCTAAGGATACTTCTACTTGAGATAATATTTTATGTGATTCTTATCCTAGAAAGTAGACTTATAAAGATAAGATTTAAAACAATGATTCTTTAATGAAGCATTAAAGTCTGCACTGTCATGCATTCATAGGTATAAATTGGCAGCCAAACTTTGTAACATGATAGTGATGTTTCTAATATTGATTTTAAAGATGATAAATTGTTTTAAAATTGGGTTTTGCTTTCCCAAAGTTGTAGTTATAGTCTAATATTGCAAAAGAAACTTAAAAGTTCTAAAATCTGTCCTAATGGCAAGAGGAGCAAAGCTCAGAGCAGCCTCTGTGGGGCTCACCTTAAGGTCTTAAGGTGACTTAAACTTTTGTTGGATGCTATCTTGAGAGATACAAATTAACTAGTAAAGAACAAAAGTCTTTCTTTTGTTTTGCAAACAGTGCCTAGGGAAGTTCTTGCCTGCCTTCAGGGGAATTTCTCACTAGCTAAAAGAACACTGTTGCAGATCTATCCAGAAGTTCTAAATAAAGTTCAAATTAAAAATTTATAAAAGATCAATCAGACTGTAGAATTTATAAAGACATTACAATCTGGCTTGCCTACTTCATATAAAGTTATTATAGATTTAAAGGTTTTTTTTTTCCTTTGCATCCTAATAATTGTAAAGGGTTTGCTTCTAGTGAACTGGTAATCACTGGAAAATTTTGCCTCTAGGTATGGCTAATATAGCTTTACATTATGTAAGAAAATATTTTATTGTCTCTGCTTCATCAAAAGAAGCTAAGAGTTTGAATCTTTCAGTGTATATTATTTCCTAAGTAGAAAGTATTTCATTAGCTAATGCTCTAAAGAGAAGCTTACTTCAAATCTTTGCTCTCACACAATGAGCTTAAAGTTCTGGGGAGTAGCTGTTGCTCCAGAAAAGATTCAGAGGCAATATCTTTATAATATTTAGGGGTTTAGTTATACTAGAAAATCGTGGTACAGAAAATCTAAGAAAGAGAAATTGATTTGCTTCAAAGTTTTATTTTCAAAAGCTTTCAGGAGATGTTAATTGGCTAGGACCTCAGCTTAAGGTCTTAAGGTGACTTAAACCTTTGTTAATGTTATCTTGAGAGATACAAATTAACTAGTAAAGAACAAAAGGCTTTCCAGAAAAATAAAGGAAGCTTTTATAATTGTTATCAATTATAATCAATGGTAATTAAATATTAGCTGCTTATTTTAGTTATGGTTATTAAATGTGCCCACAGCAATTCTTTGGCAAGAGAAAACATTAATGTAAAATCATCTTTCTTCACTTCAAAGTAAAGTTTTAACATCCTATTATAAGGCTGCTGTGGTGCTAATAAAGAATTGTAAGATATATTCATATATTTTAGAAAAACTATAACAAAAATTGTGTCTTAAAAACCTGACAAAGTGTCTGTTCCTTGTTCCAAACGGCAATTAAATTAGTTATTGCAGAATATTGATATTTGGCCTATTGCATACCATCATTTTAAATAAAATTGATAATCACTATCCTAAAGATAAGTTAAAAATTGTTTTTATGCATGATTTTGTACCTTCTATAAATTTATGCATGCATGCATCCCATTTATTGTGTTTAAAAACAGCCCTTCTATGGGAGAAAAGTATATGTGAATTGGGTCATACACTTATTCTTTTGAGTTTCCTCCTGCTTCAGCACAGATAATTAAATTGTGTGCTGTAGATGGTGTTTTAAAATGTTGAATAATCAAGCTTTAATTTGTATATTTATCAATATATATCTCAGAGCTTACAATTGCTTAAAATTGTTCATCCCTCAGATACTATAAATTCTCAAATTTGCAATGGTTTATGCATATACAACTCATAAGAAAAAAAATGCTGTTCTTATTAGAAGACTGCTTTTGGACATTTAAGAATTTTTCCTAGATTGCCTGGACAAGACCTTAAGGCAATGCCATGCTAGATTTATATCTCAGGCATATTACAGGTCTTACACAAAATTAATTGGCCATATAATCTTGTTCTTTATATAATCAAAACAGTAATGGCTTACGATAATATTTTGGTATTTTTAGAGAATGTGCATGTCAAATTGTAAAAAAAAAATGTTCTTAGTGTCCTCATTTCCTACCTGTTTCCACATAATGGTGTTAATTCTTGAGGACTTACACTTAATTGCTGCAAATGTATGTAACTCATTATGTGGAATTTGGAAAATTAAAATATATACATGTTTGTATTGACACTTGTTCAGGATTTCTTTTTGCTTCTCTACATACCGGAGAGGCCTCTAGAAATGTAATTGATCATTGTTTACAAGCCTTTAATGCTTTGGGATTGCCTAAACTCATTAAGACAGATAATGGGCCATCCTATACTGGCAACAATTTTACTTTATTTTGTAAGGAATTTGGTATCAAACATAAAACTGGAATTCCTTATAACCCCATGGGACAAGGAATCGTTGAACATGCTCATCACACTCTGAAAAATTGGCTTTTAAAACAAAACAGGGGCAGTTATACCCCCCCCTCAAAGTCACCAAAAGCACATCTTGCTTTTGTCTTGTTCATTTTAAATTTTTTGCAAACTGATGTTAAAGGTCAGTCTGCAGCGCATCACCACTGGCATCCTTTTACTTCCAGTTCTTATGCCATGGTTAAATGGGGGGGGGGGGACACATTAACTAAATTCATCAATACAAAGAAGCATATTAAGTATATATTGTGGCTTTGGTCTAATTTGGGAAGAAGGTGTGCTATGAGGGCCGGTCAGGCAATGACGGGCAACCAGATTTCAGAGCTAAATCAATCTAAGACAGAGGTACATGCCAAGAGGCCATGGTTTGTTAATAATACACCATAGAGCCATGTTTGTGTAAAATAAACACAAACAAGTTGCATGTATGCTCCTTAACAGATAAGAATGGCTTGGAAAAATCTGAGTCCCCAAGCCAGGCGTGGCTGCCAGCCACCATAACTCCCAGGCAAGATTATGGAGCATAAATAAATTTTATGTCTCAGTCCAGCTATTTTTATTATATAATCAGGGGGAATTGTAACCTCCCCCAGCCTGAAGCGGTCCGATGCAGACCCCTTCACCACTGAGGTGGGGCCACCTGTGGTGCAGCTTTCCCATTTGGCTGGCTTCTTTTGAAGTGTCAACTGCCCTGAGATTCTGCTACCTGCAGAGAGGCTGAACCTGTCTTCCTGAGACATTCCTGAATAAGCAACAGCCTGGTGACCAAGTGCTGACAGCATGGTGACAAAGCACCAAGGATGGACTGGTGGTGGGGATGGGCCTTCCCCCTTTTAAGTACAGTCTCTTAGTAAACTCGCGGGCCTTGATCAGAGAAAACTTGTCTTGGCCTCATTATTTTCTCTCGCTGTCTAGTCTCTCTTTCAGCCCCAGCCTGCCATCCAGGAATACCAGGTTCAAGTAAGCCGCGGGCCGGCTTATTACTTCTACACCTTCTGCTGCAAGTCTATACAACTCCTACTTTGCTAGCACATCCATTCCTTCACCCACCTTAGAGCCTACTTCTTCAGTATTCCAGAATATACTGAAGACTAAATGTGACATCCAGCCTTGTGACTGAGCAACCATAGTATTCTTGGACTTTCCATTTATAGTTAGCCATCATTGGATTAGTTGAACTGTAGCCTGTAAATCATTCCAATAATTCCCTTTATATAGAGAGAGAAATTTATTTTATAAGTTTTGTTACTCAAGAGAACCCTGACTAGTACAAAGGGAATCCAATTCAACACATGTAAGGATATGATACTTCACATTACTGATTATGGAGAAAACCATGTTAGTATGTCAATAGATGCAAAGACACCACTTGATAAAATTAATCATTCTTTCATGATTGTAAGAAAAAAGTCAAAATGGGGTATTCAGGAAAACAAAAATAAAAATCCTAAAATGAGTCTGACATAAAGCTGTACACAAACCAATAGGCAGAATGGAAGTTCAAAAATAAATACACATATATGCCATTGTTTTGACAAAGTTGTCAAGAATAAACAAAGGGGAAAGGACAGTCTTTTCCACAAGTAAATATATATATATGGGATATGATGATATACAGATGCCCATGGTGGCCAGAAGAATGACTCCCTTGGAACTGGGATTACAGGTGGTATGAGTGGTGCAATGTGGAGCTGGGAAACAAATTCAGATTCTCTATATGAGCAGCACAGCTGTCTCAATGGTAGAGCCATTACTCAGCCCCTTACAAGTTTTTACTGTGAGTGTGATGTGGAAGGAAGTGTATGCATATGCCTTGACACACATGAAGAGGTCAGAGGACAACTTTTTCTTCCAATAATTTTTAAAATTCACTTTACATCCAGATCACAGCCCCCTCACCCTCTCTTTCTAGTCCCACCCTTATAAATCCCTCCTTGCCCCATCCCATTGGGTACCACCTTACCCTGGGACATCTAGTCCCAGCAGGGCTAGGCACATCCTCTCCCACTGACACCCAACCACACAGTATAGGTAGGGAGAAGGGGATCAACTGGCAAGGAACAGAAACTGAGACAGACCCTACTACACTTGTTAGGGGAACCACATGAATACCAAGTTGCAATTTGCTATAAATGTGTGCAGGGTCTAGGTCAAGTCCTGCATGCTTCCTGGTTGGTGGCCCAGGCTCTGTGAGCTCCCATGATCCTAGATTATTTGGCTCTTTTGGTCTTCCTATTGTGTCTTTGACTCCTCTGGCTTGCTCAATTCTATCTCCCACTCTTCCACAAGACTCCCAGAGCTCTCCCTGATGTTTGGGCTGTGGGTCTCTATATCTGCCTCCATTCACTGCTGGATGAAGCTGCTCAGGAGACAATTATGCTGGGTTCCTGTCTGCAAGAAAGTTTAGTATAGTCAGTTTAACAGAAGTAAGTTAAACTGCCTATTTGTACTAAACTCCCTCCAGCTAACTGCTTATCTTAGCTTCTGTTAAACTGCTTGCTTCAAACTGCTTGCTTCTGCAAAGCCCCTCTGCAACTGCCTAAGGAAATGCCAGGAGGTGGTTTCTGCCTTGACACTTAGGGGCACACCTAGGTCCCTGAACACTTCGGTGTGGTCCCAGCCAGCTGAAATAAACTCTTTCAATTGCCTATAAATTGTCTGAGTGGTCATCTTTGGCGGGCTCCCCATAACACTACCTTCAATTTGTGGCTATGATAAAATACTTGGTGAAAGAAACTTAAGGAAGAGAAAGGGTTTATGTGGCTTACACTTCTTGATCACAGACTCTCATTGTGGGTAGTAAAATCAGGAGCTAAAACAGGAATTTTGAAACAGAAAGCATGGAAGAACACTGCTTAGTATCTTGCTTATTCTCAGGCTTATGCTAAGCTAGCCTTCTAATACAGCCCAGAATGATGTACCTGTGGATGGTTTTGCTCACTGTGGGCTGGACCCATCTGAATCTATTAATAAACAAGAAAATCTCCCCAAAATGTACCCATGGGCTAATATTATGTAGGTAATTTCTCAACTAAGAGTCTTTCCTAACAAATGCTTCTAGGCTGGGTCAAAAGCAAACCATGACAACAACCTACAAAATGGGCGAAAGTATTTTCAAGTCATATAATCCTAATAACAGTTGATAACTGTTGCGGGGAATATTTAAAAATTAACCCACCAAGTCTCAGTGGGGCCAGGCCATGCTCCTGTGCCCTTGCCACCTCCAACAACTCTCTAGAGCTAGCCCCTGCGCCAGGTGATCTCACTCACTCTTGGGCCTCTTGGCTCGCCAACTCACCAGCTTTGCAAGGCCACATGGCTCCCACCAGGCCATCTCTTGGACACCCCCCACCCCCAGTTCCTCTTGCTTTCAGGAAACACCCCAAGCACCCCTGGTTACCCATCTCAACACCTAATTACCCAGTAGAATCAAGACTCTTAATGCTTAATTAGCCAATCAGATTTATGTATCAATAATAACACAATTTACAAGATGTCAATACAATAATTTCAGAGCCAAATGATAATGATAAATCTTTAACCTTATTATTCTAACCTTTTAATAACATCACGTCGGCCTCCATTCTGGTTCTCTCTCTCCTACTGAGACCTCTCTCTGTGTTTCCTCAACTCCTCACTCTGCCTCTCTTCTCCTATCCAATTACAAGCCTCCCACTGCCCTAATATGATTGGACAGGGAAAACCCTGCAACAGATATCTACAACAAGAAAATAGAGTAAGGACTTGAATCAGCAACTTCAGTAAATCAGCCAGTGGCAAATCAAAATATCAGTGGCTTATCACCTTACACCTGCTGTATGTCTGTAATAGAAAAACAACAACAATAGCAAAATACATGTGTTGTGGAGTTGTAAGGGAATTGGAGCCTTTGATAGGAATGAAAACTAGTTAAGGTTCTATGGAAAGCAGTGTGATGATCCCTCAAAAATGAATTCCAATTCTGAGCATTTACATAAAAATGAAAACAATCTTCAAGACATATCTGTACTCTAAGGATCATCATACTATTTATTGTGATACTCAAGGTTTATAAAAAGCAATGCAAATGTCCCCTGACAGATGAATACATTAATGTTGGATCTGGGTATATAGATAATATTTATTCTGCCTTAAATGAAAGATGGAAATCCTACCATACAAGACAGTATGTATGGTGAACCCAAAAGACACTATATCAAGTGAAATAAGACACTACAGGGATCTCAATTTTGTGTATATCCACTCAGACAAGTCATGTGGACTAATTTGTGAGAGGAAAGAATACAATGGTATTTTGTGAGCTTAGAGAGAGAAAGTTGTTAATAAATGCACATAAAATTTCAATTATACTAGATTTGCTAATTCTAAAATCTGCTGAAAACCACTTACTATAAATAACACTAATGATACATTGTGTCTTTAAAATGTATTAATGTATATATTATTTTAACTGTTTGTTAACAGTAAAATTTAAAATGATATCAAGCCATTAAAAAGTGAAATTCACAATATTGTACATCCAATTAAAACTTATAGGTATATAATTAAGATGGAAAGCAATAAAGAAAAAATGTCAATAGAACCGAATCAGAATTGACAGCTTTAAGAACTGGTTTGGAGTAGAGGCTATATCACAGTGATAGAGTACTTGGCAAGTATGTATGTATGAAGCCCAGCATGGCACCTCTAGCAATGCAAAAAACACCCACTTCAAGCAAAGAAAAACAAGAATTAGCATTAAAGATGCAGCAATTATGTTAATTTGTGTTAAAAAAGTAAAGCTAAAGAAAAATTATAAAAACAAACTCAATTTGAACTTTTAGTAATGAAAACTACAAAATAAAAAAATGTGGATTTCAACTGGTTAAAGTAAAAAGAATAAGGAAAGTCTATTGAGAGTGTGTCTTCAAATTTGACATTGAAGCTATAGCCATGAAATCTCAACAATATAGTTGCTTAAACAGGACCTCAACAGTAACAGCATCAGTTGACATGCCCAAGTGAATGGGGAAAATCTCATAGGGCTCTGCTCCTAGATGAAGAGTTATAGGCAGTTAAATACCAAGTGGTCAACCTGAGAATAATATACATACAAGCAACACTGAAGAGATTCATCATTTTGTATTTACATATGTATTCATTTATTAATATATAACAATAATAACGAAAGTAAAAGAAACCATGAATTTGAGAGGGAGGGGGAATATGGGAAGGGTTGGAGTTGGAGGAAAGGGGATGTTGTAATTATATCTTAATTTAAAATTAAAGTGTCATTAATGAAAAATATATAAAATAACTATGTGGATTTAGCAGCAGACTAGGCAATACTTCAGAAGAAAAGAGAAGCAAAATTCTTGGAAAAGTAAAACTGGAAAAATATTGTCTAAAAAAGGCAAAGCATTAAAAACAACTGATGATGACATCCACGGGCCAAATATGCATACATCTGGAGCTTAAGAGGGAATAAAAAAGAGAGAGGAAGAAAAATATTTCAATAATAATGGCAAAAATTTGCCCAAATGTTCTAAAAGAACCATGAAGCTAAGTAAGCCCTAAAACAAAAGAAACATGAAAAGACGCAAGGAGCATAATTATATTGTTCAAAACAGGTGGAAAGAAAACATTAAAAAATGCCACGCCCTTGAGGGGTTACATTTTCAGAAAGAACTGAAAAGGTAACAGTAAGTTTCTTATTGGAAACAATGCAGTAAGAAAGGCCATACAGCTCCGTCTTTGGTATGATGCTTAATTTTCTGTGTGAATTGTTGGGGCCTTGATAACCCAGATATATATGTTGTTATTGCTGCTTCTGTAAACATGTGTATTCAATGAGACCAGGTTACTGTCTACTCCAAACACATGCTGCTGAAGAGCAGAAATTTTAAGGGGATTAAATTAGAAATATTGGGCCTAGGGATGTAGCTCAGTGTTTGCCTGGCATGTGCAAAACCTAAGTCTGATCCCCAGCCTCATAAAAGAAGTAGAAAAAGAAGCCAAAAGAAAAGTATTTATTTACTTGGCTGCAAGAAGCCAAATGCCAGCAAGCACTGAGTACATAAGGCCAATAAGGCATGAAGGTTGCCCCATCTTTACAGGTTTTTCCTTAAAATATGCAGAGAAGACTAAAGATCCCTAAGAAAGCTCCTTCCTGGTTGGAAGAAAAGAACAACAGCCACTACCCAAATCCACCTGCTCTGATATGCTATCTGCAATAGCATAAGAATATCAATCAGACCTATCTGCTACAATCTCATTATAGTTAAGTGAGAGACAATTATGAAAACTGCATCCATACTCTTCTTCCTAGATACTTCTTCAGTAATTTTGTGAATAATAACCCCTACAACATAAGTTCAAAATATTTGTTCAAGATTGAGTCTTAAAAAGAACATCGGAGAACGCCCAATTTTGTCCCCCACCCCAACCCCTGCCAAACAGGCTAACAAACCTTGAACTAATATAGTGTAGTACAGCTGGAAGAATGGCAAGAGAGTAACTCCATGGGGAGCAAAACAGAAGAAAGATCCAGAGCCAAGTGGAGAAACAAAAACAAGGTATCACTAGAGGATTTTGAAATCTCTGGTGCCCATGGCAACAACAAATTCTAACTCTGATAACCATAGCAACAAATTCTAACTCTGGTAACCATAGCAACTATAGCAACTAAGCAAATTTCAAACCCAGTCCAATTCCTGACTAGATCAACACAAACCCCCACACTAAAGGCCTAGTAGAAGGAAAATCATGCTAACATCTAAGTATAAAAATTGATCTCCATAAATATATATATATATATATATATATATATATATATATATATATATATATAAAACCCTATGCACGGTCATCTTTCAACCAAAAATAATATAGCACACAAAAAGCATAAAAATACATAGTAGGAAGAGACAAAGAAATCATGTGAAACAAACTCATATCTCACATAGCTGTTGGAACTATCATAAAGAGAATTTAAAACAACTATGATTAACATGTTTAAATACTGGTTCTCAGAAGCAGATAATTTTTCCACAGGGAACAATTGGCAACATCTGGAAGCATTTATCTGCATCTTAATAGAAAAGGCGCTACTGGCATCTAGTGGGTAGAGGCCAGAGATGGTGGACTAAATATCTGGCAATGCACAGGATACCACCTTCCAAAATAAATCTCTTCCTAAGCATGCCAATCATTCCAAGGCTGGACCGCTGTGTAAAAGTTCTAATGGACAAAGTCAGAGACTACAAAATTACATTAGTACTTTTGGAAGAAAAATGGAGAGTGTAAGAACACAATGGGCATTTTAACATGACTATAGCAGCCATTTCATGATATATCTGTGTATACCGACCACATTGTACACCTTACACATGCAATAAAGAGAAAAGATGGAAATATCCTAAATAACAGTCACAGGACATTACATCGTCTCTCCTGGGGACCATCAGTGGACTCCCTGCAGTTAGGCAAAGAACCATTAACTTTCAATTTAAGACAATAACAATCATATATACTGGAGTAATAAGAGGGGAAAAAAGAGCCAGTGTACAGAATTTGCAAGTGATGTAAGACAATAACAAATTGTCTAATACACTTGTCACCAAAATGGTAGAACAGAAGAGATATCTAAAGAAATAATGCCTGAGAAGTCTCCAAAATGACTAGCAAATGTGGCTGTCAAGAATTTTAGAGAACATCAAACAGGGTACATTCACTAAAGTCAAAATAATAAAATCTATTTTTTGATATGTGATGATTTAAACATATGATTTTTGTAGTTTACAATAGTGTATCTATACAACGATTACGTGTTTTAATTTTGGTCTAGTATTTAATTACATGAGGTATTCAATGCTTTCTTATCAAACAGTCTATAAGTTAAATTGTAATACCCAAGTGTAGACTACTAGTAGTGTTCTGATCATGTTTAAGATAGTCTAAGCTAAGCTTCAATACTTTGTAGCTTATACATATTATCCAATGTATCTTCAATTCATGATACTTTCTACTCACAATGGGCTTATTGTATTAACTGTTTTCCATTACTGTGACCATTATATCATATAGAAGGAACTTACAGAGGAAAGGGTTTATATTGGCTCATGGTAAGGGGCTATATTATGGCAAGAACAGCATGACACCTAGATATTTACCTATTACAGTAACGTTTGATGGCATTGCTTGTTATGTGGCACTGACCAGGAGGTAGAGAATTCAAGCTGGACATAGTGGTGCCCTATAACTCTTAAGCTGTACTCTTATAGCCCTATGTCTGCTAGTGAGGCTCCATGTTCAAAAGGGTCCCATGGCCTCCCAAAACAATTCTACCAGCTGGAGAAAAAGTGCTAAAATTAACAAACCTGTTGCAAACATTTCACATTCAAACCATAAGACCTTAACATACATTGAAGAGCAACTATATATACATCCAGGCATATCATGTTTAAACTCCTAAGCAACCTGTGGCAAAAGGAGATTCTTGTAGTTTGTCAAGGATGGGAACACAGAGAAAGAAGGATTAAAAAGTACAGGAGACTTCACTTTATAAATCTTAAAAATAGGACTACATGTCTTAAATTTTAAAAATGTTATCAGCTTCCTAGATCTTATTAACCAGTAAAATTATCTTTTAAGAGTAAAACAAACAAGACAGAACTGACCTTTATAGAATACCTCTCCCAAAACAGATGAATATAAACGCTTCTCAAATGCACAGAGAATATTAACAAAATCGGCCCTATCATGGATAAAAGACCAATCTTAACAAATTAAAAAGAAGAGAGATCATCTGAAGTAAATTCTCATGTAAGTGCAATCAAACCAGAGTCAATAGCAGAGACAGCTGGAAATCCAGCACATATTTGGAAATTAAACAAAACACATGTGTGAAAGAGAGCTCCAGGGAAAGCAGAGAACATTTTCAACGAAATGAGAAATAAAATGCAATATATCAAAATTTGTGATTTACAGCTAATGAGCTGCTTAGAGAAATAGCTAGCATTCGGTGCACTATATTAGAAGAGATGTAAAACCAACGAACTAGGCTTTTGCCTTAGAAAATTAAATTTAAAAGAACAAATAAAATCTAAAGCTGAAGAAAGGAAATGATAATAAATTATAGTATCTGAGGCTATTCTGAAGAGTGTTGATTCCCTGGTTTCTTTCTCAGCCCATTTGTCATTTATATATAGGAGGACTACTGATTCTTTTTTTTAAGTTAATCTTGTATCCAGCCATTTCACTGAAAGTGTTTATCAGCTGTATAAGTTCCCTGAACGAATTTTTGGGGTCACTATATATACTATCATATCATTTGCAAATAAAGATATGTTGACTTCTTCCTTTCTGATTTGTATCCCCTTGATCTCCTTCAGTTCTATTATTGCTCCAGTTAAAACTTTAAGTAGCATATTGAATAGATTGGAAGAGAGTAGACAGTCTTGTCATGTTCCTGATTTTAGTGGAGTGCTCTGAGTTTTTCTCAATTTAAGTTGATACTGGCTATTGGTTTGCTATAAAATGCCTTTATTTTCTTTAGGTATGCACCTTGTATCTCTGATCTCTCCAAGACTTTTATCATGAAAGGGTGTTGGATTTTGTCAAAGGCTCTTTCAGTATCTAATAAAATGATCATGTGGATTTTTTCTTTCAGTTTCTTTATATGGTGGATTACGTTGACAGATTTTCATATGTTGAACTATCCCTGCATCTCTGGGATAAAACCATAGTGGATGACCTTTTTTAATGTATTTTTAGATTTGGTTTATGAGTATTTTCCCATTAATTAATTGACTTATTTTTTTTTCACTTTACATTCCAATCACAGCACCCCACACACACCCTTCCCCTCAAATATCCAAGCCCCATCTCTCATCTCCTCTGAGAAGGGGAAGGTCCTCCCTGGGTACCAACCCAGACTGGCACCCCAAGTCACTGCAGGACTAGACACATCCTCTCCCACTGAAGCCAGACAAACAGCCCAGTTAGGGGAATAAGATCCACAGGCAGGTAGGAGAGTCAGGGACAGCCCCCATTCCCACTGTTGTGGGGCCTATGTAAACACCAAACTACATATCCGCTACATTTGTGTGAGGGGACTAGTTCCAGCCCATGAATGCTCTTTGGTTGGTGGTTCATTCTCTGAGAGCCCCAAGGGTCCAGGTTAGTTGATTATATTGGTCTTCCTGAACTTACAAGGGGAGGAGCACAGTAATTCTGAAATCATTCAAATACTGTGTGTAAAGAGATTTTCAACTGTGTTTGGATCATTCTCCATTCAAAATAATGTGTGATCCTGAAGGACTAATCCTTTAATTATAAATCTGTGGTCACAATTTTTTTCCTTGTGTCCTTCAAGTTCATGTTACTAATCCATGTCTGCATTTGCCACTATATTTGATATTTGCTTCTAACTAAGACTGTTGCACACTGTCTTAGTTATGACTTTATTGCTGTAAACAGACACCATGACCAAGGCAAATCTTAAAAAAAGGATATTTATTTGGGCTGGCTTACAGGTTCAGAGGTTCAGTCCATCATCATCAAGGTGGGAGCAGGGCAGCATCTAGGCAGGCATGATGCAAGCAGAGCTGAGAGTTTTACATCATCCGAAAGCTGTTAGCAGAATACTCTCTTCCAGGCAGCTAGGATGAGGGTCTTAAAGCCCACACTCACAGTGACACACCTACTTCAACAGGGCCACACCCTCTAATAGTTCCACTCCCTGGGCCAAGCATATGCACTCCTTAACATTTTACTCCCTGACCTCCATAGGCTTATTCAAACACATGAGTCTATGGGAGTCATACCTAAACATAGAATAATAACAAAATATATTTAGTCCAACTTCAAAAGCCCCCATAGTCTATAGCAGTCTCAACAATGTTAAAACTGCAAAGTTCAAAGACTCTCTGAGATCCATCCAATCACTTAACTGTAATCCCCAAAGCAAGACAGAAAATCAGCTGCGCAACTCCAAACTCTGCATCTCCATGTCTGATGTGAAAGTGGTCTTTGGATCTCTAACTCCTTTTTCATCTTTGTTGACTGCAACAAACTTCTTTCTCCTGGGCTCCACTCCCTGTTATCAGCTTTCCTCGGCAGATATCCCATGGCTCTGGCATCTCATACATCTTGGGGTCTCAAAGGCAACTTCAATGTTACAGCTTCTTGTTTCAATGTCTGGGATCCACACATGAACTTCTAGGCTACTCCAAAGGGCTAGTGTCACTTCTCCAGCTCTGCCCTATGTAGCACTCTAAGCTCAGATTGATCCACTCTACTGCCACTGCTGTTCTTGGTGATCATCCCATGGTACTAGTATTTTCAATACTCTGGTGTCTTCCACTACAACTAGGCTTCACCAATAGTCTTTCATAGGCTCTCCTCATGGTACCAAGCCTTGAGTCCTTTGCATGACCCCTTTAGTCCTGGGCCATCAACTGCAACTGAAGCTGCAGCTTCACCAGTGGCCTTCCATGGCCTCTCACAGTGTCAAGACTCAGCTGCTCTTCATGATGCCTTCATGTCTTCAGATCTAGTATCACCTGGGTGACTCTTACACATTACCAAGTATAGCTATAGCACTAGGTACAACCGTGGCTATCTCTGGAACACAGCTTCTTTGTGTTTTCAGAAAACACTTTACAGAAGATTTCAGTTTATTTATATAGTGGATTACATCGATGGATTTTTGTGTATTAAACCACGTTCCCATCTCTGGGATGAAAGCTACTTGATCATGGTGGATGAGGTTTTTGATGTGGTCTTGGATTCAGTTTTGAATATTTTATTGAAATATTTGTATCGATATTCATGAGAGAAATTGGTCTGTAATTCTCTTTTTTCATTGAGTCTTTGTGTGGTTTATGTATCAGGGTGACTGTGATCTCTTAAAGCAAATTTTGTAATTTTCCTTCTGTTTCTGTTTTGCAGGATAATTTGAAGGGTGTTGGTATTTGGCTCTATTTTGAAAGTCTAGTAAAATTCTGGTCTAAAACTATCTGGACCTGGGCTTTTTATTGATTGGGAGACTTTTAATAACTGTTTCTCTTTTCTTAGGGCTTATAGGTCTAATTAAATTAACTGATCTTGATTTAACTTCCATTAGTGGTATGTATCAAGAAAATTGTCCATGTTTTTTAGATTTTCCAAAACGTGTTTGCTTCTTTTTGTTCTAGAGCGTTCAGATGTGCTATTAAATTGCTAGTATGAAATCTCTCTTTTATGAAGGCACTTAGTGCCTTGAACTTTCCTCTTAGCACTGCTTTCATTGTGTCTCATAAGTTTGGGTATGTTGTGCATTCATACTCATTGAATTCTAGGAAGTCTTTCACTTTTTTATTTCTATGTGACCCAGTAGTCATCCAGTAGAGAGTTGTTTAGTTTTAGTGAGTTTGTAGGCTTTCTTTTATTTCTGTTGTTGTTGAAATCCAGCTTTAATTGGTGGTGGTCTAATAGACTAAAGGGTGTTTATTTCAATTTTCTTGTATCTGTTGCTACTTACTTTGTGACTGAGTATATGGTTGATTTTGGAGAAAGTTCATGAGGTGCTGAGAAGAAGGTAGATTCTTTTCTGTTTGGGTGAAATGTTCTTTAGATATCTGTTAGCTCCATTTGATTCATGTCTATTAGCTCCAATATTTCTCTGGATGACCATTGGTCCATTGGTGAAAGTGGGGTATTAAAGTTTTCCACTATTAATGTGAGAAGGTCAATGTGTGAATGTCAATGTGTGATGTTTCTTTAGTAGTGTTTCTTTCTCAAATGTGTGTGCCCTTGCACTTGGGACGTAGATGTTAAGAATGAAAAGGTCATCTTGATCGATTTTTTTTTCTTTGGTGAGTATTAAGTGTCCTTCCCCATCTCTTTTGATCAACTTTTGTTGAAAGTTTATTTTACTAGGTATTAGAATGGCTACTCCAACTTGCTTCTTGGATCCATTTGCTTGGAAAACTTTTTTTCCCACCCTTTACTCTGAGGTAATGTCTATCTTTGATGTTGACATGTGCTCCTTCTGTGCATCAGAATGATGCATCCTGCTTATGCATCCATTCTGTTAGCCTGTGGATTTTTTTTTTCTAATTGGGGAATTGAGTCAATTGATGTTAAGAGATACTAATGACAAATGATTGCTAATTCCTGTTATTTTTGATAGTGGTTGCAGTAATGTGTGTGTGTGTGTTTCCCTTATTTTTTGCTTTGCTGGTATAAGTTATTTATTTCTTGTGTTTTCATGGGTATAGTTAGTCTCCTTGGGGTAAGACTTTTCCTTTTACTCCCTTCTGTGGGGCTGCATTTGTGGGTAGATTTTGTTTAAATTTTAATATCATGGGATATCTTGTTTTCTCCATCATTGGTAATTGAAAGCTTTGGTGGGTATATTAGGCCTGTGCTGGTGTCTGTTGTCTTTTAGAGTTTGCAGCACATCTCTCCAGGCCCTTCTGGCTTTTACAGTCTCCATTTCAAATTCTAATAGGTATGCCTTTATATGTTACTTGGCCTTTTTCCCTTGTAGCTTTTTGTTATGTGTGTTGAATATTTTAACTATTATGTGGCAGGGGTCTTTCTTTTCTGGTCCAATTTATTGGATGTTTTGTGTGCTTCTTGTACATCTATAGGCATGTCCTTAAGATTAGGAAAATTTTTCTCTTATGATTTTGTTGAAAAACATTTTCTGGGTCTTCAAGATGGGATTCTTTCTCTTCTATTACTATTATTCTTAGGTATGGTCTATACATAGTGTCTCAGATTTCCTGGATGTTTGTGTCAGGAGTTTTTCAGCTACTCTTTAATATGAGGCCTGTCCTGGAGTGGTTGGTATACCCAGTATCACTCCCTTTTCAAGAAAATATGAATGACAGTCCAGTCTCAGGACAAGATTTCCAGGGTTTGGATGTGTTTCAACCTCACTCTTGCTCTGGATGGCTCCCTGAGTCACATGGCTTTCTGCCCCCACAGAAGCAATATTTAGAAATCTCCTAATGAACCAAAGGCAAAGACCCAGATGGATTCAGCACAGAATTCTACCAGACCCTCAAAGAAGAACTAACATAAACAATCTTCAAATTATTCTGCAAAATGGAAAATGAAGGAACACTTCCAAACTTGTTCTATGGAGTTAAGATTATCCTGATATCACCACCAGACAAAGCTCCCTCCGATAAGAAGAGAAAATAATAATCAACCAATATCTCTAAGAAACACAAATGTAAATTTTCTCAACAAAATGTTTGCAAGAATATAAGCACACATTAAAAAAAGATTATCCACCTTGATAAGGTAATCTTTATCCCATAGATGCAGAGATAGTTCAATATAAATAAATCAATTGTTATCTACTACAAAATAGACGGAAGGCCAAAAACTGCATAGTTATCTCATTTGACACAGAACAGGCTTCTGACAAAAATTCAATATCCCTTCATGATAAAAGTCCTAGAGAATGTTGGTATACAAGAGACATATTTCTAAATAAGAAAGGAAATATACCACAAGCCAACAACCAAGATCTTGTTAACTGGAGAAAAACTCAAAGAAGGTCCACTAAAATCAGAACTAATGAATTTTGGAGAAAGTATATTCAATCTATGCCAAATCCAGTCTTCTAAAGATAAAAAAAATTCCAAAAAATCACTAAAAAAGAAATAGGTAAGCTAAATAAGCCTTTATCTCTTAAAACATTGAGTTTATAGTTAACTTGTGTAAAGGTAGACTGAACTCCATATTGTTTCATCAATGGGTTCTACTAAGCCTGAAAGAAAGAAGTAGTAGCAAATGTATAATCACTTGTTGAAAATAGAATGACTAGACCCCCCACAATTTCATGAAACTAACTTTAATACCGAACCTATAAAAAGATTATTGTCTTATTATGCCCCAGATAAGTATCTCTTATATTATAAAAGTGAAATAATAAATAGATGAGAAGGGCACTGTTTCTTCAGCCTAAAAGCTTTCAGCAAAATGGAAACACAAGAGACTTTCCATAATCTAATAGTTTCTGAGAAGAAAAAAACTATCTAATACCCAAGAACAGATAGAGTGAATTCTATCCCACAGCCTTACAAAAAATGAAAGTATGAACAACTATTCAGGATTAGTAAAGTCATGGATCTTGGAAGAGAACCTATAACCACCACTTTACTTAAAAAATCATAATCACTAACTACACTCTAAATACTTGCTCTTGCATCCATAGATAAATGTAGTCCTCACCCCACATCAAGTAAACTTCTCTTTGCAACAGAGACCATTATGGAAAATCACAACCAATCAAAATGGGGAGTATTTGAGAGCAGCCCCAGTGAATACATCTACATTACAACTGCATCTAACAGTTAGGGAACATTGGAGAAGAGGAAGCAGAAAGACTGTAAAAGCCAGAGGGTCAGATGAGTTTGCTGTGTCTCCTAGAAATGTTAGAAGCTACATCTGTAAAGCTTCACCAACATGACTGCCTACCATGATCTGAGCAAAGACAACACCAATCGATATGCCTAAGGGAAAGCCCACAGGCCTCAGCCCTACACAAAGAACTACAGGCAACTAAGAAATGCTGAGAGTGAGAGAAATAGTCTTCCCCAGGGAAGACCATGACAATTAGTTATTCAATACCAAATGCTCAGCCCTGAAAACATAATTACAAAAAACATGATACAGACTGAGAAGATTGTATTTAGGAATATTTTTGTAAGTACGTATACACATTTACATGTAACATGATTAGTAAAACAGAGACCATAAATTTGAAAAGAGAAGAGAGAGGGTATTTGGGAATGTTTGGAGGGAAGGGAAAGGAGAAGTAGTATAAATACATTATGATCTAAAAAAAAGTAAAAGAAATAATTAAAATGTAAGGTAGGGGTTGAGGCAGAGACCTAAGCATAGAAAAGCAGTTTGAGCGAGGTATGAAAAGCATGCTAGTAAGGAGGACTCTTCCACAGCTTGTGTTTCAGTTTCTGCCTCTAGTTTCCTCCTGTGTTTGAGCTCTTAAGATGACGCTAATCAAACAAGTAAAAGATTTGTATGACAAGAACTTCAAGTCTCTGAAGAAAGAAATTGAAGAAGACCTCAGAAGATGGAAAGATCTCCCATGCTCGTGGATTGGCAGGATTAATATAGTAAAAATGGCTATCCTGCTGAAAGCAATCTACAGATTCAATGCAATCCCCATCAAAATTCTAACTCAATTCTTCATATAGTTAGAAAGAGCAATTCTCAAATTCATCTGGAATAACAAAAAACCTAGGATAGCAAAAAATAACCCTCAACATTAAAAGAACTTCTGGGGAATCACCATCCCTGACCTCAAGCTGTACTACAGAGCAATAGTAACTAAAACAGCATGGTATTGGTACAGTGACATACAGGTAGATCAATGGAATAGAATTGAAGACCCACTAATGAACCCATACACCTATGGTGACTTGATCTTAAACAAAGGAGCTAAAACCATCCAGTGGAAAAAAGACAGCATTTTTAACAAATGGTGCTGGTTCAACTGGCGGTCAACATGTAGAAGAATGCAAATCGATCCATTCTTATCTCCTTTTACAGAGCTCAAGTCCAAGGGGATCAAGAACCTCCACATAAAAACATATACACTGAAACTAATAGAAGAGAAAGTGGGGAAGAGTCTGGAGTGAATGGACACAGGGGAAATTTTCATTAAGAGAACACGAATGGCTCAGACTCTAAGATCAAGAATTGACAAATGGGTTCTCATAAAATTACAAAGCTTCTGTAAGGCAAATGGCTTAGGACAAAAAGTCAACCAACCAATTGCTACCTAAATCCGATAGAGGGCCAACATAAAAATATATACAAAGAACTCAAGAAGTTAGACTCCAGAGAACGAAATAATCCTATTAAAAATGGGGTACAGAGCTAGATAGAGAATTCTCAACTGAGGAATATCAAATGGCTCAGAAACACCTAAAGAAATGTCCAACATCCCTACTCATCAAGGAAATGCAAATCAAAGCAAGCCTGAGATTCCACCTTACACCAGTCAGAATGGCTAAGATCAAAAACTCAAGTGACAGCAGATGTTGGCAAGGACGTGGAGAAAGGGGATCACTGCTCTACTGCTGATGGGATTGCAAGCTGGTACAACCACTCTGGAAATCAGTTTGACAATTTGTCAGAATATTGGACATAGCACCACCTGAGGACCCAGCCACTCCTTGGGCATATACCCAGAACATGCTCCAACATGTAATAAGATCACATGCTCCACTATGTTCATAGCAACCTTATTTATAATAGCCAGATGCTGTAAAAAAAAAAAAACTTAGATGTCCCTCAGCAGGGGAATGGATACAGAAAATGTGGTACATTTGCACAATGGAGTACTACACAGTGATTAAAAACAATGAATTAACGAAATTCATAGGCAAATAGATGGAACTAGAAAATATCATCCTGAGTGAGGTAACCCACAAAATAACCCACATTGTATACACTCAGTGATAAGTGGATATTACCCCAGAAGCCCGGAATACCCAAGATACAATTCACAGACCAAATGAAGCTCAAGAAGGAAGACCATAGTATGGATACTTCGGTCCTTCTTAGAAGGGGTAACAAAATACCCATGGGAGGAGATACAGAGACAAAGTATGGAGTAGAGACTGAAGGAAGGTCATCCAGAGACTGTCCCACCTGGGGATCCATCCCATATACAGTCCCCAAACCCAGACACTATTGTGGATGCCAACAAGTACTTGCTAATAGGAGCCTGATAGAGCTGTCTCATGAGAAGGTCTGCCAGTGTCTGACAAATTCAGAGGTGGATGCTCTCAGCCAATCATTGGACTAAGCACAAGGTCCCTAATGGGGGAGCTAGAGAAAGGACCAAAGCAGCTGAAGGAGCTTGCTGCCCCATAGGAGGAGCAACAATATGAACCAACCAGTACCCCCCTCCAGAACTCCCAGGGACTAAACCACCAACCAAAGAATACACATGGAGGGACTCATAAATCCAGCTGCATATGTAGCAGAGGATGGCCTTGTTGAACATCAATGGGAAGAGAGGCCCTTGGTCCTGAGAAGGCTAGATGCCCCAGTGTAAGGGAATGTCAGGACAAAGAAGTGGGAGTGGGTGGGTTGGTAAGCAGGGAGAGGGAAGATGGGATAGAGGGTTTTCAGAGGGGAAACCAAGAAAGGGGATAACATTTGAAATGTAAATAAAGAAAATATCTAATTAAAAAAATGGGAAGAGGTACATTAAAAAAAAGAAGTGACCTCCCCTCAATGACTAAATGTGACCTGAGTTGTAAACTGAAATAAGACCTTCCCAAGTTCATTTGGTCATGGTTATTAATCACAGCCATTGAAACTAAGACTCACATCTAACTTTTAAACAGCAAAATATGTAGTAATAATCTTTCTATAGCAACACACAATTATTCAAAATTAGTATTTTTAGGAGAAAGAGGTTTTCCATCTATAATCTTTGTCTCACATGAATGCCTGTGGGTAGGTAGGGTCAGGGCATTTGTTGCTACAATAAAAATGAATTTTGGCTTTTAATCTTTACCTTGATTGAACCATTGCTTTATTATAATGCTGATGCCATCTTTGCAGAAAAGGCTCTGAAGTTACTCATAGCAGCACACATCCTCAGGTTTTCTTGGGATCCAGAGGACTTACAAATACCAATATTGCTTTATTAAAAACTTTCTCTGGGTTTTTGTGGGAATGAAGAACATGCCACATATTTGAGAGCCTTCAGATCTCTGGCCAGCTTTTCAACAGTCTCTGTAGGGATAAGCTTCTGTTTGTTTTTGGCAAGGCTCTCTATCATGGGGAGAGTCATCTCTAAGGTTAGTTTACATCCTAACAAGCAAAACAAAAGTGTTCTGTAATCTTAGGCACACAATTTTGTTTCATGCTTTCAAATGGAATTATAAGCTAAAGGAAAAAAAAAAAAACAAGAAAAAGCAGACTAGAAGTAAAATATGTACTCCTCACCCTACATCAAGTAAACTCTTTGCAACAGAGACCATTATGGAAAATCACAACCAATCAATCAAAATGGAGAGTTTTAGAGCCCAGCCCCAGTGAATACATCTATAGTACAACTGCCCCTTAAGATGGTTGGCTGCAAGTATCCACATCTGTATTGGTCAGAATCTGACAGAGCGTCTCAGGAGACAGCTATACCAGGCTCCTGCCCAGCTCCTTCTTGCCATCAGCAATAGTGTCTGGGTTTGGTATCTCCAGATGGGATGAATCCCACGGGCAGTCTCTGGATGGCATTTCCTTCAGTCATTCTTAAGCAATCTCTTCTTCATTGGCTACTGTAAGTGAAATTGTGTTCAGATTCTTCATTGTTAGTGGATTAAAGGAGAACAGATTTTGGCGTGTTGATTTTGTAACCTCAAACTTTGTAGGATTTTTAAAGTTATATGCTAAATATTAATGTAGTTACTGTGTAACACACTGATAATTTTACTCCTTTCTTTCCATTTTAGAAGACTTATTTATTTTGCTTGCCTAATTAGTGCTTTTAACAATAAGTTGAATAGAAATTTTTAAATAAATTTTAAAAAATTTAAAAATAGATATATTTTTCTTGTTCCTGATTTTAGAGATGAATTGTTCAGTCTTTCATTTCTGGTTAAAATTGTGGTCACGAGCTTTTCATATATTATATATTTATTAGACTTAAGTAATTTTCTTCTATTACCAGTTTGTTCAGTGTTATTTTTATTGCATTAATTGAGATAAACATGTGGGGCTTTCCTTAGTTATTTTCATGTGGTATATTAGTATATTTCTTTATGTGGAGTCACTTTTAGAGTTCTACAAATAAACATCACCAAATTGTACTTTCCAGTTCTTTATATGTGAGGTTGAATTTTGTGGGTTTTTTTTTCAAGACTTTTGCATCAGCATTCATCATTAGCAATGGCCTATAAATTTAGTTCCCTATCTAGCATTGTTATCTATCTTCAGTATCATACTAATGGAAGTCTCACACAGTAAGTTTAGGAATATAATCTCTGGTTGTTTTTAGAAGGCATCCATATTAGAAAGGAAGAGTCAGAACTACCTTTATTGCATATGGAATAATCTTGTATATGTAAAATCCTTAGAAATAATGAAACAGCAATTAATGCAAAAAATGAGTTCAGCAAGCACAAGTATAAAATAATCAATGTGCAGGAATCAACTATTTATACACTACCAATAAAGACTCTGAAAATAAAATTAAGGAAACAACAGTATCTGAGAATAAATTCTACAAAGAAAGAATAAGATTTTATAATGAAAATGGTGTAACATTGCTAAAAAAAAAATTGAAGAGTTAAATAAATGTAAAGACATTCCATATTCAGGAATAAGAATATTTAATATAGTTAAGATGGTAATTATCCCTTAATTGATCTATAGATTAAAGGCATACTATATAGTGGAAGATGACCTTAAACTACTGATCCTCCTGTCTCTAGGTCCCAAGTATTGGAGTTTAACTGCTTGCATCCCATGCCCTGTTTTATGGGACATTAAGGATGGACTCTGAGGCTTTGTTTATGCTAACAAAACTCTGTACCAACTCAGATACTCTTCTAGCCTCTCAAACTCAACTTTATGGTTGAAAAATGGGGACGGAGAAATTTTAGAAAAACAGCTAATGAGTAAGATTGCATCTGTAATAATCAATCTCCTGGACCTGATAACCTCATCGGAGTGTTATAAAAACATATTTGTGAAACTAATGCCAATCCTTCTCAAATTATTGCAAAATATTTTAAAATTTATTAGAAATGTTAAAAATGCTTAAAAGCAGAAAACACTTCCAAACTAATTTTATGAGACCAGAATTGCCAAATCTAGACAAGAACAGCATGGAAATTATAAACATATGCTGGTATCCCTAATGAGCATAAATGGAAACAGTGCCAAGAAAATCATTACCTTATACTTTTATTATAACATCTTCAAAACTGTAAACTTTAAATTTGATGAAAACAATTTTATAATTTTTCCTTTCAATTGTTTTTTGTTCTTTATCCTGCTTGAGAATTATTTTTCTGACCCAAGGCTAATAAGAATATTTCTGTATTTTTTCTATCTTATTTATAGCTTTACCTCCTTTACCTCTGCAAAAAACAAAACAAATGACTTCTAAGTTCATTTATATATTGCAGTATTTTTTCAATGATATTTGCTGCAGAATTTTTTCTTTCTTGATTAAAATTATTTTATCCATGTGTCCAAGAGCAGTTTATTGTAGTTTTATACATCTATTGTTGGTATCTCTTCAGTTCCACTAATTTATATGTATATTCTTTCACAAATACCCCATTGTCTCTATTGCTGTAAGCTTATATTGAGCCTTGAAGTCACAGGAGTCCAGCAACTTTGTTCTTTTTAGGTAGTTTTGCCATTCTATTGAATTTTTCGTGTGTATTTTAGAATCACCTGGTCTGCAGCTAAACAGAGAGAGTCCTAATTGTTTTTAATACAGTCCCATTGATCCTATAGAAGAACTTTGGAAGCACTGTAATCTTCACATTATGTATCCTTTTTATCCTTTTACACAGTAAGCATCTACATTTATTTTGATCTTTAGTTTCTTTCATCAGTATTCTGTAGATACAATTCACTGTATTCAGTAGCCTTGATAGATTTTTTATTTGCTATTAGGCTATTTTAAAGTCTTTGGGATTTAATACACATAAATTGTGTCATTTGTAAAAAAAAATTTACATCTTTGCATTTCCAATTGGTATGCTTTTTTCTCTTAAATTAATTGTAACCATTTAAGAATGGGTAGGGGGTGTTTAATACTAGTAGTGAGAACAAACATGTCAACATTCTTTCTTATATAAAACCCAAGATCACCTACTCAGAAGTAACACCACTCACAGTGAAATGGGTTATTCCACATCAATTATTAATCAAGAAAATGTCCTGGTTCCTTTTCCCAGATAAA
This sequence comes from Mus musculus, assembly GCF_000001635.26. NCBI lineage: Eukaryota > Metazoa > Chordata > Mammalia > Rodentia > Muridae > Mus > Mus musculus. The sequence goes on from NC_000086.7 coordinate 104,946,808, forward strand.
TCTAGCTAGTTAGTGTTTGTTTACACAAACAAACAACAAAACAAAACTAGGAAATCATGGTTGTGATGACTTTGTAGCAGACAACCTTGAACTGTTGAACCAATTCTCTGGTGAGAGTGGAACTGCCACAATTAGTTCCTGTCCACAACTGCCTCTTGACCACAGCAACAGTGTTGGGTTGGTGTCTGCAGACATGATGTATCCCCAGGTGGGGCCGTTCCCTGGTTGGCCCTTCCTTCAGTATCTGTTCCTTTTTTTTTTTTTTTTTTTTTTTTTTTTTTTTTTTTTTTTGTCCCTGTTCTTCCTTTGGACAGGAACATTTCCAGGGTAAAAAAGATTTTGAGGTGGTTAGGTGGCTCCATTCCTCAACCAGGGACCGTGCCTTTCTGCCTTTCTACTGTAGGTGGTCTCCACAGGTTCTATCTCCCCCTTCTCTGCATATTACGACTTAAGTCAATCCCATTGGGTCCTGGGAGCCTTATGTTTCTCTGGTGTCTGGGACTCTCCAGTGCCTATCCTCAGTCCCTTATCCTCCCTGCTACCTATTTTTATTCGATTTCCTGATCCTGTGTACCTTTCTCACATTTCCAGATTCTGATACTGCCACCCTTATTTTCTCCTCCTCCTTTCTCTCTATTTGTCCCCCTCTCCCTCCACCTCCCGTATCGGCCTGTTGCCTTTTAATGCAGGACTGAAGCATCCATACCCTGGTCTTTCTTCCTTCTACGCTCCATATGGTCTGTGGGTTGTTATCATGGGCATTGTGAAGTTTTGGGTTAGTATCCATTTATTAGTGAGTACATAGTATGTTCTTTTGTGTTTGGGTTACCTCACTCAGGATGATGTTTTCCAGTTCCATCCATCTGCCTAAGAATTTCATAAAGTCGCCTTTTCGGCTTTCGGCTCTGAGGAGGCAACTGTGCAACTTTCTTCGGTCCTCTCGAATCCAGGTTCATCCGACACCAGCCGCCTCCACCATGCCGCCCAAGTTCAACCCCAACGAGGTCAAAGTCGTGTACCTGAGATGCACCGGAGGCGAGGTTGGCACCACATCCGCCTTGGCCCCAAAGATCGGTCCTCTGGGTCTGTCTTCGAAGAAAGTTGGCGATGACATTGCTAAGGCTACCAGTGACTGGAAAGGTCTCATAATTATAGTGAAACTGACCATCCAGAACAGACAGGCCCAGATCGAGGTGGTGCCCTCTGCCTCTGCCCTGATCATCAAAGCCCTCAAAGAGCCACCGAGAGACAGGAAGAAGCAGAAGAACATTAAACACAGTGGGAACATTACTTTTGATGAGATTGTCAACATTGCCCGGTAGATGAGACACCGGTCTTGGGCTAGAGAACTTTCTGGAACTATCAAGGAGATCCTGGGTACTGCACAGTCTGTGGGCTGCAATGTGGATGGCCGCCACCCTCATGACATCATAGATGACATCAACAGTGGTGCAGTGGAGTGCCCAGCTAGTTAAGAAGCAACAAGAAAATATTTCAATAAAAGACTATCTGATAACCAGTGGGGGGAAAAAGAATTTCATAAAGTCATTGTTTTTAATAGCTGAGGAGTACTCCATTGTGTAAATGTACCACATTTCCTGTATCCATTCCTCTGTTGAGGGGCATCTGGGTTCTTTCCAGCTTCTGACTATTATAAATAAGGCTGCTATGAACATAGTGGACCATGTGTCTTTATTACATGTTGGAGCATCTTCTGAGGGTATATGCCCAGGAGGGGTATGGCTGGGTCCTCAGGCAGTACTGTGTCCAATTTTCTAAAAACCTGATTTCCAGAGTGGTTGTACCAGCTTGCAATCCCACCAGCAATAGATGAGTGTTCCTTTTTCTCCACATCCTCACCAGCATCTGCTGTCACCTGGGTTTTTTATCTTAGCCATACTGACTGGTAAGAGTCATCAGGGTCATTTTGATTTTCATTTCCCTGATGACTAAGTATGTTGAACATTTCTTTAAGTGTTTCTCAGTCATTTGAGATTCATCAGTTGAGAATTCTCTATTTAGCTCTGTACTCCACTTTTTAATAGGTTATTTGGTTCTCTGGAGTCTGTCTTCTTGAGTTCTTTGTATATTTTGGATATGAACCCTCTATCTTATGTAGGGTTGGTAAAAAACTGTTGGTTGCTGTTTTGTCCTACTGATAGTGTCCCTAGCTTGACAGAAGCTTTCCATTTTTATGAGGTCCCATTTGTTGATTATTGCTCTTAAATAAGTTATTGGTGTTCTGTTCAGGAACTTTCCCTCATGCCCAAGTATTCGAGTCTCTTCCCCACTTTCTTTTCTACTAGATTCAGTGTATCTGGTTTTTCATGGAGGTCCTTGATCCACTTGGACTTGAGCTTTGTACAAGGAGATGGGTATGGATCAATTTGCAGTCTTTTGCATGAAGACCACCAGTTGAAACTAGCACCATTTGTTGAAAATGCTGTCTTTTTTCCACTGGATGGTTTTAGCTCCTTTGTCAAAGATCAAGTGACCATAGGTGTATGGGTTCATTTCTGGATCTTCAATTCTATTCCATTGATCTACCTGCCTGCTTCTGTACCCAATACCTTGCAGTTTTATCACAATTGCTCTGTAGTACAGCTTTAGGTCAGGCATGGTGAGTTTACCTGAGGTTCTTTTATCCTTGAGAAGAGTTTTTGCTATCCTAGGTTTTTTGTTATTCCAGATGAATTTGCAGATTGCCCTTTCTAATTCGTTGAAGAATTGAGTTGGAATTTTGTTGGGAATTACATGGAATCTGTAGATTGCTTTTGGTAAGATGGCCATGTTTACTATATTAATCCTGCCAATCCATGAGCATGGGAGACCTGCCCATCTTCTGAGGTTTTCTTCGATTTCTTTCTTCAGAGACTTGAAGTTCTTGTCATACAGATCTTTCACTTGCTTGGTTAGAGTCACACCAAGATATTTTATATTGTTTGTGACTATTGTGAAGGATGTCACATCTCAGCCTATTTATCCTTTGAGTATAGGAAGGCTACTGATTTGTTTGAGTTAATTTTATATCCAGCCACATAGCTGAAGTTGTTTATCAGGTTTAGGAGTTCTCTGGTTGAATTTTTGGGGTTGTTTAAGTATACTATCATATCATTTGCAAATAGTGATAACTTGACTCCCTCCTTCCCAATTTATATCCTTTTGATCTCTCTTTGTTGTTTAATTGCTCTGGATAGATCTCTCTCTCTCTCTCTCTCTCTCTCTCTCTCTGTGTGTGTGTGTGTGTGTGTGTGTGTGTGTGTGTGTGAGAGAGAGAGAGAGAGAGAGAGAGAGAGAGAGAGAGAGAGAGGAAGAGAGAAAGATAGTGTTCAAAGAAACTTCTTTGCTATTTGCTGAATTTTTGAAGTTAATCTTTAATATCTTTAATTTATAAATGATCAAATGTGTTGTGCTTTTGAATGCATATCTAATGGATTAATTTAAAAACAAGAAAAATCCCCCGATCAGCCATTTTCATATAGCTTTACAATTCATCAGTGTTTGATATGGTATTCTTAGAACCCAAGTGAAATCATTGCAGACAGAAGAAACATGAGGGGCAATGCTAGAAGACAGGGACTATTATCATTTAAGTATGAAATATTCACCCAAAAGGCTCATGTGTTAAAGTCTTACTCCCAAAATTGTGGGGTCTGCTGATAGGTACACACTTCATCAATAGAGTTCATAGGTGGAGGGTCTATTAGATGGTAGACTCTGGAAGTAGGTCAGTGATGGAATGCTTTTGAAGAGAGTGTCTTGTCCCTGGCTCCTTATTCCCTATCTCTTCTTTCTGCTCACTATGATGTGAGCACTTTTCTCTTATGTGTTTCTTGTTGGGGTGATCTGCCTTATCACAGCCTTAAAGCAAATATGCCAGTTGACTATTGTCTGAATTCACTGAAATTGTGAATCAAGATACAGTTTTCTTTCCATAAGTTGTTTGTTTAATGGGAGGGAGTAGAGATGGGGGTATATATGGGACGAGCTATAAGGAATAGTCAGATGAATATGATGAAAATACATTGTATGCATGGTAATATTCAAAGACTAAATAAGTTTATTAAAATGGGTGAAAACTCCAATAAAGTTGTCCAAAGATATGTGAAATTTGTATGGAGTAGGCTCAAGAAAAACTGGGTATAAAAAATAAGAGAAATAAAAAAAATACACAATTGTTGATAATCTTTAGTATAAGAGTAAACAGAAGGGATGATATACTAGATGGGGGTTTTCAGGTAACATTCCATTTTTGTTTTGCTTTATTTTAATATGTGATGCTTTGTAGAAAGTTTATGTACCAGTGGGAATCACTCAGAAGAGAAGAGTAACTTTGTGGAAGAAAACAGCAGGATCACTGCTAGGGCTATGCACTGACTGGATTTTTTAAAAGGTTTGGAATAAACTGATACAAGTCTGGGTTTTGACAGGAGTATGGATAGTTATCCAAAGTGATGAGAAGGCAAGCAGAGTATTTACTCAGATGTAGGTAGGCAGGAAGTTTCCTTGACTTCTACGTCATCACAAGGATGAAGCGTTCTGAGTATTGGATGCTTTGTGGAGAACAGATGGAGTCTGAGATGTAATGTACACAGTGAATGAGTTGTCTTATCAGGAAATGGTATGTAACTATGGACATACACTTTAAGAGTTTATGTTTCTTCACATATTTCTGTGTTGATGATTTGGAGTGGGGGGGGGGTTTATGCCCTAGTTTTGTGGACAAATGACAACTATTTTGTTGCCAACATAGGCATTGACCCAAAGGAAAGAAAATGTGTTCTGCTTCTTCACACAATTCTGGAATGGAGGACAGGGTAGGGTGTTTAGTGAAGCACTGGGCGGGGGTCAGTGGACTACTCCTCTCCAGCTGGGAGTTATTTTCTTTTAGAAAGTGAAGCCCTTTGCCACGTACACTTCAATAAGCTTTGATGTTCAGTGACAGCAGCAATCTCCTACTCTGGCTTCTGGTTACCATGGCAATTTTGCTGGGGCTAGGAGCTCTGCTCTTAGTGCAAATAACTGGAACCTATGAGTATAGAGAGAAGTATTGAGAGGGAGGGTGATATTCTTGCTGAAAACCCCATACACTTGAATTCTTATGATCCTGTCCTGTACCCCACTTCAGATGTCACACTATCATTACTACACCTGGCCAGCTAAACTGTGAACAGGAACCTTAAACTAAGTAGATGATGCTTGGTTTACCCTAAAGAAGGCACTGTATGAGGAAAGCTTCACTAGTTCATGATCTGGGTGGTAGCACTGTCCTTGCATTAGGAAAATCCTCCGTTAGGAGTGTTTAGAGTAGGCATAAGATACCCTTGTAAGGGCCAAGTACATTCGTGTGTGTGTGTGTGTGTGTGTGTGTGTGTGTGTGTGAGAGAGAGAGAGAGAGAGAGAGAGAGAGAGAGAGAGAGAGAGAGAGAGAGAGAGAGGGAGAGAGAGAGAGAGAGAGAGAGACTGTATGCCGCATGTGTTTGCCTATAGAGGCTAGAGGCTAGAACAGAGTAGTGTGTTGGATCCCTGGTGCTGAAGTCACACAAAAAGCTGCTGGATTAGGGTCTGAGATCCATATTTGGGTCTTCTAAAAGAGCAGTACCTAATCTTCCCTGCTTAGCGATCTTGTAAACACAAAGGCCAGGTGCCTTACTAGGACTTGAGATACCAATGGGCACAGCAGGTTCAACAACAGGGTTAGGAATGTGGGCAAACTCAGACATACATTCATGATAATCTGTTACAATGTGGGCAAACTCAGACATACATTCATGATAATCTGTTCCCCACAAGGTTCCTGTACCTCCTCCTTCACCATGAGAATGAGATATAGTCAAGGGAGATCATGCTCAGAAGTGTGATGTTGACACTGAGCAGAGGCTATTCAAAGAGTACAGATATGTCATCAAAACTCAGGCGCTCATGCTTAATAGCAGGCTTCCCACCTACAACTCCTGCTGTCTCATTCTTCATCTCTGCTGAAGCAAGCAGGGGAGAAGATGAAGTCGGGGGTCAGGATTTGAACAAAGTCCTGTGCTGTTGTGGAACTGCCCCTTCTCTCCGGCTAAGAGCCACCTTGTCTGAATTCCAGGGTTCTTGTTCAGCCATTCAAGTTTCCAGACCGGTAATCAGTTCTGAGTGTCAGTGTCCAGACCCATAATGGCTTAATCTGCCCAATGGCCTGTTGCTATGGCAATTCTGCAAGAGCTCTACCCGGTAAATGAAATGAAAGGCAGCAGGAAACTTGGGGGGCTTAGGCATGTAGGAAAGGGGGTCCAATTATAATTTGAATGTCTTAATTGCACTAATTGATACACATGTGATTCAAAAGGCACAAACACAGACTGGAGCAACAGGGGACATGTTTAGGACCAGCAAGTTGGAAAAGGCCCGTTTCTTTGTAGAAAACCCGACTGAGGAATGCAAAAGGTAAGGGAGGTGCAAAGAAATTAGGACTTGGGGTGAACTGGGTGACTGCCCCTGGATGTCCCACTGAATGTCCTTTAACACTGAAGATTCCTGTCGTTACTTGGAGCCTATTGAAAGAGGGGCATTCAGAATGGCTATCCCAACAAGAGAACAGCACTTCTCTGTCCTGGAGGGCTAGGACACAGGCCCTGGAGATTGCACACAGGCCCACAGCTCAGCTGCTTGGAGCCCAGATCCATTCACTGGTTGTTCTGCTCACACCTCTGCAGGGAAGATCTGCCATGTTTGTCTCCTTTAAGCCAATATTTTGGACTCTATAATCAGCTTAGGTGTCTAATGGCTCAGTCATGGCTTAATTGGCCCTCATCGCTGGTTGCTATGGTGATGCAGCCAGGAGCTCTGCTCACTAAGTTAAAATAGGAGAGAACTGAAGTGGGAGGGGACAGAAAACGAAATGGTCCAAGACTGAATATGAGAAATCATTAATTACACTAATTGACAGCCTTTGGTGATTAAAAGCCCATAAGCATGGGTGACGGGACAAGGACAAGGGGCCTGGACACTTATCTGGGCATCAAAATAAAAGGATGCACAAGACACGATGGAGAAGTCCAGAGGATGACAGAGGAGCTCTGTAGCTGCTCGGGCTCTCTGGTATGAGTTTCAGAAAGACACTGGCATGGGACGGGGGTCAGGAACCTCACCTGAATACTGCATGACTCCTCCTCAATTATCAGTTATGCCATTCTCTGGAATCTGAGGCTCAGGAATGAGGAGACTGGAGTTAAATGCATGCTGGGAAAGAAGCCAGTGGGCTTCTGGGTTCCAGAACACCTAGAGCTCCGGCTCCCACCAAGGCTCCAATTGAGAACTCTGCGGACGTGCACCTCGTTCTTCACAGAGAGAAAGCGGCCTGCCAATAGCCACAAAGCCCTCTGTGGCAGAATACAGCTTTCCTCACATGTCACGTGGCCAAGAGTGACCATGGGAGCACAGAAGGATCCCTGGATTTTATAGACAGCCTGTGTGACATGGAGGGCTAGATGAGAAGTTTCTCAGAGACTCTGCATTCTGGAAGGAGATAATGGTCATTCAGAAGGAGGTGATGAAGCAGGGGAAGGGAAGAAGAACCTGCTCCCTGCCGGCTCCTGCGAGGTCCTTGTGAACTAGCTCCTTGCTGCATAGTGTCTGGAAGTGAGTTTCAGTTTTCCCTGGGACAACTTGCCTGGGGACACAGGGTGCTAATTTGTATGGTTCTGATAGCCTCTTGGCAATGAGACTTGCTACAAAGGAACATTTCTCCATGAGGGAATACCATCTCCTATGCTGGATTCCAGGCTACTGGCAAGGCTGGGAGTGGGGCCAGGGTCTCATGATGAGGGCATTTGGGCTGTGTGTATCAGGTACACAGCTGCAGTTAGAGCCACTTGCACATGCCCACCCTTCTCATGCAAACTTCCCTGGGGAACATGCTCTCACCTAGGTGTCAGGGGACATCTAGATGCTGGGAACAAGGTACCGTGTGACTTTCCAAGGGTCCTGGGTTGGTAAAGTGAGCCATGGCTCAGTTGGTAAAGTGCTTGCTACACAAGACTGGGGACCTGAATTCAGTCTCTAACACCCAAATAAAAGCTGGTCTTGGGGAATGCATGTTTGAGCCCTGTACTGGGGAAGCAGGGTCAGAATGATCCCTGGGGCTTGCTGGTCAGCTGTCTCACTAGACCAGAAAGCTCAAGGATCAATGAGAGACCCTCTCTCACACAATAATGGTGGAGGTGACTGAGGGAGACACTGGAGGTCAAACACACACACACACACACACACATACACACACTCACACTCAAACACACACAGTCATACACTCATACACACACACACACACACACACACACACACAGACACACACATGCTATACACTCACAAACATGAAGAGGCTGTGGGCGGCATACAGTCCTGTTTACTCAGTGAGAAGCTATTGCTTATATACAGTCTTATCTCACACAGTCACCAAGAGTTACTCTCTGGTGAATACCAAGGTATTAGCTGAGAGAGGAGCATGACACCCTATTTGTGGGTTTGCTTGCCTGTCACCTAGAGCACTGACTGAAGATGCCCTCCCCTCCTCCCCCTGAGCACAGCTGAATAGCTGCAGCCTTCGCTTCCTGAAAAGAATCACTCAGTTGGGTCCTGTCACATGGGTGCAACTTCCATGACCAGTAACAGGACATCATGTCCCCTTAATTTACACAAGGGAAGACACTGCCCAGGTCTGTGTCAGGCTGTCACACTTATTTGTATGGGGGCATTTGACGAATGCCCCCCCCCCACTAGTCCTTTAAAATCCAAACTCAAATGTCTGAATCAGGTCTCTGAGCCAGCCCGATGTCTATAGCAGTCTGCCCCTCTCCCTAGAGCCTTCAGCTGCCCGTCATTCTTCTATGGAGGACAATGCCAACACATGTTTTACTTCTGACACCCTACTGACTTCTGGGATTTCATGGAGGGTTCTGTCCCACACATCCACAGGTGTGTGCTCCATCAGCTGCAAGAATGAGGTGGCCTTGTGCTCCACAGAGTGTCCAAAGATCACTCCCAGACAAGGGGAGAGCTTGGTGAGAGAACGCAAGCCCCTCCTCTGTCACCTAGAAGAACTGCAATTCCATTTTCCATCTCTACATCTACCAGGAAATTGCAGTTGAAAGCAGCCTCTGCTGTGGGGTCACAGGGTGTGCGTGCACATCATTACTGAGAGGCTGTGAGTAGGAGTAGGGCTCATGACCCAGGCCTGTCTCTGTAGGAAGCTCGGATCTGTTTGTTAGGGAAACTCCTGCTGCATCCTGCAGTAGAGGGCAATGATAGAGCACTATGTAGAAAGCCAGGAAAAGCAATTTTATGAGGTTCACAGGCACAGCTACAAAGGATTGCTGTTGGAGAGGCATCTGCATATGCACAGAGACAATGGGCAATGTGTCCCTGGGGGGTGGGGGAACCAACCTTTATCAGCTCTCCTTTACAGTTAAGCTCTTGGTGTGTGTGAGACAACTGGCCCATATCTGGACAAGGGAATATTCCCAATCCCAGTGCCTGCTTAACAAAGCTGTTTTTCGTCTGGAACACTTTCTACTCTGCAACAGAAAACATGTTCTGTGTGTTTTATATTTGTTTAGTTTCTTTGTTTTTTTTTGTTGTTGTTATTTTTGTTTTGTTTCACCTCCAAAGTTCTGTATTAACTAGGATTACCTCTAATTTCTTACCTTCCTCCCTCTACTTCCTAGATGCTTGTATAACAGGCATGTGCTGGCACCCCCTGTTAGAAATATTATTATTTCCAAATGGCCCATTATGTTTTTTTTTATTGGTATATATTGATTGTACACAGTGCTTGTTTCTTAGTGTAACTCTCACTCAAACCTGTCCTTTGACCATATTTACCCTACATCTTCCTCTTACTTTTTCCTAATCCTATTCCATCCCCCAGTTTGACTTTTGCTTTTATGTCACATGATAGAGTATATGGTATATGAAATCTAATATTTCTGTATTAGTTAGGGTTTCTATTACAGTGAGAAAACAACATGACCAAAAGTAACTTGGTGGAGAAAAAAAGGTTAATTTCACCTTCCAGCTTCTAAGGCAGTCACTGAGGGAAGCTGAGACAGGAACTTAGGAAATGAACCTGGAAGCAGGAGACTACGGAGGAGTGCTGATGGTTCCTGGTGTACTCTCTCATTGTTTGCTCAGCTTGCTTTCTTTAGAACCCAGGGTCATCAGCTCATGAATCCGTATTGATATGGAGTCTCCAGGATACCGCTGGCCGAAACAACTCAAGCAGAGATATAACTCACCGGGCACTGGGCTTTATATGTGGTAGCCTATGGCTTCTGGAAAGAGTATTACCTCCTGTGTAGTGTAACTCCAATTAAAACTCTTTTATATGAAGATATTAAAAGCTAATAAAATAGTATGCTTCCATATGGCTCTTTTAAACATCCTTAGTGTTGATTGTTCCTTTGAATTTTCCATTCATATCTTTTAGTCATGTCTCTACTCTGTTATTTTTATTTTTCATGTTTTCATTAATAGCAGTTTTATTAAGAATATCACAGTTTAATGCACTTAAACATTCCAAATTTAAATGTTTCATGTTTTGTGTTTTACTGCTTATCTGTTTGGGATTCTTCAATGTACAAAGTGGTTTAGTAATAAAAGTAAGTAAGTAAGTAAGTAAGTAAGTAAGTCAGTAAGTTTGGGAGTCTTCAATGTATAAAGTGATATAGTAAAAAAAAAAAAAGAAAGCTTAGGATTCTTCACTGTATAAAGTGGTATACTAAAAATAAATAAATAAATAAATAAATAAATAAATAAATAAATAAATAAATAAATAAATAAAGTGGTATAGTAGCTTAGATGGTAGACTCTGAAACCAGACTGCCTAGATTCAAAACCTGATTCATTGCTATCTGGATCCACAATGAGAGTTATTTATGATATCTTTGCTTCAGTTTTTTCATCAGAGAAGTTTTAGGATGTAGCAAGATTTTTGTCCACTTTGTGGGGTCCTCTTTCTTCCATCCTTATTCCACCCTTTCAGATCCCTAACACTAGATAGGAGAGAAGAAAAGGATACATGGGAAAGAGGGCAAAGTTGTCATTAGACTCCTTCCTGCTGATTAGGGTTATCTAGTTCCTTGGGGCAAGTTTGATCTTTGCTATGAGGATATCTAATTTCTTCTTCTCGTCTCTGTGCATGACTACTTGACAAACTGCAACCATCAACATCCAACTACCAGTCAACCAAACAGCCCCATCTACTGGGGCTCTAGAATTTATATATGAAAAGTCTCCAGAATTCCAAATATCACATACTTGCAAAAGCTATCTGCAAACCACACCTCTCCTAGAGCACGAGGCAAATCATAGTTAGTTGCTGTGGAAAGCCTGAAGCAGCTGCATATCCTCACATCTGGGATTAAAATGTAAATATATTCCCATAACATTTCTGTGTTTTTTAAAGAAACCAAAATTCTCACTACATAGGGAAATAACAGTATTTCATATAGTCACTGTGAAAGTAAAATGCCCTATTACATGTAAGCCGCTAAGAAGCACATGGCATATTGTAAGCTCTGAATAATTGTAAAGGATTCCATGGTCCGCTAGACTGTCTGTTGACCTTGTTATAAAATTAATTTTAATGGTATGTATTATATAAAAACACATTACCTTATCAGAGAGATAACTTAGTTAATAAAGTCTATGCTATGAAATCATGAAGACTTGAGTTGGGTCCCCAGACCCACATAAAAAAAAGTCAGGTATAGTGACAAGTATTGGTAATTCCAACACTGGGGAGGCTGAGACTGACAGATTACTAGGGATCACTGGCTAGCCAGTCTAACTTATTTATTAAGCTCTAGGCAAGTAACAGACCCCCCATCTCAAAACAAAACAAAACTTGCCAACAAAATCTAAAAGTACAACACCTGAGTTTGACCTATGGCCTCCACATGAATATGAACACATGTACAAACACTCTCCCAAACCTCCACCAATATTGAAAATGTTAACCAATTCTGCTGACAGATTACTCGCAGAAATTTTAACCTAGAGCAAAATAAGAGTGATAAGATATTGCTTTATATTCTTTTATTTTAACACATTATATCACTAGAGAAGTAATAAACTAGCACTGACGTAGAAATTTCTGGTATCTTTGGAAACTCAGTTGTGTCATGTGATGTTTTTCTGGAAGCTGTCTTGTGAGAAGATGTTTTGTTTAAACAGACACATGAGAGAATGTTTTACTGAGGCAGATGCTTGAGAGAGCATGTGATGTTTAAAAAGAGTATAAGTATAACTCCACAGACAGTGAAAGGACGCTCTTGTATTGTGATGTCCTGCAATGCCTCGCTGCTCTTGCCTCTTCACTGGTCTTCACTTTGTAGAGAGAAACATAACAAAGAACTTCTCCTGGTATTTGGTTGATTGTTGCTGCTTCTGTTGACTGATGCTAATTCAACCCAGCCTTTCAGTTTCTGTTGGATCAAGTCACTGCTACTGATATGTGTTTAGTATTTGCTGTTGAACTGGCTACTAGTATCCTGACAATGAAGAGTGAAATCGCCCCCAAAGAACTACTTCTAAACAGGTCCACAAACCTCTTTTTTCATTAACATTTTTCCCCCTAGTCAGTGGATTAGAATGGGAGGTTGAAGCCTTCAAGAACTCTAAATGGAATATGTTTTGAAAACTCCAATCCTATACAGCAAAATAAATTTTTTCAATAAAAAAAGAAAAGAAAAGAAAAGAAAAGAAAAGAAAAGAAGAGAAAAGAAAAGAAAAAGAAAAAGAGAGAAGTCAGACTCTAGAGAAACAAATAACCCTATTAAAAATGGGGTACAGATCTTGGCCCGGGACCCGCCGAACTTAGGAAATTAGTCTGAACAGGTGAGAGGGTGCGCCAGAGAACCTGACAGCTTCTGGAACAGGCGGAAGCACAGAGGCGCTGAGGCAGCACCCTGTGTGGGCCGGGGACAGCCGGCCACCTTCCGGACCAGAGGACAGGTGCCCGCCCGGCTGGGGAGGCGGCCTAAGCCACAGCAGCAGCGGTCGCCATCTTGGTCCGGGACCCGCCGAACTTAGGAAATTAGTCTGAACAGGTGAGAGGGTGCGCCAGAGAACCTGACAGCTTCTGGAACAGGCGGAAGCACAGAGGCGCTGAGGCAGCACCCTTTGTGGGCCGGGGACAGCCAGCCACCGTCCGGACCGGAGGACAGGTGCCCGCCCGGCTGGGGAGGCGGCCTAAGCCACAGCAGCAGCGGTCGCCATCTTGGTCCGAGACCCGCCGAACTTAGGAAATTAGTCTGAACAGGTGAGAGGGTGCGCCAGAGAACCTGACAGCTTCTGGAACAGGCAGAAGCACAGAGGCGCTGAGGCAGCACCCTGTGTGGGCCGGGGACAGCCGGCCACCTTCCGGACCGGAGGACAGGTGCCCACCCGGCAGGGGAGGCGGCCTAAGCCACAGCAGCAGCGGTCGCCATCTTGGTCCCGGGACTCCAAGGAACTTAGGAATTTAGTCTGCTTAGGTGAGAGTCTGTACCACCTGGGAACTGCCAAAGCAACACAGTGTCTGAGAAAGGTCCTGTTTTGGGCCTTCTTCTTCGGCCAGGAGGAGGTCCAAATACAAGATATCTGCGCACCTTCCCTGTAAGAGAGCTTGCCAGCAGAGAGTGCTCTGAGCACTGAAACTCAGAGGAGAGAATCTGTCTCCCAGGTCTGCTGATAGACGGTAACAGAATCACCAGAAGAACAATCTCCAAACAGAGTCAACTATAACTACTAACTCCAGAGATTACCAGATGGCGAAAGGTAAACGGAGGAATCTTACTAACAGGAACCAAGACCACTCACCATCACCAGAACCCAGCACACCCACTTCGCCCAGTCCAGGGAACCCCAACACACCTGAGAACCTAGACCTAGATTTAAAAGCATATCTCATGATGATGGTAGAGGACATCAAGAAGGACTTTAATAAATCACTTAAAGAAATACAGGAGAACACTGCTAAAGAGTTACAAGTCCTTAAAGAAAAACAGGAAAACACAATCAAACAGGTAGAAGTCCTTACAGAAAAAGAGGAAAAAACATACAAACAGGTGATGGAAATGAACAAAACCATACTAGACCTAAAAAGGGAAGTAGACACAATAAAGAAAACTCAAAGCGAGGCAACACTAGAGATAGAAACCCTAGGAAAGAAATCTGGAACCATAGATTTGAGCATCAGCAACAGAATACAAGAGATGGAAGAGAGAATCTCAGGTGCAGAAGATTCCATAGAGAACATCGGCACAACAATCAAAGAAAATGGAAAATGCAAAAAGATCCTAACTCAAAATATCCAGGAAATCCAGGACACAATAAGAAGACCAAACGTACGGATAATAGGAGTGGATGAGAATGAAGATTTTCAACTCAAAGGTCCAGCAAACATCTTCAACAAAATTATTGAAGAAAACTTCCCAAATCTAAAGAATGAGATGCATATGAACATACAAGAAGCCTACAGAACTCCAAATAGACTGGACCAGAAAAGAAATTCCTCCCGACACATAATAATCAGAACATCAAATGCACTAAATAAAGATAGAATACTAAAAGCAGTAAGGGAAAAAGGTCAAGTAACATATAAAGGCAAGCCTATCAGAATTACACCAGATTTTTCACCAGAGACTATGAAAGCCAGAAGAGCCTGGACAGATGTTATACAGACACTAAGAGAACACAAACTGCAGCCCAGGCTACTATACCCAGCCAAACTCTCAATTATCATAGAGGGAGAAACCAAAGTATTCCACGACAAAACCAAATTCACGCATTATCTCTCCACGAATCCAGCCCTTCAAAGGATAATAACAGAAAAAAACCAATACAAGAACGGGAACAACGCCCTAGAAAAAACAAGAAGGTAATCCCTCAACAAACCTAAAAGAAGACAGCCACAAGAACAGAATGCCACCTTTAACAACTAAAATAACAGGAAGCAACAATTACTTTTCCTTAATATCTCTTAACATCAATGGTCTCAACTCGCCAATAAAAAGACATAGACTAACAAACTGGCTACACAAACAAGACCCAACATTTTGCTGCTTACAGGAAACTCATCTCAGAGAAAAAGATAGACACTACCTCAGAATGAAAGGCTGGAAAACAATTTTCCAAGCAAATGGTATGAAGAAACAAGCAGGAGTAGCCATCCTAATATCTGAAAAGATTGACTTCCAACCCAAAGTCATCAAAAAAGACAAGGAGGGACACTTCATTCTCATCAAAGGTAAAATCCTCCAAGAGGAACTCTCAATTCTGAATATCTATGCTCCAAATACAAGAGCAGCCACATTCACTAAAGAAACTTTAGTAAAGCTCAAAGCACACGTTGCGCCTCACACAATAATAGTGGGAGACTTCAACACACCACTTTCACCAATGGACAGATCATGGAAACAGAAACTAAACAGGGACACACTGAAACTAACAGAAGTGATGAAACAAATGGATCTGACAGATATCTACAGAACATTTTACCCTAAAACAAAAGGATATACCTTCTTCTCAGCACCTCATGGTACCTTCTCCAAAATTGACCACATAATAGGTCACAAATCAGGCCTCAACAGATTCAAAAATATTGAAATTGTCCCATGTATCCTATCAGATCACCATGCACTAAGGCTGATCTTCAATAACAAAATAAATAACAGAAAGCCAACATTCACATGGAAACTGAACAACACTCTTCTCAATGATACCTTGGTCAAGGAAGGAATAAAGAAAGAAATTAAAGACTTTTTAGAGTTTAATGAAAATGAAGCCACAACGTACCCAAACCTTTGGGACACAATGAAAGCATTTCTAAGAGGGAAACTCATAGCTATGAGTGCCTTCAAGAAAAAACGGGAGAGAGCACATACTAGCAGCTTGACAACACATCTAAAAGCTCTAGAAAAAAAGGAAGCAAATTCACCCAAGAGGAGTAGACGGCAGGAAATAATCAAACTCAGGGGTGAAATCAACCAAGTGGAAACAAGAAGAACTATTCAAAGAATTAACCAAACGAGGAGTTGGTTCTTTGAGAAAATCAACAAGATAGATAAACCCTTAGCTAGACTCACTAAAGGGCACAGGGACAAAATCCTAATTAACAAAATCAGAAATGAAAAGGGAGACATAACAACAGATCCTGAAGAAATCCAAAACACCATCAGATCCTTCTACAAAAGGCTATACTCAACAAAACTGGAAAACCTGGACGAAATGGACAAATTTCTGGACAGATACCAGGTACCAAAGTTGAATCAGAATCAAGTTGACCTTCTAAACAGTCCCATATCCCCTAAAGAAATAGAAGCAGTTATTAATAGTCTCCCAGCCAAAAAAAGCCCAGGACCAGACGGGTTTAGTGCAGAGTTCTATCAGACCTTCAAAGAAGATCTAACTCCAGTTCTGCACAAACTTTTTCACAAGATAGAAGTAGAAGGTATTCTACCCAACTCATTTTATGAAGCCACTATTACTCTGATACCTAAACCACAGAAAGATCCAACAAAGATAGAGAACTTCAGACCAATTTCTCTTATGAACATCGATGCAAAAATCCTTAATAAAATTCTCGCTAACCGAATCCAAGAACACATTAAAGCAATCATCCATCCTGACCAAGTAGGTTTTATTCCAGGGATGCAGGGATGGTTTAATATACGAAAATCCATCAATGTAATCCATTATATAAACAAACTCAAAGACAAAAACCACATGATCATCTCGTTAGATGCAGAAAAAGCATTTGACAAGATCCAACACCCATTCATGATAAAAGTTCTGGAAAGATCAGGAATTCAAGGCCAATACCTAAACATGATAAAAGCAATCTACAGCAAACCAGTAGCCAACATCAAAGTAAATGGAGAGAAGCTGGAAGCAATCCCACTAAAATCAGGGACTAGACAAGGCTGCCCACTTTCTCCCTACCTTTTCAACATAGTACTTGAAGTATTAGCCAGAGCAATTCGACAACAAAAGGAGATCAAGGGGATACAAATTGGAAAAGAGGAAGTCAAAATATCACTTTTTGCAGATGATATGATAGTATATATAAGTGACCCTAAAAATTCCAACAGAGAACTCCTAAACCTGATAAACAGCTTCGGTGAAGTAGCTGGATATAAAATTAACTCAAACAAGTCAATGGCCTTTCTCTACACAAAGAATAAACAGGCTGAGAAAGAAATTAGGGAAACAACACCCTTCTCAATAGCCACAAATAATATAAAATATCTCGGCGTGACTCTAACGAAGGAAGTGAAAGATCTGTATGATAAAAACTTCAAATCCCTGAAGAAAGAAATTAAAGAAGATCTCAGAAGATGGAAAGATCTCCCATGCTCATGGATTGGCAGGACCAACATTGTAAAAATGGCTATCTTGCCAAAAGCAATCTACAGATTCAATGCAATCCCCATTAAAATTCCAACTCAATTCTTCAACGAACTAGAAGGAGCAATTTGCAAATTCATCTGGAATAACAAAAAACCGAGGATAGCAAAAACTCTTCTCAAGGATAAAAGAACCTCTGGTGGAATCACCATGCCTGACCTAAAGCTTTACTACAGAGCAATTGTGATAAAAACTGCATGGTACTGGTATAGAGACAGACAAGTGGACCAATGGAATAGAATTGAAGACCCAGAAATGAACCCACACACCTATGGTCACTTGATCTTCGACAAGGGAGCCAAAACCATCCAGTGGAAGAAAGACAGCATTTTCAACAATTGGTGCTTGCACAACTGGTTGTTATCATGTAGAAGAATGCGAATCGATCCATACTTATCTCCTTGTACTAAGGTCAAATCTAAGTGGATCAAGGAACTTCACATAAAACCAGAGACACTGAAACTTATAGAGGAGAAAGTGGGGAAAAGCCTTGAAGATATGGGCACAGGGGAAAAATTCCTGAACAGAACAGCAATGGCTTGTACTGTAAGATCGAGAATTGACAAATGGGACCTAATGAAACTCCAAAGTTTCTGCAGGGCAGAAGACACTGTCTATAAGACAAAGGGACCACCGGCAGACTGGGAAAGGATCTTTGCCTATCCTAGGTCAGATAGGGGACTAATATCCAACATATGTAAGGAACTCAAGAAGGTGGACCTCAGAAAGTCAGGTAACCCCCTTAAAAAATGGGGCTCAGAACTGAACAAAGAATTCTCACCTGAGGAATACCGAATGGCGGAGAAGCACCTGAAAAAATGTTCAACATCCTTGGTCATCAGGGAAATGCAAATCAAAACAACCCTGAGATTCCACCTCGCACCAGTGAGAATGGCTAAGATCAGGGATTCAGGTGACAGCAGATGCTGGCGAGGATGTGGAGAAAGAGGAACACTCCTCCATTGTTGGTGGGATTGCAGGCTTGTACAACCACTCTGGAAATCAGTCTGGCGGTTCCTCAGAAAATTGGACATAGTACTACCGGAGGATCCAGCAATACCTCTCCTGGGCATATATCCAGAAGAAGCCCCAACTGGTAAGAAGGACACATGCTCCACTATGTTCATAGCAGCCTTATTTATAATAGCCAGAGACTGGAAAGAACCCAGATGCCCCTCAACAGAGGAATGGATACAGAAAATGTGGTACATCTACACAATGGAGTACTGCTCAGCTATTAAAAAGAATGAATTTATGAAATTCCTAGCCAAATGGATGGACCTGGAGAGCATCATCCTGAGTGAGGTAACACAATCACAGAGGAACTCACACGATGTGTACTCACTGATAAGTGGATACTAGCCCAAAGCCTGGGATACCCACGATATAAGATACAATTTCCTAAACACATGAAACTCAAGAAAAATGAAGACTGAAGTGTGGACACTATGCCCCTCCTTAGAAGTGGGAACAAAACACCCATGGAAGGAGTTACAGAAACAAAGTATGGAGCTGAGATGAAAGGATGGACCATGTAGAGACTGCCATATCCAGGGATCCACCCCATAATCAGCTTCCAAATGCTGACACCATTGCATACACTAGCAAGATTTTACTGAAAGGACCCAGATGTAGCTGTCTCTTGTGAGACTATGCCGGGGCCTAGCAAACACAGAAGTGGATGCTCACAGTCAGCTAATGGATGGATCACAGGGCTCCCAATGGAGGAGCTAGAGAAAGTACCCAAGGAGCTAAAGGGATCTTCAACCCTATAGGTGGAACAACATTATGAACTAACCAGTACCCCTGAGCTCTTGACTCTAGCTGCATATGTATCAAAAGATGGCCTAGTCGGCCATCACTGGAAAGAGAGGCCCATTGGACACGCAGACTTTGTGTGCCCCGGTACAGGGGAACGCCAGGGCCAAAGGGGGGGGAGTGGGTGGGTAGGGGAGTGGGGGTGGGTGGGTAAGGGGGACTTTTGGTATAGCATTGGAAATGTAAATGAGCTAAATACCTAATAAAAATGGAAAAAAAAAAAAAAAAGAATGGTGAATCTGAGGTTGGGAAATAAATACAGTATAATGAAGAATTGCAAACATAGTTTAAGGAATTTATGAGATTGCCCTTAATTGAAGATGCATTGTAAATGTCAACAGCTAGGAGAGTGATATAAAGGAGTAAAGAAAGCATTTGAAAAAAGCATTGGCCAAAAATACGGATCAAAAAAAAATCTAAGAAGCACAAATTCCAACCAATATCCTAAGAGAACCATAGCGACAAATTATAATCAAAATGTTAGAAGAAACAGAGAATCTTGAAATCAACAAAAACAACTCATAATATACAAATCACTCCTTCCATTTATCTGTAGTCCCAGAAGAACGTTTATAGGCCGTAAGTATACAATGATATATTTAAAGTGTGGGAAAAGGTATCAAACAGGAGTTCTAGGGAAAAACAGCCCTTCAAAATTGAGGAAGGGTGAGAGAGAGAGAGAAAGAGAGAGAGAGAGAGAGAGAGAGAGAGAGAGAGAGAGAGAGAGAGAGAGAGAGAGAGAGAGAGAGAAATCACCACATTAAAACAATAGCTGAAAATTATTATTACTAAGCCTACTATAAGAAGAGATCATAAGAGGAGTCTTTCAATGTAGATACAAAATCAAAATCAATGTAAATGTAAAGGTCTATAATAAAGTACAAGAATGATATAAAACCAGGTGTTATTTTCATTTTGGCTGATAAATGTTTTTATTTTCTACAAGACTTAAAAGACAAAGCATTTAGAAACCTATATATCTTTGTAAGTTAATATTATATACAATATATATAAACATGTCATTTGTGATGTCACTATTATATAGGAGTAAAGCAAAGGAGTAGTTTTTTGTATGATGGAAGTTAATTTGTTATCACTTTAAAATGCATTGATACATATAATTTCCATGATGCCTATAAGGGAAGGAATGAATATATACAAGAGGAAATGACAAGGAAATTAAAACATATGACTAAAACAATAAAACCAACATAAAGGAAAACAGTACAGAGGAGGTGAGAGGCCAAACACTGTTAAGAGATATAGAAAGCACATACCAAACTGGAAAAATAATTATGTCCTTTGAGTAATTGCACATTGACAGATTAAGCTACCCAATCAAAAGACACAGGCTGGCAGATTGGATTAGAAAGCAAGATCTTATGCTATGCTGCCTACAAGAGACTTACTTTGTACAAGAAAGCATTTTTAGCTTGAAAGTGAAAGGGCAGCTAGAGAGATGGTACAGTGGACAGGGTACTTGCTGTGCAAGCATGAGGGCCAGGGTCCACATGACAGTGTGTGCACTTGGAACTGCCGCACTGGGGGGTAAGGAATAGTAGTGTCCCCAGGGCTTGTTAGTGAGCCAAGGTAGTTGAAACAGCAAACCTAACATTCTGTGATGGATTCTGTTTAAAAAGAAATCAAGTGTGAGCAGAGAGAGTGAATGGGGGGTAAGACACACAGATGGGGGGGGGGTGTTGAAGACAAATTATCCATGCAAAGTGCTTGGTTAGCTATACTGATACCAGAAAAAATAGAGTTTAAGTAATAAATTTAAGAGACAAAGGTAATGTAATGTCCTTACATTATATATTAGTAAAAGGAATCAATTCACCAAGAATACATAGTATTTAGAAAATATATATGCACCAAACATGAGAGTTACAATATATAAAGCAAACAGCAACAAAACAGAAGAGAAATCAAGCAAATTTACAGAGTAATTGAACCTAATGGACATCAAATACTGTATACATAAATATCAGAATACATAATATTTCCAATTGCATATAGTACACTTTCCACATAGACCATATATTAGGTCGCACAGTGTCTTAATTTAAAAAGATTGAAATCATTCATTTTTTATTCTTCCTTTCATTTTAGAGAGATGTGGAACAAATTTGACTTTATATACACTACATATTCAGTAATGTTGACTAAAGCTCTGATGTGATATGATTATCTCTCTACTGTTTTATGGAATAAATGTTGGTACATATTAAATTGTAGGTGTATATCTAGAGTAGTACTTATAAAAAAATAGGCCCTGGGGATAAATGGACAGATAACTCTTTAAAGCTTACCTGTAATTTAAAACACAATATGATGAAGTTCTATAATGCACACACAAGCAAGATTTTGCTGAAAGGACCCTGATATAGCTGTCTCTTGTGAGGCGATGCTGGTGCCTGGCAAATACAGAAGTGGATGCTCACAGTCATCTATTGGATGGATCACAGGGCCCCTAATGGAGGAGCTAGTGAAAGTACCCAAGGAGCTAAAGGGGTCTGCAACCCTATAGGTGGAACAACAATATGAACTAACCAGTACCCTCCAGAGCTCGTGTCTCTAGCTGCATATGAATCAGAAAATGACCTAGTCGGCCATCAGTGGAAAGAGAGGCCCATTGGTCTTGCAAACTTTATATGCCTCAGTACAGGGGAACGCCAGGGCCAAGAAGTGGGAGTGGGTGGGTAGAGGAGTGGGGGAGGAGGGTTTGGGGGACTTTTGGGGTAGCATTAGAAATGTAAATGAAGAAAATACCTAATTAAAAAAATAATGATAAAAAATTTTGATTTTGTAACATGTTCTACATTCTGAACTTTAGGTAATGCTACTCGTGAGGATGTCAGTTAGTGTGCTCACAACAGTATCTTGCCCAAAATTCAATACTCCAGCCTCAGTGGCCAGGGATAAGATGATGTAGCTGTGGTTTCTAGGGACCAAGATGTGATAGGAGCAGAAAAAAATGAGCTGGGCTGTGTTGATTCTGTAATCTTGCCAGTTTCACACTATCCAGTTAACATAGTTTCCCTTGACTCTCTCCTGAGACACAGATGCTGTGCTGTGGCTGGATTCCAGTCTATATATTTGTATACGACTGAGGCAGTGGGACTTTTAATGGAATTATACTGTTACCTAAGAGAAACCAAAAGCAATGATTCTTGTGAGATATGAGGCACAGATTATAGTGTTGGAGAACCTGTAACTTTGAAAACATCTATGTATTTTCCATCTCTTTTAATGATCAAGCTGAGTACTAAACCTAGTTATGTATGTTTAGATCTCTTTATCCCTTTTAATAAGGACACATGCTCCACTATGTTCATAGCAGCCTTATTTATAATAGCCAGAAGCTGGAAAGAACCCAGATGCCCCTCAACAGAGGAATGGATACAGAAAATGTGGTACATTTACACAATGGAGTACTACTCAGCTATTAAAAAGAATGAATTTATGAAATTCCTAGGCAAATGGATGGACCTGGAGGGCATCATCCTGAGTGAGGTAACACAATCACAAAGGAACTCACACAATATGTACTCACTGATAAGTGGATATTAGCCCAAAACTTAGGATACCCAAGATATAAGATATAATTTGCTAAAAACATTAAACTCAAGAGAATGAAGACCAAAGTGTGGACACTTTGCCCCCTTCTTAGAATAGGAAACAAAACACCCATGGAAGGAGTTACAGAGACAAAATTTGGAAGTGTGACGAAAGGATGGACCATCTAGTGATTGCCATATCCAGAGATCCATCCCATGATCAGCTTCCAAACGCTGACACCATTGCATACACTAGCAAGATTTTGCTGAAAGGACCCAGATATAGCTGTCTCTTGTGAGACTATGCCAGGGCCTAGCAAACACAGAAGTGGATGCTCACAGTCAGCTATTGAATGGACCACAGGGCCCCCAATGGAGGAACTAGAGAAAGCACCCAAGGAACTAAAGGGAACTGCAACCCTATAGGTGGAACAACAATATGAACTAACCAGTATCCCGGAGCTCTTGTCTCTAGCTGCATATGTATCAAAAGATGGCCTAATAGGCCATCACTTGAAAGAGAGACCCATTGGACTTGCAAACTTTATATGCCCCAGTACAGGGAACGCCAGGGCCAAAAAGGGGGAGTGGGTGGGTAGGGGAGTGGGGGTGGGGTGGGTATGGGGGACTTTTGGTATAGCATTGGAAATGTAAATGAGCTAAATACCTAATAAAAAAATTAAAAAAAGAAAGCATCTATGTATTTTCCATCTCTTTTAATGATCAAGCTGAGTACTAAACCCAGTTATGTATGTTTAGATCTCTTTATCCCCTTTCAACCAGCTTTGGCCAAAATGTGCTCCTTCTCTCTCTCTCTCTCTCTCTCTCTCTCTCTCTCTCTCTCTCTCTCTCTCTCTCTCCCTCTTCCTCTCTCTCCCCCTCTCTTTCCCCTCTCCCCCATCTACCCCCTCTCTCCTCTCTCCCCTCTCTTCTCCCTACTCCCTGCCTCTCATTTTCTTGAAATAGGGAGAATCTTGTTATGAAGCCTAGACTAGCCTAAAGCCTACTGCGTATGGGTAATGAATTTGCTACAGTCTTCCTGCCTCAGCCTCCTGAGTGTCAAGATACCAGGCATTCACCATATCAGGCATGCACCAACATGCGAGGCTTGCTGTTTTCAAGGGACAGAAGACTGTATCACTATGTGTCTCAGTGTAGCTTTAACACACTATTAGCTTAGCTTGACCTTGAACTCACCATCCTTATGCCTCTGCCTTCTGAGTGCTGGATTATAGCTATTTACAATCATACCTAGCTATGCAGAATCTTTTGTAATCATATTAGCATGAAATTTAACCTCTAGAATTAACAAATGTGTGGAAATTAAAGAATATACTCTTAAAGAACCAATGGATCAAAAAAGAAAGTAATAGAGAAATTAGGACACATGTTGAGAAAAATGAACATGATACAAAATGTACAAAACCTTCTGAAAAAATTTAAAACAATACGAATAGGTCAGTTTTCTGATATAAATACTTCCATTTAAAAGAAAAAGTTGGATCTAAGGTCCCTCCCCTTGAGTCCTGAGAGTCCCTCATCTCGCAGGTATGTTCTAGAGTGTCCCACTACCTCCTACCTCCTGAGGTTGCCTGTTTCCATTCTTTCTGCTGGCCCTCAGGGCTCACTCCTGTCCCCTCTACACAATACCTGATCTTTCCCTCCCTGTCGCCTTTCCCACCCAGGTCCCTCCCTCCCTCTGCACCCCCCGACCCCATAATTGCTTTCTTCTCCCTCTCAAGTGGAATTGAGGCATTCTCACTTGGGCCCTTCGGCTTGTTAACCTTCTTGGGTTCTGCGGATTGTGTCCTGGATATTCTGTACTTTTTTTGGGGGGGTGCTAATATCTACTTATTAGTGTGTACATACCACGCATGTCCTTTTGGGTCTGAGTTACCTCACTCAGGATGATATTTTCTAGGTCCATCCATTTGTCTGCAAAACTCAGGATGTCCTCATTCTTAATACCTGAGTAGTATTCCACCAACTGGGCAGCATACACCAGCTGATATGAGGCCTCTGACACATATACAGCTGAGCACTGCCTGGTCTGGCCTCAGTGAGAGAAGATGCACCTAATCCTCGTGAGACTTGAGACCCTAGGGAGTGGGGAGGCCTGGTGATTGTGGGGATGTGGGTGGGGACATCCTCTTGGAAACAGGGTAAAATGGAGGGCCACTCACATGCTGCTGAGAGGCAGAATTAGAGACACTGTCTAGGCAACGGGTGTGGGAGTGCGACTAAAGTAAATGGGAGAGCATGATGTCACAAAGTAGTGACACACTACCATAGGTAGTGTGTAGCAGCCTGGAGCACACACAGGCTCTGAGCAACCGCAGGATGTCTGAGATAGAGAATGGTTCATTTTCTTGGTTAGGCCTCTGTTGATACTGAGGGCCATGTTGGTGTCCATGGGTCTGTGCTGCAGCTGGGGGCCATGCTGACATTCGTGGTCCATATTACCTCTTGTTTGTGGCCTGGGCTGCCACCTGGAGCCATTTTTAATGTCTGTGGTTGGTACTGCCACCAAGAGCCATGTTGGTGTTCATAGTCTATGCTGCCACCAGAGGCCATGCTGATGTTCATGTTCTGTGCTACTAGTAGGCTCCTGGCTGTTATGAGCAAGGAAGCTTATTTTTCAGTGTATCGATGACTGAAGACACATAATTGAGAATGAGAGACATTGAAGGCCTTTGTGACAACCTCCCCTGCCCAAAAAAAAAAAAAAAAAAAAAAAAAAAAACAGTCTAGACTGGAAGACATTGAAGAGAGCCCTTAAAATTTGTGGTAAAGATACTAAAGTTAAGTTCTTCACAGTTGATGGTTTCTGGTGAGGGAGCAGGTTGGGAAGGACACAGTTATCTTTAAGGAGCTAGACACTTGGCGTTTGACCATGCTACAGAGAGTATATGGGTAACACAAATTGGACTTGATATATTCTTTTCTTTTGACAAAAAGGGCACAAGTGGGGGTAGGATGGATCTGGGAGGAGTGGGAAGCAAGTGTAATTGGGGTGTGTTGTGTAAAATTCCCAAATAATCAATAAAAATATTATGATGGAAAAATAATAACAATAAAAAGAATATGTGTTTTAAAAGTTTCTTGGAAGAGAACCATTAGACTAAGTATGGGGTCGCCAATGGAGGAGTTAGAGAAAGGACCGAAGGAGCTGAAGGAGCTTAGAGCCCCATAAGACAAACAACAATATGAACCAACCAGTACCTCCAGAGCTCTCTGGGACTAAATCACCAACCAAAGAGTACACTTGGAGAGACCCATGGCTCCACCTGCATATGTAGCAGAGGATGGCCATGTTGAACATCAATGGGAAGAGAGGCCCTTGGTCCTGAGATGGCTGGATGCCCCAGTGTAGGGGAATGACAGGACAGGGAAGTGGGAGAGGGTGGGTTGGTAAGCAGGGGGAGGGAGGATGGGATAGAGGGTTTTCAGAGGGGAAACCAGGAAAGGGGATAACATTTGAGATGCAAGTAAATAAAATATCTAATGAAAATAAAATAAAAAATAAATAAAATTAAAGTAATCATTCTAGTCAATAAAAAAAGTTTCTTGGAGTTGGACTGAAGATCTTTTTTTGTATTTTAGGGGAATATTTATTCACATAATTTTGCTTAATACAGTTCTGCAACTTTGAAAGTCTAGATTTGCTGGTCCCCACTCTGGGGCCACAGTGACTCTGTATTAGTAGGTGTCTTTTGTCTTTCTGGACTGAAGATCTTATGGTAGTATGCTTGTTTGGTATGCATGAAGACCCAGGTTTAATCTCCAGCACCACCTAAATCATACTTGACAGTATAACACCTATAACTTCGGCAATTGCAAGGGAGAGGCAGGAGGATCAGAAGCTCAGGGTCATCTTTGGCTATATGACGAATTCAAGATTAGTCCGAGATACATGAGATGCTGTCTCAACAGATATTTTCTTAAGCTAACAACCCAATGTTACACTTTATGGAACTATGAATAGAAGAATGAAGTCATTTACAATTCAGTAGGTGAAATGAAACAAAAATAATAGAGTAATGACCAAATGAACGACAAAACAGTAGTAAAAATAAACCAAAAGTATCAATAAAATTTAAGAAACTTTTCCCTGTATTACTAATAAGAAAGATGAGAGAAGACATAAATATTTAAAATTATAAATGACAATAATATTTACTACCAATTTAGTGAAAACAAAAAAATTATTATGGGGTAGTACTATGAATAACCATACAATATATATGGTGGCTAAGCTTTGTTGTCAAGTTAACTACATCTAAAATCAACTAAAAACTGTAGCAACTGGGCATGTTTGTGAGGGACTTTTCTTGATTCTACCATTTGAGGTAGGAAGACCCACCCTTAATCTAGGCCATATCTTCTCTTGGCAGCTTATATAAAAGTACACAGAAAGAGGAAACCTTTGCTTTTTGCCTGATTGCCATCACTGTCACTGGTTCATCTATCCTGTTGCTCTGGCATCCCTTTGCTGGAATTAAAACCTACTTATTCAGGGTTCCATCATAGACTGAAGCCCAGCAGTGCTCTGTGTATTCCCTGGGACTTCACAATCAGATTGAGACTCCTGAGACATCCAGTCCCAAGGGGTGAACAACTCCTGGATTCTTAACCTTTCCACTATTGTTGGACTATCTCAACAACAGCCTATAAGTCACTCTAGTAAACTCTGTGTGTGTGTGTGTGTGTGTGTGTGTGTGTGTGTGTGTGCGTTTGCGCGCAGTTCTATTCCTTTAAAGAACACTAATACAACACCAACTTGGATAAACTTTATAAAAGGACAAATTTCTAGCAAACCTGCTAGGACTGAATCATAAACAAAAGGATAATTGGGAAAGAACTGCAATTAGTCCAGCCACTGCTGCAGTAATAAACTTTTCAAACAACTTAACAAAGATAAACCCAGAATCTGATGGCTTCACCAGAAAATTCTTTTAAAAAATTCTCTTCTCAAACTTTTCCAATAAATTATTATTTTTATTATTTTTATTATATACATTTCAAATTTCAAATGCTATCCTGAGAGATCCCCATACCCTCCCTGCCACACTCCCCTACCCACCCAATCCCACTTCTTGGCCCTGGCGCTCCCTAGTACTGAGACCTATAAAATTGTTTTCCAGCCTTTCATTCTGAGGTAGTGTCTGTCTTTTTCCCTGAGATGGGTTGCCTGTAAGCAGCAAAATATTGGGTCCTGCTTGTGAAGCCAGTCTGTTAGTCTATGTCTTTTTATTGGGGAATTGAGTCCATTGATATTAAGAGATATTAAGAAAAAGTAATTGTTGCTTCCTATTATTTTTGTTGTTAGAGTTGGCATTCTGTTCTTGTGGCTGGCTGTCTTCTTTTAGGTTTATTGAAGGATTACTTTCGTGCTTTTTCTAGGGCATGGTTTCCATCCTTGAATTGGTTTTTTCTGTTATTTTCCTTTGAAGGGCTGGAATTGTGGGAAGATAATGTGTGAATTTGGTTTTGTCATGGAATACATTGGTTTCTCCATCTATGGTAATTGAAAGTTTGGCTGGCTATATTAGCCTGGGCTGGCATTTGTGTTCCCTTTGTGTCTGTATAACATCTGTCCAGGATCTTCCGGCTTTCATAGTCTCTGGTGAAAAGTCTGGTGTAATTCTGATAGGCCTGCCTTTATATGTTACTTGACCTTTTTCCCTTACTGCTTTTAATATCCTCTCTTTATTTAGTGCATTTGTTGTTCTGATTATTATGTGTCAGGAGGAATTTCTTTTCTGGTCTAGTGTATTTGGAGTTCTGTAGGCTTCTTGTATGTTCATGGGCATCTCTTTCTTTAGGTTTGGGAAGTTTTCTTCTATAATTTTGTTGAAAATATTTGCTGGCCCTTTAAGTTGAAAATCTTCATTCTCACCAACTCCTATTATCCGTAGGTTTGGTCTTCTCATTGTGTCCTGGATTTCCTGGATGTTTTGAGTTAGGATCTTTTTGTATTTTCCATTTTCTTTGATTGTTGTGCCAATGTTCTCTATGGAATCTTCTGCACCTGAGATTCTCTCTTCCATCTCTTGTATTCTGTTGCTGATACTTGCATCTATGGTTCGAGATTTCTTTCCTAGGGTTTCTATCTCCAGCATTGCCTCACTTTGGGTTTTCTTTATTGTGTCTACTTCCCTTTTTAAGTCTAGTATGGTTTTGTTCATTTCCATCACCTGTTTGTTTGTGTTTTCCTCTTTTTCTTTAAGGACTTGTTACTCTTTAGCAGTGTTCTCCTGTATTTCTTTAAGTGAGTTATTAAAGTACTTCTTGATGTCCTCTACCATCATCATGAGATATGGTTTTAAATCTGGGTCTAGCTTTTCGGGTGTGTTGGGGTGCCCAGGACTGTGTGAGGTGGGAATGGTAGGTTCTGATGATGGTGAGTGGTCTTGGTTTCTCTTAGTAAGATTCTTATGTTTGCCTTTCACTATCTGATAACCTCTGAAGTTAGTTGTTATAGTTGACTTTGGTTAGAGCTTGTTTCTCTTTTCATTCTGTTAGCCTCTATCACCAGATCTGGGAGACTAGCTCTCTCCTGAGTTTCAGAGGTCAGAGCACTCTCTGCAGGCAAGCTCTCCTCTTACAGGGAAGGTATACAGATATCTGGCGTTCTGACCTGCCTCCTGGCAGAAGATGAAGGCCTGAAACAGGGCCTGTCCCAGAAGCTGTTAGCTTCTGTAGTCCACACTCTCACCTGCGCAGACTAGTCTCTGAGGGATCTGGGAGCTAAGATGGCTCCCCCAGGTGCTCTGGCAAAGCCCTCCCGGGTGGGGCAGTCACCTCTCCTCTGGCAGGGAAGGTGCCCGGGTGTCTGGAGCCCAAAACGGGGTCTGCCTCAGAAGCTGTCCTCTAGGGACCTTGGGGGTGTCCGCTGACTCCGTGCCCAAGGTGACCCAGTGCTAGAGGCAACTGCAAGGGACTTGTGACCCTGGTCAGGCCGGGTTTTCTGCTTCCCTAATGCTGTCTCAGGTCCTGAGCAATTGGAATGGAACAGAAGTTGTGTTCCACTCACCGGTGGTCCTAAGATCGCGTGGAGGGTCCTCTAGGGACCTTGGGGGTGTCTGCTGACTCCATGCCCAGGTGACCTGGTGCTGGCACTGACCGGAAGGGATTTGTGACCCTGGTTAGGCCGGGTTTTCTGCTTCCCTACCAATAAATTATTGATGAGAAAATGTTCCTTAACTCATTCTGTAAAACCAGAAATAATTTGATATTAAAGTCAGACAAGACACGGCAGATGCCTTTAATCCCAGCACTCAGGAGGCAGAGACAGATGGATGGATCTCTGAGTCTCTAGAGTGAGTTCCAGGATAGCCAGGAGTACACAGAGAAACTGTCTCAAACAAACAAACAAACAAAAAACAAGAAAAAAATCTTACACAGACAGAAAACCACAGATCAATATTTTTTTCTGATTTTTCTGAATTTTGCCACAAAATCTTCAACATAGTCTAGAATAACCTGGGAAGAGAAGTTTAATGAGGGAGTGTTCAGATCATGTTGCTCTGAGAGTGTGTCTATGGGTAATTATCTAATTATACTTGTGAGTAGCACCATTCCCTAAGCAGGAAGCAGGAACTTTGTAAAATTCCTGACTGTGGATGTGACTAGCTTCTTCAGGTTCACATTTTCAGTTCCTCTCACTGATGGACTTTAACCTGAATTTGTGAGCCCAAACACCTTTTCTCTAAAAATGTATAAACAAAATATTGACAAGGCTAATTCAATGGGATAGTAAAAGGCTTATACACCATGCCTTGACAAGATTTATTAATGTAGCCCAAGGGTGATCCCCAGTATGTAGTCACTATTCCACCTTACTAAAATAAAGAGGATAATGTAATCATCTCAGATTTCACAGAAAAAGAGTTTCATGGAATTTAGCAGATTTGTCAACAAATTAGGAACAGAAGAAAACTATCTCAATATAATGAAAACTATATACTCAATGATTAAATTCTGGAAGCTTTTGTTCTCAAGATAAGTTTGTTATTAGAAGCCTCAGACAGAGAAACTAGTCAGGAAAAAAAAAAAGACATAAAAATTGGAAAGGAAGAAAAAAAAAAACCAAAACAACCTGTGTTTACAGATAGCATACTCCTCCATGATAAGAAAATTTAAATATTCCATACCCAAAAGAGAAATTTGTTGGCTCTAATAAATGAATTTAACAAAGGAGCACAATACAAAATCAACACACAAAAGCCAGTTACAATATATACATGTGTGAAAATGTCATAATGAAACCCATTATTTTGCATAATATATGCTAATAAAGGTAGTGTGAAAGGAGATGTCAGTTATATTTTATATATTAACAATGAATAAACCAAAAGAAAATTAGGAAAAACAACTTCATTTATTAATAACACCAAAAAAGAATGAAATACTTAGTAATAAACTGAATTATACTTTAAAATTATGTTTTTATTAATTCTTTCTTTTTTGAGACAGGGTTTCTCTGTGTAGCCCTGGCTGTCCTGGAACTCTATGTAGACCAGGCTGGACTCAAACTCATAGGGATCCAACTACCTCTGCCTCCCAAGTGCTGGGAATAAAGGTGTATACCACCACAGCCCAGCCATTAGTTCTCAGAGAATTTTATGCAATGGGTCTTGATCATATCTGTCTTCCAACTCCTCCCAGCTATGCCTTCTTCCTTACCCTCCATACTTAGTATCCTCTTTTTGTTGGTGGTGTCCTTTGTTTTCCAGAAGAGACTGTCACACTGCAGCTGCATTTGTCCTCTGTCTCTTAGAATTGTCCCCTCTTCCACAATGTTTCCTGAACCTTAAGAGTCAGAGTTTTGTTGTAAATGTATTAATTGGGGGTGGGCACCCTACAGTCAGTTATTTCTGTGTTCAACCAGCTGTAGCTTTCTGTTCAAAGAGAAGCTTCTTTGATGAGGGTGAATATAAGGGTAAGTATTTACAATTCAGTTAGAGATTATACTGGTTTAGGAGAGTGACAGGAGTAGGTCCTCCTCTAGGTTCCATGACCTCACTAACCACAAGCAGTTGCCTAATTCTACAATGCAAGAATTAATTCCCTCCTATCAAGTGGGCTTTACATCTAATCAAGTGATCGTTGATTACCCCCAGGATATAAGTGCTACTATTGCACCTTTCAGAATATCTTGCCGTGCTAGTTATTCTGATTTGTTGTGTCACAGCTGGATAAGACTATTGATTAGTTTTCTCCATTGGGAGTTGTATAATTCCTTTTAAAATTGAAAGAGCTAGTGCTCAAGGAGAAGGCTTCTCCCTTCTCCCTCCCCCTCTCTAAAACACCAAAGGCAAAAGCAATAGCCTATATAGGCAGGGTCTCTAGCCCTGGCTGGCTTCAAGCTCTTTATGTTGCTGAAGATGATGTTGAATCCATAATCCTTTTGTCTACACATCCCAAGTGCACTTCCACTCCCACTTGATTTGTTGTAGAGGATGGAATTCAGTGTTCTATGCATGTTAGGCAAGCAATCTACCAACTCTGCTACATCCTCAGCTTTTCCCACTGCCTTATTGTTCCTTTTAAATTCAATTCAATTTTTTTTTAGATACTGGATATTGAAAATGGGTCCTCCAAGATGCTCAACAGTGGGGACATGTAACCTGAAGAGGCTGCTTTGTAGCCAGGCAGGACCCCCCAGTGGAGGGATAAGGACACCAATCCACCCACAAAACTTTTGACCTAAAATTTATCTTGTCTGAAAGTAATGAAAGGACAAAGATAGAGTAGAGACTAAAGAAATGACCAACCAATAACCCTTCTAACTCAAGACCCATCCCTTGGTCAAGCGCCAATCTTTAACACTACTAATGATACTGTTATGCTTGCAGACAGGAGCCTAACATAACTGTTCTCTGAGAGGGTCTACCTAACAGCTGACTGAAACAGATGCAGATAACCACAGCCTAACATTGGACAGAGGTCAGGGACTCTTATGGAAGAGTTGGGGGAAGGATAGAAGGCCCTGAAGGGAATAGGAACTCCACAGGAAGACCAACAGAGTCAACTAATCTGGATCCCTGGCAGCTCTCAGAGACTGAGCAACCAACCAAAGAGAAATCACTGGCTGGACAGAGGCCACCAGCACATATGTAGCAGATATGCAGCTCAGTCTCCATGGCTGGCTGCCTTGTCTGGCCTCAGTGGGAGAGGATGCACCTAGTCCTGTAGGGACTTGATATGCCAGGGTGGGAGGATACTCAGGGTGGGGCCCACCCTCCCAGAGGATAA
The DNA here is from genome assembly GCF_000001635.26 of Mus musculus. NCBI lineage: Eukaryota > Metazoa > Chordata > Mammalia > Rodentia > Muridae > Mus > Mus musculus. The sequence goes on from NC_000086.7 coordinate 104,979,870, forward strand.
AGGATGGTGAGGGACTCTCTGAGAGGAGGACTCAGAGCAGTGTTTGGGATGTTAATTAGTTAATTAAAAAAAGGAAATAGGGCCTTATACACCCTGGGCAAGGAACCTACCACTGAGCTATTATACCCAGTCCAGTGAAAGAAATGTATATTGAAAACAGAAAAGAAGTCTGAAGATGTAAATAAACATTTCTCATTCCATTTTTATGAAGTGGAAGAATTAATGTTGTTAGGAAGTCTATACTTCACTCCAAAATCAAGAGAGTCAATGCAATTTCTATCAAAATCCTTATGGTATTTTCCCAGGAATAGATGGATCTTTTATAAAATTTATATAGACTCTCAAATTACTAAAACAGTTTTGAGGAACATGGACATCTCACACTTCCTGATTTAAAATGCATCACAAAGCCACAGTAACCAAAATAGTGCGTAATAGGACAGAGAGCCCAGAAATAAATCTTTTTCTATATGTCAAGTAAGTTTCAGGAGGGATACTGATGTATTCTCATCTTAACAGATATAGTTGGGAAGAGGCCTGCAAGATGGTTCTGTAGATAAAGGTCCTTGCTATCCAAGTCTGGCAATCTGAGTTTGATCCTTGGGAACCTTGTAAAGGTGAAAGGAGAGAGCTGATTGCACAAAGTTGTCCTCTGGCACATATATGCACCAGGACACACATGCCATCTCCACATCATGCACACAAAATTATAAAAAATGTAAAAGTCATGTGGAAATTGTATATTCACATTCAAATGAATAAATTTTGTCCCTTAACTTTGAACATGCAATCTTAAAAGGGGACACATTTCTTTGAAAACCACACACTTCAATGAGCAGTTTGTAGGTAGAAATATAAAAATCCTATGTCACTACTTAAAAGACAAATATCCAATTAATAAATGGGTGAAGGACCTAAATAGACATCTCTCCTAGGATTAACAAATGGCTGACAAACATGTGAGAAGCTGCTGAAAAGCCAATAACCATCAAGGACATGCTACAATGCTCATGTAGTTTTGTTCAAGGACAAACTACAATGAGAGAACACTTGACGAACAATGCGATGGTAACAAGAAAAAAGAAAAAGAAAAGGTGTTGTCATAGAAATTGAAGAATGTGAATACATTCACTGCTGGTAAGACTTTGAGATCCTGTTGCTGAGGATAGTTCAGCAGTTCTTCAAAAAGTTAAACATAAAGGTACATACGAAAAAAAAAATCTATCCTAGGTTTAACCCCTAACAAAGAGAATTGAAAATATCTACACAAAAGCTTATACACAAATGTTTGTACCATCACTGTTCACAAGATATCCAAAGTAGAAACAACCCAAATATTAATTAAGTGACAAGGGCCAAGGTGTGTATACAGTACAATTTTTACAACAAATAAAAAGAAGCAAAGAAAGAGTTGACCAATCGGATTGCATAAAATTTAAAAGCTTTTACACAGCAAAGGAAACCATCATTAAAATGAAGAGACAACATACAGAATGAGAGAAATTTTTTGCCAACTATACATCTAACAAAGGATTGTTAATTAACATCTATAATTTACAAATAAGTCCAAAAATTAAACATCAGGAAAACCCATACAGCCAATAAATTGACTGATGAACACATGGTTCTGTAGTCACTGACAACCTCTAGTTCTTACACTCCTTAGGACTTCTGAAAGAGGAATTTCACAATGATCTCTGAGCCTTGGGAGGAAGGGATATGATATAAATGTCCTATTTAGTGTTGAACATCCCAAGTCTCTATTTTTGTGGTACTCTGTGTTAATTGTCATTTAGTGCAAATAGGAGCTTCTTTAATGAAAGTTGAGAGTTGTATAATAAAAGCCATTAGGAGTTGGTTTAATACTATGTCCATTTAACAGAATAATAGCAATAGGTTCTCCTCTATGGCTTATGATCTGTCTAACTATAGGTTCTTGGCCCAATAATGTTGTGAGATACAGGTTTCATCTTATGGATCATGCCTTAAATCTAACCAGAAAGTGGCTGGTTACTTTCATGATGCTCATGCCACTTGCAAAGTTCACAGCTTGGTCAGATAATTACATAACATTAGAAAAAGAACTATAAGAGGAGAGGAAGAGTTCTAAAAGAAGGGAGAACAAAAGAAGAGAGTAGGCCCAAAAGCAGAAGGGAAGACTATCTGAGAGAAGAAAGAGTACCAGCAAAAAGGGGAAAAGTGATACAGGAGAGGACGGTGGAAAGGCAAATAAAAGTAGAGGATAATGATTTATATGTATGAAAATTTCAAACAGAAGAGTATTTCCTTGAATGACAACCAAAAGTTAACTTAAAATTAAAGAAGAATGTAAGTAAACAAATAAAATCCTGAAAACATACTATGGAAATTAAACCTGTCACAAAAGAACACATTGTATGATTTAGTTTATGTGAAATGTCTCAAATGAGAAATTTCCCAAAGAATTGTTGGTTAGAGTTTGCTTAAGACTGGTCGAATTGAAGAAAACTGGAGGGAGGTATGAGGGTCATGAAGCTCTATGCATATATTCAATTTATTTGTACCCTTCAAGTATGAGAATTGTGTGATATATGAATTCTCTTTCTCTTTAGTTTCCTACAAAGGTTATTATATGGGAATTACTACACATAAAAGAGAAAAGTGAAAAGCTCATCCGTTATTTGCATTTGATTAAACATATCTGCATAAAGTCATATTTCCACAATCTCCTGTTTTTACTGTGTAAGCATCTCTCAGTTATTCACCTAAACTGTTTTGTCTAATTGGGGTTCTGGTTTGTGATTGTCATGGTTTGTATATGCTTGGCCCAGGGAGTAGCACTGTTGAAAGGCGTGGCCTTGTTGGAGTAGGGGTGTCATTGTGGGTGTGGGCTTTAATATCCTAGTCCTAGCTGTCTGGAAGTCAGTCTTCCACTAGCAGCCTTCAGATGAAGATGTTGAACTCTCAGCTCTGCATGCACCATACCAACCTGGATGCTACCATGTCTCTACCTTGATGATAATGGACTTAACCCCTGAACCTGTAAGCCGTCCCCAATTAAATGTTCTCCTTATAAGAGTTGCCTGGTCATGGTGTTTGTTCATAGCAGTAAAACCCTAACTAAGACAGTGGTTAACATGTAGGCTTTGGGATGGTACAAGATAAGACAGCGAAGTTCCATTTGTAGGTTCTTAAAATTGTAATCACTACAAAAGAGAATAAAACTGAGTACCAGTTCAAAGAACACACTCCCCTAGGTGAATGAATATGTTACAGTAGAGTAGTGAAAGATTCTTGGTACTACTGGTGATCACTATCAAGTTTCTAACTATCTGTAGCAGAAAGCAGAAGTAAGAGCATTGTGCATGGAGTCTGAATGGAGCTTTATGCATTGTGCACATAGTTTTAAAGTGCTGGGGAAAATGCTCACCATCATTGTGGATACAATGTTGGAGAGAGATTCCTTGAAGGGGCCTGGTATCCACATCTAGCGTAATGTTTGAAGACAAATGTCATGGTGTTAGTACCTAAGTCTGTGGCTCCCATGGAGTGAAGATAGAGGATGGCTTCCAACTGTCCACTTCACTCTAGTTAGGATGTGCTTCATCCTCCCTCCTGTCAGCTTCTCTGCTCTGTTCAGTAAGCTGGGCTCTATAAGCAACTTAGGTTATCTAATCACATAGCTATAACTTAATTGGTCCTAGCTGCTAGTTGCTATAGTGATGGGGCCAGGTGCTTTGCTCATTAAGATGGGAGCATCTCACTAATGTGGGAGGGGACAGCATGAGGAGAAGGTAGAGGCTGAAATGAAAATACTTTAAAAATTCCTCAGTGTGATTAAAATTCCATTTTAAACTATTTTCTACTCTCTTCATGAAATTAGAATCTTAATCAGGATTAAAGTCTTTCAATGGAGATAATTCCAAGGCAAGGATAAAGCTTCACACAGTCAGGACCTATAGCAGTTACAGATAACATTGAAAAGACACAGGGAAGGATGAAGATTTGGATCTAAATGTCTATCAATACATAAATGGCTAAAGAAAATGTGGTATACATACCCAATGAATGCTATTCATCCTTAACAAAGAAGGAAATAATGTTGTTTCAGACCATATGAATGAACCTAATGGTGTGGGTTTTTTTTTCCTGTCTCGAATCTCATTTCATTATGCTTCTTTGGCTATGGCAACTTCTCTTTTTTTGATAACCCTGACAGTTTTGAAAATTCTTGGCCAACTGTTTTATACAGTGTACTGGCTGGTTTTGTGTGTCAACTTGACACAGCTGGGTTATCACAGAGAAAGGAGCTTCAGTTGAGGAAATGCCTCCAAGAGATCCAACTGTAAGGCATTTTCTCAATTAGTGATCAAGGGGGAAAGGCCCCTTGTGGGTGGGACCATCTCTGTGCTGGTGGTCTTGGTTCTATAAAAGTGCAGGCTGAGCAAGCCAGGGGAAGCAAGCCAGTAAAGAACGTCCCTCCATGACCTCTGCATCAGCTCCTGCTTCCTGACCTGTTTGAGTTCCAGTCCTGACTTCCTTGGTGATAAACAGCAGTATGGAATTGTAAGCTGAATAAACCCTTTCCTCCCCAACTTGCTTCTTGGTCATGATGTTTGTGCAGGAATAGAAAGCCTTACTAAGACATACAATGTCCCTTAATTTATAGCTATGGTGTTTTGCTCATATTAGGATTATGGGTTTGGGGTTGAATAACACAGAGGCAAAGCACCATTCTCATCATATCACATCAAGGGTACTTGCTAGCGATATGATTTAATGGTCCTGATATTGGCACTAGGCCAACTGGCCAAGGCAGTACTCATCAGGTTTCTCCAATACAAACCAATTCTTTCCTCCTTTTTTGCTGTACTCCTTGCAAGGAAGTCACTATGAACAGCCTGCATGTACAGATTATGAGTTATAATTTCCTACTTAAGAGATAGCATTGTAAATGATTTAGAATTCTTGTACACAAAGGATTTATCTTCTCTATTCAGTTTTTTACTTAAGAAATTATGCTAATAGGGATTCATGGATATTTATTTTAGACTCCAGGTAATAATCAAATAGTACCTATTTAATTGTTCTAATTTTCCTAGCTTTGGCCATTAGGAATGCTTTTTTTGCTGGCTACTAGGTCCCTTTGATGTCCCTCATTATTTTAGGTTTTTTTTTTTTTTCCGTTTTGGTTGGAATCCTTTAGATTGTTAAGCACTGCCTTACTTTCCTACACTGTAGTATACTTCTCATTTGTCTTCTGTATTTCCTCCCCCAGTAGCTGTATCAGCCATTTCTTTAAGAGTTCCTCTTCTTTTTAGTGGAGAATGGTATGAGGACTAAGATTTGATGGCTAGGTGATTACCACTTGGAACAATGCTTCTAGGCTCTCTCAGCTGACAGAGGAAAGAAAAAAATACCTATAAAGTAGTTACTCTATATCTACACGTGTATGCAGCACTGTCTGTATATTATGCTAAACATGTATTCACAGTGGCATTTTCATCTCTAATTCACCACTACATGGAATTCTACCTATCACACACACACATACACACACACACACACACACACACACACACACACTTTGACTTTAGGTTTGTACAAAGGCAGAATCTATAAACATTTAATAAATACATAGAACTTAAATGTTTATGTGGAAAATGAACATCAAACAAAGCATGAACAAAAATGAAAGCTATGTATCAGGATGATATATAATACAGGTGTGATGGTTAATTTTAATTGTTCATTTGGCATAATCTAGAATCACACAGGAAGAGAGTATCAATAAGGGGTTGTCTAGATCAGGTTGGCCTATGGGCATGATGAGGGGGACTATCCTGATTATGTTTACTGATGTGGGTAAATCCATCCCACTGTGAGTGGTATAATTTCTTGGACTTGGTTTCTGGTGAGAAGGTGCTGAGCACAAATATACATGCATACAATCACTTCTCTTTGTTCTTGACTGTGGATTTAAAGTTCCTGACTCTGACTTTGCCACTATGGTGGACTATAATCTGAAATTGTGGGTAAAAATAAGTTTTTTCTCCACTAAGTTGATTTTTATTCATTTTTATTTTAAAATATTTTTCATACAATATATTTTGAGCATATTCCCCCCCCCCCAACTTCTTCCAGACCGCTGGCTCTTACATCCTTTCTGATCCCTCTTCTGTGACATTCCCTGAGCCAGGCATAGGGGTTTTGTTGTAGATGTTTCAGTTGGGGTTGAACACACCACAGTTGTGGATCTCTGTAATGGTTTTCTATCTACTGCAAGAAAGAAGGTGATGGGCAAAGCTGAATTTATCTCTGTATATGGATAAATATTTAGAGTATCATTATAAATTATATTGGTTTAGTGAAGTGGCAGTAGCCAATTTCTTGGTCTCACCAGCCAAGGGTAATAGGGTAGGGTTACAGTACTGGTTATGAATTCCCTTCTGTTGAGTGGGCCTTAAGCCCAATCAGATGGCTGTTGGTTACCCCAGAATATAAGTGCCACTAATTTAGCTTTCAGGAAATCTTGCCATTCTGGTCATTTTTATACACATTACAGACAGGCACTACTAGTGATTACTTTTCTCCTTTGGCAGCTTGAATAATTCCTTTCAGTACTATGAGAGCTAGTCTATTCCTCCAAATCCTGTATGTGTTTCTTCAGCGATATGTTCTTTACCTTTTGTATCTGGGAGGCTTCCAAGGGCAATTACAATAACCTTTAATTTGGAGGAGGTGTTTCTTGAACTCCCCTGACCAACAACTCAAAAGGAAGTTTCTGTATTATTTGATTCTCAAAATACTCAATATTATTAATATGTTTGCTGATAAGATGCATTTAAATAATAAAAACTAAGAAGAAAGAAAGAAAGAAAGAAAGAAAGAAAGAAAGAAAGAAAGAAAGAAAGAAAAGGAAGTTTCTCATGCCTGGAACTAAAATATTTCCTAGATAGTTCTCTTGGGGGGGAATATTGTCATCTCAATGAGTATAACTTCAATTAAATATATATTTTATATATACTTATATAAAATATATAATACATATATAAATATACTTATATAAATATATAATATATATTCTGTATTTGTATGTATATAAAATATAAAAGTATATATAAGTATAATTATATTATTATATAATTATATAAGTACATATATAAGTATATATGTACTTATATAATTTTAAGCAGACATAAAATAATATGATTACCCATGTCTTTTTTCAACCTTCTTAACATTACTCATCCTCCCTCCCCCTTTGTGTTGCTCTCCTTTCCCCCACCAGAAATATATCGCTCTCCGCCCTCACTTTTTCCATTTCCCCATTTTAGCACCTGTGTCCTATTATTCCCAATAGAAATGAAAGTAGGACAACAGGTTAACAATTCACACACAACCACAGAATCACGTTGAATAATTATTATCTGAAAAATTGAATTTCATGAATATAAACAAGAAAAATCATAATCAAAGAGAGAGACCATTTTATTCAATGTCATTTGGGCTTTTGAAGACACATAAGTGTACTATCATTTTAAATATAGCTCTTACATTCTTGTGGTGTTGGAGATTAAACTCAGGGCCTTGCAAATGCTAAACAAAAGCTCTCCTACTGAGCTACATCCCCAGCCTGCAATATAGCTTTTAAATAGAAATTTAAACAGTGATTAAATACCACTTCCTATGTATGTGAACAATTTAAGTGATGAGGTTTGGGGAAAATGTACTCTGGGAAATTGCTTGAGGGAATACAATTTGGCACAATTTTTCTTGTGACAAATACAGCAGTATCTGAAATACATCATCAAATATACACAGATACACACAGGTGTGTTTTACAGAACTGCAAAAATCACGAAATCATGTATACATGTTCACAATAAGAAATTGGTTGAATAATCATGATAGATCTGTATTCTGAAATACAATAGAGGATGGGGTATATATTTACTTTTCTCAAAAGTATTTGTGGCTGCTAAGTGTCTATTACCATGCATATCTGGTTATTCTACCACAGTTATTATAATCACATCTTTTTAAAAAATAATGTTGATTTCTACTTTGGAAAGGCTTTCGCCAGATAAAGATAACTATAACTACATTCTAGATGTATACTTCATACTTGTGTAATTGTATAATTGTATACTTCATAAATGTATAATTCATACTTATTAGCATCCACTGGTATGGCTGGTTAGGAGTAGTCTCCAGTAAACAGTACATGTGTAACTCTTATTGCACATAACTTACTAACATTAAGAGGAGGTTTTTGCCTCTACATAAATTTGAGAGGGCCTATACAGCATTTCTGGTGGTTGTAAGTCTGTTTGAATTTGTTAATAACCTGCCAAGAAAAAGAACTGTCAATTTATATTCACTTTTCCATTTCAACTATTTTCTTATAACTAAATTCCCTTCGATATAATTTACAATATATTTAAACTGGTAAAACAAAAAAGGAGAACTTAAATGCATTATATTCTCATTAAAATATTATAGCTATCTTTCTCAAGTATGAATCAAAGGTCTAAGCACTTAAATTGTTAAACTGAAGAGAATGGGTATCAGAAGAAATGTGCAAGATTACTTTTGTTAAAATCATGAAAATAGCACATTATACAAAACCAGAAAGCAAGGAGTAGAGTGTCAAATTAAGTGAAGGTCAGTAATTGCTAAAGGAAGTTGTTTGGTTTTATTTTAACAGGTCTTACAATGTGTGTGTGTGTGTGTGTGTGTGTGTGTGTGTCTGTGTGTCTGTGTGTGTGTGTGTGTGTCTGTGTGTGTGTGTCTGTGTCTGTGTCTGTGTTTTAAGCTGGTTTGCACCTGACAGAGGCTAAGAAATTGAGTACCTGAAACAAGAATGTCTCTTCTCTCCCTAAGAAGTTATTAACAATCTTCTACACATACAACTTCAGTTATTCTGGTGGTTTGAATGAGACTGGCCCACCAGGCTTATATATTTGAATACTCAGGTTACCCCCCCCCGCAGTTAACCACCCCAGTTCACTCTTCACCTTCTGCTTATGCATATATATATGCATGTATATGCATGTATATATATGTATATATGTATATATGTATGTACACACACACAGAGGCTACAATTCAGAACAATGGTAATACCGAATGCTAGCAGAGATGTAGGCAAATGGGAACGCTCCTTCACTGCTGGCGAGATGCAAATGGTAGACATTTTAGAAGAGTAGCAGTTTTCAACAAATCTAAACATAATTTTCTCATATGATATGGTAATTATACTCCATTTATTCAAACAAATTAAAAATGTACATCTATATATTCAATATCTAGTACTGAAAAATAAAAACAAAAATTTATGTCTACACAAAACCTGCTCACAAATGTTTCTTGAAGTTTAGTATACAATTGTCAACTCTTGGACACAAATAAGATATCCTTTAGTAGGTGAAGGGATAAGCTGAATGTATGTTCATGTGTTAAATTTATATAGCTGTATCATTGTTATAATTTGTAATTCTCAGACATGAGAGTCAACATCACTTTTTAAATGCTCCTCTGGCATCTGTGCATTTTGGTGAGATGTCTGTTTATGTCCATTTCCCCATTTTAAAACTGAGCTTCTGATTTTCTTTCTGGCTATGAAGCCTCAGGAGAGAACCTAGACTAAAGGAAGATTGAAAGCAATATCAAACAATACCAATGTATAGCCATTATTTGGGTCCTGACTTCATCTTATTTTTGAAAGATATATTATTATAACAGTCTCTCTCTCTCTCTCTCTCTCTCTCTCTCTCTCTCTCTCTGTGTGTGTGTGTGTGTGTGTGTGTGTGTGTGTGTGTGTGTGTGTGTGTGTGTGATGCATGCAAATGTGTGGAGGATCCCAGAAAGGCCATAAATGGGTGTTGTTTTTCATAGAGCCGGAGTTCCAGGTCTTTGTAAGCCCGGCAGTATGGGTGCTTGTACTGGCTAGCTTTGTGTCAACTTGACACAGCTGGAGTTATCACACAGAAATGAGCTTCAGTTGAGGAAATGCCTCCATGAGATCCAGCTGTAAGGCATTTTCTCAATTAGTGGTCAAGGGGGAAAGGCCCCTTGTGGGTGGGACCATCTCTGGGCTGGTAGTCTTGGGTTCTATAAGAGAGCAGGCTGAGCAAGCCAGGGGAGGCAAGCCAGTAAAGAACATCCCTCCATGGCCTCTGAATCAGCTCCTGCTTCCTGACCTGCTTGAGTTCCAGTCCTGACTTCCTTTGGTGATGAACAGCAATGTGGAAGTGTAAGCTGAATAAACCCTTTCCTCCCCAACTTGCTTCTTGGTCATGTTTGTGCAGGAATAGAAACCCTGACTAAGACAGTGCTAGAAATCAAATTCATGTCATCTGCAAGAACAATACATGATATTAACCACTGGGCTATATCTTCAAACTGTCAAAGAATATTATAAGTGAATAATTGACTTTTAGGTAGGTATTTGAGGGAATATTATGTATGTAATAAGGCTGTTTAAGAATGATAAGTGAATATGTTTTCTTTTTTCTTAAATTTTTAATTATTTAAATGTATTTTATACATCAAACATATTAATAATATTATTTTGAGAATCAAATAATACATAAAAATTGGTTCAACTTTTATATTTATATCTGTTAATACCCTAAAAATATCATTAATGAACATTTAATACTATCTATAACTGAGGATCCTATGTCTAATGTTGAAAGCTAAATTGTTTCCAAACATACAAAATATCCTTTGAGAATTAAACATAGTAAAAGAGCAAAAATATATTTTTTAGCAGTCTTTTTCTATTTTGTAAATTTTTAATTAGATATTTTCTTCATTTACATTTCAAATGCTATCCCAAAAGTCCACTATACCCTCCCTCCCGCCCCCCCTGCCCTGCTCCCCTACCCACTCACTCCCACTTCTTGGCCCTGGCATTCTCCTGTACTGGGGCATATAAAGTTTGCAAGACCAAAGGACCTCTCTTCCCAATGATTGCCAACTAGGCCATCTTTTGCTACATATGCAGCTAGAGACACGAGTTCTGGGGGTATTGATTAGTTCATATTGTTGTTCCACCTATAGGGTTGCAGACCCCTTGAGCTCCTTGGGTACTTTCTCTAGTTCCTCCATTGGGGGCCCTGTGTTCCATCCTATAGATGACTGTGAGCATCCACTTCTGTATTTGCCAGGCACTGGCATAGCCTCATACGAGAGAGCTATATCAGGGTCCTTTCAACAAAATCTTGCTGGCATATGCAATAGTGTCTGCGTTTGGTGGCTGATTATGGGATGGACCCCCGGGTGGGGAGTCTTTTTCTTTTTGTTTTGTTTGTTTGTTGTTTTTGTGTTTTTGAGACAGGGTTTCTCTGTGTAGCTCTGGCTGACCTGAATCTCACTCTGTAGACTGGGCTGGCCTTGAACTTGGAGATCTGCCTCCTAAGTGCTTTGATTAAAGATATGTGCTGCTACTACTGTCAGGCAACACCCCCTTTCTTTTTAAAGTAGCTGTTCTCTAGGCTGGAGAGATGGCTCAGTGGTTAAGAGCACTAACTGCTCTTCCAGAGGTCCTGAGTTCAATTCCCAGCAACCACACAGTGGCTCATAACCATCTGTAATGGGGATCCAATGCCTTCTTCTGGTGTGTCTGAAGACAGAGACAGTGTACTCACATAAAATAAAGCATCTGCTCTCAATCTTTGAGCCATAACACCTCTTGAAGTCTTTCACAGAGGCCACATATTAGATCCTTCATATCAGATATTTAAATTAGGATTCATAACCATAGCAAAATTATAGCTATAAAGAAGCAATGAAATAATTGTATGATTGGGGGGGTCACTACAACATAAAGAACTGTATTAAAGGGTCACAGCATTAGGAAGGTTAAGAACCACTATTTTAGAGACACATACTCAAGAAATAAGGGTAAGAGTGATGATCCTCAGAATATATTTTTAAAAATCCAGAATACCAAGAAGAGTTGGGTGGAACTATAGACCAACTTATATTGGCCAATATTTAACTATTGAAGACAAGTTTGTAACAGGTATAAGAATGAGTGTTACATTTTATCTACCTTTGTATATGCTTGAAATTTTGTGTAATAAATTGCTTAATTTTCAGGATAGCATTTGAAATGTAAATGAAGAAAATATCTAATAAAAAATTGAAAAAAGTTAATGGGAATCTGGGTATTTTGGCATGTGTCTGTAATCCCAGCACTCAGGAGACAGAAGCAGGATGATTGTAAGGCCACACTAGACTACAACTTCCCTCCTCCCCAAATAGACGACATATATGAGAAAAAATCTACAGATAAAAACTGAGAAAAGAGTAAAAATTTGATCAATGAACACAGAAGACAGCCCTGGAGCAGAGTCATGCACAGATGGAACTTTGATATATAACACAGAAAATACTGAAGAACACTGGGGAAATATAAGGTCGCTTAGGAAATGGAGATAGAAAAATTGGCTGTATCTAATTTTAAAATGGAAATCTACTCCAGATAAAGCAGTTAGATAGAAAACAAAGTCCTTTAAACTTTTAAGTGAAACTATGGGCAAACATCTCTTAGACCTTGGCATACAGAACTAGTTCTCAAAAGGACATAAAATCTCTATCTACGCCATATGCAGGGATCCATCCCATAATCAGCTTCCAAATGCTGACACCATTGCATACACTAGCAAGATTTTGCTGAAAGGACCCAGATATAGCTCTCTCTTGTGAGACTATGCCGGGGCCTAGCAAACACAGAAGTGGATGATCACAGTCAGCTATTGGATGGGTCACACGGCCCCCAATGGAGGAGCTAGAGAAATTACCCAAGGAGCTAAAGGGAACTGCAACCCTATAGGTGGAACAACAATATGAACTAACCAGTACCCGTGAGCTCTTGTCTTTAGCTGCATATGTATCAAAAGATGGCCTAGTTGGCCATCACTGCAAAGAGAGGCCCATTGGACTTGCAAGCTTTATATGCCCCAGTACAGGGGAATGCCAGGGCCAAAAAGGGGGAGTGGGGGGGTAGGGGATTGGGGGGGTGGGTATGGGGGACCTTTGGGATAGCATTGAAAATGTAAACTAGGAAAATACCTAATAATAAAAAAAATCTCTATCTACAAAATACAAGTAAAGTTAATATAAAATCAAAAACTTTTTCTTAAAAACACTTTAAGACAATGAGGATAAGCTTCAAGACAGGAGCAGATATCTACCATGTATCTAATCAATAAAGCATTGCCATTACTTACATATCAACAACAAAAGATAAATGATAAACAAATGGGGAAAAGAAAAAACATGTTTCATAGAAGACGAAAAACATAAGGCCAATATGCCATGTGAAATGAATTTCTCCTTGGAAATTAAAGAAAAGAAAACCATGGTTAAAACTATAAAAATACTTAACAAAAGGAATATTATATGACAGACTACGGGAGAATATATGGGTCATTGGTCTTACACATTGCTGCTGAGATTATAAATTTAAATCCCCCCCACAAAAAACTAGCATTGTCCACATTTGAACATAAACTGGCCATTCTTCTAGTTATACAGTTAAAAATTATGTTCAACATAGAAAGGAACCAATACTGTAAAAAGTACATATAAGCACTATTTGTAGGACAACAGTCAAAATTTTAAAAAAATTCCTAAGAACACAAGAATTGTTAAATACACTGTTAGCCCATTCCAAAAATATAACAGTATCAAATAGTGTACTAGAAGTACATATTGCAATACAGACTGACCATAGTAAGATAATGTGTGAGAAAACCAAAGTGTCAGGAAAACATTCATATATAAATAACATTATCTTGCTTTGTTGAACAAACTAAATTCAAAAGCATACAAGAGTATAAAGTACAAATTTCATGTTTAGATATGAAATTTACAAAACAGAAAAACAAGACAACAATAAGAAAATCTAGGACAAGATGAGTTCTTGGGATGAGGCAAGAGGACGAACAATGGTCAACATATAGTAACCATGAAGTTATTTTTAATATTCAGCGGTTAGATTGAGAGGTTTCTAGCATTGTTTTCCTTTGTAGAATCGTTATTAGTTCTTTGAGAATGTTATAAGCACAGTTTGATCATATTTACCCTCTCTCCTGTCCTCCCAGATCCAACCCCTTTTAGCTACCTGAGTTAGGTTTCTGTTGCTGTGATAAAACACTATAATCAAAAGCAATATGGGTATGAAAGGCTTCATTTCTTCTTACACTTCCAAGTAGCAGTCCATCACTGAGGGAAATCAGAGGAGGAACTCAGTGAGTGCAGGAACCTGAAGGAAAAGAAAAAAGGAAGCCATGGAGGAGGGCTGCTTATTGGCTTGCTCCTCATGGCTTGCTCAGACTGTTTTGTGTGGGCTTTTTTTCTTTTTATTATTGCACCAACTAGCCCAGAGGTGGCATTGGTCACAGTAAGATGGGTCCTCACATACCAACCATCAATCAAGAAAAGTGTACCACAGGCTCGCACACTGGTCAGTCTTGTAAGGTCTTTCTCTCTCTCTCTCTCTCTCTCTCTCTCTCTCTCTCTCTCTCTCTCTCTCTCTTTCTCTCTCTCTCTCTGTGTGTGTGTGTGTGTGTCTGAGATTTCCCTTTAAAATGACTCAAGATTGTGTCAAGTTGACATAAAACTTGCCAGCATATCTCCTGACTTTGTATTTTCTTCTTTTTTAACCCACCAAGTTGAATTTGTGCTGTGCGCACGTATGTGTGAGCACACACACACACACACATAATTTTTTGCAACCTAGTTTTAATAAGGGTTCAACCTCTCCTGTAGCCCACCACACAGCAGAAGTTGTGGAAGAGAAAAAGGATATGGGGGAAGTGGACTTGTTCAGCAATAGTACTTTGGGGGTGAACTTGATCTTCTTGGGTTAGTCCTGTAGCAAACACCAAATATGACTTAGCAGCTGCACACCAGTCGTCTAGGCAGGCAGACACCAGGCATGAACCAGCAGCTTCAGCAAGCAGACACCAAGCAGCTGTAGTTCAATCCTGAAGAAACCACTAGGCTTGCCAACCAGCCTGAGACAAGGCCCCTGAAGAGGCAAACTGCCTCAGGAACCTCCAAAGCAGTTCTTTGGCAAGTTTCTCTCAATGGTGATGTTTTCACAAGTTAAGCTCAACGATGCTATGTAAGGCAAATCAATACATGTGTGTTGTTAGCAAAGAATATCGAAGTAGAGCAAACCAAACCAAGGCTCAGTGCTCGTCGTGTGTCTGCTGTTTCCATCCTTTCACCTGTGTCTGCTTCAGAAAAAGTCTTTCACCTATTTGCTTTAGCAAGACATCCTTTCACCTGTGTGCCTCAGAAAAGCATCATTTGACATAACTAACTTTCCACTTCACATATATTCTTGGACATACCACTTTCTACTGGAACATGGGTCAGCTTACCAGGGATTAGCCTTACAGTAAACTAATTTTCGTTATCTTATCAGCTATGAATTGCCAATAGCTCTTCTGGTAGGAGTGAGACTTCATGATCATCTCTCCTTTCCTTGATGGGATTTAGTATAGCTTAAGCTTGCATGGGTCTTGTGCATACTATCGTAATCACTCAAAGTTCACATTGCAACTGTCCTACTGTGTGCCAAGAGATGCTATTTCTGTGTAGTTATCCTTTACAACTGTCTCTAACATTAATTTCTCCCCTACTTTCACAATGATCCCTGAGCCTTGCGAGGAGGGGTGTAACAATAGACGTTCTGTTTAGGGTTCAACATTGCACAGTCTATTATTCTCTGTACGTTGACCAGTTGTAGGTCTCTGTGTTAAGTACCATTTATTGCGAATAAAAGCTTCTCTGATAAGAGTTGAGGGATGCATTAATCTATAAGTATAATGATAAGTCATTATTAGTTGGTTTAATATTATGTTTCTCTCCTAGGGCATAGAGCCTTTATAGCCACAAGTTCTTGGCACAATAATGGTGCCAGTGATATGGGCTTCATCTTGTAGATCAGGGCTTAAATCCAATTAGAAAGTGGTTGGCTACTTCCATGATGTTCATCCCACTGTTCTGCTAATGGATATGTCTTGACAGACCAGTTTGTGGTTCACAGGGTTCATAGGTGAGTAAAACTAATGATTTTTTATCTTTCAGTAGCATGAATAGCATCATCCATCACATGAAAGCTACCCCAGTAGGGATGAAGCTTCCAGGTTAGCACTACCTTGATTTATCCATGTTCTTTAACTCAAGTATGTGGTGTCTTTAGCAATAGGATCTTACTGTGAGGTTCTGCAGGGTGACTAAATAGCATCATCAATAGCTCGAACTTTGGGGAGGTGGTCTATGGAGCCTCATTGTCTAACAATTCCAAAAGAGCAAACCCATTCTCGGCACTGGCAATTTTAACTTTTTCCAGCCGGAAGGGACATCATGATCCCATTGCAGAGTAACTCCATTTTTAACTCGTTTTATGTATGTGTATGCATATATTTTAGGAAGGTTCTACAGCAGTAACTTTCCACATGACTTTTTTGAAAGGTCTTTAGTGGTATTTATCTCTCCCCATGTCACTTTCTCTACCCTGCACTCCCACCCTCACCCCAACTTAACCCCTCTTGTTCAATTATTCCCCATTAGCCCTTTATGCCACTGAGTTCTAATTCCCCTCCCTGGAAAGGCCCCCAGCCTCTTCCTAATTTCCTGATGGAATTGGGTATTCTATATGGGTATTTCAAATGAAACATACATAGCTAAAGATTTGAAACTAACATCTGTAAGTAACAGAAAACATGTGAAGGTTGCCTTATGTGTATGGGTCATCTCACACCTAGTGATTGTTTCCAATTCTATTTGCTTGCAAACTTCATAATTTTGTTTTTTGTAATGGCTGAGCACTCTTTGATTATATAGATGTACATTTCCATTATCCATTCATCAGTTGATGGACATCTAGGCTGTTTCCATTTCCTGATTATTATGAAGAGAGCTAAACAGGACTGAGCAAGTGTCTCTAGAGTAGGAAACAAAGTCCTTTGGGTATTCACCCAAGAAGGGCATAGCTGGATCATATGGTAGATCTAAGTTTTGCTTTGTGAGGAACCTACAGCTGATTACATAGTGGCTCCACCAGTTCATGCTCCCACAAGCAGTAAGTGCCCCCCTTTCACATCTACTTCAACATTTATAGTCTTTTTCTTTCTTTTTTGGATCTTAGCCATTCTGACTGGGGTAAGCTGAAATGTCAATGTTGTTTTAATTTGCATCTTCCTGATGCCTAAAGTGATTGAACATTTTTAAGTGTTTCTAAAGATGTTGAGCATTTTTAAGTGTTTCTAAAGGTGCTGACCATTTTTTAAATCTTCTCAGTCATTTGTATTTCATTTTCTGAGAACTCTATTTGCTTCTGTGCCCCATTCTAAAATTGCATTGCTTTTTGATGTTGTTATTGTACTGGTTTAAACATGAGTAAGAAAAATCAGTCCCTAATAATCAAACATTGGCCTGACAGCTGTTGAAAGCTTTCCTAGTGCTCATAGCAAGGCCGAGTTACTCTCTAGCAGACATAAAGTAGCTCCTAAAATATCAGCACCAGATAAGGCCTTTTTGAAAAAAGAATGTGAGGACAAGACTGCTCTGTAAATTTGCCTAACCACAAGGAAATACAAGGAAATGTTGTAACCTATGAAATACTAAAACTCCTTCCCTCAGTTAATAGATGAATGATTCTTATTCTTTACCAATTACAATTCAACTTCAGCCCCAGACTAGTCAGCTCTCTCTATAAGATATATTAACATATATAACCATCCATTAATCTCTGCTTCTTTATAGCACCCAATCCAGAGTCTTGTTTTAAAAAAAATCACCCAGCAAAAGTCTAAATTATATTATGATGCCTTTAAAACCCCTTCTGAATGCTCTAGCCCTAGAACATTTGACTCCCCGAGCTGGGAGAAAGGCTGGTTTCCTAGGTCCAATAAGGATACTACAGCTACACAGGCGTTTTTTCTGGCTTTTGTTTCATTACACCTGTAAATTGTAGCAGTCCTATGGGAAAGGCTGAGATCCAACAGAAATGGCTATCACTAGATTTGGTAAAAACTAAATAAACTGGTTTTTTTTCCTGTGTTCACATATTTTATGTAATTTCTTCGTAATGCAGATGAATGTTGTGGATGGGGATTACAGAAACAGACTCTGTTTTGCCAGTACTAAAAAGAAAAAAGAAAAACCTAACAGAGACCAGAAAAATAATTAGAGACCTGAGGCTAAAAGCCTCTTGAGTTATCACTATCTGGTGTTCTACTTTTCTAACTAAAAATCTTATTCCTTTCACATTCTGTTTGAGTGTTATTTTATAACATTTTCATGTGCACTGGGTAAACAAGAAAAAACCTAGGACCCTGAAGGGGACACACTGAGGAGTCTAACTCCAAATTCAGTTTATTAGAGGAAAAGGTCAAAGAAGGAAGCAATTATGAAAACAGCGGCACTACCAAGAAGGAAAATGACCTCCGGGTGCAGAGGGGCTTGAAAGACTTCGTAGTGACCCAAGCCAGCACATTAATGACCAACCTTCTCTGTCTTCTCACCCAGTATCGCCAGTTCCCAGGAAGTGGTTTTTCAGCGTGACTAGAGAGAAACAAGCTGCATTCTCTGCTTGAACAGTTGCGGAGATGAGGGTAGGATGGGACCTCTCTCCATTTTGCCACAATTTCTTACATCTTCCACAGTCTACTAACAGGAGAAAGGGGTTCCTGAAGATAACCTATGGAGTTTTATATGAAGGGCATAGCTTCCAATGAAAACAAAGTAGAATTCTTGTGGACTTTGATAGCTCACATGCTAAAATTAAATAATACCAAGAAAATTGGCCATGTTACTATGCAAGTAGCATATGTGAATTTGAAAAGTGTTCTAGCTTACTTCTCTGTCATAACAAAAACATCATGATGGGTGAGTTAACAGCAAAAAATTATCAGCTTTCAAAAAGGGGAGGCAGATGCTGGGATTCAGGTGTTGGTCACTTTAGTTTTTTCTGAGACCTCTCTCCACACATGCAGATGGCCATAATCCCGCTGTGCCATCATATGGGGTATTCTCTATGAACACACACATATATATGCGTGTGTGTCTTAATATTCTCTTGTAAGGACACAGGTCTTACAGAATTTGGGCCATCCACATGACTCAATCATATTCTGAGTTGATGGGGGATAGGACTTCACCTTATGAATTTGCGAGGGATAGAATTCTGTCCATCCATTAAAAAAAATGCATTTAAGTGAAGTTAAATTCAAGCACACAAAAACTATTTAAATAATACAGTTGAAAAAACAGTAATGAGAGAATAATAAATATATCCAGAGTATATTATAAACACCTTTAATGTTATTTAATTTTAACTTAGAGTGATTAGAAAACCTA
Source organism: Mus musculus (assembly GCF_000001635.26). Lineage (NCBI taxonomy): Eukaryota > Metazoa > Chordata > Mammalia > Rodentia > Muridae > Mus > Mus musculus. The sequence continues at coordinate 104,999,241 of NC_000086.7, forward strand.
CATATGATATGATTTGATATTTTATATTTGGAAATTTTTATACAGAGATTTACATAAAATGTCAGCAATACCTTAATACCATATTGTAATTATCAGAATACAGATTATGCTCTGAGTGTCCACAATTCTCAAAGAGGAAGGAAGCATCACCCTCTTGTGTGATGGTTCATTTTGTCTGTTGGATAGGTAAAGTCCAAGGAGACTAGTAAAGTGCACCTCTGGGTATACCTTTGAGGCTGTTTCCAAATAGGATTAATTAAGGGAGGAGGTAGAAGGGAAAATAATTACAACAGTGAAATTGAGCTTCCTAACCTGAATGTGGGGTGCAGACTGGGATCAGGTGGAATAAAAGAAGAAAAAGAGAAAGCCCAGAGCACAGACATGTTCTCTTGGCTTCCTGACTGCCTTGGTGTGACTACATATTCCCTTCCATGAAAGGGCTGAAAGCCTGGAAAGTGGTAAGCCAAGGAGTCAAAGAGATGGCTCAGTCAGTGGCTAGGAAAACTCGCTGCTCTTCTGAAGGACCCAGGTTCAATTCCCAGCATCTACACAGTGGTGCACTACCACCTGAAGCTCCCTATTCTGGCCTTTCGCACACATACTCATGTTGTACAGACATACGTGAGGGCAAAACACTCCTATACATAGAATTAAATTTAATTTAAAAATAACAACAAAACCTGTGAGTCAAAATAAATTCTTCCTTCTTTTAAGTTGTTCTGTGAGGTACTACATTATGGTAAAGAAAACTCCAACTAACACACTCTGAATGTAGTATATGTATCAAACGCACAAGTAATGAGACTGCCTAAAAAGGTTTATCTGCCCAACCGTTTCTTCATGGCAAGACCAATTCTGCATTTACTTTACCTTTTGAATGGCAATCAGACACTTCTCTTTAATTCCACCATTCACTTTGTCATATTTCTTGGGAAAGACTAGGAAAAGACGCCAGTACAGAAATAACATTTAAAGTTATTAAGAGGAGCAAGCCTTAAATCCTTGCAGCTTTGATGCAGAGAGGTCAGATCCCATGGGACACCCTGACCTTTTCACAGGAACTTCCTTAGGACTATTCCATGAGACATAGTCCTCAGCTTCTCATTGGCTAGACAGCAAGAATATTAGAGAGGCGATAGGAGAAAAGTGTTAGGCGTTTAGTAGATTCTAGGTGTGCCATGGCTAGAAACTTGAATATAGGAAGCGTTAGATGATTCCTAGATCCCTCTCCATGTCTAAGTGTTGAAGATATTTTGAGAAGCAACTATTCAGTTCAGATTTTCCAAGTACTTAAAAACGAAGGACATTAAGTAAAAATTTTAGTTTGGATACCCACTGGAAAAGTGATTCTGGTCTTCAGGCACAAATAGAACTTTCTCTAATTTTACAAAGTCTAATTCTAATAATTTCATATATTAAGAGAGCCTGGGAGCAGAGATGGGAGTAATTATCTAAGGAAATAGCCGGGTATCTCCAGTAATAAAACTGATTCACCTGGTAGGATGACACTCATATTGCCACCAAAAGACCTCTTCCTTCACTCCATTCTGAGTTCTGAAAAATTAAACCCCAGATTATGCCTACCCAAGAACAATTCCCAGGGTTAGATGTCAGGACTGTGGACATGTGCATGCACTGTGACAGGCCTGGAACCGTGGCATGCTGGCATTTGCTAAACCTCAAACTCCCTTTACAGACGTGCCCATTCACAAATTTAAATCTCTGTATTCTAAAATGCAGTTCCTAGGAGGTCTTCTAATGGTACTTGTCAAAGAAAGCCATGTAAATGATGCATTAAACTACCATATGTGTCTCGCAGGTCTGGTGCTATTTTGAAGCCACCTGTAAGTGAAGAGGCCATCTTATACTTTGGCATCTTAACATTGCGTCTTTAGCCTTCCATTGGAACCAATTAGATAGAGAGATATTATCACCATGCTGAAAAACCATAGAAGCAGGTAGACAATAAGAATGGGTTTTGCTCTGCCCAGGACACATTCCCCAGCAAATAAAACAGCTCTTTTCTAAATACATTCAAGTAAAAACTTGGGAAATTTAGAAAATCTGATAAGGAACCATAAAGAATGAATTGTACATTACAATATGTTGCCTCCATAAACTTTATTAAACTTATCAAATAAACAGCTGGAAAAATGGCTCATCCCATAAAACTGTTTTCCATGCAAGCATAAGGACCTGAGTTCAGATCCCTGGTGCCCATGTGACAAGCCTGTTATCTTTGTTAGGGTTCTATTGCTGTGATGAAACACCATGACCCCCAAAAAATTGGGAAGGAAAGGGTTTATTTGGCTTACACTCCGTATCAGTGTTTAGCATCAAGGAAGTAAGTACAGCAACTCAAACAGAGCAGGAACCTGGAGGCAGAAGCTCGTTCAGAGACCATTGGAGGGGCACTGCTTACCGGCTTGCTCCTTGTGGCTTGCTCTGCCTGCTTTCGTACAGACCCCAAGGCCACCTCTCCAAAGATGGCACCTCCCACAATAGGCTGGGCCCTTGCCCATCAATTATTAAGAAAATGCCCTACAAGCTTGCTTACAGCTGGATCTTATGAGGGTGTTTTCTCAATGAGGATCTTTCTTCTCAGATGACATTTCGTGCTGTGGAAGTGGACACACAGATTCCTTGGCTTGCTGGCCAGCCACTCTTCCTGAATCTGAGACTCCAGGTTCAGAGAGCCCTTGTCTCAAAAAATAACATGGAGCATGAATGAGGATGACATCTGATGTTAGCCTCTGGCTTCCATACATATGCCAGCACACCTGCATGCACACACATACACAAATACACATGTGAACATATACATACATGTATAGAAAAATAGAAAACACATAGAATACATACACACATATATATTACGTGAAGTTTTTTAAAATCTAGAAAAAAGTGTAGGGAAGGAGGATTATTGCAGTAGTGACAATTTTTGACCAAGAAATCTATGTTTAAAAGGTCAGGCAGGAAAATACATTCCAATTCAGTATGTATTTAAGTTTATTTATTAATGTCTTATGCTGTTTTTGAAACAGGGTCCACTATGAAACCCCAACTAGCTTAGAACTTAAGTTACTATGTAGACCAGTATAACCTTGAACTCACAGAGACCCCACCTCTGCCTCTTGGGTGCTGGGGTTACCCCATTCCCATTATAGTTTATTAGCTCTTTTTTGTTTTCCAGGAGAAATGAATATAGCTAGAAAGGACTAGGAGTGAGGAAGAGGGACGAAAGGGCATGGCAAGTGATTAGGAAATGTTTTTTTCCCAGGGGGAAAAGGGGCCATTAAGGAACAGTGTGTGCTCGTTTCGGCTGCTGATGGTCAAAGTTAAAGAGCCTGAGAAAAGGGGAAAAGTTTGTTTTATTTGAACAAGTTAAGGTACTAGGCACACTGTCCCAACTGGTCAGGGGTCAGGGAACACAAACAATTCAACTAATAACTTAGAAAGCAATGGCTGTGACCGGCTTTGTTATAGGGAAACATGGCAGTCCTATACAAGTCACATGCAGAAGGTTGGTTTTGGGGCAGTAAGTCTACTAGAAAACAAAAACTGTGGAAAGATTTTCATAATGGTTTTGGTTGGTTGGTTGGTTGGTTGGTTGGTTGGTTGGTTGGTTTGCTTTGTTTTTTGCTGTTCTGGGGATTGAACTCGGGACTTTGAACATGCTAGACAAGGACTTTACCATCTCCAGGAACCCAGAAAGGCATTAACTGGCCCTGTCTTCCAAAATCATAAAGTTCAGGTATAATTGAATATTGTCAGGTCTTCCTTTCATTAAAAATGAATGCTATTTGTTGCCAGGCAACTCAAGCGAACATAAACCTCCTGACCTGTGGCAAAGCAGGGCCTCCGAGCATTTCACCAGATGTTCTTAACTTCCTGGTCAAGGTTTGTCCAGGTAGTAGGCCAGCCTGTGCACTCTCTGCTGCAGAAATGAGCCCTTCAAGGTGAGGAATACAAGTCACCGGTGGGATGATGGGCTGACAGAAGGAGAGAGACTTGATGTAGAGGACTGAGTAAAGATCCTGTTTTAATAATGTGAGTGGAAATGACAATAACTGGTGACATTTACTTAGCACTTACTTTATGCCAGACAGCACCATCAAATACTGTGCCTTTTCCCTCTAATTATCCTTAAAGCAGAACTTCTCAGGATGGGGTATTTGTGAGGGAGTGCAGGAGTGGGGGCTGCCAATTAAAGCAGCTGCCTTTGCTTCTGCAACTCTTTCCAAGCCTTACAGCCCCTCTGCGCAGCCTGAGGTTATTTTTACTGACAGTTGGTTTCCCGGTGCAGCTGTTTCTCTCACAATTACTTCCCTGTTTAATTTTCTTCTTTACTAGTCCACAGTCCTGTTTAAAATGTCTCCTTCGAAGTGTTTGCTTGGTGTTTTCTTTCTGTTTGGTTTCTTCCAGCTTCACTGGGGTTTATCTGCCCCACAAGCCTTCTGCAGAAAATGTGTAATTTGATATTTTAGTGAAGTCCTGCTGTAAAAGAAAAGTGTATCTTTGACTTCCCTACTTCCCTTTGTAATTATTTTCCACTTCTGTAGCATTATCTCTAGTCTTCCCTTCTCCAACAAATACACTGACTTCCTCCTATATATTCTTTCACCTCTAGGCAGAAAGCAACATCTACTTTGATTAAAATAATCTTCTCTAAAATACTGATAAACACAAGGACTTCTCAGATCTCACATTTGTATTTAGACAGTTCAGCTCACTGGATCTCTTTGCTTCTCCAGCAAAGAGATCTTCTTGGTGTCTCCATCTATAAAGTGTTGGTAATAATAGCCATACTTCATAGAGTTATTATGAATCCTTCTTCTTTCTTTCCTTCCTTCCTTCTTTCCTTCCTCTTTCTTTATTTTTCATTTCTTTTTCTGTTTGTGTGTTTGTTTGTATAGAGTTCCTTTGTGTAGTCCTGGCTGTCCTGAAATTCACTCTGTTATTCCAAGCTAGGGAATTCTACTGCCCCTGCCTCCCCAGTGCTGGGATTAAAGGTGTGCCCCACCACCATCTTGTTATGAATACCAAATGAGTCAATTTATATAAAGAGATAATTTTAATTTCTGACATAGGGCAAGGGTTCAGTGACCATTTGCTATTGTTTTCACTGCCAGCACTATGAAGCTCCCTGGTGGCTGGCCATGGGTGATGTGATCCCACCCCCTGCTTTGGTGGTAAAATCCTGTGGGTAGGGTACCGCATATACCCTTAGAAGTTTATCTTTACGTGAAGCATATTAATAATGGGAAGAGAATTTAAGGTACCAAATTCAAAATCTCTGGTCTTGTCAGGAACAGTGGTGAGACACAGCTCAGCAGCCATTAGGAGCTACTGTCCCACCTACTCCCCCCACCCCCAACCCCTTAGGGGCCTGAAGTTGGGTAAAGCTGGATGTTTGACTACACTACAAAAAAATAATTTCAGGAGTATATGTGTGAACAAAAGTTAGTGAATTTATTATGCCAAGATAAGGGATAACACATACTTGAGATTTAAGCATATGGTAGAGGAGAGAGAGAGAGAGAGAGAGAGAGAGAGGGAGAGAGAGAGAGAGAGAGAGAGAGAGAGAGAACTAGAGAGGGATTACCAGGGGTTGGGGGGATGGCTCACTGACTTTGGAAGAGGACAATACACATCTAAGACCCAGATACAGGCTTAGGGACAAAGAAAGTTGTGCTTAGATATCTTCATTGATTCTGTGGCTTTCTAAGTTCAATTATTCAATGGTTTAAAATAAAACAAAGTTGAAATTAAGTAATATATATTATTTACAAAAGGGAATATCATATTTTTTTCTGCAAACTTTATATGCCCCAGTACAGGGGAATGCCAGGGCTAAATGGGTCGGTAGGGGAGCAGGGCGGGGGAGGATATAGGGGACTTTTGGAATAGCATTTGAAATGTAAATGAAGAAAATATCTAATAAAAAAATTGAAAAAAAATTTTTTTAATTTCCTTTTGTAAATTTGGAGCTAAGATGAAGAATGGACTATCCAGAGACTACCCCACCCGGGGATCCATCCCATAATCAGCCACCAAACCCAGACACTATTGCATATCCCAGAAAGATTTTGCTGAAGGGACCCTGTTATAGCTGTCTCATATGAGGCTATGTCAGTGCCTGGCAAATACAGAAGTGGATGGTCAGTCATCTATAAGATGGAACACAGGGCACCCAATGGAGAAGCTAGAGAAAGCACCCAAGGACCTGAAGGGGTCTGCAACCCTATAGGTGGAACAACAATATGAACTAACCAGTCTCCCCAGAGCTCGTGTCTCTAGCTGCATATGTAGCAGAAGATGGCCTAGTCGGCCATCACTGGGAAGAGAGGCCCCTTGGTATTGCAAACTTTATATGTCCCAGTACAGGGGAATGTCAAGGCCAAGAAGAGGGAGTGGGTGGGTAGGGGAGTGGGGGGGGGTATAGGGAACTTTCGGGATAGCATTTGAAATGTATATAAAGAAAATATCTAATAAAATATTCTTTTGTAAATAAAACTGCAAAATTGATTTATGTAGTCTGTAGTTTAGATTAATGGATGAGAGACGAATGCTAACACAATTAAACCGGTGGTGTGTGTGTAAGCTAGCCCCAGAGATCTGCCCATCTCCACCTTCTTAGTTTGGGGAGTACAAGCAATTACTACTACACTCAGATTTTTTGCCTGAACTTTGGCCAGCAAGACTAACTTACTGAGTGAGATGAAAGACAATTGAGAGACCTTGTCACAATCAGGTGGATGGCTCCTGAAGTTGACCCCTGGCTCCACGTTATGTGCACACAAACTCAATCAGGCAGACTCATGCATAACATACATACCAAAAGTTTAGTAACAGATATTTTGGGGGGTTGTCCAAATCACATAGTCTAGTATTTAATAGTACTGATGAATTACTCTTTAAATCATAAAGTAAAACTATGTTCAAAATATATGCCAGAATTGTTAACAGCACAGAAAATATCAGCATAGAGTTATATGGGGGAAAAAAACAAGATATAGAGCAAAATTATTTAAAATGTGATCAAGGCAAGAAACTACACAGATGGTAGTAAAAATGAATCTAAATGTTGAAACCATTGTCTCTGGGAGTATGTAAAATTTCTAAGTTTATTCCAATCTCCACAGTGCATGCATATTATTTTTGTAACGAGAAAAAGTAAAAGCCACAAAATTAAATCCTGGTGTAAATATAGAAAAAAGGATATGAAAATTGTTCAGAGAAGAAAGAGAAATGCTTTGAGACACAGAAATCCGTTCCTTTCCTGAGTATCAAAGAGATGCAAATGGAGCCAGTGCTGGGAGGCAGATCTTCAGCTATCACACTGATAAACAATTCTGTTAAAGATTACAATCTATGCTAGGCAGAGTCATAAGCATTTCACACCTATGGTGGGTGCTTGGAGAGAAAGGCCTGCGGAGGTTGGGTTCACAGAACACTGCTGCCATCTTCAGGAAGCTAATGGAATAGATAAATGTGTAATAATGTAATAGATTATTTATTACATTATTACATCCCTTATCTCTTTCCTTTCTGTTTCCTTCCTTTTTAGCTTCATTCTTTCTTTCCTTCCTTTACTTCTTTCTCCCTCTATGTCTTGCCTTTTCTTTTCTTTCTTTTTCAGTTGACTTGCCCATAAACAAGAAAGCCTCCAGGAAGACTTTACACCAAGTGATCTGTACTGCATGCCATGAATCCTTAGCAACAAGCTTTTATGTCAAAGAGATGGAGAGAACATTGTATGGCAGGTGAAGGGGTACATGAGTTTGTTTATCCCACATCGAGGGCCGATCCCTTCATTGGCTAGCACTGCCACTGTCTCTGCCTTACACTGCACTAATGAGAAGGACATTTTCAATGTTTTCATATGCTCCACTCTCTCCCTTGTAAAGATTGGTGCTTCATTGAATTTTATCAAAGACCCTCTGCTCCTCTGCCAATCCAAGGATGATAGAAAGACATGACTAATGTAAAAGACCTTGTACCTTTAAGGACTTGGAAGGCAAAGCCAAAAGGCAAATGCACTAATGAAACCAGCCTTGATAATCCTAGAAGGTTAGAGTGGACGACAATGAAGTTGTGGATGAAGAAGCCAGTGGTTCTCAACCTTCCTAATGCTGTGACCCTTTGAGTTCCCCGTGTGGTGATCTCCAACCATACAATTATTTTTGTTGCTATTTCCTAACTGTAATTTTGCTACTGTTATGAAATTGTAATCTAAATATTTTTGGAAATAAGGGTTTGCCAATGTGATCCCAACCCATAGGCAGAGAACCACTGATCTACTTTGTCTTCCTTCTCAGAAAGAAAAAAAAAGGAAATCAAAGCAAATCAAACCAAGTCCAAGCCAAGGCTCTTTAAAACAACATTGCCAGAGTCTGGGAAAGAGCCAAAGACTTGGCATCAGCCAAGCAAATAAAAAAGGCATCGCCAAATTGATAGGTAGTGGTATTGGACCCACTCTTGCATGACATCCTTTCCGGAGAACTCTGTGATTGCTTGTTTTGGTCTTAAAGAGTCAGCCCTAGCACTCAGTTCTCTCCCTTGAACAGGAAGAAGTAGAGCACACTCAATTTTCATGTTACTGTGTACAGCTTTTCTGTACCTTTTTTAAAAATTCAAGGCATTCATCTTTACTGTACTTAGCATTCATCTTTACTGAACTTGGAACTAAGTGTGTGTGGGGGGGGGGGGGAGTATTCAGTACTGCTCGCACGAGCTGCAGGAAAACTAGAGAGCCACAGTCCTCTGAGACATGTTGTCATAAGTGGAGGCAAACAACAGGCCTTTGAAAACACAAAGAAGCTAAAGAAAGAATGTCTAGGACTTGAGGGTCTATAACAGCTGTCATATGCATATTGGATCTCATGAAAGTTATAGGAATGATAAGGCATCCTGTGTGCTCAGAAAAGAGTCTTGGGAAATGTAATCTTGTCCCCTGTGGTAGTCTTTAGTTTCAGAACTTGTTACCTTGTCAAGGGCTGTCCCAACAAAGACCAAATCTGCAAAGCCTTGGAAAGCTCATAAACTTCAAAGAAACCCTTTAAAACATTAGCAAAGGGCCTGGCATATTTTAGTGGGTAAAGCCCTTGTATTGTAAACAGGAGGACCTGAGATTTCAATAAACTTGAAAGTAAGACAATTGAAATTATTGACTTCAGGAAGCAGACCCCAATGAAGAAAAACAATCTAGGAAATCTATTTTAAAGGCTTAGTTCATAAAATTGATGAGACTAGAAACTACAAAATTACAAAGAAGGAGAAGGAAGAGGAGAAAGGAGAAGAGGGAAGAAGAAGAGGGAAGAAGAAGAGGGAAGAAGAGGGAAGAAGAAGAGGGAAGAAGAAGAAGAAGAAGAAGAAGAAGAAGAAGAAGAAGAAGAAGAAGAAGAAGAAGAAGAAGAAGAAGAAGAAGAAGAAGAAGAAGAAGCAGCAGCAGCAGCAGCAGCCTGGCAAGCTGAAGATGCAAACACTGACACTGATGTTTTAGTTCAAGAACAGATTCTCAGGAAGAGCTGTTGTTACAGTTCAAGTCCAATGACTAATGATGGATCCACTGTTGACCAGGGAAGCCCGGTCCTTTTTTTTTTTTTTTTTTTTTTTTCCTATTCAGTCTTTCATTGGTGAGATGCACCTGTGCCAGTATGATGGTGTGTCACCAGCTTCACAGAAAGCCTGCTAGTTTAAGTGTTTACCTCATCCTAGAGAATTTGCGCAAACATTCAGAATGTTTTACCATATATCTGATACAATGGCCCAGTCAATTTGATGGTTTATGTATGTTTTAGTACACTTTTTAATGAAGAAAGGGAAAGTAACAAGTCATGTTGAGTCTAGTTCCTCAGAAGGTTAAAAATACAATTACCACATGACCATTCCATTCCTAAGTATATTATCAAAAGAAGTGAAAGCAGGGATACAGGCAGACAATTGTGCACTGATGTTCACAGAAGCATTATGCTCAACAGCCAAAGGTTGGAAGCAATATATGAATGTCCAACAGATGAGTGACTACACAAAATGTAATGGATGTGCTTTTAAAATGAGATAATAGCCTTTACATAGAAAGAAATCCAGGTCCAGACCGTAACCTGAATGAACCTCAAAAATATGCTTGGCGAAATAAACTAGACAAAAGGGACATATTTTCTGTAATTCTTCTTAAATGAAACTTATATGACAATTTAGATGCAGAATGTAGATTACAGCTTACCAGCAACTTGGAAAGGATCAAATGAAAATTTAACTGTTTAACATCTGTTAAATGCCTGTTTGGAGTGATCAGACAATTCTGGAAGTGGATATGGGAATAATTTCATAACAATGAGAATGTGTTTAATTCCACTGAACTATACAGTTTAAATTATTAAAGTGGTAAATTAGGGGGCTGGAGATGGCTTGATGAGTAAAACACTTGCTAAGTGGGAGAGCCTCAGTATCCAGCCAAGTGGCATATAGGTGTGGAGGTCTGCCTGCATCCCCAGTGCTCCAGGAAGTAGAGACAGGGCATCTCGGGGACAAGCTGACTGCCTAGGATACCTGAATTGGTGAGCTCTGGACTCAAGTGAGAGTTTAATACATAAGGTGGAGAGGAATCAAGAAAGGAACCCAGTATCAACATCTGTCTTCCACATATATACATGCATATTCCCCCTCACCACATATGCATGCAGACACATATATACAAATGTACATAACACTCACAAATGAGTAAAACATTAAACCTTACATTTTTCATTTGTTTCTGTGTGATGCTGGGTGTTAAATTCCATAACTCATGGTAATCAAATACCATGTATTGAGCCACATCTACAGCTGTATATTTTGCTACTGGGTGGGGGGGGGGAGAACAAAAAACAAGGTATTGGGAGCAAAGGGCTGTGTGTTGGAAACAGAGGAAACTTGAGTCAGAAAACAGAGGTTTGGAGTGGGATTTGGGAGGGTTTTCACATTATAAAATGGTACATGATATGACTATACTTGTGGGCTAAAGAGATCAAGATGACTAAAAACATACAATGTGATAGATGGTGAAATCCCCACAGACAGTGGCTATGTAAATGAACATGCTGGACAAAATTAAGTTCTAAATTCATAACGGGGCTGAGGTATTAGCTGAGTAGTCCAGCGCTTGCCTAGTACGCATGAAGCCCTGGGCAAAAAATAGAATGTCCTGATGTTCTGGATTGTGCAATCTTTCTGCCCTCTTCTTCTGCAACGTTTCCTGACCCACAGATACAGGCAGTTTGATGCAGGTGTATCTATAGTACTGCCCCAGATCTGCATCTCCCTCAGGGTAGCCAGGCCCCTTGTGCACTGAGCTGGGCTGGAGAGAAGCAAAGGAATGTAAGTACAGTGCAGGACCTCGGTCAGCAATGAGTGAGCAGGCAATGAACACCCGGGAACAACTTTAGAGAATTGTCTATTGGGATTGCACGGGGGGGTGGGGGGGGGCATGCTAAGGAGGTGACCAGGGCTTCTGGGGCAAGGTTTGCGTGCCTGTGCACTATTGACCAGGGCAGGGATGTTGGGAGATGCTTCATCTACATAATCAGGGGCTGTAGGGTCTGGGGGATAAAAAAAAACTTATAAGGTCAAACAAGGGATGAAGTCTAATAACTGTCAGGGGGAAAATCTTACTAGGGTTGATGGTAAGGGAGCAGGCTTTATGGCACCAGGTTGGAGTGGGTGGTAGCCAACTCCTGCTGTCCTCAGGTTTGAGGTATAAGAGGTTAAAGCGTCCTTGACCCTTCCTCCATAACCCTGGGTCATTACAGTCCCCTACACTAGTGCTGCATTGTGACTCGTTGGTTTCCACTTGTAAGGAGATGCTTCTTTCATGAGGGGCAGTAGCTCTCTGTGGATATAAGGTTAAGATTAAGAATGAAGTAAGCAGTTACGCTGGTCTTGCAAAGTGGTAGTGCTAGATTCTTTTCTGAGGCCCATGACTTCACTAGTCCCAAGAAGCTGACTAGATTTTCAGTACCTGGTATGATTTCCCATCTGTTAAGTGGGCTTTAAGCCCAATTAGACAGATGTTAATTGCCCGGCTGTGTGAATGCCTTGATGCATAGCTTGCAATGGTGGTCACTGTCATTGTTCATAGGTGTTGAAGCTAGGTAGGACTGTTTTATTACTTCACTCCCTCAGAAGGTTCCATGATATTTTCTGGTACTGTGGATGTTAGACTGCAGGAAAGTGGCTTTTAGGTCAGATCTCACTTGAATTCTCCGGGCCTTGTGCCCTAAATGTGGTGTCTTCAGCAACAGGGGCCTGCCCTCAAACATGAGAGGCCCTCAGAGGCTACATCAATAGTCTCTATTGTTTTGGGAGTTATTTAGACTACCCTGATCAATCATTTGAGAAAAAAAAAACAGTTTTATTATACCTGGGAGTTTTGTTAGTATATGGTTCTTGTGGGCAGCAATTGCCAACCCAAGTGGCTTAACTTCCTTTCAACAGCTCTCCTGGGAATAGCAACATAAACAATACCAGAACAATGGTAATCACAATGGACATGTTAGCTTGGAAGAGGAAATTTTTGCAGGACCCCACCATACACAAAGAACTGCAGGAATGTAATGGCTCCTAGGAAAAGGACACTTAGCCTCTCTCAGGGATGAGTCCCTTTATTGGCTGTTCAATGCAGAGTGGTTATCCCTGAAACCATACAAACACAAACAACAAAAACAGATTCAGCAGATGGTATTTATGTATTTGTGCATATGCATACATATATATGTAATGATGATACTATTCAGCTATTAAAAATAAGAACATCATGAGTTTTGCAGGCAAGTGGATGGAACTGGAAATATCACCCTGAGTGAGGTAACCCAGACTCAAAGCACATGTATGGTATGTACTCATAGATATCCATGATACAACTTACAGACCGTAAGAAGGATGGCCCAAGTGAGGATACTTCAATCCCACTTAGAAGGGGGAAAAATAATCATGGGAGGCAGAGGGAAGGAGGGACTTGGGTGGGAGAGGGGCAGGGGGAAGGAAAAGGAGGACAGGATCGGGTATGAGGGGAAACAGGAGAGAAGCCCAGAGGACTAGGAGAATGAGTGGAGGTATGCAGCTGTAGAGGATTGGGGGTAGGGGGAACCTCTAGAAAGTCCCAGAGACCTGTGATGTGAGAGGCTCCCAGGACTCAGTGGGGATGACCTTAGCAACAGTGCCCAACAGTAGGGAGATGAAACCTGAAGAAACTACCTCCAGCAGATAGACATGCCCCCCACCCCCAGTGTAGGGATGGGTGAAATTGAAGGAAAGGCAATCCAGTGACTGGCCCAACTTAGGATCTATCCCATGGGCAGGCACCAACCCTGACATTATTACTTATGCTATATTGTGTTTGCAGACAGGAGCCTGGCATGTCTGTCCTCTGAGAGACACTACCAGCAGCTGACTGAGACAGATTGGACTGAGCCAACCACTGGACTGAGGTCAGGGACCCCTGTGGAAGATTATGGAAAGGACTGAAGGAGCTGAAGGGGATGGCAACCCCATAGGAAGAACTACAGTCTCAACTAACCTGGACCCCTGGAAGCTCCCAAAAACTAAAAAAAAAACAAAAAACAACAAAAAAAAAACAACAACAACCAAAGAGCATACATGGGTTGGTAGCCCCTGGCACATGGGTAGCAGAGGAGTGCCTTGTTTGGCCTCAGTGGGAGAGGATGTGCTTAATCCTGTAGACACTTGATGCCCCAAGGGAAGGGGGATGTGGGGGGCAGCCAGTTCAGGTGGGGGTGGGTGAGGTGGGTAAGGAGGTGGGGAGTACCTTTTCAAAGCCAAAGGGGGAGGATGGCATGAAGAGCTCTTGGAGGGAGGCTGGGAAGGTTGGCAACATCTGGAATGTAAAGAGATAAAGCAAAAAAAAAAAAAAAAAAAAAAAAAAAAGGAGGCTATCAACTTAAGAATGGGGGAGACATGGAAGGGTAGGGAGCAGGGTCCCTGAGATGGGCTGGAGGGAGGAAAGGGAGAGAGAAAGTGATATAAATCTATTTCAATTACAAACATAATTAAAAATAAATAGGATAAATGAAATTCTTAATGAATCTTATATGAAGTTCTTTAAGATAGAAAAGAGAGGCAAACAGATCAGCAAATAATAAAAGCTTCGAATGAGGCCTAGGAATGAAGATGTGTATGTTTAGAAATAGCAATGGTCACAGCAGTGCTTCTGGGCTACACCCATTTGTTTGGTAATATGCTGTCTAATGAGGCTGTGAGGGCAACTTTAGAAAAAGATTTCTGACTTCACCAGCACTGTTTATCCACATTTAAGATTCCACTTGCTGTCTACTGATAATACCAGATATCTGTGATATACCCTCTTATTATGGCAGAGCACTTAAGTAACCTAGGATACAGTCCCAGAACCACAACATAAGATCAGAAGAAACAGCAGGCCATGAAGATGACAGGAAGTGAGCTTCTCTACTCAGAGGTCTTTGGGATTCAATAAAAGGAAGCCTACAGCCTAAAGGGCTCCAAGCCTTTAAGCCAGCAGTTTTTGTAGTCCATATTCTTCTGCTAGTGCTCTCAGATCTGCTTGGGCTCCGTAGTTCCTTGTTTGCCTGCTTGCTTTTGTTATGTTGGAAATTAATGTTGGGGATTATTTTCTGTATTTTCTATTCTTAGCATTAGGGGTTCAGAAATACAAGCCAGGCATGATAGCACGTACCTATAATCGCAGCATTAGGGAAGCAACAGGATCACTATGAATTTGAGGCCAGCCTGAGCTACATAGTAAGACGCTGTCTTAAATAAGACACGGGGACTGGGGAAGATGGCTCATTTGTTAAAGTGCTTGCAATAAAAGGTTGAGGAACTAAATTTGTAGCCTCAGCACCCATGCAAGAAGAGAAGGTACAGAGGCATGGGGATTAAAATCTCAGTACTGGCGCATGCCTTTCATCCCAGCACTCGGAGGCAGAGGCAGGCGGATTTCTGAGTTCGAGGCCAGCCTGGTCTACAAAGTGAATTCCAGGACAGCCAGGGCTATACAGAGAAACCCTGTCTAGAAAAACCAAAAAGAAAGAAAGAAAGAAAGAAAGAGAGAGAGAGAGAGAGAGAGAGAGAGAGAGAGAGAGAGAGAGAGAGGAAGGAAGGAAGGAAGGAAGGAAGGAAGGAAGGAAGGAAGGAAGGAAGGAAGGAAGGAAGGAAGGAAGGAAGAAAGGAAGAAAGAAATCCCAGTACTGGGGAAGCATACCACAGGAGAATGCCTATGATTTGCTGACCAGATAATCTCACTATGTTGGTGAGCTCCAAGTTCGGTGAGAAACTCTCTTTCAAAAGATAAATTGGATAGCAATTAAGGAATACACCTAACATCAGTCTTCAGCCTCCACAGGCATGAGCACACACCAACCACACCCACACATGCTCACACACACACACACACACACACACACACACACAAAGAGGTACACACACCACATATAACTTCAACTAAACATAAGAACTCCTGACATTTTGTTTTAAAATATAATTTTTCATTCTTCTGATGCTTTGTAGGACATAACATTTTGACAAAGATTTGAGGGTTTAAAGACAAAGATCAGCAGCATACAATAGTGGTCCATCCCCACCTCAATGCTTTTAAAAACTGATCTGAAGAAACATAACATGCATTTCAAAAATAGGCATTCTTTAAGTGATATTAGTGCAAAACACCATTTCATAGATTTATCTTGTGTACTAGAATTCTTCTCAGGATTGCATTTTTATTATTTTAGCTCTATTTTTTTAAATTGTATATTTTGTTTACATTTCAAATGTTATCCCCTTTCCTGGTTTCGCCTCTGCAAACCCTTTATCCCATCCCTCCTTACCTTGCTCCTATAAGGGTGCTCCCCCACCCACCCACCCAACCACCCACTCCTGCCTCACCTCCCTAGCATTCATCTACACTGGGGCATCAAGCCTTCATAGGACCAAAGACCTCCTCCCACACTGATGCCAGGTAAGGCACCTTCAGCTCTTTCAGTCCTTTCTCTAACTCCTCCACTGGGGTCCCTGTGCTTTGTCCGATGGTTGGCTGCAAGCATCCACATCTGTATTGGTCAGGATCTGGCAGAGCCTCTCAGAGGACAGCTATATCAGGTTCCTGTCAGCAAGCACTTCTTGGCTTCAGCCAAGTATTTGGGTTTGGTGTCTACATGTGGGATGCATCCCCAGGTGGGGCAGTCTCTGAATGGCCTTTCCTTCAGTCTCTGTTCCACTCTTTGTCCCTGTATTTTCTTTAGACAGGAGCAATTCTGGGTTAAAATTTTGGAGATGGGTGGGTGGCCCCATCTCTCAATGGGGGGGGGGTGTCATGCCTAACCTCTGGATATGGTCTAGACAGATTCTCCCTCACCTTTGTGGGTGATATCAGCTAATGTCATCCCCATGGGGGTCCTGGGAGGCTCTTGCTTTTCTGGCATCTGGAACTTTCTGGTTGCTACCTCCAGTTCCCCATCTCCCACTGCTACACACCTCTGTTCAATTTCCTGACCCTCTGTACATCTCCTACCATTCCTGATTTTGCCCCTCTTTTCCCTTCCCCCTCCTCTCTTCCACCCAAGTCCCTCCCACCCTCTACTTCCCTTGATTATATTGTTCTTGCTTCTAAATAGGACTGAAGCAACCACTCTTTGGTCTTCCTTCCTCTTGTGATCCATGAATTATATCGTGGGTATTCCAAGCTCCTGAGCTAATATCCACTTATCAGTGAGTTCATACCATGTGTGTTCTTTTGTGACTGAGTTACCTCAGTCAGCATGATATTTTCTAGATCCATCCATTTGCCTGCAAATTTCGTAAAGTCATTGTTTTTAATAGCTGAGTAGTTCTCCATTGTGTAAATGTACTACATTTTCTGTATCCGTTCCTCTGTTGAGAGACAACTGGGTTGTTTCCAGCTTCTGGCTATTATAAATAAGACTGCTATGAACAGAGTGGAGAATGTGTCCTTGTTATATGTTGGAGCATCTTTTGGGTATATGCCCAGGAGTGGTATAGCTGGGTCCTCAGGTCCTATGTCCGATTTTCTGAGGAACTGCCAGACTGATTTCCAGAGTGGTTTCACCAGCTTGCAATCCTACCAGCAATGGAGGAGTGTTCCTTTTTCTCCACATCCTCACCAGCATCTGCTGTTACCTGAGTTTTTTTTATCTTAGTCATTCTGACTGGTGTGAGGTGGAATATCACAGTCGTTTTGAATTGCATTTCCCTGATGATTAAGGATGTTGAACAGTTCTTTAGGTGCTTCTCAGCCATTCCAATTTCATCAGTTGAGAATTCTCAGCTAGCTCTGTTCCCCATTTTTTGATAGGGTTATTTGGTTCTCTGGTATCTAGCTTCTTGAGTTTTTTTGTATATATTGGATATTAGCATATAGTCTGTTAGTCTATGTCTTTTTATTGGAGAATTGAGTCCATTAATGTTAAGAGATATTAAGGAATAGTGATTGTTGCTTTCTGTTATTTTTGTTGGTAGAAGTAGAATTATGTTTGTGTGGCTATCTTCTTTTGTGTTTGTTGAAAGAAGATTACTTTCTTGCTTTTTCTAGGGTGTAGTTTCCCTTCTTGTATTGGTGTTTTCTGTCTATTATTCTTTGTAGGGCTGGATTTGTGGAGAGATATTGTATAAATTTGATTTTGTCATGGAATATCTTGGTTTCTCCATCTATGGTAATTGAGAGTTTTGCTGGGTATAGTAGCCTGGGATGGCACTTGTGTTCTCTTAGGGTCTGTATGACATCTGCCCAGGATCTTCTAGCTTTCATAGTCTCTGGTGATACATCTGGTGTCATTCTGATATGTCTGCCTTTATATGTTACTTGACCACTTCCCTTACTGCTTTTAGTATTCTTCATTTTGTGCATTTGGTGTTTTGACTATTATGTGACAGGAGGAATTTCTTTTCTGATCCAATCTATTTGGAGTTCTGAAGGCTTCCTGTATGTTTATGGGCATCTCTTTCTTTAGGTTAGGGAAGTTCTCTTCTATAATTTTGTTGAAGATATTTACTGGTCCTTTAAGTTGGGAATCTTCACTGACTTCTATACCTATTATCCTTAGGTTTGGTCTTCTCATTGTGTCCTGGATTTCCTGGATGTTTTGGGTTAGGAGCTTTTTGCTTTTTGCATTTTCTTTGACTGTTGTGTCAATGTTTTCTATGGAATCTTCTGCACCTGAGATCCTCTCTTCCATCTCTTGTATTCTGTTGGTGATGCTTGTGTCTATGACTCCTGACCTCTTTCCTAGGTTTTCTATCTCCAGGTTTTTCTCCTTTTGCGATTTCTTTATTCTATTTCCAGTTTTAGATCCTGGATGGTTTTGTTCAATTCCTTTACCTGCTTGGTTGTGTTTTCCAGTAATTCTTTAGGGGATTTTTGTGTTTCCTCTTTAAGGGCTTCTACTTGTTTACCTGTGTTCTTCTGTATTTCTTTCAGGGAATTATTTATTTCCTTCTTAAAGTCCTCTATCATCATCATGAGATGTGATTTTAAATCTGAGTCTTGCATTTCCAGTGTGTTGGGGTACCCAGGGCTTGCTGTAGTGGGAGAACTGGGTCTGATGATGCCAAGTAGCCATGATTTCCATTGCTTATGTTCTTGCCCTTGCCTCTCGCCATCTGGTTATCTCTGGTGTTAGCTGGTCTTGCTGTTTCTGACTGTGGCTTGTCCCTCCTGCAAGCCTGTGTGTCAGTACTCCTGGGAGACCAGTTTTCTCTGGGTGGAATTTGGGTATGGAGAGCTGTGGCACAGGGTCAGCTCCGGGCACAGATGGAAACCTGAAGGATACTGTTCCTGGCTGTTCCTTGGTTCCTGTATCCTAATGGCTCTGGGTGGATCCCTTTTGGGCCAGGAATTTGAGCAGAAGTGGTGGTCTCACCTCTGCTCTTGGGTGTGTCAGCACTGTTGGGAGACCAGCTCTCTCCCAGTTGAATTTGGGTATGGAGAGCTGTGGCACGGGGTCAGCTCTGGGTGCAGATGGAAACCAGAAGACTTTAGCTCTATTTTTTTATAACAGAGTTTATGTGATTGTTACTGTTAATACCAAACTAAGAGTTTTTAAGTTTTTGGGAAAAAGAAAACAGAAACAGTATACCAGGCTGGCCTTGAAGTCACAGGCATCTGATTGTCTCTACTACTTGAACTCTTGGATTAAAGCCAGTCACCACCACATCCAGAAATAAAAATAGTGTGTGTGTACACATGTATTACAGAACATATGTGAAGGTCAGGGAACGACTTTGTAGAATCAATTGTCTACTTTGTGTAGCTTCTAGGAATCAAACTCTGGTTCCTCAGGTTGTACAGTAACTGAGGCATCTTGAAAAACAAAACAACAACAACAACAACAAAAAACCCCAGAAAAACAAAACAAACTTAAAATACCAAAATTAAACAAACCAGCCAACTTATTTTTAAAAATCAACCTTATATTTATTTTTAATTTTGCAAATTGTGTTTAGGGTGTGTGTGTGTGTGTGTGTGTGTGTGTGTGTGTGTGCAGGTACAATGGAATATGATGAGAGGGGAACTTTTAGGAGTTGGTTTTTTCCCTCTATCTTTATTTTAAAGATTGAACCAAGGCCTCAGGCCTATACAAGTGGTTTTTACCCACTAAGCCATCAGCTCACTGCTGCTTATATTGTCTTTTTGTGTGGAATTGAAGATATAGATCTAATTTCATTCTCCTGCAAGAATGATTTCTTCTGTTTCCAGAATAATTTGCTGAAAAGGTTGGTTTTACTGTGTGTGGTGTCATTTTTTTATCATAACTCATAGGACACAGAGGGGGGTAGATTCCTGTGAGTTCAAGGGCAGCCTGGTTTACCTTGAGGTTCAGGATCCACAAATACCCATGGATTTATACGTTGGAGAATGTCAGCCACATTGCTAACACTCAGCTGCATGGAAAACAGGGAAAGTGAACTTCAGAAAAAGTATAAAAAACAAACAAACAAACAAACAAACAAACAAACAGGAATATAGAGAAAAGTATACCAAGACTCTGGTTGCCATAAAAAGGGGGGGGGCAGAAGGGAGGCAAAAAGGAAAGTTAGGACCTTCTGACTCAGGAAGAAAGACAAAGTCAATAGAACCTCATCATTGTGACTCCTAGAGACTGCCAAAAGCCACCCTCCCTTTAACCAGTATGTGGTTTTAACACCTTTGTCAAAACTTGAGTAGCCGTAGCTGTGTAGGTTCATTTCTGGGCCCCATTCCACTCAGTTGAGCTATGTGTCTATGTTTATGCTAATGTAATGTTGTCTTTATCACTATGGCTCTGTAATATAATTTGAGATCAGGTAATACAATACCTTTAGGATTGTTCTTTCTGCTAGAATTGCACTGTCTTTTGTGCTTCCATATGAATTATAGGACTGTTTAAATTTGGTTTTTGGTTCTGTGAAAAATACCATTGAGATTTTGATTGTGATTAGGCTGAATCAATTCAATAATGCAACTATTTTAATAATATCAAGTTTTCTTGCACATGAGGATAAAAAGCCTTTTTATCTTCTAGTTAAACCTTCAAATTTGTAGTGGAAAACAAACAGTTAAAAACTTCAAGATACCATTATAGGCAAGAAATGCTAAAAAAAAAAAAAAAAAAAAAAAAAAAAAGGAACTCCAATAGCATAAGCAATGACTTCAAGAAATGACAAATGAATTGCATGGAATTAAAAAGCTGAGCTGGGGATGTGACTCAGTGTCTTATTAGTGTGCCCAAGGCTCTGTGTTTGGTCCCCAGCACTGCATTAATCAGGCATAGTGGTGCACATGTGTAATCCCAGCACTCATAAGCTTGTGACAGGAGAATCAGGAGTTTAAAATCATCTTAAGCTAGTGAGCTGGAGGCCAGCCTCAGTTACATAATATTCTGTCTCAAAGCAAAGAAAGAAAGGAAGGAAGGAAGGAAGAAAAGAAAAGAAAAATATGGAAATGCTATAATTAACCTTATATCTTGCATGCTAATTTTATTTATTTACTTATTTATTCTAAATATGTCATGTTTGAAGAATTTGTATATCATCCTTGTGCAGTGGTAATGCTAATATATCTATTCTGGATTATTGCAATTTGAGTATGTGTAGTGCCAAAATGAATACATGTATGCTTATTTAAAAGTTAAATAAGGCCTCTGAGGCGGCGCCATTTTCGGCTACAGACAACCTGCCACCTTCCTGGTCAGAGCACAGGTGTCCGCACAGCCCGGGAGGCTTCTGCCTCACGTTCCGCGGGGGTCACCTTGGTTCCGGGACTCTGCAGTGGGCGGTCTGCGGGTGAGAGTGTGGGACACAGAGGCCAGCAGCTTCTGGAACGGGCGAGAGCCACAGAGCCTCTGAGGCGGTGCCATTTTCGGCTCCAGACAACCTGCCACCTTCCTGGTCAGAGCACAGGTGTCTGCACAGCCCGTGAGGCTTCTGCCTCACTTCTGCAGGGGCCACCTTGATTCTGGGACTCCGCAGCGGGCAGTCTGCAGGCCAAAGCAACACAGCTTCTGGGAAAGATCCTGTTTTGGGCCTTCATCTTCGGCCAGGAGGAGGTCCAAACACCAGATAACTGTGCACCTCCCTGAAAGAGGAGAGCTTGCCTGCAGAGACTGCTCTGACCACTGAAACTCAGGGAAGAGAGCTAGTCTCCCTGGTCTGCTGATATAGTGTAACAAAATCACCAGAGGAACAATCTCTAAACAGAGACAACTATAACAACTAACTCCAGAGATTACCAGATGGCGAAAGGTAAACGTAAGAATCTTACTAACAGAAACCAGGACAACTCACCATCATCAGAACCCAGCACTCCCACTTCGCCCAGTCCAGGGCACCCCAACACACCTGAAAAGCTAGACCTGGATTTAAAAGCATATCTCATGATGATGGTAGAGGACATCAAGAAGGACTTAAATAACTCACTTAAAGAAATACAGGAGAACACTGCTAAACAAGTAGAAGACATTAAAAAGGAAATACAAAAATCCCTTAAAGAATTACAGGAAAACATAACCAAACAGGTAGAAGACATTAAAGAGGAAACACAAAAATCCCTTAAAGAATTGCAGGAAAACACAACCAAACAGGTGATGGAATTGAATAAAACCATCCAAGACCTAAAAAGGGAAGTAGACACAATAAAGAAAACCCAAAGTGAGGCAACAGTGGAGATAGAAACACTAGGAAAGAAATCTGGAACCATAGATGCGAGCATCAGCAACAGAATACGAGAAATGGAAGAGAGAATCTCAGGTGCAGAAGATTCCATAGAGAACATTGGCACAACAATCAAAGAAAATGGAAAATGCAAAAAGATCCTAACTCAAAACATCCAGGAATTCCAGGACACAATGAGAAGACCGAACCTACGGATAATAAGAGTGGATGAGAATGAAGATTTTCAACTCAAAGGACCAGCAAACATCTTCAACAAGATTATTGAAGAAACCTTCCCAAATCTAAAGAAAGAGATACCCATGAACATACAAGAAGCCTACAGAACTCCAAATAGACTGGACCAGAAAAGAAATTCCTCCCGACACATAATAATCAGAACACCAAATGCACTAAATAAAGATAGAATACTAAAAGCAGTAAGGGAAAAAGGTCAAGTAACATATAAAGGCAAGCCTATCAGAATTACACCAGATTTTTCACCAGAGACTATGAAAGCCAGAAGAGCCTGGACAGATGTTATACAGACACTAAGAGAACACAAATTCCAGCCCAGGCTACTATACCCAGCCAAACTCTCAATTACCATAGATGGAGAAACCAAAGTATTCCACGACAAAACTAAATTCACCCATTATCTCTCCACGAATCCAGCCCTTCAAAGGATAATAACAGAAAAAAACCAATACAAGGACGGGAACCACGCCCTAGAAAAAACAAGAAGATAATCCCTCAACAAAACTAAAAGAAGACAGCCACAAGAACAGAATGCCAACTTTAACAACAAAAACAACAGGAAGCAACAATTACTTTTCCTTAATATCTCTTAATATCAATGGTCTCAACTCCCCAATAAAAAGACATAGACTAACAGACTGGCTACACAAACAAGACCCAACATTCTGCTGCTTACAGGAAACCCATCTCAGGGAAAAAGACAGACACTACCTCAGAGTGAAAGGCTGGAAAACAATTTTCCAAGCAAATGGTCTGAAGAAACAAGCTGGAGTAGCCATTTTAATATCGGATAAAATCAACTTCCAACCCAAAGTTATTAAAAAAGACAAGGAGGGACACTTCATACTCATCAAAGGTAAAATCCTCCAAGAGGAACTCTCAATTCTGAATATCTACGCTCCAAATGCAAGGGCAGCCACATTCATTAAAGACACTTTAGTAAAGCTCAAAGCACACGTTGCACCTCACACAATAATAGTGGGAGACTTCAACACACCACTTTCATCAATGGACAGATCGTGGAAACAGAAACTAAACAGGGACACAGTGAAACTAACAGAAGTTATGAAACAAATGGACCTGACAGATATCTACAGAACATTTTATCCTAAAACAAAAGGATATACCTTCTTCTCAGCACCTCACGGGACCTTCTCCAAAATTGACCATATAATTGGTCACAAAATAGGCCTCAACAGATACAAAAATATTGAAATTGTCCCATGTATCCTATCAGACCACCATGGCCTAAGACTGATCTTCAATAACAACATAAATAATGGAAAGCCAACAATCACATGGAAACTGAACAACACTCTTCTCAATGATACCTTGGTCAAGGAAGGAATAAAGAAAGAAATTAAAGACTTTTTAGAGTTTAATGAAAATGAAGCCACAACGTGCCCAAACCTATGGGACACAATGAAAGCATTTCTAAGAGGGAAACTCATAGCTCTGAGTGCCTCCAAGAAGAAACAGGAGAGAGCACATACTAGCAGCTTGACAACACATCTAAAAGCTCTAGAAAAAAAGGAAGCAAATTCACCCAAGAGGAGTAGACGGCAGGAAATAATCAAACTCAGGGGTGAAATCAACCAAGTGGAAACAAGAAGAACTATTCAAAGAATTAACCAAACGAGGAGTTGGTTCTTTGAGAAAATCAACAAGATAGATAAACCCTTAGCTAGACTCACTAAAGGGCACAGGGACAAAATCCTAATTAACAAAATCAGAAATGAAAAGGGAGACATAAAAACAGATCCTGAAGAAATCCAAAACACCATCAGATCCTTCTACAAAAGGCTATACTCAACAAAACTGGAAAACCTCGACGAAATGGACAAATTTCTGGACAGATACCAGGTACCAAAGTTGAATCAGGATCAAGTTGACCATCTAAACAGTCCCATATCACCTAAAGAAATAGAAGCAGTTATCAATAGTCTCCCAGCCAAAAAAAGCCCAGGACCAGACGGGTTTAGTGCAGAGTTCTATCAGACCTTCAAAGAAGATCTAATTCCAGTTCTGCACAAACTATTTCACAAAATAGAAGTAGAAGGTACTCTACCCAACTCATTTTATGAAGCCACTATTACACTGATACCTAAACCACAGAAAGACACAACAAAGATAGAGAACTTCAGACCAATTTCTCTTATGAATATCGATGCAAAAATCCTCAAAAAAATTCTCACTAACCAAATCCAAGAACACATTAAAGCAATCATCCATCCTGACCAAGTAGGTTTTATTCCAGGGATGCAGGGATGGTTTAATATAAGAAAATCCATCAATGTAATCCATTATATAAACAAACTCAAAGACAAAAACCACATGATCATCTCGTTAGATGCAGAAAAAGCATTTGACAAGATCCAACACCCATTCATGATAAAAATGTTGGAAAGATCAGGAATTCAAGGCCCATACCTAAACATTATAAAAGCAATCTACAGCAAACCAGTAGCCAACATCCAAGTAAATGGAGAGAAGCTGGAAGCAATCCCACTAAAATCAGGGACTAGACAAGGCTGCCCACTTTCTCCCTACCTTTTCAACATAGTACTTGAAGTATTAGCCAGAGCAATTCGACAACAAAAGGAGATCAAGGGGATACAAATTGGAAAAGAGGAAATCAAAATATCACTTTTTGCAGATGATATGATAGTATATATAAGTGACCCCAAAAATTCTACCAGAGAACTCCTAAACCTGATAAACAGCTTCGGTGAAGTAGCTGGATATAAAACAAACTCAAACAAGTCAATGGCCTTTCTCTATACAAAGAATAAACAGGCTGAGAAAGAAATTAGGGAAACAACACCCTTCTTAATAGTCACAAATAATATAAAATATCTTGTCGTGACTCTAACTAAGGAAGTGAAAGATCTATATGATAAGAACTTCAAATCTCTGAAGAAAGAAATTAAAGAAGATCTCAGAAGATGGAAAGATCTCCCATGCTCATGGATTGGCAGGATCAACATTGTAAAAATGGCTATCTTGCCAAAAGCAATCTACAGATTCAATGCAATCCCCATCAAAATTCCAACTCAATTCTTCAACGAATTAGAAGGAGCAATTTGCAAATTCATCTGGAATAACAAAAAACCTAGGATAGCAAAAACTCTTCTCAAGGATAAAAGAACCTCTGGTGGAATCACCATGCCTGACCTAAAGCTTTACTACAGAGCAATTGTGATAAAAACTGCATGGTACTGGTATAGAGACAGACAAGTAGACCAATGGAATAGAATTGAAGACCCAGAAATGAACCCACACACCTATGGTCACTTGATCTTCGACAAGGGAGCTAAAACCATCCAGTGGAAGAAAGACAGCATTTTCAACAATTGGTGCTGGCACAACTGGTTGTTATCATGTAGAAGAATGCGCATCGATCCATACTTAACTCCTTGTACTAAGGTCAAATCTAAGTGGATCAAGGAACTTCACATAAAACCAGAGACACTGAAACTTATAGAGGAGAAAGTGGGGAAAAGCCTTGAAGATATGGGCACAGGGGAAAAATTCCTGAATAGAACAGCAATGGCTTGTGCTGTAAGATCGAGAATTGACAAATGGGACCTAATGAAACTCCAAAGTTTCTGCAAGGCAAAAGACACCGTCAATAAGACAAAAAGACCACCAACAGACTGGGAAAGGATCTTTACCTATCCTAAATCAGATAGGGGACTAATATCCAACATATATAAAGAACTCAAGAAGGTGGACTTCAGAAAATCAAATAACCCCATTAAAAAATGGGGCTCAGAACTGAACAAAGAATTCTCACCTGAGGAATACCGAATGGCAGAGAAGCACCTGAAAAAATGTTCAACATCCTTAATCATCAGGGAAATGCAAATCAAAACAACCCTGAGATTCCACCTCACACCAGTCAGAATGGCTAAGATCAAAAATTCAGGTGACAGCAGATGCTGGCGTGGATGTGGAGAAAGAGGAACACTCCTCCATTGTTGGTGGGATTGCAGGCTTGTACAACCACTCTGGAAATCAGTCTGGCGGTTCCTCAGAAAATTGGACATAGTACTACCGGAGGATCCAGCAATACCTCTCCTGGGCATATATCCAGAAGATGCCCCAACTGGTAAGAAGGACACATGCTCCACTATGTTCATAGCAGCCTTATTTATAATAGCCAGAAGCTGGAAAGAACCCAGATGCCCCTCAACAGAGGAATGGATACAGAAAATGTGGTACATCTACACAATGGAGTACTACTCAGCTATTAAAAAGAATGAATTTATGAAATTCCTAGCCAAATGGATGGACCTGGAGGGCATCATCCTGAGTGAGGTAACACATTCACAAAGGAACTCACACAATATGTACTCACTGATAAGTGGATATTAGCCCAAAACCTAGGATACCCAAGATATAAGATACAATTTCCTAAACACATGAAACTCAAGAAAAATGAAGACTGAAGTGTGGACACTATGCCCCTCCTTAGAGGTGGGAACAAAACACCCTTGGAAGGAGTGTCAGAGACAAAGTTTGGAGCTGAGATGAAAGGATGGTCCATGTAGAGACTTCCATATCCAGGGATCCACCCCATAATCAGCATCCAAACGCTGACACCATTGCATACACTAGCAAGATTTTATCGAAAGGACCCAGATGTAGCTGTCTCTTGTGAGGCTATGCCGGGGCCTAGCAAACACAGAAGTGGATGCTCACAGTCAGCTAATGGATGGATCACAGGGCTCCCAATGGAGGAGCTAGAGAAAGTACCCAAGGAGCTAAAGGGATCTGCAACCCTATAGGTGGAACAACATTATGAACTAACCAGTACCCCGGATCTCTTGACTCTAGCTGCATATGTATCAAAAGATGGCCTAGTCGGCCATCACTGGAAAGAGAGGCCCATTGGACACGCAAACTTTATATGTCCCAGTACAGGGGAACGCCAGGGCCAAAAAGGGGGAGTGGGTGGGTAGGGGATTGGGGGTGGGTGGGTATGGGGGACTTTTGGTATAGCATTGAAAATGTAAATGAGCTAAATACCTAATAAAAAATGGAAAAAAATAAAAGTTAAATAAATTACAAAAACAAATCAACCTTATAGTAGCCTAAAATGGGCATACCATTGTATGTAGTATCCAACGTATACAATATTGCAAGTATAACTCTTAGTACTCAATAGATATTTTATTTAATTCCCAACATACCATATTTTTCTAGACAGATTTTCATAGACTTGTGATCATAGTATACAATGGTAGTGATTTTTTGTAAATATTTTTCAGAAAGAACTCTGAAGGTTTTTTATTTACACAGCAATTCATGAAATCACTGAAAACTTGACAAGCTAGACTTCTAAGACTAACGAGAAAATAACAGCTCTGCAACATACAGATTACTGCTGTGAACCATTTAACTCATTTTCCCTAAATATTATCTATGGATTATATAAAAATACACACATGTTTAATATAATTAAGACTGTTCTATATGCCTGTCATGACTTGCTTCTGAGAACGTGTTGTTCAGTGATTTTTGTGAACACCAGACTGTACTTAAACTACATGCATTCAAGACACCAGGCAAACACAAGATGTATTATTCTGCTGCAGGCTGTTTCTTCTTAAAAGTAGATAGAGTATACACTCTAATAACAGAAATTACATAGTAGATTTGTTTTTACTAGCATTCACAAACATAATAATTGTTACAGTGCTGTTGCAATGGCTGAGGCAACGCTAGCCAAAATAAGAACTTTTAAACTACACTACAATCTTATGGAATTACTCCTATAGATGCAGCCCATGGTTGACTAAAATGTTACTATGTGACACATGACAGTATACAGTTGTATATACAAAATTTTAATAACCTTCATATACAACTTTATGTCATTATTTGAATAGTATATTGTATTTCACTATTTTTTTGTTATTAGACTTCAGTTTATTCCATTATGCCACTATATTACTTGACTTATGATGAATTTAAGTACAAAAAAGTATGTTACTAAATAAAGAATTCCACTTTACAGGACACAGGCATTGGAAGCCTTGGGTACTCTTCCTTTCACAGCAAAACAATTCTAACTGGTGGAAATGGTCTCAACAACTACCATTTAGAGTATGAAAATTTGACCAAAGACATGCAGAAAATGAAGTAGCAATATTTGATAAAAATATGCTAAATCTTGGTGAGAGTCTGTAGCACTTTAGCTGCTATTAAGTCATGACCAGTTCCCTCTTTTCTCAGACTAGTTTGTGAGAAACTCTACTCTAGGGAGGTGTGGCTCCCAATACGGCGTCAAGGTGGGTTACCTGGAGCACCACATTACCAGAACTTTTCATCTACCTTAGCTCAGAGTTCCTGGTTTGAAAAGTGCTGGTTCCCAACTGGCAGTTATCATGTAGAAGAATGCGAATTGATCCATTCTTATCTCCTTGTACAAAGCTCAAGTCTAAGTGGATCAAAGAACTCCACATAAAACCATAGACACTGACATTTTATAGAGGAGAAAGTGGGGAAAACCTTCGAAGACATGGGAACAGGGGAAAACTTCCTAAATAGAACAGCAATGGCCTGTGCTGTAAGATCAAGAATCGACAAATGGCACCTCATAAAATTGCAAAGCTTCTGTAGGGCAAAAGATACTGTCAATAAGACAAAAAGGCTACCAACAGATTGGGAAAGAATTATAACCAATCCTAAATCTGATAGGGGACTAATATCCAATATATACAAAGAACTCAAGAAGCTGAACTCCAGAAATTCAAATAACCCCATTAAAAAATGGGGTATAGAGCTAAACAAAGAATTCTCACCCGAAGAATAATGAAGGGCTGAGAAGCACTTGAAAAAATGTACAACATCCTTAATCATCAGGGAAATGCAAATCAAAACAACCCTGAGATTCCACCTCACACCAGTCAGAATGGCTAGGATCAAAAATTCAGGTGACAACAGATGCTGGCAAGGATGTGGAGAATGAGGGACACTCCTCCATTGCTGGTGGGATTGCAAGCTTGTACAACCACTCTGGAAATCAGTCTGGAGGTTCCTCAGAAAACTGGACATAGTACTACCAGTAGATCCAGCAATACCTCTCCTGGTATACCCAGAAGATGACCCAACTGGTAATAAGGACACATGCTCCATTATGTTCATAGCAGCCCTATTTATAATAGCCAGAAGCTAGAAAGAACCCAGATGTCCCTCAACAGAGGAATGGATACAGAAAATGTGGTACATTTACAAAATGGAGTACTACTCAGCTATTAAAAACAATGAATTTATGAAATTCTTAGGAAAATGGATGTATCTGCAGGATATCATCCTGAGTGGGGTAACCCAATCACAAAAGAAGTCACTTGATATGCACTCACTGATAAGTGGATATTAGCCCAGAAACCTAGAATACCCAAGATACAACTTCCAAAACACAAGAAAATCAAGAAGGAAGACCAACTCGTGGATATTTCATTCCTCCCTAGAATAGGGAATAAAACATCCATGGAAGGAGTTGCAGAGACAAAGTTTGGAGCTAAGACGAAAGGATGGACCATCCAGAGACTGCCCCACCCAGGCGTCCATCCCATAATCAGCCACCAAACGCAGACACTATTGCATACACCAGCAAGATTTTGCTGAAAGGACCCTGATATAGCTGTCTCATATGAGGCTATGCCAGTGCCTGGCAAACACAGAAGTGGATGCTCACAGTCAGCTATTGGATGGAACACAGGGCCCCCAATGGAGGAGCTAGAGAAAATATCCAAGGAGCTGAAGGGGTCTGCAACTCTATAGATGGAACAACAATATGAACTAATCAGTACCTCCAGAACTCGTGTCTCTAGCTGCATATGTAGCAGAAGATGGCCTAGTAGGCCATCATTGGGAAGAGAGGCCTCTTGGTCTAGCAAATTTTATATGCTAGACCAAGTGAAAGCCAGGGCCAGGAAGCGGGAGTGGGTGGGTAGGGGAGCAGGGTGGGAGGGTATAGGGGACTTTTGGGATAGCATTTGAAATGTAAATGAAGAAAATATCTAATAAAAAGAAAGAAAAAGAAGGCTCTACTAGAAGAGACGAAGTAAAAATTATGATCATACACCTTCTTTATAGGAAAGAGATTCCAGAAGGAAAGCAAAAGAAAATAGCATGTTGCACTTTGCCCAGACCCCAGGAACCAGAGATTTTCTTTCTTTCTTTCTTTCTTTCTTTCTTTCTTTCTTTCTTTCTTTCTTTCTTTCTTTCTTTCTTTCTTTCTTTCTTTCTTTTTTTGATGTAACTTTTCTTTTTTTTTTAAATTAGGTATTTTCTTCGTTAACATTTTCAATGCTATCCCAAAAGTCCCCCATACTCACCCCCCCAATCCCCTACCCACCCACTCCCCCTTTTTGGCCCTGGGGTTCCCCTGTACTGGGGCATATAAAGTTTGCAAGTCCAATGGGCCTCCCTTTGCAGTGATAGCTGACTAGGCCATCTTTTGATACATATGCAGCTAGAGACAAGAGCTCCGGGGTACTGGTCAGTTCATATTGTTGTTCCACCTATAGGGTTGCAGATCCCTTTAGCTCCTTGGGTAATTTCTCTAGCTCCTCCATTGGGGGCCGTGTGACCCATCCAATAGCTGACTGTGATCATCCACTTCTGTGTTTGCTAGGCCCCGGCATAGTCTCACAAGAGACAGCTATATCTGGGTCCTTTCAGCAAAATCTTGCTAGTGTATGCAATAGTGTCAGCGTTTGGAAGCTGCTTATGGGATGGATCCCTGCATATGGCAATCACTAGATGGTCCATCCTTTCGTCACAGCTCCAAATTTTGTCTCTGTAACTCCTTCCATGGGTGTTTTGTTCCCATTTCTAAGAAGGGGCAAAGTGTCCACACTTTGGTCTTCGTTCTTGAGTTTCATGTGTTTCGCAAATTGTATCTTATATCTTGGGTATCCTAAGTTTCTGGGCTAATATCCACTTATCAGTGAGTACATATTGTGAGAGTTCCTTTGTGATTGGGTTACCTCACTCAGGATGATGCCCTCCAGGTCCATCCATTTGCCTAAGAATTTCATAAATTCATTTTTTTTAAATAGCTGAGTAGTACTCCATTGTGTAAATGTACCACATTTTCTGTATCCATTCCTCTGTTGAGGGGCATCTGGGTTCTTTCCAGCTTCTGGCTATTATAAATAAGGCTGCTATGAACATAGTGGAGCATGTGTCTTTCTTACCAGTTGGAACATCTTCTGGATATATGCCCAGGAGAGGTATTGCGGGATCCTCCGGTAGTACTATGTCCAATTTTCTGAGGAACTGCCAGACTGATTTCCAGAGTGGTTGTACAAGCTGGCAATCCCACCAGCAATGGAGGAGTGTTCCTCTTTCTCCACATCCTCGCCAGCATCTGCTGTCACCTGAATTTTTGATCTTAGCCATTCTGACTGGAGTGAAGTGGAATCTCAGGGTTGTTTTGATTTGCATTTCCCTGATGATTAAGGATGTTGAACATTTTTTCAGGTGCTTCTCTGCCATTCGGTATTCCTCAGGTGAGAATTCTTTGTTCAGTTCTGAGCCCCATTTTTTAATGGGGTTATTTGATTTTCTGAAGTCCACCTTCTTGAGTTCTTTATATATGTTGGATATTAGTCCTCTATCTGATTTAGGATAGGTAAAGATCCTTTCCCAATCTGTTGGTGGCCTTTTTGTCTTATTGACGGTGTCTTTTGCTTTGCAGAAGCTTTGCAATTTTATGAGGTCCCATTTATCAATTCTTGATCATACAGCACAAGCCATTGCTGTTCTATTCAGGAATTTTCCCCCCGTACCCATATCTCCGAGGCTTTTCCCTACTTTCTCCTCTATAAGTTTCAGTGTCTCTGGTTTTATGTGGAGTTCCTTAATCCACTTAGATTTGACCTTAGTACAAGGAGATAGAAATGGATCAATTCACATTTTTCTACATGATAACCGCCAGTTGTGCCAGCACCATTTGTTCAAAATGCTGTCTTTTTTCCACTGGATGGTTTTAGCTCCCTTGTCGAAGATCCAGTGACCATAGGTGTGTGGGTTCATCTCTGGGTCTTCAATTCTGTTCCATTGGTCTACTTGTCTGTCACTATACCAATACCATGCAGTTTTTATCACAATTGCTCTGTAGTACAGCTTTAGGTCTGGCATGGTGATTCCACCAGAGGTTCTTTTATCCTTGAGAAGAGTTTTTGCTATCCTAGGTTTTTTGTTATTCCAGATGAATCTGCTGATTGCCCTTTTTAATTCGTTGAAGAATTGAGTTGGAATTTTGATGGGGATTGCATTGAATCTGTAGATTGCTTTTGGCAAGATAGCCATTTTTACAATGTTGATCCTGCCAATCCATGAGCATGGGAGATCTTTCCATCTTCTGAGATCTTTAATTTCTTTCTTCAGAGACTTGAAGTTCTTATCATACAGCTCTTTCACTTCCTTAGTAAGAGTCACGCCAAGGTATTTTATATTATTTGTGACTATTGAGAAGGGTGTTGTTTCCCTAATTTCTTTCTCAGCCTGTTTATTCTTTGTGTACAGAAAGGCCATTGACTTGTTTGAGTTAATTTTATATCCAGCTACTTCATTGAAGCTGTTTATCAGGCTTGGGAGTTCTCTGGTGGAATTTTTAGGGTCACTTATATATACTATCATATCATCTGCAAAAAGTGATATTTTGACTTCTTACTTTTCTATATGGACCAGAGTCTCACAAACTACAGAGCTCTGGAGATGTTCATGAAAGAAGTGACTGTATTGCAAAAAGAATCTGAGGAAACTCAAACCTGACTGTACTCACAAAAGCAATGGAGATTTTTGTGATAAGAAATTTTTAAAAGGCTGGTTTGTGGAATTCCTGTGGAAGTCAGAGTGAAAGCAGGTGTGAGTGGAAGCAATGAAGGAGTCATGGCTGCCAAATGTTTGAGTCCATCAGAAAGTTCGGCCTGGCTTTAGCAGTTGCAGGAGGCATGGTGAACTCTGCTTTTTATGTGGATGCTGGGCACAGAGCTGTCAACTTTGACTGATTCCATGGCATACAGGACCTTGTGGTAGGGGAAGGGACTCATTTTCTCATCCCTTGGGTACAGAAACCAATTATCTTTGACAGACACTCTCAACCTCGGAATGTACCAGTCATCACTGATAGCAAAGACTTGCAGAACGTCAACATCACACTGCGCATCCTCTTCCAGCCCGTGGCCAGCCAGCTTCCTAGTTCGTATCTATACCAGCATTGGCAAGGACTATGCTGAGCAAGTCCTGCGGTCTATCACCACAGAGATCCTCAGTCTGCGGTGGCTGGATTTGATGCTGGAGAACTGATTACCCAGCGAGAGCTGATCTCACAGAGCAAGCAGCAACATTTGGGCTCATCCTGGATGACGTGTCCCTCACACATTTGACCTTCGGGAAGGAGTTCACAGAGACAGTAGAAGCCAAACAAGTGGCTCAGCAGGAAGCAGAGAGAGCCAGATTTGTGGTGGAAAAGGCTGAGCAGCAAAAGAAAGCAGCCATTATCTCTGCTGATGGTGACTTCAAGGCAGCTGAGCTGATCGCCAACTAGCTGGCCACAGCAGGCGATGGCCTGATCGAGCTGCGCAAGCTGGAGGCTGCTGAGGACATTGCATACCAGCTCTCCCGCTCTCGGAACATCACCTACCTGCCAGGGGGGCAGTCCATTCTCCTCCCAGTGAGGCCAGCCGGGCCACGGCCTCCATCACGCAGAATGACGCCTTCCTTCTGCCCCACTCCAAGAAATCACTGTGAAATTTAATGACTGGCTTAAAGTGAAGGAAATAAAGGTAAAACCACTTCAGATCTCTTTTAAAAAAAAAAAAGGCTGGTTTGTTCATGAGACCAACAAAATAATGCTATATTAACTAGTTTGATAATGAGAAGTAGGAAGTAAACAATGAGGAAAAGTGAGTAAACACACACACACACACACACACACACACACATACACACACACAAATAGAATCTCAAAAACTACCTTTAAGGCTGGTGTAGTATTGTCTTGCAAGAATGAGTTGGAGTCCCTGGAACTCATCAACACAATAAAACAAGCAAATGACCCCCACCCCTGAAAAAACAGGTGAGGGGCTAAAGGGATGACTTTCATCAAGAACACTGAGTGTCTCTTCCAGCAGACCCAAGTTTGGTTCTCAGCACTCACATTGAGCAGCTTACAGCTATATCTCACTCCAGTTCCAGCAGATCCAACACCCTCTTTCAACTTCTTTAGGTATACCCACACACACATACACATATACATCCATCCACACATACAAATACATTGTTTTAAAAAATCTAAAAGCAAAGCCAGATGTGGTGGAATGTGCTTGTAAATACAAGAACTGTGTCGATGGAGACATTCATATCCCCCAGAGGTTCACTGGAAAGCCAGACTTGGAGAGCTATGGTATTGAGAAATTCTATCTAAAAACCAACTGAAAACAAAACAAGGTAGACTTCACTTGAAGAGTGACAGCCAAAGTTGTCTTCTGGTCTTATCATGTGTGCTGGCTAGTTTTATGTCACCTTGACACAGGCTACAGTCATTGGGAGAGAAAACCTCAGTTGATAAGTTTCCCCCATTTAAATTGGCTTGCTGGCAAGCTTGTGCATATTCTTGATAGATGATAGATGGAGGAGGAGAGCGCAGGTCACTGCTACACCTGCTGGTGCTTCACCTGGGTTAGTGGTCCCAGATGCTACAAGAAAGAAGGTTGAGCAAGCCAGTAAGCAGTGTTTCTCCATGGTCTTTGCATCAGTTTCTGCCTCCAGGTTCTTGTCTTGAGTTCTTGCCCTGCACACACACAATTTTATGTGTAAAATGAAATCAAATCATGATGCTTTATTACAGTAGTAGAAACCCTAAGACATTATACACATGTGTACACACACACAAGGAGAGAGACAAAAGAAGAGAGGGAGAGAGGGAGGAGGGAGGGACTATGTAAATAACCTAAATGTAATTAGATCAGCCTAAGATCTCTGTGGAGCTTTGTCAAATTAGTGGTACCTGTGATATATCAAAGGAGGAGCATCAGCTTAGTGGAAAGTTCTATGAAGAATAGAGCACAGATAAAAGCACTGTCACCTGAGCCTAAGGACTGGTAGTAACGGTTCATACAGCAGGGAAGACAACCAAAACTGTCTAGCTAAATCATGAAATAAAGACATAGTGAGTGGTGACATAGGCACGCCCCAGACAGGTGGTGGTGGGGAAATCCCTCCAAAGTTGTTACAACATGCTAGTGAAAAATAGCAAATTTAGACAAAAGTAAGGAACACAAAAAAAAGAGACAAGATGTGATCCATACACAGTAAAGGGGTTTAGAAAACAAAAGTAATGTCTGAAATGACTCAGATACTGTATGGGATAGACATGGCTTTAAAGCTGCAATCACAGGCCCTGGCCCTGCCTCAGAGGGCAGAGTCTATATACTGCTATATTGCTGGCTGTGTGTCTGCTGTGGGCATGGCTGAGGAAGAAGGAAATCAGGAGTTCACTTCCAAGGTGGAAGGCCTGTCAGATTCACCATTGATTCAGACCCGTGGGAATCCACCATCACCCCAAATAGTTCAGGAAAACAACCTTTGAGTGCAACACTTAAGGAAAGATGAGAGAAAACATCTTGTTCTCTTTGTAGTGTAGTGAAGTGACTTGAAGTAGAGAATGAAGAAGACGATCAGACCTTTGCAGAACCAGGGGCATCTTCAAAAGAAGAAAACTGCTCAGAATTCCAAGAAAGTTTGGAACACAGACAACGAATCTGAAAAGAATAGTTCGGAGAATAAAAATGAACCCAATCTAAATCATTTGATACTGTGTCATCCAGTGAACCCCAAAATGATTGTGAAGAATACTAAAGAAAGCTTAAAGGAAGAAAAAGCAAGATTGACAAAGCAAGTTCAAGAGAAGACCTTTTAGAGGATGGCTTTGTTGGACATCAGTGGTAGGAACGGCCCTTGGGCCTGAGGGGGTACAATGTCCCAATGTAGGGGAATGCCAGGGCGGGAAGGCAGGAGTGGGTGAGTGGGTGGGGGAGCACCCTCATACAGGCAGGGAAGGGGGCATGGGATAAGGAGTTTCCTAAAGGGGAGACTCGGAAAGGGGAAAACATTTGAAATGTAAATAAGGAAGATATCCAATAAAAGGGGGAAAAACTAGTCAAAAATGGAGAGAATAAAGAATAACCTGCCTGAGGTAAAGTTGTTAGTAAAAAAGTGGAGAAACTGCAGCCAGCAGCTGCTGAATGAACTGCAGTCAGTTGCATCTGAGGACAGGACAATGAGAGACTGAGCCTCACTGAGATGACAAATTGCTGCACTATAGTAGAAGTGAAGGAGTTTATAGTTTTCTTTTGTTTTGGTGTTAGGATCCTACTCATGCCCTCAAATATGCTCAATTCCTGAGCTATATACCACGCCATAGACTATCTTTAAGAATGACATATGGAAGGATAAATGTTTTAAAGGGAGGAAAGATATAAGCTGTGTACCTTAGAGGAAGGTATCCTGAAAAGTTCAGGACATTTTGATACATAAATGAAATTATAAAATGAAGCTTAGTATTTTGGATATGTTTACAAAAGAAAATCTTTAAGTTTATAAGAAATTAAATCAAGTTTAAAAGGAAGTTTGGATAATTCTACAAACTAGGTTTAATACAGTGATTTTTAGGGAAAGAGGTTTATATAGTCTGTGTTTAAAAAGGATGCTATTCACCCAGAGGCCCCTGCCCATTGCCAGAGGGACTCACATGGTGGAAGAACACTGCTTCTGAAAGTTGTCCTTGGAACTATGAGGTAGAATTGATAAAAGGAGGTAGATCAAGTTAGATCTAGCATTGTAGATGAGGCAGGCCTCCAACTCACAGAGTTCTCTTGAAATTGAGAACTAACTATTTTATTTTAGTCTTTATTTTACTTATTTTTGTATACTTTATTTTTTATGTATAAGTTCTCTATCTGCATGTACACGTGCATGCCAGAAGAGGGCATCGGATCCCATTACAGATGGTTGTGAGCACCATGTGGTTGCTGGGAATTGAACTCAGGACCTCTGGAAGAGCAACCAGTGCTCTTAACTGCTGAACCATCTCACCATCCCCATTTCTTTTCTATTTTGTGACTCTAATTACACCATTTTCCTCTTCCTTTTCCTCCCACCAAATGCTCCCATACACTTTACTCCTCCTTGCTCTTTTTCAAATTCATGGGCTCATTTTTCATCAATTATTGTTCCATGCATACAAAACTAATTATTTTATGTAACTTCTTCACAAATAAGTATACCAATTTCAAGTTAATTATCATAGCTTGCATAAAACTTTATTATTTACTATTTTAAGTGTGTATGCACGTGTGTACATATGCATATATGCATGAAGAGGCTGTAGTTCCATGTCAAGTATCTTCCTCTAACATTCTTCACTTTCTTTTTCAGGTAGTACCTCACATTTAAAATGGTTGACTTAAAGGATATACAGAAAAAGTCTAGGAAGACAGAGGGTCACGATCAATTTTATTTAGAAATTTGGAAATAAACTGGACAAAATAATCTAAGCTCACAATATCCCACCAACACATTAATAATATAGGAATGAGTAAAATGTATTAAGATGGTAATAATGGTACTATGTAGGGTTTTTTTTTCTTTTTAGAGTGATTCTGGTATTTTTAATTTTCCATAATGAGATGTATTACTTTAATAACGGTAAGATAGAAAAAGCAGAGTTTTCCTCTTAACCTTGAACAGGAAAATTAACAATAAAAACAAATAGATAAATTAGAGGGGAAAATAGCCAATAAAAACATGCAAATGTAAACTTAGCCTACCATTGGTAAATGGCACTTACAAATAATAAATCTTTTTCATTTCCAAAATTAGCAAACATATTTAAAAGGGATATTTTCCAAGCAAGTTTACCAGCTTTCAAGGCAGCAAAAAACACTCATTTTTGTTTCTTTAAAACACAAATGATGGCCAGGGCAAGGTGGCACACACCTTTAATCCCAGTGCTTGAGGCAGAGGCAGGTGGATCTCTGTGAGTTGGAGGCCTGCCTCATCTACAATGCTAGTCCAGGACAGCCAGGACTACACAGAGAAACCCTGTATCAAAAACAAAACCACAACAAACAAGCACACACACACACACACACACACACACACACATCCCAAACTGAAACAAAGGATGAAGGAAAAGGAGTTGATATTTTTTTGTGTTGCTTTGCTACCACCTGCAGGCAATTATATAAATTACAGCTAAGAAATGCTGTCTCTTGTCCTGAAATTCACATTCCACGCGCATCCTCAAACACACACAAAGCAGAAGAAATTTAAGAAACTTACCGTTCCTTTAGACTCTGACTATAGCTACTGAAGTAAAGTGGAAATAATGAATGGGGAATTCTTGTGCAAATAATTAGTTCTTAAATTAATGCATAGAGAATTCAGATGAATGGAAATATGTGTATCAAAAACAGGAGCCTAGATTGCTTCTTGGGCCATAAAACAAATTCTACCAATTATAAAACAATGGAAATCATATGGAATATATTACCTTACTATAATGGATTTGATCTAGAAAAGACTAGAATAAGAGATTCCCAGTCTTTTTCTCCACACCATAGTCAGTTGTGGGTCTCTGTGCTACTAACTACTAAAAAGAGAAGCTGCTCTAGTGAACGTGGACAGGTTTATTAAAATATGAGTATAAATGTCAGGTTAACATTATGTTCACTTAGTTATGTATATGAACTCACAGTGGTTGTGACAGCAAAAGACCTGTGCAAGCCTAAGCTAGACTAGAGCTCTGCATGGGAAGGGAAGGTGGATACACCCCAACAGAGAAGCTGCTGGCAAATAATTAAAAGGAGTTTATGGAAGGGGGTGAAAATGACCAAAGTATATATTAAATACTCAAAGAACTAATAAAATATATTTCAAAACACCTGTTTTATTAAATAGATATTAAACAATAATTTTGAAATTATAAACAGAAAATGAAAAGAAATTCTGAAACCTGAAAGCACAACAACTGAAATTAATTTGAAGGCTGGTAGAACATGGAGAAACCTTGAAATTCTATTCTAAATGAAAGAAGCCAAACAAAAGGTCATATTTTATAAAAATTCCATTTATTTGGTATATCTAGATTAGGTAAGTCCATAGAGGAGAGATGAAAATGAATATTGGGTTTCTTTTTCTATGGTAATGGAAATGTTCTGGAATTAGTAGTAATCGATACACAACCTTGTATGTGTACTAAAAACTGAATACTACATATCTAAGCAATGCACTGAATGGTAAGTAAATTCTCAATAAATGGAATGGTTAACTTGTCTTCTTAAAGAAACAAAAACAAATGTTTATGAGAATGTGGGGAGCTGGATCAATCTTACTTTGTTGGCAGGGGTGTAAAATGGTCCAGTAATTCTACAAAAGTATTTGACAGTTTCTTATTTTAAAACTAAGCTAAATACATACTGATATAACATTGCCATTGAACGCCTAGGCATTTATTTCAGAGATTTAACAAAAAAAAGCAGCTGATATCTACACAAGTGCCTGTAAGCAAATGTTCAAGACAACTCTGTGCCTAAGAGCTCTGAACCAGAAACCAGACTAGCTGAGAGGTACATTCACAACAGGAAAAGCTACTTTGAAACACTTTCAATGTCTTGAGCAGGCTAAGTTCAGGTAAATGCAGTTTTTGTGAGTTCATCATTGCAATGGCTGTATTGAGTCTCTAGGATGGAACTTTGCAGCCCTTTCTGTCTTCCATCTTTTAGTCCCTGACTACTCTTCTGCACTATTTCCAGAGACTTAGACAATGAAGGAATCCGTCCTCTACATCCATGTCACTGGCATTCTTGACGATAACCATTCTGACTCCAGAAAGATGAAAACTGAAAAGTGAGCTTCTGTGTTTCCCTGATGGCAAAGGATGTTGAGCAGTCTCGTGTTTCTTAGCCGTTTGTAGTGCTTCTTCTGAGAACGCTCTGGTTAGTGCTCTAGATTATTTTAACTGGGTTGTTGATTTTCTGATGTTTAGATTCTACCTGGAGAGGTGGTCCTCCCCCGCAAACAACACTCCAATTGGTTGTCCAGTACCAAATAGCCCTAAAAACATAGGTATAAGTAACATTATATGAACTGAGTAGGTTATATTTAAGAATATTATCATATATATGCTATACCATATATAATATATAATGCATATGTGTGTGTATATATTTGTGTATAGCACGCAATAACAATTAGTGAAGAGGCCATGAATTTGAAGGACAGCAGGGAAGGTGGCAGGGTTTTCAGGAAAGAAAAGGAAGGAAGAAATGTAATTAAGATTTCAATGATAGCAAAATAAAAATTCTTTATATATTCCAGACACTAATCCTCTGACAAATGTATAGTTTGAAAAGACTCTCCCATTCTGTGGGCTGTTGATTAATAATGTTCTTATATAGAAACTTTTTGTTTTCATAAGATCTCATTTGTCGGTTTTAGTTCCTATACTATCAGATTCCTATTTAGAACATCTCCATCTGTGACCATATGTTGAAACATACTCCCTACTTTTTGCTATAGAAATCTCAGAGTATAAGGTCTTGGGTATCTCTCTCTCTCTCTCTCTCTCTCTCTCTCTCTCTCTCTCTCTCTCTCTCTCTCTCTCTTATTTTTTGGTCAGATGAAACTAGATAAAGATCTAGTTCTAGTTTTAGTTTCATTTATGTGCATGTTGACTTCTTTCCCTATGTGTATCAAATAGACTTCAAGTACTGTTATTAACATAGTAGAGAATATGAACAACCTTGTCTTTAGTAGCAGTGCATTTGAGTTTGTCTTTGTTTTATATGAAATTATCTATAGGTTTTTCATAGATAGCCTCTAATTAAGTTGCAGTATGCTGCCTTCATCTTTACCCTGTCACTTGATATCATGTGATTTCTGTCCTTGAGTCCATTTATGTGCTGTATTACATTTATTGATTTAGGTATGGCAAATCAGACCTCTCAGTCTCAGGAAGGAAATAACTTGATCATGAATAATTTTTTGATGTGATTTTGAATATGGTATGCCAGCATTTTACTGAGAATTTCTACACTTATGCTCACCCAGGATATTAGTGTATAATTTCCTTTTTTGTCTTTATTTTCAATTTTTAAATTTTTTTTGATAATTGTATCATTTCCTCCTTCCTTTTCCTACCATCAAACTCTACAGAACTCTATCCCTCCTTACTTTCTTTTAAATTCATGGCCTCTTCTAAATTA
Source organism: Mus musculus (assembly GCF_000001635.26). Classification (NCBI taxonomy): domain Eukaryota; kingdom Metazoa; phylum Chordata; class Mammalia; order Rodentia; family Muridae; genus Mus; species Mus musculus. Next base: position 105,040,964 of record NC_000086.7, read on the forward strand.
ACTGTTGTTCAATAAGAACTAACCAGTAACCCTAGAGCTCCCTGGGACTAAACCACCAATCAAAGAGTACACATGGAGGGAATCATGGCTCTAGCTGCATATGTAGCAGGGGATGGTCTAGTTGGTCATCAATGGGAGGAGAGGCCTTGGTCCTGTGAAGACTCTATGCCCCAGTATAGAGGAATGCCAGGGCCAGGAAGCAGGAGTGGATGAGTTGGGGAGCAGGGCAGGGAGAGGATAGCAGATTTTCGGAGGGGAAACCAGGAAAGGGAATAACATTTGAAATGTAAATAAAGAAAATATCTAATAAAAAAAATTAACTGTTAACACTCATACTCTATATACATGTATGTTTCTAAATAGAACCATCTCAGCCTGTGTAATGTCTCCCTTCTGACTCCAATTGTCTTAGTTTGGGTCTTCTTTCTCTTGTTTTTGGTTTGGCTAGAGGTTTGTCAATCTTATTTATCTTTTCAAAGAACCAAGTCTTCACTGATTCTTTGTATTTTTTCATTTCTATTTCATTAATTTCTTCCTTGCTCTTAATTATTTCTCCCCATCTAGTGTCTTGGGGTTTGGATTAGCCTTATTTTTCCAAAGGTATACAGTAAAATTATTTGAGATCTTGAAAATTTAATTTTAGTATTTTAAAATATAAGACTTATTGTCATTTTGTTTATTTATTTTATATCCTGACTCCAGTTTCCCCTCCCTCCTCTCCTTAATCTCACTCCTCCTGCCATCAACTCCTTCTCCATTTCTCTTCAGAAAATAGCCAGCCTTGATGGATATCAACCAGCCATTGCATATCAGGTTGCAGTAAGACTAAGTGCATCTCCTATTAAGGCTAGACAAGACAACTCAGTAGGAGGAAAGGGTCCCAAAGGTGGGCAACAGAGTCAGAGACAGCCCTTGCTCCCACTGTTAGGAGTCCCACAAGAACACCAACTATGCAACCATAAGGTAGGTGCAGGAAGCCTGGGTTAGGCCCATGCAGGCTCCCTAGTGGGCAGTTTAGTCTCTGTGAGCCCCTATTCTTTATAGACCTTAAAAGAATATGCTTTATTATTATTTTTAAAATGCAACTAAAAATTAGCATTAATTAGTTCTTCTTTGAAAGTCTAGTAGAATTTTGTACTAAAACCATCTGTCCCTGTTTTGTTTTGTTTTGTTTTGTTTTGTTTTTGGTTGGGAGAGTTTAAATGACTGCTTCTATTTCTTTAGGGGTTATGGGACTATTTAAATATTTGTTGATTTAACTTTGGTAAGTGGTATCTAGAAAAATATCCATTTCATTAAGATTTTCTAAGCTCCAGATAGTAGACAGACTTTACTAGGTCTGAAATTTGATAGCCCATTTCCAGCATGTTCATATAATCTAAGGAAAGACTAAGGTTTTGGTCCTGTTGACACATAGCCAAGATGAGATTTCAGCAACCCATTCAATAATTATCACTAGGTTTCACCAGTTCCCTAAGCTCAGCTTCATCCAAATGGTCCTCTAGGCAGCAAATAGAATATAATAGGCTCAGAAGAGGAGGAAAGTCAAAAGGAATCCACTTCAACAAATGTATAAAACGACAGAGCAATGTAAGTGACACAACCACCACCTATGACCCACAACCAACCGACTGACTCACCTACAAAGGATCCTAAATTATCCATAGCTGGACTGAGAATTTACAGTCTTGCTGTTCCATGTGTTGCTGAGCTGTGTTTTTGTATACTTGGACTCCCAGAATTTTATTCCTGTTGTCTTTAATTTCATTCTGTGCCCTCTCTGAATGGTTTGAGCTTGTTGAACATGTATTGTCCTTTGGAATTCCGTGTCTTTAATTTCTTGTAACTTGTTCTCTTTAGGGAACATTATTATGAGATTGGTGATTTAGAGAACAATTAGATATTGGTTTAGTTTATCTAGTTTTTGTGCTGTAACCTGGGCATCTGGATTTACATTGTCAGCTGTATTTTGGTATGGGTTTTTTACCCACCAGGTCAGAATGCAAAGTTGGATTGTAGGCGATAGAGCTTGGGGAGACCTCTGAGGTGGCAGAACCCATGCTAAGGGGTCTCGGCTCCGGGTAAAGACAAGGTCTCTGACCGAGTTTGGGTTGAGGCCAGAGGTCAATGGCTGAGGACTTGGGATGGGAAGGTTCCTTACCATACCTGGGGTTGCTGACTACACAGGACCACATGTGGACATGCCAGGCGTCAGGGTAAGGGTGGAGTCAATTTCTCAGCCTGAGCCAGAGCAACCTTGTTAAACAGTTACAGTACATTGAGGTAGAGGCAGAAGCAGTCATGGGCAGAGCAGGTATACAGTTCCTTTCAGGGCCCACACCTTGAAGCAAAGGAATGGAATGGTTGTGACATGAGCAACCAAAGGCAAAGTAAGCTGGGTTCAGGCTTGAGGGACCATGCTGGGCAGCTGTGGGGTGTGGACCAGAGGTAGTAATGTAACATTTTTGATAGTACAAAATTAGAGAGATATATGAGAGATTTATGTTCTTTAAGTGCTAAGGAGAGGCATGGAGTATAAGGAGGTAGAGGTGGTATGATTATAAAAGGACAACATTTAAGGAATCTTTGTGGTACTAAACATTCTGTATCCCAAATATGATGGTCATGGATTCACAAACCTACACGTAATAAAATTACATAAAATTAAACTCATACACATATATGAGTGTACCTATATCTAGGAAAAAAACAGGAATCAGATTAATCTATTATATTAATGTCCATTCTCTGCTTGTGATATATTTTTGGAAGATAATTTCATTAGAGAAAAAAGGTAAAGGATAATGTAGTCACATAACTACATGTAAATCCACAACTGTTTTAACATTAAACTTTTTATTAAAGCAACTTTGAAATCTATAGGAAATTATGTATAACATAAAGGCTGAAGACTCTTGAAATTGAGATACATAGAATTCCTTAGGGGGAAAAAAAATCATACTCAACTACATAAAATAATTTAAGTGGCAAAAAATACTATAAAAATCTAAATGAAATGGAGGTTTATTTTGCCATACCATTGACTACTTTGGGGCTATTCAAGAGTAAGCACAGGCTGGAGAGATGGTGCAGTTCAGTAGTAGACTGCTTGCTGGCAGCTGTGCGCTTCTGAGCTTGATCCTGAACTCTGTTAAGAAAGAAAGAAAGAAAGAAAGAAAGAAAGAAAGAAAGAGAGAGAGAGAGAGAGAGAGAGAGAGAGAGAGAGAGAGAGAGAGAAAGAAAGAAAGAAAGAGAGAGAGAGAGAGAGAGAGAAAGAAAGAAAGAAAGAAAGAAAGAGAGAGAGAGAGAAAGAGAGAGAGAGGAAGAAGCACTCAGTTAACTTGGAGGAATTACTTAAAAAACAAATCAAGTTGCAAACACATTCCAAGTTGCAAGGATTTCTTGACATTTCCTCAAATTAGGAGCAACAGGAGCAAAACATCTATAAAGTTATCATTTGAGGCACAGATCAAATGAAAGTTTCAAGCAAAGGTCCACTAGTTTATCAGCAGTGTATGCTTATAACCCCAGTTTCCTAGGAAATGAACCTCAGGTAATAAAAAAAAAAAAAAACCATAACTGAGCATATTTAACTAGTGTTGGATTCCTGTGATAGGCCTGACATGTTCCTCAGTTGTAACAGTGGCAAAACACCTCAATCAACTTAGAAGGAAGGAATTATTCTCCTTCAGTTTCAGTCCATAGTCACATGGTCCCGTTGCTTTGTGTCTATGGTGACATAATCCATCATAGCAGGAGTAAGTGACAGAGGAGGATTAACCACTTCAAGCAGCTGGGAAGCAGGGAGGGGAGAGGAAGGAGGGAGAGGGGAGGGAGAGAGGGAGAGAGGAGGATGGGAAGAGCCTGTCATCTCAATATGCCCTTACAGGGCATTCCCCTGCTTATCTAACTTTCGTTCATTCAATTCCAATACTAAAAGTTCTGCTGTCTTTCAACAGTTCTAGAGGGTGCACACCAAGTTTTTAATATTCAGGGTCTACACGAAAGCTTTAAGATCCAAACAGCACCTAGAGAAATCTACTAAGTAGATGTGTGATCTCTGATCTAGGATTAGATCTTCCCTTAGATATAAAATCTAACAGCAGTCCCTATATTCAAAGGAGTGTTAAGAATTAAATAAATGCCATCAGAAGTGTGCCTGGTTCCAAGTGTTGATGAAGCTGGCACGTGTTGTCGCTATTTCCATTCAAATTGGTAAGTTTTTAGACTTACTTTTATTTTAGGCTTATTTTCATTTTGTGTGCATGTGTGACTGTACGTAATATGTGTGTATATGCCTGTAGAATCCGGAAGAGGGCACTGAGTTCCCTGGTGGTTATGATATCCTAACATGGGTGTTTGGGACTGAACTCAAGTCCTCTGCAAGAGCAGCAAGGACTGTGGGTTGGTTTGTTTGTTTTTTTTTTTTGTTTGTTTTTTTTTTTTTTTTTTTATTTTCTGAGACAGGGTTTCTCTGTATAGCCCTGGCTGTCCTGGAACTCACTTTGTAGACCAGGCTGGCCTTGAACTCAGAAATCTGCCTGTCTCTGCCTCCCAAGTGCTGGGATTAAAGGCGTGCGCCACCCCACCTGGCTCCAGCAAGCATTGTTAACCACTGAGCCTTCTCTCTAGCTCCTAGAAGAATTTTAAAAATCCTTTTCTTTAAATGAACTCACTTGTCCTTCCCCCAAAAGGGTAATATAAACCCATTTGTCTCCATTTTGAGGACCAGGACTGATTTCAAAAAAGAAAGGCCGTAAGGCAGTGGTTTCAGAACAGACCCTAAGTCCCAGGATCTAGGTCTTTTTTATTAGGTATTTTCCTCATTTACATTTCCAATGCTATCCCAAAAGTCCCCCATACCCTCCCCCCCACTTCCCCCAGGATCTAGGTCTTAAGACACTAGATCTAGGAACAGCATAAAATCCAGAACAAGATCATAAAACTTTCTCCCAGAGAACAGCCTGGGGATAACCACAAAAATGGGGAAATATTTTATCTCAGAATGATCCATCTGCACTATACAGCCCTACTTCATCACATGATTGAATGCTCATGACATAGGAATATAGACCACTGATCACCTGTGAGCCCCTAGAACCCACCAATGAAATTTTAGATTACCTAAAATCCTTCTAGAGAGCTCCTTATCCAGAGGCCTGCATGCCTTTGTCCAGGGTCGCCATTTCAAAGGATGGCTGACCCTGCATGCTGGTTGTTTCTGTAGAATAAATGTTCTTTGGTTTTGCATATTATCTGAGTCCGGTGTCTTCCTTCAGCAATTTTCGGACCCTTACACTCCTAGTCCACTGTCATGACTGGTAGGGCTTGTACAAAGATCAGTGGCTATAAACTGTAGATAGCCTAAGTCCCTAGGCCACTGCCCTGAGTGGTTACTTCTACTTTGGTTGCCCTTTCTTTTCAATCTCCTGCTTTAAGGATTGTTTTGTGGTGTTTATAATGATTACCATGTAATAGGAAAGAAATGTCTCCAAGGGGGTCTATCCCTAATTCAGTGTGTCTGTGCATGCGTGGGTGGGTGTGTGCGTGGGTGTGTTTGTGTGTGTTAAACAGTGGATAGCCTGGAGGAGTCAGTTCCCTCCTTCCACCTTGTAGGTTCCAGAGATTGAGCTCAGCCATCAGGATTGGCGATAGGTACCTTTAATGGCTGTGACATCTCACTAGCCCTGTAATTTCACAGAAGTGTTTGTGTACCTTTTTTTTTACTGTGACTTTATGCTCTAAATAAGCTTATTGTTACCTTATCATCATCAAATTAGTATGCCAATCATTGTTGAAATTCTGAAAAATTCACAAGTGTCAAAGCTAAGCAAAGAGGTAACTCAGAATTACCAATCACCATTTTGATGGATTTGTACATTTTTCTACAGATTATTCAGGTAACTGTACATACATGAACCTACACACATAACAAAATGGAGATTATATTTTATAGAATGCTAGGTAATATTTTGAGTTGAGTATTTTTTTCATACCACTAATAATTCTTCCAGAATGATATTTTATTTAAATAGGAATACTTTATATTTTATCTTAAAGTTTTAAAATTCTTTTTTGAGAATTTCCTATGTGAGTACCGCATTTCGGTCACTTCCATCCTCCCGTCTCTACCTGTACCTCCTCTTCCATTGAAAGAGTGAGACTGTGTAGAGACAGTGTTTTCCCCACTCCTTCTGAAATTCATGACCTCTTATTCTTTAATTAGTGTTGGGGGGTGTGTGCATGAGTAGAAATATAACCTGCTGAGTCCATTTACTGTTGATGTTCTTATGTATATGTGTTTAGGGCTGAACACTAAAGCTTGGCTATCCACAAAGGCCCAGGGCAGGAAGAGAGGATCGTCTAAGAAAGAGTAAATAGAATCTAGTACTATGGAAAGATAAAGGAAAAACTAGAATAAGAGGACTAAATGGGGAAAGGAAGGAAGAACAACATCAAACGGATTATGGGAAGGGACAACACTAAAGCCTTTTAAAAAACCATATGGAAAGCCAGGCATGGTGATGCACGCCTTTAATCCCAGCACTCGAGAGGCAGAGGCAAGCAGATTTCTGAGTTCGAGGCCAGCCTGGTCTACAGAGTGAGTTCCAGGACAGCCAGGGCTATACAGAGAAACCCTGTCTCGAAAAACCAAAACCAAAACCAAAACTAAAAACATATGGAAACCTACTACTGTAGAAGCTTCCTAAAATATACATAAGAAAGGAATTCAGACAGAGTTACTATATAATGGGGGAAACAATGTCCAAACTGGACACTTTATGCCACCAAGTAAAACCTCCAGTACCAGGAATGGATTACATTTTGAGTCACTGGCCAAGGGAGTTCTATGGTTCTTCCCTAAATATTACAGACTATTGCAAAAACTATTGGTTGCTCCCCATGAGCTGATGGTAAGGTTCTACTACTGAAGATAATACTTACAATCATCAAACATGAGAAAATTGAGCTGGAGCACACCAAGAAGCCCACCATTACTGACTGACTGACTAGTGTTCATGGCGCTGGATGGTATTCTGCATGGTCCTGGAGGAGAAACGTAGGCATCAATATGTAATCCAGCTACAAATCCTACAACTACAACCTGTCTATGAGATATGCTGCTCCAATAGTGGCACAAATGTTTAAGAGTAACTAACCACTTTCTGGTTGGATTTAAGGCCCACTACATGAGACAGAACCTATACCGGGCTCTGTTAAAGTGGCCTAGAATCTGGGACTAGATAGGTCATGGGCTTAGGGAAACACCCAATATTATTACTCTAAGGATCCCAGGAATAAAATGACTCCTAATGACATACTGCTAAAGCCACAGTTCACTGCATCATTTTATCCTCAGCAGGGAAGCTTCTTTTACAATAGATGCAGAGACTCACAATTAGACAATGTGCAGAAAGTGAGAGACTTTGGAGCACTCACCCTAAATAGGACGTATTCATGAAGCCTTCCTCTGAAAGGAGACTGCTGTAGAGGTTCAAGCCAGATGAGGTCCCAACACTGAGGAAAAGTTTGTCATGGAATCCCACCCCTAACCAAGCAGTTATTTGCAGTTGATATTGACTGGCAAAAGGAAAATCAGTTTTCTCCTATGATGTGCCACTGGGTATCAACCAAATCCAGGGCAGGCCCTATGCCTAGTAGAAGTTAGCCGACACAGAACAAATTCCACAGGGTATTTGTGTGGGTGGGTGGATTCTGTTTTGTTTTGGCATTTTGTATGTGTGTCTTACTGTTTTTTGATTTTTTTTTTCATTTTTTGTTCATTTCTTTTTGAGGAGATGGAATAAACATGAAGTTGGGTAAGTAGGGGCAGGATCTGGGAAAAGTTGGGGAAAGGCCAGAACATGAACAAAATATATTGAATGAGAAATTTTTAACTAAAAGAGAAAAAAACGAAAAACAAAAACCCCAAGATCTAGGAATGTATCTCATAGCTCAGCAGTAGCCAATTTTACTACCATGTGTAAGACCCCAAGTTCAAGCTCTAGTAACAAAAAATGTTTTAATTAAAAACTGAGAATAAGGCTCTGTCCGCGGGACCAGGTGAGAACACCATCTTGTATCCCAGGTCCGAAAGAGACCAATGTGCACAGGAGAGAGCGCAGGCGGCAGAAGCAACACAGCTTCTGGGACAGGGTCCCTCTCCGGCCTTTATCTTCAGACAGAAGGCAGGGCTGAGCTCCAGACCTCTGCGCACTTGCTTGCAAGAGGAGAGCTTGCCTGCAGAGAGTGCTCTGACCACTGAGACTCGGGAGAGAGTTGGACTCCAAGGAGTGCTGATAGAGGCTAACAGAATCACAGGAGGAACAAGCTCCAGCTACAGCAACGAACACCAGAGATTACCAGATGGCGAAAGGCAAACATAACCATCTTACTAACAGAAACCAAGACCATTCAGCATCACCAGAATCCAGCACTCCCAACACAGCTAGTCCTGGATACCCCAACACACCTGAAAAGCAAGATTTGGATTTAAAATCATATCTAATGATGCTGGTAGAGAATTTTAAGAAGGACATTAATTACTCACTTAAAGAAATACAGAACACGGCTAAACAGGTAGAAGGCCTTAAAGAGGAAGCACAAAAATCCCTTAAAGAATTACACGAAAACACTGCTAAACAGGTAGAAGCCCTCAAAGAAGAAACACAAAAATCCCTTAAAGAATTACAGGAAAACACAACCAAACAAGTGGTAGAATTGAACAAAACCAACCAAGATCTAAAAATGGAAGTAGAAACAATAAAGAAAATCCAAAGGGAGACAACTCTGAAGATAGAAAGCCTAGGAAAGAAATCAGGAACCACAGATGTGAGCATCAGCAACACAATAAGAGATGGAAGAGAGAATCTCAGATGCAGAAGATTCCATAGAGAACATGGACACAACAATCAAAGAAAATGCAAAAAGATCCTAACTCAAAACATCCAGGAAATCCAGGACACAATGAGAAGACCAAACCTACAGATAATAGGAGTAGATGAGAATGAAGATTTTCAACTTAAAGGGCCAGTAAATATTTTTAACAAAATTATAGAAGAAAACTTCCCTAACCAAAAGAAAGAGATGCCCTGCCGGGCAGTGGTGGCACATGCCTTTAATCCCAGTACTTGGGAGGCAGAGGCAGGTGGATTTCTGAGTTCTAGGCCAGCCTGGTCTACAAAGTGAGTTCCAGGACAACCAGGGCTATACAGAGAAACCCTGTCTTAAAGAAAGAAAGAAAGAAAGAAAGAAAGAAAGAAAGAAAGAAAGAAAGAAAGAAAGGAAGGAAGGAAGGAAGGAAGGAAGGAAGGAAGGGGGAGGGAGGGAGGGAGGGAGGGAGGGAGGGAGGGAGGGAGGGAAGGAGGGAGGGAGGGAGGGAGGGAGGGAGGGCCGGCCCATGAACGTACAAGAAGTCTACAGAACTCCAAATAGACTAGACCAGAAAAGAAATTCCTCCTGAAACAATAATCAGAACAACAAATACACTAGATATAGAGCATATTAAAAGCAATAAGGGAAAAAAGGTCAAGTAACATATAAAGGCAGACATATCAGAATGACACCAGACTTCTCACCAGAGACTATGAAAGCCAAAAGATCCTGGAAAGATGTTATACAGACCCTAAGAGAAAACAAATGCCAGCCCAGGCTACCATACCCAGCTTGACAACACACCTAAAAGCTCTAGAACAAAAGGAAGCAAATTCACCCAAGAGGAGTAGAAGGCAGGAAATAATCAAACTCAGGGGCAAAATCAACCAAGTGGAAACAACAAGAACTATTCAAAGAATCAACCCAACCAGGAGCTGGTTCTTTGAGAAAATCAACAAGATAGATAAACCCTTAGCCAGACTCACTAGAGGGCACAGGGACAATATCCTAATTAACAAAATCAGAAATGAAAAAGGAGACTGAACAACAGAACCTGAGGAAATCCAAAACATCAAGGGCCATACCTAAACATGATAAAAAGCAATATACAGCAAACCAGTAGCCAACATCAAATAAATGGAGAGAAATTTGAAGCAATCCCACTAAGATCAGGGACGAGACAAGGCTGCCCATTTTCTCTCTACCTATTCAATATATTACTTGAAGTCCTAACCAGAGCAATTAGACAACAAAAGGAGACCAAGGGGATACAAATTGGAAAGGAAGAAATCAAAATATCACTATTTGCAGATGATATGATAGTATATATAAGTGACCCTAAAAATTCCACCAGAGAACTCCTAAACCTGATAAACAGCATCAGTGCAGTAGTTGAATATAAAAATTAACTCAAACAACCAAACCCAGACACTATTGCATATGTCAGCAACATTTTGCTAACAGGACCCTGATATAGCTGTCTCTTATGAGGCTATGCCGGGGCCTAGCAAACAGAAGTGGTTGCTCACAGTCATCTATTGGATGGAACACAGGGCCCCTAATGAAGGAGCTAGAGAAAGTACCCAAGGAGCTGAAAGAGTCTGCAACCCTATAGGAGGAACAACAATATGAACTAACCAGTACCCCCAGAACTGTGTCTCTAGTTGCATATGTAGCAGAGGATGGCCTAGCCGGTCATCATTGAGAGGAGAGGCCCTTGGTCTTGCGATGATTATGTGCACCAGTACAGGGGAATGTCAGGGCCAGGAAGCAGGAGTGGGTTGGTTGGGGAGCAGGGCGGGGGGAGGACTTTTGGGATGACATTTGAAATGTAAATGAAGAAAATATCTAATAATTAAAAAAAGCCCTGAGAATAAGGGATGCAATGAAAAGTATTCTTTGCGATATAATCTTCCAAATCCTTTGCTCCCAATGACCCACTCACTAAAGTACATGTCAAGTACATGTGCTTATGTTCAAGTAAAGACATAGCCCCCAATATGATATAAAATATTCAGCATGCATTTTAACAGACATTTCCTGGTCACTCAACGGTATACCTTGGCCTTTACATGGCGGTATATAGAACATTTCCTCATTCCTTGTAGATTCACTGTATAGTTTTACAAAACTGTATTTCATGGGTGCTTTGATAGACATCTGAGTTTTGCTACTATGAACAATGCTTCAGTGAGTGACTTGGTATACATGTTTTTCAAACATATACACAAACACTAGCATATCTGTAGGATATGTTTTCTGAAGCAAAACTGCTGGGCTACAGTCTATGTGCACTCAAAATCTGACAAGAATTTATACTGCCTTCACTAAACATAGCAATTACACTGTTAGCAACAATGCATAACAGTTTCCTTCCCATAGCCCTGGTAATGTATTTTGCCAAACATGTTGTCATTAAAATTGGGAAAACAATAGTGCATTTCTTTTAAATTTCTATTTTGGGGTTTCCAGTTTATAATTCTCTTCCCTGCCATAGTTTCAGATCTAAATACAGTGCAACAGAAATCTGATTTAGTCTGAAAATGAAGAAAATCCCAAGAAGACTCTACTTCTGTGACTTTCTTTTAAGCTCGTTTGGGCTTCTACCATCTGTTGGTTTAAGAGTTGAGGAAAGCCACCCATGACTGTCAGAGTCTATGTCAAAGAAGTGAGTAAGATACTTTTGGATAAATGGTAGACCAGAAGATGCCTTCATATAAACTTACAAAGGACAGAATTAGAATAAGAGAACCCAGACACTAGTCCAAAGAGAGGAAGCACTTTGGACATCCACAAAGGAAGGGGAAACCTGAGATGTGCAAGGACAGGCAACAAATTGGTAGGAACTAAGCTGTGACTCACTAGTGGAGGGAGGTGAGACAAGTCACTGTCTAAAGCATTTTCTTCTTTTCTCAGTAGGAGTGGGGACCTAAAAGGCTGCTCAACAAGAAGAGACCCAAATAAAACCAGAAGATTTACCAAAAGACATATAACTTGCAACACAGAACACAAGTAACATAAAGCAAGGCCATAAGACTCTCCCAGAAAGATCCTACTTCCTCAACTACAGAGCTCAAAAATACTGACAGGTAAAATGCTAGATAAGAATTCCAAAACTTTACTGGTAAGAATGATCAATGACCTGAAAGAGGATACAAAGCAGCCGATGAATTTAATGCTAGATGTGGAAAGTAAAGATGCGAGGGAACATTGAGGAGAAAGTCAGCAAAACTGATGAGAGTATCAGCAACGTGGGCAAGAGAATGGCAATACAGAAGGAAGAAGAGGCAAGAAAACTGCAATTTCCATGGCATATACGCACACACACACACACACACACACACACACACACACACACACACAAACAGAGAGGCTGGAGAGCTTTCAGGACTATGACAAAGATGATGAGAAAACTATGACCTATGATACAAAAGGAAGAGCAGCAATGATAAGCCAGAAGCTCTTTTGAAGGTCTTGGCCCTATTCCCAGTCAAGGAGTCTCACATGAGGAGTGACTTTCAATGAGTAGGCAGACTGATGCTGGGGACAGGTAACAAGTAAAATGTTTCGGGCAATTTTCAAAATCTGTGTCATGTGGAATAAGCTGAATATAGAACTATAGACCAGAGGATGAAAACTTGTACTCCAGTTGGAGAAGGCTCTGTCCACGGGTATGGTTCTTATTCTGCGTGACCTCCAGGGGAAAACACAACTAAAATTCTGGTGGGTTGTGTCAGATGATACTCATAGTGCTCCAACAGTGAGATACTCAAACGTGTATGAGAATCTCTCTGAGCACATCATTAAATACTCCTGGGACTTTAGGAGGATAAACCTAGAAGTCCTAAGACAGTTTAAGGAGGTAAATTAACAGAGCTATTTCATTTTCAAGAGAGGTCCTTCCAAAATTTCAATGGTAGAAAGTTTTATGGCTACTAAGTAACATACTCTGTAAGATATACTAAGAAGAAAATCCCAAGTTACTGTGTCTCCATGGTGTTCAACATCAGAATGAAATATAATAACCCTTCAGGTCACTTGTAATCCTTTAATAAAAAACATGTGTCCCAAGTTTGTACTTGTATATCTTAGTGTAAATAGCCATTGATCCTGTTGTCAATATGTAAAACCTATGTGTGGTCTTCCTATGTTAGATGAGTATAGCCTGCCAGACTACAGAGCTTGGAGCCCTGAGCTGTTAGTTAAGCTGGACTGGGTTTTGCCCATGTTTTCTAAGTTTAGAAATAAATAGGACAGAGATTTCCACTGAGAATATCCCAAGGAATCTTTATCTTCTAGGCCCTGGGATGCAGGATGTTGAGACAGCCTTTTCCTTCAGATGGTTAACATAGGAAAAGGCAAACCTGACTGGCTGAGAAAGTGTTTAGAATTACCTCATCTTGTAACTATTGAAACTGTGTTAGGCCACAGTGCCCAAATGTACTATAACTGAATTACAGGCTTACATTAATTTTGGCTGCTATTATGAACTATTATACACTAGATGACATGTAAATAATAAATGTCATTCTAGTACAAAGTCAAAGTTATGAATCAAGAAACAAGCAGCTATGTCTCCCAATTACTTCATAAATGGGAGTTAGACAAGCTGTCTACAGACTATCTACCACTGGCTACTAAGCTATGAGGCTTGTCCTCACAGCAAAACTCAAGGATACAGTGCAGGAAGTAAACATCTGTTACAGAGTTGGGGGCTGAAAGTCTGAGATCACAGTGGCCGTGCAGCTGGGATCTCATGAGTATTTTCTTCCAGGCTGCAAACTGCCAACATCTTGTATACGTACACAGCAGGAGCTGGCCCTCTGGCCTCTTGATGTAAGGGAGATAATCCAATTCTCAAGGGTGACACATTCATGACTTAATTACTTCCTTGATATTCATAACTAAGTACCACATTCATGACTTATTTTTTCAATATACAGAACTAAGTGCCATCATATTACATATTAGCTTTCAATGGAGGGATATGAATACTCAGTCTATAACAAGGTCATACTGAGCTACTGTTTCTGATTTAAAACATTTTGGACAATGGGGTGCTTGTTTGGAATTCTGCACAGAGATGTATATTAGCTCACACTTAGAGCTATGACATGGGAAAGATCACTCAACGAAAAGCAGATGCCTAAAAACTTAGGATGCCTAAAAACTACAAGTCCATAAACTGCACAATTTAGACTATAACACCGCATAGAGGCTGGGCGGCTGGATCAGTAGGTATAGCGTTTGCTGTACAAGTGTGAGGACCTGAGTTTGAGTCCCTGGAGCTCACATGAGGCCTAGTGCAGCAGCATGCATCTCCAATCTCAGTGCTCCTATAGCAAAATGCAAAGAAGAAAATCTCCAGAAGCTCACAAGCCAGTTGATGTGGTGTACATAGCAGCAAAAGTACAAGACTCGGTATGAAGATGGGAAGGACTGATAACTCAGTATCTCCCCACACCACACTCACACAAATGTGCAATGTGTGCGCGCGCGTGCACGCACACACACACACAAGAAAAAGGAAATATATAATAAATGAGGTGGGGACAGAGGGAAACATGTAATTTTGACCACCGGCACATATGGGCACATGTATCTGCACAAACACGCGTGTATTCACACATACAGAGAAGCATTGCTAAAGAAGAGAGTCATCCCAACATGAAGTCAAGAATCAGGCAGCTTGGTGGGCATGGTAGTGTACACCTTTAATCCCAGCACTCAGGAGGCAGAGACAGGTAGATCTCTGTGAGTTTGAGGGCAGCCTGGTTTAATAGTGGGTTCCCAGAGAGCCAGAGCGACATCGTGAGACCCTGTCTCAAAAAACAAAACAAAACAAACAAACAAACAAACAAAAACAAAAAAACAAAAGATCAAGCAGTTATGTCCCACAATCACTTTATTAATGGTGGGGAGGGAGATTGCTTTATAAATCCTCCTTGCCCTCATGGCAAAGCTCAAGGATACAATGCAGGAAGTAAAGAGATTAATATGCAGTCTTTTGTAAAAAATTATCTATACCCATGTTCTATTACAGTTAGTCAGGAGCATTTCCTAAGCTGGTAGGGGAAAGGGAGAAGAAAAGAATTTATAGGGAAAAAAAATGACTTCTTTGCTCTTATTACGGTAGCTTTGGGATAGCTTCTAGGATTTTCTTGTTGCCACCTCCTAGATCACCATAGGAATACTGCTATTAGACACACATACTACCATGCCAGGTTTTACATGGGTTCTAGAGATTTGAACCCAGTCCCTCATACTTGCATGAGAAGTACTTTGCCCAATGAACCATCTCCTGAGCCACACACACACACACACACACACACACACACACACACAGAGTGAACTGCTTCTATTAAAATAATGAACACATACATCACCAAAAATACTTCTTTGAATAGTGAGAACCAAAAATGACTTAACACAATATCTAATTAAGTCACCACACTGAAGTCAACAAAAGTTACTTCTCTGGTTCTAATTGAACTTGGTATCCTTTGACAAACATGTCCTGTATTAAGGAGGCATAGAAGGAAGACAAACTTCCTTGTATAGAATACTCCATAGATGAAATCTTTGACTTCATTCATAAATATTTAAAAACACATGTAGCATATAACACTGGTTGCGCTAGTTTAAAAAAGCCATCATCCCAGAGGCTGCACAGATAGAAAATGACTCCTAATGATGATACGCTGCTAAACGTATAAATTGATCCCTGGCCCAAATGTGATAGAAACAGATGCGGAGATCCACTGCCAAACATTAGATGGAGTTCAGGGAATCTTGCTGAAGAAGGATTGTAGGAACCAGAAGGGTCAAGGACTCCACGAAGAAAAGCCACAAAATCAACCAACCTGGGCTCATAAGAGCTTATAGAGACTGAATGGACAACCAGAGAGCCTGCATGGGACTGACCCTAGGCCTCTGCACATAAGTTACAGTTGTCTAGCTTGGTCTTCTTGTAGGAGCAGGGGCTGTCGCTGACTCTTTTGCCTGCTTCAGGGACCCTTTCCTTATACTGGGTTGCCCTGTCCAGTCTCAATATGAAAAGAGATGCCTAGTCTAACTGCAACTTGATAGTGATATCCATGGGAAGCCTGCCCTTTCTAAAGAAAAACAGTAGAGTGGATGAGGGAAGGGCAGAAGGGAGGTGGGAGAGAGGACTGGGGGCAGAAGAAGGAGGGGAAACTGTAGTTGGGATGTAAAAAAAGAAAGAAAATAAATATATTTATATATAAAGAATGAAAGAACAAAAGGGAGGGAAGGAAAGAAAGGAAGGAAGTCAGTCAGTCAGGCAGTCATCACACTTGCCATTGAAAGGGAGATAAAAGGGGTTTACAAGGCCCCCCACTAGCTGCAAAGCTACTGCTGGTTGATAAGGAAGCCTTTCTTTGGAGGCACGATTCCCAGCAGTGCAGATCCTACAATCCAGTGGATGACTTCACACCCACGTGGAGTTTATGAGCACTGATTTTGAACTCTGGGTTTATACTTGAAACAAAACAAAACAAAAGAATAAAAGACCGAAAGTTTAAAGTTGGGACAGGATGTGGGAAGTATCAGGGAGAAGTTGGGAGAGGGGAAGATAGGACCAAAACAGATTGTATATGTGTATGAAAATATCAAAAGTAATTTTAAATGGAAAAAGTGTGACTAAAAGTGTGAGCTGACTCCAGTCTGACTAAAGCGAGGAGAGGAACAAGGAAGGGTAATAGAGAATAATATGGAGTTCTGTTCTTACCCTCACAGTGAGGACTGTTAAACCAAAGCTGTTTGCTTTCTCCCAGTCACCATCACCCCTAAACTAGCCCCACACAGTCTACATGTATTATGGGTGTCAATGTGTTTTAGCTGTTTATTAATTTGCTCTATGACATTATTTATTGTTTCCTTTCCTACCTCCCTATCTCCTTCACTTCCTTCAGGGATCTCTAGCCAAAGCTGGCCTGGAACTCCCTATTTAGCCAAACATGACTTTGAACTTTTTTTTTTTAAAGAATTTATTTTGTTTATATAAATACACTGTAGCTGTCTTCAGACACTCCAGAAGAGGGCATCAGACCCAATTATGGTTGTGAGCCACCATGTGGTTGCTGAGATTTGAACTCAGGACCTCCAAAAGAACAGTCAGTGCTCTTAACTGCTGAGCCATCTCTCCAGCCCGACTTTGAACTTCTAATCTTCCTGCCTCCACCTCCAGAATGCTGGGATTAAAAGTATGTGCCACTACACGGGGCTTATGTGGGCCCAGGCCTCATGAATTTTAGCACTATGCATTCCAGTCCTTTTTTATTTTCTTTTTGAGACAGGATCTTTTTATGTAGCCAAGGCTAGTTTTGAACTTTGAGTGAGCCTCCTGCCCCAAACTCAACACGGAGTGCTTCAGTTATAGGGATCCACCACCATGGCCACCTTGTGTTCCTTTCTTAGGGTTATTACTGTTTGCTTGTTGTATATGTAACAAATATCATTGTTTTATTTAATTTGCTTTTATTTTGTCCATGATGGTATAACTAAAAGGAAAAACTAAGAAAGGTAATGTTATAGGGCGTTTTCATATCTCATACTCATTCTTCACTAGATCTAAAAATAGCCATAAAGACACAATATTGGCAATATATATTTATCCACTCAATAGTCATGAATGAAGCCTCTACAGCTAGTCCAAACAGGAAAAATTAGTCAACAACCAAACATACACTAAAGATAACAACAAAAGCCAGCTTGGTATAACTGACCTAGTAAGCAAAAATAACAAGCAAAATTCATAGCAAAGAACTAAGTACTTAAAAAGAACAAAATGCAATTTTTAAAAAGAATCCTAAGAAAACAAGCTAAAAGGGAACCGTGTATTTGGATGTGGATTCCCATTTGAAGTAACATGGTCAGAAACAGGCCACACTGTAAGATGCCATTTAATCAAAGGCTTGAGAGATCAGAAAAATAGGCATGTGATATAACCCGAGGAAGAATGCCCCCAAGAAAAAAGAGCAGAGTGCAAGAAAGCGTCTACTTTAGGAGCAGTGAGCTGGTCATAGACAGGGAAGGAGGAGGAAAGGGAGCACCAAGAGAGCAGCTAAGGAAAGAAACTGGGACCTGCTGGCATCAGGGTATCTCAAACCTGATATCACATAGGCAATAGCCAGACCTTCGACCTGCAGACAAGTTGCCAAGACAACAGGCACCATACTCCCAGCATTCACTTGGTGCACCTCCTATCTTTACCTGTGTTACATCATTTTCCATATAAATAAGGAGAATGCCCCTTCCTCACTCTCTCTCCCCTTCTCTTTCTGCCACTACCTTGTCTCTCCCTTCCAATAAAACCTCTTCTGCCAGGCATGGGCGTGGTGGCGCACGCCTTTGATCCCAGCACTTGGGAGGCAGAGGCAAGCGAATTTCTGAGTTCAAGGCCAGCCTGGTCTACAGAGTGAGTTCCAGGATAGCCAGGGCTACACAGAGAAACCCTGCCTCGAAAAACCAAAAAGAAACAAAAAAACAAAAAAAAAAACAAACCTCTTCCACGTGGAACTGCTTTGGCCTAGTGTGCGGTTAAGATGTGACCTGCCATTCTAATACATCATTTGGTCCCGAAACCTGGGAAAACTCAGCGAGAATACCACCAGCTGCTTCAGAGTGCTGTGGCAGGAGGACCCCAGCAGAGGCGGTGGGCCCACAGCCACGTGGGCCAGGGGCTTGTGGTCATGGCTGCTGTAGGAGTCTCGCTGCTCAGAGCTCAGAGCAGCTGTACCCACTGCCAGTGGACAGAGCCTTAACTCTCGTTGCCCGGCTGAACACCAAGGCCAATGCTGCCGCTTCCACCAAGTGACCTGCTGCCACCGGAACTGCAGCTCAACCACATGAGCTGTGCTATTCTGGTTCATCTTACAGGCCTGGCTTCCATGCTTCTATTTACCAGTTTGCTAAAATTCTCACACAGACACCAGCATATTAATTGGTAGGGTTGGCCAGCCTTTTCTGGGGACTAAGGGACTGGCATTTTACAGTCACACTTCCAGCTGATATACGAGTTAAGACAGACTGCTTGGATGATGCCCCCTCAAAAGTTGCTTTTGTCCCCTACCCCTTACTTCCAGGCTCTTGCAGCAGCTTGAAATCCCTGGATCCAGGGTAGAATACTTTCCACTGTAAGCCTGGGGCTTACTGGGTGGCCACTAGAAGCCCTTGTGATGACTTACATATCTAGCCTGGCTGACTTCTTTTTTGGTTTCTGGATTGTTCTTGGGACGCTGGTAGGAATAATCCAGTAACCCCCCAAACAGGTAATATGATGTCTTTGAACGTACCCCCAGGCACCCCACTGGGATTTCTCCTGGAAAATCTCAAATCTTTGAAGCTAACGCTTGACTTGAAGGCATCAAAATTAATATACCTCTGCAATAAGGTCTGGATTTAGTACCTGCTAGATAATGGTTCCAAATGGCTACTTAATGGTACCCTAGATCCAATTATTTTAAGGGATCTTAATACATACTGTCAGGGAACTGGTAAATGGAAAGAGGTTATGTTAAAGCCTTTATCTATCTTCGTTCCAATCCTTCTATGTGTGCTCCTTGTTCTCCAACCCAACTCCTCTTAGCCATGAAAACTACACAACCTCTGCCAGATGACACCACAATGTTAGATCCAGCTAACAAACCACCTCCTTTCCGCTGCAGACCTGTCTCTGCACCCCTGAAACCCAAACTGCTGCCTCAGTTTCTCCTCACTGAGATACCCCAGAGCCTGCTACCTTTAACTTCCTTTCTTCTGTGCCAGCCACAGGTCCCTCCAAACGTTCTACATTGGCACCTACCTTCACCCCACCTATCACTCGCTCTAAGGCCACAGTCAAATCCCCAAGTCCTTCCCCCCAACCCAGCAACAAACGGTTCTTCCTCTAAGAGAAGTTGCTGGAGTAGACGGCCTTGTCGGAGTACATGTTCCTTTCTCACTGAGTGAACTTTCTCAGACAGAAAAGAGGCTGGGTTCTTATACCTCTAACTCTTCTGCCTTTATTAAAGTGTGTCACTATATTACTCAATCTTACAACTTGACTTTACCCACATGCCCACTGTCAGATGCACCAAGTACCTCCTGGTCTTGGTGGACACCTTTTCGGGGTGTGTAGAGGCATTTCCCACAACTAACAAAAGGGCTCAGTCAGTCTCTGATCTCCTCCAAAAGATCATCCCCCGGTTTGGTGTCCCAGCCTCTCTCCCATCAGACAATGGTTCCAAATTTACTTCCCAAGTTTCTCAAATCCTATCTAAGGCCCTCGACATCCCCTGGCATTTTCATATTCCCTACCACCCTCAATCTTCAGGTAAGGTAGAAAGAACTAACTGCTCTTTAAAACCACTCTTGTTAAGCTGTCACAAGAACTTCACCTTGATTGGGTAAAACTCATCCCTTTGGCTCTTTTCAGGCTACGAGCTCTCCCCAAGCGACCTCTCCTCACCTCGCCCTTTGAACTCATGTATGGTCGTCCAGTCTTAACTCCTGGTCTTCCACCTAAGTGCTTTCTGCCCCCAGACCATCTACTTACCCCATTACTTTGCCACCTCTGTTCTCGCTTATGGAACTTTGTTGACCAGCATCTACCATGGCCACACACTGTCTCCTGTCCACTGCCTGTTAACATTGGAGACCAGGTCCTTCTATGCCCTCCAGATTATTGGCCCTCACCCCTCTCTCCCAAATGGCAGGGCCCTTTTAAGGTAATCCTCGTGCCCCCTACAGCTGCTAAACTCAAGGGACTCTCTCATTGGGTCCATCTGTCTCACCAACTGTCTCATCCTCCACCTAAAGATGACCCTTCTTCATACACATCGACCCTAACAGGACCATGCTCTGTTAAGTTCCGGAAGGCGTTGAGATCACCCACCTTGTCCCCAATCCCAGAAAATGAGACTCCACTCCAGTTCAACCTCACTGAATTAGACATGGGTTTCTAGTCTTTCCCCTGCTGTAGCCCTTACATCTGGTGATTCGAGGTTCAAGAAATCCCCACAGATAACAAAAATTCTTTCCAAATAGGGTCAGGAAACTTCTCCATAGCCAGATGCCAGGAACCGATCCAAATTGCTATCATCCCTGTATCTGCTATCCCATCTAAATATTATGATCTCTATACTTGCTTTCTCTTTGACCAGACAAAAGATAATTGTAGAAAATGGCCAGATGAATATGGGGGCTGCCCATATTGGTCTTTTCAGATATATATGCTAGGATCACAGACGAATCATTTCTTCTAACAACACCTCAGACACTCTTTTTCTACAAACAAGACTCATGGGATTCCAGGTGGGAAACAGGAGCTGTTGGTAAACTCTACCGTAAAAATCAGCCCAGGTCCCCAATAAGTACCATCCATATCCAGAGAAAATAAGTCTCAATCGCCCAACCCCAGGATACAGAAAAAGCAGGAGAGACAACCAAACACTCCTCTGAGTCCTTACCTCTTTGACATCAACCCTCATATATGGCACTAACTTGCCATTTCGCTTTTTGCTTCAGACCTTGACCTCGGCCTACCAACTCCTTAATGTCACCAGACCTGGTTGCTTTAAAGATGGCTGGTTGCGCGTACCCTCTGGAATTAACTCACAATTGTCACAGCCTCTCCAGTGATACTGCCAAGTAACCTTACCTCTGTTAGCTGCCCTGACTCTGATGTTGCCATGACTCCATACCTTACCTCTATCCCTCTCTTTGGAGTGACAAACTGTTGTAAGACCTCCAGGACTCGTTTTATAGGAACACTAAGCTCCCTAGACTGAAATAGGACCATAACCCTTGATATATCATCTCTGCCACAATGCTCTGCAGTCTGGAACATGTCAATTCTTTGTAGCACTCAGGCCTATCATCGCCTACCGGCCAGCTGGTCAGAAGTTTGCACGTTGGTACTCCTTTTCCCTGCATTGGGAGTAATCCAAGGGAATGAGCCCCTGCCAATCCCAGTTGTAGATATTGATAGCTGTTCAACATGAGAGGGCAGTTCAGGTCATGCCACTCTTGGTCGCTACGGGAATAGCCATAGGTGCTGGTATTGGAACTGCAGGGGTAACAACTTCTATGACCCAATATAATACATTCACTTCCCAGTTTAAAAGCAATCTTCAAGAAATGACTAAAACTGTGCTTATTATCCAGAAGCAGATCGATTCATTGGCAGCCATGGTGCTTTAGAACCGACGGGGGCTGGATGTCCTGACAGCTAAAGAAGGTGGTCTTTGCCTGTTCTTCCAAGAAGAGTGCTGTTTCTACATCAACCAATCTGGGATAGTGAGAAATAAAATCCAGGAGCCACAGTCAGACATCAAGAACTTCAGAGACCATGAGACCTACAGTTTTGGGATTTTCGAAAATCATATATCGAAGTGGATACTCCCTTTTGTAACACCTTTTCTAGTCATCTTCCTGGCGTTATTATTTGCTCCTTGCCTTATTAATCTTGTTTCTACATTCCTTCAATGACAAATACAAAAAATTTCTAACCAAATCAGCTCCTGTTACAGGATTACCAGCCGCTGCCCACAGAAGAGCCGTTGTCCACAGAGGAAGCTGATGTCAACGTTTACCAAGTGGACCCTGAAGGTGAAAGCCAGCTACACTCCAAAATGAGTGACGCCCCTAGACAGCAGGGATTAGCGTAAGAGACACAACGCCGTCGTTCCCTTTTCACCATCGGTGTCCCCCTCCCATTTTTCTTTCCTTTTCTTTATAATAACAAGGGAGGTATGTTGGCATCAGGACATCCCAAACCTATGACATCTCATAGGCAACAGTGCAACCTGCAGACCGGTTGCCAAGACAACAGGCACCATATTCCCAGCATTCACTTGGCTCACCTCCCACCTTTACCTGTGTTACATCATTTTCCATATAAATAAGGAGAATGCCCCTTCCTCACTGTCTCTCCCCCTCTTCTCTTTCTGCCACTACCTTGTCTCTCCCTTCCAATAAAACCTCTCCCACATGGAACTGCTTTGGCCTAGTGTGCTGCTGAGATGCGACCTGCTATTCTAATACATCAGTACCCAAAAATCATAGACAGACTTAGAGACACATGTAAGGGGCCCTGTTGTTTTTAAGTCAAGGCAGAGGCAATCATTAGCTTTCACTCTATGTTTGTTTTTTCTCAAAGTTCTAGGGATTGAACCCAAACACCTATGCATGCTGGCAGCATAGGTGTTTAATAGAAGTACTAAGTACTCCAAATTCTAGGTCATCAGTGTGGATAAGAGAAGGACAAAGCAGGGAAAGAATTAGGAAACAATTCTTATAACCCAGACACTGATGGTGGCTTGGCAGTGAAGTCACTCATCTAACGCCACAACTATTTGACAGAACTCACAAGATTTTTTGAAAGATGAAAAATGAGGGGGGAAGAAAAAAGCAAAGTCATTCTCAGCCTGTGACATGAATGATTAAAAGAACAGTAGTTGCTGTTACCTGCCCCGGAGAATTGTGAATATGACCGTTTATATGAAAGCTATACAAGTTCAATTTGAAGCCTGGGCAGAGTCTTATGCAATGAATCAGCGAAGAGAAGGGAGAGGCTCATTCGTCCGCTTTCTGTGGGAAATACGTAAGATAAATAACCACAAAGGAGGAAGAGCTCGTCCTGACCCTGTTGATTTGGCTTTATAGTGACATGGCAGGCGTACATGGCCAGGAGGCCTGTTTCACCCACGGTAGTCAAGAAGCAGGAAGTCACTATCACTTTCAAAGGCATGTCCAACATGGCATACCATCCTTCTTCTTAGCCTAACCATCCTAATAGTTCCACCCTCAAAGCCTCCCAGTAGCGGCAGAGCAGAACACAAAGTAGTCAATGCATGGGTCTTCAGAAGTGACTTAATTCAAATTATGACCAGGATGGACATAATGTAAGACATTTGAAGAAATAACACCATCCGTGAGATAGTAATGTGGGAAGGGACAGAAGCATGACAGAGAGTGAATAGCTTGAAGATATGGATGAAAACCTAAGAAGATGTTCTCAGGCTATGCAACTCATTCAAAACCTGTGCTTTTGTTGTCTTTCTACCCCTGAATGCGGGTTAGATGTTGCTAAACAAAGAGGCATGTATCAATGTGAGGAAGCAGTAAGTTCCCCTTTATGGTTCCCCTTTTGGTCATGCTGAAGAGCCCCGAACAGGCCTACTGGGCATAACCCACTAAGACTTGGGGCTTATAAACATGAGAAAGCTTCCAGAAATGTCACTCAGAGCAAAAGTGAAACCAGTAAGACTTACTACCGTTCATAATCTTCAAATAGGGACTCGCTAACTGGCCTACTTAGTCCAAACTGCCATATGGATACCTACAGGTCCTATGAAATGTTTCAGTCTTCATTCTGATGCTATTAGGAACTAAAAGCCATGCTACTTCAAGAAAAGGAAAGAAGTCTCTATTGCTAGCCCAAGTAAATCCAATACTTGGAGTTAACATGCTTAAACCAAAATGCTTTCTAAAATGTATTTAAGGAAAAAAAAAACAATCTCTTTGCAGTACACACATCTATGTACCTACATACACATAGGTATGTATAGATTCTTCCAGATGAAGGTTCACCTTCACAATGCTTTTCTTGTAAGTTTCATGACAGCAAAAGACTTCCTGTCCCTAAACTCCACACACAGAGTATTAAACAAATGAAAACTTTAGGAGGGAGATAGGACAATTTGATTCACTATTTAAGGTCCTAAGGAATTCAAACTTGTGGCTGTACAAAGACTGTAACAGTGCCTCCTCCATTAACATACACAAAAGCCAGGCGCCTTCGTATATGGAAGGGGAGCTTTCCCCACCAATGTTTGGATCACAGTGATTCCACTGTTTTCCTCTACTCTGTTGTGCTCTAGGCAGTTATCTTCTTTCATTCTACCACTGAGCAGATATGCTCGACTTCTCTTTAACCAAAGTTCATTTGGGAGGCAGGTTGGGCCCACAACAATCCTGGGCCCTCCCTTTACAGTTCCTGACATCCGAAGGAAGACATGTGGATGGTTCAGTCCACACTGATATGAACTAAAGTAGATTGCTGCACAATTGGTAAAGAAACTTTATTCGCCTGATGTTAGTGCTGTCCTGGAGGCTTACTGATGAATAAGCTCACAC
Source organism: Mus musculus (assembly GCF_000001635.26). Taxonomy (NCBI): domain Eukaryota; kingdom Metazoa; phylum Chordata; class Mammalia; order Rodentia; family Muridae; genus Mus; species Mus musculus. The sequence goes on from NC_000086.7 coordinate 105,065,978, forward strand.
TAGCTCTTTCTGAACTCTGGCTGCCTGGTTCAATTCAGCTGTTCTGGCTCAAACTCCTTTCCAAGCTGATTGATTAAATCTGGCTTCTCTCAGCTTCTCACTGAATTCCTCTGTGCAGCCTTAAACTAATGCTGGCAATCTGTTCTAATCTTCTGACTCCTTTTTATTCTTTGCCTTGAATTGCTCCTGCAGGAACTCATGAACAAACTCAAAGCACTGCCTCTACACTCACTCAACTGAACTGCATCAAACTGACTGAACTGTCCTCCAGTTAGATGTCATTTTCAAATGTCGATGTTTCCTACTATAAACTAACTTTACTTTCATGGTTTGGGAATGAAGGTATGTACTAAAGGTATGTCTGGATTCCAGCCAGATGAATTAAAGGTGTATAGTCCCTTGCCAGAGCTGTTTAATCCAGCTGCTGCTGGATTAAAGTTCCTTTACACATGGTCCTTCCCTATTGACCTCCATAGATTGTCCTGCTTCTTAGCTACCATTCTTATCAATATGTCACAAAGCAAGAGATCCATGGTAGTCGTTAGATCTCAATAAGGACAATTACAATACCTGAGAGTTGGTAGGCTACAGCATGGTGGTAGCTACAAGAACTATATTTTTGGACACTACTTGCCCTTCATGCTCTACAGAAGCCATCAAGTACCAGGATCTATGAAGTGACTCATCGAAGCACTTTGGTCAGGAGAGTTGGGTCTTCAAGGAGCATCTTATGCTCATATACTGCCTAGCCCACAACAAGGATATCCTGTAAGTCACCTACCTCCTCCAGGTGTACATGTAGCTCATCACTGTCTTGATGAAGTTCTGGAACGTCAAAGGGAGGCAATGGGATGCCTGGGCATTCTTTCCATTTAATCTAGTCGCCCTCTGTTCTCCACCCTGCCACAAATCAAGCACAATCTGTTTTCGCCTTGTCCTCATTTGTCATATATATAACAAATACACACCAAGTCACTTACTAGAAAACAAGGAAGTGTACCCTTTCATGTTAGTTCACTTTAACAGCTGAGAACAAACAGCATTCCAAACAGAAACTACTTGGATACTACCCCCTATACACACATAGGGAGAGGCATACCAGACTTATTTATTACCAGTTTGGTAATAAGATCTTCATTTACAGCATGATAATTCCAACATATCCCCCCCCCCCCATACACATTTTAAGTTATTTGAGGTGATTGCTGGCATATAAGCACGTCATCTCACTCAGGGAGCCAGTTCTCAGACTGCTCATTGCCTCTTTTTTTCACCAGGGCCCAGTATTTCCTGAATAAAGCCTAGGAACAATTTCTACCCACTGGCCCAAATTAGAATCCTTGCAGTTATCTCCAGCCTCATTCATGTCTGATGGTTTCTTCTACTTCCCTTCGCCTGCATCCTGAATTTCTCTCTATAGCATATTATAGTATACATAATAACACGCGCACACACACATGCACAGACAGTGTGGATAACTAAGAATCCTATAGCCTGTCTGCTTTTAGAAGTCAGGACTTTAGAGGCTAATCCTTCCCATCATCAATAACCATGCTCACCTAAGAAAGCTAGGGTCCAACACAGCACAAGGCCTACAGTATGGTCCATGGACCAGCCTATGACTCAGACTATGCATGTGATATGTAAGTGCATCAAAGCCTCTGGAAAGTGCAGATTTACTGGTTAGTGAAGAGCTGGGATACTGGTTAGTGGTTTGCAAATTTAATTACATGTCAGAATCAACTGAAAAGTACATAAAACAGTGGCTGGGCCAGAAACCCAGTTTTGATGTAATGAGTCTAGGCTTATGGTGTTGTTGGTCTGGAATTCTGCTTGTAGAAACATTGGGTTAGAGATGAAGCTGGACTGAGACCATGCTGTATTTCTTTGTTGTTAAACTGCTTTGGTTTCTTATATTTAAGGAGTTCAGCTATCAGTCTGTCCAGGTCATTTGAATGTGGGAATACGGAGGAAGCCCTTAGCAGGGGTTAGTGTTTGCTAAATTACAAATGGATGCAAGCAGTCAGTAATGATTATGGCTCAAAACACACCGTGGCATGACATCTTACTTCCTCTAAGCAGCTTTTCCCAACTATAAGAAATGTCTGTCCTCAAAAAAATGTACCTACATTATATGCAAAATATAGTCCTAAATCTTAGTATTTACAACAAAGAAGACAAATTACTCTACAGCCTGTATCTGGAAAAGAGGAAGGTGCTGACTACAGAAAGAACTGCATCCTAGCCAACTACAAGCTGCCATCCAACACAATGGGACAAAAAAATGCCATTGTCTGCGACACAAACAGCTTGCTGGGGTGCCCTTAATATTCCAACTGAAGTCAAGTAGTAAAGTGTCTTTAAGCAGGAAATGCAGAAAAATGTCCACACTGTCCTTACATTACAGCAATGTGCCAATCCATTTACCATTCTCAACTCCCCCCTGCAACCGCAGCTCATGTTTCCCTGCCTACCTGGACACTTACCTTGCCTGAGTCTAGGTACACTTGTTTTGCCAGAAATCCAATTTTCTCAGATCACTTGGTCAAGTGTCCACAGGCATTAGCTTGGACTGTGAAACCTTGAATCTTACCATGGCTTCTTTCTGGAGATCTTTCTGTTTTTATTTCTCCTCATTATGCACTCCAAACCTAGAGAGAGAAACAGGCCAAAGGTGATGCTAGCATACACCTATAGTCTCAGGACATGGGAGAAGGATAGAAAATTCAAGGTTGAAGTCAACCTAAACTACAGGAAACCCTATAAAAGTGAGGGAGAGAGGGCGGGGGTGGGGGGACGACGGGACCCAGACTGGGAGGGAAGAGATGGAGAGAAGAGGGAAGTGAGAGAAGAGGAAGGTGATACAGAATAGGAAGGGACCAACAAGACAAGCATGAACTGTACCTGGGATAACTGGAAGGGTTCTAATTTTGCCCACAAACAATATGTCTGGGTTTATTTGATTCAATTTACCATGCTGTTGTCACTATTTCACAATGCTGAATCATCACAAGATTCTTTATAAAACACCTTCACAGTTACAGTGCAGCAAGGCCCCATCCCAAACTCTTAACCAGAATTAGAACTCTACTAGTATTCACGGATAGCACTGGAGCTCCGCTTGTACCACACTTACGTCATAGCAAAGGGAAGCCCACAGATGTCCAATCTGAAAGGATGAGATCCCAGGACCCAGAGAGAATGAAGACACGGTGGGAAAGCAGAAGAGAAAATGGAAGGGAATCAGGCATCCCCACCCTCAGGACGCTGGGACTAAGTCAGAGGAAGCCTTTAACTGGAATGCTCAAAGCCCTAACATGCACACACTGTTGTCCAAGATCTAGAGCTGGCACTTCTGGATCCACTGAACCCCTCTAGTCCAACTTTCTAGAACTACTAGAAATGATGCAGTAATCATCTGTACCTGAAGTCTTTTCAAAGTCATTAATTGCCACCATTCCTGATGTCCTCAATCATCATTTCTAAAGGAAGTAAGGTCTGACCACTTAGTTAAAATAAGGGTACTCCCTGCTGTATAGCTTGGCCTGTTTTACTTTCTATTACTCATGTTTATCTGAAATTAAGTCAACCATTTATTTATAGTCTGGCTCCAGATACTAGAATAAACAGTACCTGAGAAGCAAGTGGATGTGTCTCAGGTATCCAGGGTCTGGCAATTCATGGGCTCAGATGTTTTCCTGAATGAAAGGATGGATGGATGTCTAGACAGGTGTGTGGATTTATGCCCTTAGAATTCCAGTGCTAGATGCCCGCCCCCTCCCGTCCCCCGCAACCGCCCCCGAGCCAACCCCAGCCCTGACGAAACAAACTTCCCGCCAAACATCTTTCTGGCCCAGAAAACACAGCAGACTGGGTAATTCAGTACAGCCCAGTGCACATGTGCAAATAGGACAGGGACTGTTCCTTTTTGTGCTAAGGTCGGGAGACTAAGGTCTCCCCCGCTCCCCCCTCATCCCCCAGCCCCAGCCCCGGGTTTCATTTCCATCGATAAAGGCAGCCACCTCACACCGGTGCTGGAACAAAATTCTCAGGCCGTACTCTACCGCGGGTGAAGTTCCGTACAAACCGATAAACAAGAACAGGCTTCCCATCATCCCTGGCATCCTGAACACCGGAACCGCGACTTTAAAACAGCCGGAACTTCCTGCTGCTGCCATGGTTTCCAGACTCTAATTTGAAGAAACTAGGTGTCAATCAATTGCGAATTCACTTCCGGGGCAATCTCCGGAGCTAAACGGTGGGGCATCCTGGTCAGTCGGCTTTAGCCTTCCTTTTACATTTTGTCTCTTTGTACCTTCACTGGTCTCTTCCAGAACAAACAGCCAAAGTCGTGCATAAAGAAAACACACTCCCGGACTTTGTTTTTTACTTTATAAAAATAGCCGCTTGATGGCAGCATGATTTCACTGATGCGCTCAGACCCGCTCTTCCCCCGCCCTTTGTGTTTAGAAAAAACAACACCTCAGTCAAAAAACTACTTCCTTACAGAAATTTGGATCTTCTCTGGCATTTTATAGCCCCAGGTTTTCCTGATTCTAAGCCAATCTAATGACTGGAAAAAAATATTTTTAATGTGTTTCTTTGATTACTATTTCTTTATTTTGATACTGGCTTACTGTATACTTTCTCGGATATGCATTTGTTTTTTTGTTTTTTTGTTTTTTTTTTTTGTTTTTTTTTTGGTTAGGACAGCAATATCTCCCATAGAGTACAATTTTTATTTTTATTTTTTTTTAAAAATACAGCAGCTTATAATGGTAAATAAAAGCATGGAAGTTTAGTTTGTGCTTCTATTAATAATATGAGACTGCATACTTTCTAACCATTATAAATTAACTTTTCACATTTTAGAGGTTGGTAATTATAAAACAAAGGAACGAAATGGTTATGACCTCAGTGCTTTGAGCCTTGTTGCTTGCTATTCCAGAGGAACTGTTTCATTACAAGATGGAAGAGATGTCAAGGAATTCACTCCCATGCCATGCCTTTTAATAAAAATCGCCTAATCTTGTTTACAAGGGTTCTCCATCAAAACTTCTAAAGCCCATGCCTCCAAGCCTTACTGATTAAGTTCTGTGACCAAAATATTAATACTGTTGTAGCTAACTGCCATAAATTGAACATAAAACTATGTTAGCTGGTGCTCCACACTGCATGAACTTGTATAGAATAACTACAAGTTGGATAGTTTTGTTCCCATTTTACAAGTGAGTATGTGTGTGTGCATATATAAAATTATATATAACATACATAATTTTATATGTACAAGACTATTTTAAAATAGCATAATTAGGAATCAACTTAATTTATCACGTGTTGGAATTAAAAGTATTTGATGTTCTCTAGTTTTTCCTTCCTGAAAAGCAAATCTGTTCACTGGGTGCAAAAACACAGTAGCTGGAGTTCTTGTTTGGCCTCTTGGAATTAATTTTCTTACTTCATGGTAGATTATTAAAAGGCATCTGAAGAGAGACAGAAGGTGGAAAGAAAGAGAGGTTTGGTTTGACCTTAGGCAGGACCATGTTTAGTCACAGGAGGGAGCATCTTGTCACCCACATGAGCAATGGTGAAAATGCCTACAAGGGGAAATGGTTCTATGGGCCCCTTGTAGGGGCAGAGATGTCCAGATAGGAAGCTTAGAAGAATACTCTTTCAGCAGGAAACTTTCACTTCACACACTGGGAAAATTGCAGCAGCTCTTGATGGCAATAAGGCAGGATGGAAGTGGGATTCTGGACTATGACACAAAGTTAAGAGACAACACATCAAGTGGCCAATGTCCTGGTTAGGATTATGTAAACTTGACAAAAGCAACAGTCACCTGGGAACAAGGACTCTCAACTGAGAATATGCCTTTGTTAATTTGGCCTAGCAGCAATTCTGTAGGGCATTTTCTTGATTGATATTGATTTATTTATTAACCACCCCCTGGGCATGTGGTCCTTGGTGGCATAAGAAAGCAGACTGAGCAAGCCTAGGGGAGCCAGCCTGTGAGCTGGATTTGCTTTGGCTTCCGTTCCCACCTGTAGTTCCTGCTCTAACTTTCTTCAGTAATGGACTATGATGTAGACATAAATATAAAGGGAATGAGCCCTTTCCTGTCTGAGTTGCTTTGGTCCTGGTGTTTTACCATGTCAATAGAAACCCTGAGACAGCCAATAAACAAACATTTAGAAATTCTGAGAAACAGAATGAACAAACGTAAATGAGTGCCTATAAACTAAACTCTGAAAGCAATAATCACATAAGCCTCGTTATTGTCCAGCATGGAACATGTTTGGTAATTACATTATAGTACATGATATTCAATTCAAAAAGTGGGACTGGAGACATGGCTCAACGGTTAATAGTTATTTGGGGTTTCCAGCACCTATGGCTATAACTGTACAAACTTTCTGTGCCTGACCCAGATCTGAATAAAGACATTTATTCAGGAGACTTACATTTACTATAAGCTTTAGCACTAAAGCTGGGCAGATTCTCAGCTATTCTACCCAACAATACTGGCCTGGCCTATGACCTACCATGTGACTCCTTAGGAACCTCCCCTTTAGTCCCAACTTTCTTCTTCCTCCACTGGCTTGCAACTCTCCTGATTTGCTATTGGCCATTCAGCTCTTTATTGACAGGTGAATGTTTTTACACAGTGCACAAGAGATTATCCCTATATCTGGCAGCTGAAGGCTGCTTATAACTTCAGCTCCATAGTATCTAATGCCTTATTCTGGCTTCCACAGGCAAATACATCTACATGAAAATTCATATATATACATATACAATAACAAAAATCCTTATAAGTTTTCAAAAAGTAATGGGAAATTCAGTTTATACAGAAAAGTTTGAAACCTTATCCAGTATAAATTAGGGAAAACGAAATAAGGTCATTGATTGTTCAGCATGAATCAAACAGCACGCCTGCCATGTAGACATTCTTTGGGGCATGATTATTATGGAGTTGTCGGCAATTGGACTAAGTAAAAATGATTAGCCTTAAAACGTGTTCCCACAACCAGGGAGAAGAAACAACCAAACAAAGCTATCTGTGGTCGGAAAAGGCGTGACAGAGCATTCCACTATGGCATTGTACTGGCTAGTTTTGTGTCAACTTGACACCGGCTGGAGTTATCACAGAAAAAGGAGCTTCAGTTGGGGAAATACCTCCACAAGATCCAGCTGCAAGGCATTTGCTCAATTAGTGATCAAGTCCCCTTGTGGGTGGTGCCATCTCTGGGCTGATAGTCTTGGTTCTATAAGAGAGTAGGCTGAGCAAGCCAGGGGAACCAAGCCAGTAAGGAACATCCCTCCATGGCTTCTGCATCAGCTCCTGCTTTCAGACCTGCTTGAGTTCCAGTCCTGACTTCCTTGGTGATGAACAGCAATGTGGAAGTGTAAGCTGAATAAACTCCTCCCCAACTGTTTCTTGGTCATGATGTTTGTGCAGGAATAGAAACCCTGACTAAGACAGGCATCAATGCATTGAGAAAATACAATGGTAATATTTGCTTTTCTATTTACAAGGCTTCAAATTTTCACATGGTGCCATGTTTTTATCTCTAGCTAAATACCTGTCACATCTCTTCACTAGAACAATCAGGCTATAAGAGACCTGCTTTAGCATCTATTTCCTGCATGCATCTGTGAGAAAGACCTCACAATATCTCTTGTAGCTGGGATGCTGGGATTCTTTCGACACTGACTTTCCTAATGGTTGAGGAAACAAATTAACAGATTTTTTTTTCCAAGATACAATTTGATTTCTTTGTTATCATTGATAGAAATATTGGGAAGTTAGCTGAAATTTGAGTCAGGATATTAGCACATTGTTTAATAACATTCTTCTTGTCAGAAATAGAATCTGATTGATAACTTTTCTAAGGTACCTTGAGCTATCTCATGTGTACGTATAAAGTGACAGAAAACATTAGGACTGCTAATTCCTACTAGTCTAGCTATTTTTCCTACCCAAACTCTACTTAGCTACCCCCACTAATCCAAAAAAAACTTTACAATAGAAAACTTTCAAAGAGGAGAGGAACAGAGCCATGTTTTAGGCTGTATAAACAGCTCTCTACACTGTGTGTGCCTGCCATTCTAGGCTGATGTCTTACTTTCCAAGGTCAAAAAATAAACTGCCTCACTTATAATACATATTCTCATTATGAAGTGAGAATCATTTCTAATGTTTTGGAAATTTTCCAAGGATATAATTTTTCAATCACACATTTGAAAATAGCAGATTTAATCAGCATCCAAACGCTGACACCATTGCATACACTAGAAAGATTTTATTGAAAGGACCCAGATGTAGCTGTCTCTTGTGAGACTATGCCGGGGCCTAGCAAACACAGAAGTGGATGCTCACAGTCAGCTAATGGATGGATCACAGGGCTCCCAATGGAGGAGCTAGAGAAAGTAGCCAAGGAGCTAAAGGGATCTGCAACCCTATAGGTGGAACAACATTATGAACTAACCAGTACCCCGGAGCTCTTGACTCTAGCTGCATATATATCAAAAGATGGCCTAGTCGGCCATCACTGGAAAGAGAGGCCCATTGGACTTGCAAACTTTATATGCCCCAGTACAGGGGAACACCAGGGCCAAAAAGGGGGAGTGGGTGGGCAGGGGAGTGGGGGTGGGTGGATATGGGGGACTTTTGGTATAGCATTGGAAATGTAAAAGAGCTAAATACCTAATAAAAAATGGAAAAAGAAAAAAAAATAAAAGAGAATGGACGCTAAAAAAAAAAAAAAAAGAAGAAAAGAAAATAGCAGATTTTAGAACAATTCTAAAAAACCACCTACTAGCATGTCTTACCATTGCTTTGTCACTCCAGATATTTGGTGCCAACTGAAGAGACTAAGAAACTTGCTCAGATTACTAAAAGTCCAAAGCAAACTATGGCAACCCACAAAATCTTCCCCAAATAAGTAAATGATAAGAGGCATGATGATAAAAACAAAACAAAACAAAATAATGGCAAAGTATCAGAGTTACTCTTGCAAAAACAAAGACTATTAAATATAATTTGAGTACCAATCTCTTTGGCTTCAACCTTTATTCCACAAACAAAACAAAACAAAACAAAACAAAACAAAACAAAACAAAAACCTTCTTTCCGTGGGAGAACATTTTCTTTTTCATTTTTCATGGGTTGGGCAGTCAATACACCTCATGAATGAAGAACACAGACAGAAAAATAAGCACCAGTAGTTAACATTAGATTTTAACAACTGTTTTCTGCTATTAGGTCATCATAATGTCTTCCCTGAAGTCCACTGAATCTTCATAAAGTGCCATTTACTTCTGCACCTTTCTTCTCTCCAATCTTTGAACAGCTGACCAATAGGCATAAGGAAAATAATTATTATAATAAACCTACCTGGTCTAGTTTCCCGACTTACTGGTGAGGAAAAAAAAAAAAAGAAGCAAACAGACACAAACAAAAGCCAAACTCTAGGTGATAGCTTCATCTCCTACAATTATAGGTTAGAAGAAGTAAACTTATCGGACAGTTAGGATCTAATTACTATTCAACACAAATATCTGTCTGCAAAAAGTTGAGTAATAAACAGTTCCTTTATTTTAAAATATTAAAAGTAACTCTAATATGCTATTCAATTATTATATATTTTAATTAAAACATTTAAAGCAACATGTCTGCCTAAAACATTAAACGAAGCAAATTACCTTGGTTGCTTCCTGAAATAAAAGGCTTGTTGAGTCTCTTGAGTTTACTCATGTTTACTTGTAATGTAGCAATTGGGTTATCAGCTTCAGTCTGCCCCTTTATGTTATTCTTGTGTATTGAGCATTTGCTAACATCCAACATCCACATGGACAATCCATCCTATATTCTGATCACTGGGGAACACAGAAACAGGATCATATTCTCTTGTGTTAGCTGTTCCTTGCAAACCTTCCATCTGCTTCTTAAATTGGTTCTTCCATTTTTGTGAATGGCTATTCAACAGTCATAAGGCAGTTTTCCCAAGATGTACTTCAGTACATCTCTTTCGCTCAGCTGTCCCCTGGTATTTTGTACCAGAGAACAAGTGGCACCTGAAGGCAACACCTCAACTCCCTACTTCTGCTGCCTGTTGCTGTGTAGGTTACCTAGGTCCCCCTCCCCCAACCAAAAGTCTTCTGCATGAGGCTAAGTTCTAAAAATAGAAGTCTTTCCAAACCTCAAGGAATAACTTTAAAAGTCCCAGAGGCTCTGCAAATAAGTGAAAAACTTAAAAAAAAATCCATTAACTACACTATCAAAGGTACTATCCAGAAATATAACTAAAGGCAGAATTTGAAAGTGATATTTACATACTCATACTTTCAACAGCATTATTCACAATTTTTCAAAAGTTAAAAGCAATAAAAGTGCTTCTCCCTCCATAAATAAGATATGCTATCTATATACCATAGAATGCTGTTCTGCTCTAAAGTAGAAAGAAATCCTATAAGTCATTAGGTCAAGCAAAATAAGCTAGTCACAAAACAGAAAACTGCACCAGTGTCTAACATAGCCAAATTCAGAGAAACCAAATGGTGCTTTCAAGAGCTTGGAAGAAAAGGAAATGGGAATGTATTGTTTACTAAACATGGAGTTTTAGTTTTGCAACATAAAACATTGTTAGAGAGTTGCAGTAGAAAAGCATGAATAAGTGAATATGTAACACTGTTGAATTGTTTACCTATAAATAGATAAATAATACAATTTTAAGGTTTTTTTTTGTCCTTTATCACAATTCAGAGGTCTTAAACCTGATAGCTCCTCCTATATTTGACTTTTCAGAACTTTCTCTATATACTGCCATCTCTGTCCCCTATGCCCTCTTTACCCCATGCCCATCTGGTTTCAATTATCTCTCAGCATTTCTGGCCTCAGTATACTCAGAGTATCGGACTTTGTTCACCACTTATTTCTAGAAATTTTCGGATCCTTTGGCTTTTGTGAAACTCTCTTTATCCTTTGCTGTTATCTCAGTTACAACTCTTTTAATATTTAGTCTGTTTTCCTGCCTCTTCATAGTTGATGATGTCCTTGGCTTGTGTCTTTTTGAGCCTTTACAGTCTTACCATTTTCCTCATGCAAAGCACAATTACACAGTGCCTGCTATCAAATATATATCTCTGCTCAGGTCTCTCTCTGCCATATCGATTCTATGAGTCCAGTAAAATATTCCAACTCAGCCGGGCGTGGTGGCACACGCCTTTAATCCCAGTACTCGGGAGGCAGAGGCAGGCCAATTGTCGAGTTCAAGGCCAGCCTGGTCTACAAAGTGAGTTCCAGGACAGACAGGGCTGTACAGACAAACCCTGTCTCAAAAAAACAAAAAAACAAACAAAAAAAAGATATTCCAACTAAGCTCCTCAAATGGCACTCAGCTTTCCTCCTGTGTCTTCTAAGTCAGTAACAGCACCCTCCTCCCAGTTTTGCTGGAAAGCCTGTGGTTCACACTAGGACCCTAATTCTCCTTTATACTCCATATCAAATTGTTCTAGAGGGCATTATTCATTCTGCAACTGTCAGTGTTGTATCATCTACCCCCTTCAAGCTGGTCTGCTTCTAATTTTGTCTTCAAGTTATAACCTTCCACATCTTTTTATTGTTTGGGGAGTCCCTTGAACTCCCCTGAGCAACAACTTGAAGGGAAGTGTCCCAATATCTGACACCAGAGATTTTTGTTAAGCAGTCTGGATTGGAGGGAGCATTGTCACTACACTTGCTGTAACTTCATTACATTTTCATTTACATATATTAATTATATTACATATTTATTTTAAGCAAACCTAAAATAATGTTTCTGTAATGGCTGTGGCTTTTTCAATGACTTTTAGTTCTCTTTATCCCCCTTCCCTCCCTTTTCATCTGGATTGCCCTCCCTCCTGCTAGATAAAGCCTCTTCAGTTTTCTAATTGCCCAATTCGTTCTCTTCACCTTGCTTTATAGCTCATTTTACCCCTTCCCCATTCTCTCCTTTAACCTTCATGGTTTCTGTGTTAACTTCAGGTTCTACACTCACCTCTTAAGATTCAGATCTAGAATCCACAAATCAGAGAGAGAAAGCATTTAGGTTGTTTCCAATTTCCAACTGTTATGAACAGAGCAGTGATGAATGTGGCTGAGCAAGTATCTGTAAAACAGGACACTGTGCCCTTTGGATAGATGTCAAGGAATAGTATAGTTTTAGTTATACAATTTGGTAAGATTTCAGCACTACAATAATAATAATAATAAAAAACTACAGTAACGGCACCAAAACAGACTAGGAAATCAACAGAACAAAATAGAAGTCCAAACATGAATGCATGTAGTTTTACAGCATTCTGAATGCATTACCCTGAACTAGAATCAACTTGAAATGGATCAAATAGATCAATGTGAAACCTGTAAAGCTGGAACTGCTATAAGAATAGATGGGTGAAGCCCTACAACATATAGGTGTAGCAAGAGACTTTTGAGCGGGACTCCATTCAATTATGAATTAAGGCAAACAATTAACAAAGAAGACCTCATAAAACTAAAATACTTGTGTACAGAAAATGGAACAATAAGCTAATAGAGAGGAAGCCCATAGTGGGAGAGAATATTTGGCAGCTACTCATCTGATAAACTATCCAGAATATAGGAAGGAAAAAAAAAAAAAAAAAAAAAGGATTCCAGAAAGCCAAGGATCCAGTTTAAAATGGCTGGAGGGAGGGGGCAGCTCCAGATCTGAATAGAGAATTCTCAGAAAAACAAAACAAAACAAACAAAAAAACAAACAAACAAAAAACCCCAAAAAACAAAAACAAAAAAACGCAAAAAACAAAAACAAACCAAAAAAGAGATGAAAAATTGGCTAAGGATTATCGTTAAAACTTTAGCATCTATAGCAATTAGGGAAATGCCAATTAAAACAACTCTGAGGTTCATGTTACCCCAATTTAGAAAGATTAAGGTCAAGAAAACAACTGATAAGAAATTTTGGTGAGGATGTGGGAATGGGAATTCTTGTTCACTTTTGGTGAGATTCCAAACTCGAACAGCTTCTGTGGAAATGAGAGTGGAGAAGTCTCAAACAAACAAATGCCAATCCAAAACAAAAACAAAAACCCCTTGACTTGTGGTTTTTTTTTTTTTTTTTTTTTAATTCTCATCTCATTAAAATTCACCGTACAAAGCTCTTGACTGCAATCTGTTCCAGCTAGATTGTTCTTTGCAAGATATTCTAATGCCTTTTCACTAATACCTCTGCCCATGCACGTTCCCTCTGTCTTGAGTCTTTCTGACCTGCTTGGTTAAGCACCCATCATGACTCAGCTCAGGTATGCTCCCACAGTGTATAATGAAGCACACCTCGTTGTTACCTCACTCTGCTAGTTCTTCCAAAACAGGTAGCAAATTCTTCTTCTTCATCCCAGAATTCCACCGTCCTGCTTCTAGAACCTTGCTTGTAAGTGGTTAAGGCGGGCGTATGTGTGTGTGTGTGTGTTTGCGCGCGCGTGAACTGGAAACACGGCACACAAGGGATTTAATAACAGCATCGTTTAAAAATGTTTTTTTTTTCATATAACTTATTTTCCCCATTGATTTATTGAATATTCTATCACCTAGGCTAGAGGAACAGTGTTGCTAGGTAACAACACGCGTTCGCTGGCGCCTGCGTGGCCCGGATAAGGCGGAGCCACCGCTTCCTCTGCAGAGGGAGGGCGCACGCAGGCGCAGACGGAGAAACTGGTCTCTGTTTCCGCCCTATTGCTTTCAGTTAACTGTGAAAGCAGCGCGCGCAACAGGTCACTTCCGGGACGAGAAAGCCGCACTTACCTAGCGGCGACATGGATGCTGCCGGCGAAAGCGAAGAGCCGGTGAGATACTACTCTGGAGTTGGTTAAATACCTAAGTGGAGATGGGGTGGTGAGCGGCCCAAGGAGTCAAAGAATCGCTCATTCAGCTCCGCTTTTTTTTTTCTCCTCAGGTCTCTGGGGAAGCGTTGTCCATCGCCCATGCGCTCTCTCACCCTCCGGAGTCATATGGCAACGACGTGAGTATGACTCACCTCAACTTCCCGCCCACCCAGCTTTAAATTATAAGCTCCTTTACTGTTTGATATCTTCAGACTTTCCCACCTCAGCCGAAAATAGTACCTTCAAGTCAGTGTAATTGTAGTACTTTAGACCACGTGAAAGTGAGTCGCTAACTTTCTATGATTTAGAAACCACCTGGGAAGCCACAGCACCAGAGGCACAACCAGATTACAGCCCACAGCAGATCAAGTCATAATGTCTGGGGGAAGAAGAGCTAAAACATAGTAGTTTTTAGAGAACCTTTAAAATGAATGATTGCACTGCGCGGTAAAGTGGCACCGGTTTGTGGTGTGTGTCATTTGGACCTCTGTACAAATGTCGGGAGATAAGGGAAGAAAAAGACGACAGAGATAGCAGTCAGGATGTAATGTGTACTAGATGAGTGGTTCAAGCAATAGGATGGAAAGGGCTTAGCAGGAGAGATTTTTAAGGATGGAGGCAGTAGATTACATCTGGGAAATGTCACTGGAACTGGATCCTCAAAGTATAAGTGGACAGAAAATATAGATTCAAAGGTAGGAAAATGTCTTGGTCTAAGGTGGGAGGTGCATGTGTAGATGGATTTTTCTGGCATCATGAAGGGGACAGCAGGCAGGATGAAAAAGGAAAGTCCAGTGGGTACTTGTTCAGATATGCTTATATATAATTTAGCTACATCATTTGTTCTGGAGTTTTACAGAATGGAAAATTGGCTATCTGATAAAGACAAATGATGACTATAGCATTGCTACACTCAGGAAAGTGAAAAATAGTTTCACATGTATTTTTGTCCTCCCAACAACTCTGATGTATGTAAGTGGGTATATTAATGTAAGTTACGTTTAATTTTTTATATAATACAATATATATTACATATGTAATGATAAATTGTATTTTTATTTCATTTAGTATAATAGTTATCACTTGATGCTGGAGAAAAAGATGTCCAGTAGTTCATTGGGTTTTTTTTTGTTTGTTTTTGGTTTATTCAAGACAGGGTTTCTCCGTGTAGCCCTGGCTCTCCTGGAACTCACTCTGTAGATCAGGCTGGCCTCGAACTCAGAAATCTGCCTGCCTCTGCCTCCCAAGTGCTGGGATTAAAGGTGTGCGCCACCACTGCCCAGCAGTTCATTGTTTTTGTTATTCTGTATTGACAGTTTCTTTTGGTCACCGTTGGGACGAAAGATTTATATCGCCAAATCCACTTATTCAGTTTTTATCCCTGACAGCAACATTTTCTGTAGACTTCTTGAGATTTAGCAAGATGTCTTAATTTCTTATCCTTTGCAGGACTGAGATTTCTGAACTGATGTTCTTTCTCTTTTACAGCCTGATATTGAAATGGCTTGGGCCATTCGAGCAATGCAGCATGCTGAAGTCTATTATAAAGTGAGTTGTCATCATTAAGCTGAAATCAGTATGTAATTTTAGTGTATGATGCTATGCTAATCACGGTTCTCAGCAACGTAAATTGTTAAGTTTTCCGTGTTGTTTTAACTACCGAACCCAGGGAACAAGGGTAGAAATGAATTTGATGATGAGAAGTTCTGCTTGTCTGCCCCCTCTTGTTTGCTACCGGGAGGGAAGATGCCTGGCCCAAGAGTAACAGACACTTATATGTCTCCTGAATGAATGGTCACAGAACAAGAGCCAGGCAATACTAGGACTGAAGGGTTCATTCAATCGTCAAAGTAGTAAAAAGGAAAAACAAAAAGAGGGGCTGTTATTGTGACTCTTAAGACCATTTTAATGGTTTCATGCAAGACCTGGTCTGTTACTACTGTCTAAATTAATCTTCTGCCCTGAGAACCATAGGTTTTCTGACGGTGTGGCACTGGAGGGGTAGAAGTCTAAATTAATGACTAGCATCTTTATGTTTGTTCTATTGTCTGGCAGCTGATTTCATCAGTTGACCCACAGTTTCTGAAACTCACCAAAGTAGATGACCAAATCTACTCTGAGTTCCGTGAGATTTTTGAGACACTCAGGGTAGATGTATTGGACCCAGAAGAACTCAAATCAGAATCAGCTAAAGAAGTAAGTATCCTCTTAAGCATTATCTAACATCTGGCCCATAATTTTGATTATATGTTTGTGTATGAGCTTCACATTTTTTCAAGGGACTTAATTAAGGAACCTGGATTTTATATTAATTAAGTCAGCTATGAAATTAATTTCTGTCTCGTGTGCTTTTGGTGTTTATTGAAGACTCTTTTCCCTCATCTTATCTTGAACACTTCAACTACCCCTTTAGATACTCCTTTAAGGGGAGGAGAGGTCAGTTTATTTTGGCAGGAAATTTAGCTGGAAGGGTTGGATGACAAAATAGTTAATAGGGTACAGGGAATAAAAGCAAAACGTAGATCTGTTTTAGAAATCACATTTTAATTTTGGAGTAAAAATATTGAGGGGGTTGGTTACTTTGTTATTTTGCTTTTTGTTTTCCTGATCATAATATTGTGTATAGGGGAAGCAGCAGTCTTAGAGCAAAGAATGTGTTATGATTTTCACTATAAAGCTGCCAGTTACCTCATGATTTGTCTCTTTGACCCTGGCTTTTAGCTTCGCTGGGGAAGCTCAAACCTCTTTCCTGGCTCAAGTACATTAGACTCTTAGGTTCATCAGCTGAGGTGTCGCTTTTTGCATTTATAGAAGTGGAGACCATTCTGCTTAAAATTTGAAGGGATCGTAGAAGATTATAACTACGGGACTTTACTGCGACTGGATTGTTCCCAGGGCTACACTGAAGAGAACACCATCTTTGGTGAGTTTCTTGCCTTGGGCATTGTTTCTGTAAGAGGATCTGGGTTCACTAACAAGGATAATTAGCTCGGAGGTCATCTTATTTTTATATCTTTCAAGGTCCTGTTCCTTAGTGTAACATATATTTGAGTGGCTTTCATGTTAGAATTTGTTTTTAGTCAGTACACATAATTATCTAAGACTAGGACAATCAATTCTATTTACCTTTCAGCACCCAGGATTCAATTTTTTGCCATTGAAATTGCTCGGAACCGGGAAGGCTATAATAAAGCAGTTTCCGTCAGTATTCAGGACAAAGAAGGAGAGGAAGGAGCTGGCAATAAAGAAGAAGCAGCTGAGAAAGGAGCTGATAGTGGAGGAGAAAAAGAGGAAGGAGCCAACAGAGAAGGAGAAAAGTAGGAAACTAACGAGGGAGGAGAAAAAGAAAGCCAAGAAACCCGTGACTCAGCTGAACTCACACGTGTCTGCTGTACACAGCCCCCTTTGGTTCAGTGATGCCCTTGTGCAAGTGGAGGACTCAAACGGACATCTTTCTAGCTAGCAAGAGAAGCTACTCTGGCCATAATAGCTTAAACACCCTTAGTGGAGTCTCTTAATTCATTATTGCTTGATACCCTGTTTCTTGGCTTTAACTGTTGTTGAAATAAGGCATTTTGTAAATAAATTCCTTTTGGTTTATTTTACTAATGACTGATCTTAGAAAGTATTTACATTTATTTGATACTTCACAATGTCAGGTATATAATCTCATCACAGTATCTCATATAAAACTCTCTATTAATTCTTCTCCCTGTTCTCAGTAGTGAAATTCTCTTAACCTGTTAGCTTGTACCTGGTATCAGGATTAAAAGTCTATATAAGAATAGACTCTTAGCCAGACTTAAGTGACTCATACTTGTAATTCCAATACCTGAGAGGCTGAGGTAAGAGAGTTCCATGACTTTGAGGTTAGTGTGACCTACAGAGTGAGACCCTGTCTCAAAAATGAATTGTTTAAAAAAAAATGGCTTTTTCCTTTGTGGTGACTATAGCTCTCTGATTTCCTTTACTGTTTTGGAAGGATATGTATACCTGGAACAGCAGCCTGAACGGTCAGGTTAGAGAGTGCAGCCCATTCATTAGAGAAGAGCAAGGGCCTTTACTTCCTTTTAGAGCATTGTTGTCATTTGTTTATTGGTTGGTTGGTTGGTTGGTTTTTCTGAGATGGAGTCTCACCTTATAGACCATTCTGGCCCAGTACCAGTACTCACTATGTAGGTCAGACTAGCTTCATACTCACAATCCTGCCTTGTTCATCCTCTCATAGCTACGTTGTTAACCTGAAACTTAGCCAGTAGCAATAAATGCTAATATAGTACTTATAATGTGATATATGACTGAGAAAGTGGTTTCCCATATATAATGTTATAGACAAGAGCATATATTTATATTTGACATATAAACATTTGTTGATTTGAAATGGGAGGGAGGTGTTTCCTTCTCAGGTGAAGCTGTTCAGAGTGAAGAAAGACTTCAGTTATCTACTCAGGTTCGTGTGCATCTACAACAGAGTTTGATCACTGAAAGTTAAAGGAAACCACAACCCTTGCGGTGCATACAGACAATACTCTCTCAAGCGGAACTATAACATTCTTGTGTAAGAAAGGATTTATTGCCAGGTGGGGACCTGGGAGGCAGAGGCAGGTGAATATCTGAGTTTGAGGCTACCCTGGTCTACATATAGAGTGAGTAAGGGCTTCACAGCAAAGCCCTGCCTCATAAATATACAGTTCTATTTGAGGATAAATGTATTGAATACTAGGAAAATAACACTTTCAATGCTTTTATTGGAAAATTCTTAAGAGTATTTCAAACATTTATTAAAACTTTCCTTTTATAAAAATGTATAGCTTTGAAAGAGTTGGAGAGTCCCTTGTATTTCATACTAGCCAGGCTGTTAAAAAAAAATCTATACTGTGTAATTTTCTTTAGTTGCATGTCAATATATATTATCTTAGAAGTTGAGGAAGAAAAAGTATTGACCACATATAATTGCAGTTCCATCACAGAGCCTGAAGCAGCCTGCACAGGTCTGCACCAGGTCCTGTGTGGATTTATTATGATTTCCAGGTTAGGATTTTATGGGATTTCTTAGTATGAGACTAAGTGGGTCTCGATTTCTTCCACTTTTTTTTGAGCTCTTTTTCTTCTCTTTGTTTTGTCCAATTCCAATGTGTTAGTTTTTATTTTATCCTTTTTATTTTTATTAGTATTCCTTAAAAGCCTGTTTTCTAATGAGAGACAGAAAAGGGGTGAATCCACATGGGAGGGGAGGTGGGATGAGGGAAGGGGAACCATAATCAGGATGTATTATGTGAAAAAGAATCTATTTTCAATAAAAGGAAAAAAATAGCTCTTTCCAGGTTGTTCACTGACTGGACAACTAGCTTAATGACTGTTTAGATTTACAGAGGATAAGAAACATGACAATCGGAGTGTCTTGAAGTAAATAATAGGAAATGAAAAGGAATAACTACAGAGTATGCAGGTGGACTCTACGAGGCAGGAGCCAGCTTAGAGGGGAACAGTGAGCAGAGTGGTTCTCTGATGCTTTAAATGAGTCATAAGATGATTTCAGGATTCTCCCCTAGCCATGGACGGTCCTGTGTAACTCCCTGCTGTTTAGTGTGGCCAAAGCCTGTGAATATGAAGAAACTTTATTCCTAAGTTGGGGATGATTTGGTTTTTAATTAGTCAAAGGAAACACCATCTTAGATAGGTCCTTCCCAATAGATGAGTCCTTAAAAGGGTCAAGCCAGAGCTCCAGGCATCCTGTTGTGGAAACAAACAGCCATGCTTTGAGAGGAAAGGGTCATATGGAAGACTGAAGGGGACATTTTTCCTCTGGCTGATGGCCCTCAAGAAAATGGTATCAAAATTAAGTTCTAAGGAACTTACTTCTGTTTACTAGTGAGCTGAAGGTATGGTTTGGGCCCTGGGAACCCCAGAACAGAGGATCTAGTTAAGCTATCCCTGTACTCTTTTTTTTTTTGTTTGTTTGTTTAGTTGGGTTTTGGGTTTTTTTCTTTTTTTTGGTTGTTTGGTTTCTCTATATAGCCTTGGCTGTCCTGGAACTCACTTTGTAGACCAGGCTGGCCTCAAAACTCAGTAATCCACCTGCCTCTGCCTCCCAAGTGCTGGGACTAAAGGCGTGCGTCATCGCCCGGCTACATGTTTTATCATTCATGTAGTTTAGAATTTCTAAAGCATGGTGGTAATTTAAGCAGACTAGGGTTTTATTAGTTTTGATGATGGCTCTGGCACTTGGCTTCATAGGAACATGCCCAGAGCCTGAGTTCTCTGGGGTTGGACAAGCCTGGAACTTGACTTTATGGTGGCAAGTCTGAAGGACTCCTGTCTGGAGCCTGGATCTCTACAGGTCAGAGACTACTGGGGTGGTGTGGACCCTTAGATATTTTGGAATTTGGGGCCAGCCTAACTAGGGTAGAGCCTGAAGCATAGATCCCTAAGAGACATTTTGGAGTCTGGTCTGTGAATGCCAGCCTAACACGTTACCTATAGAGGCTGGATCTTTTGGACTGGCCTGAGCATTCTGGTCACTGCAGCTAGCCTGTGTTCAACGTGTGACTGGAGGCCATGTTCTTCAGGGCAGACCTAGAATCTGAGTTCATGTAGACAAACTAGATACCAAGGACTGGCCTCGTCAGTGGCTTTGCTGAAATGAGTCTGGACCCCGAGTCCTCTCCAGTATGGAGCTCTGAGGACTACTGTGGATCCTGGGAAAGTAAGAGCTGGTATATGTGGCAACCAGCCTGGAAACTGGGTCTCCATCATAATGGCCTGTGCTAGTTTAGAGTGTGGGGCTGCAAAGGCTATCCTGATGTTGAGTTGAACCTGTACTGGGAATAGGATGCAAATCTGACACTGAGGTTGGCCTACAGTCTAAGACTATGGAATCTGGTTTGTCAGTGGTCTAGGCCTGGTCTGGGATCCAAGATGGGCCTGAAACATGAGTGTGCAGGATTTAGCTAGAGCTTCTTTCATGGGGCTCTAAGGCCTGCCTGGCTTTGCGTCTCATCGCTCCTATGCTGTTTGAGTAGCCCATGCGAAGTCAAGCTGTGCTTCCTTTTTTTTTTTTTTTTTAATTTATTTTTTTATACTCCATATTTCATTCTCCACCGCCCCACATCTACCCTCTGCTCCACATCCCACACCTCCTCCCCACTCCACCCCATCTCCATACGGATGTCCCCTCCTACCACCCCACCTGACCTCTAAACTCCCTGGGGTCTCCAGTCTCTTGAGGGTTAGGTGTCTATTCTCTGACTGAGACCAAATGAGGCAGGCCTCTGCTGTATATGTGTTGGGGGCCTCATATCAGCTGGTGTATGCTGTCTGTTTGGTGGTCCAGTATCTGAGAGATCTCAGGGGTCCAGATTAATTGAGACTGGTGATCCTCCTACAGGATCGCCCTTCTCCTCAGCTTCTATAATATATCTTTTTTTTTAAGAGATTGGGTATTTTTTATTTTTATTATTTAATGCATATGAATACACTGTCATTGACACATCAGAGAGGGCATTGTATCCCATTACAGATGCCTTTGAGCCACTATGTGGTTGCTGGGAATTGAACTCAGGACCTCTGGAAGAGCTACCAGTGCTCTTGACAACTGAGCCATCTTTCCAGCCCTAATACATCTTTTTTTATTTCCGTACCTGAGCCAGGTGCTGCATGCTGCCACCTGAATTACTGAGCACTTGCAAAAAATACTTTGATATGTGAATAGTAGTTGAATGTGATGTTTCTGGGACGGTAGGAACATTGAAAAGTCCTATTCAGCCATCTTGCTGTGGTAACTCATATAAACTTTTAATAGGTTTCCTTGAGGTTAGATTTTCTATTTTGCTTTATAGATCAAGTATATGAAGCAACATGAACTACATAAATATATATATATATATACATATATATATATATGGGGGAATGTAATTCTCTTCTATTATAGAAGTAATGTTTAGATTGTGGGTATTTTATTCAGCAAAAAAGTTGTTGCTAGAGACTAAAGGAAAAGTCTAGAAATGTATCTTCTGGGTTTGATTCTCAACCAGTCACCTTGTAATCCATCTCTAAAAGGCTTTGAATTTGTGCTGATCCTTCTGCCTCAGGTTTCCAGGTGCTAGGATTGCAAGTTTTTCTATGTATAGCCCTGGCTGTCCTGTACTAACTCTGTAGAGCACCTGCTTCTCCCTCCCGAGAGCTAGGATAAAAAGTGTCCACCACCATGCCGAGCCTGATTGTGATATTTTTACATAATGGAAATAATTTTACTAACTTTCAGTAACTAGAAAAGAGGCACACATTTATTGAGTCACTACTATACACAGAATCTTTGTACTTTGCTATTTCATTCAGAGTTAGGATAATCCTAAAAGGGATGTCTTACCTTATTTTTATTTCCTCTTTGTAGTGAGAATATAAATTATTTAGTCAGTATGGAAAGAGTAGTGTGGAGGACCTCAAAATGTGGAAGTAGAAACATGCGATCCTGGTATACTGCTATCGGGTGTATACCCACAGGAGTCTCAGCCAGCAGCCTGTAGGTGAGACACTTGCACATCCATCTTTATTGCAGCATTATTTACAGTAGCCAAGACAGGAAAGCAGACTAGATCCCCATCAACAGGGGGTGAAGAAACAACATGTATACAATGAAGTTTTACTGAGATGTAAAGAATGAAATCCTGCAGATGGAACTGGAGATCATTATGTGAAATAAGTCACACAAACTACTTTGTGCTTTCTCTTATGTGCAGAATTGATTTTTTTTTTTTTTTTGAAAGACCACTGGGGATAAGAAAAGGGATGGGGGAAGAAAAGAAAATGACAGGATGAATATGAACAAAGTATGATGTACATGCATGAAAATGTCAGAATGAAAATTAGTTTGTATAATATTGGCATCCTTTTGCTTTTAATTTCTCTATTTTTAAACAAGGCTTTTGATTTTGGTACTTGGATTAAAACAGAATCAAAGACAATGGAGCATTATACCTAGAAATGCCTTATACCTTCACAATCAGCTAATCTTTGACAAGTGTGTCAAGCACATACATAGAAATACAAAAAGGATTCTTCGGTGAGTTAAGGTATTGGGAATCTGGGTATTCACAGAAAGCAAGGGAAGGAAGGGGGAGAAGAAAGGAAGAATAGAAAAGAGGAAGGGAAGGCACAGGACCTCTGACATATCACTTAGAAAAATTAAAAACCGCTCAGAAAATAAATGCAAATCTTGAAATTACAAGACTCCGTGAAGAAAATATAGGGGAAAATCTCTTTGATGTGGACCTTGGTGACAGTTTGAACATGACTATAAAAGCTTAAGCAGCAAATACAAAAACAAACAAGTGAGACTTCATCAAGCCAACACCTTTGAAACAAAGGAAACAAGAATATTAAAAGTGCAGCCTCCAGAATAAAAGAAAACATTTGCAAATCATGCACCTGACATGCCTGTTACAAAGAAGTCTCCTTGCTGAGTGTGGGTGTAAGGACAAATGGTTAGCTTGTTGTTGGGGACTATGCTGGCTTAATAAATTGTTAACAGCTATTGTGAAAAACAATATGGAGGTAACTTAAAATCTTACAAGTAGAATCATAGGGTTCACCGATGCCATTTCTGTATACATGTACAAAGAAAATGAAACAAGCATTTTCCTTCATTCATTTATTTGTCCATTTATTTGTTTATTTGGGAAAGGATGTCAGTAAGTGTTTTCCTTGTTTTGAATTCACACTCATTTGTTTGTTTGAGACAGGATCACACTGTGTATACCTGGCTCAGTTAGAACTACTAGGCTGGCCTCACTCCTAAGAGATCTGGCTGCCTTTGCCTCTGCCTTCTAGATGCTGGGATTAAAAGTATGCATGTGCCACCACACCTGTCCTTATTAATTTATTTTTTTAAAGACAGGTTTTATTGCTTATAGATGGGAGGGGGGTGCATATGCAGTTGCTTCACTGAGCATGGAGGTCAAAAGAGGGTGTAGAACTTCTGAAGTTGGAGTTACAGGGAGTTGTCACCTATCTGTTGATGCTGTGATCTGACCTTGGTTCCACTAAAAGAACTGCAAGTACTATTACCTGCTGAGCCATCTTTCCAACCTGTAATCATATTTTAATAATCATTACATTACCCTGTTTATTTCAGAATGGCTTACAGCAGCCATGGTGGATGACTGACCCAGCTGAGTACCTATATATGAGTGCATAAAGGAAAAAAAAAAAGTGTATTTCCTACTGTATGCTACAACAGAAAAAAACTAGAAGGTACTATATACTAAGTGAAATCAGCCAGATAGAGAACACGTTGTTGTATGGAATCACTTCATATGTGTTATCTAAAAGAATCAAACTAAGAAATCAATTTGAACATAGTAGTTGCCAAAATTTAAGGGACAGGAAACGGGGAGATGGCTTTTGGAAAATGACAAGTACTCAGTTATGAAATGAATTAGTTCCAAATGTTTTTAAAGTATTGAAAAGGTAATATGATAAATGTGTTAATTGACTTGACTTTAATTATCATTTCATACTGTACAGATATAGCAAATTATCATATTGTATTTTTTTATAATTTTGTCAATCATACCTCAGTAAGTCTAAAAAAATGAGTAGAAAGTGAGTAATAAAATGTAATAATAATGTTGGTTGTCATGGTGCATGCCTTTAATCCATTACTTGAAGAGTTTGAGGCCAGTCTGGTCTACAGAGTGAGTTTTTGGACTGCCATGGTTACATGCACCCTGTGTCAGAAACAACCAAATAATAATAACAACAATAACAAAAATAATAATAATAATAAATGTGAGTTTCTTTTTTTCTGTTTGTCAAGACTTTTAAAATATTACATATTTTCCTAATCGTGTTTTTCATTCCCCTAGTCCTCTCAGATACCCCCACCTCCCTACCCACCCGCCTTCATGTTCTTTCTTTCTCTCAGTGTACACAAGATCTGAACAGGTTTAAAGTAGACAAAATGCCTGCACTGAGAAGGGAAAGTGGACACAAAGTTCCATCTATAACCAAGAAGCTGTTTGTAATTGATACTTGATGGGAAAAGGGATATCAGTTTTGTTTTGTGCGATTTTTGTTTCATTTCATTTTCTTTCTTATGGAGTTTTGGTTTGTTTTGATTTTCATTTTGTTCTTTTGTTTTGAGAAAAAATTAAGTTTGTTTCTTTGGGACAAGCTAATCAATATATCTATCACTTTTAGTATTTCTCTTTGAGTTAGAATTTCCATCTCTATAGCAACCATTTGTTTTTGTATTGTCTACTTTTTCATTACTATGCAATACCCTGTACATATTAATTATAGTTATTTTAAACCTGTGGTCTAATACTACCAGCATTCTTGAGTTACTGGAACCTCTTTTTTGTTGTTCTTTGAGACTAGGGTTTCTCTGTGTAGCTCTGGCTGTCCTGTCTATAGACCAGGCTGGCCTTGAACTCAAATATCCATCCACTTTCCCCTCTCAGTATAGGGATTTTGTTTACTTTAAACCTGTTCAGATCTTGTGTACATTGAAAGAAGCTGGGTGGGTAGGGAGGTAAGAAGATAATATTTTAAAAGTTTTGACAAAACGAAAAAAAAGAAACATTATTATCCCCTCTCTTCTTCTCCAGCTCCCTTCCTCTGGCTCTCTCCTACCCACCCTTCCTTTTGGTGTTCTGTGTTTATGTACTTTTTTTTCCCTCCAAGACAGGGTTCCTCTGTATAGCCCTGGCCGTTCCAGAACTCACTTTGTAGAGCAGGCTGGCCTCGAACTCAGAAATCTGCCTGCCTCTGCCTCCCGAGTGCTGGGATTAAAGGCGTGCGCCACCACTGCCCGGCTGTGTTTATGTACTTTTGTTGGTTGGTTTTTGTTGTTTTAGCAAGAGCCTTGCTGTGTACCCCAGGTTGGCCTAGAACTTGCTATCCTCTTGCCTCTGTGTCTTGAGTGCCTGAATTACAGGCACAAATCCCTACATCATTGCTTCACTTGAGCCCAGAAATTGATGAGAGTAAGTATTCAGATGTATTTCAAAGTAGTATGGTTCATACCCTTGTCAAAAGCTTAAGGGATTTTTCTCCAATCTGTACTGTGAAAATTTAGTGTGGCTCCCTGGGAGAAATCTCAGAAAGATGTAGGCACTCCCTACTGTTGGGCCACACTCGAGTTGGAAGTTCTCAGACTCCTTTGCAATGAGCTGCCAAGAAATTCAGACATGCTACAGAAGGTTTATCGGGAAGAAAAAGGTATTATCAGAAACTTGTCTATGCACACACACATACAAGGTTAAGAGGAACAGAGTTTGAACAAATCGAGCTAAAATACAGGCATATCTCATTTTTGTTTTACTAAAAGATGTTTAAGTTTGCTTGTTCAAAATCTAGTTCTAGAAATATTCTGTTCTTGTCCCCATAGAAGTTGTTTCTCTAGATGTTTTATTTTCCATATGTTATACATCACTACTTATTTCCAGTTCTCCCATCTTGGAGAAGAATTTGGCCCTGTGATTTGAATTCTGCGACTGAACTAATCAGACCTGTTGCTTTTAATTTTGTTCAGCATTTTACTTAATCTTTTTCTGGTTGTTGCTGTTTTATGTATTTATGTTTTAACCCTCTGTGCCTAATTCATGCTTGTATGTGCATGGCCATGAGATCATCCTTTGCAGTACAGACAATATTTCAATAACCACACTTCTAGAGAAAAAGAACTCTTCCCTCCCCCAGCATCCGTCAGTTGCCAGTAACTCCTCAGCTAGGGCTGGGCCTTGGAAGCCCTTCCTCCCTCCATGGTAGATCTTTGAAGTGACTTTATCTGCTCCTCTTAGTTCCTGAGTGCAAAGGTCATGCCATCTCCAAAGTACAATACAGTACTATGTCCTATCCTTGGGCTCTTACTGTTTTCTGACTCGATTCAGTATTCTCTTAGCCTTGAGGGAGTCGGCTGTTGGATATAGACGTATGTATCGTCTCCACTTTCCTTTACATGCTCTGCTAAAACCCCAAATACATTCACACAGAAAAATTGCCTTTGTTGAGATTTATTGTGTTCCTTTTTGCTTGCAAGAAAACATTATTTTTTGTTTTTAATGTCAGGGATCTCTTAAAATTCAAGTGAAAATAAGATATACTTCTTACCTTAAAGATACACTTTTTTATTTAAAACCAAAGTTCATATTATCAAGTTGTCAGTCATACCTTTAATCACTTTCTTGTGTCTTGTCACTGAAACTGATATAAATGTCATTTTTCAGTAAGCACTCTGAATGCAAGTCATGTCTCCTACTGAGTGTTATACTATTTATGATTATATTTTATACTTACTGATAGGTAGCTAGAGTGTCTATTCTGTTTTGAACTATTATAATTATGACAAATTGCTATGAAAATATTCATTTTAGTCCTTATGTAAATATATATCTTTATTCTTTGGCTAGATAATTCTAAGTAGAATTAATATATGCTAGGTTCTTGCTGAATTTTAAAAGACTGTATCTGTAAATTTTTTTTTAAAGATTTATTTATTTTTATTATATATAAGTAGCTGTCTTCAGACACTCCAGAAGAGGGAGTCAGATCTCATTACGGATGGTTGTGAGCCACCATGTGGTTGCTGGGATTTGAACTTCGGACCTTCGGAAGAGCAATCAGGTGCTCTTACCCACTGAGCCATCTCACCAGCCGTATCTGTAAATTTTTTAAAGTAATGTACCATTTTCCATTCCACAACATTTTATCAGAATTCAGTTTGATCAATATTCTCACTAACATTTAGTACTGTTGGTTAATTTCAACTTGAACCACTCTAATAACTGCAATGTGATATCTTCATTTATATAGCTGTCTAATTGGGAAGGCTACACAAAGGGACTGGAGAGATGACTCAGTGGCAAGGTCTTGCTATGTAACCTCTGACTGGACTGGAATTCAGTATGGAGACCAGAATGTCCTTGAACATGTGGCAGTACATATTCATAGTACACAAAGGAATAGTATTAAGCCACAGAAAAAAAGGAAGTATTGTCACTTGTAACCATATGGATGTAACTGGAGATTATTATGTTAAGTGAAATAAACCAAGCACAGAAAGACAAGTGTGGTTTAAAATGGTGGCCAGCCACAGGGCTAGCTGGAAATTTATCTTCGTGCACCCCACGCCTCTGCTGGGCGGGGTGGGTGTCAGGCTGTGAGAAGCCGAAGGACCCCGCTCCAGGGGGTGGGGAAGCAGTCTGAGGCCCCCTCGAACCTGCCAGAATTGGTGGTGGTGGTGGGGTGGCTGGCTCTAGC
Organism: Mus musculus; assembly: GCF_000001635.26. NCBI lineage: Eukaryota > Metazoa > Chordata > Mammalia > Rodentia > Muridae > Mus > Mus musculus. The sequence goes on from NC_000086.7 coordinate 105,094,145, forward strand.
TTGGGGACAATGGGTGGGAGGAGAGCACTCTGGGAGACCTCCCATGGGAGATTAGATGCAGCTCTTTAGAGGAAGACCTGCTCCATTGCTCCAGTACCATGGATTCCGGTGAGAAGAGGCAGTCCATGGTTTTAAGGCGTTTATTGTCATGGCGGGAAGGGGAGCTAAGAGGGTTGTAGAGGCAGAGAGAGGGAGAGAGTAGAGAAGTAGAGGCTGGCCATGGCCATGTGGAGTGAGGGGGGAAAATAATGTGGAGGGGGGGCAAGAGGCCAAGAGAGAGGCAAGAGAAAGAGGAGGGGGCAAACAGCCCCTTTTATGGTGGGCCAGGCCTACCTGGCTATTGCCAGGTATGTAACTATATGGAGCAGCATACCTGGCTGTTGCCAGGTAACTGTAGGGTGGAGTCCGGACAGAATACCAGGAGCTTGGGGCCTTGCCCTACATGACTGATATAGGACTACAGAATGATGGAGCTGAAGCCTATCGGGATCCTGGTGTCTGGGGGTGTGGCAAACACCTGCCTTTCCTTGCAGCAACACCTGCTGGGTCTCTAAGGTTTAAACCTAGCTCAACCAGAAAACAGGCTGCCTTTCCCGGTCCCACAGACAAGTGGAATCTTACTCAGTGGAATCTAGAAGAGTTGAACTGCCCTGATGTTAGGAGTAGAATGCCAGAGGCTGGGGGTGTCAGAGGGAGGGAGGGTGCAGGCATATTGATCAATACCTGCAAAGTTACTGTTGCTTCTAAGACTAAGAATGATTCCCATCCTACATTACAGTGAGGCAGTTATACATGTCAATAATTTGCTATGCTTTTTGTAAAAAAAAAAATAAATGCTAGAAGAATGATTTTTTTTTTAATGTTTTAATCTAAAGAAATGGTCTGTTGGAAGGGACACATACATTTCCTCTGACTTAAACATTTCAGGATATATATGTTTAATGAAATATATGTTATCCCATTAACATGCAGCAGCTTATATGCACCAGTTAATAAATAACAATTTTTTTAAACTTAAAATGTCTTGCTGGGGATATAGGTCAGTATGATTAGAGCATTTGCATAGCATATAAGGCCCAAGGTTCAACCCCTAGTACTGCAAAACAAAACAAAATCACCACCACCACCAACAAGGAAATTTTTATAGGGACATGGAAATGAAAAGGAGCCTGTCATTTCCAATTGGATACCTCTGGCTGCTAGAATCCCAGCTCAATTAATAACACTATTGGTTTCTCTGTCCCTCTCCAGCCCACCTCCTTACATATGTTTTGTCATGCACGCACATGTGCATATGTGTGTGTAGGCCTGAGGTTGACATTATCTTTCTTGGCTGTTCTGTAAAGTTTATAGAGACAGTCTGTTACTGAACCTAAAGGTCCTTGGTTTGGTCAGCCTCAGGGATCTCCCCATATCTGCATGCCCCCCACTTCAGTGCTGTACCTTGCCTTTTTTTTTTTTTTTTTTTTTGTAAATGCCGAGGATGTGGATGCAGGCTCTCATGCTTGCATTGTAGACACTTTTCTGACTGAGTCTTCTCCGTAGTAATCTTTTTTTTATAAAAGTATTTTATGTTAAAATAGCATTGATCCAGGCTCAAGGTCTGGATGGATATGATCTTGGATAGGGCCTCATTCCTTTCCCCAGACATTTTCTGATCAACTTAAATGGAACTGTTAGCTTCATGTACTTACTGTAAAGATATATTACATTCCTGTGATCTAGACTTTTACCTTGGCAACTATGATCCTGACCTGCAGGAACCATCTCATTTACATTCCTTAGCAACCTTTCAAGGATAATAGGTTTCAAAACCTATCAAAATGGTATATATGACTATTTAAAAACAAAACGTAACAAAAGAAAAAAACCTGTAACTGAAACCCAGTGGCAAGAACTAAGACAGAGGCCATGGAGGAACACTGCTTTTTGGCTTGCTTTCCTCAAGGCTTGCCCAAGCCTGCTTTCTTATACCAACCACCCAGTACTACTAGCACAGGAATGGCATGTACCCCAATGAATTGGGCCCTCCCACCTCAATCGTTAATCAAGAAAATGTAGTACAGACTTGCCTATCACCCATCTGGTGGAAGCATTTTCTCAGTTAAGGTTCCTCTTCCCAGATAACTATAGCTTGTGCCAAGTTGACAAACCCCTACCAGGACACCTGTAGTTGCTTTTCTCAGGATTTATTAACATAGTGTCTTAGGGTTCTATTGCTGTGAAGCAACAACATGACCAAGGCAACTCTTATAAAGGAAAACTTTTAATTGGAGCTGGCTTACAGTTCAGAACTTTAGACATTTATCATCATGGCGAAAAATATTTCAGTCTGCAGGCAGTTCTACATCTTTATCCAAAGGTAGCTAGGAGAGACCATGTTCTGTACTGGGTGTGGCTTGAGCTTATATATGAGACCTCAAAGCCTGCCTCCACAGTGACACACTTCCTCTAACAAGGCCACACCTCTTAATAGAGCTATTTCCTATGGGCCAAGCATTGACACACATGAATATATGGGGGGCATACCTATTCTAACCACCATACATAGCAACAGGGAAAAATAAATAGTATAGATTGTAGCTCAAAAAGAAGAACAAAGTATATAACAATCATGAGAATATATGATCTCATCATTGGAGCACTTAAATATGTGTAAAGTAAATATGGGATCTGAAGAGAAAGATAAGATGTCAGACAATAGTATAGTGGTTATAAAAAAAATCCTCAGCTCAAAGGGAATATGAATTAGTTCATCCTGGATCCAAATATGAATAACCATGACCCAGAAACACAGATTTATGTTACTTCAAATATTATGTTCCAATGTGTTAACAATTAACAAAAGTTCCAATGAACTTTTATAGTCACAGAACTCAGATTATAAATGAAGACACTTTTCAGTATACATATGAGGAATTATGAGGTAAGCAAGTTGCAGCAATGTGGGGAAATCTCTTCTATAGGCCTCTGCTATGTGGTAAAATCCTTTATAATTTCACCAACTGGGTCCAAGTATTCAAATATATGACCATATGGACCTATTCAAACCACCACAGGTATGAACTTTTGATGACTGTGCCATATGCCCTGTTCTATTACTTCTTAAAATAAGGAACAATGTGGACTTAAGTATAAACAATAAGCTCCACCTTTTGACCTTTTGCTTTTACATAAACCCCTCAGTAGCTGTTTAAATGAGAATAGGCCATATAGGCTCACATGTTTGAATAGTTGGTCCCTGGTTGGTAGAACTTTTGGGGAAGGATCAGGAGATATGGCCTTGTTGGAAGAGGCAGGATATTGGAAGCAGGCTTTGAGGTAGACCACTGCCATTCCCAGTAGCTCTCATTGCCTCCTACTTGCTGATCAAGATGTGAGAATCTGATCTCAGCTAATTCTGTCACCATGGCAGTGCTCCACCATCAAAGACTCTAACCCTCTGAAACCCAATCAAATGCTTTCTTTTGTAAATTGCCTCAGTCATGGTGTTTTGTCACAGCAATAGAAAAATAACTAAGACAGCCTATCAGTCATATTATTTTTGTATTTGAAATGAAAACAAAATTACCTTGTTTCTAGTAACTACCATGCCATTGAGAATAATGATTTAGCATTGAAAAAAATTGCTTAGAGGTCCATAGGAAATCAGTTCAATAGTCTGACTTTTCAGGGGTGAAAAGCTCTCAGCTGGCAAATGATGAGTTTAAATGAAATCTATAAAAAATTTTGGGCTTTTTGTCTATTCTATGTCTATTATCTCTACAAGTGAATATATATTTCCATGGCACCAAATTGGTTTATAGTGAGTACTCGTATAAATTAAAAAGGATGAATTAACCCAAATATCTTTCATTTAACATGACATGGGTAAATCTTTGATAAATAAGTGTATTTAAATTTACTGATAAGATGAAAGTAAAGATCTTTGAGAGTACTGACATTTTTTTTTTCTGGGTTGATAGCCAATCAGTATTGTATTTGTCTCTGCTAGATGTTTAAGATTTGATGGTCAATCACCCTAGGCCTTTTGGCTAAGATTGAGTCAAGGTAAAATGATCAAGACATGGCATTGTAGCCAAGTCCTTTAAGAAACAGTATTTTTGAGGTTGGGGACCGCTGTGGAAGACTTAGGGGACAGATTGAAGGAGCTGAAGGAGATGACAACCCCATGAAAGGTCAACAGTGTCAACTAACCTGGACCTGGATGAGCTCCCAGATACTAAGCCACCAAGCAAAGAGCATGCATGGGCTGGTCTGAGGTCACCCCAACACATTTGTAGCAAAGGACTAACTACAGTTAGCCACAGTGGGAGAGGAAGTACCTAGTTCTGTATAGACTTGATGCCCCAGAGAAGGGGGATGCGTGGGGAAAGGGCATCCTCTCAGAGGCAAGAGGCAAATGGGAGGGAGAACCAGGGTGGGGGGCAACGTTTGGAATGTAAATAAAATCATTATAAAATAAAACTTTATTTTTAGAAAAGTATTATTTTTCTCCATCAAATACAGAAACTTTTCTTTGGCAGGGAAATAACTTACAATACCAGTTCACTCATCCTCAGTTCTCTGGGCGCCTGCTCTAGGGTATTTTCTTTTAAACTCTAATGAAATTGTTCTAGAGCTTCTGTTTTACTAATGAGACGAAGAACCGTAAGTTGGACTTTCATCAAAGTAAAAGAGGCTGATTGGGACGGTAGCGGATTCCCTGCCCCAACATTCCCTCCCCACTTCCAGCTACTGCTCTTATTTTGTGAGTTCAGTACATGAACATGTGCTGACATCCCACAAACTCCCTGTAAAACTGTCACTGAGCCACATGCCTGCCAGCTAAGACTTGTTGTTACCTCTCTGCATTTTCTAAGAAGAGACTAACCGTGTCCAAGCAGATAACTTATTTAAAGATGTTTGCACCCGTCCTGGTTTCTGAGGAGACAAGCTTGTTTCCCAGAGTGGTTGAAACCAGTAGCAGTGCCTCCCAAAGCAGTCCAAAGGCTGCTTCCTTGGTGTGGAGTTTGAGGGTCTGTGAAGCTAGTAGGTGTCTAAGAACTGTTATTGTGAAAGGAATTGGCCTGCGGTTTTAACGGTTACATCTTTTCTCCGTGTGTTTATCTGTTTTGGGTAGACTATTTGCATATGGGCACATATTTTAAATTCTAGAATTCACCTTACCTTTTACTTTGGTTCCAGACAGTGCCTGCTGAAGAGATTACAACCTGTATTTGCCATACTTTTTCTTTCATTTGTTTTTTGAGACAGTTTCTCTGTGTAACAGCCCTGCCTGTCCTAGAACTTGCTCTGTAGACCAGGCTGGCCTCCAACCCTGCATCTGCCTCCTGAGTGCTTAGATTAAAGGCATGCACCACTATGCCCAGCTATTTGCCATACTTTTAAATTAAAAAAAAAACTTCTGCTTTTCAATACTATATAATAAGAATTATGGATTATTGCTGGTTTTTGCTCTTCACTGCACCACTCTTTTGGTTGATAATCCGTTTTTTAGTCTGTTTGTTTGTTTGTTTTATCGATTCTGTCATTATCTTCAAGTTGTCTTCAAATTTCTAGTCTGCTTTCCTTGAAGGTGCCTCTGTGTCAATAGAAGTTATTGTTCACCAAGTATTGGACAGAGCCGGTGTCTAAACTCTGTGCCGTCTGCCTGCGACCTTTACTTAGGAATCAGTGTATGCACATTCAAAGTTCAGCCAGTTGATAATGCTGCTTTGACATTTACTTTCGACTTGTGCAAGGACTCATTTTCATCTAGGGACTTCCGTGGTGTTTGAAAATGTTATTCCTATAAATAATATTGGCGTTTGCTCTCATATTAAGTTAACTTATTTTAAAACAGTTTGATCTCTTTGGGCTTTACTTTTAAGCTTCTTTAGATGAAGGTAGAGTAACAATTATTTTAGAAAAAAAAAATTCCCTCTTCTGAGGGGGAAAAAAAACCCTCTAGATTTCTTAACACAGTTTCCAACAAAATTTCCTACTCTGGATGGTTGGTCATTTCTGCGCCTATATTGGTTACAGGGTTTTGTTTTTTTTTTTTCTATTCTATTTTCTATTTTTCCAATAGAATCAGCATGGGTGCACTAATCAGTGCTAAGCTGAATAATTGAAACCTATTGCAAATGCATGGCGTTCACCCCTGGAATCCTAGCATTTGGGAGGTTTATGCAGTTGGATTGCCATGAATTCCAGGCCAACCTGAGCCCCAGAGTGGGGAGGGCCCTCTCTCGGTCCCTCTTGTACCTGGAGTTCTCGCTGTATAGCCTTTTCTGCTCTAGTGCTCTGCCTAACAAATTCTCCTTTGGCTTCTGTGAATTTATAGTATCCTCTAATCATTTATTCTCAAGTAATAAAACAGTTGTTTCTAGCCTTTAGCTTATGTAATTTTTCCCCTCTTTCATTGGCGGGCACATCTAATATAATGTTCAGCAGTGTTAGAACTATTCACAATCTCATTTGATCACAGCCAAAACAAATCCTGTACTCATTAGTCACTCATTAGTCACTCACCATTTCTCTCTCGACCCCATGCTGAGGGAACAATTAGGGATTTTGCTTGTTTGTTTGTTTGTTTGTTTGTTTGTTTGTTTTTTAATCTGTGTAGATTTAATTTTTTTTCTAGACATACACATGTGGCTTTTCTTGTTTAACATGATTGCTTTTATGTTGGTGCAAATACAAGAGGAACACTTATCTACTGCTAGTGGGCACATGATCAAGCCACTTAGGAAATCACCATGGACTGAAAACTGAAAATGGACCTCGCAAAAAGAATCAAAGTCAGCTCATTATAGAGGATTCTTCAGTGCCGTGCTGTTGCTTCTACCTCCCTCTTCTATTTTTGAGATTATCTTGGGTCTTTTGGGTTCTATGACCAGGTGATTAGCAACCTTAATTTTATCCACTACATTAATTTCTTTATTTTCCATAAAACAGAATATATGTGGAGGTCCTGGTAATTAGGATGTGGATATATTTGAGAGAATGTTATTCTGCTACCCTGTATTATGTCAATTTTTCCTTAATATAATATACCGTTATGCTGCTAAAAGTATACAGAATTAGAATAGCTTTCTTTATAATGCAGTGACAATTTTATGATGTCTTTGTGTATCTCTTATAATGTTTATTTAAATAAGCTCATGTTACCTAATGTTATTGTTATCACAAAACTTAATTTTATTAGTGTTTGTATGATATATTTTTCTTTCCTTCTACCTTTAAGATTTCTATAACCTCATATTTAGGATAATATTTCCTGTAGGCAACATTTTTATTTTTGTAATTTCATGCTATTGCTCTTATTGTAGTCTGTAGCATAACTGCATTTAATATAGCCATTAGATTTTTCTCTTGTAAACTTCCAATGTACTGCTTGCTTTCTATTTGTCACACGTTCTGTCTCTTGCATTTACCTTTCTGAAATTTTGTTTCAATTATCCAAGTATTGTCCGATTAGCCCTCATATATCTTTGCACCAGCTTTTATTTCAGCTTCTAGTGATGGCCTCTACCAGTTCCTCCCCTCTGTTTCTGCACATGTGCCTCCATTCTTCAAGAGTTTGATCTGGCACAGGTAGAAATCCCAGCTGCCCTGGAGACTGAAAGGCCTGGGCCACAGTGTGTGATGTGAGTTCCAGCCTTGTTAACTTAGCAAGATTGTTTCAATTTTTAAAAATAAAAAGGGTTCTGGCACAAAGCAAAAGCAAAAACAGTGACCCTTGTTGTAGGTTAACCAAGTGTGCAGGATTTGTTCAGGAACATACTGCTCTCTCTCCACTGATCTGAACTCCTAGACAAAGGCTGTCTTCTCTGTTTATGAACAGCACATGAATATGAAGCTATGAATAGGAGTTTCACAAGGGAGGAAATTAGTTTGGGGTCCTATTGACTCAGAATAGCACAAAAAGCCAGAAACATGTTATCATCTATGCCTGTCTGTTGAGTTCAGCATGTTTCTTGATGTTTTGTGAGGGTTGTTTTCAATCGAATGGTCTAGCCACCGCATGCTGTGCACAAGTACATTCTTCCTGAGTCAAGGGTACGTATGGCTCACAAAGGAAAAATAGGAAACATGGTACATCAGGGTGTTGAAAGCATTGTAATTGATTATAGTGGTTTTCTTAGAGGTCAGTTAAGTCTGAACAGGTTAAATATGTCGCATGTAGGCAGAATGTGTACATAGTTATAAATGATCTCAAAGCATATTATTAGTGTGGTTGAGTGAAAGTTTGATTGTGTAGGTAAGTTTAAAACAGCATTTCTCAGGACAAACATCCCCACAGGGCCAGGGATATGGCTCAGTGACAGAACACTTGCCTAAGCATATTGAGATCCTAGGCTCAATATATAGTACTATAAGAGGAGGGGGAGGGGGAGGGGGAGGAGGAGGAGGAGGAGGAGGAGGAGAGGCTCCTTAACATCTTTAATCTATGTTGTCTTTGTTACTTGCTTTAGGGAAAAAAACATAGCAAAAAAAATATTATTGTGACTCCAGGCTTAGTCTTTTTTTCATCAATAATTTATTTTTTATTCACTTTACTTCCCGATTAAAACCCCTTCCCAGTCCCACCCTTACAAATCCCTTCCTCAATTACCCCCTCCCCTTCTCTTTAGACAAGGGGGCCTCTGCCCCTTATACCACCCCACACTGGGACATTTAGTCCTAGCAGGACTAGGCACACGCATCTTCTCCCACTGAGGCCCAACCAAGCAGTCCAATCTTAAATCTAGAAGTTTCTGTTTTGTTCTAGAAGATACTGATGATCCTGAGAGAACAGTCTAATGATGCTCAGAGTACCCCCATAAACTAGCTGAAAAGTGCCATATATGTGACCCTTGCTAGCTCATCCTACGTACTCCTTTGTAGATTGAGTGATTTCCTCAAAGACACCACATACTGTGGAGTAATTGCAGGCTGACCATGTCCAAAAAAAAAAAAAAATGTCCCATATCTAGTTACTCATGCCCACAGAATAGAGAGCTTATAAAATAGTTTTTAAGCCTCTAATTTTGAAAGACATATGAAGTGTTATTATATTATATATAATGGATATACAGCCTCATCTTTATACTTATTATTGTGATTGATTTATTAGTTTAAATTGCTCCTTTCACTTCTTCCCAGATACTCTGAAGACCTTAGAACATTTGATCTCCATTTCCCTTTCCACCTCTGAATGCTGTTCCCTTTGTGATTTAGCTAAAGATGGGACTTCTGTATATTGGCTGTCTATTATTTACTTATTCAGAAGATGTTAGAATCCATTAGCTCAAAAACTTCTTGGTTGTGGGGTAAGCTTTAAAAAGCCTGATAATTCTTTTTTTTTTTTCCAAATATTGATTTTTTTTAATTGCCAGATAATAATACAATAGAATTTCACCTTTACTTGGTGCATATTAACTTTCAGTCTTGGTAGCTATATTGTAATTTTTCTCAGAGGGCCAAATTACCAGCAGATGCTAAAGAACAGCCTAGACTCTGAAAATTTACTGCATTGAAGATGCAATATGCTTCACAGAGAATCTGTACCCATGGGTGTCTTTGCAGATGAGTATCCCAGTCACTAGAGAAGAGTATTTACTACTTGCTGGGTGCAGTGGCCCACCTGAGTTTCTAGCATTCAGAGAATCTTGAGTTTAAGGGCAACCTGGGTGACACACTTTCTATCAAAATATGTGTATTGGTTTCTTCACTTTAATTACAATTGCATCAAAATCACATAAAAAACTTCTGGCCTTTGTGATAATTTTGGAACAATACAAAGCCAGGTGTATACTTCCCATTAAAAATTAATATTTGCTGAAATTAAAATGTGCCATAAAAAGCCTGATAATTCTAAACACAGATATGTATATATCCAATTATTACAGGTGTAGCACACAGAGATTTCTAGTTATTCAGGCACTAGGCATTGTATATCCATTGTGAAACTGCACTGAACATTTGCTAACCCAAAATAAGATAAGTCCTGGGCTAGAAGACTCCAAGCTACTACTGGCCTCCAGAGATTCCCTCCTGCTTCTGAACATGTAAGTCTGACGTTCCATCTTACTCTGACTCGCGTCTCCCCATGAAGATCCCTTGTTCCCTTTCTTTTGGGTTGGTTCCTTTCTGTTATCTTTCACCTATAGCCCCTGGAAGGTTCCACGTTGAGACAGCCCACACCCCCTTTAGCCCAGTACTTTCTCACTGTCAGCACGACACCTGTCCATGTTGCTAACATGAAGTTTATTGTATGCTACTGCCACCTTGTGGTCATCTTTTCTCTCCCTTAAACATAATTACATTACTGAAACTAGCAAGTAGGAAAGAAAGGAGGAGAGAGAAGGAGAAAGTTAGGTCACAATAAGGAGTTTATCTGGTCAAAAGGGAAAATATTTAGCAGAAATTATAAATGATTGGGACTTACCTTTTGGGATGTGTATGCATCAGTTAGATATGTATGTTCTGTGCTGGTGTGTACTCTGGTCTCTCCTTGTACCTCATGAACCTGACAAGTAGTAGCACCGTGTTTTGCAAACACTCGTACAGTTGGAATTGGTTTGAAGTGACTGTCTAAAGAGGGGAGTAAGTAAGCCTGCCTAGGTTTCATACTAGGTAGGCAGTGGGCCTGAATAGGATAGAGAATGCCTGCCTTGGGCTGGAGAGATGGCTCAGTCGTTAAAGGCTAGGCCCACAACCAAAAATATAAGAGAATGCTTGTCTCTCAGCCTGGAGTGGCTTGCCTGCTGTCCTCAAAATGGACTGAGATGAGAGGACCTCCCTGCAATTGCACTGACTCTTTGAGGCTCCATGAAAAGAGAGAAAATCCTCATTCCAAATGTCACAAAATGAAGCCGAGGTCAGGCTCCTAAGTTTAACTGGAGTGGGTACCTTCGTAAAGAGTTGACCTGGGATTGGCTGCACTTGAGTTTGCTGTTCCAGATGGCATCAATCTCATCCTTCTTTCAGAGAATACTGAGCCTTCATTGCTTCTGTCAAGCCTCAAGTTGACCAAGGATAACAACTTTTATTCCTGGCCCTCTGAGGACTCCACAGAGATGACCATCCATCTGCACGGGTGCGCCAAACCACCAGTTGTGTGCTGGGTTTTGCTATATAGACTGTGTTTTATCAGGACACTGTGTGGAAATAAGGTATGATCTTAGGCTTGGTGAGGAAAACCAGAGGGGAGGGGTTGGCAGAAGAAAACTGCTGTCCTCTGTAGGAAAAGGCAGCAGTATATTATCATGATAGTGATGAAGATAATTTATGCGCTCTGTGTGTGTGTGTGTGTCCAGCTATTTAAAAAATTTTTTTAAAAATATCAGGCATGATTGTTATTGTCTGCAGTCCTAGAACTTGCTCAGATTTTTTTCCATAACTACTTAAAATGTGGAATCAAGCCAAAAGGAGGCTACCCAGCTGTATGGCCTGCATCTAGTTAGGAGCAAGTTTCAATAACTGGAGCTGAAAAGGAGTAATTGGTATTCACATGAGATATCTCCCTCTCTATTTGGCTTTCCTAATTTTTCAAGATTGCAGTATATTGTTATTAACAATGCTCATCATGTTGTATAATAGATCCCTTAAACTTATCCTTTTATGTATTTGCAATTGTGTGTCATCATTGTCCATCCTTTCTCCAGGCCCCCTTACTGCCTGACCCCTGCTAACCACCCTTCCACTTTCTACTTCTGTGGGTTCAGCTGATGTGATGTAAAAGTCTGGAGGCCTGCTACCTCATATAAGGCCTCATAGCAGACTGTTCAAATGGCCAGTATAAATTGCTAGCTAAAGTCAGAGTTTCCTCAGTCGGCTAGGTTGGAATGTGCTGTGTAGCATGGTCATGTGGAAAGTCCAAAGGAGGCTGAATTCAGCCCATCTGGTTTCTTTTCACAAGGGTCTTCTATACTAGTATTGATTTGTGCCTGCTCTGGATTTAATAAAAACTCATGAGAAGTGAACTCAGAGTCAAATGTGGCCTGTTAGTTCTGATAAACAATACTCTGTTTGGTTCAAATCACAGTTACTGCAGACCATGTACTATCCCACTCTTAGGCCAAACAAACCATTCACAGCCAAGGCTCTGCTTAACTTGTGAGCCTAGAGATGAGAGGAAAGGTGACAGAAGGCTCTGAGAGACAAAGAGGAGCTAGCTCACTTAGATGACACCTGTTAAACCAGTAGGCAAATTCCACTGCTTTTTTTTTTTTTTTTTTTTTTTTAGTTAGAGTATAATAGCAGGTTTCTATTTCAGAAAGTCTTAACTTCAAGCCTGCCTCTAATTTATTCTAGTGGACCCTTCAGTACTTATGGAACTAGTGGTAGCTGAAGTAAGTATCCCTAGCAGACAACCACTTTTTATACCACATTATAATCGTAGTTTGGGTTCCAAAATAGACAATATTGGCTGCATCTACTGGACACCGATATCCAATCATCCCTAAGCACAGGAAGTATTCATAATTTAAATGAATCCTTTTAAGAATCCGCATGTTTGGGAAAAAGATAATAAAGATGACTGTCTGCTTAGCTATAAAACTGACCTAGTTTCATTAGGCGATATATCTGTGTCCTGATTGTTATCAATGAAATCATTCCCTTTCCAGTTATCCGAATAGATTGTCTCAGTTAGGAGGTGGCCTCTTTTGACAACGTTTGTGTTACTGATGGTCACTGTCAGGTGGAAATCAGTTAACGGGAGCTGGAGAGATGGCTCAACAGTTAAGAAGTACTTACTGGCTGTTTTTCCAGAGGAAGATCCCAAGCCCCAACATGGCAGTTTTCAACAGTCCCTAACAGTTCCAGGGGATCCAGCGCCCTCTTCTGGCCTCCTCAAACCAGCCACATATGCAGTCCACATTCAGGCAAAACACTCAAGCACATACAATAAAAATAAATCAATTTTTATGTTTAAAAAACAAATCAGTAAACCTTCCTGACTAGTAAAAGTGATGCATATGCCACAGCACTCGCTAAGGCTAATATTAAAGAAGTGGTCTATCTTAGGAGTGCCAGTTCTTATTATGTGACTACTCAATTCTCAGCATGGCCTGTGCTTAAAGCGGCTACCAATTGGAGGCTAACTATGGACAAGGAAGAATTAACAAGGCTCTTCTGTTCATTAGTGAACATCCACTGGATAGTGCTATCTTAGTGAATGCGGTTTTAAAAGAATTCATAAATACTTGTGTCTTAGCTAATACATTCGTTGTTGTTGTTGTTGTTATTCTCTCATATATTACATCCTGACCACAGTTTCCCCTCCCTCCACTCATGCCAGTCCCTCCCCCTACCTCCCCTTCCCCCTAGATCCACTTCTCCATTTTCTTTCAGAAAAGAGCTGGCCTCCTAGGGATATCAGTCAAACATGGCATAACAAGTTACAATAAGACTGGGCACAAACCCTCATATCAAGGCTGGAGGAGGCAAAAGAGTCAGAGATACCCTTACTTCCATGGTTAGAAATCCTACAAGAACACAAAACTATACAACCATAGCATATATGTAGAGGACCTAAGTTATAACCATACAGGCTCCCTGATTGTCTGTCCTGTCTCTTAGCCCTGGTTAGTTGATTCTTTGGGCCATATTTTTGTGGTGTCCTTGACCCCCTCTGACTCCTACAACCCTTCCCCCCACTCTTCTACAAGATTGCCTGGGCTCTGCCTAATATTTGGCTGTGAGTCTCTACATCTGTTCCTATCAGTTACTATATGAAGCCTCTCTGGTCTATGAATATAGCAGAATATCATAAGGAATCTTGTTTTGTTTTGTTTTGTTTTGTTTTGTTTTGTTTTGTTTTGTTTCTTGCCGGGTTCAGGTGTTTAAAAAGACAGGGTATGTAGCCTTGGCTGTCCTAGAACTCGATCTGTAGACCAGGGTGACCTCAAACCTTGAGATCTGCCTGCCTCTGCCTCTTAAGTGCTGGGATTCAAAAGCGTGCAACACCATGTCCAGCTTAGGTTTTCTTTTTCTAAAACAATATTATTTTAATTGACAAATGATAATTGTATACATTTATGGAGTACTATGTTTTAATACATGTATACAATATGTAACGGTTAAATCAAGGTAACAAATGTCATTTCACCATTCTTATTTTTATAGTCAGGTATTAGAAATTTAGGATTACATTTTTTGTTTTTTGTTTTTGTTTTGTTTTTGTTTTGGGTTTTTTTGTTTGTTTTGTTTTGATTTGTTTTTGTTTTTCATTTGTTTGTTTTTTCGAGACAGGGTTTCTCTGAATATCCCTGGCTGTCCTGGAACTCACTCTGTGGACCAGGCTGACCTTGAACTCAGAAATCTGCCTGCTTCTGCCTCTGCCTCTCAAGTGCTAGGATTAAAGGCGTGCGCCACCACCACCCGGCTAGTATTACTTCTATATATACACAACATCACTATTATTATAGTCGTTCTGCTTTTCAAATAGTCTCAACTTAGTCTCCCTGAGAGTAACTTTGTGTCCTTTGATCCCAAACTTACTGCTCCCTCTCTTATCTGCTTACCCCTAAACCTCTGGTGGTTAGCATTCTATACTCAACCTCTATGAATTGTTACCAAATTATTGCATATGACTGAGCTCATACAGCATTAGTATTTCAGTGCCTGGTTCATTTTACTTAGCAGAATAGCTTTCAGACTTCATATTTATCAATGACAAAATGTTATTCTTTCAGTTTTGTGTGTGTGTTTGAAGACCACAAATGTAGACACATAAACACATGTGCACAAACTTTATCCACTTAATGGGCACAGGCTGATGATTCTTTATCTTGACTGGAAAGAGTAATGCTGCAACTATAGCAGTACAGGCATGTTCGTAACATACTGAGTGTTCTTTTGGAGTGTGTGTATTTGTACATGTAAATGCTGTCGAACTTGCCAGTGTGCGCATGTGTCTGGTCTTTTCCTCTATCATTTTTGTTCTAGTTTCTCTTCTGTTGCTGTGATAAAATGCCCTGACCAAAATCAGCTTAGAGGAAGAAAGTATCTATTTCCTCTTCTACTTCCAGATCATGGTCCATCATTGAGTAAAGTGAGGGCAGAAACTCAAGGCAGGAACAAATGAGGAATGCTGCTTGCTTGCTTGCTTGCTTGCTTGCTTGCTCGCTCGCTTGCTTGCTCATAGGCTTCTGCTCAATCAGCATTTTCAATGCAGTTCTGGCCCACCTGCCATAGGGATGCCATACCTGCAGTGGGCAGGGCCCTCCTACATCAATTAGCAACCAAGATACTGCCCCACCGCCCGACAAGCCAATCTGATCCAGTCAGTGCTTCAGCTGAGGTTCCTTCTTCCCATGTGACTCGAACTTTTGTCAAGTTGACAATAAAAACTGAGCAGCACAACTGTCCACTTTAGTTTTTGAAGACAAGGCCTCGCATTGAACCTGAAGCTTGTGATTTCAGCGGGGCTGGCTGATGAGCAAGCGCCCAGGATCTGCATCTCTACCCTGTTCCCACACCAACTCTGTAGTTAGAGCACATGGCATCAGACTTGGTTTTTCACATGGGTGCTGGGAATCAGAATTCAGGTCTGCATATGTGGCCAGCAAGAACTTTACTCACTGATCCATCTTTCCAACTCTTTCATATTGTTATCTATAATATTGGTACCAATCTACTTTCCCACCAAAAAGTACATTTTTTCTACAGCATCACCAATGCTCATTTATCATTCATCTTTATGATAAAGGCCATTTTAACTTGTATGAGGTGATATCTGATTGCTTTATTTATATCTTTTAAAAATTTTGTTTTAAACGTGTGAGTGTTTTGCTTGCATATAAGTCTGTATACCACATGGATGTAGTTCCCTTGGATATCAGAAGAGTGCATTGGATCCTATGGAAGTGGATTATAGATGGTTGTAAGTCACCATATGGGTCCTGCGAATTGAATCCAGGTCCTCTGGGAGAGCAGCAAGGGCTCTTAGCCACTGGCCCATTTCTCTAGCTCCCTGATTATATTTTTAATTAGCATTTTCTTATCAATTAATGATGTTGAACATTTTTTGAATATTTGTTGATGGTCACTGTGTCTTCTTTGAGAAATGTCTGCTTAAATCTGCTGTTTGTGTTTAAATTTTTATTTTGTTTCTTCCTTTTGAAGTGGTTTGGCACACACACACACACACACACACACACACACACACACAAAGGGAGAAAGGAAGAGTAAAGAGAGAGTCTATGTAGTCCAGGCTGTTCTCAAACTCCCTATATAGTGAGCGTGACCTTGAACTTTCCATCCTTTTGCCTCTATTGCCTAAGTCTTGGGGGTTACAGAATATACCACAATAGGATACTTCTTAACCACTTTTTGATAGGGTTTGATGCCCACCTATAGGTGGAAAATCACATCTGGTACTTTTTAGTGAGTCACAAGTTTGTAGCTGAGGAGGTCATAGCTTCTGTTGTTGTTTTACTAAAAGGACATGATGTGCATGTCAAAATTGCCTTCTACATACTTATGTGTACACTCATACAATAGTGTTTTTGTCAGTTTTTTGTTAGAGAAGCTTTTTTAGCTCCGGTGGTCAGTTGTAATTGCAGAGAGTACATGACTATTGAATGCTCAGCTAAACAGGATATCAGTAACACCTTCTCCATAGTTCAAGGAATGTTGCAGAAGAAGGGAGAGAAGGAATGTAAGAGCTGTAGGAGAGTGGACAGGGAGTGTGGTGGAACCCTGACTTTTGGGTTTGAAATGGCTTTTTCACTCTTGAATTCATAGTAGCTGCAGTTATCAGTATTTCCACAACATTGGACCTAACAACACTCTGCCATGGAAAGGCGAGTTCATGTAACCTCACTCCTCCCTTAAGATATCTTAGATAATGGCTGATGAGAGACTGGGAGAGGGACATTTTCTTCAGTTGTGTAGCCATAAAGTATACCATATTGCTCTAGAGCAGTGGTTCTCAACCTTCCTAATGCAGCAACCCTTCAATACACCTCATGTTGTGGTGACCCCCAATCATAAAATTATTTTCATTGCTACCTCATACCTGGCATTTTGCTACTGTTATGAGTTGTAATGTAAATATGCATGTTTTCCTGGTCTTAGGTGACCCCTATGAAAGGGTCATTCAACCCCTCCCCACCTAAAGAAATCTTCATCTACACTCCTGTAAACAATATTAATGAAACCCATTGATGGCACATCCACAACGTATGTGAAGGAAAAGACGCCCTTGTTAGAAAGAGGAAGGGGATGAGCAAGAATGGGAGTGGGACAAGGGAGAATATGGCCAAAATACAACACATACGTGTGTGAAGATGTCATAATGAAGCCCATTATATACAATTAATATGTGCTAATAAAATATAAAAATTACATACAATTTCTCTTGTGTATATTTGCTTTTCTTGCCATGCTTTTGGGTCATATAAATATGTTTCACAGAGTAATGCTATAGATATTTTCCTCTAGAAGTTGTATAGTTTAAGATTATGTATTTTCTAGTAGAAGTTGTATAATTTCAGATTATATATTTAAATCATTATTACATTTTTAGTTGAATGTTTAACAATATTTTTATTAGTTCTTTGAGAAGTGGTACAATGTACTTTGAACATATTCACCTCCCCTCAGCTCTTCCCCTTAGTATGCTGTCAGCTACCCTCCCATCCTTCCCTACTCTCCTATCCTTGCTGTGTTTCTTATCTCACAGGGAAAGCTTTTCAAAAAGAAAAATGTTTTTTTTTGAGACAGGGTTTCTCTGTATAGCCCTGGCTGTCCTGGAACGAACTCACTTTGTAGACCAGACTGGCCTCAAACTCAGAAATCCGCCTGCCTCTGCCTCCCGAGTGCTGGGATTAAAGGTGTGCGCCACCACGCCCGGCGCTTTTCAAATTTTTAATGTTGAATAGGATGGTAGTTTATGATATTATCATCCACAGCCTTTACTGTGTTGAGGTACATTCTTGATGTACCTAATTTGTTAAAAGTGTTTTGTTGATTGTTTTTATTTTTATTTTTGGTCATGGTTACATTCTGTAGTCTAGGATAGCCTGGAATTCATTATATAGCCAAGTTGGTCTCAAACTCATGGCAGGTCACATGCTGTAGCTTTCTGAGTATTGGTATTGTAAACATAAGTTACTGCAACTTGCTAAAAGTCTTCCTTATTTTAATTTTTTTGAGATTATCATATATGAGTAGTGTATTGACATTATTTCCACTTGTCTTAGTTAGGTTACTATTGCTGTGAAGAAATACCATGACTGTGGCAACTTTTTTTTTTAAGATTTATTTATTTTATGTATATGAGTACACTTGTAGCTGTTTGCAGAATCCTATTGCTAATGGTTGTGAGCCACCATGTGGTTGCTGGGAATCGAACTCGGGACCTCTTGAAGAGCAATCGCTGCTCTTAACTGCTGAGCCATCTCTCCAGCCCCAACTGTGGCAACTCTTATAAAGGACAGCATTTAATTGGGAATGGCTTACAGTTTCAGAGGGTTCAGTCCATCATCATCAAGGCAGCATCCAGGCAGGCATGGTGCTACACAAGTAGCCAAACCATCAGGCAGCAGAAAGAGCCATCGGTTCTGGCTAGAGCATTTAAAACCTCAAAGCTTACTCCCAGTGACACTCCTCCTCTAACAAGGCCATACTTTCTAAATAGGCCACTGTCTAGGAGCCTATGGGGACCATTTTCATTCAAACCACCATACCACCCTTCCTTCTAGCCCTGATTCCTCTCTCAAATTCCTGACCCCTTTTTTAATTGTGTGTGTACATATATTTGTGTAGGTGGCTTATTCCTGGATTGTCTTTCTCCCACCCTGTGGGGGGTGGGGGTGGGGCTCTTCATCCAGGGGTGGGGTCTTGGGAAAATCTTCCCTATTCATTTGCATGTGTAGACTGGTGCCTTCATTATGCAGTTTTTGTTTAGGCAACAACATTGCTGAGATCTTATGGTTGTAGCACTGGGCGTTTTTATCATGAAAATGCACTATTGAGCTGCCTGCAGATTGTGTAGTGTACTTTTGTGAGCATACTGCAACTTTGGTCGTTTAGCTGTTTTTCCATCATTTTTGCTCCTGTATGTTAACACCTTACCCATATTTCTATAAGTAACCCCGATAACATTTATTGGCTCACTAAGTTGGACTTGGGCGATCGCCATACTTTGTTTATTGTCCTTTCCCCATCTCTGGTGAGTAGGCGTTTTGTGCACATCTCCCCAGGAATAGTATCACACAACAATATAATGCTGTATCCTAGAGGATGTTCTGCAAGTGCTTGAGAAGCCTACCACTTGCCACCTTCTGCATATGCTTGATAGGTTCATGGAGTCAGAAGTATAATTTACTTCCACTCTTTCCTTTTGGATTTTCTGCCTGGATTATCTGCAGGCTGTTGGAACATATCTATGTTTTCTAGTGTTGTTATATTCCTTTTTATCTTTTCCATCAGAACATTCAGTAATTCCTCCCTGTAATGGTTGCTTCAAAATTCAGTGCATTTATATTTGCAACTGTTACATGTTTGGCCACAATGATGTTAGCTTGTCTCTTTGAATTTTTTTTTTCTTAAAGTCTATTTTGTTTGATATATTAGCCATGCCCACTCTGCTTTTCTTTCTATTTGCATAAAATAACCTTTTTTATGTTTTCACTTTTAGTGTATCAGTGTATGTGTGCCCTTAATAGGAAAATGACTTATTTGTAGGCAACATATTATTGGATCTTATGCTTTTATCCATTTAGCCACTCTATGTCATTTTATTTGGACAGTTAATTAAGTTACATTTAAGCTAATTAATACCAGGTAAGGCTTTAATTCAGCTGTTTGACTTCTGGGAGTGAGGAGGACTTTCTGAATCTTGTTCCTTGTCGTGGGCTCTTTTTCTTCTGTCTGATAGTCTTGTCCAACTTTAATGTTATCATTTATTTTTTTATTATTATCTCTTAGAAGCTTGTTCTTTTCTGTTTTTTGTTTGTTTAGGATTTTTGTTTTTTGTTTTTTTGTCTGTTTGTTTTTGAGACAGGGTTTCTCTGTATAGCCCTGGCTGTCCTGGAATTCACTCTGTACACCAGGCTGGCCTCAAACTCAGAAATCTGGCTGCCTCTGCCTCCCGAGTGCTGGGACTAAAGGCGTGCGCCACCATGCCCGGCCTGTTCTTTTCTAAGGAAAGACAGGCAATGGATCCAAATGGGAGGAGAGGTAGGAAGGAACTGAGAGGAGTAAAGAAAGGGAAAACATGATCAGGATATATCATGTGAAAATAGAACCTATTTTTCAATAAAAGAAAAAGTTATGATTCTGACAAGATGCACACACACACACATACCCCTTGTGTGTGTGTGTGTATTTTAAGCTTATGAAGGTACCATACATTAAAGGTAATTCAATTTTTGTCAAATAGAAATTTCTTAGCCAGGTGGTAGTGGCACATGCCTTTAATCCCAGCACTTGGGAGGCAGAGGCAGGTGAATCTCAGAGTTCGAGGCCAGCCTGGTCTACAGAGTCAGTTTCAGGACAGCAAGGGCTACACAGAGAAACCCTGTCTCGAAAAAATTTTTTTTTCTTTCAGTCATTCTAAAATTAGGATTCACCAATTATCTTTGCAATGTAGAATGTATGGAGTTGAAGTAGTGAGAATTAAGGAACTGTGTGCCAAGCCTTTCTAAGCTAACCAAAAGCTAGGAAATGATGAAAGATGGTTCTCATGCATGACTACGTGGCACTTGATGCCTATTTGCCATTTTGTTATTACACTTGTTTCGTGTGTGTGTGTGTGTGTGTGTGTGTGTGTGTGTGTGTGTGTGTATTTTAAGATTGACAGTTAAAACAAAAAGGTGAATTGTAATGAGTCTAGCAGAGGTAAAGATATTCTAAAGAGCAATGTGTCTTTCCATCTATCAGACTGTTTGAACAATGCACCCCCAAAGAAATGGAAATTTTCCTAGGAATCTTATGCTTGGAGAAAAAAAGATCTTAGCCTTAGAAAGAGGCATCCCAGTTGTAATTACTTGTCAGATCACCTCACAGGGTGAGACAAGGGTGAGTTAGAGTGGGCAGGACCAAGTCTTATCTTGAATTGCCTAGATGTGCATGTCCTTCGCTCTCAGTTTAAACTTTAATCTCTCTTTAGTACTGGAAGTAAGATTGGCAAGGTTCTTTGCTCTGTCACTCTGCCAAATGTGGACACATTGACGAGAAGACAAAACAGAAAGGGATGGGTAGAGAGAGAAAGGGGAGGATGGAGGGAAGGGGAGCAGGAGGGGGGAAGAAGAAAAGTTCTTCATAAAAACCCAGCACCCTTTGTATCTTGACTTTTCAATACTCTAAATGGTGTAATCCTGAATTGACTGTCAACAGAATTCTCTACTGTCACTTTTCCTCCTGCCCTGGGATAGGACTTTTCTACTCAAATTCTAATTTTCCAGTTCATGTCACCAAATCTTGCCTCAATGATTTTTCTTTTATCAAGAGAAGAAAATCACTGTGGACATCAGTGTGGATGATTGACAGAATCTAGTCTGTGAGGATATTTTAATTATTTTTATGACATTTAAATATAATCTTTTATAGTAAATAATAGAAAAATGTTACCTGTTAAGTACTTTTTTGCACTATACTCTGCTTAATAAGAACATTGTGTTTGAAGAATGAATAAAAAGGAAAAAAGAACATTATTTTAAAATTAGCACAAGATATGTCCACCTATTTTTATAGATTGCTTCTAAAGGTTATTAGATTTGTGTTTGCATCTCTGTATGTAAATGCATATAGAGAGAAGGTAGAAGAAAAAAACCAGCACCTTCACATGTAATTATTATTTTTTAATTGTAGTCATTGTTATTTGTATAATTTTTGCATATACAGCTGAGTTCTGCTCATTGACATTAAGACTACTTTGATATATTTAGAATAGGAACTGAATTTATGACTTTTCTTAGCGCACTGCATTGCTTTAATGTCTTTATACATAGTTTCAGCAACCTTTAAGGCAGAATTTAATGAACTGGCACTTCCTGTCTGAAGAACATGCAGTATCCAGGGCTCTGCATGTGAACCCAGTAGATCCTCACCCTGAGCAGGATTCTGCTCTCTGGGAGCTAGGTTGGCCAAAGTTATATGTAACTATATTTGAACAGCCTGACATTTTCTGACATATCAAGAAACAAGTCAGTACTTCAGAATAAAATTCAAATTTCTTCTTTTAGCATGAAAGCCCCTTCACGGATGAGGTGCCATCCAGTTCTCTGGCTTCGTGATACACCTCTGCCCTCTCCAGTCTTCCCTAAATATGCATGGATCTACTTACGATTTCTTCGAGTATGGCTTTTAATTTTAGATTTCTGTGTTGTTCTCGGTGTGAAATCTTTTGTAACTGCTGTGTGCTGCTTTGAACCTTTAAAGTCATTCAATTAAGACATGCCCTGTTCAGTGCACCCTGGTCTAGTCATGTGAAGTGATTTTACTTTCTTTGCTTCCAATTTACGTCATACAGTACTAATTAACAATTTAAAGTTTTAAAATTTTTGTAATTATTTCTCTCTCATTAAGCACTTGGCTTCTTTGAAATAAATTGTCTTATTATTTAATACTTCATATTACGTAAAAAGCTGCACTATATATAAAATAAACATTTCCACCTGCTTTTTTAAAAAGTTGTTTTGGAATGAATTTGTGGAATCTATCTTCATTTCTTCCTTTCTTGGTATCTCCTTGGACAGGATATTATCCAGGAAACCAGACCCTCCAGTGCTGGCTCTCTGTGACTTCTGATTCTACTCTGTTAGTGTATCCATTCCTTATTTCAGAAGATTGTACCTTGGTCACTGTTGCCTACATATCCATCAGCTGATTGCTCTGGCAATGTACGATTGACAAGAGTCAGCAGAGGGGCATACAATGGTGAATGTATTAAGGAGAAAGAAAATCACACTGTTGGGCATTTGGGTTGGGCAGTCTTAATAAAATAACCATGGTCATCATTACTAAGGCCAGAGTTCCTTTTTTTTTCCCTTTTCTATTCATAGCATTCAGGCTGGTCTGGATTCTAAGATATCACTTCTGCTCATAACTACTTCTAAGTTCTATGGTCTAACTTTGATTTCAAATTAGAATAAACTCCTATTATTAACTACTGCCATCAAATGAATAAAACCTCAGTACGTTTTAAATACTATTTAAGAAATGTACATACAGACTGTGTAACCAACGTTATAATTGAGATACTCTTGATTGGTGCAAGCATGTTAAAAATGTTGTAATCCAACCCAAACATGGTAGCTCGTGTAAGCTGAGCACTCTGGAGGCTGGGGCAGAAGGATCACAAGTTCCAGGTAAGTTTGGCCTATTATATATAGTAAAACCCTGTCTCAAAAAAAAACCTCTAATCCAAAGCCAATACTAACAAAACCTGAAGAATTATCAAAATAAAAATGTAACATTTATGAGATCATTATAATTATACACAATGTAAGTCTCTACAATTTTTGCCCCTATTTCTTGTTATGTTTCCCTTGCTCTCCCCTCTCCCCCATAAGTCCCATTTATAGATACCAAAAAGTATTTAAGTGGCTAGAGGTACTTGATTATGGATTCGACCATGACTGACAATATGAATAGATAAAACACTGCACATACCCAGCTTAAATGTTCTTCCAAAGCCTAACTTCTCACAGTACCAACTGTAAGTTTTATATAATATTCAATCGAAACTGACTTTCAACCATTGAAAAGCTGGCTGCCATATTAAATAATCAAAGCTCTTAAATGTTACCACAAAGATGGCTCTTACTAGAAAAACATATTAGATTCTATGGAGAACTCTTAACAGCTCTCTGGTGTTAGGATAGGTGATTTTCTATCTAAATGGTCAACTTATAGCTATTTGTTAGGCCCACTAAATCTTAATAGCAATAACACTTTGGCAGGTACTTAAAGGGTATTTCTGATCATTGTTGCTTTCCTGTGGTGGTGGAAAAGATCAAACTAAGGGCTTCACTTACACTAGGCAAGTGTTCTACCACTGAGCCACATCCCAGTTCCAATATGAGTGTTTTTGAGTGATCCTAAAATAATACATAGTGGAAGCAATAAAGATCAGTGTGCAGTATTCAGGGCTTACTGTAGCAAGGAGACAACCATTGTTATTTTGGTTTCAGCAGAAACTCAATGGCAGATAGAGGAGTGAGAAAATGAGTGGGAAAGTATGGTATGTACAGATTGACACGAACAGGTTGGTAGCTGTACATTCTGGTATGTACAGATTGGCACTTGGGGAAGCTGCAGAGCAGCTAACTAGAAATGGGGCAGGCATCCTGTGTCATTTCTCAGAGTTGGCCATTTGACTGTCTCTTGTTGGATCTAAGTTAGAAGAATACACAAAAATTATGGAAGTTGTTAATTATTAATCAAGTCCTGGACATTTGGAGCTGGTTGTTACAGAAGTTATTCTTTAGCTTCCTAGGTCATTACCAATGCTAGCAAAATGACATCTCACAGGATCTGGTTTGCTACAGGTGAGTGTATCTGGTTTTGCTCCAGGGAGGTTTATTGTAGATTTTCTAAAGAGGTTTCTAAAAGCTGTGGATTACAATTCTACTTTCCTGGTCCAGCCTTCGCCAAGTAATATTTGCTGTTTCTCAGCACACACCTCACATACAGCAATGAGAATAATAGTGTTCAAGCTGACTTGGGAAGAAATACATTGGTGTGCTGGTGCTGCTATACCTCCAGGGAGGAATCCTAAAGGCTGTTTTTAATTATACAAATGAGCTCTCTAGAAGAGTTTCCTTGTCAGTGGTTATGATAGAGCAGGTGGTCCTTCACTGAAACATAGCTATGTCATGATAAGAAGGAACAGAAATAAGCCAAATGTATGATAGTTAGTGTTTATTTTTTAAATAATGTGACCACCCCTGAGTGTTCCATATGTGACTGTTCTATTGTACATGGTATAATTTTGTGTGCAGCTATTAAATTAACAACTTTATTTAAATTGTGATCTCTTTTAATTCTAGTGCAGGCACATGGAAGAGCCCCTTCTTTGTGTGTGCTTGACAGTCATTAGGAAACATGAACTCTCATGCACACTAATGTGAACAAGAAGGAACACTCAACTCCCCAAATGTACACGTGTCTTCTGCTGCAGCAGAATATAGCATGGCATTTTTAACTGCATTCTGGGCTTGCTTCTCACCAGCTTGATTTTAATAGACTGTAGCAGAATCTTTGGGAAAGCTCCTCCACAAGTTTCACTTATGAAAATGAGCCTGTTCTCCTAA
This sequence comes from Mus musculus, assembly GCF_000001635.26. Taxonomy (NCBI): domain Eukaryota; kingdom Metazoa; phylum Chordata; class Mammalia; order Rodentia; family Muridae; genus Mus; species Mus musculus. The sequence continues at coordinate 105,119,386 of NC_000086.7, forward strand.
CCATAGACATTAGCCAAGATTCAGAGGCTAATCATATGCACATATTTAGGTAATGCTGTAATAGGCCCATAGTCGATTTTGTGGACCCATGTGCTGAATGCAATGTGGATAACATAAAATATTGTTGGAATATGACACCATATGATTGATTCTGTTAAAACCAGTTGGTACTGCACAAAGCTACACAAGATTAACTTCACAGAAACATGCAGAATACTGGCAGCATAGGTAACCATGAGGCCCTATAAGGAAACCAAATGTTTCCTTCTATCCATTATCCTTCTAATTCTGGACAGCTTCCTGTGCTTTAGCTGGCTCATATTCCAGTAGCTCTTTAGTAACTAATAGAAACCTTCCCAGAGACTTGCCTCCATAAACCATGCTAATTGCAGTTTTCAAAACCTGACAGTGAGTTTTTCTAACAGACCCCATGGTGCTAACTAACTGTCCTAGGATAATTAATTTTGGGTGTGGTTGGAATAGCACTATTGAAGGACTCCACAAAAGAGATTACATTTTTCTACATTGGTAAGGGTTGGGACTGTGCAGTGAAAATTTCTAGCTAGCTACAGGTTTCCTAAGTAGAACTAAATCCCAGCCCTTTGGAGAAGGGGCAGTAATTTGAGAGGTATTAGAGGTTTCGATAGAGAAAATGACAGAGGAGACAAGGGAGGGGATGAAAGCTGCACCCTTCCATGCGCCACGCACATTTTCCCCAATGCATCCTTAGGATGCAATTTTGAAAATCTATCAAGTACCTGACACTTGGGTAGAAACCTTCTAGTAGGTACCCTGACTCTTGAGAAATAGCTAGTATTACCTCCATTTACCCATCTGCTCCAAGCTCCTTGTCTCCTATCAAAGCCTCCCTCCTGCCATTGCGCAGTTTTGGTGCAGAATCACCAGGTCCACTTTCGCAAACCCACGGGAGAGGCTGGGTTGGGCGGGGTCGCCTTGTCGCAGAGCCCAACTGCGCCTGCGCGGACTGCGGCAGAAGGCGGGGTGTGAGAGGCGAGCATTCTGAGACTAGCGTTCACAGTCGGCTAGAACCTTCGTTCTTGCCCACCACCTCTAATTTCTGCTCCTGCGACTTGCTCGGGCCTGGCAGCAGCAGCATTCCTGCTCTAGCGGCAGTTCCGTGCAGAGGCGCCTACATACCTCTCCCCCTCGTCTGTGAGATCGCGGGCCTGTCAGTGTCAGCTTCCACACGTCGGTCGACAGGACCATGTCGCTGGTAAGCCAGAATTCGCGCCGCCGCCGCGGTGGAAGGGCCAATGCGCGCAGAAACAACGGGAAGGGTCACCCTGCTGCTGTGCCAGGCCCAGACGTCCCTCGGGATCGCAACGATCCTAAGATCCTCCAGGGCCTCCGCGCCTCTGAGGGCCCTGGCACCTCCATGCTGCCCACCCCCCGGGAGGGCCCAAGCGCCTCTGTGCCGCCCACCGCCTCAGAGGGCTCAAGCGCCCCTAGGCAGTTCATCATTTCCCAGGGGCCGAACACCTCCGAGATGCCCACCTCCAGGAAGGGTCGGGGCGCCTCCCGGCCTCCTGCAGTTTCCGCAGGGCTGAACACCGCTATGTCAATCACCGCCTCGGAGGGCCCGAATAGCCCTGTGCCGCCCACTGCTCCTAAAGGCTCAAAGGCCTATGAGCATCTCCCTGTCTCAGAAGGGCTGGCCATCTCTGAGCAGCGTCACTCTGATGGGGGCCCTAACATGGAGCCCACCCTGGGTGAGGGCCCGGGAATCTCGGTGCCGCCCACCTTCTCTGAGGAATCGGGCATTTCTGATGAGGGCTTGAGCATCTTTATGTCGCCCAACATCTCGGAGGGACCGGGTATCAACGAGCCCTACTCCGTTAGTGAGGACCCAAGCACTTCGGTGCCGCCCACTGACTCTAATGGACTGGGCATCAACCTGCCGCCCACCTTCGGTGAGGGCCTGAGCATCTCTATGCTGTTCTCCGCTTTGGAGGAACCCGACATCTTTGCGCCGCCCCCCTCCGCTGAGGGACTGTTCGCCTCCATGTCGCCCCCCTCCGGTGAGATCCAGAGCTCCTGGGTGTCGCCCATCATAATGGAGGGATGTAACGTCAACGTGCCGCCCACCTCCAAAAAGGGACTGCGCACCTCGGTGCCATCAGCTGCTTGTGAGAGCCCGAGCACCTCAGCCGAGGGCCTGAGCTCGTCCCTGTCATCCATTTCTGCTGAGGGCTTCTGCAGCTCGCTGGCGCCATGCGCTGCGGAGGGATCCTGTGAGCTGCTTCCCTGCGGGGAGGGCCGGAGCACCTCGGAGCTGCACTGCCTGGGGGAGGGGTCGAGCACCTCGCAGATGTCCCTAGCTGCCGAGGGCCCTAGCGCTTCTGGGATGCCCACTGAAGCTAATAACCCCGAGGAAGCACTGAGCTGCTGTGCTTCTGAGCGCAGGAACAAGAGCACCTCCCGTGCTCTGCAAAAGGCCAAGGATCCATCTGTACGCCCAAAGCGTGAAGACCGCTTCCTGGATTTCCAGGTCCTGAGAGACAGTAAGAATTCCAACTCCATCACCATTATGGGCCTGGGCACCTCCCGCGTTGCTCTTACCTTGAAGCCTCAGGATCCCATGGAGCAAAACGTAGCAGAATTGTTGCAGTTTCTGCTGCTGAAGGATCAGACCAAGTACCCTATCAAGGAATCTGATATGAGGGAATTCATTGACAAAGACTATCGCCACCAGTTCCCGGAGATCCTCAGACGAGCAGCAGTCCACCTGGAGTGCATTTTTCGGTTTGAACTGAAGGAGCTCGACACTGAGGAGCACATCTACATCCTGCTCAACAAACTGGGACCAGTGCCCTTTGAAGGGTTAGAAGACGTCCCAAATGGGCCAAAGATGGGCCTCTTGATGATGATTCTGGGACACATATTACTAAATGGCAACCAAGCGAGAGAAGCTGATATCTGGGAGATGCTCTGGAGATTCGGAGTGCAGCGTGAAAGAAGGCTTTCTGTTTTTGGGAACGTGAAGAGACTTCTGTCTGTAGAGTTTGTGTGGCAGCGTTACTTGGACTATAGGCCACTAACTGACTGTGTGCCAGTCGAGTATGAGTTTTACTGGGGCCCACGATCCCGCGCAGAAACCACCAAGATGAAAATTCTGAAGTTCATGGCTAAGATCTATAACAAAGATCCTATGGACTGGCCAGCCCTGTACAACGAAGCTCTGGAAGAAGACGCTGACAGAGTTGTTGTTAATAACTTCAGAGTTGCTCGTCCATTTAGGAGGCCCCTTTTTGCAGAAGTTGCTCCAGAGCTAGATGCTTCTGGCTCAAAATATTCTCCCCATTCTTGGCCTGAGTCAAGATTAGAGAGCAAGGCAAGGAAATTGGTCCAGTTATTTCTGCTGATGGATTCAACTAAGCTGCCTATACCAAAGAAGGGAATCCTGTATTACATCGGTCGAGAGTGCACCAAAGTGTTCCCTGATCTCCTGAATCGTGCTGCTCGCACCCTAAACCACGTGTATGGCACAGAGCTAGTGGTCCTTGATCCCAGGAACCACTCCTACACCCTGTACAACCGAAGAGAAATGGAAGATACAGAAGAGATCATGGACAGTCCAAACAGGCCCGGCAACAATTTCTTAATGCAGGTTCTGAGCTTCATCTTTATCATGGGCAACCATGCGAGGGAGTCTGCAGTCTGGGCCTTTCTAAGGGGCTTGGGAGTTCAAAATGGCAGAAAGCACGTGATTACCTGTCGGTATTTGAGTCAGCGCTACCTAGACAGTTTGCGGGTTCCTGACAGTGATCCGGTGCAATATGATTTTGTATGGGGCCCTAGAGCCCGCCTGGAAACCTCCAAGATGAAAGCCCTGCGATATGTGGCCCGAATCCACAGAAAGGAGCCAGAAGACTGGCCGGAGCAGTACAGGGAGGCAATGGAAGATGAGGCCAACAGAGCTGAAGCTGGGCGTCGTCCGTTGATCGTTCGCAACTTGCGATAGATTGTGTCATCGAGGCCTTGTATGGCCAGGCCTAGAGCTCTGGTTCTCATGTATTAGGAGTGGGTGTGTGTGTGTGTTGGGGGGGGGGTACGTATTGTATTTGATACTTGTGTTCCAGTTCCACTTATGTATCTTTTCATATTTAGTTCTTGTTTGGTATCTTGAAAAGTTTCCATTGTTTTAGTAATACTGTCCATTAATGTAAATGTGATTGACCACTTACTGTCTCTCTGGTGTACTTTGTGCTGTGAGCATTTTGATAGTGTTATAAAGTGTTTTAGGACTCTTTCCATCTTGTTGCATTGTCTGAAAGAGAACATATAGCAGATAGCTATAGATATAGGCTTTTCCTTGAAAGCTTGAAAAAAAATCATCAGTAAAGTGATCTAGTTTCAGATGTTAAACAAATATAGAACAACTGACAAAGTACTAAGTTGTGGCTGGCTTCCCTTTTGTCTGCTATTGTGTAAAGAATACTAACGTTTCCCTGTATTTGCTTTTGCTGTACTAAAGTGTGTTGAAAAATAAAAGTGTAATAAATCAAATAATGCTAATCCACTAATTTATTCAATAAATATATATTAAACTCCTCTCATATAATGGGCACAGTAGTATATTCTGGTTATAGTGTGATAGACATATACAAGGCATAGCACCTTCTCTACAACTCCAGACCAGCAGTTTTATTATGATACACTAAATACACTATGTAGAGAGTACTCTGGGAGTTAAGAGGAGATACATCAATCAAATTCCGGAATCCAAATGGTCCATGGTGACCATGATGGATAGGGGTGGGAAGACAAGACTGGCTTCTTGATACAACATAAGGTAAATGAACTTGAATCTGGATTTTAGTCCTCAGTGAGTACCGGTATGGATTGAAGTCAGTGAGTTCAAGGTAAGAGGTTTCACATGCCATAAGCTATCTCATTAAGATGCTTGGTTAGGTCATGGGGCTGGAGTGATAATTTGGTGGTTAATAGTACTTAGTGCTCTCCCAGGGAATCTACGTTTGGATCCGGACACCCGCTTTGGGCACCTCACAATTACCTGTAACTCAAGCTCCAGGAGATCCAATGCCTCCTGGCCCCAGGAGGCACTCACACAAAGATATACACATGCACATTAATAAAAAGGAAAAAAACCTGGGGATGCAGTTTTCACACGGCCCTGAGTGCTGTCCCAATCACTATATAAACCAGATGTGGTAGCTTGCTACTGTAGTCCTGGTATTCGGGAAATGGAGGCACAGGGGATCAGAAGTTCAAAGTTATTATGAGCTACATAGAGTTCAAGGCCAGCCTGGGATAGATAAGGCCTTGTCTTAAATAATTTAGGAAGATGCTTGAGTCAGCTTCCTCTGAGTTATATAGCAGTTTTAATATGCATCCCCAAAGTGAGCGCTTAGTCCTAAACGGTACATGTTTCTCACCCTTATAACCATCAAGGTTCAGGGAACATCAAAGGAGAAAAACAACGCTGAAAGCGTTTAACAGCTGGATGACAGGGAAGAGTGCTATGGAATGCCAAGCTGTGCACTTGGCATGGTGATTACACTCAAGAACTTAAACTGGCTGTGGTTTCCCCCTCACAAGGCCTGCACAAGATCAGTATGGCCAAAATTCTCACATAGATAGGGGAAGGACTCTCCAGGCTCCACCTTTACTGAAGAGCAAGCTATTGGCAATGGATAGTTGCTGTGGGAGGGAGAATAAGTCTTTTTTTAAAAATACATCGCCACTGGCAGATTTTACCATGCTCCAGTAGATGGCCCCCTACCCACGCACATAATAGCAGGAAAAATTGGACTTAGGTTATGAGAGTATGTGAGAGCGAGAGAGAGAGAGAGAGAGAGAGAGAGAGAGAGAGAGAGAGAGAGAGAGAGAGAGGGAGGGAGGGAGGGAGGGAGGGAGGGAGGGAGGGAGGGAGGGAGGGAGGGAGGGAGGGAGGGAGGGAGGGAGAGACAGAGAGAGAGAGAGAGAGAACATAAAATTGGGAGGGGACCACGTTGGGGAGGACTTGAAGGGAGTTGGAAGGAAAATTTGGGGGGGGGGTGGGTGGATATGATCATGGTTCATTGTATATATGTGTGATGTTCTCAATAATAAGAATGAATATTTAAAAAGGAACTGGAGAAGTGGATCAGAAGTTAAAAGCACTTGCTATTCTTCTAGAGGACCTCAGTCCAGTTTCCTAGCACACATCCCAAACAATTCACAGCCGCGTGGAACTCCAGCTTCAGGGATCATGCACTTTCTTCTGGATTCCTCAGGTACCTGCACACACATGGTATACACGCAATCACGTGTGCATGCATGCGCATGCACTTACATATAATTAAAAGTAAATATGTAAACAAATGAAGACATGGGGAAGTAAATAAAACAAATCTTCAACTCTCCGTGGTATACACCAACACACTTAGTAAGTCCATTTTTTAATTAGATATTTTCTTTATTTACATTTCAAATGTTATCCCCTTTCCTAGTTTCCCCTCTGAATACCCCCTATCCCATCCCCCCTCCCCCTGCTCACCAACCCACCCACTCCCACCTCACTGCCTTAGTATTCCCCCACACTGGGGCATCTAGCCTTGTCAGGACCAAGGGCCTTTCCTCTCACTGATGTCCAACAAGGCCATCCTCTGCTACATATGCAGCTGGAGCCATGAGTCCCTCCGTGTGTACTCTTTGGTTGGTGGTTTAGTCCCTGGGAGTTCTTGGAGTCTTGGTTAATTCATATTGTTGTTCCTTTTATGGGGCTGCAAACCTCTTCAGCTCCTTGGGTCCTTTGTCTAGCCCTCCATTAGGGACCTTGTGCTGAGTCCAATGGTTGGCTGCAAGCATCCACATTTTGAGCCATTTTACATGATCTCCATGGGTTCCCCATAGTTCTGTTTATATTGTCTTCATTCAGGTAAACAAGCTAAAGGAGGAGCCCACATACAGAAAATGTATTCTTTTAGTAAAGGTAAAATAGCCATACCAGAGTAATATGGTGCTTTTTCAAAAATTTCTGCTCAAGTGTATTATAATCCATTGGCAAAATCCAAGTCAAATAATCAAGCTTTCTGTCAATGGAAGGAACATATACTTCTTCCAAGGAAAGATATGGCCTAATTGAGCATCTACACAAATTATGAATACAAAACCTAGCTGGCCATCTAAGAATTTAGTGCTTATTGTGAGATGGAAAGATTTTGATCTGAGGAGTGGAAAGGATTAGAGTAGTTTTGACAGAATTATATGGACTCTTGTACTGAAAAGCTAAGGGACCAAGGGAAACAGATCCTCTACTTTCAGGATAGCATTTCTTCCCTAATGCTTTAATCAAAAGGTATAATTTTCAAGGAAATTTTAACTAAAATAGTTAGAGCCAGGAATCCTGTTAATTTTTAAAATACCTGAGAAAACGATCTTTTTGTATGAAGATATTAAAGGAATTAACGCATAGTGATTAAGATTATGTGGTCTAGAACTACAGTGCCTAGTACAAAAATAATGATTATCAGGTATATGGCATTAAATAAAGTATTTTACACTTGAATTTTGCACTTCAGGAACCTTGTTTGCAAAATGGGCATAATGATTTTATCTGGCCCATAATTATGTAATAATTAAATGTAACATGTAAAATACAACAAGACCAGATATGGTTAGCAATATGTAGATGCTGCTGCAGGTTGGTTTCTTCAGGAATAGAATTGAGAAGTGGAAATTTCCATGAAACTTTTACTGGGGAGTTTGTTGAGGCTCAGTACCTATGAGAAAGCAAAGGAAGTGGAAACTTGCAGACATAGGGTGATAGTTACAGCAAATAGATTAGTTGATTTCTTTTTTATTAGATATTTTCTTCATTTACATTTCAAATGCTATCCTGAAAGTCCCCTATACCCTCCCCCGCCCCCGCCCTGCTCCCCTACCCACCCACTCCCAGTTTTTGGCCCTGGCGTTCCCCTGTACTGGGGCATATAATCTTTGCAAGACCAAGGGGCCTCTCTTCCCAATGATGGCTGACTAGGCCATCTTCTGCTACATATGCAGCTAGAGACATGAGCTCTGGGGGTACTGGTTAGTTCATAATGTTGTTCCACCTATAGAGTTGCAGACCCCTTCAGCTCCTTGGGTACTTTCTCTAGCTCCTCCATTGGGGGCCCTGTGTTCCATCCAATAGATGACTATGAGCATTCACTTCTGTATTTGCTAGGCACTGGCACTCACCAGAGACAGCTATATCAGGGTCCTTTCAGCAAAATCTTGCTGGCATATGCAATAGTGTCTGCATTTGGAGGCTGATTATGGGATGGATCCCCGGGTGGGGCAGTCTCTGGATGGTCCATCCTTTCGTCCAGATGTCCCTCAACAGAGGAATGGATACAGGAAATGTGGTACATTTATACAATGGAATACTACACAGCAATTAAAAACAATGAATTCATGAAATTCTTAGGCAAATGGATGCATCTGGAGGATATCATCCTGAGTGAGGTAACCCAATCACAAAAGAAGTCACTTGATATGTACTCACTGGTAAGTGGATATTAGCCCAGAAACTTAGAATATCCAAGATACAATTTGCAAAACACGAAAATCAAGAAGAAGGAAGACCAAAGCATGGATAGTTCATTCCTCCTTAGAATAGGGAATAAAATACCCATGGATTAGTTGATTTCAGAAGCAAGTTTCAAGTCAGGGCTGATTTTACAGAGTTGTCCCAAATTAGGAAAATGGGACTGAATTTTTATAATTCTATAGTGCTTCACCCTTGAATGAATCCTGTCTCTTGATGAAGTGTCTTAGACCTGTGGATAAGCCAATTCTTCCCAGGCAAAAGTAGTCTGTGTTAAGTATAAACCCAGTGACTGTCAAAACTGTCAAGTGCTGGAGGAATAAGCACTTCAATCCTGTAGAGTTGAGGCAACTGGGTGGTTTTCCACGTTCTTAGTAGAAATGTGGGGGTTTTTTTTTTTTCTTTTTTGGAGTAGCATATATTCATTGTATAAAATACTGGGTTTCATTATGACGTTCTCCTGCATATATATCATGTACTTTGATCATTGTTTCCTCATTACATTCTCATGTCTTTTCCTACCATCCTACTTGTCAAAGTACCTCTTTTTTAAATTGGATGTTTTCTTTATTTAAAAACATCTTCTTAGACCTAGGGCATTATCTTAAATCCTAGACATTGTAAGCTTATAGTATGACAATGACTATCAACAAACAGAAAACAAACAAACAAACAAAACAAACTATGACTATCTACTCTTCAACCTCATCAGAGACCTAAGAAGTAATAAATATTACCTGAGGTTTTAGGAAGTTCAGGGTTGCAGCTTTCAAGAATTATAGAAATGACAGAGACAGCTGACTGCTAGGAGATTCCCCAATATTCTCTAAAATATTGGGGCATCATCTTCAGCCTTCTGACCTAGAATATCTGAAAGACCTTTTGTGAAGTAAAAATTATGAATGACTTGTTTAACCTCTCTTGGCAGAATTCAGCAGTTGACTTCCCAGTGAACATTTGCTCTTTATGGACAACATTCTGTCTGCAGATGAAGTTAGGACATTTTCTTTGCCCAGTGATTAGCTTGTCACAAATGAAGCCATCTCCAAACGGAGGTCTTTCAATGCTCATCTTCTTCCAAATTGAATGAGGTGCTGCCAGGAGCTGATTTGCCTCAATGTTAAAAAAGATTTTAAATTAATAAAAACATGCTTAAATGCCAGATTCTGTGAGTCTCTTATCTAAGCAAGCTTACATTGATGTGTCTAGCTATTTATTGTCTGTTCAACCCAGGATGTATATTTCTGTGATAATAAGATGATGAGTTTGATTGATTGACTATTAACTTGCATTAGTTAATTATCCTCAACAGTTTGTAACAGCAGCTATTAAAAGGGCTGGGACTAAACCTTGTATTTTTAAATGAGTTGTTCAGGCACAATGCCTATCTAAGAATTGAAACATAATATTATAGTATGTTGCAACAAAATTAACCTTAATTTTTTTATCAATATACAAAGATGTATATCAATGAAAACCCTAAACCTGTTTCAATGTATGATAATTCATACCCATGTAAACCAAAATAAACTTTTTTTGAGAATAACAATAGCTCTAAGTTGAAGAGTAGATTCAATAATCTACTCTTTTATTCTATTATTTCTATATAATTCTATATTCCCCTTTTTTTCTTCTCAACCCTCTTCTCTTTATCAAAGAAAGAAAAGGGTAGAGAAAAGTAAAGGAAAGAGAAATTCCTGAGTCTAAGTTCCCTCTTTCATTTCCTCCCTGACCAAGGCCATAATTATTTATAATCATCCCGAAAAAGACAAAATATCTATAACTCATAAAATGACCAAAACCATCCACCTCATCTTTAGGGACTGGGACTACTGTCTTCTTATAATTGTTCCTACTGTATGCTGTTTAATATTATAAGAGAAATAGCCTTTTTATTTAGTCAAAAAAGGGGGAAATGTTGAGGTTTGGTCTGTTGCTATGTATTGTAATGCTCAATTCTGTACCTGAAGATCTATATAATTATATATCTATATATATAATCTAGGCCTACAAGTGACTTCATGTTTACCAGCTTTTGTCGTGGAAAACTTGTTTTTTAAATGTAAAACTATAGATTAATAAAATGGCTACAGCCAAGTACTTGGGGGACTAGAGGTAGACAGGTTTTGAGTTACCTGGATGGGAGTTACAGAAGGGAAGAGAGAGGTGAAGGATGCAGTGAGGATAAAGCCCTTATGAAAGGAGATGAACCATGAGCACATGGCCAGGAGAAACTGAGTGTTTGGGGAAGTAGCTAGGTCAAAAGTTACAAAAGTAGTTTAGGCGTTATCCCCAAGTAATTGTCAAAGCCAAATAAAATAACCATAGTCTGAGTCTCATTGATTTGTAAGCTAGATGGGGATAAGTTTAAATTGGTTCAACAATGCTCAACATGGTCTCTAGCAGCAGGAAGGACCACAGTCATCAATATGGCCTGGGGTGCCAAAACAGACCAAGTACATCCACATGGCCTCTGCCAGTAAAAGCGTTATACACCAACATGGCCTCTGGCAACAGCACATACCATAAAGGTCTTTTGAGGAGTCCCAATTCAGAAAATGAACCTTTCTCACTCTGCTAGCCCTATTTACCAACAACATGCTTCCCTGTCCACCAGAGTCCCACTTCTGCATCTGTCACTGCTGTCTTTAGTTCTACCTCTTTCTGCTGCATGCATGCTGTTCTGTTCTGCCATTATTCCCACCTCTCCATCACAAATTTGTTCATTGAAGTGGCATTGCAAACTGCAGTGTGTCACATATTATATATTTTTCCCAAATAGATTTGCATGAAAATACTTATTGTAAAAAAAGGCATTGGTCTACTTCAAGGTTTCTGATTTCTGAAACACCGTAACTACTGAACTATCACTGAGACTCTCCTTGGATATCCTGTTGTTTGTCCAGGGTCAGAATGATTTTATAGCTAGGCAGGGTGTCCAGAGAAGGATCAGAAAGAACTCCAGGCCACTGCACACCTCTCTGCCATCAATGCTGGATGCCCCACTAGGTTTGGCTATTGTACCTGCAGCCAGCATCATGGTCCCCATGCTCTCCTCCCTTGCAGCAGGGTGAGCAGCTCCATTCTGTGACCCTGCTATCTCACTCTGAGGACCTGTCCTACTCAGCAACATAGTGTTCCCTTGTCCTGAAGGTCAAACTCCCATACCACTCCCATACCAGAGGCACTGAGTTTCTTTGCCAATCTTGCATGGCTCCACTCCACCATCGTTTCTTCTAGTTTCATGAGACCACTTTTTAATAGCATCTTCCCATAAAACCTGCATTTAAAAAAAAGTCATTTCAGAGGTACTGTGGGCTCTGCAGACTCCTCCTTCACTGCAGTGTCTCCCCTGAGAGCTTCCATGAGTCTCTCAAGCTCCTCTGGGCTGTTCCACTGTCTCTTGAGAGCCTGTAGCCACTGCCATCTTCTGTTTCCTCAGCCTATACATTTTCTTCAGTGATATTTAGAATAATTCCAAGTTTTGCTTATCATAAATAAAGCTACGATAAATAGTTTTGTCTTCTTTTATTGTGGGTATGTTTCTAAGTAAAACGACACAAGTAGAATTGCTAGGGCACACAGTAGGTATACGTTGAGCATTCATGTGAAGTTGACTGTTTTTTTTTTCCAAAATGTCTATGCAGTTTTGACTCCCACCAGCAACACATGACACTTCAAGTTGCTTTGCATAAATACCAAACGGTTGGCATTATCAGTTTTTTTTAAAAGTACTCACTGTAGTGTGTAGAACCTAGTATTTCAGTGTGATTTTAATTTTCTTTTTAAAAAAGATTTATTAATTTATTTATATTATATGAGTACACTGTAGCTGTCTCCAGGCACACCAGAAGAGGGCATCAGATCTCATTACGGGTGGTTGTGAGTCACCATGTGTTTGTTTGGATTTGAACTCAGGACCTTTGGAAGAGCAGTCAGTGTTCTTTCCCACTGAGCCATCTCTCCAGGCCGTGATTTTAATTTTCTAACAGTTATATTGAGGACATTTTTCCATGCTTATTGGCTATTGATTTCTTCATTACATATATCCATGAAATATAATGTGAAGTTTTCATATACATGTACATTATGAAGTAAATAAAGCCAATTTATGTATCTATCACCTCATATACCACTTTTTATGAGACTATTTAAAATATTCTGAGAAAAATATTAGGAATGGTTAAATATATACTACATTATTATTAGTTATAGTCGCCATGCAGTAAAATATATCCTCAGAACTTATTCTGTCTAACTCAAACTTGGTAGTCTGTCAGCATCTCCCAATTACCCATTATCCCCTAGTCCCTGGCAACCACTGTTATACTTTCTACTTCTATGTATCTAATTTCTTTGGATTCAGTATGAGAATGAGATCATGTGATGCTTTTCTTTCTGTGTGTGGCTTATTTCTATATTACCATAATGTCCACTCAATTAATCAATATTATTAATATCTGAATAACATTCTATTGTGTATGTATATTACATTTAGTTTATTCATTGGTGAACATTTAAGTGGATTCCACATCTTGGCTATTAATGAACAATTGTTCAGTCTTTTGTGGTTTCATACAAATTTTAGGATTGTTTATTCTATTTTTGTAAAGAATCATATTGTGATTTTTATAGAGACTGCCTCAAATCTTTAGATAACTCTGGGTAGTGTGGATACTTAAAATAATATTTATTTACTGTTATTTTTGCATGTATGGGTATTTTGCCTGTATATATATCTGTGCACCCTATGTGTGCCTGGTACCCACAGAGTCCAGAAGAAGGTGTTGCTCTCTTGGAACTGGACTTACAGATGGTTATGAGCCATCATATTGTGCTGGAAACTACTAAGATCAATATACAGATTTAGTACCGTATTTATCAAAATTCCAATGTCATGTTTCACTGATTTAGGAAAAACAATCCATATGGGACCACAAAAGTCCATGAGTAAGGCCAAAGCAATTTCAAGGAGTAGGAACACGCCTGGAGGTATTAAAACACCCAGCTTCAAAATGCACTACACAAATGTTGAATTTTGTCAAATGCTGTTTATGCACCTATTGATGTGATCATATGAGGTTTATCCTTTTTGATTTATGTGTGTTGCATTCTCAGGAAAGCATTCCAGTGGGTAAATTAAACTTAAATCTCGTGAATGACTCTTTTTTTTTTAAAGATTTATTTATTTATCATATGTAAGTACACTGTAGCTGAGAGAGTCAGATCTCGTTACAAATGGTTGTGAGCCACCATGTGGTTGCTGGGATTTGAACTCCTGACCTTCGGAAGAGCAGTCGGGTGCTCTTAGCCACTGAGCCATCTCACCAGCCCCTGAATGACTCTTTTTTAATGTGATGTTGATTGCAATTAGTTAAATACTTTAAAAAAAAATCTGGGCTCCTCAGCTTTAGAAACAAGGGTATTGTGAACTTTGTAACATGTTTTTTGAAATTGTTCCCTAATATCTGAGGGTGGGGGAGACAGGCAAGGATTAGTGTTACCTCTTCTTTCCAGGTTTGATAGAATACACCTGTGAGGCCATCTGATACTGAGCTTCTCTTTGCTAGACTCTACCCCTCTACTTTCTTCTAGTCTGCTCAGATTTTATATTTCCTTTTGGTTCAGTTTTGGTAGCTTGTGTAAGTGTAGGAATGTATCCATCTGTTCTACATTATCCAATTTGTTGCTTGTGGTGATTATTTTTTTGTACATCTGTATTGTCAATTGAAATGTAACATGCACTTCTTTTAGTTATTTGGATAGTTTTCCTTTTTTCTAAGTCTACCTAAACATTTGTCAGTTACCTTTATCCTTTTTAAATTTTATTTATTTACATTTCAAATGTTACCCCCTTCCCTCATAAACTCCCTATCTCCTCCCCTGCCTCTCTGCTTCTATGAGGGTGCTCCCCAACACACCTACCCACTCCTGCCTCAGCCCCCTAGCATTCCCCTACCCTGGGCCTGCTGGACCAAAGACCTCCCCTCCCACTGATTCCAGACAAGGCCATCCTCTGCTACATATTCAGCTGGAGCCATGGGTCTCAACATGTGTACTCTTTGGTTGATGGTTAAGTCCCTGGGAGCTCTGGGCTGGGGAGGGGTCTGGTTGGTTGATATTGTTGTTCTTTCTATGGGGTGGCAAACCCCTTTAGCTCCTTCAGTCCTTTCTCTAACTCCTCCATTGGGGTCCCTGCACTCAGTCCAATGTTTGGCTGTGTTTATCTGTGTCTGTATTGGTTGGGCTCTGGCAGAACCTCTCAGGGGATAGCTATACCAGGCTCCACTTTATTTCTTTAAAAACCAAGTTTATTTTGTTTGTTTTATACTGCTTTTCCAGTCTCTAGTTTATTAACTTTGGCCGGATCCTATTTTATTCTTTATAGTAACTTTGTGCTTATTTTACCCTGTGTACTGTCTAGTTTTGTGTCAACTTGACAAAGCTGGAGTTATCACAGAGAAAGGAGCTTCAGTTGAGGAAATGCCTCCATGAGATCCAGCTGTAAGGCATTTTCTCAATTAGTGATCAAGGGGGAAAGGCCCCTTGTGGATGCTGCCATCTCTGGGCTGTAGTCTTGGGTTCTATAAGAGAGTAGGCTGAGAAAGCCAGGGGAAGCAAGCCAGTAAAGGACATCCCTCCATGGCCTCTGCATCAGCTCCTGCTTCCTGACCTGCTTGAGTTCCAGTCCTGACTTCCTTTGGTGATGAACAGCAGTATGAAAGTGTAAGCTGAATAAACCCTTTCCTCCCCAACTTGCTTCTTGGTCATGATGTTTGTGCAGAAATAGAAACCCTGACTAAGACACCCTGTTACAGTTTTAGCCATCAGGTTGGTTGACAGCTTCCCTTTTTGATGGAGGCACTTACTGCTGTAAGTGTTCTTCTTATAACTACTATGATTTCTAAATCCCATTTGATTTCAAATGTTTCTATTTAATTTTCTCAACATACCTTTTTATTTTCTTTAAAAACTATTTCTTGTCTCATTGTCTCCTACTATATGTGCAAATTTCTCTAAATTCTCAGTGCTGCCAGTTTCAGAAAGATGTTTAATATGTGTTCTATCTTTTGAAGTTTATTATAACTTTTGTGCCCTTCCTGTAGAGTATTCCACATATGCTTGAAAATAATATGTATTTTGCTGCTATTGGACAGAATGATTGCATATTTGTGCTAAGTAAATTTTACTTACATTGTACTAAAAGTTCTATGTTTCTTTAGAACTACTGTGGATGATATACCCATTGTTGAAAGTAGAGTATTCCCTTACTTGTACTACTTCTTTTTGATTTATTAATATCTACTTTATATATTTAAGTACACCCATACTGGGTGTATACATTTGTAATTTATGCATCCTCCCTCTTTAAGGGATCGCGAGGGAATTGAGAGACAATACTAAAATTCTCAAAGGGTGAGTGCAGGCTTCTTTTTTTTTCTTTCCAAAATACAATTTTTTTCTCACAATATATTCTAACTATGCTTTCCCTGTCCCCAGCTACTCCTAGATCCTCCCCACCTCCTCATCCACCCAATTCCATGTCCTAACAAAAAAGCACAACGACGACAACAAAAACCAAGCAAGCAAAAACCCCACAAGATGCACAATACAAAAACACTAAATCAGAGATCGTAATATAAAAACTAAAGACCAATAAAACAAATCAAAGAAACAGAGGAGGGGGGGAGATACTGGGGTGTTGGACAGTTCATTTTGTGGATTCAACTTTGGTGGAGGAGAGGTGAGCAATTCTAAGAATGGATTGAGACTTTCCTGGAAAAGAAGGTACCTTCTTTTTTGTCCTTTTATGGGATTTTTCAGATACGGGATAAAATTAGATGTAGAACAGGATGGACAATTTTGCACTGCTAATGATATGGAGCTACCGATACAACAAAGCAAAGGGCGATTAGCAGTCTTCTCAGTTGGCTACTTTGGTATTACCTGGTTTGGTGGGGTTTTGTGTCTGTACTGTTTGCTTAGTCACATGATGTCCTGTTGTAGAACAGCTGTTTGTCTTTAGCGATTAGCTGTCTGCCTCTTGCCCCTTTGTGCCTCTCTAGCTTATTTCTTCCCTTGGAGACTTCTATTCCTTAATCTTGAGGGGTGAATGACTACTAGTTGACACTGTGCTGTTGACTCTACCTATTGAGGGAAAGGAAACGAGTCTGATCCATGGCAGTCAGAGGAATTGTAGGTGCCTTTGAAATCTTGCAGGACCATATTTTTTAGCATGAAACTGTTGAAGTCTGAAAGATTTGCATTTTATAATAAAAAAATGTAGGGACAAAAGATGAGGAGCAGAGTAATAGTTACCAGGGGCTTACAAATGATAGAATCTAATTTAGACCCTGGAAGCAAGACAATTTTTATGGCTGTCCAAATGATTGTTTATGCCTGGGCAATATTACGTTAAAATAATGTAGACATTTTGTCCTAGACTAAGAATTATGGTAAACCATAATGCACAGCACAGAAAGAAATGTAGCTTGTGATGAAGCCAAATGAATATATTTATCTTCTTATTTGACTATTGGGCCTTTAAATAGCACAGACACCTTGGAGGAACCTCTATTATAGGACTTCCATCTCAGGATCTGATCTTCACTTTGTAACACTAAAGATAGGCCTTTGTGATTATTGGCTTCGGATAACCCAAACATATATCTCAAGCCTGAGGTAGACAACAGAAAATTTGTTTACATAATTGAAAATACACTGACTATATATTAAAATAACTTAATGGCAGTATGTTAAGAAGGATTGAATAATACATTATGGTGAGAGCTAACTGGACTGGAAATCTAAACGTTTTATGATTCTTGGTTAAGACACCAGAAGTGTGTCCAGAGACTGTTAGAAACTGTTGGCTTTTCTCCCTGAACACTATATCCAGTGGTGTCCTTTTTCTTTTCCTTTTCTTTTCTTTTTTTTTCCTTTGAGAAGATCCTTTAACAGCTGTTGTAGTAAGCACTGAGAACCTTCCTTTATTATTATTATTATTTTTTTTTACAGTTCAGCTGTTACCTTTCTCTTGGTCTACCCTTCCACAGTTCCTCATTCTATCTCTCCCCCTCCCCTTCCTGGGGCCTCAAGTCTCTCCAGGGTTGGGTGCATCTTTTCCGACTGAGTCAAGACCAAGCAGTCCTCTGCTTATGTGTGTTGGAGTCCTCATATCAGCTGGTATATGCTGCCTGGTTGTTGGCTCAGTATCTGAGAGATCTCGAGGGTCCAGGTTAGTTGAGACTGCTGGTCTTCCTATGTGGTTGCCCTTCTCCTCAGCTTCTTCCAGCTTTTCTCTAATTCAACCACAGGGGTCCCCAGCTTCTGTCCACTAGCTGGGTGCAAGAATCTGCATCTGACTCTTTTAGCTGCTGATAAAGCCTCTCTGAAGGCAGCCATGCTAGGTTCCTGTCTGAAAACACACCATAGCATCAGTAATAGTGTCAGGCCTTGGAGCCTCCCCTTGAGATGGATCTCAATTTGGGCCTGTCACTGGACCTCCTTTCCCTCAGTCTCTTCTCTGTTTTTGTCCCTGCAGTTCTTTCAGACAGGGACAATTCTGGGTCAGAGTTTTTGACTGTGGGATGGCAACCCCACCTTTCCACTTGATGCCCTGTCTTTCTACTGGAGGAAGACTCTACCAGTTGCCTCTCCCCACTGTTGGGCATTTCATCTAAGGTTCCCCCCTTTGGGTCCTGAGAGTCTCTCACCTCCCAGGTCTCTAAATTTATTTGGTTTTTTTTTCTTTCAAGATAATCTTGACTCTTGATTCTGTGAATTTCCATTTATCAATTTCCACAACAAGCATTGGAATTTTTATATTTACAAATTTGTTTGAGTAAAAATAACACCTTTGGAATGAAGTATTCTTCTATATAGACTTCTACATAAATGAAACATATTGCTGATAAGTAGAATTTTCAGAAATAAATAAAAAATAAATTGTAAAATAGAACAGGGGCTGGAAAGATTGTTCAGTATTCAAGAACACTTGCTGTTGCAGAGGACCCAGGTCTGGTTCCAAGTACTCACATTAGGTTGCTCACAACTATCTATAACTCAAGTTCTGGTGGAAATGATACCCTATTCTTGCCTCCTCAACACCCACGCACATGTAATATTCACAGAAGTAAGCAGTCAAACATACACATACATAAATGTAAGTTAAAGAGAAAAGATAAAAAGTAGTATGTTTCAGCTACCTCACTTCCATAAATACCTGCACCATGCACAACATTAACAGAATGGCAATGGAGTTCCTATATTCCATGCATGGATGGTGATAGTTCCTTGGACCCTAGAGCATTAGTTCCTCCATGTGCAGGGAGCACTTGAGATAATCAGATGGCAGGAGGAAAGCTTAAGAACATAAGCAACAGAAACCAAGGTTACTTGGCATCATCAGAACCCAATTGTCCCAACATAGCATGTCCTGGATACACCATCACACCAGAAAAGCAAGATCCAGATCTAAGATCACTTCTCATGATGATGATAGAGGACTTTAAGAGGGACATAAATAAATCCTTAAAGAAATACAGGAGAACACAGGTAAACAGCTAGAAGCCCTTAAAACGGAAACACAAAAATCCCTTTAAAGAGAGTTATGTATCATAACACTTTGATGAAAATATTGATAATTTCTACAGTTTTTCTAGTCAAATTTTGGGAATATTGGATATAAGATAATATAATCTTCAATTGAAAATAATTTGACTTAATATTTTCCCATTTGTATCCCTTCTCTTGCCTTATTGCTCCAGCTAATGCTTCAATCACATTATGGGTGAGCAGTAGGGACAGTGGGCAGTCCTCTCTCCTTCCTGATTTTAATGGGGCTTATTAATGGTTTTATTCATTTAGGATGATATTGACCATGAGTTTGTCATACATAATCTTTATTATGTTGAACTATGTTTCCTACAGTCCTACATGTTCTAGGGCTTTTATTAAGAATGCAAGTTGAATCTTATCAGGCTTTTTCTTTCTTTCTTTCTTTCTCTCTTTCTTTCTTTCTTTCTTTCTTTCTTTCTTTCTTTCTTTCTTCTTCTTCTTCTTTTTTTTTGCTTCCATTGAGATGATCATATGATTCTTGTCCATGCATTTGGTTTATTACATTTATTTCTTATATATTTTTTAAAAATAAGAAATAAAATCCAAAAAAAAAAATCCCAAAAACCATTGAAAGGACATATAGCCCTTACAAAACAAAAACAAAAACAACAAAGAAAGACAAAACAAAAAAAACAACACTAGCTGGCCCTAGGCCCCTGACACATATACAGCAAAGGACTGCCTGGTCTAGCCTCAGTAAGAGAAGACAGATCTAACCCTCAAGAGACCTGAAGCCCCAGGTAGTGGGAAGGTCTGGTGGGGTGGGGGTGGAAACATTTTCTTGGAGACAGGAGGGGGAAGCTATGTGATGTGGAACTGTTGGAGGGTGGACAGGGAAGGGAATAACAACTGGACTGTAAAAAAAAGATTAAAGAATAATAAATAAATAAATTAATTAAAGAAAGGACTGAAGGAGTTGAAGGAGTTTGCAAACCCATAGGAAGAACAGCAGTATCAACCAACTAGACCCTTCCAGAACCCCCAGGTACTAAGCTATCAACAAAGGAGTACACATGGCTCCAGATGCATATGCAGCAGAGGATGGCCTTGTCATGCTTCAATGGAAGGAGAGGTCCTTGGTCCTATAAAGGCTTGATAGATGCCCCAGTGTAGGGGAATCGAGAGCAGGGTGGTGGGAGTGGGTGTGTGGGTGGAGGAACACCCTCATAGAAGCAGGAGGAGGGAGGATGTGATAGGGTGTTTCTGGGAAGGAGGGAAACTGGGAAAGGGGATAACATTTGAAATGTAAATAAAATCTCCAATAAAAAAGAAAATATCTAATAAAACAAACAAACAAAAAACAAACCAAAGAAAAAAATAAAATAATAAAATAAAACAAGAAGCAAAGGCCTACAATCTCACAGCTGAAGTCAGAGAAGGTAATAAACATTTGTTTATCTTCTCTTTATCATATTGTTATTTTTATTAGATATTTTCTTCATTTACATTTCAAATGCTATCCCGGAAGTCCCCTATACCGTCCCCCCACCCTGCTCCCCTACCCACCCACTCCCACTTCTTGGCCCTGGCATTCCCCTGTAGTGGGGCATATAAAGTTTGCAATACCAAGGGGGCCTCTCTTCCCAGTGATGGCCGACTAGGCCATCTTCTGCTACATATGCAGCTAGAGATATGAGCTCTGAGGGTACTGGTTAGTTCATATTGTTGTTCCACCTATAGGGGTGCAGACCCCTTTAGCTCCTTGGGTACTTTCTCTAGCTCCTCCATTGGGGCCCTGTGTTCCATATTGTTATTTTAAAGAGGTAGAGGACAGCCTGGTGTCTACTACCTAAAGAAAGCAAAGCCAGAGAAGCATGGGGGAAATATAACACAAGGTTTCATAAATAACTCTATAACTACCTCTAGCAAGTGGGAGAACTGAAAGAATTTACTGTGTTCTATAAGAAAGCAGGATGAGTAAGTCATGAAGAACAAGCCAATAAGCAGCTCTGCTATGAGGCTTCTGCATCAGCTGCTGCCTCCAGGTTACTGCCCTGTTTGGTTCTTGTCCTGACTTCCTTCAGTGATGAATATTGATATCAAAGTGCAAGTCAAATGAACTCTTTCCTTCCCCCCTCAAAAGATAAAAAAGCCATGCCAATGAGAGAGAACAGAATATCTAACAAAGATTTCCTTATAAATATGGCATTGCAGATAATGTTGGACATATGGTTATTTTAATAAATGATACTTGGGGCACTCCCCGCCGGCCTGCAGCCTGACACGCCGCGTGGACCCTCAGTCTCCTGCGGTCGGCTCCCCAGTCATGGCACAGGGCCTCGCCACACTATGGCAGCAGCAAGACACAGCACGCTCGACTTTACGCCAAAGCTGATGGTGAGGCCATTCTGAAAGGCCTTCAGTCCATTTTTCAGGAGCAGGGGATGACAGAGTCAGTGCACACCTGGCAGGACCATGGATATTTAGCAACTTACACAAACAAGAATGGCAGCTTTGCCAATTTGTGAATTTATCCACATGGATTGGTGTTGCTGGACCTTCAGAGTTACGACAGTGATGTGCAAGGCAAACAAGAAACTGACAGCCTTTTGAACAAAATAGAAGAAAAAAAATGAAAGAATTGAGTCAAGACAGTACTGGGCGGGTGAAGCAATTACCACCCATAGTTCGAGGAGGGGCCATTGACAGATACTGGCCTACTGCTGATGGGCGCCTGGCTGAGTATGACATAGATGAAGTGGTGTATGATGAAGATTCACCCTATCAGAACATTAAAATCCTACACTCAGAGCAGTTTGGGAATACTCTCATCCTCAGCGGGGATGTTAATTTGGCAGAGAGTGACTTGGCATATACCCGTGCCATCATGGGCAGTGGTAAAAAAGACTACACTGGCAAAGATGTACTGATTCTGGGAGGCGGCGATGGAGGCATATTGTGTGAAATTGTCAAACTGAAGCCAAAGATGGTCACTATGGTAGAGATTGACCAAATGGTCACTGATGGATGTAAGAAATGCATGCGGAGAACATGTGGAGATGTCTTAGACAATCTTAAAGGAGACTGCTATCAGGGTCTTATAGAAGACTGAATCCCAGTACTGAAGAGGTTTGCCAAAGAAGGGAGAGAGTTTGATTATGTGATTAGTGATTTGACAGTTGTCCCTAACTCTACTCTCCAGAAGAAGATTGCACATGGGAGTTCCTCAGACTGATTCTCGACCTGTTGATGAAGGTTCTGAAACAGGCTGGAAAATACTTCACACAGGGGAACTGTGTCAACTTTACTGAAGCCCTGTCGCTCTATGACGAACAGCTGGGGTGTCTGTATTGTCTTGTGGAATTCTCAAAAGAGATTGTCTGTGTCCCTTCATACTTGGAATTGTGGGTATTTTACACTGTTTGGAAGAAAGCTGAGCCTTAAAGATGAGCATGCCCCAATGACGTGTGCTGCAAGCCACCTTCCTGACCTCCATATGCCGTATGTGCCATCAAATGAGTCAGGCAACTGCTCATGAATTCCTTCAAGTGGTTTTCACTTTTAATTATTATTTTTAATTTTAAAAGCCCCCCCCAAAAGGCAATGGGAAAAATGTATATTTTGATGAGTTAGGGTGTTAATTTTAAAAGTCGGCCAAAGGACAGTTAGAAAGCCCAGCAAAGACTGCGGAATGCACTGACCCCCTAGAATGGGATTTTAGTATTTTTTTTTTCTCTGTGTGGGGTTTGGGTTTTCATTTTGGTTTCAGTAGACCTTTAATTTGGACATGTGGAGGAATGAACATCATTGTTTTGTTCTGGAGAGAAGTTCCTGGTAGTGTTTCTCCCCTCTCACCCCCAAATTGACTTAGATATTAAAATTTGGTGCTTTTAAAGGTTTAAAAGAGTGATTAGCAGTGCTTCAATTAAAATGACAAAGGAGACCTCTTAAAAAAATAAATGATACTTGGACATCAAATATTAGTATGACAAAGGATGTTTAATCTCTACCAATCACAGGAAATCAAGCCATTGTTGATTTGAGTGTGACAGATAAAATATTTTCTTTAGTTTTTGAAAATTCTTATTTAATGTTTATCATCTTTCATCATAGTCTATTAAATATATTTATTTTTATGTACCTATTAACTTTATGAGCTTTTTGTCATTAGCATACAAATTAATGGTTTTATTATATACTTTTCCTACATGTTTTACTTTTATTGGTCCTCTTCTTCTTCTCCTCCCAATCACATCGCACTCCTTCTGTCTGTTTCTCATCTCTCTGTCCAATAGTGCCCCTTCTTCTTGCATGACACATGTAGTTTTCCATTTTTAAATCTTCTCCTCTTGTGGTGTTCTTTCTAGTTCCATAACCTATAGTCATACGCACTAGTACATATTCACATATACTCAAAGTCTAGAACCAGCATATGAAAGAAAACAGTCAGGGCTTGTCTTTCACAGTCTGGTTCATTTCACTTAATATAATGATTTACAGTTTCATCACATTTCCTGAAAATATTATAATTTCACTTCTCTCTAGAGCTGAGTTGTATATATTCTGTTGTGTATATTATCCATTTGTGTGTTGATAGATAGCTTGTCTTTGTTTCTTAGCTATTATGAATAATGAAAAGCTTGAATGTGAGGGTATATCTGTGGTAGGACTTGGTGTCCTTTGGTTACATGCCCAGGAGTGATTATAGCAGGGTCATATGGTAGTTATATTTTTGGTTTTATGAAATTCCTCCATACTTATTTTCATAGTGACTGCATCAGTTTACATTCCTACCAGCACTGTATATTAGGACTGTTTCATCTTTGTCTGCATGGTTTTTGTCACTTCTTTTTCAAAAAATATTTATTTTATTTTTAATTACATGTATGTGAGTGTGTCTGTATATGAGTAGGTTCACACGAGTGTTGGTGACCTTTTCAGCCAGAGGTGTGGATCCTCATAGAGCTGGATGTGAAGGATATTATGAACCATCTGATGTGGGCACTAGAAATGAAACCTAGATCCTCTGCAAGAGCAATGAGTGCTCTCTAATCTGAAGGCATCAGATCCCATTACAGATGGTTGTGAGCCACCATGTGGTTGCTGGAAACTGAACTCAGGACCTCTGGAAGAGCAGTCAGTGATCTCAATCACTGAGCCTTCTCTCCAAACCTTTTGTTGTTGTTGTTGTTGTTTGGGTTTTTTTTTAAGCTTTTCTTTTCTTTCTTTCTTTTTCCTTGTTTTGGTTAGCTCTTTATATATTCTAGATATCAACCCATTTTTTGATATATAGTTGGCAAGACTTTTGTCCTAGTCTGCAGGCTTTCTCTTCATTCTGGTGATAGTTTCCTTTACTGTGCAACAGCTTTTTCATTTCATGTAATTTCATTTGTTAATTCTTGGGAGTATCTTCTATGTTACTGAAACCACTTTTTAAATATTTTTGCCTATGCATATATCTAAAAGTATTTTGCACTTTCCATTAGCAGTTTCTGTGTATTGGGTCTTATTTTAAGGTTTTTGATTAGTTTTTAAAGATTTATTGTATGTGTGTAAGTATTTTGCATGCATATATGTATGTTCACCACATGGATGCAATGCCTGTAGCAGTCAAAAGGAGGCAATGAATTCCCTAGAGCTGGACTTATGAATGGCTACATGTCACCACATTAGTGATGGGAACTGAGCACAGGTCTTCTGTAAGAGCAACACTGAACCATTGCTATGCTCTCTGGTCGAGTCAACTGGACAAGCCGAGAGGCTTAAAAGTCACTCATGAGGCAAAAGAGTTTCAAGGAAGCTCTCCTCCTGGAGTCTAGCGTTCCCTACCCATACAGTAATTTTTCATTCCCGTGTTCCATTCCCGCGTTAGTCTAGTGTATGGATCCACGTGCTCTCTTTCAATATTTTCCTATCATAAGTGCCTTTTAAGATTGAATTCTGACATAGCTAAAGCCGTTCGCCAGTGTTCCAACAGTCCTAGTTCATCCTTAGCAAGACCTTGGGCTTGGAATTCAGTACTGCCCCTGGTATTACACTATCTCTTTGAGTAAAAGTTAGGTCACTGCCCTTCACAGGAATTTACCATCACTACGGAAGAAAGAAGTTTCTGACCGTAGGAGAAACCAGAATAGATATTTAGAATTATAGCTGAGTTACACCTATATACAGGAATTTACAATGGTTTTAGGAAGTAGATCCAGCTGTGGTTTTAGAGTATTGCATTATTCATGAGATGGTTAGCTAGAACGGAACTCCCTAGTTAGAACCATGACTTGGGTGTGAAAGCCCTTGCCCTAGGAGTGAAAAGTTCTCACACCTGGCTTCTAAGACTATAGCTGACCTTAGATAGGGCTGACTCTGTCTCAGTTATTTTATTGCCCAGTTCCTGCCAGTCTTTGCGTTTTCATTCCTCTGTTCTGTGTAAGAGTCATTAAGCATCCGGTTACCTCATTTGTACCTTGTGGGTATGTCACCCAACTACCTTGTTGTCTTCTGCATAAAAAGTCTGATGTTCGATTTGACAAATTACATTCAGATTCCACACAAACTCTCCTGTGTGTGTGTCTGTCTGTCATTCATCCACGCTTTGCCCACCCGCGTCGAGAGACCCCGTTCCACGCAGACACAGGGACCCAGAAGGTCTGCGGCAAACCATCTCTCCAGTCCCTCCTTAATCGATCTCCAACAGATTTTTTTTCCTGCAGGGGTGAGAGAGATCCAGTCATCTGGATACCCGGTTATCTCAGAATCATTTGTTAAAGTGAATATCTTTTTTTAAAAATAATATGTTTTTGTTTTTATATTTTTGTCAAAGATTCAGCAGCTGTAGCTGTGTTGGCTTATACCTGGGTCCTCAATTCATCTATTGGTCCATGTATCTGTTTTTGCATTTGTATGATGCTGTCTTTGTTATACAGTTCTATAGTAGAATTTAAAGCCAGGTATTATGGTATCTTCAGAATTGCCATTTCTGTTTATGATTATTCTGGATAACCAGTCTTTTTTGGACTCAATATGAGTTTTAGGATTGTTATGTCTTCTGTAAAGGTTATAATTCAAAATTTGAAGGGGATTGTACTGAACTTGTAGATTACTATTGGCAAGATAGCCATTTTCTCATCAATTCTGCCGTGGAGCATCTTTGTAAGTTCTTCAAGGCACTCCCCTTCCCCGAGGACCTCCAACTGCCAGCTTTCACCCACAGTACACTATGCCATAATGGCTGGACCCAGACCCTGCCCTACAGAATAAAAACCCAAGCTCTATACTGGAAAACCCACCTGTAACTGTAACTTTTATTCTCCAGAAGTAATTGTTATCTCCAAAGCTTATTGCCTGTCTGCTAACCTATGTCTAGTCCTGAAAGCTTCTAGCCTCTGTACAATCTAATCTAAGCTTAGAAGGCTTTCAGCCTCTAAGACTGCTGAACAAGCTCACCCTTTCTAGTTCTTTCTGAACTCTGGCTGGCTGGTCAACCTAGCTGTTCTGGCTCAAACTCCTCTGCAGGATGTCTGATTCAATCTCACTTTTCTCTCAGCCTCTAACTGAATTGCTCTGCTTGGCCTCAAACTAAGTCTAGCCTCTGTTTTAATCTTCTGGCTCTTTCTCATTCTTCAGTTTGTTCCATCTTTACAAGTGTCTAGCTTGTTCTCTCTTTGTGACTTGTATCTCTATAACTGGCTTGGTAAAACTGCCCCCACCTGCACTGCCCATCAAGTAGCTGATCTGAGGGTCGGAGGATGAGCTTGAAGTCCTGAGCCTCCAGCTTCCATTTCTGGAATGGCTAGGACTACAAGCCAGTGTGCTTCCACCACCTCATTTTAGATGGTGATGGAGATTGAACACAGGACCTTGGGTATGTAAGGCTGGCTTTCAACCTACTGAGCTATATCTCCAGCACAGAACATACTCTTTTAAAAGATAATATGATTAATAGAGCAAACCATGTGAACTCCAACTAAAAAAAGCCATGAGAGTATGACTTCCCAGGGTCTTAGATACCTAACTTCTATTGTACTGTGTATACAATGGTTAGGTCTTCCTTGATTTTTTTTGTCTTGCTTTGAGCTTGTTGCTTCTTCATATTCTTTTATTTCTATTTTGTTTTAAAATGGTACTTACTATCTATGTAAAAAAATAATAACCCAGGGCTGAAGAGATGGCTTGGCAGTTATAATCACTTGCTGCTCTTCCAGAGAACCTAAGTTCAGTTCCCAGAACCCATAACTGCCAGTAACTCTAGCTCCAGATCAGTGCTCTTTTCTGGCCTTCATGGGTACCCATGCACATGTGGCACACATTCTCTCACAGACAAAGACACCCCCCCACGCAAGTCTTGAAAATTAATAACTCATTAGAAGTTATGAACAACATGTATTATATGTAAATAACTGGAATAACTGTCACTTCCAGAACAGAAACCAATGAGATAAATCACACTTGGATTTTTATAATCTGTTTATTGACAGATCCTAATATTTGATTCTGTATTCATTTTATTGTGATCAGTTCCTTAGGTTGAAATCTCAGAAGAAAATCTGATCTCCTGCATATAGGTAGCTGAAAAGGAGAGGAGAATGTTATTTTTTTTAGATAATTATAAATATTCTTGTTGAACCCTGTAGCCTACTGAAATGTAATTAAGTTGCTAAGAGCACTTCTTTTTATGAGGATTAATTCTGGTATCACAGCAGGAGTTAGCTTTCTCAAGAATGGGTTCCATTATAATATTGAGACTGACCTCTGAATCTCTCTGGCTTTCTGTCTTTTCACAATGTAGTACCACTTCACATGTGCCCTTCCATCATGCTGTCCATCTCTTTCTGAGACATCAAAATGTCCTTGGCAGAAGCTGAACAGATGAGAATAACTGATCTTGGACAGTCATTTCCCACAAACTATGAGGTGAATAAATCCACTCTATTTATAAAGTACCCAGCCTCAGGCACTTGTTTATAGCAACAGAAAATTGACTAATACATTATAATATATGTATACATATGGTGCCTTTAGGTGCCAGATTCAGGGTATCAGAACTCCTAGAGCTGGAGTTATAAGAGGAAAAAGAGATGGAGAAAAAAGATTATTAAAAGAAACAATGGTTAAAATATCCCCAAATTTAGGGCTAGAAATATATACTCACAAGGAAGACTAAAGATTCTCAACATTTGACAGAAAGATTATTGTACTGTATTAGAATTGAATTATCAAAGTCAAAGTCAAAGAGTTATAAAAAACAAAAAAAAGTAAAGCCATTTGTCACATGAAAGGAATCCCTTCACAAAAGTATGGGTGGATTTCTCAGGAAAAACAAAACTTTGTAGACCAAAATACAATGTGATGACATGTCAAAATGAAATAGATCTGAAATCATAAAAGGGCAAGGCAGCAAAGAATGCCAATTCATCGGGAAGTCAATTAAAAAGATACAACTATAATTATTTAATAATTATAAATATACATTGTGAGGAATGTATAATATATAAATATAATATATGATATAAAACAGTGTTTATATTATAAATAGAATTGTGCATTTTTATACATATATGTAGAAACTTTGATAAAAATATTTTTTAAAGATTTTCAAAAAATTTGTGTCTGTGTGTGGGGATGATGTAGGGTGGGGTGGGTGAGTGGGTGTATGGGTGTGCATTCACATATACATGTTCGTGTGTGTGTTTCAGCTGTAAGAAGATGGTGTGCAGATCCCCTGGAGTTGGAGTTACAGTGGTTGTGAGTCACTGAATGTGAATGCTGAGAGCCAAACATGGGTTCTTTGCAAGAGCAGCAAGAGTCTTAACTGCTGAATCTTTCTCTAGCCCCCTCAAACCAGTTTCTATTTATTCTTTGAAAATGTCACATGATATATTTTGATCATATATTCTTTTCCCTCTTCCAATCCTCCCAGACTCACCCCCACTCTCACACATACATTAAGCCATATCCATTTCACCCTGATAAGGTAAATCTTACATGGGAGACAAAGACAATTAATTACCCCCTGCTCCAGCCATCTTTTGTAGTAAGCATGGAGTCCAATATGTGTTGGCTGACTATTCCTGAGCATGGAGCTTGCCCTGGAAAAATGAAAAGTGGAGTTATGCATCATATGAAAATTTCAGAATTCAGATTTAGCTTATTACAAATTAGTCTTTCATAAGGTGATTTGTGGAAATTTAAAATTGTTTTTAGAAAGTTCTTATGGAAATTTAAGGAATTTTCTGTTGCTAGGTAACTGGAGAGGAGTTTAGCCTGAAGGTCAGAAGCTTGGGCCATTGCCTACGTGACTTCTAGCCATGCTTCTCTTGTGGGCGCTGTGGGGGGTGGTAACTTAGGCAGGAGCCAGAGTTCCAGGAGACATGAGGGAACTCCTTCCATCCCATGTAGGTAAATTATGAACACCAGGTCCCGGAGTTCAGCATCTCAATTCGAGTGGAGACCAGCCTGTCTGTGCATAGCCCAATGCCCCACATGAATTCACTTTTCTGTATATGATAAGGCTTCTTCTATAATGGAAAAAAATTATATACATGCTAACTTACAGGCCATAGGTCATATGGGGCCCAGGATAGCTATATGGATGCATTCAAACACAAAATGATTAGCATTACAAGATTTTTGTGATTGTTTTTTGTAACTTGATTGCACAGTTGTCAAGCATGATTTTATAGGTGACAGTCAATAGAGTACACAGGGCACATCTATAACGGTTTCCATGGTGATTTCTGTATGTGTTTATTACTGCTGTTGATGTTTACATTTTATTACCTTTTCATTTCTTTCTGTGTATGTGTATTTGTGTAGGTGTGGGTGTGGGGATTTATATACCATGGTGCTCGTGTGGAGGTCAGAGAAAAATTTCTAGAGTCAGTTCTCCCCTTACATCATATGGATCCCACAGAGAGAACTCAGATTTGCCAAGTCCCTTTCTTTACCCAGTGAACCATCACACTGGTTATGTTGTTTTGCATGGTAGCAGGGCTATCAAAATGGCTCAGTCATTAAAAGCACTTGCTGCTTTTGCAGAGGACCTGGGTTTGGTTCCCAGCACCCACGTAACAGTTACCAACAATCTGTAACTACAGTTCCAGGAGATCCAGCAGCCCTTTCTGACCCCTGTGGGCACCAGACATACATCTGGTGTCCATATGCATGCAGGCAAAACATTTGTACAAACAAAAACATCTTCAAAAATTAGCATAAAAATAATTTGTTTCATTACAGCATTTGCATTCACATGTGTCATCATACTTAGTTAGAATTTGTTCCCTCCTCCACTGCCCTTCCTTGTGCCCTCTTCCTCCTACTCTAGCCATTTCTTTTCCCTCTTGCAGACTACGCCCCCTTTTGTTTACACATGACACATGCTCATTATTTTAAGGCTTTTGAGACAGGATCTTACTTTGTAGTCCTGGATGTCCTGGAACTCACCAGGCTAGCCTCTAATTTGTGAACTCTTCTTGTCTCTGCTTTCCAGCTGTTGAAACTACAGGTGTGCCCCACCACTATTACACTTCTGCATGTAAAAACAACATTTCCAGGTATTATTGATTTGATTTATCTCAGCACTAGATCACTTGTCCAGCAAATACAAGGTCCTGGGTTCCTGTCTCAATACTCTTTTAAAAATAGTTTTTAAAATTATCTTTTTTTGTTTATTTGTTTCTAAGTGTATCTTCAAGCCAGAGCAGATACGTGGAGGTCAGAGGACAACCCACAGGAACTGATACTCTCCAGCCACCATGTGGGTCTCAAGGATCAAACACAGCTTTTCAGGCATTCCAGAAAATGCCTTTTATACACTGAGCCAGGTTACCAGCCCCAATACAGCTTTTTGAATACATAAAACATAAATACATAATTTCAATTTTGGTAGATAGTTTTCCAGATATTTCCATATCATTTCATCTTTTTTTTTCCATCTCAATTCATATAGTTTTTGTTTTCCATCCACTATTTTAAAAACAGATGTATATTTATCTTTCTAAAAGAAGTAACATTCCCTCCAGTCAACTGATGCCATCTACCAGTGGCAGATCTACCGTTTTCATTTCGCCATCATCCTGACGAACCTGAGACAGTATTGAAATCAAGGGCAAGATTTTTTTTAAACTTAAAACTGTTTCAATAAATCAACATTGTAGGCTGGAAATGTGGCTCAGTAATAACAGTGTTTGCTTAGCCTGCAGGAAGCCCTGGGTTCCATCCCCAGCACTGAAGACATAGTAGTGCACACCAGTAATCTCAACAGGCTGGAGTGGAGGCGAGAGGGTCACAAGTTGGAGACTACCTGAGCTATATAAGACCCTGTCTTAAGACAAACAGATAATAGAACTTACTTTTAAAAACAACACCATACAAAAATATCACTAGGAAGAATCCTACAGCAATATTGTGATATAAATGGACTTTGCCATCCAAATATGAATCTAGCCTGGGTTGTCAGCAGAAAGCCAAACCCAACACTGATACAATTCCAACAGAAAGGTTATTTCATACAGAAAGGAGGTCAGGACTCTAAGCCTGCAGGCTATTCCTACCCTGGCTGCCTCTCCACAACAGTTTTGAAGCAGAAGTGTTTGAAAAGTATGTCTCCGGGGCTGGTGAGATGGCTCAGAGGTTAAGAGTGCAGACTGCTCTTCCAAAGGTCCTGAGTTCAAATCCCAGCAACCACATGGTGGCTCACAACCATCCGTAACAAAAAAAAATCTGACGCCCTCTTCTGGAGTGTCTGAAGACAGCTACAGTGTACTTACATATAATAAATAAATAAATATTTAAAAAAAGAAAAGTATGTCTCCATCTTGGATTTTTAAGTTCAACAGAGAATTGTGAGAATTCCGATCATTCTCAACGGCTGGCCTCAGTTTCAGAATCTAAGGAACAGACAATGAGGAATGAGTACATTGAAGCAGAGAGAGAGAGAGAGAGAGAGAGAGAGAGAGAGAGAGAGAGAGAGAGAGAGCTGTCAACAAGGGGCTGGTACCTGCCCCTACAAGATGGCAATAGCTGGTGATGAGAGTCAGGTCATTACGCCATTCTGTCCTCATGTCTGTAATTTTAATCCATTGGCAATAACTGAAATTCAGAGGTACAGTCAAGGAGAAAGTGTTATCACTGACAGAATCAGGAAACAGCAACATGAGCTTTCCACGTGCTTCAGCAAGAGAAAGGAATACACACACACACACACACACACACACACACACACACACCTGTAAGTGACAAACGGGGGTATCTGCTTCTCATCAAGCAAAGCACCTGCAGGGAGGAATGGCTGAGACAACTGAAGGTCCAACTCCCAGGGTCCAGATGTCTGGCTCAACCAAAGCAAATCTCTTCAAGAAACTTTTGTGATGTTCCTGTGACCCATATAGGGGTAAACTGTTCTTAGAGGGTCCCAGTTCTAACAGTCTTCCACCCCCAGTTCCCACACATTTTCGTGGATAGGATTGTCAGAAAGATTCATCCTGAGCCTTGCCTGCAGGCCTGAACCACCCTCATCACCATTACATACTGTCCTGGGAGCAGGCAGGGCTGGCTGCCAGTACGCGCTCCAGGCCATGCACAAAGAAGATCCCACTCGCTCGGGTCGCGCAGCTGTGCCTGGCCACTTTTCCACCGCCAGCACGGTGCCCTGCATCCACAAAGCAACCAGCCAGCTCTAGCGGCGGGCAGCCCACCGTCGCCCCACATGCCCGGGCCACCCTTTGCGAGCCACCGCAGCTGTCCTGCCAGCGCCTTCAGTGGCTGCGAGCGCGGCAGCCACACGGTCCCGGGGCCACCAGAGTACAGAGACGCAGCCGCCACAGCCGCCATGCTGTGCTACCGCCACTCCAGCTCTGACCAAACAAGATTCCTCCTCCTCCTCCTCCTCCTCCTCCTCCTCCTCCTCCTCCTCCTCCTCCTCCTCCTCCTCCTCCTCTTTTTTTTATTTTTAATTTATATTTTACACTCTATATTCCATTCCCCGCCCCCCATCCACCCTCTGTCTGCTCCCCATCCCATACCTCCTCCCCACCCCACCCCTTCTCCACGTGGATGCCCCCACTCCCCACCCAATCTGACTTCTAAACTCCCTGGGGCCTCCAGTCTCTTGAGGGTTAGGTGCATCATCTCTGAATGAACACAGACTTCGCAGTTCTCTAGTGTATATACGTTGGGGGCCTCATATCAGCTGGTGTATGCTGTCTGTTTGGTGGTCCAGGGTTGGAGAGATCTTGGGGATCCAGGTTAATTGAGACTGCTGGTCCTCTTACAGGATGGCCCTTCTCCTCAGCTTGTTTCATCCTTCCCTAATTCAACAACAGGGGTCAGCTGCTTCTGTCCATTTGTTGGGTACAAATATCTGCATCTGACTCTTTCAACTGCTTGTTGGGTCTTTTGGAGGGCAGTCATGCTAGATCCCTTTTTGTGAGCGCTCCATAGCCTCAGTAATAGTGTCAGGCCTTGGGACCTCCCCTTGAGCTGGATTCCACTTTGGGCCTGTCGCTGGACCTTCTTTTCCTCAGGCTTTTCTCCATTTCCATCTCTGTAATACTTTCAGACAGGAACAATTATGTGTCAGAGTTGTTACTGTGGGATCCCCCCCCCCCTTTATGCCCTGTCTTCCTGTTGTAGGTGGGCTCTATAAGTTCCCTCTCTGTACTGTTGGGCATTTCATCAAAGGTCCCTCCCTTTGAGTCCTGGGAGTCCCTTACCTCCCAAGTCTCTGGTGCATTCTGGAGCCCCTCCTCCCCCAAACCTCCTATTTCCTGAGGTTGCCTGTTTACATTCTTTCTGCTGGCTCTCAGAGCTTCAGTCCTTTTCTCTCACCCAATACCAGATCAGGTTTCCCTCTCCTCCTCCCTCCCCCCCACTCCATCCACTTTCCCTCCCAGGTCTCTCCCTCCCTCCCCACTTGTGATTGCTGTCTTCTCTATCCCAATTGGGACTGAGGCGTCCTCACTTGGGCACTTCAGCTTGTTGACCTTTTTGAGTTCTGTGGACTGTATTTTGGGTATTCTGTACTTCTTTTTTTTTGTCTAGTATCCACTTATTAGTGAGTACATACCATGTATGTCCTTTTGGCTCTGAGTTACCTCACTCAGGATATTTTCTAGTTCCATCCATTTGCCTGCAAAACTCAGGATGTCTTCATTCTTAATAGCTGAGTACTATTCCATTATGCAAATGAGCCACATTTCTGTACCCATTCTTCTATTGTGGGACATCAGGGTTGTTTCCAGCTTCTGGCTATCACAAATAAGGCCACTATGAACATAGTGGAGCTTGTGCCCCTGTGGCATGTTGGGGCATCTTTTGGATATATTCCCAAGAGTGGTATAGCTGGGTCTTCAGGTAGATCTATTTCCAATTTTCTGGGGAACCTCCAGATTGATTTCCAGAGTGGTTGTACCAGTTTAGAATCCCACCAGCAATGGAGGAGCATTCCTCTTTCTCCACCTCTCCAACATGTGTTAAAGGACAAGAATTTTTATCCTCTTCTCCTTCCAGGTTATCTATAAACTATTCTGGATGAGACGATCCAGTAGGAGAAAGGGGACCTCAACAGCAGGCAAAAGATTCAGATACATCCCTGACTTCCATTGTTAGGAGTCCCACAAGCATACCAAGCTACATATATAATATGTATGGAGAGGTCTTAGGTCAGACCCATGTAGGTTTCCTGGTTGTCAGGTCAGTCTCTGTAAGTCCCTATGAGTCTAGGTGAGTTGATTCTGTCGGTTTTCTTGTGGTGTCCTTGCCTGCTCTGGATGCAACAATCTTTTCTCTCCACCTTCTGTGGGATTCCCGGATTTCTTCCTAATGTTTGTCTGTGGGTCCCTGCATCTGTTACCATCAGTTACTGCATGGAGCCTCTCTGATGATGATTATGCTAGGCTCCTAACTCTAAGGTCTCTGAATATAGCAGAGTAGAAGGAAATATTTCATTGACTTTTTTTTTTTTTTTCCAGTCATGCTTGCCTCTAAGGTCTCTGGGCTCCAGCTTTGGTTCCTGGCTCTCCAGGCACTGTCAAGCATAGGCTCCTTCTCTTTGCATGGAGATCAACGTGGAGCAGTCATTGGTTGGCCATTCCCAGAAGTTCTGTGCCACCCTTACCTCAGTACAGCTTATAGGCATAACAAATTGTGTGTTGAAGCTTTTGTGGCTGGGTTGGTATTCCAGTCTCTTCACTGGAACCCTTGTCTGGTTGTGGAAGGTTGGTAGTTCAGTCTCCATATCTCTCATTACTAGGAGTCTTTGCTAGGGTCACCCTCATAGATTCCAGGGAGTTCTCACTGCACAAGGCTTTTACTTTGCTCCTGAAGTGTGCCCCATTTCTATTTGTATCTCTCCTTACTCTCTCCCTCCATTTGGCCCACCTCATCTCTCTTGTTCCTATCCACACCTGCCTCCAGAGCACCTGAGAAGTCTATTCTATTTCCCCTTCCCAAGAAGATCTTTACACCAGCCCCCTCTTGAGTCCTTCTTGTTACTTAGCCTCTCTGGGTCTGTGAATGTTGCAGGATTATCTTTTACATCTAATGTTTACTTATAAGTGAGTACATACAATGTTTATCTTTCTGGGTCTGAGTTATCTCACTCAGGATGATCTTTTCTAGTTCCATCCATTTACCTGCAAATTGCATGGTGCCATTGTTATTAACAGCTGACTAATACTCCTCGGTGCAAATGAATGTACTACATTTTCTTTATTAATTCTTTGGTTGAGGGACATCTAGGTGGTTTTCAGTTTTTTGCTATTACCAATAAAGCTGCTATGAATATAGTTGAGCAAGTTTCCTTCTGGTAGGATGGAGTGTCCGTTGGGTCTAAGCCCAGGAGTTGTATAACTGGGTCTTGAGGTAGATGGATTTCCAATATTCTGAGGAACTTTCACATTGATTTCTGTAGTGGCTGTACAAGTTTGCACTCTCTACTTCAGCAGTAGAGAAGTGTTCTCCTTGTTCCACACCCTTGCCAGCATGAGCTGTCATTTGTGTTATTGATCTTAGCCATTCTGACAGTTGTAAGGTAGACTCTCAAAGTAGTTTTGATTTGCATTTCCCTGATGGCTAAGGATGTTGAACATTTAAGTGTTTCTCAGCCATTTGAGATTCCTCTATCAAGATTTCTGCTTAGATTTGTTCCCCATTTTGAAATTGGATTATTTTGGGGTTTTGATATCTAGTTTCTTGAGTTCTTTATCTATTTTGAATATTAGTCCTTTATTGGATGTAAAGTTGGTGAAGATCTTTGCCCAATCTGCTGTTTTGTTCTATTGATTAGCATCCTTTGCCTTACTGAAGCTTTTCAGTTTCATGAGGTCCCATTTATCAATTGTTGAACTTAGAGCCCGAGGCATTGGTGTTTTCCTCAGGAAGTTGTCTCCTGTGCCAATGCTTTCAAGCCTATTTCCAACTTTCCTTCCATTAGATTTAGTGTATCTGGTTTTACTTTGAGGCTTTTGATCTAGTTGGACTTGTTTGTACATGGTGATAAATATAGAACAATTTGCATTTTTCTACATGCTGACATCCTGACATCTACATGTTAGACAAGCATCATTTGTGGAAAATGCTTTCTTTTTTTCAGTATGTATTTCTGGCTTCCTTATCAAAAGTCAAATGTCCCTAGGTAAAAAAAAAATGTCCCTAGGTGTGTGGATTTATGTACAGGTCTTCAATTTGATTCCATTGATTAACTTCTCTGTTTTTATGCTGATACCATGCTTTTTTTTTTACACTAAAACTCTGTAGTGCAACATGGCATCATGGATGGTGATGACCTCCAGCAGTTCTTTTATTGCTCAGGACTGTTTTAGCTAAACTGTGGTGCTTTTTATCCCACAGGAAGTTGAAAATTGTCATTTCAAGTTCTGTAAAAAAATATGTTGGATTTGAATGGGGATTACATTGAATCTGTAGATTCCTTTTGGTAGGATGTCCGTTCTTACTATGTTAATCCTACCAATCTATGAGCATGAGGCACCTTTCCATCTTCTGAGATTTTCTTCAGTTTCTTTCTTCAAAGACAACATTCTTGCCATGCAGGTCTTTTACTTGCTTGGTTAGAGTTACCCCAAGATCTTTTATATTGTGTCTATTGCAAAGGGTGGTGTTTTTTTATGATTTATTTGTAAGTTTGTTGTTTGTATATAGGAGGGCTACTGAGTTTTAAAAAACTAATCATATTCATTCACTTCACTGAAAGTGTTTATCAGCTGTAGGAGTTCTCTGGTAGACTTTTTAGGGTTGCTTATGTATACCATCCTGTCATCTTTGAATAGGGATACTTTGACTTCTTCCTTTCCAATTTGTATCACCTTGATCTCCTATTATTATTATTATTATTATTATTATTATTATTATTATTGTTATTTTATTGCTGTAGCAAGAATTAATTCCTTGCTTTTTTGAGAATTTCACACATGACCACTGTATTTACATAATTTCCTCCTCTCCCTCCCTTCCTCCAATGGACTCCCACTTGTCCATAATCATTGTTACACACAGAGCGACATACAGACAGAATACTGAGTTCATTTGGCATTGTTTGTTTGCATGCATACCTGTTTGCTGCTGACCTCATGGGACTGGATAACCTATCAGGTACCTCTTCCATAGAGAATACTGATTCTCCCTTTTTTGGCAGCCATTGATTTCTTCTAACTCTTCATCTGGAGGCGGGGCCTTATGAAATTCCCCCCCCCCTTTTTTTTTTGCACATTAGTGATGTCATTATACAGGTCTTACTTGGGCTAACACTTTGATAAGATTCCATGAATACACCATTCATGTCACATCTAGAAGACACTATGTAGCAGCAGGTGTCCTGGTCCTATGGCTTTTAAAGTCTTTCTGCCTCCCTCTTCTGTAATGTTTCCTGGGTCTTAAATGTAGAGATTGCTTTGTAGATATACCAATTGCCATTAAGCATCCTACAGTTAATTATTCTTTGTACTTGATCAGTTTTTGATCTCTGTAGTAGACCCTGCCTTCTCCAAAAAGAAGCTTCTCTGATAAGAGGTGAGAGCAGCCTGTGTTTATAAATGACATGGGTAAATCAAAAGCTACAGGAAAAAAAAAAGACCATATTTCACTTCTCATTGTTTCCTATTCCTGCTGAAAAATCAACAGTTTCTGGGGAAAAAATCTCTCCAAAAGAAGTACATTGGTTTAATAACAATTTATAGTCATTAGTGGCATATAAAGCCCCAGTTTTCTCCTGTGAAGATGGCATATTCAAGACACTTCAACAGCCATTTTTCCTGTTTCTCAAATGTGCTAGCAACAACAGATGAGAAATAGAAGTTGTTGTACTTATATTCTCTTTTTTACATTTACATTTTTCTATTTCTTTTTAGGGTTTCAGAATTGGGAATCTTTTTAGATTTTGGAAGGTAAGAGGAAGGTAGCATCCATTTTGTAACATAAAATCATTGGTTATATGCTGGCTCAATTCAAGATGAAACAATAGCCAAGCAAAGTGAGCCTTTATAGCTCTAGAAAAGAGTCCTGCCTGAATTAAGGATTCATTCATTGCCAGTCTCAGAGTCATTTACAACAGAAACTGTAATCCAATGCAATAGGCTCACATTTTAGTGAATGCAATGCCAGAATCAAGCATAGCCAGAAAATAAAAGAGTGGATTAAAACAATCTATTTTGGCATAAGTAAGGACAGTATAGGAGTTTTATCCAAGGTAATGACATTTTTGAATGATGACAACATGGAAATTATATTTAGAGAGTTTATAAAAACATATAGGGACATACTTTAGATATACATTCCTGAACATGTTCAAATTAAGGTCATAGTTCAAAAAAGAAAGATATCAGACACATTTAAGGTAATGATCAGTGTACATTTGAAGGTTAAAAAAATGGCAGTAAAGAACATGCTGTGTCGTGCTCAGCTTTGCCTCAAAATGCCTGCCTCATTTTCAGTTAATAATATGAGCTTCAGCCCATCCCCTGGACATCCAGATTTTTTCTTGAGATTATAATCTTTTTATCATCTTCTCTTCCCAATTCCTACCCCTATGGAATTCAAGCAATTGTACTAATCACAGAAATAGCATTGTAGGCACTGTTTAAATTGTCTCTACCATTGTGTGAATCAAATTATTATAATAAGTATCTCTCCTACTGGCTCTCCTTCTCAGATTTAGCTAGCTATGGGAAGAGAAATCCATAAATCCATAGCCACCAATTCCCATATCGGTCCACCTGTTATGAACTATTCAATCAAGACAGAGCTCATACTGGTCAACTAATTGCTTTATGTTTTATCACTACTATTTTTTCCCTAATAGCATGCCAAGAGCAGACACAAGACAACTATGACAGGTCCTAAAAATCTGAGTATGGTGACATTATACATAGTAGTCAGTTCTATGTCACTTCCTCTGCCATGCTTAGCCTTTCTCATGGAAAATCTAATAAAGACACATTCCTTCTCTTACTAGATCAATATTGACATTTATGTGGCCCTTTGAAGAATATTGTACCACATTCCCTTGGGAATTGAAAGTAACTACGTTTTATTCTCAATACATTTGTCTCTATCACCTTTCTGAAATATCTGGTTAAAAATATTGGATATATTTTAATATAGAGGAACCCACACAGACTGGATTTTTTTTTTCTGCTACTCAAGGTGATGTTGTCTATTTAGCATTACTATTTCATCCACTTTCAAGATACATGTTAAGATACTGAATTTCTTGCTAATATCTGTATTTATCTCACAAGAAGTAGCCCTGTATCACAAACGTAAATGTTTGAAGGGAAGATTGACATCACTTTAAATCCTCATAGCTATATTGCTGAGAAAGGGAAAATTACAGTTCTATGAGATTTTTCAGTGATGACAAGTCATAATAAAATTATACTGAGTGTAATCTTTTCAGTATTACATGTTTTGGTCTCCATGGCTATAGTGATAGAACACTGTACTGATGTCATTCATGGCAAAAGAATGGACCCTGGGAGAGTTGTTCCCCTGAATTCAATATCTGTTCAGAACAACTCAGAGCACAGAGATTTTTTGTTTGTTTTTTTTGTTTTTGTTTTGAGACAGGGTTCTCTGTGTAGCCCTGGCTGTCCTGGAACTCACTTTGTAGACCAGGCTGGCCTCAAACTCAGAAATCCACCTGCCTCTGCCTCCTGAGTGCTGGGATTAAAGGCGTGCGCCACCACCTCCAGGTGGATTAAAGAAAAACACATCGCATGCATATATGAATATTAAAGACTTACCATTTAAAAAGAGGCTATGATATTGGGTGAATGGGGTTGAAGACACCAAGAATTAAAGAGAGGTAGTGGTAAATGGATATAATTGAATTGTTTTGAAACAATATATGAAACTTTTAAACAATAAAAAAATGTTATTTAAAATTGAATTTAATGTCAGGTACCATAATACAAACAACAGTTATTGCTCTCACACCAGGGGACAGCTAGGGATTTATATCATTGTACTGCTTAAACTGGTAAGTTAGATGAGTTACAAGTCATTAAGTCTTTGGTATACTTGATTCCATTACATAAGGAACAGCATTTTGCATTATAAACAAAAAAAATATAGTAATAATGATTGTGGGGAAAAGCAGGATTTTTGGTATTTGTATTTTGGTAATTCAAAGAACAGGACAGAGACACTCAAGACAAGATCCATTGGCAACATATCAATTTGCATGATGGTTTAAATTTAAGGAGGAATAGGTCCTCCATTGCCAATGCCCCATTCAAAAAGCAAGTAAACAAAAAGTAACCTACCAGAATTTCATGAATTTTCTATAGCCCATGTCTACAAGGAATTCCTTGTACTGCCTAATTTCTCTTTAATTACAGCATACAATAAACATTGTCAAGAAAAGCTGCTTAAAACTTAAAACTTACTTAAAATCTTATTTAAAACTATAGCTAATATACTACAACAAGAAGTGTATTAGCTAATTTACATCAGGGTCAAGACATGGAATATGACCTTCCTTTGTCTTTCCTTACATAGGAACATCAATTCAAATATCAGTTCACACAGGAAAATGCTTTCACAAGACACAAGGACATCAAGTGAAAGAGTATAGCATGGAAATCAGAAATGAAGAAGAAAGGACAATTTCACATTATGTTTGTTCCCTCGACTCAATCCACATGACACATCCTCAAAAGATACCTTCTTTTTTGTTAAAATTTTTATTGGATATTTTCTTTATTTACATTTCAAACGTTATCTCCGTTCCTGGTTTCCCCTCCAAAAAATACCCTCCCTTTTTCCCCTCCCTTCTCCCCCTGCTCGCCAACCCACCCACTCCCATTTCCTGGCCCTGGCATTCCCCCACACTGGGGCGTAGAGCCTTATAGAAACAAAGCCTCTCCTCCCATTGATGACCAACTAGGCCATCCTCTGCTACATATGCAGCTAGAGCCAAATGGGACCTCATAAAATTGCAAAGCTTCTGTAAGGCAAAGGACACGGTCAATAAGACAAAAAGGCAACCAACTGATTGGGAAAAGATCTTTACCAATCCTAAATCAGATATGGGGCTAATATCCAATATGTACAAAGAACTCAAGAAGTTAGACTCCAGAGAACCAAATAACCCTATTAACATGGAGTATAGAGCTAAACAAAAAATTTTCAACTGGGGAGTAACGAATGGCTGAGAAGCACCTAAAAAGAATGTTCAACATCCTTCGTCATCAGGGAAATGCAAATCAAAACAACCCTGAGATTCCATCTCACACCAGTCAGAATGGCTGAGATCCAAAATTCGGATGACAGCAGATGCTGGTGAGGATGTGGAGAAAGAGGAACACTCCTCCATTGTTGGTGGGATTGCAAGCTGGTACAACCACTCTGGAAATCAGTTTGGCAGTTCCTCAGAAAATTGGACATAGTACTACCTGAGGACCCAGCTATACCACTCCTGGGGATATACCCAGAAGATGCTCCAACATGTAATAAGGACACATGCTCCACTATGTTCATAGCAACCTTATTTATAATAGCCAGAAGCTGGAAAGAACCCAGATGCCCCTCAACAGAGGAATGGATACAGAAAATGTGGTACGTTTACACAATGGAGTACTACTCAGCTATTAAAAACAATGAATTTATGGAATTCTTAGGGTATTCTCTAAAAGTTACACACCAACAAACTAAAGAAACCAATTAAAAATGGGGTACAGAGTTAAACAGGAATCTCAAAAGTTCAAGAAACACTTAAAGAAATGTTTAACATCTTTAGTCATCAGGGAAATACCAATCAAAATGTCTCTGATATTTCACCTAATACCCATCAGAATGGCTGAAAACCTCAAAGGTCAGCACATGCTGTGTCTGAGGAGAAAGAGAGGGGACATGGGGAGTGGAAATTTTAAGGGTGGGGCTTGGAGGAGATGAGGGAGGGGGCTATGATCAGGATGTAAAGGGAATAAAAAATAAAAAGAATAGATCAGACTTCCATGATATAACAACCAAATATGACAAAATAAAAATACTCAGATGAAGCAAAAACTATTATACCAAAGTTGGGCATGGCAATACAACATAAGAAAAAGAGTCCCAAGTGCAGTCATAAGGGTCAGAGACGCCACTGATTCTTGGGCACCTCAACTCTCCCGGGTCTCCATCTCTTCCTGGAGATGCCCCTTGCCTCTTTTCCTTAACTCCCATCAGTTGCAGATTGCCATTCCTTCTCATGGTCTATTGGGAATCACCCTGCCTCTCCCCACACCTAACACTGAATTCTCCCACTCCTTTACTAATCTCCTCTCCCACCTAGTTCCCTCCCTCCCTCCATCTGCCTTCCAAGACCATTCCATTCCTCCTTCCATGTGAGACTCAAGCATCCTTGCTTGTGCCCTCTTCTTGTCCAGCCTCTTTGGGTCTGTGGATGTAGCATGGGAATCCTGTATTTTATGGCTAATATCCACTTATAAGTGAACACATACCATGCATGTTCTTTTGGATCTGGGTTACCGCACTCAGGATGAAATTCTCAAAATCCATTTGCCTGTAAAATTCATGATGTCTTTGTTTTCCATAACGGAATAGTATTCCATTGTGTAGATGAACCACAATTTCTTTATTCATTCTTCAGTTGAGGGACATCTAGGTTGTTTCCAATTTTGAGCTATTATAAATAAAGCTGCTATGAACATAGTTGAGCAAGTATCTTTGTGGGATGGTGGAGCATCTTTTAGGTATATACCAAGCACTGGGGATATGGAGCCTGAAGAGGTTGTCTCCTATAGCCAGGCAGGAACTCTGACAAAACAATAGGGACAACAACCCACCCACAAAACTTTTAACCCCAATCTTATCCTGTCTACAAGAAATACAGGGATTGGGGATGGAGCAGAGACTGAGAGAATGGCCAACCAATAACCAGCCCAACATGAGACCCATGCCTTGAACAAGTACCAATCCCTGACACTATTAATGATACTCTGTTATGCTTGCAGACAGGTATGGCTGCCCTCTGAGAGGCTCTACCCAGAAGCTTACTCAGATACAGACACCCACACCCAAACAGTGGATGGAGCTTGGGGACTTTTATGGAAGAGTAGGGGGAAGGACTGGGCCCCAAAGGGGATAGGAACTCTACAGGAAGACCAACATAGTTAACTAACCTGGACCCTTGGGGCTCTCAGAGACTGAATCACCAACCAAAGAACATATATACAGGCTGGACCTAGGCATCCCTGCATATATGTAGTAGACATCTTGGTCTTCATGTAGGTCCTGAACAACTAGAGCAGGGGCTATCCCAAAAG
Organism: Mus musculus; assembly: GCF_000001635.26. Classification (NCBI taxonomy): domain Eukaryota; kingdom Metazoa; phylum Chordata; class Mammalia; order Rodentia; family Muridae; genus Mus; species Mus musculus. The sequence continues at coordinate 105,163,276 of NC_000086.7, forward strand.
CTGTTGCCTGTCTGTAGGATATGTTATACTAATTGGGCTGCCTTGTCTGTGCTCAGTGGGAGAGGAAGCATCTAGCCTCACAGAGATTCAAAGTTCTAGAGTGCAGGGATACCCAGGGGCCCCTACCTTTTCAGAGGAGAAGGGGAGAGGAATAGGGGAAAGATTTTGGAAGGAGGTAACTCGGGGGTCAGTGAGCAGGATGTAAAGTGAGTAGTCATAAATAAATGAATTATATAATTCTCAAGAGCTTAAATAAAAATGTCAATAGTAATGGGGAAAAAAAGAAAAGAGTCAGAGACCCACTTGTTTTCACAGTCATGGGTCCCATAAAAATACTAAGCTAAAAACTAATATATAAGCAGAGGACCTCGTGCAGACCTATGTGTGCTTGCGCTTTGGTCTCTGTGAGCTCATATGTGCTTTGCTTAGTTGATTCAGAGGGCCTGGGTTTTTAGTGTCCTCCATCCCCTCTGGTTCTTACACTGTTTCCATTTCCTCTTCCACAAGATTACCTGAGCTCTGAGAGGAAGGATTTGATGGAGACCTCACTTTCAGACTCACTCTCTCTGCATATTGTCTGGCTATGGGTCTCTGCATCCACTCCCATCTGCTACCAGAGAAAGCCTCTCTGATAATGACTGGATAGATACTCAGATTTAGCAGAATATCATTAGGAGTTATTTTATTGATTTTTAAAAAACCAGTAGTGTTTCATTTCTAAGCTATCTAATCTCTGGTTCACGGTTACCTAAGCCATGTCAGGTGTGGGTTCCTTCTCATGGAGTGGGCCTTAAGTCAAATCAGGTTTGGGTTGACCACTCCCACAAGTTATGTGCCACCATTACCCTAGAATATTTTGGAGGCAGGACAGATTTATCCTAGGCTAAAAGTTTTGTGGCTGTGTTGTTGTCCATGTTGCAGTATCTTCCTGCACCAGAGACTAGAATATAGGGGTGAGGTCTCCCTATAGGCACCAGCTCAACTTCTCCAAAGTGTGGATACTTCACTCCTTCTTAGAAGGGGAACAAATGAGTTGGCTGAGTGTTGTCTTTGGCAATGGGACCCTGATGTGAGTTTTTGGAGAGCGCAAACTTTTATTTATTTATTTATTTATTTATTAAAAACCAATTTGTCAACAATTTCATGTTATCAATGAGCCACTCCAAGATCTAAATCCCCAAGCAGGTGCCTCAGAAACACCAATAGACCAAAAAAAAAATACAATCCAATCACACACAAACCAATAAATTACTCATTGGTACAACATGAGTGATCAAGGTCAGAGGGGATAAAAATCCAGCCTTGTTAACCAGTCAATCTCTTGGGAAGTGGTTGTTCTGGCAGTATATGTCAGTCTGTAACCATGCCTTGGGAAAGGAGGCAAGAAGTCAGTGTGATACTGTGCTGCACATTGAGTTGATAGCTATCCTGAAGGAGAGGCCACTTTTGAGGGGAGGCTGTTAAAAGAAGTGGAACCACACCAGGGGGTTTGGCCCTGGACATATCAAGTGGAGGCCCTAGGTGGAGACTCAACACCATTTCTGCAGCATTTCTGTCCAATGTCATCTGTCCTGGCACCCAGGTATTCAAACATTGACCCTGAGGGTTCTGGGAGGCATCCACCATTTGATGAGTTTGGTGCAGCCAGGCCTCTGATAGGGGGTGGGGAATTGGGGAAACAGTTTTTGTGGTACATGTTGGAGTGGCCCATGGGGAAGGAGGATCAGCAACTGTGCTTACAGCTGGTCGGGGACTCAGGGGGATTGATGGGAATGAGCCTGTACTTCCAGCTTGGTGGCCTGCAGCAGAGGGCTTTGTGGGAAGGAGAAGAGGTATCATCCCGGGCAGACTGCTGCAGCCTGGCCAAGGGGGGCCGCATCTCCTCCTCTGAGGATCTCTGGATGAACCAAGCCTCAACTTGTTCCTCTTTCAGTTTCAGTCTGGTGGCCATGATCTTTCGAGCCTGGAGGTCTGGGTATGGTTCCACCTTGAAGTATGCTTCCAGCTCTGAAAGCTGCTCCCAACTGAACTTCTGGTCAAGGGGACCCAGGGTACAGGAGGTCAGGGAACGTGGAGATGCTTCCATTTCGCCTGTAGCTCACTTCAGTTGTGATTGAAGGTCACTTTTTTTTTTTTTTTGTCTGAGCAACAGGCTGGGTTGTTTGAGGAATTCAATGGGAATCCCTTGGCCAGCAACTCAACTAAATGCAACCAAGTCTCACCACATGAAGCCTCTCCTGGCTAAAAGGGATGGGCAGTTGAGATTCTGTATCCCCCTATTACTAGGAGTCATTGTTTTTTAAATTTATATTTTTTGTTTTTTTAGTATTATATTTATATCATTTTCTACACCCATCTTTCCCTTCTTCATCCTGTTCTACTCAGTACCTTTCATATTCATAATCCCTTTCTTCTATTGTTTCACACACATGCACATACATGCATAGACATGTACATACATGCATAGACATGTACATACACAACTTACTGATTCCATTTAGAGTTGACCATATGTGTGTGTTTAGGGCTGACCACTTGGGATTGGATAAGCATTTAGGAGGGACCTCACCTTTGAAACTTAATTTTTCTTTGGGCAACCATTGACTGGTTGTAGCTCTTCATTGTGGGATGGACCTTATAAAATTTCCTCTGTTCATGTTGGCATCATCTTTACCTCTGAGAGCATGATTTCACTATGTTGAGGGATATAGTTAGTTAGATTAAATTTCACTGGTAATCGTTTGTACCCAAATATTTGATCCATCTCTAGGCTTAGGGATATATATATATATATATATATATATATATATATATATATTATCTCTTTAATAATCTTTTGATACACTAGATAAAGTTCTCGAGCGGAACAGATAGAATGTTCGTGTGTGTATGTGTGTGTGTACTGGAATACATTTCATATCAGGAGTTGAGTAGTCTAACAATGGCTGTCTGCATGTTAAAGAAACTGAGAACTCAACAGTGGCTTAGTCCAAGAAGCAGGATATTGTAGCAATTTCAATATGCTGCTGAAGGTCTTGATGATTCTTGGTGAACTTCTGGTCTGCAGTCTACACAGGAAGGTTAAAGAAGCTGCTGTCATTGCAGGATGGCAGCAGAAACATTGGCAGGGGAAGGGGGAAGGAGAGAGGAAGGAGGAGGGAGGAGGAGGCAGAAGGATTGAGGAGGGAGGCAGAGGAGGGAGGAGGAGGAGGCAGAAGAAGAATAGATACACTCATCAGCAACAAAATTAGTTTCTCCTTCAGTCTTCTTTATAGCCTGGCTCTCTATGGGGCTCTCCACCTTGAGGAGGAGTTTTCTTTTAGTTCTATCTGGAAGTGCTCTCACATATGCACCCAGAGACAGGTCTCCTAATTCAGTCTTCATTTCATTAAGCTGGGACTCAAAACTATTTATTACACCTGGGTACTTGTTCTTCTAAATACTGTCTTAAAGTTTTCACAAGCTTGTAAAAATTCATCTCCACTCTCTTCTATTGTGTATTTTCACATAGCTTGTCATCAAAACTCACTAATTCTACATTCTGTTTTTAATGTATTTGGCTACTGAGACCTCTGATAGCATTCTAAATGCTACTAGATTAATTTTTCAGATCAAGGAACTCTGTAATAATTATTTACATCTTTGTTTTAAGTTTTTCTGTGAAAGTACTGAATCATTTTCATGTTTTCTTGACACTCATTGAGTTCCTGTTAAATTCCTAGAATTCAATCTTTCTGCTTCCTGTCTTGCCAGTTTCTGAGTACCTCATGCCTTATTTTGACAAGTGAAAAACTTGCTCCCTGAAAGTTTTCTGCTTCCCCTTCCTTCTCCTTTTCTTATGACACAGGGTTATTGCTATGTTTTGTAGTCCAGTCTGGTCAGAACTTATGATCCTCCTGCCTCAGCTTCCTGAGTATCAAAAACACAAATGTATGCTTTTATACCTGACTTCCTGAAGATCCTCAATACTTGTTGGTATTCAGTGTCATCTGCAAACCGAAGGGTTAAGTATTACCACTTGGCTTTGTGTATGTGCTTGTCTTCTCTTAAATTCTAACACTTTGCTTAGTTTCTTACTCATTTCTGCAATTTCAGCATTTGATTATGTCACAAGTTCAGGTTTCCTGTCTGTCTGTTGTGGTGTGTTCTTACTGTTTTGGCACTAGAGGGCAACCCAAGCTTAGATTTTCCATAAAGTCACCATTGATGGGCTATTCAGCATAAACTCCAGGAGCACTTTAGAGATAATACACCCTAATAACCAATTTCCTGCTATCTAGGTAGGCCGAACTGTGTCATTCACCATAACAGAGTGTCTCAAGCTTTGTGATTGTGCTAAGTTCTCACAGCTGATCTTGGAGGGATCACCTGCAGTCTCCTATGATTATAAACACTGCAATCACACCCTGAGCCCATCACCTGCTGAGACCTTCACAGTACTAGGTAGCACCAAGAACCATGTTGATTTGCACTGTCTACTGCTGAAGTAAAATTGTAGTCTAAGACTGCTGCTTCCTGCCACAAGTGAAGTGACTTGAAACAGAAGCACAACTCACTGGGGTTATTGTCTTACCTGATACCAGGGCTCATTCAGAGTCTACCTGTTTGCATGGGCCTGATGGTGGGGGACCATGAAGATCCTACCACTACTAGTTTTCTCTAACTTGTGTTCCAACACAAAGATCAATGCTTACTGGGGAGTTTTATACCAATAAATAGAGCCTTATTGTATGCTGTGCCATTCAAGGTGGAAGACTGCTGGGGATTACAGATCTTTGTCTTCCATATATAGGTTATTATACAAAATGCTTGTTATTTTTCCCTGTGGGTCCCCCCTACCTAGAATAGGCTTATACTTCTATCCCATAGACATCAGGTTTGGCTTGTAATTACAACGGACAATAAGAGGCATGTGCAAGTGATGTAGCCTACTTAGGAGAAATGCTTAATGTTTGGTTATTCAACTTTCCTCTGCCACGAGATCACTAATGTCTTAGCTATCAGATCCTTTTTCAGCTTGGATTGTCGAGTGAAGAAGACAATGGCTCACCTGACAGAAATGTGTGTCCTGAACAAGAAATAAATATTAGAGGTAAACTATGAAAGTTCTTTATATCTTAGTATAGCTTCATGTAACCTGACTAATACAACTGCTTTCACCAAGTTTTGATAAGTTAGCAAGAGTTATCTTTCATTTTGTTGTGACTGTTATAGTCTCTAGTATTAGAAATACCTTAATCTTGTTTATTCTCTCTTATATTATCATTATACTTTATGCTGTTTTATGATTTTATGTAGTCAAATATCAGTAGTTGCTATTATATTTTTGACTTTGTGTCATTTAAAAAATGAACCTTTCCACAAACCTTAACTATAAAAATCCATATTAATTTTTGTTATCTAGAATTCCAATATATTTGCATATATGTGTAAATGTATCTTACCATGTTCACCACCCTCATTGCACTCTGTCTCCTCACTTGCACCAATCCCCTCTTATCTAGTGCATATAAATTATGTATAATAATTAATTCCAATATTATATTTGCATATATGTATAAATATATCTTATGTTCACCACCCTTATTACACTCTGTCTCCTCACTTGCACCAATCCCCTCCTTCTTTCCCACTACCTCCCTTTTAACCTGTTTTTTGGTATGATCCCATCACTTTCATTAGGCTTGTCTACAGGTGCATAGGTGTCAACCATTAGAGAGGGAAGTCTTAAGAAAGAGATGGGATTTCATCTCCTCCCTTCATGGTGGAATATTGATAGGCCAGATCGATCAGGTGCAAGTCCTAGCCTAATAATCACAGGTGCTGTGATTTCAAGAGTGCAATGGCTGTGTTGAGCCCAGAAGACAGTGTTCCAAAACACTCCACTCATTCCTCCAGCCCTTACGTTTCTACCAACTTCACATCTGTGATGTTCCATGAGCTTTGGAGGGGGTGACAGAGATGTCTCACTTTTGGCTGAGCATTCAACAGTTATTCATTCTCATTACTTGGACCAGTTATATGTCAGTTATATATAACAGTTGCTGTTACTCGCTGCAATAAAAGGAAGTTTCTCTAACCAAAGTAGACAGCCACATTAATCTTTGGGCATAAATCTAATTATTTAGAAAGCAAGTTGGCTGGGTACATTATGTTCAATCTGCAGAACAACAGTAGTAGCTTCTCCACTAGGAACTATGACTTCCCAATCAGGGCACTGAGCTCAAGTAACCAGTCTTGAGGAGCGAGCATGTTTACCACCTGAGCCATCTTGTCATCCCTTGGTCCCCTTCACTAATTTGCATATCTGCTTTTTTTTCTCAGTACCATGTTCCCAATTTTGATAAGAATTGCACTGAGTTTGTAAATTGCTTTGTGTAGAATAGCCAATTTTACAACATTAGCTTTCTAATACATGGACACGAAGGTTCTGTCCATTCTCTACTGTCTTCCTTAATTATGTTTTTCAAGGTTTTAATGTGTTCACTCTAGAGGTCTTTCAATTCCTTGGTTAGGTTTATTCCAAAATATTTTTAGGGTATTATAAATGTGATTGTTTCCATGATTTGCTTCTTGGTGTGTTTGTCATTGACATATAGAAAGGCTACTGAGTTTATGTATTACTTTTGTATTCTGCCACTTTACTGAGTGTTTATTAACTCCAAGAATTTCTGGTAGAACCTTTAGGGTCTGCTATGTATAGAATCACATCACCTGAGATTAAGCACATATTTACTTCTGCTTTCCTATTTGTATTCATTCTTTGTACTTCTTTTATTGCTCTAGCTAAGACTTCAAGCCCTCTATTGAACAAAAGAGGAAAGAATGAGCACTTGTTGCTAATCATAGTAGACATGTTTTGAGTTTTCTTCATTTACCATGATGTTGGCTCTAGACTTTTGTATATAGCTTTTATTATGTTGAGATATGTTCCATCTATTTTTAGTCTCTTTGAGGATTTTATCATATATATATATATATATATATATATATATATATATATATATATATATATATATAGAGAGAGAGAGAGAGAGAGAGAGAGGGTGTCTGACTACATAGCTCTTGCAGTCCCAGAACTCATTATTTAGACAAGGCTGGCCTGGAACTTAGAGATCCACCTGACGCTCCCTCCAGACTGCTGGAATTAAAGCTGTTTACCACTATGTCTGGTTTTATCATGGATTTTGTATTTTGTTAAAGCTTTCTGTATCTAGTTAGAGAATTGTGCAATTTCTCTTCTTGAGTCCATTTATATATTGTATACAAGCATTGATATTAAAAACCTCACATATAATGTATTATATTTATTGATTTTCATGTGTTGAATCATCCCTGTAACTTGGGAACTGAGTCATCTTGATCATGGTAAATGATTTTTCAAAGATGTATTCTTGAGTGTTTGTGTCTCCATAAGTGAAACTGGCCAACGATTTCCTTTTCTGACTTACCAACATTAGATCATCTGTGACTAGAAATTTATCTGTTTCTTTTAGATTTTGCAGTTTAGTGGATCACAAGATTTTATAGTCTATCCTCATAATTTTCTGAATTTTATTTGTACCAGTTATATCACTTGTTATTCCTAGTTTTATTAGTTTGGGTCTTTTTACTTTCTTTTCATTAGTTTCGCTAAAGGTTTGCTGATCTTTTCAAAGAACCAACACTTTTTCTTCGATATTTTGTGTGTTTATTTCACCTCTATTTCACTCATTTAAACACTGATATTATTTTTTGACCTACTGCATTTGACTCTAGCTTATTTTTTATCTTCCATTGACCAAAGGTACACCTTTTTTTTTTTTTTTTTTTTTTTTAAATGCGGGCCCTTATAAATTTAAACTCTCCTCTTAGGACTGCTTTTATTGAATCATATAAGATTTGATACATTTTAAAACTTTTTACTTTATGTTCCAGGAATCTTTAAGTGTCTTGGTTTCCTCAGTGATCCATTCATCATTCAATTGGGTGTTATTTAATCTTTTTGAATTTCTGTATTTTTTCTTGTTATTGATTTCTTTGTTCCATCATAGTAATGGTAACAACTACTTGTAATTATTTTTAATAATCTGTAATTGTTAATGGTGGTAATAAATTTGATGGTAATTCCATCAAATAAAACATAAGAAGTTATTTCAGTTTTCCTATATTTGCTGAAATGTGCATTGTATCTTCATGTGTGACATATTTGAAAGAAAGTTCTGTGGGATGCTGAGAAATACTATACTCTGAAAGTATCTGGATGGGATGATTAGAGCTGTGTTTGTAGAAAAACATTATGTTAGCCTACCTTTATCTTGGAATTTTCCCTTCAACCATGACATGTTCTTGCTGTGGTATAGTATCCTTGATGAGATACATGGGAAGGATGCTGGGAACCAAACTCTGCTCCTCTGTGTTGCTTGGCAGCTGTGGTATTTCAGAACTTGAAATATATTGCTCCAAGTCCTTCTAGCATTTATATTCTCTTTCTTTTGTATATTTGGCACTTTAAATGCAGTAGACATGGGGACTTTCTTTTTGTGTTCTATATGTCTCTTTCATTTGGATGGGAACCTCTTTTCATAGATTTGCAAATTTTTTTCTGTTACAATATAGCTAAAAAATATTTTCTATGGTGTTAGAATGGACTTCTTTTATGCCCACAATTTATAGATTGTGTCTTTTTATGGTGTCCCAAAAGATCTTACATGTTCTGTTAATGTTTTTATTTATCTATGTTTGTTCTTAGATGAATGCTCCAACTCATTTATCTTGTCTTCAAGCCCAGGTATTGTTTCCCTCATGATTCATTCTGAGGATTTTTATATCTCTTTATTGAATTCCATTTTTATATACCATATTACATTCTTTATTTCATTCATTTGTTTGTATTCTTTTGAAATTCTTCCAGAAGTTTATTTAATCTTTTACTTTTTAAACATATCTACTATCATTCTTTTGAATTCTTTGCAATTTCACTTAATTACCTATCATTTGGGCTACTACTATGGAATGGCACATTTAGTGGGGAGATATGTTTTGTCTTGGGTTTTCACTGTACTTGTGTTTATTTTCCCACTGAGATGCATACATCTGGAGTTAGAGCACTGGTGGAATTTCATTTTATGTAAGTCAAATTTATTCTTTCAGTAGACGTGATTACACTGTTTGGCATGGACCTAGTTGTAGTATGATTGAGGTATAGTTTTTCTCTGTTATATTGGTTCTCAGATCACCAGACACCATCTCCAATTCTTCTGTAGGAGTATAATGCTGCCTACAACAGTCACTATGCAGGGATAGCCCCACTATGTTAATAGGGTAATGCTTAAGTACAAAATAATCATTCCTTAAGCACTAATCATTTTAGAGAATGTAGAGATATGATAATTCTATAGTAACATACTAGTTACCGTGTGTACCCGTGGAAAGAAAAATAAACAAAAAGGAAGAAAAACAGTTAGTAGCATTGGGTGGATACATAGAAGAATATAAATAGAAGAGGGTACCATAGGGTTAAAAAACAAAGGGGAACCAGGGCGTTTTGGCTAAAGCAGATTGAAAGGAGAGAGTTAAAGATGTGCTATATATCCTATAGTGTAGAAGAGTCTCATCTCTTAGGATGCCAAGTCATGGAGAACTTGCAAACCTGTCTTCTATGGGAGAAGAAAAAGAAAAAGAGAAGAGTACTGAGGAGGGGGAGATGAAATAAAGGAGAAGAATGGGGCAGAATTAAGCTAGTCTGCTAAAAATGTTAAAAAATATTCTTTTTATTTTATATATCTGTTTATATGAATTTCCATGTACATGCCAATGGCTACAGAGACCAGAGGGCATCATATCTCCTGGAGCTGGAGATACTGGCCATCATGAGATACATGGGAAGGATGCTAGGAACCAAACTCTGTTCCTCTGCAAGTAGAGCGAGTGCTCTTGATTAATGAACTCTCTCTTTAGCCCTTGGGCTGCTAAATTGGCTAAATATTCATTGTTAAATAAGTAAGGAGTGAATATAGGGGAAAGAGATAGATCTGTGTGGAGATACAGGATATGAAAGCTGACCTACCTGACTGCTGGATTCTGAGCAGTCTCAGAACTTTTCCCCTATGTCCTAGAAACCTTTCTTGCCACTGGCATCTCCTCCATGATAGCCTCTCCTGTTCTCTCTTTTGAATGGCCAAATTATCACTGTCATCCCAGACTGTGGTTCCTGCTTTCTGGGCAGATGCTGCTGATGCTTCTGTGATTCCATTTGGTTTCTGGCTGTGAATGCTGGCCCTAGTGCCGTGCAGCTCTTCTAAATGATCAACATTGCTGCTTGGAGTCTGTGAACATTCTCATGCAGACTTTGGTTCCCACTAGATTTTCAGTTTGCTGAATGCTGTGCACACCTGATTTAAAGAGCCTTTTCCATGGCTATGCAGTGTTTTACTGGTCAGTTTTCAGCAGATGGTCTGGCAACACTGGTCTGAATTTCTCTGAGAATTTGATTCCTAGGTCTTGAGTTACAGAGTGCCTGATTCTCTGTCTTTAAAAATGGCTGTTAGTTTTTTATATTTTTGGTTGTGAGCCTAGCCTTTAACGGCTGAGCCATCTCTCCAGCCCTATGAAGACCAAAGTGTGGACACTTTGCCCCTTCTTAGAACTGGGAACAAAACACCCATCGACGAAGTTACAGAGACACAGTTTGGAGCTGAGACGAAAGGATGGACCATCTAGAGACTGCCATATCCGGGGATCCATCCCATAATCAGCTTCCAAACGCTGACACCACTGCATACACTAGCAAGATTTTGCTGAGAGGACCCAGATATAGCTATCTCTTGTGAGACTATGCAGGGGCCTAGCAAACACATAAGTGGATGCTCACAGTCAGCTATTGGATGGATCACAGGGCCCCCAATGGAGGAGCTAGAGAAAGTACCCAAGGAGCTAAAGGGAACTGCAACCCTATAGGTGGAACAACATTATGAACTAACCAGTACCCACAGAGCCCGTGTCTCTAGCTGCATATGTATCAGAAGATGGCCTAGTCGGCCATCACTGGAAAGAGAGGCCCGTTGGTCGTGCAAGCTTTATCTGCCTCAGTACAGGAGAATGCCAGGACCAAGAAATGGGAGTGGGTGGGGAAGCGTGTGGGGGACTTTTGGGATAGCATTGGAAATGTAAATGAAATAAATACCTAATTAAAAAAAAGAAATTAAAAAAAAAGGCTGTTAGTTGCCTAAAGCTGAGCACAAAGGGGAAAGTGTTTTTCTCAACCTCCTGCCTGATTCTGCTGCTGCCTTATACTTGGCCACTCTCTAGTTGCTCAGAGTCCACTGGTGTTCTGACAGTTCTTCAGGGTTTCTCAGGATTATTCCCCAGGAACTTTGGCAGACTATACCAGAGTGTCATTTGCAATCTTGAAAAGACAGCTCTTGTGGCCTATATTTATTTTGTAACACTTGCTTAAAATATTTTACTCAGTTGTTCAGAGTCTACTAGTGTTCTGATAGTTATTCTGCAGGGTTTCTCAGAATTATTCCCTAGGGACTTTGGCAGACCATACCAGAGTGTCATCTGCCATCTTGAAAAGACAGCTCTTGTGGCCTACATTTAGTTTGTAACACTTGCTTAAAATACTTTACTATGTGGGTTTACTTATGTATAATAAAGAGGTAAATGAATTTGTTTCAAATGAAGCAATGATCTGTTAGTCCAAACTTACATTAATAATTTGAAAAAATTATTTCAATTATGTAAAATAAATTATATAAACGTACATGCACTTTATATCACTGTTTCCATATTCTGCCAGGCCAGCTCTGTATTTTTAGCAAGGTTTTCATTTGTGGATTAATGCTTTCGTATTTAGTAGGTTTGTCACTTATAATTCCTGTTTATGTTTCAGAACTGAACCATTATTTTTAAATGTTTCTTGTTGCAGTTGAGATTTGGAGATTATTATATTTAAAAATAGAATCCATATCATGTCATACCACTTCTCAAAAGCAGTTAAGACATTCCTCTCAGTGATGCCTCCTCTGCCTACTAAAAAGGAAAAATCTTCCCATCCACACAGCTCCACCTAACTTCATTTCTAAAAAAGAACAATTGGTATGAGTAATGGAATCTTTTCATGCTGTATTGGACCTTGTGGATGCTTTTCTTAGGCTACCTAATAGTTTATTCTTGAAACAAACTGTCAACAGTGTCTTACAGACTTAAAAGTCCATCTATTTTGTTGTTGCTGACATGGAGACATGTCCTCTCTATGTAGCTCTGGCTGTCATGAAACTGGCTCTGTAGACCAGGCTGGCCTCAAACACAGAGAGTTCCTCCTGCCTCTGCCTCCTGGGTACTGTGATGAAAGACATATACTACCATGCTTGACCTTCTAAAATTATTTAAATTAATTTATGTATTCACTTTACAACCCAATACTAGCTCTTCCTCTCTCCTCAGTACCCACTCATGTAAGATCTCTATTCCACCTTCCCCTTCTCTTTGGGGAAGGGGAAACCCCCCTCTGGGTGTCACACCCCCACAAACACCCCTGCTCCTCACAACACACACACACACACACACACACACACACCCCAAGTTGCTGCAGGACTAGGCACATCCTCTTCCACTGAGGCCAGACAAGGTGGTCCATTTAGGGGTACAGGATCCACAGGCAGGCAGCAAGCTCAGGGACATCCCCTGTTCCCATTGTTGTGAGACCTGCATGAAGATCAAGCTACTCACCTTTTACATATGTGCAGAGGGCCTACATCCATCCTGTGTATATTCTTTGGTTGGTGATTTGTTCTCTGGGAGCTTCCAAGGGTCCATGTTAGTTGACTCTGTTGGTCTTCCTGTAGTATTCCTTTTCTCTTCGGATTCCTCAACCCTTCTCTCAACTCTTCCATATGACTCCCTGAGCTCCACCTAATGTTTGGGTATGAGTCTTTGCATCTTTTTCCATTGGCTTCTGGGTAGAGCCTCTCAGATGACAGTGATGCTAGGTTCCTGTCTGCAAGCATAATAGAGTATTATTAATATTGTCAGGGATTGGTTCTTGCCCATGGTATGGGTCTCAAGTTGGGGCAGTCATTGGTTGGGCATTCCCTCAGTCTCTGCTCATCTTTATCCCTCTACATCTTGTAGGTAAGACACATTTGGGGTTGAATTTTTGTGGGTGGGTTATTATCCTTATCCCTCCACTGTGGCTGTCCCTGAGCCTGTTGCCTGCCTGTCTGTAGATCCTGAGCCCCTAAATGGACTGTCATGTCTAGCCTCAGTCGGAAAGAATCCTCCAGGTAATTCTGCCTGGCTACAGGGACTGTCCACTTCAGGATCCATATCCCCCACTGCTAGGAGTTTCAGCTAGAGTCATCTCAATAGATTATCTGGGGCCTCCCCGTATCCGGAGTCTCTGGCACATCCTAGAGTTTGCCTCTCCCACTATACACCCGACTGCCTATCTCCCTTGGTTCTCCCTACATGATTCCCCCACCCCACCCCGTTCCCTTCCTCATCCCCTTCTTCTACCCAGTTCCCTTCTTTCATCGACCTCTGATGTTTATTCTGTTTCTCCTTCTGAGAAGGATTCAACTATCCTCCCTTGGGCCTTCCTTGTTATTTGGCTTCTTTGGGTCTGTTGATTATAGCATGGTTAATAGGTACTTTATGGCTAATAACCACTTATGAGTGAGTATATACCATGCATGTCCTTTTGGGTCTGGGCTACCTCACTCAGGATGATAGCTTCTAGTTCCATCCATTTGCCTGTAAAATTTATGATGTCCTTGTTTTATATGGCTGAGTACTATTCCATTGTGTAAATGAACCACATTTTCTTTATCCATTCTTCAGCTGAGGGACATCTAGCTTGTTTCCAGTTTCTGCCTATTATGAATAAAGCTTCTATGACCATAACTGAGCAGGTGTCCTCATGGGATGGTAGAGCAGCTTTTGGGAAAATGCCCATAAGTGGTATAGCTGGGTCTTGAGATAGAACTATTCCCAATCTTCTGAGCAACTACCAAATTGATTTTCCGAGTGGTACAAGTTTGCACTCATACGAGAAATGGAGTAGTGTTCCCCTTGCTCCACAACCTCACCAGCATGTACTGTTCTGATGGATGTAAGACAGAATTTCAGAGTCGTTTTGATTTGCATTTCCCTGATAACTAAGGACAGTGAACATTTCTTTAGGTGCTTCTTGGCCATTAAGAGACTCCTCTGTTGAGAATTCCCTGTTTAGCTCTGCATCCCATTTTTAATTGGATTATTTGGATTGTTGGTGTCTAACTTCTTGAGTTTCTTATACAGTTTTGATATTAACCTTCTTTCTGACATAGGGTTAGTGAAGATCTCCCCCCCCCCACTCTCTAGGCTTCTGTTTCGACCTATTGACAGTGTCCTTTGACTTAAAGAAGCTTTTCAGTTTTATGAGGTTTCATTTATTAATTGTTGACCTTAGTATCTGAGCTATTGGTGTTCTATTCAGGATGTTGTCTCCTGTACCGATGAATTCAAGGCTATTCTCCACTTTTTGTTTTATTAGATTTAGTGTATCTGGTTTTACTTTGGGGTATTTTGACTACTTGGAGTTGAGTTTTGTGCAGGGTGATAAATATGGATCCACTTGTATTTTCCTACACGCAGACTTACAGTTAGACCAGCACCATTTGTTGACGACGCTTTTCCTTTTCCATTGCATAGTTTTGGCTTCTTTGTTAAAAATCAAGTGTCTGTAGGTGTGTGAGTTTCTTTCTGGGTCTTTGGGTCTTTGATTTGGTTTCATTGACTGACCTATCTGTTTCTGTACTAATACCATGCAAGTTTTTGTGTGTGTGTGTGTGTGTGTTTTATTTTTATTTTTTTAGGTATTTATTTCATTTACATTTCCAAATGCTATCCCAAAAGTCCCCCACACCCTCCCCCACCCACTCCTCCACCCACCCACTCCCATTTCTTGGCCCTGGCATTCCCCTGTACTGAGGCATATAAAGTTTGCATGACCAATGGGCCTCTCTTTCCACTAATGGCCGAGCAAGTTTTATTACTAGTGAGATGATCATGTTTTTCTTTCTTTTAGTCCATATATATGTTGGATTACATTGATGGATTTTCATATATTGAACCACCCGTGCATCCATAGAATGAAACCTACTTGATCTTAGTGGGTGATGTCTTTGATGTGTTCCTAGATTTGGTTTGTGAGTTTTATATTGAGTATTTTTGCATCAATGTTCATAAGGGAAATTTGTTGGAAATTTTCTTTCTTTCTTGAGTACTTTTGTTGTTTAGGTATCAGTATGACTGTGGACTCATAGAATGAGTTTGGCAAGTGTTCTTTCTGTTTCTACTTTGTGAAGTAGTTTGACGAATATTGGCATTAATTCTTTGAAAGTCTGGTAGGGTTCTGCACTAAAACCATCTGGCCCAGGGGTTTTGTTTGTTTGTTTTGTTTTTGTTTGTTTTGTTTTGTTTTGTTTTTCGAGACAGGGTTTCTCTGTGTAGCCCTGGCTGTCCTGGAACTCACTTTGTAGACCGGGCTGGCCTCGAACTCAAAAATCTGTCTGCCTCTGCCTCCCAAGTGCTGAGATTAATGGTGTGCACCACCACGCCTGGCTTGTTTTTTGTTTTTTGTTTGGTTGGGAGACTTTTAATGACTGCTTCTATTTCCATAGTGGTTATAGGACTATTAAGATAGTTTACCTGATCTTGATTTTTCTTTGGTAATTGGTATCTTTGGTAATTTCTAGAAAACCATGCGTTTCATTTAGATTTTTCTATTTTGTGGAGTATAGGCTTTTGAACTGAGACCTAATGATACTTTGAATTTCCTCAGTGTTTGTTCTTATGTCTCCTTTTTTCTTTTTTTATTAATTTATTTTTTACACTCCATATTTTATTCCCCCCCAGTCCACCCTCTGACTGTTCCACATTCCATACCTCCTCCTCACCCTTGTCTCCATGTGGATATTCCCACCCCACACCCCACCTGACCTCTAAACTCCAGTCTCTTGAGGGTTAGGTGCATCATCTCTGAATGAACACAGACCCAGAAGTCCTCTATTGTATGTGTGTTGGGGGCCTCATATCAGCTGGTGTATGCTGTCTGTTTGGTGGTCCAGTGTTTGAGAGATCTTAGGGGTCCAGATTAATTAGAGACTGCTGGTCCTCCTACAGGGTCACCCTTCTCCTCAGCTTCTTTCAGCCTTCCCTAATTCAACAACAGGGGTCAGCTGTTTCTATCCATTGGTTGGGTTTAAATATCTGTATCTGACTCTTTCAGCTGTTTGTTGGATCTTCCAGAGTGCGATCTTGCTAGGTCCCTTTTTGTGAGCGTTTCATAGCCTCAGTAATAGTGTCAGGCCTTGGAACCTCCCCTTAACCTGGATTCTACTTTGGGCTTGTTGCTAGACCTTCTTTCCTCAGGCTCCTCTCCATTTCCATTCCTGCAATTCTTTCAGACAGGAACAATTATGGGTCAGTGTTGTGGATAGCCCTGGGGCTAATTATATTTGATGTCAATTTTGTTCTCCTGTGAGGGCTTGTGAACAAGGAAAGAGTCAGCACTCAGGTGATTTCTTGTAAACCTTCTTCCCTCCTTAATTTGTAAAATAAAGGAGAGCTGATGATTGGACAGAGAGAGGGAAGGTGGAGTGGAAAGTAAGAAAAGAAGGAGGTTTGAGAGAGAGAAGGCAGAGGAGGAGGAAGAAGAAGAAAAGCAGAGCAGAAGCACATGGCCTGGAAAAACCGCAAGTCCTAAGGGGCCTCATTAATATGGAAGATGGTAGTGTAGCGGTAGATCTGCCCAATCTAGGTGCAGAGCATGTATTCATATTAATTGTGTTGTGTTTTCATTGTTGGGGCATAATTGGGTTGGAGAGATTTACAGCAACAAAATGGTGCCCAACCTATTGATTTGAACTCAACTAACCTGAGATCAACGTTCACTGTCCCCCAATCCCTGAATAGGGCTTGGGCAGAGATATAGGCTGCAGCAGTGTGGATTGGAAACTGACTGAGTCTGAGTGGCTTACAGAGAACAACAGAGAGGCTCTCTCCCCTAACTCACAGATAGAGAGCTACAGCCAGGGGCAGCACCTCAGCCCAGAGCTGTAGGGAACATAACTGCCTGGGAGAACAGCCAGACTGGATCTCCTGACTGCTTGTTTACTCTGTAGATTGCCTGAAATCAGCACACAAGCACACGTTGCCAGTTGTACACAAATCAGTGACACAGACGACCACGAGGGTCTTTCTACACTCAGCTTCCCATGGACATAAAGGTACCAAGGGCTCCAGACTAGGTAATTCATTGACATAAAGAGAGATGTATAACCTTTTGATACTTAAAGATTGGAAACACAATAAATATCTTTTTGGCTTTACGTGATGATATTTTGAATGGTTTGACAGGGATGGAGTTAAAGGAAATAGACACCTTATCATTATTGGTATTGCAATATTTATTCTCTTTATTTACTATGTCTTCTCAAAAGACTGGGCCCTAGATAAAAAAAATCCTTGCCTTAGAAAAGAGATTACAAGTAATACTAGAACTAAAGGCTCAGGATTTCATAAGTCAAAATAAGCAACAGAAAGAGGAGAATGAGGGTTGGAGACCAAAGCTGGAAGAGATGCTAGAACAGAAATTTCTGAAGTTCATACATGAGTCTGAGCAACAGAGAGATAAGCTTAAGACTTGGCAACATAGTCTAGAGGATAATTTATTAAAGCTAGCAAATCAAAATAATGCAGATGCTGCAATATTAGAATTACAACATAAAGAGAGGCTAAGTTTTGGAAGCTGTGTTAGGCTTTCTATATATTTTCAGTTAATATCAGTCGTTTTTGGATTTCTGATGGGGTTGAAAGACCACATAGTCTCCTAGCCAACCCAAGCTTTTTGCTTTGAGAGGAACAGTTTTGAGAGGATGGTTTTCAGATGGCATTCAATCTAAAGCCAAGACATTAGCGAGATGTGAATTATAAGTCTTTTAAGTAAGAATAGAGGACAGAGGTTCTGTTTAATTAACAAAGATGATGGACTGGGTGTTAGGTCTCTTGTACATTATAAGTTACAAAATAGTAATAGTTTTGTTCAATTATATCTGAGATAAAATTGTCTTTTAATTGAACAGAAAGGGGGAAGTGTTGTGGGTAGCCCTGGGGCTAATTATTTTTGTTGTCAATTCTGTTCTCCTGTGAGGGGTTGTGAACAAGGAATGAGTCAGCACTCAGGTGATTTCTTATAAACCTTCTTCCATCTTAATTTGTAAAATAAAAGAGAGCTGATGACTGAGCAGATAAAAGGGAAGATGGAGTGGAAAGAAAGAAAAGGAGGTTTGAGAGAGAGAGAGAAGGCAGAGGAAGAGGAAGAAGAAAAGCAGAGCAGAAGCACATGCAGGGATAAACCGCAAGTCCTAAGGGGTCTCATAGATGTGGAAGATGTTAGTGTTGTGGTAGATCTGCCCAATCTAGGTGCAGAGCATGTATTCCTATTGTGTTGTGTTTTCATTGCTGGGGCATAATTGTGTTGGAGAGATTTACAGCAACAGGTCAGAGATGTGACAGTGGGATGGCAATCCCATCCCTCACTTGATGTCCTGTCTTCCTGCTGGAGGTGGGCTCTATAAGTTCCCTCTCCCTACTGTCGGGCATTTTATCTAAGGTCCTCCCCTTTGAATCTGTTCTTATGTCTCCCTTTTTCAAATCTGATTTTGTTCATTTGGGTACTCTCTCTCTCTGCCTTTTAGTTATGACGGCTAAGGGTTTATCTATCTTGTTGATTTTCTCAAAGAACCAGCTCTTGGTTTTATTGATTCTTTGTATTGTTCTCATTGTTTCCAATTGATTGATTGCAGCTCTGAGTTTGATTAATTCCCACTGTCTACTCCTCCTGCATGTGTTTGCTTCTTTTATTTTTAGACCCTTCAGATGTATGTTTCATTTGTTACTATGAGAACTTTCCAGTTTTTTTTCTTTTATGAAGGTATTTACTGCTATGAACTTGACTCAGCACTGCTTTAAAAGTGTCCCATAAGAAAAAGAAATAATGTCCCATAAGTTTGGGTATGTTGTATTCTCATTTTCATTGAATTCTAGAGTCTTTAATTTTATTCTTTATTTCTTCCCTTACCTGGTGATCATTGAGTAGAGAGTTGTTTAGTTTCCATGGGCTTTCTGTTGTTTCAGTTGTCCAGCTTTAATCCATGGTAATCTGATAAGATGCAAGGGGTTATTTCAATCTTCTTGGTTTTGTTCTGTTTTGCATTTTCTTTTTAAAAATTTTTTAAATTTCTTTTTTACAGTCCAGTCATTGTACCCCTCCTGGCCCACCCTCTCATTCCTCCTCCCCTCTTGTCTTCAAGAGGATGCCACCCCCACACTGCTAGGGCCTCAAGTCTCTCAAGGGTTAGCATACCATAGCATCAGTAATAAGTGTCAGGCCTTGGAGCTTCTTCTTGAGATGGATTCCAAGTTGGGCCAATAGAAGCTTGTGCTGTGACTGATTATATGGTCAGTTTTGAAGAATATTCCATGAGGTGTGAGAAGAATATATATTCTTTTGTGTTTGGGTGAAACATTCTATTTCTATATCTATATCTATATCTATATCTATATCTATATCTATATCTATATCTATCTATATATATATATATCTGTTAGGACCATTTGAATCATAACCTTGGTTAGTTTCATTCTTTTTCTGTTTAGTACTGTCTTGACAACCTGTCCATTGGTGAGAGCGGTGTGTTGAAGTCTCCCACAATTAATGTGTGTGGATTGATGTGCTTTTTAAGCTTTAGTATGTTTCTTTTACAAATGCGGGTGCCCTTGGATTTGTGGTATAGATGTTCAGAATGGAGATTTCTTCTTGGTGGATTTTTCATTTGATGAGCATGAAGTGTCCTTCCCTGTCTCTTTTGATTTCTTTTGGTTGAAAGTCTCTTTTATTAGATATTAGAATGGCTACTCCAGCATGTTTCTTGGGCCCATTTGCTTGGAAAACCTTTTTCTAGCCCTTTATACAGAGATAATACTATGTTTGCTGCTGAGATATGTTTCTTGTATGAAGCAGAATGATGGATTCTGTTTATATATTCGTTCTGTTAGCCTGTGTTTTTTTTTAAACTGGGGAATTGATTTCATTGATGTTGAGAGATATTAATGACCAATGATTGCTACTTCCTGTTATTTTTATGTTGGTAGTTGTTGAGTGTGTCTGTTTCTCTTCTGTTGGTTTTAATGATGTGAAATTATTTATTTCTTGTGTTTTCTTGGATATAGTTAGCCTCCTTGTGTTGGAGTTTTCTTCCTATTATCCTTTGTAGGGGTAGATTTATGGAAAGGTCTTGTTTAAATCTGGTTTTGTCATGAAATATTTTGGTTTCTCTATCCGTGGCCATTGAAAATTTTGCTGGGTATAATAGTGTGGGGTGACCTCTGTGCTCTCTTAGGGTCTGCAATACCTCTGTCCAGGCCCTTCTAGCTTTTAGGATCTCAGATGAGAAATCGGGTGTAATTCTGATTACGTCTGCCTTTATATGTTACTTGTACTTTCCCCCTTCCTGCTTTTAAAATCCTTTCTTTGTTCTGTATATTTAGTGTTTTGATTATTATGTGGCAGGGGGATTTTTTTTTTTTCTGATCCAATCTGTTTGCTGTTTTGTAAGCTTCTTGTACCTTTATAGGCATCTCTTTCTCTAGCTTAGGGAAATTTAGTTCTATGATCTTGTTGATGTTTTCTGGGCCTTTGAACCGGGAATCTAATATTCTCCTTCTTCTATTCCTATTATTCTTAGGTTTGGTCTTTTCATGGTGTTCCGAATTTCCTGGATATTTTGTGTTATGAACTTTTTAGAGTTTGCATTTTCTTTGACTGATATATTGATCTCTTTCTCTCCTATCTTGTGTACCTGAGATCCTCCCTTTCATCACCTGCATTCTCTTGATGATGCTTATGTCCGTAGTTCCTGTTCTCTTTTCTAGGTTTTCCATCTCCAGGATTTCCTCAGTTAGTGTTTTCTTTATTGTTTCTATTTCCCTTTTTTGGTCTTGGACAGTTTTATTCATATCTTTCATCTGTTTAATTGTATTTCCCTTTATTTCTTTATATTTATTTGCTTCCTTTTTTATCAACTGTATTGGCTTGAATGTATTTTCCTTTATTTCCCTAAGGAATTTGTTCATGTTACCTTTAAAAGAAGGCCCCTATCATCTTTATAAGATTAGATTTAAGATCCTCTTCATGTGTTTTAGTTTCATTAGGATATCCAGTGTTTATTGTAGCAGGATAGCTTTAGTTGTGCCATATTGCCTTAGGTCTTGTTGTTTGTGTTTTTTTGCTGTCCTTTAGGCATCTGTTTGTCCTTGGTGTTGGCTGGATGGTCTTGATGGCAGCAGGACTTCTAGGGAAGGTAGAGGTAGCTATGTGCCAGACAATGAAGGTCAGGGTACCCAACTTTGCTGGCTGTGCCTCAAGCAGACCCTACTCTGCAGGCTGTGTCCCTGTCGGTCCCAAGTGGTATGGTGGGTGGATTGACTGGGATGGGATTAGTAAAACAGATTTCCAAGGTCTTGAGGCCCCGAAAGGTTTCCACTGGGAAGCAGGATGTTTTTGGGGTCCCTCAAGAGTCCTTTTGAGTGAAGAAAGAACCCAGAGCCTTAAAAACAATTTATAAGATATTAAAATTTTATGCTAGGCAGTGGTGTCACATGCCTTTAATCCCAGGACGCAGGAGGCAGACTTAGGCAGATCTCTGTTAGTCTTAGGACAGCCTGGTCTACGTAGTGAGTTCCAAGAAATCCAGGGATACACAGAAAAATCCTTTCTTAAAAACAAGCAAGCAAGAAAACAAACAACAAAATAAAATAAAATTGACTGTCAGTGTTATTGACTTGTCCTACTAAACCAAAGATTATAAATTTTGCTTTAAAAATGAAACAAAATTAATACCATATATATGGACACACACACACACCATTATGGTGAAGAGTTTCCTGAAATGTTCTATTGAATCCTGAAATGTTCTATTGAATCATTTCTCCAAGCAGTTTCAAAACTATGTATCAAAGAAGTTCTTGGCTTGCTTACCTAGCATAACCAATCACCCCGTGCACTTGCTATACACTCTTTCTTCTAATGAAAACTTTTAGACCCTCAGAACTCTACTCACTTCATAATCCCAAACGGCTTAGTGCCAGGCCATCTATGGCCTTTCTTCTTAGTGAATAACAATGATTCCTTTATGCCCCTGATGAAGAACTTTTGCAAAAGCAGGAAATCAATGAGTCTACATAATGCTTTTTCTTTCTTCTGTTTTCTTTCTTCTACTCTCCTCTCTACTCTTCTCCCTTTTTGTTTAACTTCTCTTTTATATCTATGGTCATGGCTGTTTCTTCAGCAATTTCTCTTTTGGTGGCAGTATTGCTCTACTGAAGGAAAACAATTCTTTGCTCCCACCCTTGGCTTTTGAAAAACACCTACTCTTTGAACAAGTGTATTTCTCTTGGAAAAAACTTGCATCTGGGTCTGGGATTTGCATCTAAGGGAGATTTCCTGGAACCTACTCCTAATAATTCTCTGTCCAGGCTTTCTTAATTATATAGGAAAGGAAGGTCAGGCAGCTCCCATGATCTCTTTGTTTGCTTTTTTTCATGTATTTTTTCAGTAAGTTTTCCTTGGCTATAAAATACACACCTGCTCATTATAGAAAATGTGCAAGCATGTAGAAAAGGCTAAATAAGAAGATAAACATCATGTATAAGCCCATAAACATTAGAGAAGTGCTACTGTGAGCAGTTGAAGCAGTTCTCTCCTAAGTGGTTTCTTTTTCCACATTTTGACATATTTGCAATCATGTGCTACATATAACGTTTAGTATTCTCAGTTGTATTACCTATATTTCATAGGTATACTTATGTTTTTTGAACTTTAAAAACTAACTTCTAACTTAAATCAAATTTCAACATATCCTTTTAATTCTTGTAGAGTAATCAGCAGTGTATATGTAGTATGTACTAATTATAATTTCCTTTAAAATGAGATACTTACATTGCTTATAGATACTACTATTTTAATTAACATTTCTATCAGTCAAATAAATACACTAGGGATCCCTTCATTGAACATGCAAAATATATTTCAGAAAATAAAGACCATTGTAACATGAACAGCAGTTGGTTTGAATTAGTGGGTGTACTTCCTCTAGTAGTTGTACTTCTTTCTATCTGGGATGACATGGTAAAATGGAAAGAGTATTAGTCAAACTGCACCCATATGGCCCTTAATAATCACTTAATTAGTGACCCAGAATGAATCAGAGCACTCTAACATACAAGTAAGTAAAATACTTGTTCAATGCCTGGTTTACTTTTTAGTTTAGCTATCTCAAACTCAACCTTCTGGTGTTCTTATGGTGTGAAGAACCTACTATTCACTGATCATTGCCTACATATATCCAAAGATATCATTATTAAGTGTGTTTTAGAAAAATATCTTCTTCCAACTGTACCTAACTATAAAATAAGGCTCCTTTCTCTTATCAACTCCTATCTCCTTTCTCTTACCAACTGGTAAACAAGCTCACTAATTTTTTTGAGTGGTGGGAGGGGGCGATTAGTTAAGTCTATTAACTATTTTGGAAATGGATGAAGGAAAGAAAAATAGCAAATAGAGGCACTGACAACGAGGCCAGCCTGGTCTACAAAGTGAGTTCCAGGACAGCCAGGGCTATACAGAGAAACCCTGTCTTGAAAACAAAAGACAAAACACAAAACACAAAACAAAAAATTGATATTCGTACAAAACTTACAAAATTTCTGGGGTAGTTTTTCTAACTGCCCAGATGGCATGATAACAGGAATAACATTTTTGATGTTTCTTATGAATGGCACAGTATCAATCCAGATTGCTTAGCTGCAATGCTTGATGAACATATGAAATCTCCTTTCACCATTATCCTGGTACTGCTGCTATACAGCTTGGATCTGGTAAGTCCCTCAAAGGCCACGTTTTAAAGTTTGGGTCTCAGTTTGGCACTATTAAAATGTAGTGGTAACTTTGAAAATATGTGTCTTTATGGTGGATTAGAGGTTATTGGTGGCCTGCCTTTAAATTGAATTGTGGGAACCCAGTTCCTTCTCTGAGTCTCAGCTGCCATGAAGTAAGCAGTTTCTTCTGCCATACACTCCTGCTTCCAGTGCTATCCCTCTACAGGCTCAAAAGTAGCAGGGCCAACCAACTATGCACCAAAACATCCCAAATTGAAAGCTCAAATAAACCTTGTTTCTTAGTAAGTTGATTTATTTCATGAAATCACTTCAATAATAGAAAATTAGCTAATACATGTGGAGAGTCCCTTGACCTTTGCAGGCATTTTATTTCCCCCTTTTTTGTATTCTGTGATTTTTCTCTTTAATAATTTATTGCCTAATGTTAGGGAGTTCCACAATGTGTTACATGAAGATGATACATAGTAGATAAATATTTTTGAGACGTCATGTATTCGTTTGTTAGATATAACATTGCCATAGTAAAGTACATTCATTATGAGTGAAGTATACAACAGAAATTTATTGTCTCCCGAGGCTACAAATCCCAGATATAAAACATATTTGGTTATTTCTGAGGGTTGCAAGGGAGAACACATTTCATAGCTCTTTACTAGCCTCTGGTGGTTTGTTATAGATGGATCAGTCCTGCCCATGTCTTCTTGCCCAAACATCATTGTCACTGTGTACATATGTCTATGTAAAAATGTGTTCTTTATATAAAGTGTAAAGTATGTTGGATTAAGGACTCAACTTGCCTCAATATACTCTGATCTTAAATAACAATTTATAAAACAATGTTATTTTAAAAATGATCAAGTTTTGGTAGACTGGGGTTTATAGCTTCGACATATAAATTTGATGGGGCTTAACTCAATATTTCACACATATGGAAGTGGTTTCGCTCATAACTAAATTTTGATTGGTGTCATGATTTGAATGAGAATGGGTCCCTGCACTCATAGATTTAAATACCTGACCACTAGGAATGGCACTATTTGAAAGAATTAGGAGGTGTGTGGTCTTATTGGAGGAAGTCTGTCTGTCTGTCGGTCTCTCTCTCTCTCTGCTCCCTGTGAATCCAGAACTCTCAGCTACTACTCTAGCACTATATCTGCCTAATTGCAGCCATACTTTCTACCTTCTGATATAGAGAGAGAGCTAAAGAGAGAAATAGATATATATATCTTCTAATGTTTCCCACTGAGAAATTTGTATTCTTGACTTCTTATGTCTCAACTATTTATATTTTTCTAGAAGCTTTAAATGATTTTATTAGTGTGTTTTAATTTTACAAAATATTTGGTTCTCATTATGACTATATTACATATCTAACTACGTTTTTTGATTATATTTATCCCTCCTATTACCTGTACTTACTGGTATTCCATTCTTCTATTGGTACATTTCTTGTTCCCTAATAGCTCTCCTACTTTTATGTGTTTTCTGAATATAGTGCCAACAGCTTAAGGGATTAAAAACAAGAACTCATAGATGTGTTGTATCAAACCCAAACACTTCTGTATAGCAAAGGAAATAACAGAACTTCTAATTTTTTTTTGTCCCAAAGACTCTGAAATTTAGTGTTAATACTTGGTGCAGATCTATTTTCATTCACGGTTGCAAGTATTCTATAGGTCCGTGTGAGGCAATGAGAGGAACCATTGAGTGGACCATGAGAGGAAGCCTGGCACTGGGACCAAGCAAAGCTCCTATTGTTCCTTCAGGGTCTCTGGGGCTTCAAGCCTTTAGCGCAATCTTACCAGGCTTTCTCTCATGGTACATGGCCCTGCAGGTTCATTGTTTGGTCTACAAATCAGGTGTTTCAGTCCTGACATACCTTATTTTTAAAATTTTTATTTATTATATTTGAACTTACAACATAATTACATCATTGCACCCTTTTTTCCTCCTTCCAAACCCTCCCATGTGCCCCTTCTTTTTTTTGTGCCCCTTCTTTCTTTCTTTCAAACTCATGGTTTCTTTTTTATTAGTTCTTATGTATGTATATATATATATATATATATATATATATACACACATATATATATATTTATATTTGTAAATATATAAATACAACCTGCTCAGCCCATATAGTGTTACTTGTATGCATATATGATTTCAGGAGTGACCATTTGGTATTGGATAATGAATTGGCGTGCTCTTCCTTGGAGAAAGCTATTTCTTCAGTGCCCAGCATTCCTTGGTTGTCTATAATTCTTTGTGTAGATTTGAGGTCTCACGGGATTTCCCACATCCACATTAGTATGCCTATTGGTTTCAATGTCATTCAGCTCATTTTTAGGCAGTCATGTTGATAAGAGTTTATGGGGTGTAGCTTCTGAAACTCTTAGGAGACACAATCTCACAGCAAAATCTGTGATCCTCTGGATCTTAATCTCTGTACCACCTCCTCCACGATGTTCCCTGAGCCTTAGGTGTTAGACTTGCTTTGTAGGTGTATCTGTTGGAATTGGACTCCACATCACTGAATTTCTGTTAGTTGTGGTTTTCTGTAATGGTCCCTGTCTTTTGCAAAGAGGTGACTCTTGATGAGGGATAAAAATTAATCTTATTTGTGGATATAGAGACAACTATTTACAATGTAGTTAGGGATTGTGCTGGTTTAATCAATTAGTAGTTGTAGATTTTCCTCCAGGATCCATGACTTTGCTAGCCCCCCCCCCCCCCCCCCCAGGTATTTAGTACGATTTCCAGGACCAGGTATTGTTTCCTGTGGTTCTGTTTTTCTGCATCTTCCCTTGGGGTGTCCAGGTACTGCTAAACACCAGGCAGGACAAGATGAAGTGAAGTCCAGAACAGGTGGGTCAGCAGGAACCCAGTCTGGTAGTGAATGCAAGAGAGAGGAGGTCTTCTCAAAAGATTTCAGTGTAAATAGCTCTTCAGTGTTACAGTTCTTTTAGAGGACATTCAATGAAACAACTCTCTCAGATGGTGTTCAACAGCTTGTGCACATATACTTTATTTGGGTAAATGTTGGAGAGTGTGAAGGGGTTTTTATCCCTTTTTAAAAATTTTGCCAAAATCACACTCTTTATTTTATAATAGTGGTGTAAAAGAGAATTTCAAATGATGAAGAGTCACATTTGTGTGACACAAGCTAGGTTGATTTTGAAATTAGTAGGAGGAAAAAAATGCACATTTTAAAGACATCACTGAGTTTTATTTGAAATAATTCTCTATTTGACAAAAGTCTAATATTGTATTCAAGAAGTAAAGGGAAAATGCTTCCCTTATGATTGGCTATTGATGCTCCTGAGTTACTTAGCCAGATATCATGCACCTCTCTGGAGTCCCACTGGAGAATAATAAAGTACAGTAAAATATTTTGTCTTTGATTAGAATTGAATTCTAAAGCATTTCCTTGCTTATACCTTTACAAGAGAAATGTACTTTCCTGCAAGCATGGAAATGAAAAGTGAAAGCCTAAACAAATGAATTTACCTTTGTTTTTATTTTTTAAATTTTTCTAGACTTTTCTTTTAATCATATTGATTTGTGTAGACATTTTTCTTTTATTGTATATTTTCTTTATTTATATTTCAAATGTTATCTCATTTCCAGGTCTCCCCTTCAGAAGCCCCCTATCCTATCCCTCTTCCCCCTGCCTCTATGAGGGTGCTCCCATTGGAAGGGTTTTTTCTTAGGGTGAAGTTTCATTAGCCAAGGTTTAAGATTCCGGGATGCCTCATTTGAGAGGAGAGCCATTCCAGGAAGTTGAACATATGAGACATTCCTCAGGTAGAAGATTAGAGTCAGGGTTCCCAGATCAGGCAGAGAAGCCCACTAAGAAAAGGGAGTCTTCCATTTTGTGCTGATCTCAGGAAAGCTGTCAAGATATGGTAGAGTGCAATGTTAGTAGTGAGGTGCAGCAGTTACCCTCTTGTTGAGTGAGTCTTAAGTCCAATTAGAGAACTATTGGTTATTTTCTTGAAGTTTTAAGTGATGTGATTGTTTTTCTGCTGTAATTGTTACTGTTTTTGTGGTGCCAATTATATATATGAACTTGTCTTCTAATTTATAGAATGATTTTATATGTGTTTAAAAAGAAGAGGTTGTAGAACTTCTTCCCTGAAACAAATTAAAAAAAAAAAACCTTACCTTTTCTAAGTGGGTCAGTGTGACAAATACAGCCAATGAGTGGTCATGTGTAATTCCTGTTGTACTAATTAATGGTCAGTAAAATGAACTAGCCCAACCTTTATAATTGTCATGTCAAAGGAATAACACATGTTTGATTTTCTGCAATGCAAAGGTGTTCTTTCTACTTCAATACACAGCAAGTCGAATTCACATATCCATCACAGGGGAAAAATAAAACTAAATGATAGTATGGTGACTAGGGGCAAAACTTTCTATTCTCCTTCATGACTCATGGATCCTTTTGCCTACACTATGTCCTTCCTCGTTGTCTACCATTTAAAAAATCTTACTATTAAAGAATTATTTGGGAGCATGGCAGGGAGAGGGTATAGGGGGTTTTGGAGATAGCATTTGAAATGTAAATGAAGAAAATATCTAATAAAAATGCCTAAAAAAGAATTATTTGAAATTCCAAGGGTGTTTATTGTTCTCCAGCTGTTCCAGCTGTATAAAATTTGTTCTTATTTTTTCGACCTCTCATTTCATAATCTGCTTTTTGTTTGACACTGTCTTCTTTCTTTCTTTCCTTCTTTTTTTGGTCAGTATCTTCAGTTGTCTCATACTGCTTAGATGACCCTATTCCATTTAATATTATTGGATTCTCTGTTTACATTAGGCCTTGCTGACTCTGAACTCCTTCTTAAACATATAATAAATACTGTATAAATTATCACTATGGTTGTACTTTTCTTTTTAAATGTCTACTCCTAAAGACATTTCCATTTTCCCATTGCCTCGGAGATTATAGACCTGTCTGCTAGATTTCTAGGAGTCAGGTGGAGGAAAGCTTTGGAGAACTTCAGTTGATTTATTAGTTTGATCCTTAGTTGTATCAACTATTCTTCATTGAAGACACATTTTATTTTGCCATTTTAGGAAAAGAAATGCTCAGATTTCTGTGATGGTGGAGTGGAGTTGTCTAGTGCCATGGAGATGACAGGGGGAGTGGTAAAGATGAACTACCATTTACCTTTCCCAGGCTCTTCAGAGGATAGCATCATCGTATGGACTATGGGCATAGTCTGTTTGGGCTATGAAATGTGAGCATGTAGCATGCCATTTTGTGGACAGATGCTGTATTCCCCACCACCACCTCAGAAACAGCCATCATAGAAATGTTCCAAGATGGATCCCTCATAAGTCTTGGCACCTATGTGACTACATTAGATGACCAGCATAAATAATAAATAAATATATTTTGTTTTAAACCTATTATATAACTTTATCTGTTACAATATAATCCCCTTATACTTTTTTTTTCATTTTTTATTAGGTATTTAGCTCATTTACATTTCCAATGCTATACCAAAAGTCCCCTATACCCACCCACCCCCACTCCCCTACCCACCCACTTCCCCTTTTTGGCCCTGGCGTTCCCCTGTATTGGGGCATATAAAGTTTGCAAGTCCAATGGGCCTCTCTTTCCAGTGATGGCCGACTAGGCCATCTTTTGATACATATGCAGCTAGAGTCAAGAGCTCTGGGGTACTGGTTAGTTCATAATGTTGTTCCACCTATAGGGTTGCAGATCCCTTCAGCTCCTTGGATAGTTTCTCTAGCTCCGCCATTGGGGACCCTGTGATCCATCCAATAGCTGACTGTGAGCATCCACTTCTGTGTTTGCTAGGCCCCAGCATAGTCTCACAAGAGATAGCTACATCTGGGTCCTTTCAATAAAATCTTGCTAGTGTATGCAATGGTGTCAGCGTTTGGAGGCTGATTATGGGGTGGATCCCTGGATATGGCAGTCTCTACATGGTCCATCCTTTCGTCTCAGCTCCAAACTTTGTCTCTGTAACTCCTTCCATGGGTGTTTTGTTCCCAATTCTAAGGAGGGGCATAGTGTCCACACTTCAGTCTTCATTCTTCTTGAGTTTCCCCTTATACTTTTTAAATTATTCTTTGTTTATGTATATAAGTGTTTTGCCTGTGTCTGTATATGGACCACATGCATGCCTAGGGTCTGTGGAAGCTAGAAGAGGGTGTTAGATCCTCTGGAAATTGAAGTGCAGATAGAGGTGAGCTGTTATGTGGTAATGGAAACAAAACTACAGTTCCTTTGAAAGAGCAGTAAGTGGTTTTAACTGCTAAGCCACAGTCTGTGGCCCATATACTTAATTTTGATTTACCATTACCACTAGTCTTGAGCTTTGGGAATTTAACTCAGCATAAACTTACTTGTTCAACATAATCCGATAGCCTTGTATATTATATTTTCTTAGGCATGCTTAATTGGTTGTTATGCCATCTTCACTCTGGCTGTTAAAACTGAATTGCTTCTCTCTTCTGTCATTCTTGTAGGTTTACATATCCATAAAATACTACTTTGTTTTACTTTTACTTCTTAAAGCTAAATTGGAGTTCATTAAGAAAATGTTATGGTGTAGATTTAAACACAAATACTAAGAGTGGGGAGAGAGAGAGAGAGAGAGAGCTAAAAAAAGAGACAGTCATGCCTTTCTTTTAAAGTAAAGTTGCAAGAGATAATTAAATTAGGTAATTATAGTCTACCATTTTTTCTCAGAAGTATCTTATCTACTGTCAATATTTACATATGTCATTCCAAACTCTTTTTATTCCCAATGAACATAAAACTCCAAAAAGAAGAAGAAAAACTAAAAATCATGGTGTTTAATCTTGTCAACTTGACAGGATCTAGTGTCACCCATGAGTCAAGTGTCTGCAACCTGTGATTAGGTTATCCTTTAGGCATGACGAGGAGTGGACCTTCTTAATGAGGTTAACTGAGATGGGAAAACCCACCCTACACATGGGCATAGAACCTTCTGCCAGTGTCCAAGGTACTAATGCCTCCATAGTGGTCTGAGGGAAATGGAAAGGCTTTTTTGCTTTTTGCCTACTTCCCTTTGCATCTTATTATAAGTGCCACCACTCCAGTTACCACCATCTTTCCCTGATACTCAGTTTCTTTGGCATTCTGATGTAGACTGAAGAACAGTCCTCTCTAGGAATCCTTCAAGCTTTCAACACCAGAGTGAGGAAGAGGGGGTATCAAAGATTGTGGACTGAGCAGCTCTTCTCTAGCAAGAAGCTAGCCATGGGAATCTACCCAGATTATATTTTTCAATCAAGTATAATAAATTCCATTTTAATATATATTCAATCAGTTCAGTTCCTCTGAGAACCCTGTGTTCTGACACAGAGTGTACTGCTTCTTAGACCCATGCTGTCATAAACATCTGCCTGGGGGTCCCTTTGCTCTGTCAGGATGGAAGTCACAAATTAGTAAGACAAAACCCACAAGAGTTGTCAGCCTTGAATTCTCAAAAGCCAGGTACTTATAGGCTAAATTTGGAAGCCTATAAGTTTGTATCTAGGTCCTGAGAATTAAAGGCTTATGGCCCCAAGTTTTAAAATCCATAGACACATATCTCTAGGTGCTCAGGTCAGAGTAAAGTCTTGATATCAAAGTTATAGGCTTTTTATGAACCCTGAGAACCAAAGGCATATTGCTTGTCTTAGCTACTTTTCTATTGCTATGATGAAACACCATGACCAATGCGACTTAAGAAACTGTTTAATTTCATCATGGCAGAATAAAGGAATGGTGGCAGGAAGTTTTGAGTTTCTATCTTGATCTGAAAGCTAGAGGTGGAGAGGATGTGTATGTGGTGGTTTGAGTGGAAATGGCCCCCCACAGGCTCATAGAGAGTGGCACTATTCAAAGGTGTTGTCTTGTTGGATTGGTATGACCATGTTGGGGGAAGTGTCACTGGTGGGTTTGAGGTTTCAGATGCTCAAGCCAGGTGATTATTTTTTCTCCCTGCTGATCTAAATGCAGAATTCTCAGTTCTTTATCCAGCACCATGTTTGCCTGTGTAGCAGCATGCTTCCCAACTATGAAGATAATGATCCAAGCCTCTGAAAGTGTAAGCCAGCCCCAATTAAAGGTTTTTCTTGTTCAGGGTTGCTTTGGTCATTGTGTCTTTTCACAGCAATAAAAACCCTAATTAAGATAGAGGGGGGTAGGAAAGAGGGAGGGAGGGAGGGAGGGAGAGACTGAGACTAGGAATGATGGGAGTCTTTGAAACCTCAAAGCCCATCTCCAGTGACTCACCTCCTCCAGCAAGGCCACATCCTCTAATCATACTTCCCCATCCCACCAACTAGGACTAAAGCAGTCAAATATATGATCCTATGGGGGCCATTTTCATTCAAACTACCACATTCCACTCCCTGCCTCCCATAGGCTTATGGCCATATCATAATGC
This sequence comes from Mus musculus, assembly GCF_000001635.26. Taxonomy (NCBI): domain Eukaryota; kingdom Metazoa; phylum Chordata; class Mammalia; order Rodentia; family Muridae; genus Mus; species Mus musculus. The sequence continues at coordinate 105,195,696 of NC_000086.7, forward strand.
AAAATGCATTCAGTCCGATTTGAGAAGTCCCCATAGTCTTTCACAGTCTCAGTGAAGTTTAAAAGTTCACAGTCTCTACTGAGACTCAAGGCAATCTTTTATTTGTAACCCCTTGTAAAATCAAAAAGCAAATTACATTATTTCCAATATTCAATGGCACAGAACATATATTACTCTTCCAAAAGAGAGAAAGGGAACATAGTGAGGAAGTACTGAACCAAAGCAAATTTGAAACTAAGCAAGGTAAATTTAAAAATATGTAGCTCTATATCTGATGTCAGAGGGCTTAGATGGGTTTTCCCTCCTAGCTTTGCTGCATTGAACACATTTCTTGCTTTTGGGCTGGTTCCATCCCTGAATTCAGCTTTCCTTGGCAGATGTCTCATGACTCTAGCATTTTCAACATCTTAGGGATCTCCAACACAATCCAGGCTTCACCTTCCCAGCTTTGCTCAATGGCATCCTAGGGCTTCTTGCCATCTCAGGGTCCTCCTATAGGGTCTGATCTGCCACACACTGCCTGACTTTAGCTGTTCTCAACTGTGGAATAGATTCCATAATCTTTACTCCAGTATTTTTCATGACTCTAAAGCCAGCACCATGTAGACAACACAACCAGGGTTGGCTGAGGTAAAGCCTGTACCCCCCCCTTTGAATCACATTTGCATAAGATTTTCTTTATTGTTGGTTTTTAGGAGCAGAAATCCTCAGATCTTTCCTTCTTGGCAAACTTCAGGATTATGGGGGCAGGGTCTTGCCATGAGGACACCACTTTGTTCCTTTTTTGAGTCAAGCTGCTCATCAGTAAAGCAAAATCTTTGGTTCCAACAGTAAATTTCCTGGTACTCATTTTTTGCTTCAAATTTTGTATTTTTTGTTCGCTTGTTCTTTTTCATTATAGCCCTTCATAAAAGTAATTACTAATAACCATGTTACAGAAATTACCTCTACCAAAGGAATTAGTATACAATGTTTCAATTTAGCCTCAGGCAGACTCTTAGGACAAGGGCAGAAAGTAGCCACATTCTTTGCCAAAATATCACAAGAATGGTCTCTAGCCCAGTTGCTAATTTTGTTCTTTGAAACCTCTTGAGCTTGATTCCATAGTCCACATTGCTGTTGGCACTACTGTCTTCCAAGATCCGACTAGGATGTTCCATTAAGCTCTGCTTACAGTGCTCAACCATTTTCCCAGTACAAAGACCCAAAGTCTTTCATATTACTTCAAAAACAGACAGACAGACAGACATTTTCAGGTATGTCTTTGAAATAGTCTACTTTCTGGTATCGGTTTGTCTTTTCTTTGGCTGTAATAAAACACTGAGAGCTTGACAATTTTATAAGAAGACGTGCTTGATTTGGGGCTTACTGTTTTAGAGAGTTAAAGTACATGGTAATTGAACAGAGGCATGGTGGAAGGAACATGTAAGAGATCACATCTTGACCTGTAAGAGTCAGGGAAAGAGAGGTGTGGGCATGTGAATGGTACAAAGGTTTTGAAATGTCAAAGCCCACCCCCAGTGACAGCTCTTCCTAATTCTCTTCAAATGGTTCTACCACCTGGGGACCAAGCATTCAAATATATGAGCCTATGGGAGATATTTTTATTCAAATCACCACATTGCTCTAAACTCCAAAATTCTTCCAAGAAGAACGAAAACTCTTAGCATTTGTATCATATACTTATTCTACTGGTCTTTGAATTCTGGTGATCAATTATCTAGCAGCTAGGGTTGTACCACCATCATTTGGGCATTAAAACCTTCTATTTCATTTTATAAAATGAACTAATTTTTATTTTTTATCCTTATACATGAAATGTAGGTTCTTGTACCATATGTATACAGTGTGCCTGTGCAGGCTAAAAATGGGCATCAGATCTCCTGAAATCAAAGTTAGAAACCATTGTGAGTGTAGAGATTTGAATATGCCTGGCCCAGGGAGTGCCACTATTAGGAAGTGTGGCCTTGTTGGAGTAAGTATAGCCTTATTGGAGGAAGTGTGTCATTTTGGGGGTGGGCTTTCAGACCCTTCTCCTAGCTGCCTGGAAGACAGTCCTCTAGTGGTTCTCTTTGGAACAAGATGTAGACCTCTCATCACCATGCTTCCCACCTTGATGATAATGGACTGAACCTGTAAGCTAGTACCAATTAAATGTTGCCCTTTATAAGAGTTGCCTTGGTCATGGTGTCTCTTCACAGGAATGGAGACCCCAAGACAGTAAGTTATCATGTAGGTGTGGTGAACTGACCCTTTTAACTTCAGGGTCATCTGTACACCCCACCCCACACCCATCAATCTTCTACTTTCAATCCTTGTGACTCTCTGGAACTTCTCCAGAAAAGATTTTCATCTCTTACTACCTTTGCCTTCTACAGTCTCAGCTGTCCACTTTCTTATCCAGCTGCTTTGTTCCCTGGAAATAATTCACTTGCTGTCTAGTTGCTTAAATGATCCCAGAAGTCTTAGGGGCTTATGGCTATTTTTTTTTTTTTTTAGCCAGAAGCTGGAAAGAACCCAGATGCCCCTCAATAGAGGAATGGATACAGAAAATGTGGTACATTTACACAATGGAATACTACTCAGCTATTAAAAAATGAATTTATGAAATTCCTAGGCAAATGGACGGACCTAGAGGGTATCATCCTGAGTGAAGTAACCCAATCACAAAGGAACTCGCACAATATGTACTCACTGATAAGTGGATATTAGCCCAGACACTTAGGATACCCAAGATATAAGATACAACTAGCCAAACACATGAAATTCAAGAATAACGAAGGCCAAAGTGTGGACACTCTACCCTTTCTTAGAAATGGGAACAAAACACCCATAGAAGGAGTTACAGAGACAAAATTTGGAGCTGTGACAAAAGGATGGACCATCTAGTGATTGCCATATGCAGGGATCCATCCCATAATCAGCTTCCAAATGCTGACACCATTGCATACACTAGCAAGATTTTGCTGAAAGGACCCAGATATAGCTGTCTCTCGTGAGACTATGCCGGGGCCTAGCAAACACAGAAGTGGATGATCACAGTCAGCTATTGGATGGGTCACATGGCCCCTTATGGAGGAGCTAGAGAAAGTACCCAAGGAACTAAAGGGATCTGCAACCCTATAGGTGGAACAACAATATGAACTAACCAGTACCCGGGAGCTCTTGTCTTTAGCTGCATATGTATCAAAAGATGGCCTAGTCGGTCATCACTGCAAAGAAAGGCCCATTGGACTTGCAAACTTTATATGCCCCAGTACAGGGGAACACCAGGGCCAAAAAGGGGCAGTGGGTGGGTAGGGGATTGGGGGGGTGGGTATTGGGGAACTTTGGGATAGCATTGAAAATGTAAACGAGGAAAATACCTAATTAAAAAAAAAAGATTTATTTATTTATTTATTTATACCATTGCTCTCTTCAGACACACCAGAAGAGGGCATCAGATCATATTACAGATGACTGTAAGCCACCATGTGGTTGCTGGGAATTGAACTCAGGGCCTCTGGAAGAGCAGTTGGTGCTCTTAACTGCTGAGCCATCTCTCCAGTAGTCACTCTCTAGTTCTTTATAGTGCTTGCTGCTAGGTGCCTGACACTGGAAGCCTGGTAGGAAGACCTCAAATTGGCTCTTTATCTAGGGGTAAGATTTCTCTACTCATATTGGCATATCAACTGATGTTGCTATTGTGCAGGTCTTATTTAGGCAATCATAATGTTGAACTTTCATGTTTGCAGTTTCCCTATTATATATGATACTGTCCCCTGGTATTCTGGCTCTTAGAATCTTTCTGTTCCTCTCCTCCATTATTTTTCCTGAGGCTCAGGTATAGGGGTTGCATTGTAGATACATCAATTGTGGTTGAGTGCCTCAAGGTCACTTATTTTCTGAATTTTGACCCATTGTGGAAATTAGTAATAACCACCATCTGCTGCAAAAGGATGGTTTCATAATGTTTTATACATTTTAATAAAAATATAATTTTATTACTTCCCCCTTTCTGTTTTCTCCTCACTGACCTTCCCAAGTCCTCTCCCCTCAACTACTTCTTTTTATTTTATTTATTTATTTTTATTTTTTATTAGGTATTTATTTCATTTACATTTCCAATGCTATCCCAAAAGTTCCCCCACACGCTCCCCCACCCACTCCCCCACCCACCCAATCCCACTTCTTGTCCCTGGCGTTCCCCTGTACTGAGGCAGATGAAGTTTGCACGACCAATGGGCCTCTCTTTCCACTGATGGCCGACTAGGCCATCTTCTGATACATATGCAGCTAGAGACACGAGCTCTGGGGAGTACTGGGTAGTTCATATTGTTGTTCCACCTATAGGGTTGCAGATCCCTTTAGCTCCTTGGTTACTTTCTCTAGCTCCTCCATTGGGGGCCCTGTGATCCATCCAATAGCTGACTGTGAGCATCCACTTCTGTGTTTGCTAGGCCCTGGCATAGTCTCACAAGAGACAGCTATATCTGGGTCCTTTCAACAAAATCCTGCTAGTGTATGCAATGGTGTCAGCGTTTGGAAGCTGATTATGGGATGGATCCCCGGATATGGCAGTCTCTAGATGGTCCATCCTTTCGTCTCAGCTCCAAACTGTGTCTCTGTGACTCCTTCCATGGGTGTTTTGTTCCCAATTCTAAGAAGGGGCAAAGTGTTCACACTTTGATCTTCGTTCTTCTTGAGTTTCATGTGTTTAGCGAATTTTATCTTATATCTTGGGTATTCTAAGTTTCTGGGCTAATATCCACTTATCAGTGAGTACTACTTCTATGTGCTCCCTGACTCTCAGAATGATAGCTTCTCTTTCTTTGATTTTTATTGTTACATACACACATACATGTATGCAAAAATATATAAATACAACCTTCTGACTCTCTTTGTTGTGTGTGTGCATATTGTTTTAGGGCTGACCACTTTGTATTGGTTAACCAATTAAGGGGCTCATCCCTGGGAGAGGTTAACTCTTCCTTTCAGCAGTCATTAACTGTCTGTAGTTCTTTGTCTAGAGATGGGACTCCATGAGATTTCCACACTTTCTTACTAGTATGTGTAGATATAGCTATTGTTTTCTGTTGTTTTTGTAGTGATAGGGAAAAGTGTTTTCCCGCTGACTTTCTGGTAGCCTGGTTCTTACAATCTTTCCTACCTCTCTTCAGATATGTTCCCTGAGCCATAGATATAAGAGTGGTTATGTAGCTATATCAATTGGGCCTGGCACCTCTCCATGATCTGTTGGTCTTTGCATTGTGCTCATTATGTTGTGAAAAGACACTTTTGTGTATAAGAATAAAATTTAGAATGTAGTAAGTGATTATGCTGGTCTAGAAGAATAGTGGTAGTAGATTCAAAAGAAACTTTATTGATGAGGATCAAGAGCTATACTTATAGCTAAAGATTTAGAGCTAGGATCCACAAATACACTTGTCTTTCTGGGTTGGGTTGCCTCACTACATATAATATTTTCCAGTTGTGTCTATTTCTAGGCAGTCAGACCTGAGCTAGTCCTGGGAGTGTGGACAGGGCATGGGTGAGTGTTCTGGTGCACCTTTGTTCAGGGCACAGGATTGACAGCTGTCATTCAAAGAGTTAAAACCACATACCCCAAAGCAGCTTAACTGATTTTAAGGAAAATAAACATTAAAGAGTGCTTACAATAAAGACCAGTCATAATATTAACATTCTTAACAGTATTCAACAGTGCTGAACATCTAAGTAAGTATTCTTAGGAAAGGGAGTGCCCCTCTAATCTATATCATTAACATGAGGTAGTCTGGGATCCTCCCACCTACTAAAAATGAGTATTAAGAGAGTCATCTATCAGCAGATGCTGGCGAGGATGTGGAGAAAGAGGAACACTCCTCCATTGTTGGTGGAATTGCAAGCTTGTACAATCACTCTGGAAATCAGTCTGGCGGTTCCTCAGAAAATTGGACATAGTACTACCGGAGGATTCAGCAATACCTCTCCTGGGCATATATCCAGAAGATGTACCAACCGGTAAGAAGGACACATGCTTCACTATGTTCATAGCAGCCTTATTTATAATAGCCAGAAGCTGGAAAGAACCCAGATGCCCCTCAACAGAGGAATGGATACAGAAAATGTGGTACATTTACACAATGGAGTACTACTCAGCTATTAAAAAAATGAATTTATGAAATTCCTAGGCAAATGGATGGACCTGGAGGGCATCATCCTGAGTGAGGTAACCCAATCACAAAGGAACTCGCACAATATGTACTCACTGATAAGTGGATATTAGCCCAGAAACTTAGGATACCCAAGATATAAGATACAATTTGCTAAATGCATGAAATTCAAGAAGAACGAAGATCAAAGTGTGGACACTTTGCCCCTTCTTAGAAATGGGAACAAAACACCCATGGAAGGAGTTACAGAGACAAAATTTGGAGCTGTGACGAAAGGATGGACCATCTAGTGATTGCCATATGCAGGGATCCATCCCATAATCAGCTTCCAAACGCTGACACCATTGCATACACTAGCAAGATTTTGCTGAAAGTACCCAGATATAGCTGTCTCTCGTGAGACTATGCCGGGGCCTAGCAAACACAGAAGTGGATGATCACAGTCAGCTATTGGATGGGTCACACGGCCCCCAATGGAGGAGCTAGAGAAATTACCCAAGGAGCTAAAGGGAACTGCAACCCTATAGATGGAACAACAATATGAACTAACCAGTACCCCGGAGCTCTTGACTCTAGCTGCATATGTATCAAAAGATGACCTAGTCGGCCGTCACTGGAAAAAGAGGCCCATTGGACTTGCAAACTTTATATGCCCCAGTACAGGGGAACCCCCAGGGCCAAAAAGGGGGAGTGGGTGGGTAGGGGATTGGGGGGGTGGGTATGGGGGACTTTTGGGATAGCATTGAAAATGTAAACGAGGAAAATACCTAATAAAAAATAAATTTCAAAAAAATGAGAGTCGGGGCTGGTGAGATGGCTCAGTGGGTAAGAGCACCCGACTGCTCTTCCGAAGGTCTGGAGTTCAAATCCCAGCAACCACATGGTGGCTCACAACCATCTGTAAGAAGATCTGACTCCCTCTTCTGGAGTGTCTGAAGACAGCTACAGTGTACTTACATATAATAAATAAATAAATCTTAAAAAAAAATGAGAGTCATCTATGACTATTGGAGTATCTTCAAAGAGCTCATATCTTGGTAAGGCTCTGTGTTTACTATGCAGGTTCTAGGCTTGACTGTCCTTATCATACTCTAGGGTCTAGCTGAACTTTCTCAAGAAATATTCAAATCTTAGGCCTGGCATTAGCCTACAGAGCAAACAATCAATCAACTATGATAGGTCTCACAGAGCTTTTCTGCCATAGGCTCATGCTTCTCTGGGTTTATTTAGGTTCTTTATTAACATACCTCAAAATTCTTTCATTTTTTGGCTCATCAGAAAGTCAGACAATAATGTATAAGTTTTGGGGAAGGTGTTGGGCCAGAAGACATATCTAGTGGCTTTTAAAAATGATTTGTTTATTTTTTTATGTGCATTGGTATTCTGCTTGCATGTCTGTGCAAGGATGCCAGATCCTCTGGACTGGAGTTACAGACAGTTGTGAGCTGTAATGTGGGTGCGAGAAATAGATCTTGGGTCCTCTGGAAGAGCAGATAGTGCTCTTAACAGCCAAGCCATCTCTCCAGCCTCCATCTGTAGCAGCTTTAGAGATCTCTGTTTACATTTGTAGAATCTGGCCTAAAAGACAAGGACTATAAAATAAATAGATTTAAGTTCTTCTTAAATCTTGAAAGTTTCATATTAGTGATCAATCAAGTTAGTGGAAAGACAATTCTATTCATGAGGTCTGGAACTCTATGTAGGGACACATATATAGTACTATTTACAAGGCTGGTTCTGCCCACTGGCCATTGAACAAATGCGTAATTTCCATGTTAAAGATGGAGAGATTTTATTATTGTTTGAATTGAGCTCAGGGATAGTGTGATTGCCTACCATGCACATTGCCCTTGTTTAAATTTTGAGCAAACGAAAATATATCTTTTTTAACTTGGTTGTGCTTACATGTTCCTTCAAAATGTAAATTAAATCATTGGATCACAATATGACAATATTCTTGAGTTTGAAGTTTTTGAATATAAAGTTTTTCAGAAAGTGGGGATTATTATATTTTTACACTTGGTAGCATGACTACAATTTGATCTCTGACAGTATTTAATGGGAAAATTTTCTAAGGTTAGAAAAGAAAGATTGTTTGAAGAGTGAATCCTTCTGTAGTCTCTGACCTTTAAACTTGTCTCTATAAGCCAGCAAGATGGCTCAGTATGTAAAGGGGCTTGTCACTAACTCTAACAACATGAGCTCAATCCTTAGGACCAATGTAAAGATAAAAGGAAAGAACTGATTTCCAAAAGGTTTTCTCTGACCTCTTCCACAGAGCTCCATAGCACATGTGCCCCCATCACAATTGATGATGATGATGATGGTGATGGTGATATCCACTGAAGTGACCTACTCTCCCCCTGGAACAATGTAAAGAGAAGTTGGACAGATATAGAGGAAGGCTGTGAGTAGTTTGAGTTATGAGAGAAAGCAGGAGCTACATGAAAAGTTGAAGAGGAGTAAATAAAGGAAAAAAATTGGTGACAGACCATATACAAGCAAAGGTGACACAGATAGTATCATGTGCAAGTGTTTCTAATATTTTCTAAGAGAAAACTTTTAGAAATGGATTTTTTTGAACAACAGTGTTTAGATAGCCCTAAGCACATGTAAAGAACCTTAGCATAGGCCTGGAGGCTCTCAAGGAGTACAAAAGTCTTTTTTCTTTGGCACAGGTAGGATGGGTGGGGAGCTTTGTCTCTGCAAATGGGTTGGCTAAAGAACCAGAATGATGGGAAAGGGATTTGGATCCCTGGAATGAATTCTGGGGCTGGCAAGAGCAGATGATATTCTTCCCATACTCCCAACTGTTTCTAGGAAACAAGCATTGTTTACCTTTTGGAGAGCAGGGGAAAAAAATGACATTTCTTTCACCGGGAAGAAAAAAAAAAGATATCTCTGTCTGATCATTTCTGGGCTTAGGCTTGTTTATTTATCAGCTGCTAGGAATCAACTGTTTTCTGAAGCCAAGTCCCAGTTCACAGGCCTATGTAATGGGAGCATACATCATTACTTAATAGGAGACTAATAGCACTGTGCTAGTGACACCTCTGTATCCTTGGTAGAAGCCCTTTTAAGTTACCCACCTCTGCTTCTTCTTCCCTCTGATCCCTTCTGATTTTGCCTCCTCTTCATTTTCTTTGCCTTTTCTTATCCTCTTTCCTGATTCCCTCTTAAACTTTCCCCCAATGTTCCTTCTTTTTTCTCTCTCCTTCATATCTGTGTGGTTCTTTTAACTGTTACCATCTATAGTTGGCTCAGATTCTAGGTAGTTGTGCATCTAAGAGACTTTTCCACCCCTGACTTAGAGAAAAGATAGATGTAAAAACAATATTAGCTCATCTCTTTGGTCTCCCAGCTGCAGAAGGACTGTTTGCCAGGACTCTGTTTTTTCCTTACTTCAATATAATATAAAATGACTCCAACCAAGGAACTTCCATAGTTTCCCTTGGGAACAATCATTCTAGTATTTAATACAATTTCCTTTCCATTTATCCTATTCTGTGGTTTAATATTTCCTTTGCTTGAGTTCAACTCATTACTCCTGGTAAGATTATCTGGGGCTCCTCTAAGTCTTTCTGCTCCCTCTGTAGTGTTTATTGCCTAAATGTACTAATCTCAGTCTTTTAGAATAATGATATAGACCATTCGAAGTTCTGTTCCTTGTTTACTTTTTCTAGCAGTAGTAATTATTAGGATTTTTAAGGTGTAAAATCTGAGTCCAAAGGGATTTAACAACTTGCAGGATCACAAAGTTAGAAAGCAGTGACTCTGAGATGCCAAACTAGATGTACTTTATGCCAAAATCCATGGTCTTCCCACAACATCTAAGCAGAGTTCAGAATAGCATATGATGAACCTCATAAGACTATTTCTCTAATTACTTGATTGATCCCTAGGTGTAGTTTAAAGATTACATAATCACATGGATTTTGGAGTACATAAGAGGTACCATGTGGTGTTACAAGAATTCTTGGGATATATTTACACTCATCAAACTGGTCTAGGCATTTTATGTATAATAACTCAATTTGTTACCTGCAGCTCACAAATTGAGACACAGAAGCAAGTGATAGTATTATAATACTCATAATCATTCATTACTAAGTTACACATAAGGTACATATCTAAGTAGTCTCAACTCAGTATTATTCCTTGATAAATCCTCTGCAACCTTGGTTATATTTCTTTCTGTTCTTTGCTTTGTGTCTGTATACAATGAAAGTAAGTTAGACTGGTACAGAGACCTGTAAGCTGTGCTTTGCTGAGCTCTGCTGTTTCACAGAGATATTTGGGAAGGGGGCAGAGCAATTACCAGTGCTGTCTTAGTTAGAGTTTTACTGCTGTGAACAGAGACCATGGCCAATGCCAATGCAACTTTTATAAGGACAATATTTAATTGGGACTGGCTTACAGGTTCAGAGGTTGAGTCTTAATCATCAAGGAAGGAGCATGGTAGCACCCAGGCAGGAGATGCTGAGAGTTCAACATCTTGCTCTGAAGGCAAACAGCTTCCAAGTAGTTAGCTAGGAGGAGGGTCTTAAAGACCATGCCCACAGTGACATACCTACTCCAAGGCCACACCTCCTAATAGTACCACTCCCTGGGCCAAACATATACAAAACACCACAAATGCCTTAACTTTCCTAGCTTGTTTTCAAACCAGACCAGTGTTCTCTCTCTCTCTCTCTCTCTCTCTCTCTCTCTCTCTTTCTCTCTCTCTGTGTGTGTGTGTGTGTGTGTGTGTGTGTGTCTGTCTCTTTTACCTGTTTTACATATCAGTGTTCCCCTACTTCAAAAAATATATTTAAATGATAAAGCAAATCCGTATCAGAACATCTTGGAGAATGGCAATTCTCTTTCTTGTCATTATGGGATTTACCCATATTAAACATTAATCCATAGGTCACTCACTAAATAGCTATACAGAATTTTAGGTTTACCCCACAATACTGACAGCTTTGTATAGGTTTCCACATTAATTCATTTGTATACTGTATATTATCTCTTTCTCATCAGGACATCAGTTCTAATTTTTTGACCTGATTTTAGCACCATTCAAAATCTTTACGTCTATATCAATTGTTCCACAAACACTGGATACTCTTTTGACTCCTATGGCCATAACACAACTTTTAGTGAAGTAAATTGTAACATTTATTGGTCAAGGACTTGCAAATTTTTATTGCTCTGATACACTACAGCTTATTCGTAAATTCAAGCTTTGGTTGTATTCAGATATACTCAGAACTTGTGAGTACTAAGCGTATGTTAAGGATAGTTAAACATGGAACTGTATGGGAACACAGGATATTTTTAAAATTAATGGTAATGGAAGAAACAGGGAAAAATCATATGCCAGTTGTTCTATCTTGAACCTAAGATCCCCATTTTTACTTTTATTTCCTTATGACTTGTGAGATAAGAAGGTCCTCCTATATACAGGAAGACTAGATTCTTTTCCATTTGGACAACTTTTAAGCCCAGTAAAATAGTGGTCTGAAGTGGAAGTTTCTGGATATGTCAGGTGATACAGACTCACGTGATGTTTTGCTAAGGCAAGACCCATGGGAGGACAAGTGATGTTTGCAGAGAATGTACATAGGACTCAATAGACAGTGATGGTGCACTTGCATAGCTAGCCTTGCAATGATTTATTGGTCTCAAGTGTTCATCTTCACTTCTGCTGATCTTCACTTCGTTGAGAAAATGCACTGCAGAGAACTTCTGGCAACCAGGCCTGCTTCAGCGGAGACCTGACTGTTTCTGCTGGATCAGGCCACCATAGATAATTTGTGTTTGATATCCTGACACTGCTGAACTGGACTGCTGGTATCCTGACAACAGAGATTGGAATCACCCCAAGGAACTTCTTCTAAACAAGTCCATATCCCCTTGTCCTATTTACCATCTTTTCTTCCTTACCTCTGGATGGTGGGTTAGAAGCAGGGTTGAGGAATTTGAGAACCCTTGTTAAAAGTAGGTTTTAAAAAACTAAGCCTACTGTGTGATCTGACAATTTTGTAGCATACCCATGAATTATAGACCATGTTTGAAGTAATTTCTATTAGCTATAATTAAACTTCAAATCTCATGGAACCTTATGGGAGAAAAACAATTGAAAACTATAGCTATTATTTTAATGACAATAAAGTAGCTTCACATATGAGCCATATGCATTTTGCCTAACAGTATAATATGTTCCATATCTGATAATTCTCTTGAAAGTTACTTCATAATAAAGTAATGGGTGACTTTCTCTGGGTTACTAACATCTGCCGGATATGACCATTTTGGCTTACCTATCATAATATGCTCAATATAACAAAATCTTATCATAAAGCCAGACCCAACATGGGGCAGCAAGCTTTAGTGTTTTATATATATATAAATAAAGGGTAGACCGATTGCAAAATGACTATTTGAGGACCTCTCTAGTCACACTCTTATATTTATTTTATTTCCATTGTACCATTGGATCATCACATTAAAAATGTCACAATGCCTTTTGGTTCTGTAAAAAGAATACTGTCCTTCTAAGTGAAGAAGTGTCAATCGCCCCTTCAACTTTAATTTTCCTAGAGAAATGTGATACTTTCCCATTCACTCAGAAAAAAACTGATCATCATTTTTTTTAACCTATTGTTTCCTTGAAAAGTAGCTGCCTATCGTGACTTTTTTTTTTAAAGTTCTGGAAATCCTTATAAAATAAAGTAGAAAGTGGGGCATTCAATCTAAGAATTTTTAAAAAGAGCTATTTCTCAATTAGAGTGTGAATCAGAGAAGCTTTAATAGACTGAGATGTCAGCTTTTTACAAACATGATTATTTTCTAATGCTAAAAATTTCCCTCATTTGCTGTCTGCCGCATTTACTTTATTTTTAGTATTTTTTTCTTTTCACAATTATAGTGTTTCATAGTTGTTAAAGCTAACAAGAAAAAGTGATGATTTTTGTGTCCAAGATCGGCCTGGATGGAATGGAATAGCATTTTCCTTTGATGTGAATTCAAAAAGGCATTCAAAAGAGAAATTATTACAAGCTATAATCCTGCCATTTGAAAACCTTTTCTCCCCAGAATTAATCTCTACTCCAACTCTGGAAAATTTGTTTTATATAATTAGAGGGGTTATTTGCTTGGCAAATTCATCAAAAGCTGCTACCTGACCCCAAAGGATTAAACTGTCTCTCTGTTCACCGGTAGATACTACTCTATATTTCATTTCCAGTGATATACTATTCAGCCAATGAAAATGAGAAAAAATGACAGAAAACTATGTTTTTCTCTCAGATTTATAGTAATAGTTGACATCATTAAACATACAGAAGTACATTGCTACTCTTTAAAATTCAACTTATGAAAGTGAGAAAAATCCAGAGAAAGGATAATTTTGCAAGTTACTATAAACCAAAATTTTTGGCTGGAGAAATTTAGAGCATCATAAATTAGAAGGAATGCCTATTTTGTTCCCTAGACTCACAATGCTTACCATACACATGCGTTTTCATATATATATTGGCAGACTAAGTTTAGTTTGGCTAGCATTTATTATTGTTTAGAGTGAGTTAGTTTTATTGACACACAATACATAACAACACCCGGCATCATTTTCTCTCAAAAATATTATTTTTTGTGGTTTTTCGAGACAGGGTTTTCTCTGTGTAGCCCTGGCTGTCCTGGAACTCACTTTGTAGACCAGGCTGGCCTCGAACTCAGAAATCCGCCTGCCTCTGCCTCCTGAGTGCTGGGCTTAAAGGTGTGCGCCACCATGCCCGGCTTCTCAAAAATATTTTACTTTTGAAATTTGTCTTCTATTGGCTCTACCTGATCTGGTGTGCTGACTGGTTTGATTTAAACTAGGCACAAATTAGGATTGTGTGAGAGGAGGAAGCCTTAACTGAGAAAATGCCTCCATAAGATCAGGCTGTAGGCTAACTTGCAGACTACTATCTCAATTAGTGATTGATGGGGGAGGTCCCAACCTATTGTGGGTGTTGCCACTTCTGGGCTGATGGTCCTGAGTTCTATAAGAAAGCAGGCTGAGAAAGCCATGTGGAGCAAGTCAGTAAGCAGTACTTCTCCATGGCCTCTGCATCAGCTCCTGCCTCCAGGTTCCCACCCGGTTTGAGTTCCTGTGTTGGCATCCCTCAATGGACTGGTGGCTTGGGACATGTTAGCTAAATAAACTGTTTTCTCCACAAGTTGCTTTTGATCATGGTGTTTCATCACAGCAATAACAATGCTAACTAATATAGCTGGGTATGCAGGCAAATGGCCAAGTTTGGGAGGGAGGGAGAAAGGGAGGGAGGAAGAGAGAGAGGGAGAAAGAGAGGAGAGGAGAAGAGAGGAGAGAATATTAAATATTACACCAAGAAGACATAGTCATCAGAGGAATATTAACTCCCTAAATAGGCAAAAGATCTGAGCATTTAGAACCAAAGACTATGCTTAATTGTGTAATTTAGGGTTTTGAAATTTAGGATGGTATTTATTTATTGTCATTATGCCTTGTCTCTGACAACCTCTTTGCTGTAGCTGTAATGTTCACTGTTGTATTTTTCACATTTATACCAAAATATGTCCAAATGTGCTGACCATTTAAACTTGGAATGTTAGAGATTTATTATGAACATTCCAGGCCTACATTTTTCTAAGAGCCTGTTCTGTTTCTTATCAGCATTTCAGAAAAACCCACACATGCATGCCTACATCTTCTCCAAACTAAAACAAAACAAATAATCAGGCATGAAGGAAGCAGGCCAATGCATGTAGTTTTGATTGTCTCCCCATGGATATTGATCAAATCATCACAGCTGTGACAGTGTCCTAATGGAAACAAGGCATTTGGGAAAAACATCTTTGAATGTTGTAGGCTATATTTGGCTGCATGTCCTCTGGAAAACTTAACATACTTGAGGCTTATTTGCTTAAACCATAAAATGACAAAATAAAACAGATTTCATAGGGCTATTGAGAGGATTTGAATGAGATAAGCCGTAGAAGTGGCATGTCATTTGACAGCAGTTGTTCTGCAACATGGGTGCACTTTGAAAACATTATTCTTAGTATAGAAAACTAGGTCACAAAAGAAGACAATGCTATAAAGTTCAATCTATATGAATTTTTAAAACATGAACAGGAAGCAGAATTGTGGTCATTAAGGGGTGGAGCAAAGACATAGTCAATAAGATAAATCAGCCACCTACTGATTGAGAAAAAAACTTCAGTAACCCCACAGCTGATAGAGGGCTAATATCCAAAATATATAGAGAACTCAAGAAGTTAATCACCAAAAAAACCAAACAACCCAATCAAAAAATGGAGGATAGAACTAAACCGAGAATTCACAATGGAGGAATCTTGAATGGCTGAGAAACACTTAAAGAAATGTTCAAAGTCCTTAGTGATCAGAGAAATGCAAATCAAAACGACCCTGAGATTCCACCTTAAACCAGTCAGAATGGCTAAGATCAAAACCTCAGGTGACAGCACATGACTGGTACAACCACTCTGGAAGTCAATCTGGAGATTCCTCAGAAAATTGGAAATAAATCTACTTGAAGACCTAGCTATACCACTCTTGGAAGTATACCCAAAAGATGCCCCACCATGCCACAGGGGCACATGTTCCACTATGTTCATAGCAGCCTCATTTGTGATAGCCAGAAGCTGGAAACAACCCAGATGTCTCACAATAGAAGAATGGATACAGAAAATGTGGTTCATTTATACAATGGAATACTATTCAGCTATTAAGAACGAGGACATCCTGAATTTTGCAGGCAAATGGATGGAACTAGAAAATATCATCCCGAGTGAGATAACTCAGATCAAACAGGACATACATGGTATGTACTCACTAATAAGTGGATATTAGGAAAAAAAAGAACATTTTTTGAAGCAGTTCTTAGCCGTCTTTATTTCTTCTTTTGAGAACTCCCTGTTCAGATCCCTAGCCCATTTATGAATGGATCATTTTTGTTTTCTGAGTTCTTTGTATACTCTGAATATTAATCCTCTGCCAAATACATAGTTAGCAAAAATTCTCTTTCACTCCATGGGCTGCTACTTCACTCAGTTGTTTCCTCAGCTGTGTAGAAGCTTTTTAGTTTTATGAGTCCCACATGTCAATTGCTGGCCTCATTACCTGAACAAATGAGCTCCCATTCAGAAAGTCCGTTCACACACCTATATTGTGTAGGGTAGTGACTATGTTTTCTTCTATCAGTTTCACTATTTCAGGTTTCACATTTTGAGTTTGGGTCCATTTGGAGTTAGTTTTTGTGCAACATGATAGATATTGTACCTGATTCCATTCCTCTGTATGTGGGTATCTATTTTTCTTAGCACCATTTGTTGAAGATGCTGTTTTTCCCCAGTGTACATTTTTTGGGCATTTTGATTGAATATTAATTAGATGGCCACAGTTACTCATGTTTGTTTCTTAAATTTTGTTTCACTGATCCATATACCTACTTTTGTGCCACCACCAAATTGTTTGTATTACTATGGCTCTGTAATATATCCCTCTTGCATTTTTCTTTTTTTTTCAGTGTTATTTCAGAGAATGGGGATCTTTCCTGGTTCTATAGACATTTTAAGATATCTTTTTCCTATTTTTGTGAGGATTGAGATGGAGATGTTGATTGGGATTGCATAGAATCTATAGATGGCTTTTGGTAGAAAGCCATTTTCACATTCTATCAATCTGTGGTCATAGGGTGTCTTTCTGTTTTCTAGTGTCTTTATCTTTTTCTTCAGAGATGTAAAGTTTTTATGATGAAAGTCTTTCACCTCTTCAGTTAGGCTTATTCCTAAATATTTATTTTCTTTGAGGCTATTGTGATTGGGAGTGTGCCAATTATATCTTTGTCTATATGTTTGTTGTTGGTGTATAGAAAAGGTATTGATTATTACAAGTTGCTTCTGTATCCTGCCATACTGGTGAAATTGTTGACCATTTCTAGATTTTTTTTTTCTAGTAGAATTTTTGGGACTTCTTATGTATAATATTGCTTCAGGTTTTTCTGAATTTAGAATAATGTTGCCTGTAGTTTTTCTCATCTATAGCTTTTAAAATGTTCAAGTACGTTGTCTCTAGTTCTACTCTCTAAGAAATTTATCGTGAAGGTACAGTTGGATTCCACCAAAAGCTTTTTCTGTACCTATCGATATGATTATATTTTTATCTTTAAGTTTATTTTTAAAAGTAGATTACATTCATTGACTTGTGTTGTGAATGGGCCTGGTGCTATTCGTATGCTAATTCCACTCTCCTGCGAGGGGCTTTGGACCTGAAGTGAGTCAAACTCAGGTGACTTCTTTTGAGCAAATCCCCTAATGAATAAAGGAGCCAATCACTGGATGAGTAGGCAGGACTTGCAGGTTGGATGGAAGGAAGAGAGGAAGCAGGAGAAAGTTAAGTCTTTTTGGAATGGAGACAGGATAAGGGTAAGATGTAGTTGCTAGAGTTTCCTGGTATCATGGTGGATCTGCAAGGATTCACCACTGGAGGAATTGGATTTTAATAAGGATTTTAACAAGATTAGGTTTTAGTTGTTGTGCCCTGAGATTGAGTTCCCATTTTTTCTGGACTAAGTTTGTGTTGCGTTTTCCTTTACATGGCAGCTCATCTGGGTTCCAGAGAGAAAGGTATGGTGGCAAAGCGTGGATTTGCCAGATATGCACCATAAAGGCTGTGGGGGGATTTGAAGCACAGGGTTGGCATGGTAATGACCAGCCTGTGGGAACCTATCTAGCTGGGTGGAGAGATTGTGGAGTTCTGAGTCAGCGTCTCCATGAGATAAAAACAGGTCAGCTATTGCCCACCAGTGCTTGGCCAGCCAAGCCGCCAGGGCAGAGGCACAACTGTGGGACATGCCAGTTTATTTCTTTTAATATTTCCTGCAACAGACTTGCATCTATTAAACCATCCCTGCATTTGTCAGATATATCTAATTTGGTCATAGTCTTTTTGATGTATGTCTGTATTCAGTTTGCTATGGCTTTTTGTTGTTGTGTCTTTTACCTGTTTTTGGTATTAGTGCAATACTGGCTTCATAGAAGGAGTTTAGATGTTCCCCTGTTTCTTCCCTTCCTCTCTCCTTCCTTCCTTTCTTTCTCTTTCTTTCTTTCTTTCTTTCTTTCTTTCTTTCTTTCTTTCTTTCTTTCTTTCTTTCTTCCTTCCTTCCTTCCTTCCTTCCTTCCTTCCTTCCTTCCTTTCTTTCTTTCTTTCTTTCTTTCTTTCTTTCTTTCTTTCTTTCTTTCAATAGTTTAAGGATTGGCTGTAGATCTTCTATGAAATTCTAGTAGAATTCTGCTGGGAATCCATCTGAGCATGGACATTTTTTAGTTGTAAGGCCTTTTATTCCTTTGTTATGGGCTGTTTGTTATGGGTCTGTTTAGGTTGCTGATCTCTTTTTGGTTTAATTTAGGTGGTTTGGCAGAATCTGGAAATCTATCTATTTCCTTTAGCTTTCCAACCTAATGGAGTACAAGTTTTTAAAGTATTCCCTTATAACATTCTGAATTTCTTCAGTGTCTGTTGTAATGTTTCTCTATTCATTTCTGATTCGTTAGTTTAGGTCTTCTCCTTCCTTCTTTTGGTTAGTTGAGCCAAGCATCTGTCAACCTTATTTATCTTCTCAAAGAACCAGTTCTTAGATACATTGCTTCTTTCTGTTGTTTTCATTGTTTCTATTTCACTAATTTTGGATCTTTTATTAGTTCTTGCCATCTAGTGGGTTTGGGTTTGACTTATTCTTGTTCTTCCAAATTTATGAGTTACATCATTAAGTCATTTATTTGTGCTCTTTATGATTTATTGTAGGCATTTAGAGATAAAAAGTTCCCATGAAGGGATAAGGCTGCTTTTAATAAGTCCCTAAAGTTTTGTTGTGTTGTGTTTTCATTTTCATTTGGTTCCAAGGAATTTGTTATTTCTTTCTTGATTTCATTTTGATCCAATCAACATTCGATAATGGGCTGTTTAATCTCCATGAGCTGTATGCACTTACTAGAGAATTGTTTGCTGTTGGCTTTACCTTTTATTTTGTTGTGATGAGACAGGATGAATGGAGTTATTTCATGCTTTCTAAATTTGTTAAGATTTATTTTGTGTTTGGTGTTTGGGTGGAATACTCTGTAGGTGTCTGTTAAGTCAATTTGGTGTGTGATATTTAATTCTGAATATATGTTTAGAATAGCAATGCTTTCTTAATTAACTGTTCCCTTGATTAGAATGAAAAATTTTAAATCTCTTCTGATTACTTTTAGTTTGGAGTCTACTTTGTCAGATATTAGAATAGTAATGTTTTCTTGTTTCCTAGTCTCATTTGATTGGAGTATTTTGTTACTACAGCTCTTTAGAGTAACTTGAAACCAGGTATGATAATCCCTTCAGAAATTTTTCTTTTTTTTTTTTTAGTGTTTTTAATTGAAATGGAATTACATCACTTCCCCATATTTTTTGTCCCTCTGACCCTTCCCAGTTCCTTCCCTCGAATCTCTCTCATGCCCTCTTCACTCTCATGTTGATAGCCTCTCTCTCTCTCTCTCTCTCTCTCTCTCTCTATCTATCTCTTATGTGTGTGTATGTATATGTATATAAAAATCTCTCTATATATAATCTATGGAGTCTGTTTTTGTTTTTTATGCATATATAGTTTCAAGGCTGACCATTCTTCATTGAACAACTAACAAAGGGGCTCATCCCTGGGAGAAGTAGCAGCCTGTAACTTTGTGTAGGGGTGGGACCCTGCAAACTTTCCACCTTCTACATTAACATGTCCATTGATACTGTTATTTTTTTTCAGTCTTTTTATGTAGCCATATCTAGGAGAGACCACTTAATAGCAGACTTCCTGGTATTCTGACTCTCACGGTCTGCTCCACAAACAACAGATAAGTGGTCCTCTTTCTACATATCCTTACCAGCAGCCATTGTCAGTTGTTTTATTAATCTTTGTCATTTTTGACTGGGGTGAGTTGGAATCTCAAAGCCATTTTAATTGGTATTTCCCTGATAGCTAAGGAAAATGAACTCTTTTTGAGGTGTTTCTTAGCCAGTTTTATTTCTTTCATTGAGAACTCTGTTTAGATCCCTAGCCCATTTTATGTGTGTCCTTTTCTTTTTTTTTAGTTTTTATATTTTTCATATTAATCATCTATCAGATGTATAGTAGGCAAAGAAAGATTCTCTCATTCCTGTTGGTTTCTTTTTCAATTAATTGTTGTCTTAGCTGTGCAGAAGATTTTTTTTTTTTAAATGAGGCCACAGTTATCAACTGCTGTCTTTAATTCCTTGGAAAATGGAGTCCTGTTGAAAAAATCCTTCCCTACACTGTATCTTATAGTGTACTGCATATGTTTCCCTGTAGCATTTTTAGTGTTTTGGATTTCAAATTGAGGTCTTTGATTCACTTGGATCTAATTTTTGTGCAGGGTGAGGGATAAGAGTCTAACTTCACTTTTCTGTACTGTTTTTTCCAGTTTTCTCAGCACCATTTATTAAAGATGCTGTCTTTTCTCCAGTTAATTTTTTTGCCTCTTCACCAATTATCATATGGCTGTAGTTGTGAGTACTTGGATCTTCCATTTTATTCCCCCAGTCTACATGTCTGTTTTTGTACCAGTACCAATTGTTTTTATTACTATACTTATATCTTAGTTACTGTTCTATTGCCATGAAAAGACACCATGACCAAATGACCAAGGATATATATATATATATATATATATATATATATATATATATATATATATGCACGTTTAATTGGGGGCTTGCTTACAGTTTCAGAGGGTTGGGTTAGTTCATGATCATCATGGCAGGAAACATGTTAGTCGGCATGGTACTGAAGCAGGCTCACATCTTCTTGGAAAGATGGAGGAGTGGGAAGGAGGGGAAGAAGGAGAGGGTGGACCTAGTATGGGCCTTTGAAACCTCAAAGTCCACCCCCAGTAACACACATCCTCCAACAAGGCCACACTTCCTAATCCTTCCTAAACGATCTACCAACTGGGAACCAGCCATTCAAACATATGGGCCTATGGGGGCCATCCTCATTCAAGCTACTGGAATCTTTATAATGTCTTGAAGTCTGGAATAGCAATCCCTCCAGTATTATCATTCTTGTTCAGAATTCCTTTGCCTATCAGAGGTCTTTTCTGGTTCCATATGAAGCTTAGGATGTTTTTAAAATTTCTGTAAAAAATATTGTGGGTATTTTGGTTGCAATCATGTTGACTATGTAAATTGCTTTTGGTAGTATGGTTGTTTTCATAATATTAATTCTACCAATCAGAATTACTTTTTATTGGAGCTGCTTTGGCTATGTGTTGTCTTTTATGTTTACATATGAACATTAAATTGCCTTTTGCATTTCTGTGAAGAATGGCATTAGGCTTTTGATTGGTATTGCATTGAACCTGTAGATTACATTTTCACAATATTGATTTTTCTAATTATGTGATAATGGTGTCTTCTTCAATTTTTAAGTGTTTTTAAAATTTTGCTTTAGAGGTCTTTGATTTTAGCTAGATTTATTTCAATGCATTTTGTTTATTTTTAACTCATTGTAAATGGGAATATTCCCTTCATTTATTCTGGGGGATGGGAGGTGGGTAGAGTCTCACATACGCTAAGCTAGCCTCAAACTTAACATATATCTGAGGATGATTTTGAACTTCTGATTTTAATGTCATTATTGCTGAGGGCTGGGATTACAGACATCCACCATTATGCCCAGTTTTATGTGGAGTTGAGAACCAAACATGGGACTTCCTTCATACTAGGCAAACAGTCAACCAATTAATCCACATCCCCAGACTTCCTTACCTAGCCCTCATTAATTTGGTTATCAGTATGTATGTAAGTGTATAGGAATGCTAGTGATTTTTGTATGTTTTATATCCTAGTATTTTGCTGAATATTTTGTCAACTCTGTGTTCTGGTTAAGTCTTTGGGCTCTCTTATGTATAGACCTCTGTCAGCTGTAAATAAGGACACTTTTACTTCTTTGACTACTTATATCCCCTTTTTATTATTTCTCTTATATTAGTGCTCCAGGACTTAAATACACATATTGATTAGAAGTAGAGAGACTTGTCATGTTCCTGGTTTTGTGAGAATGCTTTGAGTATTTTCTCGATTTACTATGATGTTGGCTAAAGGTTTGTAATACATAGCCTTTATTTTGTTGAAATGAGATCCCTACATCCATAGTCCTTCAAAAAATTTTATTGTGAAAGGATGTTAGATTTTGTCAAAGGCATTTTCTTCATTTATTTAGGTGACCATGTACCTTCTATCCTTGAGGTCATTGATGTGATAAATTACATTTTTTTAAAGCTATGTATATTGGACCATTTCTCCCCTTTTTTTTCTAAAACGAAGCCAACTTGAGCATGGTAGATGATCTTTTGAGTGTTCTTAAATTCAGTTCACCATAAAATAATTGCATCTATCTTCATCAGGGAGATTTGTCTATTGTTTTCCTTTTTCTGTGTCTATCTTGTTTGGCTATCAGTGTAACTGTTTTCCTTTATATTTTATAGAAAACTTTGAGAACCACTGTTTTTCATTTGTCTTTATAAGCGAGCATTGCAGAATTCTGTAGTGAATTCCACTATAGGTGGACTTTTTTGTTGTTGTTGTTTTGTCTTTAGGTTTTAAAATTACTGTTTCAATCTTGTTGCATACTGTATATATGTTTTAATCATTTATCTCATCTTGGTTTTACTTTGGTAGTTCAAATGCATATGGAAATTTGTCTTAGTATTTTTTCTTTTTGCCATGATTAAATATCCTAACAAAAACAAGTTATGGGAACAAGAGTTTAACTTACAGTTCTAGGTTACAGTCTATCTTAGCAGGGGAATCAAGGCAGGGCTGGGGGAGGATACAGGGAACTTTTGGGATAGCATTTGAAGTGTAAATAAAGAAAATATCTAATAAAAATTTTGGTACCATGTGAAAAAAATCAGTTAAAAAAAAGAAATAGTTCTCTCCCTCCATCTACCTCTTTTGACTATTTTATTCCCCCATGATTATTTTATTCCCCTTTCTAAGTGAGATTTAAGCTTCCTTGCTTCTTTGGGTTTTCCTAGCTCTTTGGGTCTGCGGAGTGTAGCATGGTACCTGTGTTTATGGCGAATACCCACTTAATCAGTGAATACATATCATGCATGTCCTTTTAGGACTGAGTTACCTCACTCAGAATCTCTACAAGAAATGCAAGCGTGGTGAATGGAGCAGAGACTGAGGGAATGGCCAACTAACCTGCCCAACTTGAGACCCATCCCATGGCCAAGCACCAGTCTCTGACACAACTAATGATAGTCTGTTATGCTTGCAGACAGGAGTCTAGCACAGCTGTCCTCTGAGAGGCTCCACCCAGCAGCTGACTCAGACAGATGCAGAGACCCACAGTAGTGGGGACTCTTATGGAAGGATTGTAGGCCTTGAAGGGGATAGGAACTCCACAGAAATAACAACAGAATCAACTCACCTGGACCCTTGGGGCTCTCAGAGACTGAACCACCAGCCAAAGAACATACACAGACTGGACCTAGAACATACACAGAGTGGACCTAGGCTTCCTTGCATACATGTAGCAGATGTGCAGCTTGGTCTTCATGTGGGTCCTGAACAACTGGAATAGGGGTTATTCCAAATCTGTTGCCTGTCTTTGGGATATGTTCTTCTAGCAAGGCTGCCTTTTCAGGCCTCTGTGGGAGAGGACATGCCTAGCCTTGCAGAGACTTGATGTGCCAGAGTTGGAGGATACCCAGGGAGCCTCCATCCACTCAGAGGAGAAGGAAAGGGGGAGACGACAGGGAAGGATTGTGGGAAGGGGTGACTGGGAGGGGACAGTGATTGCGATATAAGGTGAATAAGTAAAAATTCAAATTAAATTTTAAAAAACTAGGAACAGCTGATCATATTACACATGCATGCTCAACTTGCTCTGTCCACTCATGTGTGGTCCAGAGTCTCCTACTAATGGATTGGTCTCACCCACAATTAAGATAGGCATTTCCATATCAATTAACCCAATTAAGATAATGTTCCACAGGTATGCCCAGAGACCCATCTTCCAGGTGATTCTAGATTCTGTCAAGCCCACAGTTAACATTTACAAGTCCACATCTTGTCAACTTGACACTCAAATGCACTACTTTTAAGCCATAACTTTCTACCTCTTGTGCTATAAGCCCATGACCATAATATACTGTAAAATTCATCTAGTCCAACTTCAAAAGTCCTTGTAGTCTTAAACAATACCAAAAATCTTAAAGACCAAAGTCTTTTAACTATGAGTTCCTCCAAATTTTTTTAAAAGTACAAGATACATACATGTACCACAGAATGGCTCAGAGTAAACAGTCTCATTTCAAAATGGAAGAACTGTGACAGCAAGAAATGATCATACGGAGTCAAAATCCTAAACCAGCTGGGCAAACATTACATTGCAACTCCATGTCTAACATCTGAGACTTGTTAAGTAAACCAACTGTGCCCCAAGGGGCTTGGCAGCCTCACCCCTCCAGCTCTATCCTTGCTGCCTTTCTCTGCAGGCACACCATAGTCTTGGCATCTTCACTATCCTGGGGTCTCTACTGAGATTTGGGCTTCACCTTCACAACTGCATACAATGGACTCTCAGGGTCTATTTGTAGGCATTCTACATGCTGCTTGGCCTCAGCTGCTTTCCATGGCCCCCTAAATCATGCACTATTCATGTCTTCAAATCTACTACTACATGAATAATGCTGGCAATGTCTGCTTTCATCTTGGGATAGAGCCTAACTCCCATCATGCAGCCTATACAACTTCTGTGTGGAGAGAAATTGTTTATTGGGGATTACTTTTAAGGATCAGGAAACCTCTTCAGGCCAGGCTTTCTTCCTTGAAATGAATGTGGTTCCTTAGGAGATAAAGCCTTCAAGGGGTTAGATTTTGCCCTTGGGATATCTTTCCTACCATTCCAATGTGTTGCAGATATCCTCTAACAACTACGGTTCTTTTCTCAGAACTAGATGGAATGTGTTCCTGTCTTGTAGTTTCTTCTGCCAAATAAACTAGTCCATTATCTCCAAATTCAGCTTCACACAGGTTCTCAGAACACAGATAGAATGAAAACACATTCTTGGCGAAAATTTCACACAGATGGTCCCTGGAATTATCAGGAGCTAGAAGTAGATAGTGAAGCCCCTGACCTCAGTTCCAAAGATGTCATGAGCCAGAGTTCTACTGTCTGTGTTTTCCATTATTCTTGTCTCCCAAGTTTTCACAAAAATGGCCCATTAAGCTCTGCTTCCAGCATGCTATGGCATTTAAAGCCCTGTACCAAACTCTTTACTGTACCAGGTACAAAACAGTTCCAAAGGCACAAACCTCCCACAATCAGGTTTGATAGCAGGAGCTGTGAGATATGAGTGGCTCAGTCCAGTTAGCCCAACCCAGTGTCTAGGTGTCTCCTCTCAGTTTCAGAAATATTAGCATTAAAAGCTTTTAGGCAAAGGTGCTGGTGTAGGAAATAATAAAGAAACGGGCATCAGAACTCTCTTCTGACATCCCCGAACTCCAGCAAGGGCATTCTCAGAAGTGCTGCTTTCGGGTTGGGGAGAATCTCTCTTTTGCTTGACCAGTCTGTCTCTTGTTCACATCATTCATTATCTTATATCCCCTCTTTCTTTTTTCATTTATTTTCTTTTTCTCCTTAATTTTAATATCTTTATATTTTATACATTTTACAGTGATTCTCAAATTTTAATTGCATAAAAATCACTTGGAAAGCTGAATGTAGTAGCATACATCTTCCATCTCAGGACTTGGGAGGCAGTCAGTGGCAGGTGGATCCCTATGAGTTCAAGGCCAGCCTGGTCTCTATAGAGAGTTCCAGGACAGCTAGGGCTACAGAATGAAACCTTGTCCCAAATAACAACAACAAATAAATAAATGAACAAACAAACAAACAAATCACCTGGAAATTTTCTCAATTGCAGATACATATTCAGCATGTTTGGTCTGAGAATATCCACTTCTAACTCATTCAACAATCCTTTTGGATGACAGAGAACACTTTAACATTTTAATTTATTAATGCCTTAATATTAATATATTAACTTACTAATGCTTTCATATTTCTTGAGCTTGAAGTAGCAGTCAATATTCAATATCGTATCTCACATCGTCCAAGAGTAGCTTCTACATTTCTTTATCTCTCCCATCTGTTCACATCAAGTTTCTTATATTCTCAGTCTATCTGCAGCTGACAATGTTATGATCTGACTATCAAATACCTGAAATGTTTGAGGTTTTTATTAGTTTCATTTTATGTTTTGCTTTTTAAAATTTTTATTAGTCTGTTGCAAGTTTTGTACAATGTACTTCAGTTATAATCACTATTCTTCCCCCAACTCTTCCCAGATTCATGTCCTTCTCTCTACACACAATTTTGTGTCTCCCTTTTAAAACAACCTTTAAGATAAAATTTTGCTGTCTAAATATCTTTGGAGGCATGGTCTTCCATTGGAATTAGGGTATCTTACCATGAGCTCTAGTCTTAGAGAAAGCTATCTCTCCCTCTATCAGCAAATTAACATACCAACAGCCTTCAACTAGGGGTAGGATGTCAAGCCCAACTCATAAGTAAATGAGATACAATTACTCAATGGAATTTCATTCAACTGTTAAGAAAAATTACGGAATTCACATGTAAGTGTATAGAGTTAGAAACAATCATCCTGAGTGACATAACCCAGACCCAGAAAGATAAAGATCTCAGGTTTACTCTCATTTTTGGATGTTAGCTTTGAATATGTCTTCCATTTGGGATACTCAAAGAGATCAGGATTTAGTAAGGAACCATAGGGGAGAAGGGCCTTCAAGGGAGGAGACATAGTGAAACAAGAATGGTTAAATTGGGGTGGTAAACGGTATGGAAGAGGAGAGGGTAAAGGGAGGGATAACTAACACAAAAGGCCTGTTTAAAAAGCCATACAGAATCCAACTACTGCAAAACTTCATAAAATATATACATGTGAAAATATGTCTTAATGGAGTTGCTCTATGACATAGATAATACACCAATTAGACACCCCATGCTAGCAAATGTAAACTTTACCACCAGGAATGAATTACCTTGTTTTGAGCTGTCAAGCAACAAGGTCATATAGCCCCCAAATACCACAGGTCATTGTCAGTACTCCTTGCTACCCTCTAGAAATTGATGCTAAGACCATGTTGCTGAAGATAACACATACTTGAATCATGAAACATGGGAACATCAAACTGGTACTCACCTGCAAGCTACAACAATGACTGGCCTAACAAGATAGATTCACTGCTGTGAGAGCGGCATGAATGCTGTTGGAATAAGGAACCACTTTCTGAGTGACTCAAGGGCCCAGGTCCATGAGATGAAACATACCTGGCACTAAAGAATGGACCAAGGTGAGAATTCTACTAATTGCACGTAGTATTAAAACTACTCCTTAGTTATGTGCTGGTGGCACATGCCTTTAATCTCAGCACTGAGGAGGCAGATCTCTGAGTTGAAGGCCAGCCTGGCCTACAGAGAGAAGGTTCCAGTACAGTTGGGGTTACACAGAGAAACCCTATCTCAAAAAAACAAAACAAAACAAAACAAAACAAAAACTACTACTAATGACTTATTTTTATGTCCATAGATGAGAGTGTCTCTCAACTCTCAGAGAAGCTCCTTCTTGATGGCAATTAATACAGAGCCTCCAGTTGGTTACCATATAAAGAATATATATATATACCTAGTTCTACTTGATATACACTGGCACTTCTTTTAAGATATGCCACTAATTTACTATCTTATGCCACACACACCTTCTTTTTTTGTGGTATAAAGTTGTGTTTATTAGATTGGTTTATAAGACAGGATATGGGTGGTTCAAAAAATGGCTATCTCAACATCAGAAAGCAAGGAGCTGCTCAATCCATGGGTTAGATCCTCAACAGTCACAAGCCCGGCCTAAGGCTCAGAGCTCCCTGCACAGCTACTTCTATTGAGTCAGCACTGGGAGAGCTGAAG
Source organism: Mus musculus (assembly GCF_000001635.26). NCBI lineage: Eukaryota > Metazoa > Chordata > Mammalia > Rodentia > Muridae > Mus > Mus musculus. Next base: position 105,223,918 of record NC_000086.7, read on the forward strand.
AGGCCGGAGTGTGGTGTCAGTTTGAGAATGGCCAAAGGATGCACAGCTCAGGAAAGGAGGCAAAAGCAGGCAGGCACACATCACTCTCTTTTCATGCCTGTCTAAGGTACAATGTAGAAGGTACAATCCATGCTGAGTGTGAGTCACATCCCTCAGTCACACACACCTTCTTTTACTGATATTTGAGTATTGGAAATTTTTCTTATCTGTGGATAAGCAGTTAAAACTTTCAGTAGAAGAGACTCATATATATATATATATATATATATACACTAAACTAACATTAATTCAGTGGATAATGTCTTCCAAATCTTGTGCAACTATGAATACTTCTGTTACTAAATCCTATGTTACTAAGGCTATAAAGTTAAGTTAAATGGACAAAAATAGCACTGCTTCTCTTTGCAATTGTAGGGTTGTCTTCACTCCCTGCTCTCTAATATAAACTTGCTGCACCTGCACAGTCAAGTCAGATCAATTAGCCCTACCCCAACTCCATTTTTCCTATCAGCGCAGCAGAGTATTGCCCAATTTCTCATTACATAAGCTTATTACTGCCAAAAATCTGAATCCCCACATTTCTCTCAAGCACAGGTTAGAAAATTTCCTCCACTGGGTGGCCAAACTTTGATTATTGTCCTGCACTCCCATCCTTAGATTTGATAAACTAGACATGGTAAACCATTTACCCTACCTACAATATAATTGTTTTGGACTTTGTGTTTGATTTGAACATTTTGGATGCTGCAATAAGTAAAAATAGGTTAAATAGCCTATATTTCATCAGCTGTTACTGAAGGATACAGATAAAAATATTTGAGTATCTGGCTAGAAGATAACCCAGACTTAAGGAATAGGAAAAACTTTGTTGAGGACATTACATCTAAACTGTGCTTCAAAAGAGGGCCCTGGACAAAACTGTGAAAGTTGGAAATCCCCGAAAAGGCCATCTTATAGAGAAGAAACAGCTGAAGTATGACACACAGGCAAGGAAACGGATTATGTACACGAGGTCCTCTATCTTCAGTCCTGAAAGGTGAATCTAGAGAACAACAAAGAGTCTATACCATAAAGTTGGGCCCAGGGCACAAAGCTATTATGCTAGCACTTGGGAAACTAAGGAAGGAGGATTAGGACTTTCAAGTCATCCTGGGATGCTGTCTCAAGAAGGGGGGTGGGGGCAAACTATGTTCTGGAGAATTTTGCTTACTACTCTAAGAGACTAAAATATTTTGTAGAAAACAGGGATCCATTAGAAAAAAAGGAGTGAGGTGGAAAGAATAGTTTTTAAAATGCTAGTATAAAAATTCTTAGGAGAAACACACACACACTAAATTAACCAGAAACAAAGACTAAATATCCAAACAAACGTCTATACTCTTAAAAGAGCCACTCTGAAGCTGTGGAGCTCTACACTGGATTTTCACTTTTGCTATCGAATATATTTTTATTTATTTATCCACACCCCACCTCAAATCAATTACACATCCAGGACTAACAAAACAATTAGCCTAAGTCCTCTTTCATAACTCATGTCTATCACCTTCTGTGGTTTTTTTTTTTTTTTGGTCACCTTGATACAATTTTGATATATCTGGGCAGAACATTCTTTTAAAAATTATCTTTAATCTTTTTTTAATAGTCCAGTCGTTATCCTTCTTCTGGTCTGCCCTCTGGCAGTTTCTCATTCCATTCCTCCTCCCCATCTCCAAGAGCATGTCCCTACTCTCCACCCCACCCCCACCTCACCAGGCCTCCCCACTCCCTGCGGTCTCAAGACTCTCGAGGGTTAGGTGCATCTTCTCTCACTGAGGTCAGACCAGGCAGTCCTCTGCTGTATATTGGGGGGGGGGGGTGGAGGGTTGTATCAGCTGGTGTATGCTGCCTGGTTGGTGGTCCAGTGTCTGAGAGATCTCGGGGGTTCAGCTTAGTTGAGACTGCTGGTCTTAATATGGGGTTGCCCTCCTCCTCAAATTCTTCTAGCCTTTCCCTAATCCAACCACAGGGGTCCCAGGCTTCAGTACATTGGTTGAGTGTGAGTATCTGAGTCTGTCTCAGTCAGCTGCTTGTTGGGTCTCTCAGAGGGCAGCCATGCTAGGCTTCCTTCTGTAAGCACACCATAACATCAGTAATAGTGTTAGGCCTTGGAGCCTCCCCTTGAGCTAGATCCCAATTTGGGCCTGTCACTGGACCTCCTTTTCCTCAGTCTCTTTTCCATTTTTGTCCCTGCAGTGCTTTTAGACAGGAACAGTTCTGGGTCAGAGTTTTTAACTGTGGGATGGCAACCCCATCCCTCCACTTGATGCCCTGTCTTTCTACTGGAGGTGGATTCTACAAATTCCCCACTGTTGAACATTTCATCTAAGGTCCCTAATTAAAAAAATGCCTCCATAAGATTGGCCGGCAGGCAAGTCTGTTGGGGTATTGTCTTGATTAATAATTAATTTGGGGGCGCCCAACCCACTCTGGACAGTGACACTGCTGGGCAGGTGTTTCTGGCTGGGTTGTATAAGAAATGAAAGAGAGCAGTAGGGTACATGGCATTGATTTGGAGGGCAAAAAGGGAAGGGTGTAATTATATTATTTCTCTTTCTCATTCCCTACACCCCCGGGTGTATGTATGTGTGTTTATAGTTTTAAAAGTAGCAGCTTCCTTCATGGCCTTTACTTCAGATCCTACCCCCAGGTTCCTCTCCTAAGTTCATGTCTTGAATTTCTTTCATGGCTAACTGTAAACTTTAAGCTAGAATAAATCTTTTTCACCCCAAGTGGCTTTTGGTCATAGTGTTTTATCATAGGAATACAAAGCAAACTAAGATAATTTGACTCAGTGTTAACCTCTAACATTTAGCCTTTCTTGTTCTCATTTCTACATGGTATGCTGTACCAATGTATACATTTCTTTACACACACACACACACACACACACACACATGAGGTACACAGACATGCATACCTGCACATGCACACACAAACGTTGTTAGGATTCCATGTGTGAGGGAGTTGGACTTTTTTCTTTTTTAGATTGTATGACCTTGTTTAATATTTCCTATGCTAAATTCACCCATTTTCCTGAAAATTTTACTATTATGTTTTTCTTTAGAGCTGTAAATTTTTCATATGTACCAAATTTTCATTATCCATTCATCTGTTCATGGCATCTACTTTCATTTTTAGCAGAGAATAAGAAAACTTACAATATTTTTTCTCTGATATAAGGGTTTTTTGTTTGTTTGTTTTTGTTTGTTTGGTTTTTTTTTTTTCTATATTGCCCAGGGTGGTCTGAAAATCCTAGTCTCAAGTAAGGTTCCCATATCAGTCTCCATAAAACTGGAGCTATAGGCATGTCCTACTGTGCTTAGCTAATAATTCTAAATTAGTAGAATTTGAGATGGTAGGGAAAGCAGTTTTGCATAGGGACTCTCTTGAGTGCTGTCATATCTATGGTAACAATTCAGGAAAGGAATAAGAAGAATAGTAGTAATACTAATTAGCTTATTGAGAGCTTTCCATGTTGGGCAGTGGGCTGTGAAAGGTATCCTGGTTCCCAATTGAGCTAAGGCTAGAAACCCCAGTGACCCTGAAGGGATGGTGGGCATTTTGCCTGTTCCTGGGCACTAGGTTATTATTACTATCAACCACATTTAAATGTGTGTAGTAGTTACTTCTCTGTTGCTGGGATAAGACACAGTGACCATGGCAATTTACAGAAGGAATGGGGTTATTTTGGAATTACTGCTCCAGAGGGCTGAGAATCCATGGTGGTAGAGCAGAGGCATGACACCAAGCAGCAGGCATGGTGGCAGGAACAGGAAGCTGAGAGGTCACATGTAAAACCACAAGCACAAAGCAGAGGAGGGAGAAAACAAGGGAGGAAGGAAGAAAAGCGGGAGGGAGAGAGGGAAGGAAAGACAAGAGAGAGGCAGAAAAGGGGGGGTTAGAAATGGCACAAGTTGAAATTCTGAAATTCCAATGATATATTTATTCCCGTGAGGCCATACCTCCTAATTCTCCCCAACAGTGCCAACTACTGGGCACCAAGTGTTCAAATGCCTAGGACTATGGGGGACATTTTTCATTCAAACTGCTATAATATGATAAACAGATATTTAGTGAGTTTTAACATCCCAGAATCAAGTAAGTAGTAGAGCTTTGATTTGAACCAAGGTATCATGACACCAAGGTCTATGCTCTAAATTATCATACCACTTGACTCTTGATAGGAAGGTACTAAACTAGAGCATCATACTAGAATCTTTAAACCAACTTATTCAAGTCTGTTTTGACAAATGATGGAAATGAGTATCTGAAGATGCTTAAGTTCCTGGAGCTCCTGAGTAAAATTGCCTGGCTAGGACCTATAACTACTGAATCTCAGCTCACTGACCATTGCACTATGTTACTCCCCCAGCACAAGTTAAGGCTATATGTCTCTCCAGTCCTGGTACTCAAGGGTTGTTTTGGCGGGGGGTGAGGTGGGGGTTGTTCATTTGTTTGCTTTCAGGTTTTTTTGCGTCAGGATCTCTTGTAGTCCAGTCTGGCTTCAAACTTGCTATGCAGCTGAGGATGTCCTTGAACCTCTGCTCCTTCTGTACGGTTTGAATGCTGATATTACAGGTCTGAGCTATCACACTCAGCTTAGAGCTGGTGTTTTTAAAAATAAGCTTATTAAAATATAAACTGTCTAGAGCCCAAATCACATAGTGAGTAAAAAAAAATTCCACACTTGAGAGTGTGTGTTTTTTATGTGTGGTGGAATGGACTACAGAGATACAGGTGAAAGGGCCCTACTTGGGGAGGAAAGATCCTTACAGACAGGGGGTTCCCCTTACCAGTCCCGGGTGCATTTCCTCTTGTCTTATCCCTTGAGAATAAAGCTGTTCCAAGCCCATGACTCCTGTTCTCGGGAAAGACTGAAGCAGCCGCTGTTTGCTTTGGAGTACAACTCCAGGTGTTAAGCTCAATCAATCTTAAAGGCCATAAATTTTAAAGGCCAGAATTCCTGGAACAGTTGCCGATTCCAGCTCATTCTCTTGTATGAATATTGCAAAATGCTACCACAGTTCTTGATATATAAGAAGGCAGGAATTCTCTTAGACCTCTTGTCTACTGCTCATACTTCGGTGATTTGTTTTTAATCTTCTTACCACAGTTGTCATAACTTTTAAAGGTTTAAAACTAATTAGACTAATTTCAAAAAAGGTTTGCCTTAGTAGAGAAAAAAAAAAAAAAAGACTTTGTCCTAAGAGGCTCTGACTATGTTTGTTATCCTCTTCACATTTTGATCAACACCAAATAATTTAAACTACTGGTGAAAATTTCTAATTTATGATTTCACATCCTGGCACAATCTAAGTCAGAAATCATTGCTCCTGTGCTCCTGTGACTCTAACTATGGCACTCAAGTTTTAAGACTCTTATTTTATGTGTTTTGGAGAGACAGTCCAGGAATTTGGAGACTAGAGTCACAGATATCCATTGATGAGAACTTAAAAGCTTTCTCCTTCTGATTTTCACAATTAAGAGTCTAGATATAGGCTAGTGAGACGGCTCAGCGGGGAAATGCACTTGTTGCCAAATCTTATGTCCTGAGTTCGAGTCTCAGTACACATGTGGCAGAAAGAATCAACTGCCACCAATTTCATCTGATTTCCATGCTTGGTGGCACATGCATGCCTATATGCAAATAAATAAATATGACATTTAAAAATTGAGCCTCAGCTGCATTTCATTTACATTTTCTGCTCTGACATGGTTTTAATAAGTTCACTTGGGGCAATTAGATAACCTCAGTATAGATATAAATAATAATTTCCCAGTCTTTCTTTCTTGCTACATACTCCCATATATACTAGGCTCTTTAAGAAACTGTCTATCATCTAAAAAGTCTACTATATGACTTTTATATATTAGTAATCAAATATTTCAGTGGAAAATATTCAGGCAAATATATGTGTGAAAATGGCATGATGTTTACTCTAACTTTGAATGAACCTGAAGTCTCCAAGCAGGAAGACTTGAAGTTACAAGGGAACAGTGTTTCTTCTCACACTTTAATATGTATCTTAGCTATCTAGGAATCTAGTTTCTAGCTAATCAAAGTGTGGCCTCTGCATCATTTGGGAGCTCCATAGGACTGCAGCATATCAATTCTCACACCACACCTGCTAACACATAATATCTAAGCCTGTACCAGTAGTTTCCAAAGTCTAGTCCTAAGATGAATATTGTCATCAAATGGGTACTTGTTAGAAATTCATATATTTAATGTATCAAAATTCCTGGAGTTGAGGATCATAAATCTATGCATTAAGAATCCTTCCAGCTAAACATGACAGTGTATAGCTGAAATCCTAGGATTTAGGAGGCTAAGGGCCCTAAGATTGAGGCCAGACTGGGTCATATAGAAAAACACTATCTCAAAACAAAACAAAACAAAAAAACCAAGACAAAACAAAAAACAAAACAAAACACAACAAAAACCAAACCAACCCAACCCCCCCCCCCACACACACAAAACCTCCCACCAGGGGATTTTCTTGTACCTTCTAAACTAATCCTTAGCTTCCAGGCAATATTAGCTTTTTGCTCTGTCTTAGATGATCAGGATATGATTCCACAACAGAGGAATCCATTAAAAACTTGAGAAAGTTCCCTCTTCCTCTTTGACTGGAAACCTTCTGCTACCAACCCAGAACATTTATTCTTATGGGCAACACTTCTCAAATCCTCCTTGCTACACAAAACCTTTGAAGCTGTAACAAGGGCTTCCTCAAATTCTCTCTCAAGTGATTATACAGTGTCTAAGAAACCATAATAATTTGTTAGTTATAACTGAAAATTACAAATTTTCATCATCCTGATGTTACTGTTTGTATTTTTTTCTGCATTTTTTTTCATATGATGCCCTTGCCATTCTCAAGGAGTCACTACTAGTATTCACTTTAATGAGAAATTGAAGCTTTGGGAAGTTATTAACCTCCCTCAGGGTGGAAAACCACAAACCCATGTTTAATAGAATGCACCTCATTCAAACAAGAATAGTATGTTCAAATGGATCACTTAAGGTGTGGGAGTTTACTATTCATTGAAATACGATAGAGAGAGGAAATGGCAGTCCAAACTAGAAGCCTCTCAATAACAGCTATAATTTATACTTCTTTTGTGTTGTCTCACTCTATCCAACATTCAGTATATTTTTTTCATTTTTTTTCCAGGCTCTATGCTATCTATACTATAGTAATGAAAAGGTGCTAAAGATGTGGCCAGCATGTTTGTGGGCTCACAGTGCAAAATGGATTCGCAATGAGAATTAGTGGGTGATATTCATGGGAAAGTACAGAGAGCTAAAAAATATTTACTATGTAAGTATATATGAAATTTTTGGCATTAAAGTTACTACTTTCTATTTGATTTTCTAAGTGGATTTATAACTTGTAGACAAGGATAGGAAAGGCTACATAAGCAAATAAATTACTCAATATAAGCCTTAAGAGTTTGCTCAGTAAGAAGAGATCACAGATGAAAGGAACAATTCAAAGAGGTAATGTTTGGCCCCTTCAGCCTAGCAGTAGGATAGAGAATTCTATATATAATGCTTATGATAAAGGTTGATCATTAGCTTTATGGGATTTAAGATCACTATGTAAATAAATCTCTGGCTGTGTCTATAAGGGATTATCTAGGTTAGATTAGCTGCTGTATGAAGATCTTCCCTAAATGTGAGTGACATCATGTCATGGGACAGGATCCAAGACTAAATAAAAAGGAGAAATTGAGCTGAACATTTATCTCTCTGCTTCCTGTGTAGACAATGTGACCAGCTTACCCTGTGCTCCTGCTTTTGATCGTCTCTGCTGTAATAGCTTATATCCACTGGGCCTGTAATCCAAAGAAAGCCTTTACTTCTCAGGTTGTCATATATTTTGTTACAGCAACAAGTAAAGTTGTTGATGTAGGCATAATATGCAAATGTATGGAAAGGTTAAAAAATGCATACTGCACTTAAGAAAATACACATAGTTTGACCACCTACCTTATCCTCACTTACCTAACAACAGTGAGTGTTCATACTATGCTAGATGCTTTCAAGAGTATACAGTTGTCCCTGATACTCCCTAGACCTCACCTCACCCTTTAAAAGTGGGTATGACTAAAAGAAGGTTTGGATAGGCAGCCTTCTCTGCCAGTTGGATTTTAACCTTTGCATTTCTGGAAGTCACTAATAAGATAGGAAATGGAATACCGCCATTTGCCACTGTCCATTTCTCTTCATGGTTTTTCAGTACTATGGCCCAAACCCAAAGCTTCAAGCTCTGATGATTGAACTGTATCTTCAGCCCTTATTTCTTTTTAATTTTATTTCTACAGGACATTAAGTCCCACATGTAAGATACAGAATAGTGTGCCTGGCATTATGTAGTCTGATATCTAGTTAGCTTTCAAGATCCCTCTTTACTGTTGCTAGGAATATGTGTATTTTTTTTTCTAGTCTACTATTGGCCACCCTTCTCTTTTCTGTTCTCATAGAACTAGTATATTTGGTATTGTGTTATGCCTTCACTTTCTTCCTATTTCTGAAGCTGCTCCCAGGGTTGTTTTCAGATGGTTGTCACTTTAAAAATCAGAGGTGTCTCAGAAATGACTTATGTCAGACCAAATCATCGATATCTCTCTTCCCTGCTTGGTCAAGTGAACCATTACCTGGCTGTGGATGATTTTGGCTTCTTTCAGTCTCTGTTTTTCCATCACACTATTCCAGATTTCTCAGCTTTTTTTTTTTTTCAGACTGATCTCCATCCTGTATGACTACTGCCAGATCTTGGCTTCACTGTGGGCTCCTCCCTGCTCTAACTTCTGGTATGAGATGTGTCAAAATGTTGACCTCTGGATCGTTGACTCCTACTTGTCATTCACTGGGAATATCACACTAGTGTCTCTCCTCTGTCATTGCCACTGGGTATACTACTCCAGTTATTGTTAAGATATCAGTAGGAAACAAGTATCAGTCCCCTCCTTTGGGCTCCCTGGATCACATCTCTAACCAGTCAGACCCTTTTTATCTTAGTTGATTTGATTTACACCTGCAGAGAGGGGTTTTCCCTACTTTGTGACCCTGTTTTCAAGAGTTCCTCCTCCAGGCGGGAATCATTAGGCATTTGTTATCTGTTGTCTCTCCACCTAACTGTAGGTGGGAGTTGTCGGCACATTGAAGAAGATGAGAAGAATATTTATTGGCTGCCTGGATTATGACTTTCTCTGAGATAACAGGAGAGTTAGGAAAATGAACTCAATTCATTTTGATAGCCTACAATTTCTGGCCACAGTCTTTGTCCTCAGGCTGCCTTTGAGAGTCTATGATCTTTCTCTTCTAGCTAAGGTAACATTTACAATCATATAATTTTCATGGCCTACCAACTAGTATGTTTTAAGGAATAGTCACTAATGTATTCTCACTTAGCCCTCAAGTAGACTGAGTCCTGAACACACTTTCCCTAGGGTTGTTCCCTTTGAAATTCCATTGAGAGTGTATCTCAGAATGCATGCCCCAGGGCTTACTTCACTAACACAGATGGGCAAATCCCTAGAAATGAGGCTTTCCCTAGTTAGAACATGTAAAGAAAGAGAGTGTGAGGGCCTCAGGAATCTGAAATGGAGCAAAAAGAAAACTAGATACATCAAAAATTAGACCTAGAACATTCCTAACATCTTTTCTCACCTTATAAACGGGAAAACTGAAGCTCAAAGTGGTACCACATTTAAATTATTATAAAAATTCTACAAGGAAGATATTATCTTCTTAAATGTGAGCAAAGCATCAGAAGACATTACACAGCTAATAAATGGTGGAGCAGAGATTCAAACAAATATCTGTTTAATATAAAGCACATGTTTTGACTCTTAAATGATCCTCTATCTAGAAATACAGTTCTCAGGAAAGGCTTCCCAGAAGAGAAGAGATTTCAGATGGGTCCTAATGACAAAATGGCTTTGAATAGATTGAACAAAAGAAGCAGAGGGCACTTCAATAATAGCAAATGTGACAGTTGAAGGCGTTGGAGAGCAGCACAAAGACTGCAGGGGCTTAAAGAGAAACTCCTTTGAGATCTGTGGTCAGAGTTCAGAAACACAGATTGCATTTAGAGTCCGGGAACTTATATTCTGAACCATTCCACCTGTCTTCTCCCTTCATTCACATAACCAACTGCTCTTTAGCTTTACCACCTGTTATAGTTTTAATGGTCTCCTATAAGGGTTTATGTGCTTGTTTCATAGTACACAATGTAAGGATATGGGAGATTATGGAAGCTTCAAGAAGTTGAGCCAAGTGGGAAGCTCTTAGATCATTGGGAGTGTCACCTTCCTAAGAAAATGCTGGTCTCCTAGAGTGACAGTGAGTTACTCAACCTTAGAATCATGCCTTGGCTTTCTGTCTAGTATGTGATATTTTCTTGCTGCTGAATACAGTTCCACCAACCTGACTGTCAACAGAACTGAGCTAAGCTAGTTCTATACCCTCAAACCTCCAGAACTGAGAGCTAAATAAACCTTTATAAAGTTGCCTGGCCTCAGATATTAATTCTTAGAATGAAAATGGACTAACGCACCTCTCCAGTGCCTAGATCATTGCTTGTGGAAAGAACTCAAAAACTTCTGTGGAGAGATGGCTCAGTGGTTAAGAGCTCTTGGTGCTCTTGTAGCGAACCAAGTTCAGTTCCTTGCATGTGAATGGTAGCTCAGAACCCCCTGAATCTCTAGTTCTTCCAGTTGATCCAACCCTTCTTCTAAATACCATGATAACCAGGCACACATGTGGATCACATACATAGACACAGAAACTCATACACATAAAGGCATTCATATGCATAATAAAATAAATCTTTAAAAATTAAAGAAATATTTGTTCAACAAATGACTAATTCTTGACCTACCTTATAGTGTCTATATAAGTTTGGTCTTATTATCTGTTGTCTGGTGAATTAGTAGCCTACCAATTAGAAAGGTCTACCATTCTAAACTAGGGAATGGAGACATAAGGGATGGCTCTCGCTCTATTTCTGCTTGTACTTTTAACTATTTGAGATTTACAGCTTCCTTTACTTACAAATCACTAGCTCATATCTTACTGTCAACCTATTCTGTAATTTAACTCTTGTCAACTAGAACTAAATGCCTTGAGTTTTTGACTGGTTACTTAATGGGGATTACCTTATGAAATTTGTTGGAACCAGCTAGTGGACTGGTGGTTTAAATGAGAATATTTCCTAAAGTCCCACGTATTTGAACACTTGATCACTAATTGGTGGTGCTGAATGGGAAAGTTTTAGACATATGGCCTTGCTGGAGGAAGTATGTCACTGGGTGTGAGATTTGAGTGTTTAAAGACTCAAGTGCTTTCCAATTGCTCTCTCTGTTTCGTGTTTGAGCCCTTGGCTTGCTGATTCAGCTGCCATTCTGGCTGTCTACTACCATGCCTCCCCACTATGACAGTGATGGACACTTAACTATCTGAAACCATAAGCCCAAATATACCCTTCTTTTTCTAAGTTATCATGGTCATGGTGTTTTATCAGAACAATAGGAAGAAAAGTAGCCAACACAGCTATACTTGAATTTTGTACTGTCCTATCTTGGATTTAGGAAGCCTTACTTAATCTGCACATTTACGTAAGAGCTGATCCATCATTGACCCTTTCTTTCTCAGATTCACTACCCAGTGGGGCTCTTTTCTTGTCTGGAATAAAGATGAAAAGTAAGAGTGGAAAATGCTTTAGGCACTGCCATCATTTCCGTTGGCTTTCTATGGAGCCCTTCAAATTGTAGAATATGATGGTTCTACTTTATGCTTATAAACTTTATGCTTATAAACAATTAACATCTCAGCGTCTACAAAAAATTTCATGGAACCACGTGTCCACCTGATAGTTGTACTTGTCCAAAAGCAGAAAGTAAGATAGATAGATAGAAAGAAAGACAGAAAGAAACAAAGAAAGGAAGAGAGAAAAAAGAAAAAAGGAAAGGAAAGGAAAGGAAAGGAAAGGAAAGGAAAGGAAAGGAAAGGAAAGGAAAGGAAAGGAAAGGAAAGGAAGATGCCCTATAATGTTTAATCTTGAATCAACTAGACTGAACCGAGAACTGCCTAAGAGATTAGGAATTTTCAGAAAGATTAAACTAAAGGGGACCAGACTTGCCTTGAGTGTGGGTGGCACTGTCTGTAGGGCGAAGGCCCTTATGAAGCAAAGTAGAAAGCTGGTTGGAACTAACATTATCTCTGCTTCCTGGTTCCTGAAATCTGAGATGCTCTGCTCTGCCATGCCCTTTCAATGCATGTACTGAATTCATGACCCTATATAACTCTACCTCCTTTAAGTTCTGGTCGAACATTTGGTCACAGCAAAGAGAAGGCTGAGAATGCAGCTAACAGGTAATACAGTGGGATCATTTCTCTAACCACCTGAATATGTAATACAGAAGCCTTTTATAAGGGATTTGGAAAAGTGTGAACTACAGAAGAGCTAGGATACTGAAGACAGAGCTTAGGAGGGCATTCTGGTGGGAGGTCAGAAGGCAAAAATGCTAATGAGAAAGCAGATGAAAAGCACTGTTCTCACAGGGTTTCAGATCTAAAGGAGGCTCATGCACTCTTGATACTCATTCAGCTGAAATTCAGTGCAGTTTCCCACAGTGTTTGCAGTGATTGTATGTTTTCTCTTACTCTCTTTTGACATTTAAAACATTTTGGGCCTGACATTGAAAAAAATTTCAAACCAACTTACTCCATTGCTAACTTCTGAATTAATGTTATATCTAAAATAATTATTTATAAAAAAGTCAGTATTTTTTGAATGATGAAATTCTTCTGAATAATTGTGGATAGGTTTTAGTTCATTTTTCTTGTTTTTTTTTGTTTATTGGATTTGTTTAACAGTTATAGGTAAATATTTGTAATTAATTGTGTAAATGCAGTATTGTATAGTTGTTAATTTACTTTACCTTTGTATAATTTCAAGTAGACAGGAAAGTTGTGTGAATAATCCAGGAGCTCCCATATACCTTTCTCATAGATTGGGTTACTACTGTTAATATTTTATCTTACTTGTTTTATCATTTCAGTTATCTATAACTGCATAAACCACTCTAAAGTGATTGTCTATAGAAAACAAATGTTTTTTTTTTTTTTTCATTGATGGAAGGTTTGCTGGGCTCAACTGATTAGTTCCTCTGCTGGCCTCACTCCAAGTGTTCTGCTCTATTATAGTTCTATAGCAGCTGGCTATCTAGAGGGACTAGGAGGGCTTCCCTCTCCATTTAGCTTGTCTACTTGGTCCCCCCATCAGGGCACTCAGAATTCTTACCTGTCAGTTCAAGCCTCCTAAAGCACTGAAGAGAAAGGTACTTGGCCTTTTAAATGTATGATCTTAGAAGGCATGGAACTATCACCTATTCAGTCACCTATTGGCTCACTTAAGTTACAAGCCATTTCAGATCCACATGGAAGGAAACTACCTAAAGGCATTTATTAAATATCATGTGGCCCAGTTGAGAGAGACGTAGAAAGCTTCTGTGACAATCTCCTCTCTGCACCGCCCCAAAGTAACGATCTAGACAGGAAGCCTTCAAAGAGAACTCTTACAAATTGTGATAAGGATAGACAGTGAAGTATTGTAGTCTCCCCTCCCCCAGCCTGAAACCTGCTTGCTCAGGGGTGGAGCTTCCTGCTCATTCGTTCTGCCACGCCCACTGCTGGAACCTGCCGCTTTGCTGTTTGGAGCCACACACTTGCTCACCTTTCTACTGGACCTGAGATTATTCGGCGGGAATCGGGTCCCCTCCCCCTTCCTTCATAACTGAGTGTCGCAACAGTAAAATTTGAGCTTTGATCAGAATAACTGTCTTGGCTACATTTCTTTCTCTCACCACCTAGCCCCTCTTCTCTTCCAGGTTTCCAAAATGCCTTTCCAGGTAGAACCCAGGTTGTGGTCTGCTGGCCGGACACAACAAAGTATCCTACACTTAATTACACTCTCTACAATTAATGGCTACTGGTGGGGGCAGGGCTGAGGAAGGAATCACTTCTTTAAGGGACTGCCCACTGGAAGTTTGACAATATACTAGTGACTAGATGGACAACACAAATTGGACTTATTTTTGTTTTTATCTTATTTTGGAGCAGAGGCCACAAGGGGTGGAGGCAGATCTGGAAGGATGAGAAATAATGGTGATCAGGGTACATTACATGAAATTCTCAAAAAATCAATACAAATATTAGGTTTAAAAAATTATGTGGTTGGCCTGGAGAGTTGGCTCAGTGGTTCAGATGGTATAGCTTACTGATTGCTCTTTCAGAGTTCAGTTCCCAGCAACCACATGGTGGCTTACAACCATGTATAACGGGATCTGATGCCCTTTTCTGGCTTGCAGATGTATATGCAGATAGAGAACTCATAAACATAAAATAAATAAATCTTTAAAAAATTAAGTGGTCATACCAGTGCCTCAAGTTTTATGCCAACATAGTAGGATATATTCAAGACTTCCCTTTTCTCTATTTTTTAATCTCTATTCTGCAAATGAAAGACATTTGACTTATGTTTCACAATTATTTGCATAAATGTTCCAGAATTGCTATCATATAACACCATGAGAAACAAACCTACCCCCTCCAGTTCAATGTATGTTAGAAATGTATGTTAATTAGTTTTAGTAATATTTACAGATAATGAAATATACAAATGCAAAGGCTTAAACATACAGTTTGTTTTAGATGGGACAATTTTTTGGTTGAAAGTTTTGTGGGTGGGTTGATGTCCTTATCCCTCCACTGGGGGTCCTGCATGACCACAGAAGGTGACCTCTTCAGGTTCCATGTCTCCACTGTTAGGCATTTCTGCTAAGGTCACCCACATTGATTCCTGGGAGTTTCCCCATCTCATGTCTCTGGGACTTCCTAAATATTCCCCCCAGCCCCAACTCCTGGCAGCTTCAGATTTCCATTCATTCCCCTGGCCCTCCAGGTCTCTCTCCTGTCTCTCCACACACATAACCCTGCCACCATTCTCCTCCTCCTTCCTCTCCCACCCACTCACCTCCCTCTCTCTGCCTCCTATGACATTTTGTTCCCCTTTCTAAATGTGATTTAAGCATCCTCACTTGGGCCTTCCTTCTTGTTTAACTTTGTTATGGCCTGTAGGGAGTATCGTGAGTATTCTGTGCTTTATGGCTTATTATCCACTTATAAGTGGGTACATACTGTGCAAGTCCTTTCAGGACTGGGCTACCTCACTCAGGGTGATATTCTCAAGTTCCATCAATTTGCTTGCAGAATTGATGATGTATTTGTTTTTAATAGCTGAATAGTATTCCGTTGTGCAAATGAACCATGTTTTCTGTATCCATTTTTCAGTTGAGGGGCATTTGAGTTGTCTCCAGTTTCTGTCTATTATAAATAAAGCTGTTATGAACATAGTTGAGCTTGTATTATGGTGAAGCATCTTTCAGGTATATGCCCAGGAGTGATTTAACTGGGTCTTGAGGTAGGACTATTCCAGATTTTCTGAGAAACTGCCAAATTGATTTCCAAAGTGGTTGTACAAGTTTACACTCCCACCAGCAGTGGAGGAGTGTTCCCCTGCTCTACATCCTCACCAGCATGTACTCTCCTTTGAGTTTTTGATCTTAGCCATTCTAATTAGTGTAAGAGCTGCTTGTACCTTTATAGATATGTCCTTATTTAGAGTAGGAAATTTTTCTTCTCTGAATTTGTTGAAAATAATTTTTGGACTTTTGAGCTGGGAATCTTCTCCATCTTCTATTTCTATTATTCTAAGGTTGGGTCTTTTCATAGTTTTCCAGATTTCCTGAGTGATTTGTATCAGGAACTTTTTAGATTTAGCATTTTTTGTTGACTGATGTATCTTTTTTTCTATTATATCTTCTATACCTAAGATTCTTTCTTCCTTCTCCTGCATTCTGTCAGTGATGCTTGTATCTATAGTTTCTGTGCCATTAGCTAGGTTTTCCATCTTCTGTAGTCCCCCAGTTTGTGTTTTCTTTATTGCTTCTATTTCCATTTTTAGGTCTTGAACAGTTTTATTCATTTCCTATTCACATATTTATTCACCTATTTTCGTATTTTCTTGTATTTCTTTAAGAGATTTAATCATTTCCTCTTTAAAAGCCTCTATTATCTTCATAAGATTGGATTTAAAGTCTTTTTTTTTTTTTGTGCTTCAGCTGTGTTGGAATATCCAGGGCTTGCTGTAATAGGATAGCTGGGCTTTGGTGGGGCCATGTTGCCCTGGCTGTTTATTGTTGATTGTGCTCTTATGATGGCCATTAGCCATCTGACTTTTGAAGTTAGTATAGGTGTAAATGCTGGTTTCTGAGTTTATCTTTTTTGGGTGGGAAGATGTTTTGATGCCCCCCCCCACCTTAATTTCTGTTTCCTTTTTGTCCTTGGCCTGAGTAGTCTAGGATTCTGGTGACCAGCAAGTCTTTAGGCCCAATAGGTGTCTCCCCTGGAGTTTTTGTGGCCTGCATAGCTTCTGGGATTTTGGGTGCTAACCTTGCCTCTGAGGTCCCCAGTATTACCATGGCCTGGGTCCCTGGTACTTGTGTGACCTCACGGAAAGCCCCATCTTCTTCAGTGTTCCCTAAGCTTTAAAGAGCATAATGTAAGTATCTTGTTTGGAGCTGAGAAGCCAATGGCCTGTTATTATCAGTACCTTGAGCAATTATGAGTCTCTGCATTTAGTACCATTCACTGGAGCTTCTCTGAGGATGTCTGAGAGTAGATTTGTCTCTGAGTATAAATAAAAATTCTTAGGAGATAGTTGTATGCTTTGTCAATTTAGCTAAGCAGTGATAAGCCATTTTACTTAATCTTTTAAAGTATGATTTCATTAGTTTGTTTATTGATTGGGTTGTGAACTTTAAATATTCTAGATATTAACCTCTGTCACACACATAGCTATCAAACACTTTCTCCCATTCTGTAGGCTATTTTATAATGTTTCCTCTGGTTTATGAACAATATTTTCTTTCACACATTCATATTATTTTTATTTCCTGAGCTACTACTGAGTCTTTTTAAAAATCTCTCCACACCTCTATATCTTGAACCAATTCTCCTATTTTTTTCTAACAGTTTTATAATTTCAGCTATTTCATGGAAGTCTTTGATCTTCTTTGAATTGAATTTTTAGTACAAGGCAGGAGATACAAATTTGCCTTCTGTGATGGTTTGAATATGCTTGGCCTATGGGGAGTGGCACTATTAGGAGGTGTGTCCTTGTTAGAGTAGGTGTGTTTTGTTGAAGGAAGTGTGTTACTGTGAACATGGGCTTTGAGACTCTCCTCCTAGCTGCCTGGAAGTCAGTCTTCTGACTGCCGTTGGATCAAGATGTAGAACTCTTGGCTCCTCCAAACACCATGCCTGCCTGAACACTCCCATACTTCCCACCATGATAATGGACTGAACCTCTGAGTATGTAAGCCAGCCCCAATTAAATGTTGTCCTTTATGTGAGTTGCCTTGGTCATAGTGTCTTTTTATAGCAATAGAAACCCTAACTAAGATACCTTCAATAATCTATGGGTAAATATCTAGATTTCTTAGGATTATTTTTTTAATTTTTTAAAATTTTATTTATTTATTTATTTACGAAACAGGATTTTTATGTATAGCTCTGGCTATCCTGGAACTCACTCTGTAGACCAAGCTGGCCTCAAACTCAGAAATCTGCCTGCCTCTGCCTCCCAAGTGCTGGGATTAAAGGCGTGCGCCACCACTGCCCGGCCACTCTTAGGATTATTTTTGGAAGAGATTATCTATTTTTCTTTTTTTCTTTTTTGCATTTTTATAAAAACTATATGATTTTTGCTGTAGGGTTTTATCTCTAGGTCTTTTATGCCATTAATCTACATCCCTTTTTTTTTCTAGTAATATATTACTTTTATTAGTATGACTGTATTATATGACTTGAAATCAGATACTGTGATAACTTGACCATTAGATTTTTGTTTAGTAATGCTTCATCTAAACATGGAGTTTTATTATTCTATGAGCTTTAGGATTTCTTTTTATGTTATTAAAGAATGTCACTGTAATTTGGGGGTTGGCAATAGCATTGAATCTATAGATTCTTCCTAATAATAAAACTAATTTCGTGATATTAATTTTGCCAATCCAGGAGTATAGTATTTTCATTTTCTAGGGATGTCTTTAATTTCTTTGATGCATACAAATATTCACGGAGGTGGTATTTCATTTCCTTGGTGAGATTTATTAAGTGCTTTTCATTTTACTAGAATATATTCATTATACATGGAATTTGGTTTCATTGTGACAATGTTATAAATACACATAATACATTTCTATCACATTCACACCCATTATTCTCTCTTGTACCCCCTCCCACTCTTGGTGATTCTGTTCTTCTTCCCAACTAATCCCTCGCCTACTTTCTTGTTTTTTTCTTTGTTTTTGTTTTGATTTTTGTTTTGTTTTTTAGTGTGTGGCTCAATAAGTTTCATTAGGATTGTTTACAGAAACCTGACCACCTTATCAGTGGTTTCACCACTGAATAAAATATCTTTCTCATTAACTACATAAACCTTCAGGGCTGAATAGGGAACCTTGAGACATGATAAGATATTGATTTGCTGCAAATCAAAACAACCCTGAGATTCCACCTCACACCAGTCAGAATGGCTAAGATCAAAAATTCAGGTGACAGCAGATGCTGGCATGGATGTGGAGAAAGAGGAACACTCCTCCATTGTTGGTGGGATTGCAGGCTTGTACAACCACTCTGGAAAGCAGTCTGGCGGTTCCTCAGAAAATTGGACATAGTACTACCGGAGGATCCAGCAATACCTCTCCTGGGCATATATCCAGAAGATGCCCCAACTGGTAAGAAGGACACATGCTCCACTATCTTCATAGCAGCCTTATTTATAATAGCCAGAAGCTGGAAAGAACCCAGATGCCCCTCAACAGAGGAATGGATACAGAAAATGTGGTACATCTACACAATGGAGTACTACTCAGCTATTAAAAAGAATGAATTTATGAAATTCCTAGCCAAATGGATGGACCTGGAGGGCATCATCCTGAGTAAGGTAACACATTCACAAAGGAACTCACACAATATGTACTCACTGATAAGTGGATATTAGCCCAAAACCTAGGATACCCAAGATATAAGATACAATTTCCTAAACACATGAAACTCAAGAATAATGAAGACTGAAGTGTGGACACTATGCCCCTCCTTAGAATTGGGAACAAAACACCCATGGAAGGAGTTACAGAGACAAAGTTTGGAGCTGAGATGAAAGGATGGACCATGTAGAGACTGCCATATCCAGGGATCCACCCCATAATCAGCATCCAAACGCTGACACCATTGCATACACTAGCAAGATTTTATTGAAAGGACCCAGATGTAGCTGTCTCTTGTGAGACTATGCCAGGGCCTAGCAAACACAGAAGTGGATGCTCACAGTCAGCTAATGGATGGATCACAGGGCTCCCAATGGAGGAGCTAGAGAAAGTAGCCAAGGAGCTAAAGGGATCTGCAATCCTATAGGTGGAACAACATTATGAACTAACCAGTACCCCGGAGCTCTTGACTCTAGCTGCATATGTATCAAAAGATGGCCTAGTTGGCCATCACTGGAAAGAGAGGCCCATTGGAC
The DNA here is from genome assembly GCF_000001635.26 of Mus musculus. Taxonomy (NCBI): domain Eukaryota; kingdom Metazoa; phylum Chordata; class Mammalia; order Rodentia; family Muridae; genus Mus; species Mus musculus. The sequence goes on from NC_000086.7 coordinate 105,243,618, forward strand.
ATGCAAACTTTATATGCCCCAGTACAGGGGAACGCCAGGGCCAAAAAGGGGGAGTGGGTGGGTAGGGGAGTTGGGGTGGGTGGATATGGGGGACTTTTGGTATAGCATTGGAAATGTAAATGAGTTAAATACCTAATAAAAATGGAAAAAAATGATATTGATTTGCCTAATTATGTGCAGGTCTTGTATAGGCAATCACACCTACTATGAGTTCAACACTATAGCAGATACTCCATTGAGTTAGAAAAATGTAAAACAAATAGATGATCTTCTTCCATACCATTAAAGTTAAACAAACAAGAGGATAAGAATTTGAGTAGAATCATAATAGAAAAACTAAAACAGTAACAAAAAGCCTTCTGTATAAAAACAAAAATCCCAGGTTCAGATAGATTTATAACAGAATTCTACCAGACATTAAAAGATCAGCAACCATTACCTCTTAAATTAAAAAAGAAACACTTCCAAATTTCAATAAAGCCAGTATTACTCTAATACAAAAAATTAGGTAAAGACTCAACAGCTTGCTGGTATGAGGTCCTGACATATATACAGCAGAGGACTGCCTGGTATGTCTTCAGTGAGAGAAGAGGTACCTAACTCTCAAGAGACTTGAGTCCCCAGGGAGTAGGGAGGTCTGGCAGGGTAGGGGAGGGTGGGGACATCCTCCTGGAGACAGGAGACAAGAAATGTGATGAGGAACTGTCAGAGGGCAGACCAGGAGGGGTGTAACTGGACTGTCAAAAAAGATTAAGGATAATTTTAAAAAATAAAAAATAGAAAATAATAGGTCAGTATACCGGATGAACATGGATGCAAAAATCCTCAACAAAACATTTGCAAACCAATACAGGAATATATCCAAAAGGTCAACATGATCAAAATGACTTTATTCATGCTATTCTGGGATGGTACAACATAAGCCAATAAATTTAATAAACATAAAATTGATTTAAAGTAAAATCTCATATGACTGTATCAATAAATGAAGAAAAGGCCTTTTGACAAAATCTACCAAGACTTCATGATAAAAGTCCTAGAGAGTGTAGGATTGGAGGGATTATAACTCGACATAATCTTAAATGGAAAAAAAACTTGAAGGTATGTAATTAAAATTTGGAACATGACAGAGGTTTTTATTATCCCCACTCCTTTCCAATATAGTGCTTCTATCACTAGTTAGAGCCATAAGACAAGAGAAGGGGGTTAAAGGATACAAATAGGAAAAATAAGTCAAATTATCCTTATTTGCAGGTGATATTACACATAAGAGACCCCACATATTTCACAAGAAAAATTCTAGAAATAATCAATACTTTTAGGCTATAAAATGAACTTACAAAAATATCACCAGACTATCTTGACTCACCAGCCACCCAAGTAATAACATGGAGAGCTTTGATTAATTATGAAAGCTTGGCCTTAGTTGGCTTGTTCCCAACTAGTTGATATAACTTAAATTAACCCATTTATACTAATCTATATTCTGACACATGGATCTTTACCTCTCCTTAGTACTGACACCTGTTTCTTCCTGTGCATCTAGCTGGTGAATCCTGCACCGGATTCTTTCTCAGCATCCTATCTCTGCAGGATGTCCCAGCTATCCTCACCTGCCTTGCTATAGGCTGATCAGCTCTTTATTAAACCAATCAGAAGGTTATAGAGAAGATGTTTGCAAAACACCAAGACAATACCAAAGTCTGGTCTGTATTCAATTCTCTGTCTGAATAGAAATAAACATTTGAATAAAACAAAGACAACCTTAACACAGTGCACAAGAGATTATCCCAACATCTACCCCCTTCAGTCCAATAAAAGGCTCATTTATTATATACAATAAGAACAATTCAATATGAACTAACCAGTACCCTCAGAGCTCCTTGGAACTATACCACTAATCAAAGAAAACATATGGTGGAACTTGTAGCTCTAGCTATATTTGTAGCAGAGGATGGCCTAGTCGGTCATCAATGGGAGGAGAGGCCCTTGGTCCTTGAAGGCTCTATGCCCCAGTATAGGGGAATGCCAGGACCAGGAATAGGAGTGGGTGGGTTGGGGATCAGGGGGAGGGGGAAGGAGGAGGGGAAACTAGGAAAGGGTATAACATTTGAATTGTAAATAAAGAAAATAATGAAAAATCAGAAATAAAGAAAAAAGAAAAGAAAGGTGCTGGCATACTTATAATAATAAAAAAAGAACAATTATAAAAACTATCAGGTATTTGGCAACATTGAAGAAAGTACTCAACTATATACCCCATCTGAGTCCAAAGTTCTGTAACTAAGTTACTTTCTATCATAATTTGCATTTATCAACCTAAAAATGTCTTTTAAGACCTTAAGATATTTTCTTAGATCCTAAACAACTTAAGCTTATATGTGAACTATAACTATCTAGTCTTCAACCCTATCAGAGACCTGAGGATAAATATTACCTGAGTAAACAGGAGCTGTAGAGCAAGCAGCTTCCAAAACTATAGAAATGACAAATTGCTGGCTGGTTGGACAGGCATCCAAGAATCCGCTACAATGCTGGAGCATCCCTCTTTGTCCTACAGGCCCGGATTATTTAACAGACTTTTTGTGCAGCAGGAATTATGAAGGACTGGCCTACCTGTCTTGGCAAAGTTTGGCAGTTGATTTCATCCATGTCCTGCTTGCCCATGGTTTGGACATCATGCTGCCAGCAGTCTAGGCAAGGGCAGTTTTCTGCCCAGTGGCTAGCTTTCCCACATTTGAAGCAAATTCCACATGGATACGCTTTGATGTTCATCATCTTCTTTGAAGTAGTATGGGGGTACTGCCAGGTGCTGTCTCGCTGTCAGGAAAAGCCTTATATTATGAAAACATCTTTTTTAATTAGATATTTTCTTTATTTACAATTCAAATGTTATCCCCTTTCCTAGTTTCCCCACTGAAAACCCCCTATCCCATCCCCCTGCCCCCTGATCACCAACCCACACAGTCCTGCTTCCCTGTCCTGGCATTTCCCTACAATGAGGCATCCAGCCTTCTCAGGACCAAGGGCCTCTCCTCCTATTGATATCCAACAAGGCCATCCTCTGCTACATATGCAGCTGGAGCCATGGGTCCTTCCATGTATGCTCTTTGGTTGGTGGTTTATTTCCTGGGAGCTCTGGGGGTACTGGTTGGTTCATATTGTTATTTCTCCTATGGGGCTGCAAGCGCCTTCAGCTCCTTTGGTCCTTTCTCTAGCTCCCCCATTGGGGACCTTGTGCTGAGTCCAATGGTTGGCTGAGAACATCCACTTTTGAATTTGTCAGGCACTGGCAGAACATCTTGGGAGACAGCTATATTAGAAAATATCATCCTAAGTGAGGTAACCCAATCACAAAAGAACACACATGGTATACACTCACTGATAAGTGGATATTAGCCCAGAAGCTCGGAATATCCATGGCACAATTCACAGATGAAATGAAGCTCAAGAAGAAGGAAGACCAAAGTGTGGATACTTCAGTCATTCTTAAAGGGGGGAGCAAAATACCCACTAGGAGGAACTATGGAAACAAAGTGTGGAGCAGAGACTGAAGGAAAGGCCATTCAGAGACTGCTCCAGACACTATTGTGGATGCCATCAAGTGCTTGCTGGCAGGAGTCTGATATTAAAACATTTAAAATGCCATATTCTGTAGATCTCTGACATGTTTGAAGATCATCTATCTAAAGTATATCTGAACAGAATACCAATGGCTTATGGTCTAAGATCAAGAATCAACAAATGGGACCTCATAAAATTGCAACAATTCTGTAAGGCAACAGACACTGTCAGTAGGACAAAAATGCACCCAAAAGATTGGAAAAAGATCTTTACCAACCCTGTTGCTTGTTTCTATTAACTAAACTAGTATCTAACATAACCATAAGTTTGATTGACTATTATCTTGCATTTCTTAATTATCCTAAACAGTTTTCAGTTGCAGATTTCAACAAATCTCTCCCTCTCTCTCTCTCTCTCTGTATATATATATATATATATATATATATATATATATATATATACACACACACACACACACTCTCTATATATATGTATATATATGATATATATTCTCTCTCTCTCTCTCTCTCTCTCTCTCTCTCTCTCTCTCTCTCTCTCTCTCTCTCTCTCTCTCCCTGAGAAAGAAATTAGGGAAACAACATACTTCACAACAGTCACAAACAATACTACATACCTTGGCATGCCTCTAACCAAGCAAGCGAAACATCTGTGTGACAAGAACTTCAAGTCTCTGAAGAAAGAAATCGAAGATCTCAGAAGATTAAAAGATCTTCCATGCTCATGGTTTGACAGGATTAATATAGTAAAAATGGCTGTCTTGCTGAAAGCAATCTACAGATATCTGTTTGAATTTTTGAGGTCACTTATGTATACTATCATGTCGTCTGCAAATAGTGATATTTTGACTTCTTCCTTTCCAATTTGTATCTTGATCTCCTTTTGTTGTCTAATTGCTCTAGCTAGAACTTCAAGTACTATATTGAATAGGTAGGGAGAGAGTGAGCCTTGTTTAGTCCCTGATTTTAGTGACATTGCTTCAAGTTTCTCTCCATTCAATTTGATATTGACTACTGGTTTTCTGTAGATTGCTTTTACTATGTTTACGTATGGGCCTTGAATTCTTGATCTTTCCAAGACTTTTAACATGAAGGGATGCTGAATTTCATCAAATCCCTTTTCAGCATTTAATGAAATGATCATGTTGGGTTTTTTGTTTGAGTGTTTATATAGTGGATTACATCGATGGATTTCCATATATTGACCCATCCTTGCATCCCTGGGATGAAGCTTACTTGATTGTGGTAAATGATCATTTGATACGTTCTTGGATTTGGTTGGCAAGAATTTTATTGAAAAATTTTGCATCAATGTTCATAAGGGAGATTGGTCTGAAGTTCTCCTTTATTTTGTCTTTGTGTTGTTTAGTTATAAGCGTAATTGTGGCTTCATAGAATGAATTCAGTGCACGTTCTGTTTCTATTTTGTGGATTAGTTTGAAGAGTATTGGTATCAGATCTTCCTTAAAGGTGTGATAGAATTCTCCACTAAACCCATCTGGTCCTGGGCTTTTTTTGGTTGGGAGACTATTAATGATTGTTTCTATTTCTTTAGGGGCTATGATACTGTTTAGATGTTTTTATCTGACCCTGTTTTACTTTGACACCTGGTATTTGTCTTGAAAATTGTCCATTTCATCCAGATTTTCCAGTTTATTTGAGTATAAACCTTTGTATTAGGATCTGATGATTTTTTGAATTTCCATGTTTTCGGTTATTATGTCTCCCTTTTCATTTCTGATTTTATTAATTTGGATACGGTATCTGTGCCCTCTGGTCAGTCTGGCTAAGGTTTTACCTATCTTGTTGATTTTCTCAAAGAACCAGCTCCTGATTTTGTTGATTCTTTGTATAGTTCTTTTTGTTTCTATTTGGATGATTTCAGTCCTGAGTTTGATTTCCTGCTGTCTCCTCTCTTGGGTGTATTTGCTTCTTTTTGTTCTAGAGATTTCAGGTGTGCTGCCAAGCTGCTAGTGTATGCTCTCTCCAGTTTCTTTTTGGAGGCACTCAGAGGTATGAGTTTTTCTCTTAGGACTGCTTTCATTGTGTCCCATAACTTTTGCTATGATGTGTCTTCATTTTCATTAAATTCTTTTTTTTCTTTTCCATTTTTTTATTAGGTATTTAGCTCATTTACATTTCCAATGCTATACCAAAAGTCCCCCATAGGCACCCACCCCCACTCCCATACCCACCCACTCCCCCTTTTTGGCCCTGGCATTCCCCTGTACTGGGGCATATAAAGTTTGCTTGTCCAATGGGCCTCTCTTTCCAGTGATGGCCGACTAGGCCATCTTTTGATACATATGCAGCTAGAGTCAAGAGCTCCGGGGTACTGGTTAGTTCATAATGTTGTTCCACCTATAGGGTTGCAGATCCCTTTAGCTCCTTGGCTACTTTCTCTAGCTCCTCCATTGGGAGCCCTGTGATCCATCCATTAGCTGACTGTGAGCATCCACTTCTGTGTTTGCTAGGCTCCAGCATAGTCTCACAAGAGACAGCTACATCTGGGTCCTTTCGATAAAATCTTGCTAGTGTATGCAATGGTGTCAGCGTTTGGATGCTGATTATGGGGTGGATCCCTGGATATGGCAGTCTCTACATGGTCCATCCATTCATCTCAGCTCCAAACTTTGTCTCTGTAACTCCTTCCAAGGGTGTTTTGTTCCCAGTTCTAAGGAGGGGCATAGTGTCCACACTTCAGTCTTCATTATTCTTGAGTTTCATGTGTTTAGGAAATTGTATCTTATATCTTGGGTATCCTAGGTTTTGGGCTAATATCCACTTATCAGTGAGTACATATTGTGTGAGTTCCTTTGTGAATGTGTTACCTTACTCAGGATGATGCCCTCCAGGTCCATCCATTTGGCTAGGAATTTCATAAATTCATTCTTTTTAATAGCTGAGTAGTACTCCATTGTGTAGATGTACCACATTTTCTGTATCCATTCCTCTGTTGAGGGGCATCTGGGTTCTTTCCAGTTTCTGGCTATTATAAATAAGGCTGCTATGAAGATAGTGGAGCATGTGTCCTTATTACCAGTTGGGGCATCTTCTGGATATATGCCCAGGAGAGGTATTGCTGGATCCTCCGGTAGTACTATGTCCAATTTTCTGAGGAACCGCCAGACTGCTTTCCAGAGTGGTTGTACAAGCCTGCAATCCCACCAACAATGGAGGAGTGTTCCTCTTTCTCCACATCCACGCCAGCATCTGCTGTCACCTGAATTTTTGATCTTAGCCATTCTGACTGGCGTGAGGTGTGAGGGTTGTTTTGATTTGCATTTCCCTGATGATTAAGGATGTTGAACATTTTTTTCAGGTGCTTCTCTGCCATTCGGTATTCTTCAGGTGAGAATTCTTTGTTCAGTTCTGAGCCCCATTTTTTAATGGGGTTATTTGATTTTCTGAAGTCCACCTTCTTGAGTTCTTTATATATGTTGGATATTAGTCCCCTATCTAATTTAGGATAGGTAAAGATCCTTTCCCAATCTGTTGGTGGTCTTTTTGTCTTATTGACGGTGTCTTTTGCCTTGCAGAAACTTTGAAGTTTCATTAGGTCCCATTTGTCAATTCTAGATCTTACAGCACAAGCCATTGCTGTTCTATTCAGGAATTTTCCCCCTGTGCCCATATCTTCAAGGCTTTTCCCCACTTTCTCCTCTATAAGTTTCAGTGTCTCTGGTTTTATGTGAAGTTCCTTGATCCACTTAGATTTGACCTTAGTACAGGGAGATAAGTATGGATCGATTCGCATTCTTCTACATGATAACAACCAGTTGTGCCAGCACCAATTGTTGAAAATGCTGTCTTTCTTCCACTGGATGGTTTTAGCTCCCTTGTCGAAGATCAAGTGACCATAGGTGTGTGGGTTCATTTCTGGGTCTTCAGTTCTATTCCATTGGTCTACTTGTCTGTCTCTATACCAGTACCATGCAGTTTTTATCACAATTTCTCTGTAGTAAAGCTTTAGGTCAGGCATGGTGATTTCACCAGAGGTTCTTTTATCCTTGAGAAGAGTTTTTGCTATCCTAGGTTTTTTGTTATTCCAGATGAATTTGCAAATTGCTCCTTCTAATTCATTGAAGAATTGAGTTGTAATTTTGATGGGGATTGCATTGAATCTGTAGATTGCTTTTGGCAAGATAGCCATTTTTACAACGTTGATCCTGCTAATCCATGAGCATGGGAGATCTTTCCATCTTCTGAGATCTTCTTTAATTTCTTTCTTCAGAGACTTGAAGTTTTTATCATACAGATCTTTCACTTCCTTAGTTAGAGTCATGCCGAGATATTTTATATTATTTGTGACTATTGAGAAGGGTGTTGTTTCCCTAATTTCTTTTTCAGCCTGTTTATTCTATGTGTAGAGAAAGGCCATTGAATTGTTTGAGTTAATTTTATATCAAGCTACTTCACTGAAGTTGTTTATCAGGTTTAGGAGTTCTCTGGTGGAATTTTTAGGGTCACTTATATATACTATCATATCATCTGCAAAAAGTGATATTTTGACTTCCTCTTTTCCAATTTGTATCCCCTTGATCTCCTTTTGTTGTCGAATTGCTCTGGCTAATACTTCAAGTACTATGTTGAAAAGGTGGGGAGAAAGTGGGCAGCCTTGTCTAGTCCCTGATTTTAGTTGGATTGCTTCCAGCTTCTCTCCATTTACTTTGATGTTGGCTACTGGTTTGCTGTAGATTGCTTTTATCATGTTTAGGTATGGGCCTTGAATTCCTGATCTTTCCAAAATTTTTATCATGAATGGGTGTTGGATCTTGTCAAATGCCTTTTCTGCATCTAACAAGATGATCATGTGGTTTTTGTCTTTGAGTTTGTTTATATAATGGATTACATTGATGGATTTTCGTATATTAAACCATCCCTGCATCCCTGGAATAAAACCTACTTGGTCAGGATGGATGATTGCTTTAATGTGTTCTTGGATTCAGTTAGCTAGAATTTTATTAAGGATTTTTGCATCGATATTCATAAGAGAAATTGGTCTGAAGTTCTCTATCTTTGTTGGATCTTTCTGTGATTTAGGTATCAGAGTAATAGTGGCTTCATAAAATGAGTTGGGTAGAGTACCTTCTATTTCTATCTTGTGAAAAAGTTTGTGCAGAACTGGAATTAGATCTTCTTTGAAGGTCTGATAGAACTCTGCACTAAACCAGTCTGGTCCTGGGCTTTTTTTGGCTGGGAGACTATTAATAACTGCTTCTATTTCTTTAGGGAATATGGGACTGTTTAGAAGGTCAACTTGATCCTGATTCAACTTTGGTACCTGGTATCTGTCTAGAAATTTGTCCATTTCATCCAGGTTTTCTAGTTTTGTTGAGTATAGCCTTTTGTAGAAGGATCTGATGGTGTTTTGGATTTCTTCAGGATCTGTTGTTATGTCTCCCTTTTCATTTCTGATTTTGTTAATTAGGATGTTGTCCCTGTGCCCTCTAGTGAGTCTAGCTAAGGGTTTATCTATCTTGTTGATTTTCTCAAAGAACCAACTCCTCGTTTGGTTAATTCTTTGAATAGTTCTTCTTGTTTCCACTTGGTTGATTTCACCCCTGAGTTTGATTATTTCCTGCTGTCTACTCCTCTTGGGTGAATTTGCTTCCTTTTTTTCTAGAGCTTTTAGATGTGTTGTCAAGCTGCTAGTATGTGCTCTCTCCCGTTTCTTCTTGGAGGCACTCAGAGCTATGAGTTTCCCTCTTAGAAATGCTTTCATTGTGTCCCAAAGGTTTGGGTACGTTGTGGCTTCATTTTCATTAAACTCTAAAAAGTCTTTAATTTCTTTATTTCTTCCTTGACCAAGGTATCATTGAGAAAAGTTTTGTTCAGTTTCCACGTGAATGTTGGCTTTCCATTATTTATGTTGTTATTGAAGATCAGTCTTAGGCCATGGTGGTCTGATAGGATACATGGGACAATTTCAATATTTTTGTATCTGTTGAGGCCTGTTTTGTGACTAATTATATGGTCAATTTTGGAGAAGGTCCCGTGAGGTGCTGACAAGAAGGTATATCCTTTTGTTTTAGGATAAAATGTTCTGTAGATATCTGTCAGGTCCATTTGTTTCATAACTTCTGTTAGTTTCACTGTGTCCCTGTTTAATTTCTGTTTCCACGATCTGTCCATTGATGAAAGTGGTGTGTTGAAGTCTCCCACTATTATTGTGTGAGGTGCAATGTGTGCTTTGATCTTTACTAAAGTGTCTTTAATGAATGTGGCTGCCCTTGCATTTGGAGCGTAGATATTCAGAATTGAGAGTTCCTCTTGGAGGATTTTACCTTTGATGAGTATGAAGTGTCCCTCCTTGTCTTTTTTGATAACTTTAGGTTGGAAGTCGATTTTATCCGATATTAGAATGGCTACTCCAGCCTGTTTCTTCAGACCATTTGCTTGGAAAATTGTTCTCCAGCCTTTCACTCTGAGGTAGTGTCTGTCTTTTTCCCTGAGATGGGTTTCCTGTAAGCAGCAGAATGTTGGGTCCTGTTTGTGTAGCCAGTTTGTTAGTCTATGTCTTTTTATTGGGGAATTGAGTCCATTGATATTAAGAGATATTAAGGAAAAGTAATTGTTGCTTCCTTTTATTTTTGTTGTTAGAGTTGGCATTCTGTTCTTGTGGCTGTCTTCTTTTTGGTTTGTTGAGGGATTACTTTCTTGCTTGTTCTAGGGCGTGAGTTCCGTCCTTGTATTGCTTCTTTTCTGTTATTATCCTTTGAAGGGCTGGATTCGTGGAAAGATATTGTGTGAATTTGGATTTGTCGTGGAATACTTTGGTTTCTCCATCTATGGTAATTGAGAGTTTGGCCGGGTATATTAGCCTGGGCTGGCATTTGTGTTCTCTTAGTGTCTGTATAACATCTGTCCAGGCTCTTCTGGCTTTCATAGTCTCTGGTGAAAAGTCTGGTGTAATTCTGATAGGCCTTCCTTTATATGTTACTTGACCTTTCTCCCTTACTGCTTTTAATATTCTATCTTTATTTAGTGCATTTGTTGTTCTGATTATTATGTGTCGGGAGGAATTTCTTTTCTGGTCCAGTCTCTTTGGAGTTCTGTAGGCTTCTTGTATCATCATGGGCATCTCTTTCTTTATGTTTGGGAAGTTTTCTTCAATTATTTTGTTGAAGATATTAGCTGGCCCTTTAAGTTGAAAATCTTCATTCTCATCTACTCATATCATCCGTAGGTTTGGTCTTCTCATTGTGTCCTGGAATTCCTGGATGTTTTGAGTTAGGATCCTTTTGCATTTTGTATTTTCTTTGACTGTTGTGTTGATGTTCTCTATGGAATATTCTGCACCTGAGATTCTCTCTTCCATTTCTTGTATTCTGTTGCTGATGCTCACATCTATGGTTCCAGATCTCTTTCCTAGGGTTTCTATCTCCAGTGTTGCCTTGCTTTGGGTTTTCTTTATTGTGTCTACTTCCCCTTTTAGTTCTAGTATGGTTTTGTTCATTTCCATCACCTGTTTGGATGTGTTTTCCTGTTTTTCTTTAAGGACTTCTACCTGTTTGGTTGTGTTTTCCTGCTTTTCTTTAAGGGCCTGTAACTCTTTAGCAGTGCTCTCCTGTAATTCTTTAAGTGACTTATGAAAGTCCTTCTTGATGTCCTCTATCATCATCATGAGAAATGTTTTTAAATCTGAGTCTAGATTTTCGGTTGTGTTGGGGTGCTCAGGACTAGGTGGGGTGGGAGTGCTGTGTTCTGATGATGGTGAGTGGTCTTGATTTCTGTTAGTAGGATTCTTACATTTGCCTTTTGCCATCTGGTAATCTCTGAAGCTAGCTGTTATAGTTGTCTCTGTTAAGAGCTTGTTCTTCAGGTGACTCTGTTAGCCTCTATAAGCAGACCTGGGAGGGTAGCTCTCTCCTTAGTTTGAGTGGGCAGAGTATTCTCTGCAGGCAAGCTCTCTTCCTTCAGGGAAGGTACCTAGATATCTGGTGTTCGAACTGGACTCCTGGCAGGAGTTGTGTTCCACTCACTAGAGGTCTTAGGATCCCATGGGGAATCCTGTGTGGGCCCTTGCAGGTGTCAGGCACCTCTGCTGGCAAGGTACCTCGGGGCTCGAGTGGAGCGCAAGGGGCTTGTGCCCCATGTCAGGCCCGGGTAGTCTGCATCCCTATTTACCGCAGTCTCAGGTTCCGTGCGATTGGATTGGGGCAGGCGCTGTGTTCCACTCACCAGAGGTCTTAGGATCCCGTGAGGACTCCTGTGTGGGCCCTTTGGGGTGTTGGGTGAGACTCTGCTGGCAAGGTACCTCAGGGCTCGAGTGGAGCGGAAGGGGCTTGTGCCCCAGGTCAGGCCCGGGTAGTCAGCAATCCTATTTACCACAGTCTCAGGTTCCGCGCGATTGGATTGGGGCAGGGGCTGTGTTCCACTCACCAGAGGTCTTAGGATCCCGTGGGGAATCCTGTGTGGGCCCTTGCGGGTGTTGGGTGCCTCCGCTGGCAAGGTCCATTTTCATTAAATTCTAAAAAGTCTTTAATTTATTTCTTTCTTCCTTGACCAAGTTATCATTGAGTAGAGAGTTGTTCAGTTTCCATGTGTATGTGTGATTTACTTTGTTGTTGTTGGAATTTAAGTCCAGCCTTAGTCTGTGGTGATCTGGTAGGTTGCATGGGATTATTTCAATACTTTTCTATCTGTTGGGGCTGGTTTGTGACAAATTATGTGGTCAATTTTGGAGAAGATACCATGAGGTGCTGTGAAGTATATTCTTTTTTTTTTTTTAAGAAAGCATATTCTTTTGTTTTAGGATGAAATGTTCTATGAATAACTGTTAGATCCATTTGCTTCATACCTTCTGCTAGTTTCTTTGTGTCTCTGTTTAGTTTCTGTTTCCATCATGATAAAGGGGGTGTTAAAGACTCCCAGTGTTATTATGTGGGGTGCAATTGTGCTTTGAGTTTAAGTGAAGTTTCTTTTTATGAAAGTGTGTGCCCTTGCATTTGGAGCATAGATATTCAGAATTGAGAGTTCATCTTGGTAGATATTTCCTTTGACCAGTATGAAGTGTCCTTCCTTATCCTTTTTGATCACTTTAGGTTGAAAGTCGATTTTATTTGATATCAGAATGGGTATTCCTGCTTGTTTCTTGGGACCATTTGCTTGGAAAATTGTTTTCCAGCCTTTAACTCTGAGTTAGTGCCTGTCTTTTTCACTAAGGTACATTTCCTGTATGCAGCAAAATGCTGGGTCCTGTTTTTGTATCCAGTCTGTTAGTCTATGTCTTTTTTGGGGAATTGAGTCCATTGATGTTAAGAGATATTAAAGAAAATTGATTGTTATTCCCTGTAATTTTTGTTAGAGGTGGAATTATGTTTGTGTGCTTACCTTCTTTTAGGTTTATTGAAAGATTACTTTCTTGCTTATTTTAGGGTGTAGTTTCCCTCTTTGTGTTAGTGTTTTCCATTTATTATCCTTTGTAGGGCTAGTTTGTGGGAAAATATTGTGTAAATTATGTTTTTTTCAAAGAATATTTTATTTTCTCCATCTATGGTAATTAAGAGTTTCGCTAGGACAAGTCCCTTCTGGTCAGCAGCAGCACCAGGTCACCTTGGGCATGGAGTCAGTGGACCCTCCCCCAAGGTCCCTAGAGGACTCTCCACGAGATCTTAGGACCACTGATGAGTGGAACACAACTTCTGATCCATTCCAATTGTGAAGGACCTGAGACAGCATTAGGGAAGCAGTAAACCTGGCCTGACCAGGGTCACAAGTCCCTTCTGGTCAGCGCCAGCACCTGGTCACCTGTGCGAGTAGTCAGAGGACACCCCCAAGGTCCCTAGAAGAGAGCTTCTGAGGCAGACCCCATTTAGGGCTCCAGACATCCGGGCACCTTCCCTGCCAGAGGACAGGTGTCCTCCCCACCTGGGAGGGCTTTGCCAGAGCACCTGGGGAAGCCATCTTGGTTTGGATCCCTACGAGACTAGTCTGCGCAGGTGAGAGTGTGGATTACAGAAGCTAACAGCTTCTGGGACAGGCCCTGATTCAGGCCTTCATCATCTGCCAGGAGGCAGGTCCGAATGCCAGATATCTGTGCACCTTCCCTACAAGAAGAGAGAATGCCTGCAGAGAGTGCTCAGACCACTGAAACTCAGGAGAGATCTAGTCTCCCAGGTCTGCTGATAGAGGCTAGCAGAGTCATGAGAGGAACAAGCTCTAACCAGAGACAACTATAACAACTAACTCCAGAGATTACCAGATGGCGAAAGACAAATGTAAGAATCTTACTAACAGAAACCAAGACCACTCACCATCATCAGAACCGAGCACTCCCACCTCAGCCAGTCCTGGGCACCCCAACACACCTGAAAAGCTAGACCTGGACTTAAAAGCATATCTCATGATGATGGTAGAAGACGTCAAGAACGACTTTAATAACTCACTTAAGGAAATATAGAATAGTGCAAAAGAGTTACAAGTCCTTAAAGACAAACAGGAAAACACAACCAACCAGGTAGAAGTCCTTAAAGAAAACAGGAAAGCACATCCAAACAGGTGACGGAAATGAACAAAACCATACTAGACCTAAAAAGGGAAGTACACACAATAAAGAAAACCCAAAGTGAGGCAGCACTGGAGATAGAAACCCTAGGAAAGAATTCTGGAACCATAGATGCCAGTATCAGCGACAGAATACAAGGGATGAAAGAGAGAATCTCAGGTGCAGAAGATTCCATGGAGAATATCAGCACAACAGTCAAAGAAAATGCAAAATGCAAAAAGATCCTAACTCAAAACATCCAGGAAATCCAGGACACAATGAGAAGACCAAACCTACGGATGATATGAGTAGATGAGAATGAAGATTTTCAACTTAAAGGGCCAGCAAATATCTTCAACAAAATTATAGAAGAAAACTTCCTAAACCTAAAGAAAGAGATGCCCATGAACATACAAGAAGCCTACAGAAACTCCAAATAGACTGGACCAGAAAAGAAATTCCTCCTGACACATAATAATCAGAACAACAAATACACTAAATAAAGATAGAATATTAAAAGCAGTAAGGGAAAGGGGACAAGTAACATATACAAGCAGGCCTATCAGAATTATATCAGACTTTTCAACAGAGACTATGAAAGATAGAGATCCTGGACAGATGTTATACAGACACTAAGAGAACACAAATGCCAGCCCAGACTACTATACCCAGCCAAACTTTCAATTACCATAGATGAAGAAAACAAAGTATTCCATGACAAAACCAAATTCACACAATATCTTTCCACGAATCCAGCCCTTCAAAGGATAATAACAGAAAAAAACCAATACAAGGACGGAAACCACGCCCTAGAAAAAGCAAGAAAGTAATCCTTCAACAAACCTAAAAGAAGACAGCCACAAGAACAGAATGCCAACTCTAACAACAAAAATATTAGGATGCAGCAATTTCTTCTCCTTAATATCTCTTAATATCAATGGACTCAATTCCCCAATAAAAAGACATAGACTAACAGACAGGCTACACAAACAGGACCCAACATTTTGCTGCTTACAGGAAACCCATCTCAGGGAAAAGACAGACCCTACCTCAGAGTGAAAGGCTGGAAAACAATTTTCCAAGCAAATGGTCTGAAGAAACAAGTTGGAGTAGCCATTCTAATATCGAAACCAAAAGTTATCAAAAGCCAACCCAAAGTTATTAAGAAAAGACAAGGAGAGCCACTTCATACTCATCAAATATAAAATCCTCCAAGAGGAACTCTCAATTCTGAATATCTACGCTCCAAATGCAAGGGCAGCCACATTCGTTAAAGAAACTTTAGTAAAGCTCAAAGCACACATTGCACCTCACACAATAATAGTGGGAGACTTCAACACACCACTCTCATCAACGGACAGATCTTGGAAACAGAAAATAAACAGGGACACAGTGAAACTAATAGAAGTTATGAAACAAATGGATCTAACAGATATCTACACATTTTATCCTAAAACAAAAGGATATACCTTCTTCTCAGCACCTCATGGTACCTTCTCCAAAATTGACCATATAATTGGTCACAAAACAGGCCTCAACAGATACAAAACTATTGAAATTGTCCCATGCATCCTATCAGATCACCATTGACTAAGGCTGATCTTCAATAACAACATAAATAATAAAAAGCCAACATTCACGTGGAAAATGAACAACACTCTTCTCAATGATACCTTGGTCAAGTAAGGAATAAATAAAGAAAGACTTTTTAAGAGTTTAATGAAAATGAAGCCACAATATACCCAAACTTATGGGACACAATGGAAGCATTTCTAAGAAGCAAGCTCATAGCTCTGAGTGCCTCCAAAAAGAAACTAGAGAGAGCACACACTAGCAGCTTGACAACACACCTAAAAGCTCTAGAAAAAAAGGAAGCAAATTCACCCAAGAAGAGTAGACTGCAGGAAATAATCAAACTCAGGGACAAAATCAGCCAAGTAGTGGAAACAAGAACTATTCAAAGTATCAACCAAATGAGGAGCTGGTTCTTTGAGAAAATCAACAAGATAGATAAACCCTTAGCGAGACTCACTAGAGGGCATAGGGACAGCATCCTAATTAACAAAATCAGAAATAAAAAAGGGAGACATAACAACAGATCCTGAAGAAATCCAAAACACCATCAGATCCTTCTACAAAAGGCTATTATACTCAACAAAACTGGAAAACCTGGATGAAATGGACAAATTTCTAGACAGATACCAGGTACCAAAGTTAAATCAGGATCAGGTTAATGATCTATACAGTCCTATATCCCCTAAAGAAATAGAAGGAATTGTTAATAGTCTCCTAACCAAAAAAAAAAAAAAAAAAAAAAAAAAAAAAAAAAAAAAAAAGCCCAGGACCAGATGGGTTTAGTGCAGAGTTCTATCAGACCTCCAAAGAAGATCTAATTCCAGTTCTGCACAAACTGTTCTACAAAATAGAAGCAGAAGTTACTCTATCCAATTCATTCTATGAAGCCACAATTACTCTGATACTTAAACCACAAAAAGACCCAACAAAGATAGAGAACTTCAGACCAATTTCCCTTATGAATATCGATGCAAAAATACTCAATAAAATTCCCGCTAACCGAATCCAAGAACACATCAAAACAATCATCCATCCTGACCAAGTAGATTTCATTCCAAGGATGCAGGGATGGTTTAATATATGGAAATCCATCAACATCATCCACTATATAAACAAACTCAAAGACAAAACCACACGATCATCTCGTTAGATATGGAGAAAGCATTTGACCAAATCCAACACCCATTCATGACAAAAGTCTTGGAAAGATCAGGAATTCAAGGCTCATACCTAACCATGATAAAAGCAATCTATAGCAAACCAGTAGCCAACATCAATGTAAATGGTGAGGAAACTGGAAGCAATCCAACTAAAATCAGGGACTAGACAAGGCTGCCCACTTTCTCCCTACCTATTCAGCATTGTACTTGCAGTTATATCCAGAGCAATTCGACAACAAAAGGAGATCAAGGGGATACAAATTGGAAAGGAAGAAGTCAAAACATCACTCTTTGCAGATGATATGATAGTATATATAAGTGACCCTAAAAATTCCACCAGAGAACTCCTAAAACCAATAAACAGCTTCAGTGAAGTAGCTGGATATAAAATTAACTCAAATCAATGGGCTTTCTCTACACAAAGGACAAACAGGCTGAGAAAGAAATTAGGGAAACAACACCCTTCTCAATAGTCACAAATAATGTAAAATACCTTGGCGTGACTCTAACTAAGGAAGTGAAAGATCTGTATGATAAGAACTTCAAGTCTCTGAAGAAAGAAATTAAAGAAGATCTCAGAAGATGGAAAGATCTCCCATGCTCATGGATTAGCAGGATCAATATAGTACAAATGGCTATCTTGACAAAAGCAATCAACAGATTCAATGCAATCCCCATCAAAATTCCAACTAAATTATTCAACGAATTAGAAAGGGAAATCTGCAAATTCATCTGGAATATCAAAAAACCTAGGATAGCAAAAACTCTTCTCAAGAATAAAAGAACCTTAGTTGGAATCATCATGCCTGACCTAAAGCTGTACTATAGAGCAATTGTGATAAAAACTGCATGGTACTGGTATAGCGACAGAAAAGTAGACCAATGGAATAGAATTGAAGACCCAGAAATGAACCCAAACACCCATGGTCACTTGATCTTTGACAAGGGAGCTAAAACCATCCAGTGGAAAAAAAGACAGCATTTTCAACAAATGGTGTTGGCACGACTGGTTGTTATCATGCACAAGAATGCAAATTGATCCATTCCTATCTCCTTGTACTAAGGTCAAATCTAAGTGGATCAAGGAGCACCACATAAAACCAGAGACACTGAAACTTATAGAGGAGAAAGTGGGGGAAAGCCTCGAAGATATGGGCACAGGGGAAAATTTCCTGAATAGAACAGCAATGGCTTGTGCTGTAAGATCGAGAATTGACAAATGGGACCTCATGAAACTGCAAAGCTTCTGAAAGGCAAAAGACACCGACAATAAGACAAAAAGGCCACCAACACATTGGGAATGGATCTTTACCTATCCCAAATCAGATAGGGGACTAATATCCAATATATATAAAGAACTCAAGAAGGTGGATTCCAAAAAATTAAATAACCCCATTAAAAAATGGGGCTCAGAGCTAAACTAAGAATTCTCACTTGAGGAATACCGAATGGCTGAGAAGCATTTGAAAAAATGCTCAGCATCCATCTCAGGGTTGTTTTGATTTGCATTTCCCTGATGATTAAGGATGTTGAACATTTTTTTTCAGGTGCTTCTCTGCCATTGGGTATTCCTCAGGTGAGAATTCTTTGTTCAGTTCTGAGCCCCATTTTTTAATGGGGTTAATTGTTTTTCTGGAGTCCACCCTCTTCAGTTCTTTATATATATTGGATATTAGTCCCCTATCTCATTTAGGATAGGTAAAGATCCTTTCCCAATCTGTTGGTGGTCTTTTTGTCTTATTGACGGTATCTTTTGCCTTGCAGAAGCTTTGCAGATGCCCCTCAACAGAGGAATGGATACAGAAAATGTGGTACATTTACACAATGGAGTACTACTCAGCTATTAAAAAGAATGAATTTATGAAATTCCTAGGCAAATGAATGGACCTGGAGGACATCATCCTGAGTTTGGTAACCCAATCACAAAAGAACTCACATGATATATGCTCACTGATAAGTGGATATTAGCCCACAAACTTAGAATATCCAAGATGTAGGATACAATTTGCGAATCACATGAGACTCAGGAGGAATGAAGACCAGGGTGTGGACGCTTTGCCCCTTCTTAGAATTGGGAGTGGAAAGCCCATGGAGGGAATCGCAGAGACAAAGTTTGGAGCTGAGACGAAGGGGTGGACCATCTAGAGACTGCCATATCCGGCGATCCATCCTGTAATCAGCCTCCAAACGCTGACACCATTGCATACACAAGTGTGATTTCACTGAAAGGACTCTGATATAGCTGTCTCTTGTGAGACTATACCGGGGCCTGGCAAACACAGAAGTGGATGCTCACAGTCAGGTATTGGATGGATCACAGGGCCCCCAGTGGAGGAGCTAGAGAGAGTACCCAAGGAGCTGAGGGGGTCTCCCACCCTATGGGTAGAACAACAATATGAACTAACCAGTGCCCCCCGAAGCTTGTGTCTCTAGCTGCAGATGTATCAGAGGATGGCCTAGTTTGCCATCAGTGGAAAGAGAGGCCCATTGTTCGTGCAGACTTTATATGCCTCAGTGCAGGGGAACTCCAGGACCAGGAAGTGGGAGTGGGTGGGTGGGGGAGTGGGGAGATGTGGGGGACTTTTTGGATAGCACTGGAGATGTGAATGAAGGAAGTACCTAATTTAAAAGAGAGAGAGGGAGTTTTTCTGGGTATAGTAGCCTGGGCTGGCATTTATGTTCTCTTAGGGTCTGTATGACAGCTGCCCAGGGTCTTATAGCTTTCATAGTCTTTGGTGAGAGGTCTGTTGTAATTCTGATAGGTCTGCCTTTATATGTTACTCGACCTTTTCCCCTTACTGTTTTTAATATATATATATATATATATATATATATATATATATATATATATATATTTGTTTAGTGCATTTGGTGTTTTGATTATTATTTGACGGGAGGAATTTCTTTTCTGGTCCAGTCTATTTAGAGTTCTTTTGGCTTCTTGTATGTTCATGGTCATCTCTTAGGGAGGTTTTCTTCTATAATTTTGTTGAAGATATTTACTGGCCCTTTAAGTTGGGAATCTTTGCTCTCCTCTATATCTATTATCCTTAGGTTGGTCTTTTCATTGTGTCCTGGATTTCCTGGATGTTTTTGGTTAGGAGCTTTTTGAATTTTGCATTTTTAAAATTGTTGTGTCAATGTTTTCTATGGTATCTTCTGCACCTGAGATTCTTCTATCTCTTGCATTCTGTTGGTGCTGACTCATGTTCTCTTTCCTAGAATTTCTAACTCCAGAGTTGTCTCTCTTTGTGGTTTCTTTATTGTTTCTATTTCTGTTTTTAGATCTTGGATGGTTTTGTTTATTTTCTTTGCCTGTTTGGTTGTGTTTTCCTGTAATTCTTTAAGGGATTTTTGTCTTTCCTCCTAAAGGGCTTCTCTCTGTTTACCTGTGTTCTGTATTTCTTTAAGGAAGTTATTTATGTCCTTCTTAATGTCCTGTATCATTGTAATGAGAAGTGACTTTAGATCCAAGTCTTGCTTTTCTGGTGCAATGGTGTATCCAGGACTTGCTATTGTGAGAGAATTGGGTTCTGATGGTGCCAAGTAACCTTTGTTTCTGTTGCTTCTGTTCTTACTGTTGCCCCCCCACCATCTGATTATCTGTAGTGCTTCCTGAACTCGATATATCTGACTGGAGCCTATCCTTCCTGTAATCTTGGTTGAGTCAGAACTCCTCAGAGTTCAGCTGTCTCTGTGATCCTGTGATCCTGAGATTCTGGGTGTGTCTGATTTCCTGGGAGTAAAGCAGCCTCTGAGACCCTCAGATCCTGGTTTGATCAAGTTCCTCTGATCCTAGGATCCTGTGATCCTTGGTGTGCTAGAGTGTCTGGGAGTGGAGCCTCCTCTGTGGGCTGTGGGACTGGCTATGGAGTTCATTCCCAAGGTAAAAAGGCCCAGGTACATTACATTTTAAACAACTTGCATAAGTACAATACCTAACACAAGGGAGTTGAAAAATATATAAAATGTTGTAGCAAAATATAACATTAAATTTCTATCAATATGCAATAATCTCTATCAATA
This sequence comes from Mus musculus, assembly GCF_000001635.26. Classification (NCBI taxonomy): domain Eukaryota; kingdom Metazoa; phylum Chordata; class Mammalia; order Rodentia; family Muridae; genus Mus; species Mus musculus. The sequence continues at coordinate 105,264,449 of NC_000086.7, forward strand.
TAAAATAGTTTTGAGGCAAGAAGTTGATTTTTAGTTTAAAAGTAGATTCAACAATCTACCCTTTTATCCTATCATTCCTATGTACCTCTTTTTCTTTTCATTGCTCCTCCCATCTTTTCCCTTAATACTACCTAGGAGAGAAAGAAAAAGCTAGAAAGTGATCCCCGAATCTAACTTCTTTTAATTTGTTTCTTCCTTGACCAAAACCATAAACAATTTTCAACCAATCTCACTAAATCACAACACACCCATAACAGACTGAATAACCAAAAAAACCACCCATCCTATGTCTTGAGAATGGGGGCATCATTTCTTTAAAATTTCTCTTTCCTATATGGGGGTGATAACATCTTTTGGGGGGCCTTAAGAAAATTTGAATATTGGCCAAGTCTTGGCAGAGCTATTGGTATCATTTGCTGTCCAGTTTCTGTGTGATGGGCAAGTGCAGGGCTTAACTGAAGTCCTGGCTGAAACAATCTGTGAGGCTGGACCATCTTATTTTGAAGTTTTCCTAAATTCATTTAATCTATCTCTGGGAGATCTCATGCCTCCGTCTGTTCTATGAGCAGAAGTTAAAGTGTAGTTAAATCATTTTACAGTTGTTTGACTGGTAGGATTGTCAGATATATCTGTAACATGTTTTGTGCTTGTATTCAATTAGATACATATATTGGAACATTATCAGCTTCAGTCTGCAAAAGCATCTACAATATAGCCACCATTTCTTATACATGTGCAATTTCAGAATCATCCTTTTCAGAACTTAAGAAAGAAGGGCCTAGAAATCCTGAATAGGAATCAATTGTATGATGTATTAATATATGTACATACTTTAAATTTTCAAACTTTCCAAAATGACCACATAAGTTATCATATGACATTGCTCTTAGATGGCATCATTAAACATAATCTGTACTCTTAATTCAACATATTGTCTTTGGTCTAGCAACTGATCCTTGGCATATAAGTATCTATACTGATTTTTTTATATTCATCTTGTCCTTTTAGATTTTTCTTTTTTAATTAGATATTTTCTTCGTTTACATTTAAATGCTATCCCCAAAGTCCCCTATACCCTCCCCCTTCCCTGCTCCCCAACCCACCCACTCCTGCTTCCTGGCCCTGTCGATCCCCTGTACTGGAGCATATGATTTTCTCGAGACCAAGGGCCTCTCCTCTCATTGATGGCTGACTAGGCCATCCTCTGCTACATATGCAACTAGAGACACATCTCTGGAGGGTACTGGTTAGTTCATATTGTTGTTCCTCCTATAGGGTTGCAGACCCCTTTAGCTCCTTGGGTACTTTCTCTAGCTCTTTCATTAGAGGCCCTGTATTCCATCCAATAAATGACTGTGAGCATCCACTTCTGTATTTGCCAGGCACTGACATAGACTCACAAGAGAGAGCTATATCAGGGTCCTGTCAGCAAAATCTGGCATATGCAATAGTGTCTGGGTTTGGTGGTTGTATGTGGGATGGATCCCCAGGTGGGGCAGTCTCTGTAACTCCTTTCATGGGTATTTTGTTCCCCATTCTAAGAAGGAACTAAGTATCTACAGTTTGGTCTTCCTTCTTCTTGAGTTTCATGTGTTTTGCAAATTGTATCTTGGCTATTCTAAGTTTCTGGGTTACTGTCCACTTATCAGTGAGTACATATCATGTGTGTTCTTTTGTGATTGTGTTACCTCACTCAGGATGATATCCTCCAGATCTATCCATTTGCCTAAAAATTTCATGAATTCATTGTTTTTAATTGCTGAGTAGTACTCCATTGTCTAAATGTACCACATTTTCTGTAACCATTAGAAGAATTTGAATTGATCAATTCTTATCTCCCTGTACAAAGCTCAAGTCTAAGTGGATCAAGGAACTCCATAAAACCAGAGACACTGAAACTTATAGAGGAGAAAGTAGGGAAAAGCCTCGAAGATATGGGCACAGGGGGAAAGTTCCTGAACAGAACAGCAATGGCTTGTGCTGTAAGATCAAGAATTGACAAATGGGACCTCATAAAATTGAAAATCTTCTGTAAGGCAAAAGACACTGTTAATAAGACAAAAAGGCCACCAACAGATTGGGAAAGGATCTTTACCATTCCTAATTCAGATAGGGGACTAATATCCAATATATATAAAGAACTCAAGAAGGTGGACTCCAGAAAATCAAATAACCCCATTAAAAATGGGGCTCAGAGCTAAACAAAGAATTCTCACCTGAGGAATACCGAATGGCCGAGAAGCACCTGAGAAAATGTTCAGCATCCTTAATCATCAGGGAAATGCAAATCAAAACAACCCTGAGATTCCACTTCACACCAGTCAGAATGGCTAAGATCAAAAATTCAGGTGACAGCAGATGCTGGCGAGGATATGGAGAAAGAGGAACACTCCTCCATTGTCGTTGGGATTGCAAGCTTGTACAACCACTCTGGAAATCAGTCTGGCGGTTCCTCAGAAAATTGGATATAGTACTACCGGAGGATCCTGCAATACCTCTCCTGGGCATATATCCAGAAGATGTTCCAACTGGTAATAAGGACACATGCTCCACTATATTCATAGCAGCCTTATTCATAATAGACAGAAGTTGGAAAGAATCCAGATATCTAGACTGATTATGTTGATTTATAATTGAAGCCTCTTTGTCTAACATTTCTATGGGCTGTCACTCTGAAATCTTGTCACAAGGTGGCACTGTAGGCCCCAGATTGGATTCCCCTGAAGCTTCTCTATTCTGATTTAAAGAATCCTCTAATCTCTGTTCCACAGCCTTTAATATAGTTATCCACTCATCAGTCCTTTCATTATCTAAATATGTTTTATTCTGATTTTTCTTAAAGAGGACATATAAAATTGCAATCGAGCCGGGCGTGGTGGCACACGCCTTTAAACCCAGCACGCGGGAGGCAGAGGCAGGCAGATTTCTGAGTTCGAGGCCAGCCTGGTCTACAAAGTGAGTTCCAGGACAGCCAGGACTACACAGAAAAACCCTGTCTCGAAAAACCAAAAAAACAAAAACAAAAACAAACAAACAAACAAAAAAACCAACAACAATAAAATTGCAATCATTACCAAATATATAAGTATTTTTTTTGCTGATAATCAAAACAAAATTATACATGGTCCAAATGCCCTCTGTCATTGTGCTTCCAAATTTTTAAAAGAATTATTTATTTATTTTATGTATATGATTGCACTGTAGCTGTCTTCAGACACACCAGAAGAGGGTATCAGATCCCATTACAGATGGTTGTGTGCCACCATGTGGTTGCTGGGAATTGGACTCAGGACCTCTGGAAGAACAACCAGTGCTCTTAACCGCTGAGCCATCTCTCTAGCCCATGCTTTCTTTTTTCTAACACAGAAAATATTTTGTTTTTAGTCTCTCTAACTCTCCTTCCTTTGGAGATTTTACCTTTTATGGACATTTACAAAACAGCTTTATTTCCCTTTCATTCTCCTTCTTTTAGAGACTTTATGTGCATTTATAGACCATTTTTATTTATTTCTCTTTCTTCTTCCTTCAGAGACTTTACTCTTTATATCTAAACTCAGTATTTCTTTCTAATAACTGTCTATTTTCAGTTTCTTTACTTTATTTAGCATCACTGCACCTCTCAAAACATTTTTATTTATTTTCTTTCTCCTTCCTTTGGATACTGCACTTTCTATTTCTATGTGTGTTTTCTTATTTCTATTTTACCACTCCCAAACTCCCTCTGTACTTAATTTTCTCTAAACTCTGTTTTCTGGGGACTGCCAATTTCAAGCATACATTACCAGTTCCACTTCAGTTTTCCAGTCTGGGTTTGGATTTCTTCTTTGTGCTGTGCCTCGTGCTCCTTCTGCTGCTCATCTTAGCACATGGCACTAGCTACTGGTTCTGCTGGATTTGGGTTTCATTTCTAGCATGCACATGATGACTCACAACCATCTGAAACTCCATTTCCAGGGGATCTGACTCCGTAATCTGGCCACGATGGGCACCAGGCATATACGTGGTATACCAGGCACATACATGGTGCATAGACTTACATGCAGGCAAAGCAACTCATACACACAAAGTGTTAAGTTTTAAAGAGTGTTCCACATCCTTAGCAATCAGTGAAATGCAGATTAAAATATTCTGAGATTTCATGTTGTCCCAGTCAAATTGACTAAGACAATGAAAACAATTGCCAACAAGTACTGATGAAGATGTGGGTAAGGGGGAACTCCAGAGCATTAACTGTTGATGGTATTACAAACTGGTACAGTCACTGTGGAAAATTATCAAACAGATAAAAGTAGATTTACCATATGACACAGCTAACTCTATATTACTCCTTGGCATATGCCCAAAGGACCAAATCCTTGCTCAACCATCTTCATTGCTGCTCTATTCAGAGTAGTTAGGAAATGGAAATGACCTAAATATCCTTCAACAGATGATGTACATATACATAATACAATAGTATTCATCTGTAAAGAAAAATAAAGTAATTGAATTTTATAGTTAAATGGATGGAACTAGAAAACACTATACCAAATGAGGTAATCCAGACCCAGAAAGACATTTGCTACATTTTCTCTCTTATTGGTGGATCCAGTCTTTAAATGTTAGTATATAACCTGACATAATCACAGAAATAGGGAAAGTAAAGGGGGACCAAGAGGAGGTCAGGGGTACTAAAATGACTTCTTACTACGGCTATAATTGAATGCTAAAAAGATTCTTCTAGTCACTATATGGTATATGGACCCCAAGATTATTTTTGTCTTTTAGAGTTATGGTTGTTTGAGATGGTCTCATGAGGTAGCCAAGGCTGGCTGGCCTTTGTTCATCCTAGCTTGATGCCTGGCTTGGTGACTGTGGTGGTCTGAATATACCTGGTCCAGGGAGTGGCACTATTAGATGGTGTGGCCTTTTTGGAGTAGGGGAAAGTGTGTCACTGTATGGGTGTGCTTTAAGACCCTCTTCCTAGCTGCCTAGAAGTCAGTCTTCTCCTGGTTTCCTTCAGAACAAGATGTAGAACTCTCAGATCCTTATCCAGAACCATGTCTGCCTGCATTGTTGGTATTCTGTCTGGACTCAACCCTCACAGTTACCTGGCAACAGCCAGGTAGGCGTGGCCCACTATAAAAGGGGCTGCTTGACCCCCCTTGCTTTCTTACTCCTGCTTATCTCTCTTGTCTCTTGCCCCCTTACTTCCCCTCTTTCCCTTCTCCCCTATCTCCATGTGATCATGGCCAGCCTCCTTCTCTTCTCTCCTCTTCTCCCCTCCCCTCTCCTCTCCTCTCCTCCCCTCCCCTCCCCTCCCCTCCCCTCCCCTCCCCTCCCCTCCCCTCCTCCCCTCCCCTCCCCTCCCCTCCCCTCCCCTCCCCTCCTCCCCTCCCCTCCCCTCCCCTCCCCTCCCCTCCTCCCTCTCTCTCTCCCCCCTACTACTCTCTTAACTCCCCTCCACATGCCCTAAATAACCTCTATTCTATGCTATACTATCATGTGGCTGGGCCCTCAGGGGGAAGGGATGCCTTGGCATGGGCCCACTGAGACATCCCCTCTCCCCCACCTTACCACACCCCCATAGAAAATATTCTTATATCCCTTTATCTTTTTATAATTACAACATTGGTGCCCTGCAACTCGGATCTAGAAACTCTGCAGGTTTGCCTCCCACCTCAGCTACCACACTAGATCCATGCTCGCTAGCCCAGATAAGCCCCCATTCCCACTGGTCAGAGTGATCATCTGCATGGTCCCTGAGAAGATTTCTTGAGCTCAGAGTTACCCTTGTGCTGACCTGACCCTCGTTTTAGGACTCTTTCCCTTGGGTGAGATTTCCCTCTCCTTGGAGACAGTTTCTTTCTCATGGTTGAGAATTCCAGGCCAGGCCTGCTCTCTGGCTCAGCAGCACCAGCTCTGAGCGTTAGACTTTATAACCCCCACGTGTCTTGCCCTTGGGTCAGTCTGCTATCGACCCATAGCTTAGACTTCCTCCTCCCCCACCCCCTCATTTGTGGCCTGCTGCTTCAGCAGGTTTGCCCGAGAAGCAAGTTTGGTTCCACCCCGTGCCAGACGCCCTACTTGCTGTTCTTCCCTCTCTGTTCTCAGTTCTGAAAAGTGGGTCCCCATCTCTTGCATCCTGCCAGAGGTCCAGTCTGTTAGAACTTGTTTTCTCACGTGCACGTGACCACCTGATGCTTTCTCACGAAAGGGCTTGGCTGTCCACTCCTGCTGCGAAGAGAGCTCCCCCAGGAACTGCTGCCACCTAGCCTCTGCCTTGTGGGCTATGCCACTGAAAGGGCCCAAGCCCTTACCTAGCCATGTTCCCACACCCCTGGCCTGTTCTCACAGCCTGTGTATTCAGTTTGTGTCTCAGGACAAACTCATTTTCTGTCACCATAATCTTATGCCACTTGCTGCCAGCTTTCTTATTCTAGTCCTAGCCAAATATTTCTTTGCTAATACAAAATATATTTTCCTCTACCTACACAACCTGTCAAAGTTATCTAAGGTTTTTATTCCTATCCTGTCTTGATAGATTTTTACTACTGCTATTAAATTCTATTCAGTTATAACCATTCTATATAGCACTCAATCCTGTCAGAAGTTTGTTAGTTATTAAGTTTATGACACAGAATTTTCAAAAGCTTCTAACAGTTTCTCCCACGAAGTCTAAGAAGATGTGGACACAGCTACAGGATGCTGTCTGGATTGTGATATGATAATCACTAAAATATGCAGTGGACAAAACCAGATAGATACTCTGAGTCAAATGACTTGGCTAAAACAAGGTAAGCCATTTCTCATGTCACGCGTATCCATTCCACAGAGAAAAAGCCCTGCATCTTCTGCACTTGAAAGCCAGACTGACAGCCTACGTTGCCATAGAGACCACAGGAATTGTTGACTAGTGGACTCTGTCTTTTTTTTTTTTAAATAATTGGTAGATTTTTGTTTATTTCTCAGACTTCTGACTACATTGACAGCTAAACGTTCACAGATGTAATCTGTTACCTCATTACTTAAACTCTGTTTCAATTAATTAAATGCTTGATATTTCCTCTTCTTGCTATGCCACTGTCCTAACATTATCTGAGTTCCTATAAATTTGCCTAACTCTAATAAAACATTCCACTATATGATCCAACTTTTTCATCTTGTTCCTTCTGCTTCACAAAAGCCTTATCTTAAAAACTGTTCATGTTGTTAACTCATGTTATCTCTTTTACAAACTTATAAGCTACAGGAAACCCACTCAGATCCACCTCTCATGGACCAAAAAGGCTCCATCCAGATAAGTACATCTGACTAACTTATTCCAGAGGGTGGGATTCCTCTGGGTTTCAACTATACATCCTAAGAAAACATTTTTCTTTCCCCCAAATGTACTTAATCTTATTTTCTATCTATAATTGTTTCAACATCTTGTCAAATCCAGGTCTTTATTACATCCAGGACAGCTCCAGAGAAGCAACTTTCAGATGCTCCAATCTCTTCTCAGACACAAACGCTTCTTACAAGACCTGTTCCTTCTGACCTATCTTCACATGTCTCCACAGACCCTGGACAGCAAGGAAACAGCCAACTCTCCTAGGACTGGGCATATATCCCCCATACCCTCTGGTGTCCCCAGAGACATGTTTCCTCAATGTCAGCATGAAGCAGCCAGATATCACGGCGACTCTATTCCTACTTCGCCATCACCTCTTTCTAATTTTTTCTTTTTTAATTTTAAACCAAAATGAGGGAATGGACTCCACTCCCACAGCTACCTGGCAACAGCAAGGTATGCTCCTCCCCACAGTTACCTGGCAACAGCAAGGTATGCTCCTCCCCACAGTTACCTGGCAACAGCAAGGTATGCTCTTCCCCACAGTTACCTGGCAACAGCCAGGTAGGCCTGGCCAACTATAAAAGGGGCTGCTTGCCCCCCTTGTTCTCTTACTCCTCCTCCTCTCCCTTGCCTCTTCCCCCCTTACTTCCACTCTCTCCCCATTCATCCCGCCCTCCCCACCTCCCGTCCACGTGGTCATGGCCGGCCTCTACATCTCTACTCTCTCTCTCTCTCTCTCTCTCTCTCTCTCTCTCTCTCTCTCCCACTTTCTTAACTCCCCTCCACATGCCCTAAAAAAACTCTATTCTACACTATACCATTGTGTGGCTGGTCCCTCAGGGGGAAGGGATGCCTTGGCATGGGCCTGCTGAGACATGCCCTTCCCCCACACCTCACCACACCCCCATAGAACATATTCTTATATTTTTTTATCTTTTTATAATTATAACTTGCATGCTACCATGCTTCCTCTATAGCCCTGGCTGTCCTGGAACTCACTTTGTAGACCAGGCTGGCCTCGAACTCAGAAATCCGCCTGCCTCTGCCTCCCAAGTGCTGGGATTAAAGGCGTGTGCCACCACGCCTGGCCTATGGACTGAACATCTGAATCTATAAGCTAGCCCCAATTAAATGTTGTCCTTTATAAGTGTTGCCTTGGTCATGGTGTCTCTTCACAGCAATGGAAACCCTAAGAGAGTGACCAAAGCTGTTTTATGCATAGGACTCATAAAAATCAAATAAAATCAAATCCAGGCAGCCCAGCACAAAAGGAGGAAGATGGATTGTCATGCCACCCATAGTCCTGCCCTCTAGTGAATTGCACAGGTGGACCGAAGACACCTGCTGGCTGTCATGCCATGTAGCATGGACAGAGAATGTCACCCACGGGCCTGCCAGCCATGTGGCCATCCTGAAGCTGGAGCCACCACAACGTGCGAGTATATGCTTGTCAGATGGCAGAGAAAGAGAAGTGGAGCAGCTTGAGCATTATGAAGAGAGATGGAACTGGAGACTTGAGGGTGGGGAGGAGTAACTGCCTGTTGTGAGTGGCCAGCCCCACCACCTGCGACCATAGTGAGATCCCAGACTGAGCTGCTGCTGGGGGCCATGTCTGAGTCTGTGGCTATGCAGTGACAGGAGTCAGGGCACCCATCAGGGACCACCTGAATATCCAAGGGCTGTGCAGAGCTGGCCGTGCCCCTCACTGAATGGGGTGCTCTGGAGAGCTGGACCCATCTCTCACTCCTGGAAGCACTCTAAGAGTGGGCCCTGCCTCTTGCCTAATCAGCACAGTGGAGCTGGCCTTGATGGTGGGGGTGCTAGAGAACCACCCTGAGGGTGTGAGTGTGGAAGAGCTGACCTCACCACTCCTCTACCATGGTGTGGCACAGGAGCAGAGATGATGCCCCCAGCCCCTCACCACCTCTAGCCATTGGGAAAGCTGCCCACATGGTCATGATCTCTGGAGAACTAGTCCTGCTCTTCACCAGATGCATTATTTAAGAGAGCAGGCCCTGCACCTCACCTAGACAGCACAACAGAGACAACTCAAGTGGTGGAGGAACAGATTATCCAGCCCAGAGGACAAGAGCATGAGAGAGCTGTCCCCACTACTCTACTTATCTGCCATGAGGTAGTATGGGTGATGTCTCTCTCCCAACCCCTCACCACTTGTGACAGTCCAGAGAGCTGGCCCTAGGATCATGAATGCAGTAGAGTTGGTGCTGCCCCTCACCAGCTGCAATACTCAGAAGAGTGGGCCCTATATCTCTCCAGGGTAGCACAGTAGGACTGGCCCTGGTCAAGAGGCATTGATGAGCCAGCTCTGAGGGCAAAAGAATGGGAGAGCTGAGCCTGACATTCATCTGCTGAGAGGTGGTGCAGGTGTTGGGGTGAAAGCCTCCTACCATCTTGCCCCTTACCACATGCAGCAGTCTGGAGAGCTGGACTAGTGGTCATGAGAGTGGGTGAGTTGGCCCTGTCCATCACCAGCTGCAACATTCAGAAGATCAGGCCGTGTACCTCTCCTGAGTACCAGAATTGTGCTGGCCCTGGTAGAGGAATGAAAGTGAGCCAGCCCCGAGGACTAGAATGAGGGAGAGTTGGTCCTGCCACTCATATGCCATGAGGTGCTGTGGGTACAGTAGTGATGCCCTCTTCCCTTCGCTCCTCACTACCTGTCATAGTCAGGAGAGCTGGCCCCAAGGGCATGAGAGTAGAAGAACTGGCCCTGCCTCACTGGCTATAGTACTTTGAGAGAACAGGCCCTGTACCTCTCTTGGGCAACGCAGTAGAGCTGGCCGTGATGGCAAAGGCACAGGTGAGCCAGCCCCAAGAGTGTGAGAGAGGGACAGCTGGCCAGTCACCACCAAGCTGCAGCACTTGGGAGAGTAGGCCCTGTGCCCTGAGTGGGCAGCACAGTTGAGCTGGCTCTGGAAGTAGGGGTGAGAGGGCTTGAGTGCTGGTGAGCTGGCCCTGCCTCCTGCTGATGGAAGCACCAGAGTACTGGGGAGCTCATCCTGGTGGTGCAGGTAAGGAAGAGCCAGCAGGCTGACCACTTCTGCTACCACCCAGGCCCAGATCCAGGGCTCTGAGATTGCCCACTCCAAAATCTACATCATCTGCAAAAGGTTGTGATGCATGAAAAGGCCAGTCCTGCTGTCCCAAAGCTGCAGGATCTCCACGACACAGGATAACAACAGGATAAATGGGAGGAGTCCCAATGAGGATCCAATATGATGGTGTCACAGAAGCCAGAGATCTTAAATCAGACCAATGATTCATTACAATGAACATTTGCAAGTGAAGATGTATGGACAGAGGGATCCTGTGACATACTACAGCCTCCACAATGAGATGTTTTCTATGCTTTTGTTGTTATTGTTTGAGGGGGAGGTTCCAAGGGCAAAGGACAGATATGAGGGAATAGGGAGATGAGTGGGACTGGGGTGTGTGATGTGAAACTCACAAAGAATAAAAATGTTTGAAAAATGACATATTCGGACTGGAGAGATGGCTTGGAGGTTAAGAACACTGACTGCTTTATCAGCAGTCCTGAGTTCAATTCCCAGCAACCACATAGTAGCTCACAACCATCTGTAATGAAGTTCAATGCTCTCTTCTGGTGTGTCTGAAGATAACTATGGTGTACTCATATAAATAAAATAATAAGTCTTTAAAAAACCCAGAAAAATGACATACTCTCACACATGACCCTTTGTGCTTATATTTGCAAATATATGCAAATATTTTAAAAATATATTCCTAATGTCAAAATGACTGAGCCATTTTATAAATAACACACACATACTATATATATATATATATATATATATATCCTCAGTGAATATTTCAAAATTCATTTCTAGAAACACTGCACCTATCTACTCTCATCACCCAGTCTAACAGATATAGTGTTATCATATTACTAGTTTTGCATTACTCTGATTATGAGTTAGAAAATATCTTTTTATCATTATTTTTGTCTTTTGAAATTAAAATGTAATTACATTATTACTTTTTCCGTTTTTTCTCTCCACCCATTCCATGTACATTCCCCCCTTTCTCTCTCTCAATTTCAGGATCTCTTGTCTGCATGTGTGCATGTACACAGACACACACTTATATTTTTAGGTATATAAATACAGCTTTTCAGTCCATATAGTGTTATTTGTGTGTATGTTTCCGGGGCTGACCATTTGATATTGGATAACCAACTGTGAGGGGGCTTTTCTCTGAGAAAGACTATTTCTCCTCTGTCAGCATCCCATAATTGCCTGTGGTTCTTTGTCTAAGGTTGAGGTCCTATAACATTTCCCTCTTCCATGTTAGCATGTCTATTGTTGTCTCTTTTTTTTCAGGTCATGTTTAAGCAGCCATGTTGATAACATTTCATAGGTGTAGTTTTCCTGTCATTTTTAGGATATGCTATATCACAGCAAACTTCCTGTTCCTCTGGCTCTTACAAATATTTAGCTCTCATTTCTGGCATAATCCCTGAGCATAAAGAGCAAAGATGTATTATTATAGGTGTACCAACTGGGGCTGGGCACCACACAGTCACCCACTCTTTGCTGTTTGATCAGTTGTTTTCTATAATGCTCTCTGTCTGTTGAAAGAGACATTTCTTTGATGAAGGGTGTAACTTTATACCTATGAGTATAAGGAAAAATATTTAGAATGGAGTTAGGAATTATGCTGATTCAGTAAAGTGGAGAGTGTAGGCTCTCCTCCAAGATCCATGACTTCACTGGTCTGCATGTCCCCCTTTTCCTTGTTGATTGTTCACCATTGATTGGCCCATATGGTAAAGGGAGCAGAAGCGGCATGCAGCATGAGTATAGCTAAAAGAACTTCCAGGAGTCAGTTTCAGAGAGACAGCTCATTTTATTGTTGCAGAGGTAAGGGCTCATAGGGTTATGGGCAAGAAGGGCTGATTGGCCGTAATGCACTACCTCTTTATCATATGTGAGGAAGGGAAAGAGTAAGACTGCTGAATCTTGTAGCATTTGCCAAAAGCTTTATCTGGTTATCCTTTAAATAAGGTCAGGCGCCTGTGCTTAGAGACACTTTCCAATTAAGGTTAGTCTGAGAAGAGGAAATTCCACTGAGAAAGGGAGTCCTCCATTTTGAGCTCAGAGAGCTATCCAGGCATGGTAGACTGCAACCTTAGGAGCAGGATCCTCTAACACTGGCCCTGGGGAGTTTCCTAGGTTCCCAGAACACTCAGGTTGATTAGGCCTTATGTCCAGTTAGAGGGTTGTTGGTTACTGCTAATGTGGGCACGCCACTGTTGCACTCTTAGGGATATTGTGCCATGTTGATGGTTGTTTTAGTTTATAGATGTCTTAGCTGGGTAGGACTATTGGTTGATTCTCTCTTTTTGGTAACTTCTGGTATCATGAAAGCTAGTTTTTAATGGAAGAAGCTTTCTGGTTAGATCCAGCTCAGGTCCTCTGGGTCTTGTGTCTAAAGTGTGTGTGTGGTATGTTAGCAATGGGGATTTGCCTTCCCTCTGCAGGATTAGGTGAGAGTCAACCAAGAGCAAAAGCAATAGTCTGAAATGTTTTGTGAGTCTCTTGGACAACTTTGATCAACAAAAGGGGACTTTGGTATGTCTGGTATTGGGGTTTTTGTTAGTTTATGGTACTTTGGGGGAGCATTGTCTGCCCAAATAGGAAAATGTCATTTCAACTATATATGTATATCCAGACTTATATGTATCATATCTAATTTGGGTGACTCTATAATTATATCTTATGACTTTCAGATATTCTAACTGTTGTTTTATTCTCTTTCCTCCTTCTGCTGTACTTATCTCCCAGTCCCTAATTAAAGTCCCCTCAATTTTCCTATTTCCTTGTTCCTATCACTTGTATTTTGCCATTACCCTCTCTAGAACTTCTTCTCTGGCCCCATGGTCCTTTTATACTTTCCTATTTTCTATTGTTACTTCATATTGTGTACTCACATCTGAGGATTTGGAGTTAGGAAGCACAGAGGAAAGAGAACATGGAATATTTGTCTTTCTGGATCTGTGTCACTTTACTCAATGTCATCTTTTCTAGTTTCATCTATTTACCTGAAAATTTTATGACTTTCTTTTCTCTACAGCTGAATAGTATGATATATAAACACTTGCACTACTCATTTGTTGGTTGAAGGACATTTAGGTTGTTTCTAGTGCAGAGATGAACATGGCTGAGCAAGTACCTGTGAAATAGGATGCTGAGTCCTTTGTCTATATGCTGAGGAGTGGTATAACTGAGTGATATGGTAGATTTATTTTTAACTTTTGAGGAGAAAATACCATTGAATAATTCTTGGCTTTTATATTTTTGACCTGAAAAATTATGTGTTCACCTCCTTTGTCATTAATGTGGGTTTTCTTCATGCATACATAATCTGATTTTCTGCCAATGGAATTATAATTTTTTACTATAACTCTATTATACCTTTTATATATGTTATATGTCAAGTTTCCTGTTTGTTTTCTCTTTAACATTGATTTTTATTTATTTTTCATTTGTGTGTGTCTGTGTGTGTGTGTGGTGAGAATGTATTCTTTCTACATTTGATCAAAACTATTTTATGGTCTTAATTAGCACTGGAAAATTTCTCTACAAATACCTTGAATAGTTTTTATTGCTAAACTCTTACAATTTTATAGTATTTTGTTTTATTTGTGAATGCTATTTTGATAACTATTATAATTTCTTGTTATTATTGATGTAATATGTGAGTGATTTTATACTGTATTTATCTTTCTAGTTTTCTGAACTTTGTTATTTTATTTTATTTTATTTTATTTATTTATTTTTTTTTCAAAAGGAGCTCTGGCAAAGTTTTATTAAAGGAAAACTTTCTTGTTTACTTTTCACCAGTCTGTTCTGGCATGCTTCTAATAATATCAGAATCACCTGGGTCAATGATAGCCAGTGTGCATACTCTGTAGTATTTTCCACACGCTGTGCCCAGTTCAATATTATTGCCACTGTAGTGATGGACCCCAGTTTTAGCCAACATGGCATAGTACTCTATTTCAGATTTCCTCAAAGCTGGACAGTTGTTGGCAAGGATAACCAACTTCGCTTTGCCTTGTCTGATCATCTTCAGAGTCTGTTTGTAGCCCAGCACGTACTTCCCACTTTTCATAACAAGTTGGAGCCTAGAGTTGATCGACTCCAGAGACTTTTTCGTCTTCTTTGCGGCCACTATCTTCCTGCCTTAGGTGTGGGACAACCCCCAACCAACACCAGCCGCCAAGATGGCCAGGGAGCGAGAAAGCTTGTTATTTTAAATATAACATTTTATTGATCTCATTGGTTTGCCTAGGCAGATCAGATAATCTGTAAGTATTGTTTAATGTCTTTACTTCTAATTCTTTTTTTTTTAATTTTAATTTTAATTTTTACTTCTAATTCTTTATTGTTGCGATAGCCCTAGGTTAATTATATTTGTTGTTAATTCTGTTCTCCTGTGAGGGGTTGGGGACAAGGAATGAGTCAGCACTCAGGTGATTTCTTGTAAACCTGCTTCCCACCTTAATTTGTAAAATAAAGGAGAGCTGATGATTGGGCAGATAAAGGGAAGGTGGAGTGGAAGGTTTGGGGAGAGAAGGAGAAAATGGGAGAGAAAGAGGACACAGAAGAGGAGAAAGAAGAAATGCAGAGCAGAAGCACATGACCTGGAGAAACGGCAAGTTCTAATGGGTCTCATAGATATGGAAGATGGTAGTGTAGCGGTAGCTCTGCCCAATCTAGGTGCACAGCATGTATTCATATTAACTGAGTTGTGTTTTCATTGCCGGGGCATATTTGGTTTGGAGATTTACTGCAATACTTTACTGTAGCATCAAAGCTAGCCTGGCCTACAAAGCAGGCTCCAGGCTAGCCCAGACTACATAATAAGACCCTGTCTCTTAAAAAAGAAGTTATATGATATCAGCATATCTTACTACTGAAAATATTACTTTTTTGTATTTTTTTGTATTTGTATTTTTTGTATAAAATATTATTTTATTTATTTACATTTCAAATGTTATCCCTATTCCTGGTTTCCCCTCCGCAAACCCCCTTTCACATTCCCCCTCCTATTTGCCTCTATGGGGTTGCTTCCCTACCTCACCCACCCACTCCTGCCTCCCCACCCTTGAATTCCCCTACACTGGGGCATTGAGCCTCCATAGGACCAAGGGCCTCCCCTCTCACTGATGCCAGATAAGGCAATCCTCTGCTATGTATGCAGCTGGAGCTATGGATCACTCCATGTGTATTCTTTGGTTGATGGTTTGAATACTTCTGTTCTCTACAGTATTGCCCCAAATCTCATGAATATTATAGAATGTCCCTCAACGAGGTTTGTCTATAGTTCCTAAGTCTCTGACAGGTCCTTCTCAATACATAGTATAAGAAGTTATATGATGTTGGTAGTGATGGCACCACCTTTAATCCAAACACTTGGGAGGCAGAAGCAGGTGGTTCCTTCATTGTAAAACTCATCCTTTATACTTTGTATTCTCTTTCTATGACAAGTAAGTATGAGTCAGGTGTGATGTCCACCTGACTCATACAGCACCTAAAAGATAGGACAATCTGAAAATTAAGGAGAGCATGGGCTACATTTTGTCCTAAACAAAAGGAAGTCCCTAGGATCTGAGACTTTACAACTAATGAAAAATGAAGGTTCTGTTCTAGAAATTGAAATGTCATATGTTAAAACTACCACAGTAACAGTAATTAATGAATTTTAATATTATACTTTAAGACTATTCAAATATACTGTTTCTACTAATTTTAGCTTTAATCAGAGAATCTTTGCATTGGCATTTATTATTATGGTGTTCACATGATGGTTTTCCTATTTCCTCCCACATTTAGTTAGAATTCTTTGGCAAGGAAAAATATTTTCCTTCTCTCTCTCTCTCTCTTTCTTCCTTCCTTTCTCTCTCTCTCTCTCTTTCTTTCTTTCTTTCTTTCTTTCTTTCTTTCTTTCTTTCTTTCTTTCTTCATGCATTCAGTCATTTTCCTTCCTTTTCTTCTTTATTTTTTTACAGTAGTATGTATTGGTATGCATTTAATTTTTCCAATAGACATTAATATAATTTATTATTTATTTTGTATATTATCAATTATCAGCCATTGAGAGCTAATGTCATACTGCTGTTTTTAATAATTATATATATATATATATATATATATATATATATATATATATATACACACATACGTGTGTGTGTGTATGTATTTTCCTGCATTTATATCTCTGTGACAGTGTCAGATAACCTAGATCTATAGTTACAGACAGTTGTGAGCTGCCATGTGGCTGCTGGGAATTGAATCTGGGTACTCTGGAAGAGCCTCCAGTGCTCTTACCCTCTGAACCATCTCTTCAGGTCCCCAGGCTGTCTTTTATGTATCCACATCTCTGTACAATTTTTAATCTGCTTGCTCATTAGATTTTATGAGTATACTAAAATTTCCAAACAGTTTGTTAGCTTAGGTTTTTCCATGACAGCTCATAGGCAGTGACTTCATCTAGCTTCAAGCTCTGTGTGTTTCCATTTGCACACACATTTACGCAGTATCCATGAATATTTTGGCCACACATTTTTATACTTTCTTTCTCTCTTAAGATAGATTTTTTGACACATTACTACTTTGAACTCTTTAGTGACTTTCATACCCTCTGACAAAATTGTAAACTCCTGACAGTTTGCAAAGCATTTGTGGAAGTGGCCTTAGACAGTTTCTCCAGCCTCACCTGAGACCATCTAGCAAGGGCTTCCCTGAGTTCCACCATTCAAAATGACTTGTCTCCTTTGCTCTGTGCCCAAAGACTTCAGATCCAACATACCACCCAACTACAGATTCTCCTTAATATCTTTTGCATCACTCATGTCTTTCTACCCTGCTCCCCTTGGCCATCTTTCTCTCCTCTTTAAACTAGGAATGAATAGAACTCTCTTTTGAGTGTTTATCTCATTTTCAAATACTATATCAACATTAACAAGCATATTCAGGAAGTTAATTTTTTAATGCGACATATACATTTACTTGAAGACCTAAGGGGAAATGTCCCAGATACACTTCAAAAGCAGAGTTGTAGCACTACACATGTGGCTTGCTCAGTGCCCATGTGATGCAAAAAATCCTTAATAAAATACTTGGAATCCAAATTTAAGAGTACATAAAAGATCTGCCCCTGATCAATTTGGCTTCAACATATATAAATTAATCAGTATCATCCATCACATAGAAGTAAAATCAGCCTAGTTGTCCATCAACTGATGAATGAATAATGAAAATGTGGTACATAGATAGTGGAAGACATCAGTCATGAAAAATGGAGAAGAAGAAGAATGGGGGTAGAAGTGTCTAAATAGAAAAGGTGGTGGGAAGATAGTGAAGAGGAGTAGAAAGGAGGGGGCAATAAAAACTAAGGATATGTGAAAAATCCATATGGAAACCTAGTATTTAATAAGCTTATTAAAAATCAATCTAAAGATAATGTGAATGGAGATACTTATCAAGAAGGGATAATAGGCTATTGAATAAAAACGCCAGTGCCATGTGGGGGTGGCTCTCTATGAGTTTGGTCTAGGAATTCCCAAAGCTGCCCTCCCCCAAATACCCAATATATAGGCTATTGCCATTGCTCTTGGTTGCTCACCAGAACTTGATGGTAAGACCCTGCTGTTGAAGACACTACAGATGTTGGTCACAGATCATAGAGGAATCAACCTGTGGAGATGAACTGGAAACTTCCTCCATGCCAACTAATCTTCATGGTCACAGAAGATGCTGTGCAGGTGTTAGGAGGGAAAAGACCATCAACAGTCTTAGTCAGCTGCTCTACAATAATGACCTGCTAGATATGATATACCCTTTAGTGCAACAGTGACATGACTATTATGAGAGTAACTTAACCATTTTCTGATTGGATTTGACTTCCACTTTAAAGGAAAGAACTTGTGCCTAGTTATGTAAACCCAGAGATTCAGGTCAAAAGTATGAGGTCAATGCCTCATAAATACACATACTTATATGATGAAGGAAAATATTCACAATTGGCTGAATTTTGTAAAGTGTACATGATCATAATTTTTGCTTGGAAGGCAAGATGCTCAAATATACAATTATATCCTGATTCATAGGCTATAACAAATGCTTTGTATATATGATCAGGAACTTGGAAGGACTATGATTGGGAAATTAGTGAGAAAGATATTTATGACAGAAATATGTAGCTAGATCTCTCAAAATGGAAAAGCTGTGAACATACACGTGTCCTTCATAAATACACGAAGCTGACCTCAAGCAAAGGAAGAGTTCAGTAATCAAATAGATATGATACCCCATCTGTGGATTTCTGCATGGACTTCTACACACCAAGGCTGACCTAATATGGTAGTTTGAATGAGAAACATCTCCCTAGGATCAGAGTATTTAAATTATTGGCCCCCAGTTGGTGACACCATTTAGAGAGGTTTAGGAGGTGTAGACTTGCTGAAGGAAGTAGGCTATGGAGAGAGTAGGCTTTGAGAATTCACAGCCTTGCCCTACTCCCAAGTTTCGGTCTCAGAGTCATGTTTGCTGTTGAGAACGTGATCTCTCAGCTTTCTCCTGTTGCTGTTTGCTGCCCTGCTTTCCCTGCCATGATGGACCCTTCTCCTTCTAGAACCATAAGCCAAAATCAACTCTTTCTTACATAAGGAACTTTTGGTCATGAAATTTTATCATATCAACAGAAAAAAAAAAAAAACTAACACACCTGGACACTGCTGCTGCTGAGTGCCAATGCTGTCTATTTCAGAAAATAACACTGAGCCCCCAATGTGCCATCATCCCCTCAGGTGACCAGCCTGTGATTTTGTGGAAAGTTGGCTATATTGGGCACTTACATTATGGAAAGTTCAGTGCTCTATCATTATGGCAATATATATTTATTCCAGATACAATTTTTCCTGTCTTACGTGCAATTATGTCAAAACTACCATCCATGGACCTACAGAGTCCCTTATTGACAATCATAGTATCTCAGAGAGCATTGTTTCAGACAATTAACTTAATTCACAGTAAAAGTAGCACAGCAGTAGGACTGATGTTCATGGAATTCGGTCTAACCATGTTCTCCATCATACCAAAGTAGTTAGCTTTATAATGTGCCAGCATTACTTTTACTAAAAATTAAAATATAATTATAGCATTTGCCCACTTCCCTTCCTTCCTGCAACCTCTCCCAGAAACCCGTACTCCTCCTCAAATTCATGGTCACCTAATTATTATTGTTATACGTGTATATGCATTCCTAAATATATAAATGCAACCTGCTGAAGTACATTTAGTGATATATATATATATATATATATATTCACACACACACGTGTGTGTGTGTGTGTGTGATTTCAGGGCTGACCATCAGTATTGAATAATTATTTAGGTGGCTCCTTTTAGGGGAAGACTAATTCTTCCTCTCTCAGCAGTCTTTAATTGTCTGTACATCTTCACCTAGGGTTACATGTCCCATGAGGTTTCTCCTGTCCACCTAAGCCTGTCCACTGCTATTGACATTGTTCAGGTCTTGTTTCTAGCCACATTGTTAATGTTTAATGGATGTGGCTTCCCTGTCTTTTCTAAGAGACACAATCTCTGTTCCTCTGGCTCTTAAACTCCTTCCACTGACTCTCCATCAATGTTCCCCAAGAGTCTTTTTTTTTAAAGATTTATTTATTATTATATGTAAGTACACTGTAGCTGTCTTCAGACACCCCAGAAGAGGGCGCCAGATCTCATTACGGATGGTTGTGAGCCATCATGTGGTTGCTGGGAATTGAACTCAGGACCTTTGGAAGAGCAGTCAGTGCTCTTAACCACTGGGCCATCTCTCCAGCCCCTTCCCAAGAGGCTTATATGCAAAGGTTATGCTGTAGATTTATAAGTTCAAGCTGGGCACCCCCATATCAGCAGTTCTCTGCATTTTGGTCAGCTGTAGATTTCTGTAATGGTCTCTCTCTGCTATAAAGAGAAGTATTTGTGGTAAGGAGTCGGAGCTACAGTTATCTGTGGGTATGAGGATAAATGTTTAGGTGGCAGTTAGAAATTATGCTATTTGGTAACATGTTGATAATAGGTTCTCCTCAAGGATTCATGACCTCACTAAGTCCCAAGGAAATAGCTGGGTTTACAGTATCAGGCACAATTTCACTCTTATCGAGTGGGCCTTGTGTCCAACTAAATATCTGGTGATTACTGCCAAGATATGAGTATCATTATTATACCCCAAGCAATATCTTGCCATGATGGTCATTGTTGTGCTTCATTGGCATAGCAGTTGTATAGTACTATTGATTGTTTCCCTCACTTGAAAACTTGCATAGCACCTTTTGGATACTATGAAAGCTGATATTTAGGAAGGAGGCTTTAGGTCAAATCCAACTTGAATATTCTGAATCCCGTATCTAAACTGCAGGGTATCTTCATCAGAAGGGTCTTACCTTCAATCTCTGGTAAGCAACTTAGGGTAACAACAGCAACAATAGCTTATGTTGTTTTGGGAGTCTCTTGAACTCCCCTGACAAACAACTCTTATCATGCCTAGTACTGGGGATTTTCTTAGCTTGTCCATAGCTCCTTGGGAGAAGTATTGTCAGGCCAAGTGGCATAACTTCACTTAAACAATATGTGCATATGTATACACATACATTTTTATGCATTATAGGTACTTTTAATAAATAAAATATTATGATCTTATGTATTCTTCAAATATCCTTAGTGTTACATATTTTCTCCTTCTCTCCCTACTTTTATGTATTTCCTTCCTTCCCCTATTCCCAATTAAAACTCTTTGCAACATTTTCCCCATTTCACTCATATCTCGTTCCCCCTCTAGTGTTCTTGAAGAATGACCTTTTTAAAGACACAGTTATAGCACAAACTGAGTGACAATAACCTGGAATGTTAGGGTCAGTATATTTCACTAGTTCTCCTGTAGCCAGGAGATAACAATAGAATGGCTCCACCTACCATAACCCCTGTTGGGCCACTAGCAAAAAATGTTTGCATTCTGTTCCTATGATGTTATGCTCTGCTGGCCTGTAAGTCTTGGTTCGAGAAAGGAAAGCACTTCTGCCAGAAACCCCAAGAAGCATCCCTTTGTGCTGCAAGCTAAGATTTCTCCCTGACCACATTAGACTTCTGGTGCACATAAGCCAACCAATAGGCTAAGAAAGGAATAATAACTTTAGAAGAGGTTATTGATCCTTATTGCTAAAGATAAGTAAGTCCACTTCTCCAGAATGGAGATAAGGATGAGTATGTCTGGAGTGTAGAAGATCCTTTAGGGTGTCTATTGATATTACAGTGTTCTATGGTTAAGGTCAGTAGGAAACTACAACAATCCAGACAAGACGATAAATGGCCTAGACACTTTAGGAATGAAGGTGTGAGTAACCCCTCTAATTTAAGAATCAAGACTTGCTGAGTTACTTTCTGAGTGTATATCACTTCTTGATCTTCTGGCTAAAAACAGATAAAGAATATGTTTGTGCATATTTGCACACATAACATATATACATACACATATGTATATAGTAGATATTTGTGCTTCTCTTATATTCCATTATCAATTAGCACACCAATTGAGAGTGTCAGTAGTTAAATATTGATAAAGATATAGTATTTTGAAGTTGTAGAATATTAAAATCCTTTAGCATTTCTCAAATAACTTTATCATCTGCTCTGGGGAAAGAATACTATATACTCATTTGCATATGGGAAAGTTAAGTCACTTTAGAAAGAGTTATGATCTTGCTATTGTCTTCATTTGAAAGTTAAGGATAGCACAAAATGTGATTGGATGACAAGTTTAGGAGGAGTGGACTTGAGGCCATAAATCTTGGTTGTCATCTTGATTGGATCTGAAATCAATTGAAAGCATTACCTTTGGGTGAGTCTAGGAGGGTATTTCCTGAAAGGGTTAACTGAAAAAGAAGACTCTCCCTCAGAGTGGGCAACATCTTCATGAAATGGCCCAGACATAAAAACATCTGAGTGCCTTCTCTCTGGTGACTGTACCTAACTCTGCTGCCATCAACCATTCTCTACTTATCTCAGAATCCAGGTTCTTTGGATTCTGTTCAGTGTGGACCCAATACAGGAGCTCTTCAGGAATCTTCCAGGCTTTTTTTTTTTTTTTTTTTTTATTACGTATTTTCTTCAATGACATTTCCAATGCTATCCCAAAAGTCCCCCATACACTCCCCCCCACTTCCCTACCCACCCATTCTCATTTTTTGGCCCTGGCGTTCCCCTGTACTGGGGCATATAAAGTTTGTGTGTCCGATGGGCCTCTCTTTCCAGTGATGGCCAACTAGGCCATCTTTTGATACATATGCAGCTAGAGTCAAGAGCTCCGGGGTACTGGTTAGTTCATAATGTTGCACCTACAGGGTTGCAGATCTCTTTAGCTCCTTGGAACTTTCTCTATCTCCTCCATTGGGGGCCCTGTGATCCATCCAATAGCTGACTGTGAGCATCCACTTATGTGTTTGCTAGGCCCCTGCCTAGTCTCACAAGAGACAGCTATATCTGGGTCCTTTCAGCAAAATCTTGCTAGTGTATGCAGTGGTGTCAGCGTTTGGAAGCTGATTATGGGGTGGATCCCTAGATAAGGCAGTCTCTAGATGGTCCATCCTTTTGTCGCAGCTCCAAACTTTGTCTCTGTAACTCCTTCCATGGGTGTTTTGTTCCCAATTTTAAGAAGGGGCACAGTGTCCACACTTTGGTCTTCATTCTTCTAGAGTTTCATGCATTTGGCAAATTGTATCTTATATCTTGGGTATACTCTTCCAGGCTTTCAGAATAAGATTGGTACTTTCAGGACATCCAGCTTTATGGACCAAACAGCTACCAGATTTTTAGCTCCTCCAGCATGCTGGTGGCTTGGGCTAGGCTGCCCAGCCCCTATTGGTTGTAAGCCATTCTGGTAACACACAAGAAAGAATGTAAATTGTAAACAGTTACAATGTAACCCCTTTTAATAGAAGGTACACATTCAGTTCTGTTGCACTTGGGAACTCAGTCTAATATATACTACCCAACACTTCACTAAACTGTACTCTAAACCTGTCTGTGCAACAGAATCGCCAGAGACCTTCTAGGGCCCAAGTTCTAGGAATTTTGAATCCAAATTTTAGGGATGGAAATTAATCATTTCTCTTCCAGTAAGCTTTACTCATGATTTTACTACATATCCCATGTAGAGAACAAAATTTATGATGTGCACAAATGCCACCTCCTCTGTGGATTCTTTTTTATTTTCATTACTGAAGATTGCACATGATAGACAAATGCTTTATGTTAAACTACATCTCCCAGATCCTCTGAATTCATACCAGATTCCTAGAGATGTAAATCTGGTCTCTTTCCCTATGATTAAAGGACATTTTGTCCTCACTCTCTCATTGTTTATAACATGCTGTTCTGTAATCCCTCCTTTTATGTACTTCTCTCCCAATCTACCATTCATTCCTTGAGGACTCTGACTGTATCTTTAATTCCAGAATCCCTGTGTCCTAAAGGAACATATGCTACATACTTCTTAACTGACTGATGAGTAAATTATTTTAGGAGCCAAGAACATATCAAGTCTGTGGAGACAGAGTTCTTGGAATTAAATGTCCTCACTTACCAGGCAGTGAGTGCCTCATTTGTTTTTAACATCACTGGTTTATAAGTATCTCAAACTTAACATAGTCAAAAAGAGGACCCAAGACATTTCTCCAGGAACTATATCCCTTTTTTGCCTTTTCCATCTGTTTATGTGACAGTTTCACAAGCCAATTTGACAGTTTCACATTCTCATTGCTTTAATCAAATTTAGTCTACTAGTATAATCCATTTTCCTTTATTTAATCTATCTCTATTTATCTGATGTTCTCACTGAAATCACTGCTTCTATTAGGATCCAGACTCTCTTACCAACATGCCTAATGTAGAAAGAGAAGTTGAGGACGCACTTGTCAAATACTTTTTGTTTTCATGGACAACCACAATTATGCAATGTGGAGAGAGACAGATTTTGGAGCACTCAATCCTAAAGAGGATATCTTTATAAATTGTTCCCCTCAAATCTCGGGGATCTATGCCAAAGATGAGGCACAAAAGTCTTAAGAGCCAGTTGTGATTAATAACTCCAAGGAAATAGTGTCCTTCAGACACAACAGGTCATATGCATCTTTGAACTCACTGAGACTGTGACAGTATGCACAATAAATCCTGTTCCCACATCTAACCTAGAAGCTATCTGCAGATTAGTACACGCTTGCAACGGAAAATTTAAGTCTTTGAGTGGAATCTCACTGGGTATATTAATCACACTTAGAGTAAGAATACTAGCTCAGGAATAGTTGTGCAGCACAAAATGAACTCAATAGAGTTTTGATAGACTTTTTTTGGTCTCATTTTTGCTTTTCGTAGGCAGACTTTTTGGTACCGTTGCTCTTTTGCTTGTGCATTTGGTTTTCATTTTGGTAGTTTTATGAATGTGTGTTTCTTCTTTCTTAAAAAATTAATTGGTGTACCTTTCCTGTTAGGGGAGAGCTTGCCTCCAGGAAGTGTCGGACCCCGGGACTTGGGTGAGATCGCCATTTCTCTCCAATGACTCTCTAAGGCAGGACTACTTGGGAGCACACAGGCTACAGAAGCAGCAGCTAGGACAGGTCCTATGGTCCTACACCTGCACCCAGGAGGTGGGGCTGTTCTGCACCCCTCTGTGTACTGGTCTTGCCAGGGGAGAGATTGCCTCCAGAGAGTGCTGACACAGACTAACAGACTCACAGGAGGAACAAGCTCCATTCAGTGACAGCAAGAACATCTGACAACAGAGATTACCAGATGGCAAAAGGCAAATGTGAGAATCTTACCAACAGAAACCAAGACTACTTGGCATCACCAGAACCCAGTACTCCCATTACAGTGATAGTGCAACACACCAGAAAAGCAAGATGTGGATTTGAAATCATATCTCATGATGTTGGTAGAGGATTTTAAGGACATAAATAACTCCCTTAAAGAAATGCAGGAGAACACAGGTAAACAGCTAGAAGCCCTTAAGAGAAACATAGAAATCCCTTAAAGAATTACAGAAAAATAGAGTCAAACAGGCAAAGGAATTGAACAAAACTATCCAGGATCGAATAATGGAAGTAGAAACAAAGAAATCACAAAAAGAGACAACTCTGAGATAGAAATCCTAGGAAAGAAATCAGGAGCCATAGATGCAAGCATCGCCAACAGAATACAAGAGGTGGAAGAGAGAATCTCAGGTGCAGAAGATTCCATAGAAAGCATTGACACAACAGTAAAAGAAAATGCAAAATGCAAAAAGCTCCTAACTCAAAATATCCAGGAAATCCAGGACACAATGAGAAGACCAACCTAAGGATAATAGATATAGAGGAGAGCAAAGATTCCCAACTTAAAGAGCCAGTAAAATCTTCAACAAAATTATAGAAGAAAACCTCCCTAACCTAAAAAAAGAGATGCCCATGAATATACAAGAAGCCTACAGAACTCCAAATAGTTTGGACCAGAAAAGAAATTCCTCTCATCACATAATAATCAAAACACCAAATGCACAAAACACAGAAAGAATATTAAAAGCAGTAGGGGAAAAGGTCAAGTAACATATAAAGGCACACCTATTAGAATTACACCAGACTTCTCACCAAAGATTATGAAAGCCAGAAGATCCTAGAAAGATGTTATAGAGACCCCAAGAGAACACAAATACCAGCCCAGGCTACTATACCCAGCAAAACTCTCAATTATCATAGCAAAACTCTCAGTTACCATAGATGGAGAAACCAAAGTATTCCATGACAACACCAAATTTATACAATATCTTTCCATGAATCCAGCCCTTCAAAGGATAATATAGGGAAAACTCCAGCACAAGAAGGGAAACTAAGTCCTAGAAAAACCAAGAAAGTAATCTTTCAACAAATCTAAAAGAAGAAAGCCACATGAACAGAATCCCAACTCAAACAACAAAAATAACAGTTACTGTTCCTTAATATCTCTTAATATCAATCGACTAAATTCCCTAATAAAAAGACATGGACTAACAGACTGATTATGTAAACAGGACCCAACATTTTGCTGCATACAGGAAACCCATTTTGCTACATACAGGAAAGTTTCTGTCAGGGACAAAGATAGACACTTCTTTAGAGTAAAAGGCTAGAAAACAATTTCCCAAGCAAATGTTCCCAAGAAACAAGCTGAAGTACCCATTCTAATATCAAATATAATTGACTTTCAACCAAACTTACCAAAAAAGACAAGGGACACTTCATACTCATCAAAGTTAAAATCTACCAAATGAATTCTCAATGCTGAACATCTGTGCTCCAAATGCAAGGGCATCCACATTCATAAAAGAAAGTGTACTAATGTAATTGAGGAAAATACGTAATAAAAAAAAAGAAACTATAGTAAAGCTCAAAGCACACATTGCACTCCACACAATAATAGTGGGAGACTTCAACACCCCACTCTCATCAATGGACAGATCATGGAAACACAAACTGAACAGAGACACAATGAAACCAATAGAAGTTATGAACCACGTGGATTTAACAGATATCTATAGAATATTTTATCCTAAAACAAAACGATATAACTTGTTCTCAGCACCTCATGGTACCTTCTTCAAAATTGACCATATAATTGGTCACAAAACAGGCCTCCACAGATACAAGAAGATTGAAATAATCCCATGCATCCTATCTGATGACCACGGACTAAGGCCAATCTTCGATAACAACATAAATAATAGAAAGCCCACATACATGTAGAAGCTAAATAACACTCTACTCAATGATAACTTTGTCAAGAAAGAAATAAAGAAAGAAATTAAAGACTTTTTAGAGTTTAATGAAAATGAATCCACAGCAAACCCAAACTTATGGGACACAATAGAAGCAGTCCTAAGAGGAAAACTCATAGATCTGAGTGCCTTCTAAAAGGAACTGGAGAAAACATACACTAACAGCTTGAGAGCACACCTGAGAACTCTAGAACAAAAAGGAGGAAATTCATTCAAGAGGAGTTGACAGCAGGAAATAATCAAACTTAGAGCTGAAAGCAACCAATTGGAAACAAACAAACAAAAAACTATACAAAGAATCAAGGAAACCAGGTGTTGGTTCTTTGAGAAAATCAACAAAATAGATAAAACCATAGCCAGACTAACTAGAGGGCAGAGGGACAGTATTCTAATTAACAAAATCAGAAATAAAAAGGGAGACATAAGAACAGAATCTGAGGAAATCCAAAAAATCATCAGATCTTTCTACAAAAGGCTATAATACTCAACAAAATTGGAAAAACCTGGATGAAATGCACAATTATCTAGACAGATACAAGGTACCAAAGTTAAATCAGGATCAGATTAATGATCCAAACAGTCCCATAACCCCTAAAGAAATAGAAACAGTCACAAGGAGTCTCCCAAGCAAAAATTGTCTAGGACTAGATGGGTTTAGTGCAGAGTTCTACTAGACCTTCTAAGAAGACCTAATACAAATACTCCTCAAAATATTCCACAAAATAGAAACAGAAGGTACTTTACCCAATTCGTTCTATGAAGCCACACTGATACCTAACCACACAAAGACCCAACAAAGAAAGAGAACTTCAGACCAATTTCCCTTATTAATATCGATGCAAAAAATACTCAATAAAATTCTTGCAAACCTAATACAAGAATACATCAAAACGACCATCCATCTTGATCAAGGAGGCTTCATCTCAGTCATGTAGGGATCATTCAACATATGAAATCCATCAATGTAATCCACTATATAAACAAACCCAAAGACAAAAACCACACGATCATCTCATTATATGCTGAGAAAGCATTTGACAAAATCCAACACCCCTTCATGATAAAATTCTTGGAAAGATCAGAAATTCAAGGCCCATAACTAAACATAGTAAAATCAATATACAGCAAATCAGTAGCCAACATCAAACTAAATGAGAAACTTAAAGCAATCCTACTAAAATCAGGGACTATACAAGGCTGCCCACACTCTCCCTGCCTATTCAATATACTACTTAAAGTTCTAGCCAGAGCAATTAGACAACAAAAGGAGATCAAGGGGATACAAAATGGAAAGAAAGAAGTCAACATATTATTTGCAAATGATGTGATCGTATATATAAGTGACCCCCAAAATTCTACTAGAGAACTCCTAAACCTAATAAACAACTTCAGAGATTTAGCTGGATAACTGAAACAAATAAGTGGCCTTTCTCTACACAAAGGATAGACTGAGAAAGAAATTAGGGAAACAACACCCTTCACAATAGTCACAAATAGTATAAAATACCTTGGTGTGACTCTCACTAAGCAAGTGAAAGATCTGTATGAGAAGAACTTCAAGTTTCTGAAGAAAGAAATCGAAGACGTTCTCAGAAGATGGAAAGAACTCCCATGCTCAAGAATTGGCTGGATTAACATAGTAAAAATGGCCATCTTGCTGAAAGCATTCTACAGATTCAATGCAATCCCCATCAAAATTCCAACTCAATTCTTCACTGAGTTAGAAAGGGCAATTTCAAATTCATGTGGAATAACAAAAAGCCCAGGATAGTTAAAACTATTCTTAACAATAAAAGAACCTCTGGGGGACTCACCATGCCTGACTTCAAGCTGTACTACAGAGCGATTGTGATTTAAAAAAAAAACCAAAAACGACAACAAAAACAAACAAAAACCTGCATGGTCCTGTACAGTGACAGACAGATAGATTAATGGAATAGAATTGAAGATCCAGAAATGAATCCACACACCTATGGTCACTTGATCTTCGACAAAGGAGCTAAAACAATCCAGTGGGGAAAAAAGACAGCATTTGCAACAAATGGTGCTAGCTCAACTGGCCATCAACATGTAGAAGAAAGAAAATTGATCCGTTTTTATCTCCTTGTACAAAGCTCAAGTCCAAGTGGATCAAGGATCTCCACATAAAACCAGAGACATTGAAAGTTATAGAGGATAAAGTGGGGCAGAGCCTCAAACATATGGGCACAGGGGAAAAATTCCTGAACAGAACACCAATGGCTTGTGTTGTATGATCAAGAATTGACAAATTGGACCTCATAAAATAGGACAAAACAGCATCCAACATATTGGGAAAAGATCTTTACCATTCCTAAATCGGAGAGAGGCCTAATAACCAATATATACAAAGAACTCAAAAAATTAGACCCAGAGAGCCAATTAACCATATTAAAAAATGGGGTACATAGCCAAACAATTCTCAACTAGGGAATACCAAATGGCTGAGAAGTACCTAAAAACATGTTCAACCTCCTTACTCATCAGGGAAATGCAAATCAAAAGAACCCTGAGATTCCACCTCACACCAGTCAGAATGACTGAGATAAAAAACTTAGGTGATAGCAGATGCTGGAGAGGATGGGGAGAAAGAGGAACACTCCTCCATTGCTGGTGGAAATGCAAGCTGTTTACAAAGACTCTGGAAATCAGTTTGGCAGTTTCTCAAGAAATTGAACATAGTACTACAGGATGATTCAGCAGTATCACTCCTGGGCATATACCCAGAAAATGTTCAACATGCAATAAGGTCACATGCTCCACTATGTTCACATCAGCCTTATTTATAATAGCCAGAAACTGAAAAGAACCCAGATGTTCCTCAACAGAGGAATGAATACAGAAAATGAGGTACATTTATACAATGGAGTACTACACAGCAATGAAAAACAATGAATCTATTAAATTATTAGGTAAATGGATGGATATGGAGGATATCATCCTGAGTGAGATAACCCAATCACAAAAGAACACACATGATACGCACACACTGATAAGTGGATATTAACCCAGAAGCTCAGAATACCTAAGATACAATTCGCAAATCACATGAAACTCAAGAAGAAGGAAGACCAAAGTATGAATACTTCAATCCTTCTTAGAAGGGGGAACAAAGTACCCATGGAAGCAGTTACAGAGACAAAGTGTGGAGCAGAGACTGAAGGAATGACCATCCAGAGATTGCCCCACCTGGAGATCCATCCAATATACAGCCACCAAACCTAGACACTATTTTGGATGTCAACAAGAGCTTTCTGACAGGAGCCTGGTATAGCTGTCTCCTGAGACGCTCTGTCAGTGCCTGACAAATACAGAAGTGGGTGCTCACAGCCATCCATTGGATGGAGCACAGGATACACAATGAAGAAGCTAGAGAAAGGATTCAAGGAGCTGAAGGGGTTTGCAGCCCCATTGAAGGAACAACAATATGAACTAACCAGTAACCTCAGAGCTTTCTGGGACTAAACCACCAACCAAAGAAAACACATGATGGGACTCATGTTTATAGCTGCATGTGTAGCAGAGAATGGCCTATTTGGTCATTAATGGGAGGAGAGGCTCTTGGTCCTGTGAAGGTTCTATGCCCCAGTGTAGGGGAATGCCAGAACCAGGAAGCGGGAATGGGTGGGTTGGTGAGCAGGGGGAGGGGATAGGGGGTTTTTGGTAGGGAAACCAGGAAAGGAGATAACATTTGAAGTGTAAATAAAGGAAATACCTAATAAAAAAGTAAAAAAAAAATTAAAAATTAATTATTGTTGTTTACATGCCAAATGTTGACCATTCCCAGCCTGCTTGCATAATTCTCCCCCTCCCCCATTCCTCTTCTCCCTTGCCTCTGAGAGGATGCCCCCTTCCCTGGAACATCACAGGATTGAGATAACCCAATCACAGGATTAGTATATCTTCTCCCAGTGATGCCAGACAAGGCATCTCTCTGCTACATATGTGCAGGGGGCCTTGGACAAGTCCCTGTATGCTCTTTCGTTGGTGGCTTAGTCTTTGGGAGCTCCCAGGGGTCCAGGTTAGCTAACACTACTGACCTTCTTTTTGTGTTTTGTTTATTTCTGTTTTTTGTTTGTTTCCTTAAAGAGAGAAAAATACAAAGTTGAGTGTCGAGGAGGTGGGGATGATCTGAGGAATGCCTGAATATATTGTGCACATTTTTTTCTTTAAAAAGACTTTGTTTTTGATTCATCAACATGCTTGAAAAGGAAGGGAAAGAAAACTAGAAATAAGGATCTTCTGTACTCTAAGAGATGTACAATATGATGAGCCAGTGAGCGAGACAAAAAATAGACAAATTTCATTTCCAATTCTGTTTATTTTAATACAGATTTCTGCAACATAAATTAACCATTTTGTAGAGTTTATAATTTAATGACATTTAGTAAATCTACAGTATTGATTGAATATCAAGCATTTTTATCACCTATGCCATTTTAATCCCTGTACCTTTAAATTCTTATACCCAATTTTATGCTCCCTATATCCTGTCAGAATTACCAATTTTCTTTCTACTTCTAAAGATTTGTATGTTTTGGGCATTTCATAGAAATGAAATAATGAATGTGACCTTTCTTCTTCTTTCACTTAGCCAAACATTTCCAAACTCCATACACATTTTAACAATTCAAGACTTCAATGATGTTGGGTCCCAGGTCTCTCAGAGATCAGTCTGCGCAGGTCAGCTCACGGACTGCAAAGGGGGAGCAAGCAGACTGCAGAAGTGACACAGCTACTGGGACAGGCAGAAGAGACACAGCTTCTGGGACAGACCCTGTTTCAGGCTCCAGACATTCAGGCACTTTCCCCTCGAGAGGAGAGGTGTCTGCCCACCCGGGAGGGCTTGGACCACCAGAGCAGGTGAGAGAGCCATCTTGAGTCCTGCATCCCTTGGAGACCAGTCTGTGCAGGTGAGCATGCAGACTGCAGAGGCAACACATCTTCTGGGACAGGCCCTGTTTCAGGCCTTCATCTTCAGCCAGGAGGCAGGTCCAAATGCCAGATATCTGTGCATGTTCCCTGCAAGAGGAGAGCTTGCCTGCAAAGAGTACTCTGACCACTGAGACTCAGGAGAGATCTAGACTCCCAGGTCTGCTGACAGAGGCTAACAGAATCACAGGAGGAACAAGATCCAACAAGAGACAACTATAACAACTAACTCCAGAGATTAGCAGATGGCGAAAGGCAAATATAAGAATCTCACTAACAGAAACAAAGACCACTCACCATCATCAGAACCCAGCACTCCCACCTCAGCCAGTCTTGGATACACCAGCACACCTGAAAAGCAATACTCGGATTTAAAATCATATCTCATGATGCTGGAAGAGGACTTTAAGAAGGGCATTAATAACTCACTTAAAGAAATACAAGAAAACACTGCTAAAGAGGTAGAAGTCCTTAAAGAAATACAAGAAAACACAACCAAACAGGTGATGGAATTGAACAAAACCATCCAAGACCTAAAAAGGGAAGTAGAAAAAATAAAGAAAACCCCAAATGAGATAATGCTGGAGATAGAAACCCTAGGAAAGAAATTTGGAACCATAGATGTGAGCATCAGCAACAGAATACAAGAGATGGAAGAGAGAATCTCAGGTGCAGAAGATTCCATAGAGAACATGGGCACAACAATCAAAGAAAATGCAAACTGCAAAAAGAACCTAACTCAAAACATCCAGGAAATGCAGGACACAATGAGAATAAAATACCAAACCTGCCGATAATAGGAGTAGATGAGAATGAAGATTTTCAACTTAAAGGTCCAGCAAATATCTTCAACAAAATTATAGAAGAAAACTTCACAAACCTAAAGAAAAAGATGCTCATGAACATCCAAGAAGCCTACAGAACTCCAAATAGACTGGACCAGAAAAGAAATTCCTCCCGACACATAAGAATCAGAACACCAAATGCAGAAAACAAAGACAGAATATTAAAAGCAGGGAAAAAGATCAAGTAACATATGAATGCAAACCTATCAAAACTACACTAGACTTCTCGCCAGAGACTATGAAAGCCAGAAGATCCTGGACAGATGTTATGCAGACACTAAGAGAACACAAATGTCAGTCCAGGCTACTATACCCAGCAAAACTCTCAATTACCATGCATGGAGAAACCAAAGTATTCCATGATAAAACCAAATTCACACAATATCTTTCTACGAATCCAGTCCTTCAAAGGATAATAAATGGAAAACACCAACACAAGGACGAAAACTACACCATAGAAAAAGAAAGTAATCCTTGAACAAACCTAAGAGAAGATAGCTGCAAGAACAGAATCCCAACTCTAACAACAAAAATAACAGGAAGCAACAATTACTTTTCTTTAATTTCTCTTAACATCAATGGACTCAATTCCCCAATAAAAAGACATAGACTAATAGACTGGCTACACAAAAAGGAACCAACATTTTGTTGCTTACAGGAAACCAAACTCAGGGAAAAGGACAGATACTACCTCAGAGTGAAAGGCTGGAAAACAATTTTCCAACCAAATGGTCCAAAGAAACAAGCTGGAGTAGCCATTCTAATATCGAATAAAATTGACTTCCAACCCACGTTATCAAAAAAGACAAGGAGAGGCACTTCATGCTCATCAAAGGTAAAATCTACCAAGAGGAACTCTCAATTCTGAATATCTATGCTCCAAATATAAGAACAGCCACATTTATTAAAGAAACTTTAGTAAAGCTCAAAGCACACATTGCACCTCACACAATAATAATGGGAGACTTCAACACCCCCTCTCACCAATGGACAGATCCTGGAAGCACAAACTAAACAGAGACACACGGACACTACAGAAGTTATGAAACAAATGGATCTAACAGATATCTATAGAACATTTTATCCTAAAACAAAACGATATACCTTCTTCTCAGCGCCACATGGTACCTCCTTCAAAATTGACCATATAATTGGTCACAAGACAGGCCTCCACAGATACAAAAATATTGAAATTATCCCATGCATCCTATCTGATCACAATGGACTAAGGCTGATCTTTAATAACAACATAAATAATAGAAAGCCAACATTCACATGGAAGCTGACCAACACTCAATGATTCCTTGGTCAAAGATGAAATAAAGAAAGAAATTAAAGACTTTTTAGAGTTTAATGAAAATGAAGCCACAACATACCCAAACTTATCGGACACAATGAAGGTAGTCCTAAGAGGAAAACTCACAGGCCTGAATGCCTCCAAAAAGAAACTAGAGAGAGTGTACACTAGCAGCCTGACAACACACCTAGAAGTTCTAGAACTAAAGGAAGCAAATTCACCCAAGAGGTGTAGACTGCAGGAAATAAACTCGGGGCTGAAATCAACCAAGTGGAAACAAAAAGAACTATTCAAAGATCAACCAAACCAGGAGCTGGTTCTTTGAGAAAATCCACAAGATAGTTAAACCCTTAGGCAGACTAACTAGAGGGCACAGGGGCAGTATCCTAAATAACAAAATCAAAAATGAAAAAAAAAAAAGGAGACCTAACAAGAGAACCTGAAGAAATCCAAAACAACATCAGATCCTACTACAAAAGGCTATACTCAACAAAACTAGAAAACCTGGATGAAATGAGCAACTTCCTAGACAGATTCCAGGTACCAAAGTTAAATCAGGATCAGATTAATGATCTAAACAGTCCCATTTCCCCTAAAGAAATAGAAGCAATCATCAATACTCTCCCAACTCAAAAAAGCCCAGGGCCAGATGAATTTAGTGCACAGTTCTATCAGACTTTCAAAGAAGACCTAATTCCAAATTTTCTCAAACTATTCCACAAAACAGAAACAGAAGGTACTCTACCCAATTCATTCTACGATTCCACAATTGCTCTCATACATAAACCACACAAAGATCCAACAAAGCAAGAGAACTTGAGACCAATTTTCCTTATGAATATCTATGCAAAAATACTCAATAAAATCTTTGCAAACCGAATCCAAGAACACATCAAAATGATCATCCATCATGATCAAGTAGGCTTCATCCCTGGGATGCAGGGATGGTTTAATATATGGAAATCCATCAACGGAATCCACTATATTAACAAACTCAAAGACAAAAACCACATGATCATCTCCTTAGGTGCTGAGAAAGCATTTGACAAAATTCAACATCCCTTCATGATAAAAGACTTGGAAAGATCAGGAAATTAAGGCCCATACCTAAACATAATAAAAGCAATATACAGCAAACCAGTAACCAACATCAAACTAAATGGAGAGAAACTTGAAGCAATCCCACTAAAATTACAGACTAGACAAGGCTGCCCACTTTCTACCTACCTATTCAATATAGTACTTGAAGTTCTAGCCAGAGCAATTCGACAACAAAAGGAGATTAAGGGGATACAAATTGGAAAGAAAGAAGTCAAAATATCACTATTTGCAGATAATATGATAGTATATATAAGTGACCCCAAAAATTCCACCAGAGAACTCCTAAACCTGATAATCAGCTTCATTGCAGTAGCTGGATATAAAATTAATTCAAACAAATCAATGTCCTTTCTCTACACAAAGGATAAACAGGCTGAGAAAGAAATTAGGGAAATGACACACTTCACAATCATCACAAATAATATAAAATACCTTGGTGTGACTCTAAGGAAGTGAAATATCTGTATGATAAGAACTTCATTTCTCTGAAGGAAGAAATTGAGGAACTTAGAAGATGGAAAGATCTCCCATGCTCATGGATTGGCAGGATCAATATCATAAAAATTGCTATCCTGCCGAAAGCAATCTACAGATTCAATGCAACCCCCAGCAAAATTCCAACTCAATTCTTTAAAGAGTTAGAAAGAGCAATTTGCAAATTCATCTGGAATAATAATAAACCTAGGATAGCAAAAACTATCCTCAACAATAAAAGAACCTCTTGTGGAATCACCATGCCTGACCTCAAGCTGTACTACAGAGAAATTGTGATAAAAACTGCATGGTACTGGTACAGTGACAGACAGGTAGATCAATGGAATAGAATTGAAGACCCAGAAATGAATCCACACACCTATGGTCACTTGATCTTTGACAAGCAAAGTAAAACCATCCAGTGGAAAAAAGACAGCATTTTCAACAACTGGTGCTGGCACAACTGGTGGTTATCAAGTAGAAGAATGCGAATTGATCCATTCTTATCTCCTTGTACAAAGCTCAAGTCTAAGTGCATCAGAGACATCCACATAAGACCAGAGACACTGAAATTAATAGAGGAGAAAGTGGGGAAAAGCCTTGAAGATCTGGGCACAGGGGAAAAATTCCTAAACAGAATAGCAATGGCTTGTACTGTAAGATCAAGAATTGGCTAATGTGACTTCATAAAATTGCAAAGCTGCTGTAAGGCAAAAGACACTGTCAATAAGACAAAAAAGCCACCAATAGATTGGGAAAGGATTTTTACCAGTCCTAAATCTGATAGGGGACTAATATCCAATATATATATAGAACTCAAGAAGCTGGACTCCAGAAATTCAAATAACCCCATTAAAAATGGTGTACAGAGCTAAACAAAGAATTCTCAACTGAGGAATACCTGGCTGAGAAGCACCTGAAAAATGTTCAACATCCTTAATTATCAGGGAAATGCAAATCAAAACAACCTTGAGATTCCACCTCACACCAGTCAGAATGGCTAAGATCAAAAGCTCAGGTGACAGCAGATGCTGGTGAGGATGTGGAGAAAGAGGAACACTCCTCCATTGCTGGTGGGATTGCAAGCTTCTACAACCACTCTGGCAGTCAGTCTGGCAGTTCCTCAGAAAATTGGACATAATACTACTGGAAGATCCAGCAATACCTCTCCTGGGCATATACCCAGAGGATGTTCCAACTGGTAATAAGAACACATGCTCCACTATGTTCATAGCAGCCTTATTTATAATCGCCAGAATCTGGAAAGAACCCAGATGTCCCTCAACAGAAGAATGGATACAGAAAATGTGGAACATTTACACAATGGAGTACTACTCAGCAATTAAAAACAATGGATTTATGAAATTCTTGGACAAATGGATGTATCTGGATGATATCATCTTTAGTGAGGTAACCCAGTCACAAAAGAACACACATGATATGCACTCACTGATAAGTGGATATTAGCCCAGAAACTTAGAATACCCAAGATACAATTTGCAAAACACAAAAAAATCAAGAAGAGTGAAAACCAATGGGTGGATACTTCATTCCTCCTTAGAATATGGAACAAAATACCCATGAAAGGAGTTACAGAGACAAAGTTTGGAGCCACGACGAAAGGATGGACTACCCAGGTATTACCCCACCTGGGGATCCATCCTATAATCAGCCACCAAACCCAGACACTATTGCATATGCCAGCAAGATTTTGCTGAAGGGACCCTGATATACCTGTCTCGTATGAGGCTATGCCAGTGCCTGGCAAATACAGAAGTGTATGCTCACAGTCAGCTATTGGATGGAACATGGGGCCCCCAATGGAGGAGCTAGAGAAAGTACCCTGAAGGGGTCTGCAACCCTATAGATGGAACAACAATATGAACTAACCAGTACCCCCAGAGCTCGTGTCTCTAGCTGCATATGTCGCAGAAGATGGACTAGTCGGGCATCACTGGTAAGAGAGGCCCCTTGGTATTGCAAACTTTATATGCCCCAATACAGGGGAATGCCAGGACCAAGAAGTGGGAGTGGGTGGGTAGGGGAGCAGGCCCGGGGGAGGGTATAGGGAATGTTCGGGATAGCATTTGAAATGTATATAAAGAGAATATCTAATTTTAAAAAAAGAAAAAAGCAAGAAAAAGACTTCAATGATTTTTATAGCTAAAATCTACACTATGAATATAGTACATTTGTTTATACATCTATTTACTATTAAAACATTTAAATTGTTTCTTGCTTTTATGAGCTATGAACTTGTATGCAGTTATTTGTTTGATTGTTTATTCAATTATTTGGGGAGAGTTGTACCAACAAACGGAACTGCTGAGTCATATAGTAATTATATATTTAACTTTTGAGGAACAAATTACTGTTTTCTATAGCAGTTGCCCCATTTCACATTCCTAACAGCAATGTATGAGAGTTTCAATTTCACTACATCCTCACCACCATTTTTCCCTTTGTCACTTTAGTTACCTTAGTGAGTGTGACATAGTATCTCATTGTGGTTTTCATTAGCATTTTCCTGACAACTAATGATGTTAAATATTTTTCAAGTGTTTATTGACCACTCACATATCTTCTTTAGAGAAATGCCTTTTAAAATTCTTTGTCAATTCTAATAGGACTGTTTTGGAATTGTAAAAGTTTTTCAGTTATCCACACTATAACCACATGTAACATATAACCTGAAAGTATTTTCAAACACTCTGTTTTCTTTTCACTTTCTTCATAATATCATTGATCCACAGATTTTTAATTTTCAAATATATTTTGTTTTTTGTTTTATTGCTTGTGATAATGGTATCAGGGGTAACAAACCATTGCCAAATACAAAACAGTGTAGCTTCATCACTATTTTTTTTTATTTTTTAAACTGAAAGTAGATTTTTCATATGATATATTCTGAGTGTGGTTTCCCATACCATAATTCCTTTCAGAACCTCCCTACTTTTCCACCCACCCAAATCTACACATTCTTTTCTCTCCAACTAGAAAACAACAGGCATTTAAACTAATAATAATAATTAATGGTGATAATAATAATAATAATAATAATAATATAAGACACAATAAAAATGAGCCAGACAAAACAAATGTGGAGAAAGAGTAAAAGAAAAAGCGCAAGAAACACATATAGACACAGGTACATACTCATTTACACACAGAGAAATCCCATAAAAACACAAAATTGGAAGCAATAGTATATAAGCAAAGGACTTGGAAGATAAAAAGAATTATAAGAGAAAGCATAATGAGACAAAACAAACAAAGAATAAGAAACCTCCCAAAATACCACTGAATTCATTTTGTATTGATCATTTGTGCCTGGGTATAGAGCATGCCCTTTAGGTGTGGCTTGTAAACCCAGTGAAATTAAGTTGGAGAAATATAATTTTTCCCATGTGAGAATTTGGAGATAGCTTCTAGGTTAGGCATGGGAGATTATGTCCATCCACTTCCTTTCTAAAAACACTGGGATCCCCATCTGGGCATGCTGCCACAGTCTCTGTGCATTCATTGAGCATTCATCCTATTGTGCCTAGAAAGCCTTGTTTCCTTGATGCCTCCCATCCCAACTGCTTCTTAACAATCTTTCCATTTCCTTTTCCACAGGGTTCCCTGAGTCCTGAGGAGGGGTATTTCATGGATAAATCTCATTTAGAACTGAGTATGTAGGATATTT
The DNA here is from genome assembly GCF_000001635.26 of Mus musculus. Lineage (NCBI taxonomy): Eukaryota > Metazoa > Chordata > Mammalia > Rodentia > Muridae > Mus > Mus musculus. The sequence goes on from NC_000086.7 coordinate 105,304,012, forward strand.
GATTACACTGTGAACCTTGAGATTTTTTTATTACTGAAAAAAAAAAACTGTTTCTACTTATGGTGTGGCTAGGCCCTTAGTACACACTTTTTCTCCCTCTGGCTGGAATACATACACCTTTAATTTGTATAAATAAAGGTAAAGTTTAGTGTGTAGAAGAAGGCACCCATGTTTGAAAGTGATGTCCTATTGAGTGGCAGACAAAGTGACAAACTGGAGAAAGATTTGACAGAATAGGATGTGCCCAACTCTCAGAAGAAAAGAGAGGAGAGGAAAGCTACTTGAGGGGCAGTGCAGGGAGACAGGGAATGCAGTTTTACTGGCACAGTTGTATTTGTTTCAGAGAGAGAGAGAGAGAGAGAGAGAGAGAGAGAGAGAGAGAGAGAGAGAGAGAGAGAGAGAACAAGCTAGACACAAGTGAAGACATAATGAGCCAGAGAATGAGAAGAAGTCACAAGATTAGAATTGATTAACAAAGTTTTTATGAGGCCAAGAGAAAGAATCCATATTGAATCAGTTAGCATGGAGAAGAGTTTTGATCCAGAACAACTGAGTTGAGTCAGCCAGCCAGAACTCAGAAAAAAACTAGAAAGGGTGAGCTTATTGACAAATAAGTCTCAGATACTAAAAACATATGAGCACAGATAAGATTTTATGGAGAATAGTAGCTTTCAGAACTAGGCCTAGGTTAATAGACAAAGACAGTAATAGAGGACAGTTACATCAGGCAAATAAAAGATACTTTTAGAATGTTTCAAGATCTCTCACTCTCTGTATATTATCACTCTATTTGTTCCCATCTACTGCAGAAGGAAGCTTCTCTGATGATGGCTGAGCAAGGCACTGCTATAAGTATAGAAGAATGTTATTTAATATCATTTTATTGCCACATTCCTTTAGTAGAACACTAGTATTTGGTTTTCCCACAGGTCCATGGCCTGTCTAGTCCTACCTGACCAAGATGGGGATGGATTCCCTCTCATGTAGTGGGCCTTAATCCCAATTAGATAGTAGATAGTTACTCCCACAACTCTTGTGCCCCTACTGTACCAGCATATCTTGAAGGCAGGTCACTAATGTAGATCAAAGAATTTGTAAGTAGGTTTGTATTCACCTTTCTTCTCTGGTAGTATGCAGAGTACCTTTCAGTACCATGAAACTAGCCAGTAGGGGTGAAGGTTGTAGGTAGGCACCAACTCAAATTTTACATGTTCAATAAGTCATGTAAGTGTTGTCTTCAGCGATAGGTATTACCATTAATTTGTGGAGAATAACCAATAACCTTAGAAATAGCCCCCATTGGCCAACAACTAGATTAGATGTAACTCATCCTCATTCGTAAAGTTTCATGTGCTGGAGAGAGATGGCTAGCTGAGGCTTTGTCTCTCCTGTTATTTGGTGATCTCATTTAAAATTTTCTCGTATGTTTATATATTTTAAGAAGCTTCTACTGTATTTACTCTTCATACAACCCCTTAAATTGCCTTTGGTTTAGCTGTGCTTATTCACCTCTTCTCTCCTCGTCCTCAGTTGACCACCCAATTCCAATTTCCCACCTCTCCTCTCCATCCATGGCTATCTTATTCTAGTTCTACTCCCTAAAGAAATTCTTCCCTTTCCTAGTTCCTTATTCTATAAATAACTTTGTGACTATATAAATTGTACCATGCTTATCAAAAATAGCCACATATAAGAGTACATCCCATACTTCTCTTTTGGGGTCTGGGTTACCTCACTCAGAATGATTTTTTTCCTAGCTCGATACATTTACCTGTGAATTCCATGATTTTTAGCAGCTGAATATTATCTCAGTGTCTTTCCCTTTATCTTTTGATTAGTTAGTTTGAATTCTATTTTGTCAGACATTAAATAATTACACCTGCTTGCATTTTGGATCCATTTTCTTGGAATATCTTTTCCTATACCTTTTATCCTGAAGTGATGTCTATCTTTAATGTTGTGTGTTTTTTGAATGCAGCTGAATGGATTATGTTTTCTAATCCAATTGATTAGTCTATGTCGTTCTATGAGGGAATTGAGACCATTGATGTTAAGAGTTATCAGTAAGCAGTGTTTTTTGAGTCCTGTAACTTTGTTGTTATGTTATGGGTTTTCCAGACACTCCCCAGCAAAACTCCCTCTATTCTACAATCTTTTCTCTCTACAGGATTCCCCTTCTCTATTTCCTGCGTAAGCCATAGGCCATCAGCTTTTTTGTTTTTTTTAATTACGTATTTTCCTCAGTTACATTTCCAATGCTATCCCAAAAGTCCCCCATACCCCCCCCCACTTCCCTACCAACCCATTCCCACTTTTTGGCCCTGGCATTCCCCTGTACTGGGGCATATAAAGTTTGCATGTCCAATGGGCCTCTCTTTCCAGTGATGGCCGACTAGGCCATCTTTTGATACATATGCAGCTAGAGTCCAGAGCTCCGGGGTACTGGTTAGTTCATAATGTTGCACCTACAGGGTTGCAGATCTCTTTAGCTCCTTGGATACTTTCTCTAGCTCCTCCATTGGGAGCCCTGTGATCCATCCAATAGCTGACTGTGAGCATATGTACTCACTGATAAGTGGATATTAGCCCAAAAACCTAGTATAGTGAGATATAAGATACAATTTGCAAAACACATGAAACTCAAGAAGAACGAAGACCAACGTGTGGACACTTTGCCCCTTCTTAGAATTGGGAACAAAACACCCATGGAAGAAGTTACAGAGACAAAGTTTGGAGCTGAGACAAAAGGATGGACCATCTAGAGACTGCCATATCCAGGGATCCATCCCATAATTAGCCTCCAAACGATGACACCATTGCATACACTAGCAAGCGTTTGCTGAAAGGCCATCAGCTTTTTAATTGACAGGTGGTGCATCTATATAAATACACAAGATATTCTCTATACAATACTTCTTAAATTGGGTTTTACCATAGAATCTTTTTCTTTCTCCATCTCTTGTGATTGAAAGATTTTCTGGGTATGGTAGTGTGGCCTGGCATCTATACTCTCTTCAGTTTGTTCAGACTCTTCTGGCTTTTAACGTCAGGTATTTTTAAATTAGGTCTTATTCTGAATGGGTCTGTCCTTATATGTTATTTGGTTCCTTTTCCCTTGTAGCTTTTAATAATCTTTCTTTGTTCTGTGCATTTAAAGTTTTTACTATTATGTGCAATGAGTTATTTCTTTTCTGATCAAGTCTATTTTGTATTCTGAATGCTTCTTGTACCTTGGTAGGCATATTCTTGGATAGGTTAGAGAAAATTTCTTCTATGATATTGTTGAAAATATTTTCTGTACCTTTGACCTGAGTTTCCTGTCATGCCTTTCTTCCTAATTAGATCTGGTCTTTTCACAGTGTCCCAGATTTCCTGGACATTTTGTGCCTAGATTTTTTAGGGTTGTAACATGTTCTTTAACTGGGGTGTCCATTTCTTCTATCTTGTTTTCAATGTCTGAGATTCTCTATTTTATGTATTATATTCTGTGGATAAGGCTTACCTCTGAGGATTTTGTTTGATTTCCTGAATTTTACATTTCCAGTTTCACCTCAGTTTTGGTTATCTTTAGTTATTCTATTTCTACTTTCATGTCTTGGACTGTTTTTATCATTTCAACTCTTTTTTTTTGTTGTGCTTGACAGACTCCATTGGAGGGATTTATTCATACTTTCTTTAAAGTCTTTTACCATATTCACAATAGCTACTTTTGAAGTCCCTGTCTTGTGCTTCAGCTAAATTGCATTAAGGTTTCCTGTAGTTGAGTTGGTGGGTTATGAAGATAACATATTGGGTGTTAATAATTGTGTTTTCACACTGGTGTCTAGGCATCCAGGTTTGAGATTATTGGAATTCTAGATGTTAATATCTGGTCTTGTCTTGTTGGGTGGATGTTCCATTCCTTGGTTTCTATTGCCCTTTCTAGATCTTAAAAAGGTGTAATGAGTGTGGATTGCCTTGTAGAGAGTGCTTCTGAGTCCCTGACAGGTGTAGCCCCTGGGGGTTCTAGGTAAAACATAGTTATAGATGTGATTTTTTTATATGCTTGGCCCAGGCAGTGGCCCTATTAGGAGGTGAGGCCTTGTTGTAGTAGGTGTGTCACTGTGGGCATGGCATAAGACCTTCACCCTAGTTGCCTGAAAGTCATTCTTCCACTAGTAGCCTTCAGATGAAGATGTAGAACTCTCAACTTCTCCTGAACGATGCCTGCCTGGATGCTGCCATGTCTCCACTTTGATGAACTGAACCTCTGAACCTGTAAGTCAGACCCAATTAAATGTTGTCTTTTATAAAACTTGCATTGGTCATGGTGTCTGTTCACAGCAGTAAAGCCCTAACTAAGACACTAGGTATTAAGGGCTCTCAGGAGAGAATGGGAATCATCTACAAAGGGGCATTGAGAAGGTCCTCCAGGGAGGAGGAAATCTGAGTCTTCCCAGGGAGTGGAGTAAAAGAGGGAGAACACGTCCCTGCAAGTAGACTGTGAGAGAGCTGTGGATGAGACTGGGAAATTTGAATAGGAGAACAGGAAGGAAAAGAAAGATAAACTACCTGATTCCTAGGCATGTGACCAATGAGTTACCAGGGAGAGAATGCCTCAGGGTTCTGGTGGCTGACACAAAGGGATGGGGCTAGAAAGGAAGGCTGGTCTGACTCAAGGACCAAGTTAATGGAGATAGGTAGGCCAGGCCATAGTAAGTAGTTGGCTACAGGGATGGGGAAGAGACTCTGTATTTTCTTTTAAAAGTATACATGTATGGAACTTTCTAAAGTCTTCTTAGATTCATTTTTTTAAAAGATTTATTTTTATGTGTGTGTGTTTTATCTATATGTATGTCTGTGCACCATGTACATGTACAACCACAGAGGCCAGAACAATATCCTAGCTCTATAGTTCAAGTGTTTATGAGCCATCCTGTGAATTCTGGGAAGTGAACCTGGCCAATTATCTGCAAAAGCAGCAAATGTTCTTTACTGTTGAGCCATTTTTCCAGCCCTAGTGTATTAAACATCCAAATAATGAAAATTATTTTTAAAAAAATATTGTCGTAATTAATTTTCTGGAGACTTGACTGGACCACATAACTCTGAGTATGTGATGGAACAGTATTCTGGATGTTTCTTTTGGTGCATTTTATGATGAAGTTTATATTTAAATTGGTGGTCCCTGAGTAAATTGTTACCCTCTGTAATGTGTATGGACTGCACCCAAGCCATTGACAACTTAACAAGAGAGAGAGGGGGTGGGGGAGAGACCTTCCTCCAAGGAATGGGGGAAGTCTACAGCAGATGAACTTTAGATTTCAATGTCAACTTTGGCTCTTCACTGAATATCCAGCTTGCCAGCCAGTTTTATGTATTATGGACTATGTGGATTCCATCCTTAAACAATCCAGATCTATCTCTAAAGATACATATATCCTGTTGTTGCTATTTCTCTGATGGTTTTATTACATTAGTGTGGAAGAATATAATTTCAGCTCTTCCATTTAAGTCACCAATCCATTTTGATATCACTTTGGTGTACGATGTGAAATAGGGCTGACTTAATCATTCTTTACGCAGGTACCAATTTATCTCAGCAAAATTTGTTGATCTCTTTTCTCCATTAAAAGTTATTGGTATCTGTGGTGATTTGAATAAGTGTGGCTCTCGTAGACTCATGTGCTTGAATGTTTGGCCCATAGGGAGTGACACTATTAGGTGGTGTGTTCTTGTTGGTATAGGCATGACTTTGTTGGATGAGATGTCTCACTAGTGGGTTGATTTGAGGTTTCATATATGCACAAGCAGGTCTTCTGCCTGCTGCCTATGGATGAAAATGTAGAACTCTCAGCTCCTCCAGCACCAGGACTGCCTATATGCCAATGGTAGAATTAATAATGAAAGATTAAAAAGAAAAACCCTAATTAGACAAACTAAAGCAATTCTCACATTCAGTAAGCTGAAGCTGGAAGACAACTCCAGGTCAACTATGTGCCTTGAGAAACCTGACCAAAAGAAAAGACTAAATGTCAAAAAACTCAAAGAGAAAGAACATGTCAGGACGAAGCTCCAAACATTTCTGAAATGCCCTGAAAACATCTTTCCTGATGTCCTGATGATGATGAGTTCTGCCAATGCGCCTAAAACTGCTGTTCAACCGCAACATCCTTGGCTTTTTTTCTTTGCTGTTTCCATCATCAGATTAGTCAGACTCTGAAATTCTAAATCTTTCCACTCTGTCCATTTGATCACTATAAAACTGGCAGAAAATAGCCAAGAATACCCATGTTTCAGTTTGAAAGATTTGGGGGGGGGGGTTGTGGGGGTGGAAACCACCTCTGCCAAACTTATCTGTCAACTTTAAATTTAGCTTTCCATGAAGTCTTAGCACATGAGTGCAATATAGCCAAGGTCTTTTCTACAGTTTAACAAGTGACCTTTTCTCCAGTTCCCAATAGAATCTTCATCTATTTCCAAGATCTCATCAGTATAGCCTTTAGCCCTTAAATTTTTATCAGCATTCTGGTCATCTGGACCCTCACCAGAATCACCTTCATATCAACCATTCCAAAGGCTATTTTGCATTCTTTCAGTATTAGTTTTCTATTACAGAGTATGGTGCTTGCTTTGGGTTTATTTAAATCACACTTTTGAAAATTCAGATTGTCTGAGTTCAAACAGCCCCAGAGAATAGTACATCATGAAGGAATCACATGTGTGACCATATAATCACACCTATAGTGGAATCAGAGAGAGAATGGGCTAAGCCAGGCTTTTTCCTTGTCTTAGTTAAGGTTTTACTTCTGTGAACAAAGCCCATGCCCACAAGTCTACACCTACTCCCACGAGGCCATACCTCCCAACAATGTCACTCCCTTGGCCAAAAATATACAAACCATCACAACAACCTTCTCACAAGAAATGCCAAAAGAGTCACAGCAATATTCATCCCCACAGATAAAAGGAACTCTCACTAGATTCCACATCTAGAATTTTCTACCAGCTCCTTCTGGGGCTACTCTACACACCAGTAATTAACCAAAGTTGACTTGACTTTTGTGGAATTTTTCAACAACACCACACCACTGTACCAGTTGTGTGTATGTGTGTGTGTGTGTGTGAGAGTGTGTGTGTGTGTAGTTATGTGTCAGTCTTGTACGTCTTGCATGGAGTATAAATGTGATATATGGGATTGTGCATATCATTGCACACAAATAAATGTCAAGGCCAGAGCTCTAGAACAAAAATAAGTAAATAAACCAAAAGGAGCACAGAGCAGGAAATAATCAAACTCAGGTTTGAAATCAGCCAAGTGGAAACAAAAAGAACTATACAAAGATTCAACAAAACCAGGAGCTGACTCTTTAAGAAAATCAACAAGATAGATAAACCCTAAGCCCGACTAATCAGAGGGCCCAGAGACAGTATCCAAATTAACAAAGCAGAAATGAAAAAGGAGATATAACAGAAACTGAGGAAATTCAAAACAAATCACTAGATCCTACTATAAAAGGCTATATTCAACAAAACTGGGAAATCTGTATGGAATGGACAATTTTCTAGACAGATACCAGGTACCAAAGTTAAATCAGGATCAGATAAATGATCTAAACAGTCCCATAACCCCTAAAGAAATAGAAGCAGTTAATAGTCTCCCAACCAAAAAAAAAAAAAAAAAAAAAAAAAAGCCCAGGACCAGATGAGATTAGTGCAGAATTCTATCAGACCTTCAAAAAATACCTAATACCAATACTCTTCAAAGTATTCCACAAAATATAAACAGAAGGACCAATTTATTCAATGAAGCCACAGTTACACTGATACCAAAACCACACAAAAACCCAAGAAAGAAAGAAACCTTCAGACCATTTTGCCTTATGAATAGCGATGAAAAATACTCAATAAAATTGTCGCCAACTGAATCCAAGAATACATCAAAACAATCATTGACCACAATCAAGTAGGCTTCATTCCAGGGATCCAGGGATGGTTCAATATACAGAAATCCATCAATGTAATCCACTACATAAACACTCAAAGAAAAACCACATTATCATTTCATTAGATGCTGAAAAACATTTGACAAAATTCATTCAAAATTCAAAACAGTAGCGAGCATCAAACCTAATGGAGATAAACTTGAGGCAAAATGACTAAAATCAGGGACAACTTCAGAAAATTGGCTGGATATAAAATTAACTCAAACAAGTTAGTAGCCTTCCTCTACTCAAAGGATAAATTGGCTGAGAAAGAAATTTGGGAAATGACACACTTCTCAATAGCCACAAACAATATAAAATACCTTGGTGTGACTCTAACTAAGCAAGTGAAAGATCTGTATGATAAGAAATTCAAGTCTCTGAAGAAAGAAATCAAAGAAGACCTCAGAAGATGAAAAGATCTCCAATGCTCATGGATTGGCAGGATTTATATAGTAAAAAATGGCCATCTTGCTGAAAGCATTCTACAGATTCAATGCAATCCCCATCAAAATTCCAACTCAATTCTTCGTAGAGTTAGAAAAAGCAACTTGCAAATTCATATGGAATAACAAAAAGCCCAGGATAGTGAAAACTATTCTCAACAAGAAAAGAACTTCTGGGGGAAACACCATGCCTGACCTCAAGCTGTACTACAGAGCAATTGTGATAAATAACTGCATGGTATTGGTACAGTGACAGGCAGGTAGATCAATGGAATAGAATTGAAGACCCAGAAATTAACCTATACACCTATGGTCACTTGATCTTTGACAAAGGATCTAAAGTCATCCAGTTGAAAAAAGACAGCATTTTAAACAAATGGTGCTGGTTCAACTGGCCATCAACATGTAGAAGAATGCAAATTGATCCATTCTTATCTTCCTGTACAAAGCTCAAGTCCAAGTGAATCAAGGACCTCCACATAAAACTAGATACACAGAAACTAATAGAAAAGAAAGTGGGGAAGAGCCTTGAGCACATGGGTACAGGGGGAAATTTCCTGAACAGAACACCAATAGCTTATACTCTAAGATCAAGAATTGAGAAATGGCCCTTCCGCTCAACTCGAGCCCCGGGCTACCTTGCCAGCAGAGTCTTGCCCAACACCCGCAAGGGCCCACACGGGACTCCCCACGGGATCCTAAGACCTCTGGTGAGTGGAACACAGCGCCTGCCCCAATCCAATCGCGCGGAACCTGAGACTGCTGTACATAGGGAAGCAGGCTACCTGGGCTTGATCTGGGGCACAAACCCCTTCCGCTCCACTCGAGCCCCGGGCTACCTTGCCAGCAGAGTCGCCTGACACCCGCAAGGGCCCACACAGGATTCCACACGAGATCCTAAGACCTCTAGTGAGTGGAACACAACTTCTGCCAGGAGTCTGGTTCGAACACCAGATATCTGGGTACCTGCCCTGCAAGAAGAGAGCTTGCCTGCAGAGAATAATCTGCCCACTGAAACTAAGGAGAGTGCTACCCTCCAGGTCTGCCTATAGAGGCTAACAGAATCACCTGAAGAACAAGATCTTAACAGTGACAACTAAAACAGCTAGTTTCAGAGATTACCAGATGGTGAAAGGCAAACGTAAGAATCCTACTAACAGAAATCAAGACCACTCACCATCATCAGAACGCAGCACTCCCACCCCACCTAGTCCTGGGCACCCCAACACAACCGAAAATCTAGACCCAGATTTAAAAACATTTCTCATGATGATGATGATAGAGGACATCAAGAAGGACTTTCATAAGTCACTTAAAGAATTACAGGAGAGCACTGCTAAAGAGTTACAGGCCCTTAAAGAAAAGCAGGAAAACACAGCCAAACAGGTAGAAATCATTAAAGAAAAACAGGAAAACACATCCAAACAGGTGATGGAAATGAACAAAACCATACTAGAACTAAAAGGGGAAGTAGACACAATAAAGAAAACCCAAAGTGAGGCAACGCTGGAGATAGAAACCCTAGGAAAGAGATCTGGAAACATAGATGCGAGCATCAGCAACAGGATACAAGAAATGGAAGAGAGAATCTCAGGTGCAGAAGATTCCATAGAGAACATCGACACAACAGTCAAAGAAAATACAAAATGCAAAAGGATCCTAACTCAAAACATCCAGGTAATCCAGGACACAATGAGAAGACCAAACCTATGGATAATAGGAATTGATGAGAATGAAGATTTTCAACTTAAAGGGCCAGCTAATATCTTCAACAAAATAATAGAAGAAAACTTCCCAAACATAAAAAAAGAGATGCCCATGATCATACAAGAAGCCTACAGAACTCCAAATAGACTGGACCAGAAAAGAAATTCCTCCCGACACATAATAATCAGAACAACAAATGCACTAAATAAAGATAGAATATTAAAAGCAGTAAGGGAGAAAGGTCAAGTAACATATAAAGGAAGGCCTATCAGAATTACACCAGACTTTTCACCAGAGACTATGAAAGCCAGAAGAGCCTGGACAGATGTTATACAGACACTAAGAGAACACAAATGCCAGCCCAGGCTACTATATCCGGCCAAACTCTCAATTACCATAGATGGAGAAACCAAAGTATTCCACGACAAAACCAAGTTCACACAATATCTTTCCACGAATCCAGCCCTTCAAAGGATAATAACAGAAAAGAAGCAATACAAGGACGGAAATCACGCCCTAGAACAACCAAGAAAGTAATCATTCAACAAACCAAAAAGAAGACAGCCACAAGAACAGAATGCCAACTCTAACAACAAAAATAAAAGGAAGCAACAATTACTTTTCCTTAATATCTCTTAATATCAATGGACTCAATTCCCCAATAAAAAGACATAGACTAACAGACTGGCTACACAAACAGGACCCAACATTCTGCTGCTTACAGGAAACCCATCTCAGGGAAAAAGACAGACACTACCTCAGAGTGAAAGGCTGGAAAACAATTTTCCAAGCAAATGGACTGAAGAAACAAGCTGGAGTAGCCATTTTAATATCGGATAAAATCGACTTCCAACCCAAAGTTATCAAAAAAGACAAGGAGGGACACTTCATACTCATCAAAGGTAAAATCCTCCAAGAGGAACTCTCAATTCTGAATATCTACGCACCAAATGCAAGGGCAGCCACATTCATTAGAGACACTTTAGTAAAGCTCAAAGCATACATTGCACCTCACACAATAATAGTGGGAGACTTCAACACACCACTTTCTTCAAAGGACAGATCGTGGAAACAGAAACTAAACAGGGACACAGTGAAACTAACAGAAGTTATGAAACAAATGGACTTAACAGATATCTACAGAACATTTTATCCTAAAACAAAAGGATATACCTTCTTCTCAGCACCTCACGGGACCTTCTCCAAAATTGACCATATAATTGGTCACAAAACAGGCCTCAATAGATACAAAAATATTGAAATTGTCCCATGTATCCTATCAGACCACCATGGCCTAAAACTGATCTTCAATAACAACATAAATAATGGAAAGCCAACATTCACGTGGAAACTGAATAACACTCTTCTCAATGATACCTTGGTCAAGGAAGGAATAAAGAAAGAAATTAAAGACTTTTTAGAGTTTAATGAAAATGAAGCCACAACGTACCCAAACCTATGGGACACAATGAAAGGATTTCTAAGAGGGAAACTAATAGCTCTGAGTGCCTCCAAGAAGAAACGGGAGACAGCACATACTAGCAGCTTGACAACACATCTAAAAGCCCTAGAAAAAAAGGAAGCAAATTCACCCAAGAGGAGTAGACGGCAGGAAATAATCAAACTCAGGGGTGAAATCAACCAAGTGGAAACAAGAAGAACTATTCAAAGAATTAACCAAACGAGGAGTTGGTTCTTTGAGAAAATCAACAAGATAGATAAACCCTTAGCTAGACTCACTAAAGGGCACAGGGACAAAATCCTAATTAACAAAATCAGAAATGAAAAGGGAGACATAACAACAGATCCTGAAGAAATCCAAAACACCATCAGATCCTTCTACAAAAGGCTATACTCAACAAAACTGGAAAACCTGGACGAAATGGACAAATTTCTGGACAGATACCAGGTACCAAAGTTGAATCAGGATCAAGTTGATCATCTAAACAGTCCCATATCACCTAAAGAAATAGAAGCAGTTATTAATAGTCTCCCAACCAAAAAAAGCCCAGGACCAGATGGGTTTAGTGCAGAGTTCTATCAGACCTTCAAAGAAGATCTAATTCCAGTTCTGCACAAACTATTTCACAAAATAGAAGTAGAAGGTACTCTACCCAACTCATTTTATGAAGCCACTATTACTCTGATACCTAAACCACAGAAAGACCCAACAAAGATAGAGAACTTCAGACCAATTTCTCTTATGAATATCGATGCAAAAATCCTCAATAAAATTCTGGCTAACCGAATCCAAGAACACATTAAAGCAATCATCCATCCTGACCAAGTAGGTTTTATTCCAGGGATGCAGGGATGGTTTAATATACGAAAATCCATCAATGTAATCCATTATATAAACAAACTCAAAGACAAAAAACACATGATCATCTCGTTAGATGCAGAAAAAGCATTTGACAAGATCCAACACCCATTCATGATAAAAGTTTTGGAAAGATCAGGAATTCATGGCCCATACCTAAACATGATAAAAGCAATCTACAGCAAACCAGTAGCCAACATCAAAGTAAATGGAGAGAAGCTGGAAGCAATCCCACTAAAATCAGGGACTAGACAAGGCTGCCCACTTTCTCCCTACCTTTTCAACATAGTACTTGAAGTATTAGCCAGAGCAATTCGACAACAAAAGGAGATCAAGGGGATACAAATTGGAAAAGAGGAAGTCAAAATATCACTTTTTGCAGATGATATGATAGTATATATAAGTGACCCTAAAAATTCTACCAGAGAACTCCTAAACCTGATAAACAGCTTCGGTGAAGTAGCTGGATATAAAATTAACTCAAACAAGTCAATGGCCTTTCTCTATACAAAGAATAAACAGGCTGAGAAAGAAATTAGGGAAACAACACCCTTCTCAATAGTCACAAATAATATAAAATATCTCGGCATGACTCTAACTAAGGAAGTGAAAGATCTGTATGATAAAAACTTCAAGTCTCTGAAGAAAGAAATTAAAGAAGATCTCAGAAGATGGAAAGATCTCCCATGCTCATGAATTAGCAGGATCAACATTGTAAAAATGGCTATCTTGCCAAAAGCAATCTACAGATTCAATGCAATCCCCATCAAAATTCCAACTCAATTCTTCAATGAATTGGAAGGAGCAATTTGCAAATTTGTCTGGAATAACAAAAAACCTAGGATAGCAAAAAGTCTTCTCAAGGATAAAAGAACTTCTGGCGGAATCACCATGCCAGACCTAAAGCTTTACTACAGAGCAATTGTGATAAAAACTGCATGGTACTGGTATAGAGACAGACAAGTAGACCAATGGAATAGAATTGAAGACCCAGAAATGAACCCACACACCTATGGTCACTTGATCTTCGACAAGGGAGCTAAAACCATCCAGTGGAAGAAAGACAGCATTTTCAACAATTGGTGCTGGCACAACTGGTTGTTATCGTGTAGAAGAATGCGAATCGATCCATACTTATCTCCTTGTACTAAGGTCAAATCTAAGTGGATCAAGGAACTTCACATAAAGCCAGAGACACTGAAACTTATAGAGGAGAAAGTGGGGAAAAGCCTTGAAGATATGGGTACAGGGGAAAAATTCCTGAACAGAACAGCAATGGCTTGTGCTGTAAAATCGAGAATTGACAAATGGGGCCTAATGAAACTCCAAAGTTTCTGCAAGGCAAAAGACACCGTCAATAAGACAAAAAGACCACCAACAGATTGGGAAAGGATCTTTACCTATCCTAAATCAGATAGGGGACTAATATCCAACATATATAAAGAACTCAAGAAGGTGGACTCCAGAAAATCAAATAACCCCATTAAAAAATGGGGCTCAGAACTGAACAAAGAATTCTCACCTGTGGAATACCGAATGGCAGAGAAGCACCTGAAAAAATGTTCAACATCCTTAATCATCAGGGAAATGCAAATCAAAACAACCCTGAGATTCCACCTCACACCAGTCAGAATGGCTAAGATCAAAAATTCAGGTGACAGCAGATGCTGGCGTGGATGTGGAGAAAGAGGAACACTCCTCCATTGTTGGTGGGAGTGCAGGCTTGTACAACCACTCTGGAAATCAGTCTGGCGGTTCCTCAGAAAATTGGACATAGTACTACCGGAGGATCCAGCCATACCTCTCCTGGGCATATATCCAGAAGATGCCCCAACTGGTAAGAAGGACACATGCTCCACTATGTTCATAGCAGCCTTATTTATAATAGCCAGAAGCTGGAAAGAACCTAGATGCCCCTCAACAGAGGAATGGATACAGAAAATGTGGTACATCTACACAATGGAGTACTACTCAGCTATTAAAAAGAATGAATTTATGAAATTCCTAGCCAAATGGATGGACCTGGAGGGCATCATCCTGAGTGAGGTAAAACATTCACAAAGAAACTCACACAATATGTATTCACTGATAAGTGGATATTAGCCCCAAACCTAGGATACCCAAGATATAAGATATAATTTGCTAAACACATGAAACTCTAGAAGAATGAAGACTGAAGTGTGGACACTATGCCCCTCCTTAGAAGTGGGAACAAAACACCCATGGAAGGAGTTACAGAGACAAAGTTTGGAGCTGAGATGAAAGGATGGATCATGTAGAGACTGCCATATCCAGGGATCCACCCCATAATCAGCATCCAAACGCTGACACCATTGCATACACTAGCAAGATTTTATCGAAAGGACCCAGATGTAGCTGTCTCTTGTGAGACTATGCCTTGGCCTAGCAAACACAGAAGTGGATGCTCACAGTCAGCTAATGGATGGATCATAGGGCTCCCAATGGAGGAGCTAGAGAAAGTACCCAAGGAGCTAAAGGGATCTGCGACCCTATAGGTGGAACAACATTATGAACTAACCAGTACCCCGGAGCTCTTGACTCTAGCTGCATATATATCAAAAGATGGCCTAGTCGGCCATCACTGGAAAGAGAGGCCCATTGGACTTGCAAACTTTATATGCCCCAGTACAGGGGAACACCAGGGCCAAAAAGGGGGAGTGGGTGGGCAGGGGAGTGGGGGTGGTTGGATATGGGGGACTTTTGGTATAGCATTGGAAATGTAAATGAGCTAAATACCTAATAAAAAATGGAAAAAAAAAAGAATTGAGAAATGGAACCTCATAACATTGCAAAGCTTCTGTAAGGCAAAAGACACTGTCAATAGGACAAAAAGATTGGGAAAAGATCTTTACCAACCCTACATCTGATAGAGGGCTGATAACCAATATATACAAAGAACTCAAGAAGTTAGACTCCAGAGAACCAAATAACCCTAATAAATATGGGGTAGAGAGCTAAACAAAGAATTGTCAACTGAGGAATACCAAATGGCCAAGAAGCACCTAAAAAATGTTCAACATCCTTAGTCATTAGGGAAATGCAAATCAAAACAACCCTGAGATTCCACCTCAAACCAGTCAGAATGACTAAGATCAAAAACTCAGGTGACAGCAGATGCTGGCGAGGATGTAGAGAAAGAGCAACACTCCTCCATTGCTGGTGGAATTCCAAGCTGGTACATCTACTCTGGAAATCAGTCTGGTGGTTCCTTAGAAAATTAGACATAGTACTACCTGAGGACCAAGCTATACCACTCCTGGGCATATACCCAAAAGATGCTCCAACATATAACAAGGACCCATGCTCCACAATGTTTATAGCAGCCTTATTTATAATAGTCAGAAGCTGGACAAACCCAGATGTCCTTCAACAGAAGAACTGATACAGAATGCGTGGCACATTTGCACAATGGAGTACTAATCAGCTATTAAAAACAATGAATTTATGAAATTCTTAGGCAAATGGATGGAACTTGAAAATATCATCATATGTGAGGTATCCCAATCACAAAAGCACACATTTGGTATGCACTCACTGATAAATGGATATTAGCCCAATAGCTCAAAATATCCAACATACAATTCACAGATCACATGAACCTCAAGAAGAAGGAAGAGCAAAGTGTGGATACTTTGTTCCTTCTTAGAAGAGGGGAACAAAATACCCACAGGAGGAGATACAAAGTGTGGAGCAGTGACTGACAGAAGGGTGATCCAGAGACTGCTGCACCTGGGGATCCATTCCATATACAGTCACCAACCCTAGACACTATTGTGGATGCCAAGAAGTGCTTGCTAACAGGAGCCTGATATAGCTGTCTCCTGAGAGGCTCTGGCAGTGCCTGACAAATACAAAAGTGGATGCTTGCAGCCAACCATGGGACTGAGCACAGGGTCCTCAATGGAGGAGTTAGAGAAAGGACTGAAGGAGCTGAAGGGGTTTGCAACCCCATAGGAAGAACAATATCAACCAACCAGACTCCCCCACCACGTTCCCAGGGACTAAACCACCAACCAAAGATTCCACATGGAGAGACCCATGGCTCTAGCCACATATGGATCAGAGGATGACTTTGTCGGATATCAATGGGAGGAGAGGCCCTTGGTCCTGTGATGGTTCAATGCTCCGTTTTAGGGAAATACCAGGATAGGGAAGCAGGAATGGGTAGCTGGGTGGGAGAACACCCTCATAGAAGCAGGGAGAGAGTGATAGGATAGGGGGTTTTGGGGGTGGGGGTAGGGAATTGGGAAAGGGGATATAACATTTGAAATGTAAATAAAGAAAATATCCAATAAAAATAAAATAACATTAATACAGAATAAAATAAAATACTAAATGACATATACTTTTTAAAAACAATAAATTTTCTCAGGAGTTGACCACCACCACTAACAACAGTAAAAATTAACCCCTAAGGGACCCTCAGATAACCTTAATAACAACAGAAAGAAAAGTTAACTTTTATTTACGTACAGAGTCTAAAACATCCTTCAGAAATGAATAAACAAAAAAGAGAGTAATTAGTAATAAGTGAACTAAACTAGATTCTAAATGGGATTCTAAATACTATGCCAACTTTTATAGGACCTACTCAGAAGAACACGAGAGCACAGAGTGTACAGAGAAAAACTAACAAATTTGTACAGATGCTAACTACACTGGTGGCTTCTTAACCAGCATTCATTAAAAATTCCAGACTTCCAGCACAGTAGCTCTTGCAAAATGTATTGTTCATCCTATTAAAAAATGTTACTACATCTTGTACTATAAAGATACTCTAAAATTTTCCCTAAAAACATGGTCACTTGAGCTTCCTTCACTGAGATGCTGTACAAGCTGTAACCATCACCAATTAATCACCATCCAATTTTATATTAGACCACAAGCCAGCTTTAGAGTAACTCTTAACTAATTAAGATGGAGTTAATGCTGTTTTGTATAAATAACAATTCAATAATACTGCAGGTTGACTTTCAGAAGATTATCCTTCATCCAACCTCCATAGATAGTTATCATTATTCTAGTTCTATTATAGATCACTTATCCTGTAGCTAAGTCACTGGGACTTAGTTATTACCTTCATTCTTCTTATAGACTTAAGTCTTCTGAATGTGTTATTCAGATCCTACAGTTATCCATTAAAAAGCTTTGCCAGGAGACTCATCTTACCTGGAGGGGAAATACTACAAATAACTAGAGTCCATGTAAACATGTAAACCTTCATTCAACTCCTAGCTTAAATCTTTTAAAATACCTTATAGGTACCCTTTTCTATATTCAGGTCTGTTAATAGATGACACAGTCTGTGTTTTAAGTCAGAAACATGAGAACTGAGTGATACCTTTGGCCCTGGAAAGACATGTGACCTCCCAAAGGGCTTACAAAGAGATTAATGGGTAATAATCTAAATCTAACTTCTAGAACTCTAAATATTTTAAGATTATTATTTAACAGGAACCTTTAAGCTCCAGTTTAGCTACTATTTATATAGAATATATTTTACAACTATTAATTTCACTTTTAATTTTTTTTCCATTTTTTATTAGGTATTTAGCTCATTTACATTTCCAATGCTATACCAAAAGTCCCCCATAGCCACCCACCCCCACTCCCCTACCCACCCACTCCCCTTTTTTGGCCCTGGCGTTCCCCTGTACTGGGGCATATAAAGTTTGCGTGTCCAATGGGCCTCTCTTTCCAGTGATGGCCGCCTAGGCCATCTTTTGATACATATGCAGCTAGAGTCAAGAGCTTCACTTTTAATTTATTTTCACCATTTTACCTAAAGTAAGTTTTTTGATTTTTTTCCTTACCCCAAATGGAAACTATGTGAAGTGATTCATATGTTAATTAGCTTGGCTACATTCATTCATAATGAACATGTTATCAAAACATTACATTGAGGTATGACTGTGGCTCTGTAGCAACTGATGGCTTAGCAGTGGTGAGGCTGTGATGACCTATAGATTGCTGTGATGACCTATCTCTCTGCAGTCATAGTAACAAAATAACATGTTAATTATAATCAGATTGTTAACATTAACTTTTAGAAGGAAGGTCACTGCACCATTACCCACTACTCCCTACCTCTCATCTGTATGTGGTCTTAGGATGTTCTAGAGAATAAAGAAGGGGGAAGGATGACTAAGGCTAGAACTCCTCTTCTGTGAGTGGTCACATATGCTGGAGTAGGATTGTTCAGTGAATCAGCTACCCAAATCACCCGTGCAGTGGCCACTCATGTTGGGGTTGGACTTTGTTGATGATGTAGCTGCTCAGCTCTCCATGTTCCTATAAGTAACTCCAATCAATTCACTGATGCAACACTTGGAACTAAGGTAGAGTCAGGTTTTTAGTGTATAAGTGATACTCTATGTGGGATAGTCATTTCTTGATTGTCTTAGTCAGGATTTCTATTCCTGCACAAAAGATCAGAACCAAGAAGCAAGTTGTGGAGGAAAGGGTTTATTCAGCTTATATTTCCACATTGATGTTCATCACCAAAGGAAGTCAGGACTGGCACTCAAGCAGGTCAGGAAGCAGGAGCTGATGCAGAGGCCATGTTACTTACTGGCTTGCTACTCCTGGCTTACTCAGCTTGCTTTCTTATAGAATCCAAGACTACCGGTCCAGGGATGGCACCACCTACAATGGGCCCTCCCACTGTTGATCACAAATTTAGAAAATGCCTTACAGCTAGATCTCATGGAGGCATTTCCTCAAGGGAGGCTCCTTTCTCTGTGATAACTCCAGCTTGTGTTAAATTGACACACAAAACTAACCAGTACATTTATATCCTCCAAGAAAAGTCACCCAACAATATAGTTTGATTTTTTCAATCCATTTTTCTAATGACTCCAATATTAGGGTGGCAAATGTAATAGGTGTGTATAAAACATCTGTAACATTTTAAAATGCACAAGTGTAATAACTATATTCACATTATGTGAAAATGGATCTATAGAATTTTTTTCATGTTGCAAAAGTAAATCTCTATTGTCGGAAAAGAAAAAAAAAGAACAAAATGAGAAAATTGAGGAGGAAGAGAGTGACAAAACCAACAAAAGTCCTTTTCTCCATCTCTTTGGATAAGAATAACCTCCATAGGCTCATATTTTTGAATGCTTGGTCATTAGGCAGTGGCACTACTTGAGAGAGATTAAGTGTGCCCTTCTTTGAGTAGGTGTGGCCTTGTTGGAGGAAGTGTGTCACTGGGGATAGGCTTGGAGGTGGGCTTTGAGGTTTCAAGGGCTCAAACCAGGCCAAGTGTCTCTCTCTTTTTTTTCCATTTTTATTAGGTATTTAGCTCATTTACATTTCCAATGCTATACCAAAAGTCCCCCATACCCACCCATCCCCACTCCCCTACCCACCCACTCCCCCTTTTTGGCCCTGGCGTTCCCCTGTACTGGGGCATATAAAGTTTGCGTGTCCAATGGGCCTCTCTTTCCAGTGATGGCCGACTAGGCCATCTTTTGATACATATGCAGCTACAGTCCAGAGCTCCGGGGTACTGGTTAGTTCATAATGTTGTTCCACCTATAGGGTTGCAGATCCCTTTAGCTCCTTGGGTACTTTCTCTAGCTCCTCCATTGGGAGCCCTGTGATCCATCCATTAGCTGACTGTGAGCATCCACTTCTGTGTTTGCTAGGCCCCGGCATAGTCTCACAAGAGACAGCTACATCTGGGTCCTTTTGATAAAATCTTGCTAGTGTATGCAATGGTGTCAGCGTTTGGATGCTGATTATGGGGTGGATCCCTGGATATGGCAGTCTCTACATGGTCCATCCTTTCATCTCAGCTCCAAACTTTGTCTCTGTAACTCCTTCCATGGGTGTTTTGTTCCCAATTCTAAGGAGGGGCATAGTGTCCACACTTCATTCTTCATTCTTCTTGAGTTTCATGTGTTTAGCAAATTGTATCTTATATCTTGGGTGTCCTAGGTTTGGGGCTAATATCCACTTATCAGTGAGTACATATTGTGTGAGTTCCTATGCGAATGTGTTACCTCACTCAGGATGATGCCCTCCAGGTCCATCCATTTGGCTAGGAATTTCATAAATTCATTCTTTTTAATAGCTGAGTAGTACTCCATTGTGTAGATGTACCACATTTTCTGTATCCATTCCTCTGTTGAGGGGCATCTGGGTTCTTTCCAGCTTCTGGCTATTATAAATAAGGCTGCTATGAACATAGTGGAGCATGTGTCCTTCTTACCAGTTGGGGCATCTTCTGGATATATGCCCAGGAGAGGTATTGCTGGATCCTCCGGTAGTACTATGTCCAATTTTCTGAGGAACCGCCAGACTGATTTCCAGAGTGGTGCCGCTGCAGCCGCTTCTCCCCCTCCTCCTCTCTCTCTCTTTGCTACCTTCAGATCTAGATGGAGAACTCTCAGCTCCTCTCCAACACCATGTCTGGCTACATGCCGCCAAGCTTCTTGGCATGCTGATAATGGACTAAACCTCTGAAATTGTAAGCCAGCTCCAATTAAATGTTTTAAGAGTTGCCTTGGTCCTGGTGTCTCATCACAGCTGTAAAACAGTGACTAAGACAATTACCCTGGTGACCACTATTCTATTAATATCCTTTTCTATGAATTTGACTACTTCAGATATTCATCTTAAAGAAACCATTCACTAAATCATTTTTGGTGAGTTAATTTATTTTACTACAGTATCTGCAAAGTTTATCCACATCGTGACAGCTGTAAATTATCCCTCTTTTTGAAAGGGTAAATAAGACATTTCTATATATTTATGCCAAATTTATCTATTTTTCCACTGGTAGATGCTTGAGATATTTCTACCTTTTTACTGTTGTAAATAAAAGCTTTTATGACTAAAGATATACAGATTTCTCTTGAAGATCCTATTTTCAATCTTCCTGGGTAAATATCCACAAATAGTATTGCTAGATTATATAATTTTTTACAAATATTTTAAGGAATCACCATAATATTTTCTATAGTAACGATATCATTTTATATTCTAACAAAGAGTGCTGAAAATATAAGATCTAAGAGTCTTTGGTTGTGGTGTCAAGGGTTTTTTAAGTAGAAGCACATGTCATTTGCAAATAACAGTAATTTGATTTTACTTCTTTTCCTATTTATATCCATTTATTTTTTTCTCTTGTATTATTGCTCTAAAGCTTCATACACTATATTTTCTAAGAGTTGTAAAAGTAGGCACTGTATTACTCCAGATTTTAGAGTAAATTGTATTGATTTGTCTCCATGTAATATAATGTTAACTATGGGTTTATCATATGTAGCCTTTTGAAAGTTAAAAATGTTCCTTTGATTACTAGATTCATGACTTTTTAACATGGACACATGTTAAACTTTAAAGTGGTTTTTCTTGGTCTTTGGAAATTATCATCTGATTCTGTACTTAAGTATATTAATATACTGCATTATGTTAACTAATTTGCATGCTTTAAACCAAAGTTGAATCCTTAGTATGAAACCAATTAGGTGATGGTATATGTTTTTCTTAGTGTGTTCTTGAGTTTAGTTTACAAGTATTTTGAGATTTTTTTAAATATCTATTCACCAGGGAAATGTGTCATCAAGATAATACCTGCTTCACAGAGTAAGTTTAATGTTGTCTCCCCCATTTCTATTTTATGAAAAAAATGTTTAAGAAGTGCTGATGCTAGACTTCCTTAAAGATTTGTTAGAACTCAGCAGTGAATCCATCCAACCCCTGCCTTTACTATGTGGGAAGACTTCAATATCACTGCTTATTTTACATCTCTTGAAGTTATTCTTATCTCCTTGAATTTTTGTTGGCAGGTTACATGAGTTTAGGAATACATCCATTTTTAAAGTTTTCTAACATTTTAGTTTTTTTAATCCTAGGGATAAAATTCAGGGCTTTTGAGCATGCCAGACAAGCCCTCTACCCTGAGCTACATCTCCAGCCCCACTTTTCTAGCTTTCATTGAATATATAGTTTTGAAGTATTCCCTAATATACCTCAGGATCTCATAAGAAACCGCTGTAATAGCTTCCTTTTTATCTGTATTCTTAATTTGGATAGTATCTATTTTTCTTTAAAATTTGCTCAACTTACTTATCTTTTCAAATAACTAACTTTTTGTTTGATTTGCTGTTTTATTATCTCTACTTCATGACATTCATGTCATCTGAGTTTGACTTAATGTTTTTCTAGAACCTCGAGGTGTATAATTAGGTTATTGTGATCTCATTGATTTTTTTAATGTAATCACTTATAACTATAATCCTTCTTAAGAATTCTTTTTTCTACTTGCTTTGGTAGGCTGTGTCATAATTTTCATTTACTCATAGGATTTCAAAAACTTCCTTGATTTCCTCAATGACCCACTGTTCACTCAAAAATGTATTTTATAATACTACTTAGCTTCTTTTATTCTACTATTATCTGATGAAATGTAATTATGTCAATTTTGATTTGTGTCCTATAATGTGAATAGTTATAAAGGAGGGCCCATGTGCAGTTGAGAATAATTGTATTCTGTATTTATTGGATGGAATACTCTAAGTATCTGTTAAACACTATTGCTCTATCATGCTGTTTACTTATGCTGCTCCTTTGCTGATTTTTAGTTTGAAATAAGTGCCTAAAGATGAAAGTACTGAAATCTCCCACTGATTGTACCTGATATTTGGTATATAAATGTTAACAATATTTAATGTTTTTTCTTCCATTAGTTTATTTACTCATTTTATATACTGACGGTAGACCCTCTCCTCCTCCCAGTCCCCCTCACATGGCCCCTGATCTCCCCCCTCTTCTCTGAGAAGGGGGAGGACCCCTTGGGTCCCAACCCATCCTAGCATATCAAGTCACTGCAGGACTAGCCACATCCTCTACCACTGGGACCAGACAGGTCAGCCCAGTTAGGGGAACAGGATCCACAAGCAGGCAACAGAGTAAGGGAAAGAACCCACACTAGTTGTTGGGGGACCACATAAAGACTGAGATGCACATCTGCAGGGGGTCTAAGTCCAGCCTGCATACGTTCTTTGGTTGGTGGACTGATTTCTGGGAAGCCCCAAGGTCAATCCAAGTTAGTTGATTCTGTTGGTCTTCTTATGGAGTACATATCCCCTCCAGGTTCCTCAGTCCTTCCCCCAACTCTTCCACAAGAGTTCCTGAGCTCAGTCTAATGTTTGACTGTTAGTCTCTGCCTCTGTTTCAGTCAGCTGCTGGGAGGAGTCTTTCAGAGGACAGTTATGCTAGGCTTCTGTCTGTTCATTCAGGCTGACAAATATAAACAGCCTGAGGATCCAGGGTTGTTGAAGGAGGAAGGTGGGCCTGCAATGTATCCCCTATTGATCTTCTGAGGACAACTTGGCACACTCCCAAATTAGCTGACAGGGTTTGCTACTGCAGTCATTTATGTCTGTCTCGCACAGGTCATCTGTGTGTATCCAGGCCAGCAGTGACAAATATAGCTATCAACAGTGTCTTCACATGTTATATTATTGTGATGAGGCTTTGACCAACAAAGAGGCATGAAAGTCTCACAGTATGTCCCTGTGAATCTACTACCTGTGCAGTCATGGTAGTAGTTCTTTCCTCTATCCACATGTAGACCTCCATGGATATATGGCTGACTGACCCATTCACCAGAGTTGAGTTCACAGTGATCTCCAAGGGATCCAGGTGAACAGTCACAGAAGTAGGCCCCAAGAGCATTCTGGCACATGGCAATATGTAGACATAGCTGGAATCCACATTTTCCAACTCACAGTGTACACCAGAATACTCTTGAGGGCAAACACACAAGAATCTTTCTATCTCATTGAGGCATACAGCCTCATTCTCATTCATGCATGAGTCAGAAACACGTTCATCCACTTCCAAGTCACACTGCTTGCCTTAGTATCCAGTCACCCAGAAGCAGGAGTAGCCATTGATTCCATCCTAGAACACAGCCCCATTGTGGTAAAGACTAGAAGCACACCCACTGCGATCTGTCTCACAGAACCTTCCAGCATATCCATCAGGACAGTGTTTCCTTTATTAATATGCAGTGATCTTCAACTTCATGTTTTCAAACCACATTTCTCCCACTCACTCCAGCACCTACAATGCTCCAACCTCTTCTGTGTATTGATTCTTTATCCATCCAGTTGTATTTACACAGTCCAGACCTTTTGTCTTGGGCTTTCATGACATCACTTGTGAGAATTCACTGCTGGCAGCTACAGCTGATGCTAGTCAGCAGGAATAATACCACAACTCATTTCTTGTGGACCCAGCTCATTGAGAAATGCAGACATTGCCTTATTTCTCTTTATTTCTCTTAGTCTTTCTTATATATAAATAGGATTTATTATGTTTTTATCTTCACATTCTTTATCCACTGGCTCAGATGTAGCTTCTAATCTACCATCTTACCTTTAAATTCCAACATACAAATCCTACATAACTTAAGGAACAGTGAAAAAGCTCTGTAACACACCATCATTATACTACACATAACAATATCAGTATAAAATACCATAAATACTACCCAATCACATGTATGCACACCAGTACCTCACCCATTTTAAAAGATCAGTCAAGAATGTGTGTTGTTCAGAATGAGTATTTTTGTGGTTAAATAATAAAATAGCATCAATATAAAATATTAATGCATTACCCCTTAACAGTGAACAATAAAATCTTTTTTCCTCAGTGAGCTCACTAGAAAGTCTGTGGATTTCTTTTCTGATGTTTTATTGGGTTTGATTTGAGACCTCAGCCTCCCAAGTAGTGTGGATTAAAAGTACGGCCAAACTAGCATTTACAGAAATATGAAGAGGTAATTCTTGATGTCCAGGTGATCTTGGAACTTTGGGTTGTGGTCAGTTTCTAGGTAAGTTGTTGGAATGAGGGGGCATGTTGACTGGTTGCTCCTTTTGACAGAGCTAACAGGTGACAGTTCTGGTTAGAAACATCTGACATAAATAAGACAAGTGTTAGGAGAGGGCAGCTGTAAGCCTTGAATAATTATTGTGCTGTGACTAAGGAAATATCTTTCCATATACAAGGGAATAAACAGGACCATCTCTCATAGTAAACTGCGCCTTCAGTAGTCAAGCTTCTAGAAATACCAGCCTTTCAGTTGCATAATTTACATATTTTTTCTAGTTCTTTGAGACTTTTTGATAATATTTACCCCTCCTCCTGCAACTCTTCCCATCCACCCCTTTTCTATCCACCTAAATTCTATATCTTTTAAAAAGCCTTTCAAGACCAGTTTATGCTGCTCCAATAGTTTTGGATCTGAGGTCTTGCACTGGACCATGGTCAACTTACCAGTGGCTCCAATCTTAAAGAAAACTATCTTTCTTTCTATCAGCTGCTAACAATTGTCAGTAGCTCCAAGTAGACTGTGATTATTCCTCCACGTGCTTTGGAGTGCATAATATTTGGAGTACTTATGAAAATGCCAGTCCTTGGAGCGCCCCACTTTCCTTTTCTGAGAGCCAGAGGTAGACTGGCATTGTTGCAGTGGCTAATGGAGCAGGGGAGTTGTTCTAGCTCCCTTTGATCTGGCAGTTTGCATGCATTTCCACATTTAGATTAGCATTCTCCCTGATTTGTGCAGTATAACCAAGCTGTTATGGCAGGAATTTTAGGTAAAAAGACAAATCAGGCAATTTGGTATAAGTCATGAAAGACGCTTACCTGTAATTACAGTGTGAAGGTCTACATAGTGGACACCAAAATCCAAGCCTGAGGGAAATCCAGATTCAAGTGTCCAAAGATGTTGCTCGGTTGAGTTAAAGACATGACGTTGAGCCAAATGGGGTTCAGAGATCCAGGGATATTCCAAAGAAAAAACAGCAAATATAAGTAAGAGTAATACATATTAACCATTTTTTAGACAGGTTCTTATGCAACCCAGGCTAGGCTGTAATCCTACTGCTTTGCTCCTTTTAGTCATAGGATTTCAGGTGTATACCACCAAGGCCAGTATTCATGGTATATGGAAAGAATATTTCACCCACAGGTGACTTTTTACAAGTTATAAGTCTGACCTTTTTTGCTACGTTTAGTCTGATGAAGGGGCTGAACTGAGACAGATAGACATCTCCAGATCATCTATCCTAGGCAGACATTGGCTTTGCCCATAGAAAGCCTCATCGTCTTCCAGTGAATTCTTCATATTTTAGGTTTCTGTGCTTGCTTCTGAGATTCACCTTTTAGAGAAGTAGCTGCTGAATTGGCCATTGTCATGTCATGATTACAATATGTTCCCTGTGCTACATGTGTAGTCTCCTTCTTAGGTTGGATGCAGTCAGGATACAGAGTAAAGTGCCAAAATACACAGCATGAAAATGAAACACATAAATACAAATAGACAAAGATAGAAATGCAAAACTGTACAGAAGAGAACAAATTGGGCTCATCTACCTGGCTGTCCTTGGCTAGAACTCTGTACTGATTAACATATCCTTTATATATTTCTCTATATACTGTCAAAGACATGGATGAAGCTAGAAATGTGGGAGGATGGACTCATACTTGCTCTGCAAAAGAACCTCCACTATGCTGTAGTTGAGAGAACTGTTCTAAGGGGATCCTGAAGTAGCAGATGTGTAGGAGGAGTAAGTGTAGAGACATAATGTAATGCAGCATGGCTACTATAGTTAATAAGACCATATTGTACTTAGTTTTTTTTAAAAAGAACTAGATTTTAGCTGCTCTTGTTATAAATAATAAGGTTGTGAGATAATAGATCTATTAATAATATGTGGATGCTTTAAAGCTAAGATACACATATCAAAGTCCTGTTAGCTAGCATTGTAGGAGAATATAGTGAGTTCAGGTCTTCTTGGCTGATGAGACATTATCTCAATACAAACACATCAATAGCTGCTCTTCTCATATAAGATGTACAACCAGAAAAAAATCTTCAGTGCTCAGAGCAGAAATGGCCAGAGAGGAAAAAAGGAAATTTCCGCTGTGGCCACTAAAACAGATTTCATTCACATCAACAGCAACTGGAGCAGAAGTCCTAGATCTCAAGACACTTTACTACTTGAAAACACAGGTATGGATGAAGAAACCAAGGAAACCAAAACTAGAATCTGACAAAAATAGATATGGCTGGATAGGTGTGGAGTTAGAAGACTTCATAAATCCTAAACTGCAAGGAATGGGCTGTAGAAAGTCTTCTCCCATGATCAAAACTGCCATGACTTGAGAAGCCATGATAATGGAAAAATAACTCTGTGACAAAGATAGCTATAGTTGGGGGAAACTGAAAGATACATTTTTTTTTCTGGAAGGAGCCATAACATACAATGTTTATAAAGATCAAGCCCATAAGCAGAGTAGACAGACTTTGAGAGGCATGAGCTAGGAATGGCTCTTTGCATTATCAAAGCATATGTGCCTGAAAAGCATGCAGGTAAAGAACTTATTTCTTGGCCAGAGGTGGAAACATTTTTTTCCTGACCAACTTTGTTGAGCCTAGGGGAGAAGAGAAGCTGGAGAATTTCCTTAAGCAGGGTGGATATAAAATGGGAAGATATGGTAATGGAAAACTTCTTACTTTACCAAGCAACTTTAGCTCATGATGAAATGGATTTGGAAGGTACTTTACAGCTATGACCCTGCACTGAATGAGAGGACATAGAAGTTGAGCATCACTTTCTTGTCAACAGCATCTATATCAAGGAAAACACATAGTGACAGATGGCTTATTCCAGCATCAGGGAGGATATGAGTGCAAAGAATTCAATTTATTGTGAAAGTAGTTGTGAATTATAAATATATAGGCATGGAAAATTATATCATGACTTAAAAACCCTTGAGTGAATAAATCATTCTAGATATTCTTTTTGAAGCCAAAGTCCATAATGATAATATAAAACTTAGACCTGGATCATATCTCTTATGATTACTCATTTTCAGTAAAAAGTTAATATGAAAAACTTCTTCACCACACCAAGAAGCTGTGGTTAAGAAAGGCATGAGATAGTCATATTTGCTAAAAATATTGCCTATGGTAGAAAATGTAGCATGTAGAATATATTTCATGAAGTATATAGGAAAATGTTGGCCATTTTCATCATCACACAGTTATTGCCATGGATAGGAGCACTCAAAACAATTATGCCTTTGAAAGATGGGAAAGTTGAAGATTTTAGTAGCTATTAAAGTAATATATATGGGAAGGACAAGAATATGAAGTAGATATTGATGAATATCAATATGATTTGAAGGCAGCTATAGCTTGAGAGGACATAGAGATTGATGACTCTTGTGTGACCAAAACAAATCCAGCTATGGAAGACACATGCAATAATTCCTCACTGAATAGAATAAATAATGATGGTGAAGATATAAAAGTAGCAAACTTCCTTTGAAAGCTACATGACATGACCTCTTTGGAAATGGTTGATTTAAAAGACTGACTTCCTGACCAGAACACAGGCAACTAGATAAAAAAAACTGGATCTGGAACACTTAATGATCAAAGCAGAAAGAGCAGAAATAGTAAAATGCAGAGAATATTTTTTCAGGGTTCATGCTAATCTTAATTTGAAAAACATCTCATGGAAAGCTTCTTCTAATATAAAGTAAGAAGAGATGAGGGAGCCATAGAGATCAGAACAGAAGTGCCAATGAAAGACAGAGTAGGAACCATAAAATACCAAAAAGGTAATTGTTATGTCTAAGAAGTTTTGTGATAGCTAAACCACACAGCTGAAATGTATCTTTCACTGTTAGACAAGAGGATGCGGGGAAAAAAATATGTATACAGAAAAGACATCCCTTGGTCAGACTTCATAGTTCAAAAATGCACACGCTGGAACAACAAGAAAAATTCTATACCTAACCAGGAGTATCAAAGGGAAAAAACCCTGGAAACTATAAGGCAGATACAGGGAAAATAACATCAGAGAAAACAAGCAAATGGTAACCAGCGAAAAAGACTTCATGATGGACACCCCCAAAATGATCTAACACCTTTGCCCACACCATCAAGTACCAATTTCTGCATGTATTCTACATATCCAGACATATTTTAAGAGGATAATCCACCATATTCTTAGCCCAAGCAAGGGTCATAAGTCATGTGTACCAGAACAAAGAGGTGAATGCCTCAGTTACTCAGTTCCTCAGGCAATATCCAGCTTAAAGGGCCACTACAGATCCAGTGTCCCAGCTCCATTTGAAAAATGTTAAAACCCAGAGCAATCGTCAAAGGGTAGGTTCACAGACACTTAGATCTAGATGGATTTGTGCACCTTATACACTAGACCAGCAAGGAAGTGCTCCAGTTCTCCACGTGCCTAGTCCTAACTTCACAATGCATGGCCAGGCTGACGACACAGATTCTCTGTGCTAGTCCAATCGAGTTGGAACAAGACATGTATTTGTAGCCCATCGCCTCAGACTGAGGCATAGCTGGAGTCCCACATATGCAACAGGCCAGCCATCTTTGAGTCTCACATGCTTTCAGGTTCATGCAGACCCTATTACCCAGGATCCGATACAACTACATCCCTCACCCAAAATATGGAGTGACCCCAATTCTCCCTCCTTGGCTCTGTCTGTTGCTCTCTTGACTTAATTGGTGTTGCTCAGTTTCTGCTCTTGGCCAGTCTGTTGACACACTTATGTCTCTGCATTTCATCCCAGAATCAACTGGGGTCCCACTGCTCAAGGTTATCTACCCTAGGGCATGGGCCAGACTTTCATTCACTCATGTGATTCCCATATTCTATGAAGGCCTGACTAGCCTGTGAAACTCCAAAGCATAGTGAGTGACACAGGAACTATCCAACAAAATTGTGCCCACTAACCAATACATATGCTTTTGGGGGGCATAGAACCTTACATCTGCCAAGCCTAGAGCTTGCCCCAGCTTTCTCTACCCTACATTCTCTATCAGCCTAAGACAGCCATTCTCTACAGTCTCAGTGCCTCCACCCTATACAATACAATTCCTAACACTGTGGCGACCTGCAACAGTAACATTATTCCTGTTGCTATTTCATGACTACAATTTAGCTACTGTTATGAATTGTCATGGAAAACAGTATGTGTTTTCAGAAACACACACTACAGTTTGAGAACCACTGCCATAATCTATGGGCTCTGTGGATTTTCCCAGCAGTCAACCAGTTGTGTGCCATAGTTCCCTCCACCAGGCCCACACCAAGGCTCAGTCAATGTAGTCTGGACAGCTCACAGGTCAGAGAAGGATAAAGAGCACAATGGGACTTATGAGGCCACATGCTGTTAGACTGTGCTGGTGTCTTGATGGCTGCATAATAGTCTATCAGGAAGAATCACCCCTACCCTGAATGCCCTGCTTCCCACATTTGAGGCCCTATTTGGGTAGAGATGGCCATGCAATGTCCCATGCATGGCCCAGTCTGTGTCAGATTGCAATCCACCTGGTATCTGTCTGTCCAAAAGTTGCTAGGACGATGCAGCCTACAAACCAGCAAGACCTTGTCAGTGTCCAGCACATGACACCGCTACACTGTACCACATGCTTAGACTTAGCTGGAGTAGGATACCATGTGCAACATCCCAGCAAGATGAGTACCCCAGATCATCGACGACAGACACAGTCCCATAACCCTAGGCAGAGGGGGAGTCAGCAGCCTACGCTCAACCCTGGCAATGTGAAGACCACAAGCATACATTTACAGGATTGTTTTCACAGGCAGCCAGGTCTAGATGGATTTGTACTCTTTGTGCATGAGACCCATGAGGAAGCACTCCAGTTCCCCACATGCCTAGCCCTGTCTTCACAATGCATGACCAAGCTGAGGGTACAGATTCTGTGTGCCTAGGACACACAGTTACAGCAGATCACCAAGGTTAGATGCCTAGTTGAAGTGGTCCCTCATCTGCATCAGACCAGCCAGCTTTGAGTCCCACACCCCCACCTGATCTTACAGTCCTCACCACCCAGGATCAGATGGGGTTCGGTGACCCTGATTCACCCTCCTTGACCTTGTCCATTGTCCTCTGGACTTGCTGGTATTGCTCAGTTTTGTGCTCCTGGCCAGTCATTTGAGGTTCTTCTAACTATGTATTTTTACCCAATTTTAATCATCACAGAATGAAATGGGATCCCATTGCTCCAGGTCAGACCAGCCTGGGAGGTTGCCTGTATCTTCCCTCACCCATGGGATTTCTATACTCTAGGAAGGCTTGCCTAGGGTCCAGGAGCCCGTGCAACACCGAAACTTAAGTTACACATGTAAATACCCACCATCATTGTTGCAACACACCCAGCACAGAGGGCTTCCTGTGGCATTGAGCCTTACCTCTGCCAAGCCTAGATCTTGACACAGTTCTCTCTACTGTACATTCTCTAAAACCTTAAGAAAGTGGTTCAAAATTTGCAGTGCCTCAAACCTCTATGATATAAATCCTAATATTTTGATGACCTGCAACTATAAAATTATTTCCATTGCTACTGCACGACTATGATTTTGAATAGTCCTGGAAATAAATCTGTGGTTTCAGATAATCATTTCTGGCTTAAGACCCACAGTTTGAGAGCCACTGACATAATCCATAAACTTTGTGGTTTTCCACAGTACTCAAGAGGTTAAGTGGTCTAATCCCTTGGTTCCCTCTATCAGGCCCACATCAAGGCCTTGACAATTTAGTCTTTAGAGCACCATAGGCCAAAAAGGGACAAACTTCTTGGGACTCAAGAGGCCCCATACTGCTAGACCTTGCTGGTGTCTTAAAGATTGCATAATATTCTCTCAAGGAGGATCACCTCTACCTCTGTCCACCAGCAGGGTTTCGTAATTAGAGGCCTTTCTCCAGTCAAGATGGCCATACAATATCCCTTGGCACAGGCTCCCTAAGTTCCCACAACACCTGCTGTCTATGTATCCCAAGTTATTTGGGGTCACACAGCCTACAAACCAGCAAGGCCTTGTCACTGTCCAGGAGATGATACACCTACAGTGTTCTATGGGCTTAGACCTAACTTGGGTAGGGTGCCATGTGCAACAGCCCAGCAAGGTGAGTGCCCCAGACACTCAACTGTGCAGGCAGGGTAGGGGAGTCCACAGCCTATGCTCAAACTGTGCAGTGTTAAGAAGACAGACCTGCCTTTACAGGATTATGTTCACAAACCGCCAGGTCGAGAAGAATTTGCACCCCTTGTGCACAAGACCCGTCAGGGAGTAGTCCATTTCTCCACATGCCTAGCCCTGTCTTCACAATGCATGACCGAGTTGAGGATACAGATTCTGTGTGCCTAGGATACACATTTGCAGCAGATTGCCAAGGTCAGAGCCCTAGGGTGGGAAGTTCCTCATCTATATGAGTCCCACATCTGTTCATGTTCATGCAGTCCTCACCACCCAGGATCAGATGGGGTCTAGTGACCCCATCTACTCTCCTTGACTTTGTCCATTGTCCCCTGGACTTGCTGGTGTTGCTCAGTTTTGTGCTCCTGGCCAGTCATTTGAGGTTCTTATAACTCTGTATTTTACCCAGTTTTAATCATCCCAGAATGAAATGGGATCCCATTGTTCTCTGTCAGACCAGCCTTGGAGGTAGGTAGACTGTGCCTTCCACTCACCCATGTGTTCCCCATAAAGGCCTGCTTATAGTCCAAAAGCCCATGCAACACCAAAGCTCAGTCAGTGACACAGGTAAATACCTACCACCATTGTTAGAACACACCCAGGACAAAGGGCTTCCTGGGACATTGAGCCTGACATCAGCCAAGCCACCCTACATATTCTATCACCATAAGGCAGCAGATCACAACATTCCCAATGCTTCAACAGTCCTGAATGATATGTTTCTTCACTTTGTGGTGACCTCCAATCCTAATATTATCTTTTTTCTACTTCATGACTAATTTTCCTCCTGTTCTGAATTGCCATGTAACAGAGTCTGTGTTTTCAGACAATTCATCTGGGCCACACTTTTAGAACAACTGCCATAATCCACGTGCTCTGTAAATGTTTACAGAACTCAACCCTTTTTAGTGGCCTAGTCACATTGTTCCCTCAATCAGGCCCACACCAAGACCTCGTTGGTATTCTACTCTCATGTTTAGATACATTTATACATCCTGCATACTAAGCTAGCAGAGAGAGAACTCCGATTCCTTACATACCTACCCCTAAATTTGCAATTCACATTCTTGCTGAAAATCTGTGTTGTAGACCAATCTAGTGAAACTAACACAGACATTTCCAGGTCTTGGACACGGGCATGGCCCTAGGTTGTATCTGATAGCTACATCAGTCCACACAGCTCTGATATCCTGAAGGGTCCTTTGTGTGCCCTCTTCCCAGAATTGGCTATGATCTCACCAGCACCCACATTTGCTGACTTCATTAATTACCTGTAGCCTGCACATTGGCCTTTCTTAGGAACCAACCCAATTTCCAGCCTGGCAGCATGGTGCCCATATTCCACACTTATCTCAAGTCTTAAAACCTGTGCAATGTAACATCACTTCCTGGTGAGTGATAATGATTCCACACACCCTGTCTGTTTCCATCCTTTCTAACAAGCTTCATGCTTATCAGCATAGCCTTGTATTTATCCCTAGAATTTCACCCATGCGCACTATCCCTAAACTTTTCAGCCTACTTAGGGTCATGCAGCATATGCACCAGCTCAAAGTGAGTGACATAGATTCTTAAGTGCTTACATAATCACCATAGTGTCATGCCTAGCTGAGGGTCCTACAGCCTGCTCACCAGCTTATCCTGCTCTCTCTCTCTCTCTCTCTCTCTCTCTCTCTCTCTCTCTCTCTCTCTCTGTGTGTGTGTGTGTGTGTGTGTGTGTGAATGTTCCTCATCGTTTTCATACACTTGTCATCTTCATACTCCCAGAAGTCCTATCTATGTCCAGCAGACTGTTCTATGGCCAAGCCTAGTGAGCCATCTAGATCCTCGGTCACCTCCTCTGTCTACATCCTTGCATGCATAGTCTGTATATAAATCCATCCTGGTAAATTACTTAGACCCCCACTCACCTGCACCTTTTCCACACTCCCAGGAATTTCAAAATGTCATAAGGAAGCATGTTATTTTGTAAGCTTCCTTAAAATTTCATATCACACACATATGTATATGCATATTTGGAGGTATACATATATTTTAATGATAGTAAGTGACACATGGTGCAGTGTTCCCCACAAGAGCTGTAGGCTACCTAATAGATGAACAAAACAAAACAAAACAAAACAAAACAAAACAGTGCAGAACAGGGGAAACCTTCCTTTGACTTGTTGGTTAATAGGCATCCAAGAGACTTCCACAACAATTTAGGTTATTGCCATTGCCTTCCCGTGGTTCTCTTCCATAGGCTGAAGGTAAGATTCTATTGTAGAAGACATTAGACACTTTGGACACACAACTTGGAAAAATGAGCCAGAACTGACCTGGAAGCCTCTTCCCTGAAGACGAGCTCTCATAGTATCTAGAGGTGCTTGCAAACTTCCAAGGGAGAAACAAACAATAGTCCTATCTAGATGTAAAGCCTAAGAATCACAACAATGACTGGCCCAGCAAGCTCTCTCCAGTTGTGCAATAGTGACACTTTATCTTGGAGGTAACCAACAGCTCTCTAATTGGACATAAGGTTTCCTTAATAGGAAGGAATTTCTGCCTGGTACTTTCAGCCTAGACAGCTAATCATGGCTTGTGATGTTATAGACCTTAGAGGAGAATCTACTATTTCCCTAAGCGAATGTAATTATCCAATTGTATTCTCAATATTTATCCTTATACCTACAGATAAATGGAACTCTATTTCTTGATTAAGAAACTATGGGTTATATCAACAGAAATACTGCTAGGTTAGATTAAAGGGAACAGAGACCATGCAAAATGAATAAAAACTATAAATTCTAAGATGGAAGTACATAGCTATAGAACTGCAAATATGCACCAGCCTTTAAAAAATGGGCAAGCTAAGTTTGATGAAGCACATCTTTAATCCCAGCACCTATGAGGCAGAGGCAGGTGGATGACTGCAAATTCAAGGTTAGCATGGTTTACATATTAACTCATTACATTTTACTCACTTATTTGTGGGAGGAGACACTTTGTTAAGATCAAAGGACATCATGTAGCAGTTGGTTCTTTCCTTCTACATTATGGATCTTAAGGATTGAACTCAGGTAATCAGGCTTAGTTAGTATAAAGCACTGTGACCCAACTGAGCCATCTTGTCAGTCCCAACCTGGATTAAAAAAAAAAGACCCAGAATTGTTCACTTGAAAGAGGCTGCAAGAAACCACATTTATCAATTTCCTCTCCCCCACACCTAATAAGAGCAGAACATTCAAGCATTGATTTTATTTAGATGTCTATCTATAAAGAAACAAGACATATTTTTAATCAACCCAATAACTTCAAAAGATAGGTCTTATCTCTACAATCAAGGAGATTGAGCTATAAGAAAATTAAATAGATTATCCATGATCACAGATATTGTAAGTATTGCAAAGAGCTAACATTTGAGCTCCCAATCAACTGTCAATATATTTACATTGTTTTTTAATTAATTTTTTGTTTTGTTTTCAGCTTCAGGGATTGTTATTTATTTATTGGAAATATTCTTTTTATTTTCTTTTAATTTTATTTATTTTGCATCCTGACCAGTTTCCCCTCCTGTCTTTCCTCCAAGTCCTTCCCTTCCCCTCCCCCCAGATCTAGCCCTACTCAATTTCTTTTCAGAAAAAGACCAGCCTCAGTGGATTTCAACTAGCCATGGCATATCAAGTTGTGGTAAGATTAGGCACTTTCTCTTCTACTAATGCCAGAAAGGCAACCCAGTAGGGAGAAAGGGTCCCAAAGGCAGGGAACAGAGTCAGAGACAACCCCTGCTCCCACTGTCAGGAGTCCTACAAGAAAATCAAACTCCACAACTGTAACAAATGTGTAGAGGTCCTAGGTCAGTCCCATTTAGTTAAATTTTTAACTTAGCATATAAAGTAATGGCCTTTACTCTGTCATTAGTTAATGTATCTTTCTTCTTATTCTTTCTTCTTATTTGCTCCCCGCCCCCACTGCCCTACCCATAGTTCCCTCCCCCTCTGGCTGGTTCTCTTCCTTTCCCCGACATAGTCCCCTATTCTGCTTTTATAAATCACATGTGTTCTATTATGTTCTCTTCCAACCCCAACTCAAGATCGCTTCTTTCTGTGGCATCTACATTTTTTATGACCATCAGCCATGTTCCCAAGGTGTCGTTATTTAAAGTGAACAACAGGAGTAAGTTAAGAGGTAGGAAAGAAAGTGGAACACTGGTGGGTGTTCTCTATTTCCCTTCAAGTTTACAAAACTCATCACATTGTAGGAGACCCGGAAAGCCAGAGTTTTCACAGGAAGTGATTAAACTTGGACTCTTATTAGATTCTTTCCCAAGGTCACAGAACTGAAAATGTTCTGGGGGGAGCTTCTTGAGGTAGTTTTAAATTTATTTTTGTCTCTTTAATTCCATCTCAGCTAGACAGAAAATGGAAAAACTGTAGGGCTTTATGTTCCAAAACCGTTACTCATCATAGCTCCACCCCCACTCCCACTGTCACCCTCATAATACCACAGTCCAAGAAATAATGCAATGTACCTTTTGGGAAAAGTGACTTTATAGTTGTTTTGGATCTTAAGAACATACACTTTCCTTGCCTGATGATTTCTCACCTTAACTTCCAAGCAAAGTGTTTCCTAATACAGACTTCTGCTAGGGACAGCTGCTTCCCAGTCCTGCCCAGTCTCCAGTGGGTAATAATACTGGAAACTTTAGAAACTCTACCAGCAAATAGGACAGAGGCGGCCTACCTGACCAGTGGCTTCTGTGATAAGTCTTCTGAGAAGGATGTTATTCTGCAAGAACAAATCTTTCAGACCTGCTTTCTGTCAGGGGAGTAGGGTAAATGTTGAAAAATAGAAGAGGGTGTACAACATGAACATAGGATATATGGCTGTTCCAAGAAGAAAAGGGTACATGAAGAACATACTCTAACTTTTGTCTTATCCCCAAGTAATATCTTGAAATAATTGCAGAGAGAATCTAATTCATTGGCTATATTTTACAAGACACACCACAACAGATCTTAGCCATGCATCTCAAAAGCTTCAGGTGTTGATCTTGCTTTGTCTTACCTACCAGTCAGAGAGCACTAGAAGACAACAGGCCTGCCATATATACAGTGCTAGCCTTTTGGTAAAACCATGCATAACATTTTGTTAACCCTGATTCATTCCTCCATAGCCAAGAAGTTCTTCACCCTGCCAAATCCACAGCTTTCTTGGATGCTAGCATGGGCCAGTTCCCTTCAGCTGGTCTTCCCAGCTGGACTTTGATTAGGAATTCAGTAATACTCAATCATGCTACAGTAATTTCTCGTGACTCATCCTTCTAATGACACATCAGAAGGGATGAGCCTCTGGTAAAAAGCCTTGGAGTATTTACTTTAACATGCTTATCCTTACTGATCCTGTAAGTAATCTACCCACATCCCAAAGTTAACATTCCCATCTTTTTGGCATCATCTGGCAGTGCTACCTTTTCATTTTCAGGGAGAAAAGGAATGACAGTATATTGTTCCATGGTTTTGAACAGGCTCAGAAGGAAAGAAATCTACAGCTCATGGCAAAGAGGTATAGGGAAACTGCAGGCAGAAGATTGCAGTCCCTGTCAATATGACATAAGCAAGGTATATTTGAAGGTTCAAATTAGGGACAGAGGTGTGGCAAGTAGAAAAAAAATGCCTAAAGATATAAAAGAATGTTCCATCACTTTTTTGCATGTCAGACAGCCCAAGAAACAGCTTTGTCTTTGGAAGCTAAATTTCTGCCTCAAATATTTTTGCTTAATTCCAAAATGCTTGTTCTACATATCAAACCTCATGTATGGTTCAAAGAGTATAGCAGCATGACTGGAGAGATTCCCTATGAAACATCAAGGACTGTGAAGATGAAGGTCCAGGTCTTTCATTCTGAGTTCAAGATGAAACACAAAACCTTCAAAATGTAAAGTTGGGTTGCCTGAACAATAACATAATGTTCAGTAGTGAGCCAGTGTTTATATTCTACTCGAAGCTGTTAAACCCACACTTGTACTTGTGGGGGTGGAGCATCTCCTGTAATCCAAGCATTGGCAGAATCTGAGGAGTAAAGGTAAAAAGATCAGCAGTACACAGAGATGTTGAAAAATCTGTCTAATCATACCTTTAAGAAATATAGCAAAGAACTTCTGTATTTGTCTTTCTGACAAGGCCTCCTCTTTTTAGACTTCCCTTACCTGCTGCATTGTATGATACAATCCTTCCACTATGTCTCCCACTATGGGTATTTTTGTTGTCCCTCTTCATTTCTTCTATTATTTTTATTTTCTGGACCAATATGTTATTCCTAAGGCACAGTAACAAAGCACTTAAGCTATGCCTGCCTATACAAGACACTCCAAAAACATCCATTCCTTTTACTTGCAACTTAGTGAATGTTATCTACAGTCTTTATCTTCCTATTGTCATACCCAATGCTGACTGTTCAATGGGTAGGAGACACTGAAGTGAATAAGCATATGTTTTCCCAAGGACAGCTAATTTCAAATAGCCTACCTAAATTTTCAGAAGATATATTCTAATTTTTGGTTAGAAAATATGGTCACCATAAGTGTAAGGCATTCTTGAAAATTACACAGTACATAGATCATTGCAATTCAGTTTGAAAGGCAAAATGGACTTAAGTGAATAGAAGCATTAAAAGAAGATACACCAGAGAGGACCAAAACAACTAGATGGACTTTGACAGACAGAAATGCGTTGGGCCTTGGGAAATGGGTCATGTCTGAATACAGTAGGGATGAGACTGGGGTTGAGTGTCATCATCTAACCAAACTGAGGACCATTTAAAATATTGCTCAGCTGTATATTACTATATCAGCCAATGTATACCAGTACAGATGCTGAAATCAATTGTCAAAAGACTTTGTCCATACTTTTGATATTTCTTGATCCAAAGCCCGCATAGCCAGCTCATTTCTTGGCTTCATCTGAGTGGGCTGCCAGGATGGTCCATTTCCACTAGTCAAATAGAAGTCAAGGGAATCCACTTAACTGTCTACATGCAAAGAAACCCAACCAGTGGCTTGATATGATCATAACACTCAAGGCCAAAACTCATTCAAAACTCATTCAACATTTTGTTTTCATTTCTAAATTGATTTAAGAAAAGATACAACCCACAGCTATGCTGATATAAACCAGTAGGCAGATCATTTCAAAATAGTAAATGAAAATAGATAACTATAAATAGTAATCAAGTATACATATTAAATAATGACTATGCAAACATCAACATATTAACATATAAGTGAACAGGGTAAGGTAAAAAATCATGACAGTAAGGTTGATAGATATTATTGTTTCTTTCCCATGACTTATGGAATTAGAATATCAAAATTTGTTTGGAAGTGAGGTTGGAGAAAGGCAATGAAGCTTTAGTTAAAGCTTTTGTAAAGGAGTAAGAAAGTTTAGGGCTTTGGCTCACCTAAGAAGTACAATTGCCTTTGCTCCTAATTATTGATTTTTTTATTTCTAATGCCTCTTAAAATTAGCATGTCTAAAACCCTGCATCACCAAAGTACTATCAAATAATGCAGATACCCTTGGGAACTATGGAAATCAAGTAGTAGTGCTATTATCAGAATTATTAACACCTAGACACATTAACAAATAAATAAGTAGAATTGATTACAAAAACAAATGTCATGATCCAGAGATGTTCTAGGAATGTACAGTTAGCTTCTTGAAGGCTTCCTATGTATTTCAGGAATCTTGCTAGCTGAATATATGTTACAGGCATTGTGAACAATTTCTAGGAATGACTTACCAACATTATACACATTGCCTAGGAATTGTTTACAATTCCTGATTTAACATTCCGCTGCAAGAGAAATAACCAGTTAACTTAAATTTGATCATACACTGGCTTCAAAGCAGAAGGCAGCATTTCTGCAGGCCTGCCATGTAATGGGAAGATTGACTTTTACATAAAACTTAGACAATGGCTAAGTAGCTGGGCTGTTCACGTTGAAGAGTCACATGCAGAAGACAATGCATCAACTGACTGAAGAAAAATGCCAAGGAAAATTCCTTTCATTATTTTTAAAGTGAATTAATTTTACAGCAATCACAAATCCAAACATATAATGCATAAATATTTCAAAAATGAATTAAAATATGTAAGTCTACATTTCTTTCTTTGCACTATTTTTGAACAAATTGCCTACTAGCTATTTTTATTTTTAAATAGATTAGGATCTGTACACTCAAGATATGTACTGAACTGTCTGAAGCAGTCCCCCTGAAAATGTGTTCTGATGTTGCCATTGTTCAGAATAGTTTTAAAATGCTGCTTTGAGAACTAACTGCCTTCCGAGCCAGTTTATGAGTGAGACAGTAACAAAATCACATTGTTTTCTTATCACATTTTAAAACTTAGCTATACAGCATAGTAACTACACAATTTGATTCAACCAGGTTCATCAAAGAAATCAAAAATCCAGCCACATTGTTCCTAAAGCCCTGTCCCAGGCCACCCCGAGAACCTTTACTTAGGCTGGATGCGAGACAGTCTTTCATTCTCCACCCAAGCACCCTAAAGTCATGTCCAGTTTTTGAAAAGTACTGGCTAACATTTGTTTCAAAAATCTAGACTAAACTTTTCCAGTGAACTTTCATGATACACTGTGTTTGTCCAGATGAGGCAGCTAGACTGTAAGCTTCATGACAGCAGTTCACTGCCTTATTCCTAGCACCTATAGCCATGTTTTGGATGTTGTCATTGCTTAACAATATCTGTTGAATGGTAAATGGATGGTTGTAGGGGAGGTGATGATGGATGTATGGATAGATGGATAAAGTTCACTAAAGAGTTATTACAGATATATCT
This sequence comes from Mus musculus, assembly GCF_000001635.26. Lineage (NCBI taxonomy): Eukaryota > Metazoa > Chordata > Mammalia > Rodentia > Muridae > Mus > Mus musculus. Next base: position 105,345,383 of record NC_000086.7, read on the forward strand.
TGGGATATTGTTCTGTAATAGAGTACTTGCCTAGCATATACAAGTTCCTGGGGTCATATCTCCAACATAATAAAATAGATACCACGACAAAGTTGATGGTTATATAGAAAGTTTCCCTTCTAGGAGTGAGCCCAGGATATCACTGTTGGTCAGTAGCTAAAAATGATTCTGGTGGTGGTTATAGCATACACCTGGATTGTGAGCTGGTTCGCTGATAAGAATTAGAAGTTATTGCCTTGCCTGTTTTGGACCAGTTGCTCATACACATTCCAGTCACAGACTATCCTCTTATACAGGTCAACTTGCCAGCAAACAAGTGCCACGGGGTTTTACTTTCAAGAGGATCCAGTGATCCATTATCTAAAGTGATTTCAACTAGGTTATACAGCAAACTAATGAAGGATAGTAGAGCTTTGGTCTGAGATGAGGAAAATAAACTACAAGAACTCTGTACTGTTCTCATTCTTTTCCTTTCAATCCAGAATTATAATCCTGTGATCTTCTTTCTCAGCATGCTTACCTTCTCTATAAGCTAGAAAAACAAAGCTGAGGCCCTCTCCAGCTCATCATCTAACTTGGCAATAGATCCTGTTTCCTGTCTTAGTGGCAGCAGTGGCAGCAGTGCTAATAGTATAAAAGTAGTAGTAATAATAAACATTAAAGCTCTGCTGGTGATAGAGTTGATAGTGGTGCTATACTTGCTGAGTGCTCAATACATGGTATACACTCTCTTTAAATGCAGTTTTTAGTTCTCTTGACAAAACAATAGAGTTAGCCCTGTTGCTATTAGTTTTGTAGTTTAACAAAGTGAGACTATGATAGGTTAACACACAAAGCCAGTCAGGGGTCAAAGCCTTTGCCTGCCTTACTTTTGTGCCAGAGAGTGAATCACAATAGCATGTTGCCTCTTGGTATTATGTTCTGCCCTCTGACACATCCTCCCATGGCGGACAATAAAGATGTAAAAGAAAGTTAAACATACACCCTCGTTCAAACCTTAAAGTGATTTGGTCCTGCCTTATTGTATTTGATAATAGTAGCTGCAAAGCAACCCATTCCTAGAGCCCTAACATCTGTTTTAAGACCTTGAGCGGGTATGTTTTTCTGGAATATCCCTTCAGAAATGTTTTTTTGAACATTTGTTCAAACAAGCTAAAGTCTGGACACCCTCTGATGCCTTTCTCAATTGGTTATGCGCCAAGTACGACATGATCTTCTGCATGTGGTTTGAGTTAGGTGGAAGTGTTGCACATGCCTGGGATACTGGGCAAGCCCACTAGAGCTGCCCCTAGACACAGACAAGCCTGACTCCAGCAGACTCACTGAGAAGATGGCAGAGCTGTAGTGACTGGGATGGGAACACCAGTTGGACAGGTCACCCCATAACCCTCATTAAGCTAGACCATTTGTATTCTAAGTATTCTTTCCCCCTTTGCCTGCATATTTAATTGTGTTTGGGATGGGTTCCAAAATACCTAGTGAACTTCCCAAGCCTTATGACTTGAGAGTTTCAGGAGCTCTGAGCCTGAAGCAAGCACTAGGCTAGTTGCTACAGTCTGGCTTTCCTGTTGCAAACCACATGAGCTCTACCTGCTGTGCCATGAGATCATGAGGGAATTGATCAATGCCTCCTCGTGCACATAACTGGTAGGGACTATAATCCCAGACAGTTTTACAACTTTGGCAGGATGGAGGTACACACTGAGGATAGATTGAATGTCACCTCTTGGCCTGGGTTTGTGGAAGATGGCTGAAGAGCCCATCCGCAAAGCTGCCACATGGCCAAGTCCATGTGAGTGATGGAAACACAGCTATGGGAAGAGTCCAAGGCCAGTAATGAGGGAGAAGACACTCAAACCTACGGGGAATCCCTGAGTCCCCAACATCTGTGAGAAAGATCAGATGAGGCTCTGGGGTAAAAAACAAAAGAAAGCACTTAGCAGTTCTAAGTGTTCACAGAAAGAAATGAAGAATACAAGTCTGCCATGGGCATGGGAGAACTCAGGTGTCAGACCTGCTTGAACATTCAAGTTCAGAGGTACAGTATTTCCTTAAGCCAGTATGAGCTCCTGAAATTGCCTCCAAATATTCTTGAAAAACAACCCCTTCTTCCCTCCTTTTAAAGTAAGATGCATATGTACTGCTGAAAACTAACATCATCTCTCCATACACTTAGCCTAGCAACTGGGAGAAAAGAATGCTAGTGGTTACATGGGATTCTGTGTTTTAATTGACTAGGGTAGATAAAGTTTGGAGAAAACAAACCAGGTAAGGGTTAATCACAGCGTTTGCAATGAGAAGTCATGGAGGCCTAATAAAAAGTACAGAAGTGCAATATGGGTGAAGGATTGGTATCATGAGTTAGCAACCCACTAGATTTATCAGGGCAATGGAGAAAAAATGTAAATGCCATTTTTATCATTTATAGTGATAAGAGGAAAATAGTAATGCCAGTAACATGAACAGTGAATTCAGGAAAAGAACAGATCTTAGGAGAAGAAAATATGTTTCAAATGCCAGACTCAGCATTAGAATACACATTTTAAAATTATTTTCTGGCCTGGGAGAGAGGTCAGGGCTAGACACAAATGTTCAGGCAGACACAGCTTGCCTGTTCCTTTACTTAAGTCCAAACCTGCTGGTCCCCCACTCACTATCAGCAGAGGCTACACCAAACAATGGATATTTGAAATTCCTGCCTTCCTGCTTCCACTGCTAATTTCTCCTGCTGCCCAGTTTCTTCTGCCCTCTACCTCCAGAATGTTATAGCAAAAGAACCTACTGGGTTCTTCATCCATCGCAATCACAATACATGTAATACCTATCTAGAAGAATGACTCTTTTATATTCCCAAACACATGTCAGATGGGAATAATAAATGATCCCAACAGATTATATTAATCAGTTTCCATTTCCTTGAACATTTATTACACAGACAGAAAACTTGTCACATATGAGAACAACCTTGAAAGAAGATAAGGCGAGTGGTACAGAGTTATGGTGACCATATTTCCTTAAACAAAAATTTGACACTGGTCCCTGTTAAAAAACAAAACAAAACAAAAACAAAACAAAAAAAACCCAAAAAACAAAAAACTTGGTGATGCCCTCGCTGGTTGAATGAACAATTTAGGAGATATAACTGAAACAATGAAAATTGTGTTTCCCAAGACATTTCAACTGTTCCCCAGGAACAATAGGACAAAATACTTATAGTGGGAAATACCGATAAATGCCAATAACATTGTATACTTTGTGGTTTTGTACTTTAAATGTTTTTTTTTCTTTTAGTCTTTTCATACTCTATAACTTCCAGTCTAAATATAATAGTCTTGCCATTTGCTCCTTCCTTAGACAACTTGAGGGTCCAAAAATACTGAAGGTCAGTGTGAGAGAGTACCTCAAAGATAAACTGAACTTTTTCTTTGTTTTTAAGACAGTATCTTATATATCCCAGGATGTCCCAAAACTTAAAATGTAGCTGATGATGACCTTGAACCTCTGATTCTCTTGCCATTACCACCTAAGATCTAGGATTACAGACAAGCATATTACCACCATGCCTTGTTTATATAGCACTGGGGTTTGGACCTAGAGCTTTGTGCAATTTAGGTAAGAAGTCTACCAACTGGGTTACAGTCCCAGCCTCAAACCATTCTTGATTTTTTTTTTTTTTGAGACAAGGTCTCACTATGTATTCCGGACTGGCCTGAAACTCACTATATAGACTAGCCTCAACTGATACCTGCCTCTGCCTACTGAGTGTTACGATTAAGGGTGTGAACCACCACATCTGGCCTCCAACCCGTTTTTTAAAGATGTAAAGAAACTGAGATTCAAAACCTAGAAATGGCTTACCCAAGGTCATACATGAAGTCAAGGGCAGATCTAGGCCTTGAATCTGGGGATCTTATCTTGACCTTAACAAACATCCCATCTCCAAACAACAAGCATCCATTTGGGAAGCAGCTTTTCTTCCCCTTCATCATGTATCTCATCCCTATCCTTTGCTTTGGAGACCCCTGGAGGCCCAGGCCCAACTATCAATAGGGCACAGTACTAAAGAGCCAAAGTCAAACTAGACATGATCTCACATCCCCTTGATATGCAGCAGCCCTTGGCCCACATTCTTCAACACATTTCTCTTGTCTCAGCCAGGACATCCACATCTCTGTTGCAGCAAGGATCTTCCTTGGGACATCAAGGAAAATAGGTAGAACTTGAGCACCTATTATTCCCAGATGATGAAAGGTGAGACCTTTGAATGTGTGTGTTCTGGACTGTCAGCACTTTCCATAGTTTTCTGGACTTCTTAAAATGAAAACCAAACATCTTCCTCAGGAACAAATATTCACTGCTGAGAGAAAATTCATTGTTGCTTGTATCTCAATCCGTGAAATTGCTAAACTCTTCCCTATGTTGAAGTAGAAAAGTTGTATTATTACCTGTGTATGCCCCATAAAGGTAATCGCTCAAACCCAACACAAGAGAGCTAGAAAACAAGACTTAATACTGTACATGAAAAAAGGCTGTTCCCTGGTCCTTATCCCTTCTATGAGGCTGTCATAAATGGAATTCCTCATGTGGGACTTCTCTATGAGAAACAAGCTTCTATAGTGCCATTAGCCACATGAGACATTTTAGAAGGTTCCCCTGTGAGCCCAAGCACTCTGGCCTGTGTGGAAGAAGGGCCTGTAGATAGAGTTGTCTTTCTAGCCCCAAGGACTACTATGTGGCCAACAACTACACTGTAAAGAAACAAATATGCAAGTCAACTGAAGTATACAGAATAACAGGAGATTAGAATGGAGAGGGAGGGCAGCACCATAATGTGAAGGATTTCACATGAAGCTTGTGGAATTTACACTTTTGTCACAGAACAAAACACTTTCAACATCAGGGTAGATCTTTATAGCAACTGAAAACTCTGTATTCAGTGCCTATACAAGAAGTTCTGAGTCCTTTTTTTTTTTTAATAGTTAAGGAACTCATAGTTCCCAGGCACTCACTTCAATGTGTCGCAATCAATTTCATTGACGTATTGCATATACCTTGGGCCTGAGACCAAGTATAAGAAATTTCATCTCATCAGAAAAATCATTGAGGAAGCTTAAGGTAATGGAAACTGGTGCTTTGGATTAAACCTGTCTCTTTCCATCTCTATTTTTGGTGCCTAGACAATGGCTGTGAAGGGGGAAAAACACTAGAAAGCATATAGCTTGCATACTTTGGAATTAATGAGGGAAGAAAGATCAAATGGAGCGAATGAGGAGATATGATCTAGTCTGTAACTCAGTTCCAAACTGTGATCTAAAGAGGATCACAAAAGAAGCCTTCAAAGAATGGTGCTTCACAGGTCAGAGTGCTCCATTGCCACCACCCAAGCTTAGAATACTCTCTTTGGATGGAAATCTGGGTCTGTCTCTAACGCTCTGTAGTGTATTATCAAGACAGTGTTTGTCAGACCTTAGCCATCTGTTAGAAATCAAATACTGAAAGGTAAAGAGAAATGAGTGCCAGTATCATTGTTTTAAATGGCTCAACAGAGGAAAGGAAGAATGAAAGTAGCAAACATAAATAACTTTACCATTTTCGAAGATCATTAGCTTCTAAGTAATGTTCCCAATATTAAGTAATAGATTAGTCTCCTTGGTCTACCAAACAAGATATCATAGACTGTAAAGAAGATATTCATTGTCTCGAAGTTGTAGGGGCTTGAAAACCCAAACTCAGAGTATCAGGATTTCTGGTGAGGCTTCTTTTTCTGGCTTGTGGATAACCATCGTCTTCTCGCTCTGTCCTCAAATGGACTTTCCTCTGTATTCATGCAGAGAGAGGAGGGGAGGAGAAAGAGGGATAGAGAGGAGTGGGGGGGAGAGGGAAAGGGAAAGAGGGAGAGAGAGATCTGATGTCTCTTCTCTTCTTATAAAGATTGCAGTTCTAGTAAATTAGGGTTCCACTAATATGATCTCATTTAACCTTAGTTACCTTCCTAAAACCTCTGTTTCCAAATATAGTCACATCAAGGTTAGGGCATCAAACTATCAATTTGGAGGAGGGCACAATCAAATCCATAGCAGTTTTGTCAAATAAACGTTTTTGGAGACAAGGTAACATGTAGCCCATTGACCTTGAAATTCTGAACTCCTCCCTCTACCTTCTGAGTACTTGAATCATAGGTGTATACCTCTAGCTTATTACCTGAACTTTACCAATAAGGACTGAAGCTGAAATAGGCTAATAGGCTTAGTGATTTGCATATAGCCTTAAGTAGCTGAGGTCAAGACCAGAACTCAACACTGTTAAGTAATGATCCTGCATTCTTTCTGGTATGCCGAATATTGTCTTATTGAAAGAATTAGGACACAGCTTTCTGATTTTGGTTTCTTTCTTAGGTGGGCTGTATAGAATTGGTATAGGTTCTTCTATGAGGAATTTTGGTAAAATTCACTGGCAAGTTCACTTTGGTTTAATACCTTTTGGAAGATAAGTATCAAGTTAATTTTCTGAGTAGATAGAAGGCTATAAAAATAATCAATTCCCTTTGAGTTTTGAAAGATTGTCCTTTTGAATTAAAATTTTAGTTAGGCTAGATATTAATGGGTTTGATAGATTGTCTTTTGGGGAATGGTCCATTTCATCAAGGTTATAATATTTGTGGATACAGTATTTTCTTACTATAATGAAACCCATAGCTTGGCCCCTTTCTTAATTTCAGATTTCAGTCATTTGTGCCTTTTCTTTCATATTTTTATGTGAACTGTCTATGAGTATATATTAATTGCACAAAGTATTACTCATTAAAACATCTTTATACATATCAATAATATAATTGAATCCTTCCTATTCATCCCCTGCTGTCCTCTCATTTCCAACCATCCCCCATCTCCTGCCAGTCTTCTTTCTCTTCTCAAGCAGTTCCCTTTCTACTTTCTGTCTCTGTTTTAAAATCTACACTTTGTATCTCAGAAAAAATGTGATATTTGTCTTTATAAACTTGGATTATTATACTTAATATGATAATTGCCAGTTCTATCCATTTTCCTGAGAATGATATGATTTCATTATTCTTTGTTGCTGGATAATATTCCATTGTATAGATGTACCATTTTTCTTTGTTATCTGATCTGGGTGGATGATTATCAATTTTATTAATCTTTTCCAGGAAATACCATTCAATTTCATTTATTTTTCTACATTTATTTGCAGTTTTTATTTCATTCATTTTTAAAAATTTTTATTATCTATATGTTTTTATTTCTTTGTGTATCATTTACTCTTCAAAATAGTCTCCTATGGAAGAAACTTAAATGATAGATTTTAAAACTTTTTAATAATATTTAGTATTTAGTACTATAAATTTGCCTATGAATTCAGCATTGGCTGAATCCCACAAGGCCTGATATAAGTTACATTTTCATCTAATGAAAAGTATTTTTATTTCCTCTAAAAACCTATTTGGCCTACATGTTATTTAGAATTTTGTTCTTTATGGTCTAAGTATTTGTGGATATTTTAAACTATCATTTTGTTGTCCATTTATATTTTAATCATATTACTTTCTAAGAGCATACACTGTATGGTTTCTTTTCTTTAAAACTTATGTTTCCTTTTATATCCTGAAAGTGAACCATGTGGTATTCTTTGAGATCTATAAAAGGAAATATTCTCTGTTGTTGATGTACTATAAGATGTCAGCTAGATCTAGTTATTGGTGGTCTTGTTTATTTCTACCATATTCTTGCTGATTTTCTGCCTACCGTATCTGTCAAGAACTAATAAACTTTAGGAAAATCTTGAAATACACTAACAGAATTACCTACTTTTGAATCTTGTTTTTTTTTTTAAAACTACAATAACAATCTCATTTTTAAAGGTTTACTTTTACTATTTTTAATTATATGTATTTGTGTGGATATGTGCACACAAGTACAGAAGCCTGTGTAGCACAGAGGAGTTGATTACTCCTAGAAGTGTAGTTATAAGCTGACTAATATTGGAGTGAAGAACTGAATATGGGTCTTATCCAAGTGTAGCACATGTATCTTAACAACTGAGCATCTCTCCAGCCCCAGATGACTTTTAATTGGGAGTAGTTAGATCTATTGATGTTGAAACCACAACTGGTAAAGTTGGATTAGTGTCTACCATATTTCCTACTATTTCTCTATTTTATGTGTTTCCTTGCTTAGTCGCTTCTCCATTTTAGACTCTATTTAGTCTTCTACTCCATTTCTACCTTCAGTATATCATTTATGATTCAATTTCATTTTTTCTTGGTTTGTAAGCTATACTTTTTCCTTACTGCTGGAGATAAAACCATGGGTTTACATTAGATCAATTACAGCCTTATATTTTATTGTTTGCAATTGATGTTATAACATATATTCGCAACTGATCAGATTCCATTTTCAATTAACACTGCACTACTTAACAAGTATTACAAACATCTTATAACAAGATTCCAAAATTATTCCTCTCATTCCTTATAATACTGATGTCATTCATTTTGCCTAGCTATAAGATAATCACCAATTATAATATTGCTGTCACCTAGTAGACAAATGAGAATAAGAATGAAATTTTGTTTTTTTAAGTGTATGAGAGAAGAATAAATAAGAAACATATATTTGAGAAAATAAAAAATGAAAAATTTTACCTCTATATACTCACCCTGTAATAGTCTTCCTTTCTTCGCAGATATCCACATTTCTTATCTCATTATTTTTGTCTATTTCTGGAGAACATTATTCAACACCTCTTGTAAGAAAGGTCTACTGGTGATAAATTACCCCCACAGTTCTCTAGATATTTCTAAATTGTCTCTTGTTGCTTAGAATTCTTGGTGATGCAGTGGGAAGTATGCTGCAGTCCTATAACATGGTCTCAATCTTTTCATAAGCCTGTGTTCCCTTCATAAGTGCTCCTCAGGTTGATTTCCCCTACCCCCCTGTTTAGATGATACAGGAAGGATAAAGGTGATTGGAGTTGAGCATTTATCTTTCCCAAAGTCAGCTGGGCACTCATAAAACCTCACTCAGTCAGGATCTGACAGAACAGTTTCCCTGAACTATAGGCATTTAGTAGAATGCTTTGAGTATATTTACAAATGGTTACTCTTGCTTACTCCTTGAGAAAAAAAAGGGGGGATTCCCCACCCCCTATCTTGACTGCATAACCTCAAACAGATCCTGTGGATAAAACTCATACAAATAAAATTGTCTCTATTGGAGTTTTTAATTCTCATGCTTGTCTATTCTGAGCCTCTAGCAATTCATCAACTAAAGTTTGTTTTCCTATCCCACAACTGGCTCTAATGGTGATGTTTTTCTCCTAGATTTCTGTTCTTATGAGCCAAGGTCGTCTGTATCTGCCCATCTGTCCAACTAATGGAATGCACTTTCTCTGGGACTTCAGTTCTCTGGTACATGTAAGAAGAATTAATTTTTTATTTTTTCTGGTTATGAGGATGAGAATGGTGACCTACAAGCTCATTCTGAGAACAAATATCAGACATCTCTCTTACCTTTTCTTCTACATACAATTATTTCCCCCTGTAGATTCTCTTTCTTGTTATTGGAATCTTTAGCCTTAGGAAATCTTCAAGCCTCTCCAGCTTTTTTTTCAAGCTCCCTTACAAATATGTCTCCCTTTCATGTCAGAACAATCCTGCCCATGCTTCTCATAAATGTGTACCTATTGATAGAAGCCAGTTAAAGCATTCATGCTAATCCGTTAATGTGGCTTTGTTTTAAGCCCAAATAATTAGCTCTGTCCATGTATACATTTTAAGACTCCATTCAATTTTTGTGTTCACTATAGAATTTGGCACATAGTAGGTATTCCACACATGGGAAATTTCTTTAAAAGGATTTTCATAATGAGTGGGGTAAATGTTATTATGCGTATGATCAATTCCATGTGTTTGGAAAGAGCATCATGTTTTGGAACGACCAAGAAAGGCTTCATGATGGAAGCTGAAACTGAATATTACCCTGAAGAATGGATGGGATTTACGTTGAATCAGAGGAGAATGAAATGGCATTCCAAGTTTTGGGCACAGCATGAGCAAAGCTGCAGAAACAGAATAAGACAATGTTCTTTCTACTGTTAAAAATGACAGTCATAACTGGGACTGCTTCATGACTTGAGATCTTTGAAGACACTGACAAACTATAGAACTGATTAAATATGGTTATGGAAGGAGTACACTCAGCTTGGAAGAAACCAAGTCAATAACAAACAATGACTAAAGTTTCACACAGTTGAGCAATGTTTCTCTGCCAGTACTCAGTACTAGGTCCTAATTTTAAATCCAGGTTTTCACTTGGAGTACTACGTATACTAAGAAAATCAAAATATGGATTACTGGGCTTATAGTACATTAACTATGGAAATTAAACATAGAATGATCCTGATTGCTATTTATTAAAAGGGAACATAGTCTGGGTCAAAATACTCATAGTACATATTCTTCCAACCTGCTTTATCCTAAAGTGCAAACATGAGAAGCATTTAAGAAACATTCTCTATAAGTATAAAGTAATATCTTTTTAAAAGAAGATTTCTTATAAGATCTTGAAGCATTCTTTGAACCCAGATAAAGGCATATGTGTGAGAGAATTTGCTAACTGAAGTCCAAACTGAGAGAAAAAAAAAACTTTTATAATATTACCCAATGTGGATCCTGGATACAAATTCATGTCTAACTCTCAAAGACCATATTATTTAAATGAAACTATGATTTATGAAAGAAAGAAAAAAAGAAAGAAAGAAGAAAGGAAAGAAGAAATTAAGAAAGAAAGAGAGAAAGAAGAAAGAAGAAAGAAAGAAAGAAAGAAAGAAAGAAAGAAAGAAAGAAAGAAAGAAAGAAAGAAAGACAGACAGACAGACAGACTTCTGTGTCCCTAGATCACTATCAGGAAAGGAAGTTACAATTATAATTCAAACATGGGGTTAAGAAGGTAGATAGACTTGATACTATTAAAAAGTTCTATCAACTCTGAGAATCTGTCATCTAATATAAATATCTTAAGAACATGCTTTATTGCCATATAGAGTAGATTTGTAAACAAGTGAACACTTATGTACACACTAAACAACAGGACTTTTTTTTCTTCCTAACAAAATTCCCCACTACATATCCTTCCTTTGAAATTTCATTTCAGCTTCTCAATGTTCTGGGGTTTTCTGAGCTGCAAATGTCAGCTCTTACAGGCTTCCTAGTTTGAAATAAATTACTGGGTCTTATGCTTGGAAATGTGGATCCTGCAAAAGCCTCTAGACAAACCTCAAGTTGTCATAGATTCTCCACTGTAAAATGGCTGTCTGGTAAGTACTCTAAAATGTAAGAAATGGTTGTGCTTATCACTGTAGTAATTTTGCAACCCCCTAGGAAGAACAACGATATCAACCAACCAGAGCCCCCAGTGTTCCCAGGGACTAAACCACCAACCAAAGAGTACACATGGAGGGACCCATGGTTCTAGCTGCTTATGTAGCAGAGGATGGCCTTGTCAGGCATCAATAGGAGGAGAGTCCCTTGGTCCTGTGAAGGCTCGATGACCCAGTGTAGGGGAATGCCAGGGCAGGGAGGCGAGATTGGGGGGACACCCTCATAGAAGCAGGGATGGGATAGGAGGTTTCCAGAGGGGAAACCTGGAAATGGGGTAACATTTGAAATGTAAATAAAGAAAATATCCAATAAAATAAAAGAAAAGAAATACCATGAAGGAAATTGGGTCATGTACGTTCAAATCAAATAAAAAATTTCAATGATTTCTCTGAGTTGGGAAATGATTCAAATCTTACAATGTTGCTTTTGCTTAATATTCTTAGTAGTTTTAATTTAGAACTTAAAAATGACTATTTACAATACATGGCAAGTACTGTGCTGTGATTGTAAAAGTAACTTTGGTGATGCACCCTCTGAGATTGTCCTCTCATGCCAGCTCCCACATATCTTGCCATTTCAGAGCTACAGCACTCAAATAAAGTCCAACAAAATGGGTCTTCTGCTTCAGACAGCTGGGCAGAAATAAAGACAGCTTGAATCAGGCCTGAACTGCTGTCAAAAACAACATCTTGCTTCATCTCCCTCCACTCCCACCCTCTGAGTTTTGGGTCAGTCACCTGGAACGGGAATGACTACCAGAAGCAAATTTTTGCTCAGACAGAAAGATGGAATTTAGGAATAGTTTGTAAAATGGCAACACGATTTTGTCATTTGCTTAGTATAGCCTAATTCCAACATTCCTGTTAGACTTCTTCAGAATTCCTTTACTTTCTATTGAATTATAGAAAATTCTCTCTCTCTCTCTCTTCTCTCTCTCTTCCTCTCTCTCTCTCCTCTATCATTCTTCCCTCCTTCTCAGATCACCTACTAAGCTCCCTTATGAAATTATGCATGAGAGATGGGAACTACTTCTCCCCTAACAGAGCATACAGCAACTCAAAAAACACCAATGACAATATGACAACTTGAGGCTCCCCTGTTAACAAAAGGCTATAAAATAATAATTCTTTAAGTTGAAAATATTGGTTTCCATTAAATGTACACTCCTGGGTTTTAACTATATCCTTTTGCATGAAAACTCAGGATATGATACAGCTTTTGTATTGAAAGGTTTGGAAAACTGCTTGGGGTCAACAACTACCATTTGGCTATAAATTAAAGGGAAGTTGGAGTCACAAGTTGCAGGATTGTGGTGAACGCCTTTGAACCAGGGCAAAATGAAAGCAGTTGTCCATATCCAACAGTCTTTTCCAGTACTGAGCACAACTGAAAGGTTTCCAGGGCAGATTTTGAACAGATTTCTTTGAGGAGTCCTCCAAAGCCTTCCCAAAGGGCTATTACTAAGTTGAAGACAGTAAGTTCAGTTCTCTCTGTGTCCAGCTGAAATTCCTCTACTGAATACCAACTTGATATTGGAAAATAGATGAGCTTGACTCTTACCATCCTTAAAAACTCCTAAGGATTCTGAATTTATGTAGCGTGAAACCTATCTAACAAGGCTTCCAAAGCCAGAGGAATAAGGTCACAGATCTGGGCATCTGAAATCGGGTCTTACTCAATGTGTGACTGAAAATTTCCAGCCACTCTGTATATTATGTTAAGAAGAAAAGAATGAGCCATAAAAGTATTTTAACACAATTTTACACAGTTAATTTACCAAGGGGTCAAAAGGTTATCTGAAATAAGAATGAAGTGGGAACAGATCTAAGTTCTGAGCTGCCACTATGGGGCTCATTGTCAATGGAAATACTAGATACTAAATTACAACAAAACCTTTCCTCTGAGCTCTTACTATCTACTTGCACTTTATTCTAGAATATAGACAAAAGGCACACTTGTGTGATCTCAAGGAAGGGTTACATACCAACAGGGTAGACTTGGCACATTAGTTTCTTTATGACTGCATATACAACAAGAAAAACATACTGGTGGCTGTATTGCTCTCTACCTATGATTGTAATAAATGTTTCCACAGCTGGCTGTGAGGTTGTTGAAGGTAGTTCTTTTATTTGTTACATCGAGCAAAGATACTAGACATATCAATATATTTGGATAGATCAAGATACTAATAAATAAAATTGTTGTCAATTATATAATAAAACCAGGAAAAGGTCAAAATTGGGAGCATATAATCTCATTTTTCTCCAATCTGCTCGCTCTACTTAGAGTGAATTTTTCCTGCAGATTTAATAAGATTACTGCATTAGAAAAATGGTTCTGCATTGTTTTGGGGATAAAAACATGAACCTTTTATGAATACTGAAGGCCATTTATTTTTTATTTTTTTAAAATTTTTTATTAGGTATTTTCCTCATTTACATTTCCAATGCTATCACAAAAGTCCCCCATACCCACCCCCCCCCACTTCCCTACCCACCCACACCCCCTTTTTGGCCTGGGCATTCCCCTGTACTGGGGCATATAAAGTTTGCAAGTCCAATGGGCCTCTCTTTGCAGTGATGGCCGACTAGGCCATCTTTTGATACATATGCAGCTAGAGAAAAGAGCTCCGGGGTACTGGTTAACTCATATTGTTGTTCCACCTATAGGATTGCAGATCCCTTTAGCTCCTTGGTTACTTTCTCTAGCTCCTCCATTGGGAGCCCTGTGATCCATCCAATAGCTGACTGTGAGCATCCACTTATGTGTTTGCTAGGCCCCGGCATAGTCTCACAAGAGACAGCTATTTCTGGGTCCTTTCAGCAAAATCTTGCTAGTGTATGCAATGGTGTCAGCGTTTGGAAGCTGATTATGGGAAGGATCCATGGATATGGCAATCACTACTAGATGGTCCATTCTTTCGTCACAGCTCCAAATTTTGTCTCTGTAACTCCCGAAGGCCATTTATAATGTGCTCTATGTATGCCTCAATTCTCACTATAGTATGGGTCATACCACTGTAACCCTAGTTTACTCTCCATGTGCACTGCAAGTTCCTTGCTGGTAAAAATTTCATCCCATTTGTCTGTGTGGTACCAGCAACTAAAATGGTGTATCTCAGTTCCTACTAAAGATCTAGCAGTATCTTCTAATGACATTGGAATAATATTACTACACATTCAATTATCCTCAAATTCTCTTTCATTTAACTTTGCTTTGCAAGAATTGTCAAATATATATATATATGTGTGTGTGTGTGTGCGTATATATATATATATATATATATATATATATATATATATATATATATTTCTGTATGAGTCAGTAAACTCAGCATACAGTCCTATCTACCCTGCATCAATTTATCTGTATACATGTCTCCTCATTTAGAAAAATTATATCACCTACATTTTGTTCATTACTTAACTCCTAAGCTATTATACATTCTGGGCTAAGTTGGTACAAATAGTCTTATATTCAAATATTGTGTGGGAAAAATAGAGTAATTTTATAAATGCAGACTCATGGTTATAGTTGGTAATTAATATGAGCTGACTGCATGGAGAAAGGCTGCTTTGGATTTCAATCCTGGATCAGTCACCTGATTAGGGACTATTTTTTTTCTCACATTCTTCATATGAAACATGGAATGAATAAACATACTTCTTTGAGTTCTGTTGAAGGTTAGTGAGAAAATTCATATGAAGTAGTTAAAACATTACCCTAGCGCATCATAGATACTTTGACACCAACTACTTCTTGCAGTTATCTTATACTTGATTATGGTAGTGACTGTCAAGTTATCCATAAAGTAAAGACATAAGATGCACATGCTTTATGGCTGCCTAGACCCTAAAAACTGAACCATAGTATGCTCAGAGAGAGAATTGCCTCTAAATTCTATTCTCAGTCTCAAACTGTAACATATATGGCCAACACGTGAGAGCATTCCAACACTTCAGGTATGCCATCTGGTCTTCAAGATTAAGTATATTTTCATTAATTTGGAATCTGTGTTTTTTTTCTAGTAACCAGGTTTACATAGTTCCAATATAAAAGCCAACTACATACATACAAACACAAATGCACACACACAACACACACACACACACACACCACAAATAGATGTGATGATATAAAGGTTTCCTCAAAAGCTGTTTCCCAATCCCTACTGAGCTTTCCTGCTTGATGAGAAAACCAACTGTCAAAGCTTTCTTGGCTCAGCAATAGTACCAGAGAATGAAAGATGACTGTCCCATACTTTTCAATTCATTGTCTTAGAATTGTAAATAAGAGGAACTCAACCCTCTTAAGCCAGTTCAGCCATGACTATGTACTATGGATTTCCCAAACCTGTTCAGAAGAGACCATCAAGATTTTTGACTCAAAACTGAAGAAAAAGAAAGAGTAGGGTGAATGGTATTCAGAAAACAAATGTTTAATTTTTACACATGAATTCTCAGTGTACAGGGAATCCGTGGTCCTTGGAAGAGTGTTGTGTGGTCTTGAAACAATAGGTACTTTGAAAGGCAGAGCTTTAATGTAGGTTAAGAGTTAAGGATGACTTTAAAGGATTAAAAAAATGACCTTTATTTTAACCTCTGGGTGGACAAACCTCAAAATGGAGAGGAAGGACTGCATCAGATAGTTTCATGTCAAAAAACCTGATCTGAAGATGGAAGGTCACTCTGTTGGCTTAGCTCAACTTGCCTCACCTCTATGAGAATCATTCATCTGACAGCAGATAGAGAAGTATTGTTTTGGTTTCTAACAGTCTGTTAAAATTGAATTTATGACACTTGCAGTGTACTTCTAAGTATATTTTTAGTACATGTTTTTTTTCTCTCTCTCTTCTCTCCCCCAACACATTTATTTCTGATGTTACTTTTGAAATGAGCTATTTTGGTTGCTTCTGTAGATCACACACAATTCCCAATAACTAATTTTAACTTTTTTATCTGGTTCCAGGAATAAGCCAGTGCCCAACAGAAAGTTGCTGTTGTTGCTTTTGGAAAACTGCACTCTCTCAAAAGAAAAGTGAAGCATGAGCCTCTAATTTACCAGACCAATGGGCCTGTAGATAAAGAACTAACAGGGGCTATGGGGTTCCTTTTAAGCTTTGAACTTATCAAGCAGCCTTTTAATTGTTATTCCTTTAAAATTCATATATTTAAAGTAGATGTAAAATGTTCAGTTTTGCAAGTGCTTTCTGATTTTGCATACAGCCAACATAGTTATCAGATAAACTAAAGTTATTAAGTTAGTTGTCTCTGGAAAATAATTGATTTACTCATAAAAACATCCAAGTCTACCTTTTCATGTCCAAGTATATGTCTAGGTCACTCTGGTCTAAAAACCATTCAATTAATCAGGATAATTGATGACTTTATTCAAATACATAATTCAGCTTAATAATGGCTGGATTCTGTCTCACAACTAATTAATTCAGTATAACATTGTTTTAGTTTTATCAATCCATTCAGTCAGTCAAAATTTAATAATAGATTGTATTCATTCCATAGGATAAATAAGTAAAAAAGATGCTTAGGACAGGAAGGCACAGAGTTCTGGAAAGATGTTGACAAATGAACTTAGAGATAAATTACTTTCCTTGTGGGTGTATGTAAACACACACACACACACATCCTGGTGGGTGTTTTTGAGATGTGGCCCAGTCCTCTTGCTTCTGTCTCACAAGTGCTGGGTGTGCCAAGTTAAAGAAAACTCATAAAAACCTTAAAGAACATTTTGTAAAAAAAATAAAATTGCCAATAATGACTATTCATTAACAAAAATCATGAGTTCATGATAGCCTGTGGGGATATTTTGGTTGTATCGCTGACATTTTGAAATATTCCAGTTTTTACATTCCACTGAAAGAATGATTTTTTCAATGAATTTATATGTGTAACAAATCACTTTATAAGTGAATCTCAATATCATCAGTGCATTGACGATTACTTAGTAAGAAAGCTATCACTCAGGAAAATTTGACCAAAATTTCTACAGGGTAGATATACAGTAAATATTTTAAAGGTACACTTAAATATTAAATCCAGAATGTGTATAACCATTAACCTGTATGCTTCTAGTTCAAAAGTGAATATATCTCATGAGTATATATACCCTTGTCATACCATGGGTGTCTCCAACTCTCTTTGATTTAATTACAGAATATATAAGGTTGGAAACCCATGTTCAAGCAGATGTTCTTACACCTCTACTTTTTCTTCATCCACTCACATGAAGACCACAGAGCCGTGTGTTACATTTCCTGAAACATTCTACATTTTCTAGGATGCATTCTTCTCTGTCTTACCTTGCCTCCATCCACAATGCATTACAATTTCTAATTAAGTTGGCTGTGATAAAATGTTGCACTTAAGGCCTTAATTTCTCAGCCCATATTAGCACCAAAATGTTCTTTAGTAATAGTGAAGAAACATCTATGATCATGAGTTCTTTTCAAATGACTAAAATCAGAAAATAGTATGTTCTTCAGAATGATAAAAGAATATGGACACGTTCCTGCACAATTTTTGTCTTATTCTAAACCAAAATAATAGAATAAAGCAGGAAAATACATAAGTAAATATTCATTAGGCTGAGAGGCAAAACTACATGTTTTCATCAGGAAGCCCCCAACATCAGAATGTCTAGTACATATATATGTGTGTGTGTTTATATACATATATAAAAGTTTTAAATATATGCTTAAAAATAAAACATTTTAAAAATAAATGAGTCAATTCCTACAAGGCATAAAGTCACCAGCAGACATGATGAATGTATGTTCTCTAAGAATTCACAACATAAGAATCCATACAAGTAATTTAGTTGGTTATAAAATATGTGCTGGAATAGAATACAGAAGGGGGCCTACGGGAGTAGAAGGACAGCAGTTTCTTTTGACTGGGGTATTTAAGAAAGACCCCTGAAAAGGGCAGCACTTATGCATCAGTTCCAGTTTTTATGCACCCATTTTGTGCCAGGAACTTTCTGACCGGGCTACTTTTACCCAGCCATTTTGATGTGGCTTAAGATAAATAAACCATCATGCTTTCGTCAGTTTTATAAATTACCAAGTAATGTGTAAAACAGATGTCCTTACCCTGAGACTTGCCCCGATGCTAGCCTTTACCAGAAGGTGAAATACAGGGTGCAGAGTAGAGCTGGCATATTTATATTTTCCATTTACAAAGAATGGTGGCCTGGCCTCCTTTACTCATCTTTAAAGTTCAACAATTCTATCAATAAATCTTAAAACCATATTCTCATTCTCTGAGAGTTTACATAGATCTTTAGATTATATATATTCAATGACTCCAAACCGAAATGATACTTGAGCAACGTTATGTTCTTTTGTTCTTTGTCTCAGAGTTTACAGAAAATCTTCAGTTGGATTCCTCACTGCAATTTCATGCATGATGTTTTAACATTCCTTTAACTGGGGATGTTCAAAAGTATGATTGACACAACCTAGAAGTCAACTTGCAGACACATATTCCTCAGTGGTACACTGTTTGCATTTGCAAGACCCCAGGTTTGGTTTGCATCAGAGAGGTAGAGAGAAAGCCAATGTTAGACAACAGCTCTATCAGTGAGTCATAATCCCTGCCTCCAGTACTAAGCTGGAAATGATGAGGGTCCAGAATAAAAGAAACTGGTTAGCTAGTGGTACTAGAGTAAGGGAAACTGTGTCATAAAATGAGGTGCCATTATGACGAACAGCTGCCTAAAGATGCATCAACTTTACGAAATGGAGACATGAGGAAATATTTCAATACCTCATGGAAGTGAAAGATAAGATAATAAAGAAAGAAGTCAATAAGTTAAAAATCAGAAAAATATTAAATTTGTATATGGTTTTACATTTGTCTAAACTTTATTCTGTTACATACTATGATAAGTGGAAGGGAAATCTTTCTTTTCATTTTATCTGAAAGATAATATGCTAAGTTACATATTTCCACATCGAGTTATCTTGAACTACATAGCATGTCTACATAATGGATCTAAAGTTTCTACCCATTTCCCTATCTCCCTATTACTGCATACCAGAAAAACTAAACAGGGTTAAGCCTGGGAACAGGAATACCTGTAGAAGTAGCCCACATCCTTAGAGAATATAATCAAAGTCAAGGACTCAAGAAAAAAATGAATATGAATACACACAACTTTTTGCATGTAATTCTGGAGGTCCATAGGCTTGATGTTAAGGGCTCCCGTCTTGGTTTCTTTTGGCTCTGAACACATTGTTTCCTTTCTTGTCTATGCATACAACATTCTTAGTAGGGAATTAGCAGTGTAACCTTCCAGAAACAGGTTCCATACTTACCCTTGCTCTTTGCCTCAGATGTTCTGCTGATGGAGTGTGGATAGTGACTTAACTCAACTTGACTTGGGGTCCTTGGGAAACTAGCATGTTGCCACAACTGCTAGCCCTGTCTTGGAAGCTAATGTGCCATCTCGTGTATAACAATAACACAGTAGAAATAACAGAACAGAATTCCCTAAACCATTCAAAAAAAACTAGCACATTAACAGGCGTGCAAAACCCGACTGGAGGTGTAGGTTTGTTTTTTTTTTTTTTTCCTCCTTCTTTCTACATTAATTTTTCTTCCTGATTTCAATTAGCCAAACTTGAATGGAGCCATTACAGACAGTTCAACCCCACCTCAGAGCTGTGCAGACAGCTCTTGTTGCCAAGCTGTCTATCACCAAGACAACTGGGCCAATGTGCTTTGCTCTGGGTAAATAGATCATCAGGGCTAGTTGCAGAAGGAGCCATTTTACAATGACCTCCCATTGGATCAAAATCCGTATGTCTTGTGATCCAAAATATGTTTTGAAAGTACATGGGGTTATAAATAAGTAATCATTAATATTTTCACAAAATTCTTTGCACTGATGAAAAGTGGCTTAGCTCCAGAGGTTTTTTGTTTGCCAGTTAATTCAAGAGATCTAATAAGTGCAGGTTCCTCTGTTTGTGAGTCCTTGTTATTTTTCTCCCTTTACATAACTTTCTTCCAGCACCATCTTGTCAACCACAAACTCCCCCAAAGTGGTCATCAGTAACATAGCAATCTTCCTGTCTCTCTTCTCTTCTCTTAAAACATTCTGAGTAAAAAGCAATGATAAAATGGGAGGTGGTTGGCATTCCTGCCTCAGACAGAGCCTTCAGCTGAAGTTATGGTTTGGACACAGTGCCACTTAATGAAATCATATTTTTGGTAAGTTCAGTACATATAAATGAATAAGAAAAATTTTTTTAAAACTCAGCATATTTAAAGAGATTTGTTTTTCTGCTTGTTTTGTTTGTTTTGTTAATTGGAATACGAGTTCTGAGCTTGGGTTCCTTTGGGGTCTAGCAGTGGTGGTAGAGCATTGTTCTCCCATCCAGCCTCCATTGGTGCTTATCCACCCTGGGCAGCTTTGTGAGCAGCCTCTTGAAACTTAATTGTTTTCTAGTCTCCTTGGTGGCAGGTGTCTGCTAATCAAAGGCTTAAGAAGGTGTGGGGTTTAGGACTCAGCTCTGACTAGAAGGAAAACTTTCCATTCAGCCTTGGGCAAC
The DNA here is from genome assembly GCF_000001635.26 of Mus musculus. Classification (NCBI taxonomy): domain Eukaryota; kingdom Metazoa; phylum Chordata; class Mammalia; order Rodentia; family Muridae; genus Mus; species Mus musculus. Next base: position 105,366,352 of record NC_000086.7, read on the forward strand.
AATATTGGAGTTTTTTTTTTTTTTAATGTTGTAATCAACTCTGTGCCAAGTGGGGCCCAAGCTCCCCCTACATAGCCCCAGGAATCCAAAGAAAAAAGTGTTTTCAATTCTCTTTAGAACGTCTGATCTCCCACACTGCAGACCAAATAAAAACAGTCTGGGCCAATTGTGCCTCCTCCTACCCCCATCTATTGTGGAATCCGCCTGGGAGAAACTCAGGAAAGTTGGCCTCTGGCCAGCACTGGCCTTCCATGGCAGCAGAAAATTTCCCCCACCTTCCCTCCATCAACTGCTTTTGGAGAATGAAGGACAAGCCCCCCACCTCAGATATCCTATAGGAAGGGACAACTAGGAGGACCAGGGCAGAGCCTAAGATGATTTAACTGGACTAGAATGACATGGGAAGTGCTAACTCTGAGTTGGCATCTTCTGTGTCCTTGTTGCTTTTGTGTGTTACCTTTGCTCCTAGTAAATGGACACTGGGAGGAAGAATGCATCAAGTTTCTTGGGAGAAGAACTGGCCACAGACTGACACTCAGAAGCACTGCTTGCTTTCCAACTACAGACTAAAACAACTTATTCCACAGAGCAAAGCCCTCATCCTTATTCTCCACTGACTTACAGTATGCCTCAGCCAAACAGGGATTGCAACCTTGGTTCTCCCATCTTAGAAATGTGAGGTGACTTCTGGGGACCTCCTTCAATCAGGTGGTTTAAGTCACTTCTGGGGTCTTGAGTTGTGAAAACACACAAGTTACTGTCCACCCCATACCCAAAGCCTATCAACCTTGACAGCCCTTGGCCACAGGTCTCTTTGGACATGTTTCTTGGAGGTCTCCAAGTCCTGAGAAGCACAAGTGGGCCATGTAACACCAAATTCATTATAAAAGTCCAGGTGGCCTTGTTCAAAGCAAGAATAACTTAAAACTCCAGGTTTTCTGGCCAGAGATGCCAGTTTATACACTAATAAAATTTGTAGTAGATTTTTTTTTCCCTAAGAATTTTACCGAACTAACATCCCAGGTGAGTGAGAAATACCTTGAAGAAAGTGGCTCAAGAACTACCAGGGATTTCAACTATGAGCTAGAGGAGATAGTGAAAAAAGCCTGGACAAACATAAATATTGGAACAGCAACTCTTGGAAACCAAAGCCTTTCCAAGACCTCAATAAACAAAGGGTGAAAGGGTTAATTCTACAATTGCAGGTGCATTGGGGTGTAGCAAGGAAGAGCTGAGAGACTAAAACAGCAGCACTGGAGAGAACCCCATGTGACTCTCTTCATTGTTCCTTAAGATAGAATGCTCCCTACCTAAAGTTGGGGGAGGGCTGAGAGGGAGAATATAGTGGAATTCAAAGCAGTATAATGCTTAGTAGAAATGCAGGCTATTTTCATTTTCGAAATATTCTAGTCTGGATTTATTAAAATAAAACTAAATTAAAAAGAACAAGGCTAAACTCAAGCTTATGTTTTTGTGTTCATGACACTAAATAAACAGATTTTAGTGAATTCTCCCTTTTTAACTCATTGGTTGGTATTGTATAGATGCAGCCAGCATCTAATATGCTTTCAATTGTGTCTTCAGCCCTCAAGACCCTGGGGGTCTGAAATCTCAGCCAACTTTGCAATTTAATCCAAAACCCAAAGCAGTTCAGATTCCAAGTAACCTGTTACCCTCTGCTAGCAAAACATCACTGGTGGTTTGAAAAAGGCCATTTTTAATAACCCCTTTTCAGTTTCCTGGCAGGCCCCCAGCTTTACTTCAAAGTTGATTTTCCCCAGTGAGAGTACAGCTGGAAGAATCCAGAAGTGCACTGTGCCATGTTTCTACTACCCTGGGCTTCGAAGGCCCAAATCTAAGGCACTGAAGAAGGCTGGGATTGGAAGGAAGGCAGGGGGCTGGGTAGGCTGTGGCTCACAGGGAAATTGCCTCAAGTAGGGCCTTCCCAGAGACAAAACAGTGCATCACCCAGAACAGTGAACAACTACAGGAACTGAATCCAAATTGAATTTCGGGATTGTATCACTTTGGCTTATTTTTAAGTAAATTTGATGATGATGATGATGATGATAGAAATCATTGTAATTTGGGCTGCCTCTTGAACGTCACAGTTGTTTGGGGTTCTTTGGTTTATTTATTTATTTGTTTATTTATTCATTCATTCATTCATTGGTTATTGTTTTCTCTCAGTGGCCCATTCTTTATATGTTGCACAGTAAGATGCCAAGAAAACAATCTGAAATGAGATAGTGGATGCAGGGAACAGGCAAGGAAGCAGGACTGACAAATGAAGACAAGTGCAGACTGAGCTAGCCTTAAACTCCAAGACAGTAGTCTTCAAGTCCCACATTTTCTCTTGTGTTTCTTGCCCAGGACTAGTAAAGTTTGGGTTGCCAGTAAAATGACCACTCAGCTCAAAACGACTCATTTAAACTCCAAGTCTTCTGAAAACAGCGGAGACGGATTAGAGCCAGAAAGTGCTTTCTAGTACAAACACTAGTGCACTTTTACAAGGCAGGTAAAGCCTGAAATTATGTTACTAATTAATTTTATATTTCCTCCAACTACCTAGAACCAACTAGAGCCCAATATTTCCCAATTGGGATTTTGCCAAGAATTCAGATAATGCCATTTATGGACCATGCCAACAGTTGAGGTCATGCTTTCTGTCTCAAGAGGAAAAAGCAATAGGGAGGAATTCATGGAAAGTACATATTGGGGGGAGACGAAAGGGAGAGAAGAAAGAGACAAGAGGTAAAAATCTCTCTATAGCAACTAAGTCCAAACATACACACAGAGCAGAGGCAGCCCAAGAGGCTTTGTAGTTGGACAACTTGGGGGTGAGCATGAAGCTAAACAGTCTAAAAGATAGTTCACAGGGAAAGTTCAAGAAACAGCACTGTGGAGGCACAGAAGCAACCCCTCCCAAACTGTGAAGGACATCAAAAGGCCTGGTGCCTTGCATCATGGCTGCTGGCAAAGCCTTTCCTTCATGCATGCCAGGAATTCGAAGTACCTGCCACCTGGTTCAGGGTTTGGTAATTAGAAGTGAGGTTTTGTGTCTAGCAGGAATTCAAGACTATGAGGACTAGAGAGACGCTCTAGAATCTGGATAGCTCTTTGGATTTCATTCAGACTAATCACCCCTATTGTAGAGATGAGAAAAGTGAGGCCCCAGATGGGAAAATAGCACAGCTGAGTGTTAATATTAGCCTGGGAGAAAAGACTGGCACCCAGCTGCCAGCTGTTCATGTTGAACATTTCACTGTTCCAAAAGAAAATGAGAAAGGCAAGACTGTACAGATTATTTCATAAAGTTAAATTTTCTAATCCTGATATTGTATCATCTCTATCATTTATTTTTAATGTCAAAATATCTTTTCTTTCAGCAAATAATGACCCTAGAAAGTTACTGTTCTTTTTAAATGTCTTCTATGTTTTATAATATAACCAGCGGAACTAAATTAGAAGCTCCACATGGCACATCAGTATTTGGGGGCAAATATTTGGCATGAAAAAACAATAATCAAGTCCAGTCCCCTGCTGCCTATCACCAGTCTACCCAAGTTCTCATTCGAGCGTAAGTTTGGAATCCATTGAAAATGCCACCGGAGTGTTAGTCAGGGAATGCTGCATCTGAAATAGGAAGGTTTGGATGGGATGTTTGTGGGGTGAGCTATGGAAGAGATGGAGCACTTGGAAGACTGTGGAGAACCAAGCTGCCTTGGGCTCAATCTCTCAGCCTGTTAGGTTTTGTTTTCTGTTGTTGTATGATGACAACTTCAAATTACCATTACATCCTGCTTTAATGGCCAATATCTCTGCTACTATATAGTTATGTTTTCTATTTGGAGCTGTTTGAAAATTTTCCTCACAAGGGAAAAAAGTCATAACACTCATTTTCCATGTGGTATGTTCCTTGTCTAGAAGTTTAGAGAGGTTATGGGACTTGCCTGAAATTACATGATTCCTCCAGGTTGGGCTTCACTCTAGATCTTAGTCCTTCCCCTAGTTTCCATGTCTATTCCATGTATGTTAACTTAGCTTCTTAGTATGATCCATCAGCTGGATGGCACTGAAACATGTGCTATCAATGCTCCCCATTCTCTTCCCTCCAAGTGCTCAGAAGCACCATTCTGCATACCAGAACCAAGAAGCACCAGGATTCAGGTCACAGAAAAATTACAGCCTTGCTGGTGGCGGGGGAGTGGTGTGTGTAAAGATGTCAGCCTCCTGACCACACACTGATGTGACCTGTAGGAAATTTGTTCCCAAGTTGTCCCATCACTGCATCTGTCCTGTTGCTATCAATTCCAGCCAGATAAAGGCCAGACAGATCAGGAAACCTACATGTCCAAATGTACATCCAATATGATCATCGTCATCAAATTCTGATCCTTGTTGGGAGGACACAACTAAAGGATATGTTAGGGATATGCTTCCTTCTAGGCACAACCCTGTACTGATGAATTAAAAGGCAATGTGATCATGAAAGGGAATTTAAATATTAATCTTAACCAGGAAGAATTTCAAAGGTAGAATGAATAATACTGACCAAATAAACACACTCTTCTAAATCCAAAGCTGAATGCCTTTGAGATTCCTATTTGGAACTGTGACTGTTTCGGGCTGTTTCTAGTTGGAATCCTAGCTGTTTATGATGATCCTGATATATACATACCCATTTCTGTGGGGAAGAGTCATGTTTTTAAGTGAATACAAAAATGGCCTCTAGCTCCTGGTGAGTTTGGTTGGCAAATTCCAGGACCCTGACTCAGCAAAAGTACTTGGAGGGAAGACCTACCTAGATATGGCCCAGACAGAACCTGCATCATTTTCTTTTTTTTTTTAATAATTTTTTATTATGTATTTTCCTCAATTACATTTCCAATGCTATCCCAAAAGTCCCCCATACCCTCCCCCCCCCCACTACCCTACCCACCCATTCCCACTTTTTGGCCCTGACGTTCCCCTGTACTGGGGCATATAAAGTTTGCGTGTCCAATGGGCCTCTCTTTCCAGTGATGGCCGACTAGGCCTTCTTTTGATACATATGCAGCTAGAGTCAAGAGCTCCGGGGTACTGGTTAGTTCATAATGTTGTTCCACCTATAGGGTTGCAGATCTCTTTAGCTCCTTGGGTACTTTCTCTAGCTCCTCCATTGGGGGCCCTGTGATCCATCCAATAGCTGACTATGAGCATCCACTTATGTGTTTGCTAGGCCCCGGCATAGTCTCAACAAGAGACAGCTATATCAGGGTCAAAATAGCTTTTGAAAATGAAAAAGTTGAATTCATATCTATCTCTGGGCAGGCAGAAGCCCAGTACAGATTATAGATCTGGCCCATCAACAAATGGTTATCTCTCAGACCCTGGTGAAATAAAACAGGACTCAGGGGCTTTGTATAAAACAGCCAGCTTCTCAGACTCACATGGGAAAGTTAATATGGTGGTAATGAGCCACTTAAATGCCTGTCTGCCTATGTTACAATAACATGCCCTTTCATTCCTTCCAACAGCTCCCAAAGGGCACTATAGCCAGCCATGTTTTCTGGCTGTTTACCTCCCACTCCACAAACCTATCAAAAGCAAATCCTTCCTATCTTTCCCAAAGTATTTTTTTTTTTTGTTTAACACACCCAGTCCCCCTGCCTCATTCCTTTTCTCTTTTCTTGTATATTTATCATGAGTTTTCCTTCTCTTAATGCCTTTTACATTTTTTTCTTTATTCTTGCAATGTTTTTCATTGTTCTTGCTAAGAATATTTTCCCCTTTCTCTCCTTATTAGATTTCCTTGTTCTTTATGTTCTATTTTTGGTAAAGTTTTTCTTGTTTAGTATACTTTACTTTTACTCTGCTTTTGCTGGGCTTTGCTTGGTTGTTTTATGGAGTTTGTGTTTATTTCTTTCTTCCCCATTCAAAAATGGGGTTTAGTTTAATTTTTCTTTTTTTAAAAATTTTTTATTAGGTATTTTCTTCATTTACATTTCTAATGCTATCCCAAAAGTCCACCATACCCTCCCCCCACTCCCCTACCCACCCACTCCCACTTTTTGGCCCTGGCATTCCCCTGTACTGGGGCATATAAAGTTTGCAAGTTCAATGGGCCTCTCTTTGCAGTGATAGCCAGCTAGGCCATCTTTTGATACATATGCAGCTAGAGTCAAGAGCTCTGGGGTACTGGTTAGTTCATAATGTTGTTCCACCTATAGGGTTGCAGATCCCTTTAGCTCCTTGGGTATTTTCTCTAACTCCTCCATTGGGGTCCCTGTGATTCATCCAATAGCTGACTGTGAGCATCTACTTATGTGTTTGCTAGGCCTCGGTGTAGTCTCACTAGAGACAGCTATATCAGGGTCCTATCAGCAAAATCTTGCTAGTGTATGCAATGGTGTCAGTGTTTGGAGGCTGATTATGGGATGGATCCCTGGATATGGCAGTCTTTGCTATGCTTTTTTTCTTCCCTTTGGTTTTAACTGCTCTCTCTCTCTCTCTCTCTCTCTCTCTCTGTGTGTGTGTGTGTGTGTGTGTGTGTGTGTGTGTGTGTAGGAGAGAGTTGTTGTTTGTTGATGGTTGGGTTTGGTTTTGGTTTTGCATCTTACAGGGTTTGCAGGCAAGCAAAAAGTTGTTTTTAGATTTTTTGGTAGATTTTTTTCTTTAAAAATTTTCTTTATCTATATTGCTAGCTTTAATTAAAAAATCTTTGTCTCTTAGCCATCTGTGGTGGTTCACCTTGGTAATCTTGGCACTCAGAATGTGGACGCAGGGGAATTATGAGTTCAAGGCCAGTGTGAGTTACACAGTGACATCATCCTATCTCAAAAAGGAGAGAGATAGAGATCCGTTTTTCTCTTCTTCTCCATCATTTTACCATGTTTTTTCCATTGTCTTTAAACTTGAAGCAGAATCTTTATTTTAATGCAGTTTCAGATTCAGAGATGTTACAAAGGTGGTACAGAGGATTAAACATCCTCAACACCTGGCTTTCTCTAATACTAACATCTCTCATCAATGATACCTATTTTTATACATTTTATTATCTATCATATCTTAAGTAAAGACAGCTCTCTATTCAGATGCCTGTAGTTTCCATTCGATGTCCTTTCTCTCTATTCCTGTATCCCATCTAGGATTCTACAATGACACTTCTCACATCTCCCTAGACCCTTCTTGCTTGGGCAGTGATTTGTTTGACTTTTTGTTTTCAATTATTTTGTTTTCAATTGATAGTTCTGAGGCAGTGGCTAGGTGTTTTATAGAATGGACCTCAGTTGGGACCCAATGATGTTAACCTTAGTCTTGTGCTTGTTGTATTTCTCCACTATGAGCTGACTTTGCCTCTTATTCTGGACTCCATTTTTTGGAATCAAATCCTTCCTAGGGATGGAAGGGTTTAAGTTACACCTTCTAGAAGATGATCATTATCCTGTTGTGCTGTCTCTTTCAGACTGTCTTTCTGTTTCCTTGTCATGACTCTTCCATATGTTTTTCACTCATTTAACTTTCTAAGATCATTCCTTTTATTTTTCTTTGACACTTGTTTGCCCCATTTTTAATTTCAATTTGCTTTCCTCTATCTCCATTATCCATCTTCTTTCCCACTCCTTACCTTTTAATATTCTCCCTGGTTATGTTTTACAACATTTATATTTCCATTTCTTTTAAAATAATTGTCTCATAACATTTTCTTGGTTAAAGTAATTAGTATACATTACATAACTAACATACCTTACATAGCTAAGGGAATAAAACAAAAATTCAAAAGGAATGTTTCCCTTATTCTCACCCTCTATGCCTCACAATATTGCTTATCATCTAGTACCCTTCACACCACTCTGGAAAGCTATGTCCCCTCCCAGAATGATCAACAGATCCTGTATTATAAGTTCTAAGAGTGTCTACTTTTGCAACAGCTCTGATCCATTTGTGGTCATAGTCATTAAACTGAAATTGGCCTGGAATATTTAAGTGATACTTGCATATTTAATACCTTTCTTAAATATAAACATCCACATTAAAATCACCTTAGTCAGCTATGAGTGAAGAATATGTATCCTACACAGTTCTTTGCTAGATATTTTAGCTCTTAGCATCAGGAGCATGTGAGTGCCTGAGTATGTGTGTGTTTGTTTTTGTGTGTGTTTGTTTTTGTGTGTGTTTGTTTTTGTGTGTGTTTGTGTATGTGTGTGTTTGTGTGTGCGTGTGCATGTCTGTGTGTTTATGTGTGACTGTGTGTCCCACACTCAGTGAGTAACTTTGAACCAAGGATAAGAATTGAGTTGGAGCCTAGGACTTGGGGAAGAAGGCTTTGTGAGACGTGTATATGCATGTGGCAGGAAGGCCAGAAAAGCTAAGTTGCTGATTACTTTGCTCTTTTGCACTCCAGGTTCCCTGAGTGGGAAAAACAACAGGATGACTTTTCCTGACAAGCCCTGCACATAGAACTTGTTTTAGGTATAGCCCCACACAGGAGCTTGGCAGGACTTGGGGTATGTGTGAATTAGATGACCTCTATGATCCCTTTCTTATGGTGAGCTCAGTCCTCTGAGGACTTCTGTTGTTGCTGTTAATTAAGACTGACATAAGGAGACAAGCAGACATTGAGCTAGGGCAAAACTGATTACTTTTGGAGCTGAAGAAAGGCAAGAATATCACTGTAGCTCCTACTAGAGTCTGTCTCTTCCTCTTCTGTTTCATTGTGGTGCTATGTCTTTAGAAAAGAAGCCAGGGATAATTCTATAAGATGGTATGTCCCATCCATCTAAGCCCAGGCAGAGTTGGATGGTGGAGGAAGTCCACAACCCTAGCCTAAAAAGCAGTGTGCTAGTGGTGCAGATCAACTCTACATTCCTATCTTTTGCTTGCCTCTATACATCAGCTACAATCATGTACTGGCACTGGGCTAAAGACCATGTGACTTTATCTTCCTTCAATATGGTATTAATTTTCACCAAGAAAAAAAAAGTGGTTAATGGAAATCGGGCACTTAAGGTAGTAAGAGGGACAGTTTTGCCTTAGGGCAACACATAAGGGTTTGATTTTCTTTGAATTCTCAACCTGATTCTGAGGTTAGCAGTAACTAGTATAAGGGCAGTGCAAGTACATGAGGTGAAGCCCTCATCCCAGAGCCAGCAGAACCCACTGGCTCAACTGCACAACAATTTTCAACAGTCCACATATTAAAGGGCTTTTCAACAATGTGGTTCTCATCCACAGTGACCAGACTGAGCAAGTCACTATGCAAAGTAAAGCTCAAACAGGCAAAGTAATATTGAAGTAGAGGTCACATGTAAATGGTTCATAAGAATGATGGAGTTTCTGCTTTTATGGTTCATTCCTTGTGTACAGCAGAGGAAAAAGTGTTTATAAGGCCAGATGGATATGGAAGATGCTCAGAAGGCCTCCAACACAAGCATCAGCCTCCTTGAGACTATATAGATCACTATTGCTGTTAGTTCAAGCATTGGGAATTTCCATAGGCTGAACCTAGAGGAAAAAATAAAAGATGCTATAAATTCTGATGTAGTGGAATAGAACTAACCAAGGAAAACTTGACTTTGGGAATATAAAGTATTTGCTTTAAGGGAACCAATAACTTATGGCATAGGAAGTGGCCAGGTAGATATACTAATTAATCCTCAAGACTAACTATAATAAACAATTCCCAAAGACAAGCAATTACAAATGACAGGGAGACTTTAAATTCATAGTAGAAGGAGGCTGTAAGCTATATATGAAGGTAGAGTCAGGAAAACTTAAAAAAATTAGGGGACTTCATATGTGACCTTGAAGAAAAGAGGCAAAATGGCAATAGGAAAAATGAAGGTCACAGGAAATGGTATACCAGAATATGCTCAGTTATGCTGAATTCCAATATTAAAAATGAAATTGCAATGAACCACAAAGGAAAAATAACTCTTTTGTATAGCCATACATATACATAATTTCCTCAGTTCATAGTAAATGAACTAATATAAGCACTTATAGGATGTAATTGAAATGGGATATTTCTTTTAAAATAAATACCCAGCTGGCCTGAAATTCCAGCTACTAGTGAGACTAAGGCTGGAGGATCACAAGTTCAAGACTTTTTAAAACTACCCATGGTGTTCAAGTTAATGAGCTAACTGGTTTCAACAAAATGTTACTCAAGGTATTTAGATTGCAATGGCGGATAGCTTATCTGGAATGCCAAGGCCCTAGTTGCATTTCAGTGCTCCATGAGCTATCTCTCCAGGCCAGGAAAACATTTTAGAAGCTCCTTGACTCATCTTCCAAAGACAATCGATTTTCCAAGCATATTCTAGCTAATCATATGCCTTTTTGAAGGCTTCTCCCCTGCCAGATTTCCTTCACAGCAACATGTAATTTTCACAGCATGTCAGAATCACCAAAAAGCTAGACACACAGCAGTCTATTTCATATACACAGGAACCAACTCCCAGGAAGAACGCAGCAAGTGCTTTGAGGATCCAGAACAAACTTCAAAAGTATACAATCTATAGTTTATAGTCTACGTAGATAAAAAAAATAGATATTTGACACTCTTTATATCTGTATCTTCATCAGAATGGGTTACAAAGATTTGAGTTCTAGTATGATTTTGCTTTGTGAGTGTTTACTTAGTACTAAAGTGTTTTCTTAATGGTACTAAAAATGGAGCCTATGGCTTTACACATGTTAATTGAGCATTTTACCACTGAGCACCAACAATTATTATAATAATGATTTGTATATGATCTGAGGGTACTTCACAACTTTATATGTTGACATTTATTTCCCTCATAATATATTAAGAAGATATAAAACTAATTCAATGATGCTGTTTAGACGCAAGGCCTATAAGAAGTGACTAATTTTAAATAAGGCCATTATGGTGGGGCTCTCCTAGTTGAATTCTGGTATATTAAGGAAAGAGGGAAGCTACATAGTCTTACACATGCTCCTTACCCCTTGTCACATGATTCTATGTACAGCCTTGAGACCGTGGTTGCAAAGTCAAGGGACCTTGAGCTAAAGTCGTCTTTAGTTTATAAAGCATCTTTTCTCATGTATTTCATTACTCAATGGTAAATGGATTAAATATAGATACTTAGACTTTACAATGCTGTTTCTAAGTACTGAAAGAATTCATGCAAATAAATGTGTTTAAACAGAGCCTTCCATGGGATCAGACTATATATATAATAGCTACTGTCAATACTATAGCTATTGTCTGTTGTGGCTCCGGATAATGTTACTGTGAAAGAAAACATCTTAAGAGTTTCTTGAAGCTACTCCATGTTTTCTGTAATTTTTCCTCAAAGGTTTCTCCAAAGATGAGAATGTCAGCCACTACTCTTTCTCAAAAATACCACCCCCACCAATTGTTAATCAAAATTGTACCTCAAAAACTCTTTTGGACACAAGGAAAACGTGCCCTCCCTGCCTGTGATTCCTCTCACAACATTGCCCAAACAAACTGTTTCACATGTCATTATCACTACTATTCTTGTATAGATAAAGGAAAGACATGGCCCGATCAGCATGCACCACACTCTCTAGGAATTAGCCTAGAATATACTACAGCCATTCCTTTGTATGATTCAGTTTTTCTTCACTCCTAAGCTTCTCAGTGCTTCTGCAGAGTTGCATGTTACTGACTAGCCACAGACAATGCATTACCTTATTCTGATAGCTAGGCCTTTAGGCAACTGGGACTGCTGGAACAGGCTGTACAACATAGACACTGGTTGATTCCCATTGTAGCTGGAGTCTTCTGTCCCATTCCTGTAAGAATACAGTGAGGAGGAGAAGCCAAGCTCACAGGTGCTCACTTCCTGTTTCAGGTAATGGGCAGCTAGGATATTTATAGACTCCAACCAGCAAGTTTTGTCACGGGTATCTGCTTACTTTCTCCCAAACATTAATCCCCCTCAAATGATCCTGGACTCCTGGTGCAAGTCTTTGTATAATCAGATGGATTTAAACATCCATGGGAAATAACCAGAAATGCCTAACTCCTTGGTTCAACTATCATAACCTCTTCCTACACCACTTATTCACATCCTTGGTCATACTCAGAATCTTTTGTCATTCCAAACTACCACACCTATGCCATCCTCTATTTGTACACCCTACTTTCTGGCTGCTTCTGCCCCAGTAAGGCCTTTTCTTTGTTTCCATCACTTGTATTTTAGAACTGTTGGTTTCTTCTCATTTGTCAGACTCATTCAGCATAATTACCTTCTCAAACTGGCCTGGGACCTGCAATTCATTGTTGCAATCACTGCCCTTTGCTTACTCTTAACTTTCTCCATCATCTCCTGGTATCACCTGCAAGTCCACGCTCTGATGCTTCAGAAGAGTTCTTTTGGGGATCCTGGCCAGTTTCCACCCTCATCCTCTTTATAGCCTCGAACATGACTTTCCATTGCTCACTGCCTTAACCCTTGAATCTTCACCCTGACCTCTCTAATGGGAACATGATGCTCAAGTCTCTCATATTTAAGGTCAAGCTTCTCAGCCTTACCTCTCTATTTGCTGCCCCCTTCTCTCCTTTCCTTCCTAAGGTTTTGGAATAGATGGAGCATATTCACTGCCTCTTCCCACAGCATAATTTGCTTCTGTTTCCTGGGCATACCCTCTTATTCCTATCAGTATTGTTGTTATAACTAATCACTCTACTATAGCCACTACTAGCAATAAGAGCCTCAAAAGGGAGCATCTTGTCTAACTTAGCTATGTGGCCCCAGAGCCTAGCACAGTGCTTGATTGATAGGAGGTGCTCAATAAACGAATTATGTCACAAACACTTACTGAGCACCTACTAGGAACCAAGCACTATATCGGCTCTGTTAGAATCCACAACACTTGGCCCCTAGTCCATCACAAAACCCACATCCAAGAACCATTGATTTTCACAGAAACCTTCTCTCTTTGTGAATGCCCACAGCCACTGCTCTGTGCTGTACCCTCCTTACAACAGGCATTCAACTTTTTTTGAATAAGCCTGATAAAACCCAGCAGAACCCAAAAGACTTATTTGAAGATTTGCTTATATACATGGCCATGTGTATGTGTGTTATGGGATCTGATAGCTGACAGAGGGCTTTCTGACCAGCTCGAGGGCAACACATTCACTTGCAACCCTATCTTAACCCAGCTAAACTTTACTAAGCTGCTGCATGACCTCTCCCTGACCCTTTCTTAAGGTTCTCTCAACAAATCTTTGTTTCTAGGTTTTTATCCTCCACCTTCAAACCAGTGAAGAAGGTCTCTTGCTCTTCTACTTAACAGTATGAAGAAATACTAACACTAGAAGTACTGTTGACTTTAGGATCTCACTTCATCCGGTATGCTTCCCTTTGCCATATGGAAGCTACATTTGCTAACTCCACTTCATTCTGCCAGTTGGATCCTATGCCAGTGGTCAGTAAGGATAGAATGTGGTTTTAAATGGTCAGGGAAAGGGTTTGTGGACAAGATCAGGGACACTTTGTGATTATAGTTCAACATATGGAAATGTTCTGGATAAAAATGAAGGTGTGTGTGTGTGTGTGTGTGTGTGTGAGAGAGAGAGAGAGAGAGAGAGAGAGAGAGAGAGAGAGAGAGAGAGAGAGAGAGTTTTCTTGTTGGAAGCAGGCTGCAGTATATAATGCAATATCAAAAGGTACAAAACTGTCTAAGTGTTCTTCTTACTCCTACCAGGTTCTCTCCTCTCAGAGAGTGATCAATGTTTCTTCTGTGCCCTTCTAAGAATGTTGTATACATATATAAATATTGGCACACCTGTATTCTAGTCACTGACTTAGCATAGTCTAAAACACCATGAGCAGAATGAGCTGATATGCGTAGAAGTGTTAACAAAGTAGTGAATACTCTCTTTCATCCAATATACCCTACTTAAATCTCAACCACCCTTAGTAGCCATTCCCAACTTCTAATCATCAGTTTTTGGGGTATGGTCATAGCCTGTTTCATATACATTTGGTACAGCTCTATGAATTAATTTTCCCCTTATCTGTCTTTGCATTAGAGTTAGGCCAATTAATAATCCCTGCACCTCCACTGTAGCTAGTTTGAAAAATATTTTTACCTACAACTACTTCTAACCACTTCCATCATTCATTTGTAACTCTAGCTCTATCTTTCATGTCCACATCGATTCTCATGGGCAAGTCTGGGATTTGGAATGAATGCCTACCTAACGGCCTCAAGCATATTAGGTAAAATTAAATGGCCTAAGTACTATAGGAGTTCACTAGTACTTAACAAATATTTGCTTCTTTCTCATCCTCTCTCTGATCTCTCCTCCCTGTTTCACCCATTCTCCACATTACACACATATGTGATTCATCAGATGGTGTACAATTAATGAAATATTTCTTATGGTTTTTTTTTCTCTATTGAAATCAGGATCAGAGCATTAGATCATGGTAACTTACATGAATCTTAGAGGAAAGTACTAGAAAATTCCAGATATATACATACCAAAGAGAACTATTTTCAATGCCTGTTAAAGTCATTGACTTCAGAGTCTAGAGTGGCATCACTATTGAAGCTGAAAAGGTCAATACGTACCCTGTGTTTCAACCCTAAAAGTCTACATATCCTTTAAGACTCAGTTTCAAAGATGTTTCCTCCTCCTTCTTGCCTTCTAAGAACTGAGACAGTTCATCTATTTTCACAGAAGTCTCAATGAAATTTTTCTGTGCATGGCCAAAGGTGAGTCTGATCTTCCTAGTCTGATCAATACAGTAAAACTCCATTGCCCTTGCTAACTCATTATCCCACCTCCTAAAACATTCTCAACTACATGACATGGGTGGCTACTGAAGAGCAGGTTAGTAGGTTCCCTCAACTTGTACTTACTGGATTACACTTAATGTGTTTCACCCTGAAACTGATTTATTTTTAACTTGACCTACTTCAGTGTATATGATGTAAGTATAATTTAATTTTTAACTTATATGTCATCTGCTTTATTTCAATGAAGTTAAAATGTCATCAACTGTACTTTGAGAATAATTTAAGGATTCTGTAAGGCTTTTGTCCTGTTTCTATCCACAGTACATCTGTTCTCCCTCTTAAAAGACTCCTGTATTTTTTTCTATTTTTGTTTTTTCAAGTAACATTATACTAAAGGTGTATAAATATGTAGCTGAACATCTGTTTTGCAGAAGACATACTTTGAAGTTCAATTTCTCAGTCATGATGTACTAAAATTTGTACAAGTTTTTGTAGAGGCCACCAAGTCACTTCCTATGATTTTGTGCTGACTTAATCCACTGGTAGTATACAAAAGAATGATAAGATCATTGTACTGTGGCCAGCAAGTTCATAAATCTTTTGAAATATGATAGGCAACAACACTGACCCGCCATTGTTACTCCAACTTGAATTCCTTTATCATTAGTAAATGGAAGAGTTGTCTAATAATGTTAACAAGCATGATTTGTTTGTCCCTGTCCAGTCATTTAACCTGTGTATTGCTTTAGCTTGCTTTTTGATGAAGATCATATTGTTTCCCTCATACATTGACATGTAATTTATGTAATCAGCATATTTGATAGCAATCATGCTTCATTCACTTTGATAACAATCATGGAAAACACTATTCTAGTGAATACTGACCCATTATATAAATCTGACTCATTAACAAAATTACTGTCAGCAGCACTGTCACACATGACTGAAGTTCATGTGATACCCATAGTATCTGTAAGATCTCCCTCAGCCTTCTTAAGCTTAAAAGCACTCAACAGCACTATGCTTGGGGATATATATGGATTGTGGCACTTAACACACCAAGCGGAGATCTTTATTTATAGTGTAAGATTGAAAACAAAAAGCTATAACTGAGCTTCTGCTAAAATCGTATATGGTGGGTGTTCAGTCACTGTATTTATCCAAATATGACCACACAAATAACAGAATTTATCTTGGGTTTATCGATCACTCAGTTGCACCAAATGGCAATTTACAAATCTACAAATCATGTAAGGACAAAATACACCTTATTATATTATTGTCTGAGTGCCCAGATGACCACTTATATTTAATGTCATTCATATTTTTATAGAGCTTTACATTTTAATTAGACAAACATGGAACTCTTCCCTTTTGTTATTTTACGTATTTAGTTCATCTAAAGCTGAAATAATGTAGTCATCTACGTTTTGATATATGTGTATATGTGTTTTAGTATTCTAAATATTCTCTTTAATAATAGACCTGAAACTTTATTTGATGGATAGTGTGAAATCATTTGGATAGGTACCAAACTCAAGTCATAATGACCACAGCATGAGCACTGTGTCCTTCCATCTCCTGGTGCAGGCTCCTTCAAACACAGGTAGACCAGTTCTGAAATGTATAAGCAATTTCCAGAAAATAGAAAACAAGGAAGAATGGCCTTACCTTTGCTACTCCGTGAAGGTGCTGGCTCTTAGGCCACTTAATAGCTGCATTCTAGGGAGCAGCAGGATAACAGGGAAACCAGAAGCTGATGACTGGCAGGGACTAAGATAGTAAGGCTGCTGATCTTGCCAGGCCACAAAATAGTATCCGAATTCCCTGAAGTGCTTCTACAACTGATTCTGTGCCTCACTGTGCACCTGTTGAATCAGAACATGAATATCTGGGTATCTGGAATCTGCAATGTTTTAAATCACAGTAAACTATATAGAACATGAGGTTTACCACTCAATATTTTTAAATTATACAGTTGAATGGCATTTACCACCTCCCACTGCCTGCAGTTATTCATCCCCTGAGCTCCGTCAGCTTCAGAAACTGAAACTTTATACCCATTACACAGAATTCTAACCCTCTCTAGCATTAACCGCTATTCTACTCTGTCTGCTGGATGTCTATATTCTAGGAAACCCATAGTGTAGAGTCCTACAGTTATTTGGCTTTTGTGTAAAATCAGGTTCACTTCAATGAGAAAATGGTCCATGTGAAAGCACATCCATGTTTCATGCAGGATAACTTATTTTAGAAAACCTTGTATTGCCCAAGGACCTCTGAGGGTCCCAAAACGCTGCCAGAGAGAGAACTCATGGAGTCAAAATTACCTTATCCTAAGAATCTATGTGATAGGACTGGAGAGATGGCTCGAATTTAGAGCTCTTGCAAAGGACTTCAGTTCAGGTCCTATCACCCACATTACGCTGCTCACAACTGCCTGGAACTCAGGGTCCAGGGAATCCAATACCCTCTTTGGCACTTCTGTTACACAAACTTATACATAAATGCAGATGCATAGACAGACAGAGAGTCAGACAGATACACACACATACACACACACTTAAAAATAAATCTTATGAAAACAAAAGAAATTGCAAGCTTATTCACTCTCCCTTCTTCCCCAAATGAGGTTTCCAGAGGCCACCTCTATGTGATATGGCAAAAGAGTGAATGAGGATGACACTAAGGACAGTTACCAAAAATATGAAAGACCACAACTCAATAGATGTTTTATTCGGAAAACATTGATTCAAGCAATAGTGATAAAAACTGCATGGTACTGGTATAGCGACAGACAAGTAGACCAATGGAATAGAATTGAAGACCCAGAAATGAACCCACACACCTATGGTCACTTGATCTTTGACAAGGGAGCAAAAACAATCCAGTGGAAAAAAGACAGCATTTTCAGCAAACGGTGCTGGCACAACTGGCGGTTATCATGTAGAAGAATGCGAATTGATCCATTCCTATCTCCTTGTACTAAGGTCAAATCTAAGTGGATCAAGGAACTCCACATAAAACCAGAGACACTGAAACGTATAGAGGAGAAAGTGGGGAAAAGCCTCAAAGATATGGGTACAGAGGAAAAATTCCTGAATAGAACAGCAATGGCTTGTGCTGTAAGATCGAGAATTGACAAATGGGACCTCATAAAATTGCGAAGCTTCTGCAAGGCAAAAAGACACCGTCAATAAGACAAAAAGGCCACCAAAAGATTGGGAAAGGATCTTTACCTATCCTGAATCAGATAGGGGACTAATATCCAATATATATAAAGAAATCAAGAAGGTGGACTCCAAAAATCAAATAACCCCATTAAAAATTGGGGCTCAGAGCTAAACAAAGAATTCTCACCTGAGGAATACCGAATGGCTGAGAAGCACCTGAAAAAATGTTCAACATCCTTAATCATCAGGGAAATGCAAATCAAAACAACCCTGCGATTCCATCTCACACCAGTCAGAATGAATGGCTAAGATGAAAAATTCAGGTGACAGCAGATGCTGGTGAGGTTGTGGAGAAAGAGGAACAATCCTCCATTGTTGGTGGGATTGCAAGCTTGTATAACCACTCTGGAAATCAGTCTGGCGGTTCCTCAGAAAGTTGGACATAGTACTACTGGAGGATCCTGCAATACCTCTCCTGAGCATATATCCAGAAGATGTTCCAACCGGGAAGAAGGACACATGCTCCACTATGTTCATAGCAGCCTTATTTATAATAGCCAGAAGCTGGAAAGAACCCAGATGTCCCGCAACAGAGGAATGGATACAAAAAATGTGGTACATTTACACAATGGAGTACTACTCAGCTATTAAAAAGAATGAATTTATGAAATTCCTAGGCAAATGGATGGACCTGGAGGGCATCATCCTGAGTGAGGTAACACAATCACAAAAGAACTCACAAAATATGTACTCACTGATAATTTGATATTAGCCCAGAAACTTAGAATACCTAAGATATACGATACAATTTGCTAAACACATGAAACTCAAGAACGAAGACCAAAGTGTGGACACTTTGCCCCTTCTTAGAATTGGGAACAAAACACCCATGGAAGGAGTTACAGTGGCAAAGTTTAGAGCTGAGATGAAAGGATGGACCATCTAGAGACTGCCACACCTGGGGATCCATCCCATAATCAGCCTCCAAACGCTGACACCATTGCATACACTAGCAAGATTTTGCTGAAAGGACCCAGATATAGCTGTCTCTTGTGAGGCTAAGCCGGGGCCTAGCAAACACAAAAGTGGATGCTCACAGTCAGCTATTGGATGGATCACAGGGCCCCCAATGGAGGAGCTAGAGAAAGTATCCAAGGAGCTAAAGGGATCTGCAACCCTATAGGTGGAACAACAATATGAACTAACCAGTATCTCCCGGAGCTCATGTCTCTAGCTGCATAAGTATCAAAAGATGGCCTAGTCGGCCATCATTGGGAAGAGAGGCCCCTTGGTATTGCAAACTTTATCTGCCTCAGTACAGGGGAACGGCATGGCCACGAAGTGGGAGTGGGTGGGTGGGGGAGCGGGTGGGGGACTTTTGGGATATTTGAAATGTAAATGAAATAAATACCTAATAAAAATAAAAATGAAACAAAAGAAAATAGGTTTTGTGAACTGTTTTGAGTTTATTGCACCAGTCCTTGAATTAGTAGATTTTTAAATTCTGTTTTCAGTCCCAACATGCTAAATATCAAGAGACAGTGGGTATAACGTCATTTCTTCCTGATTATCGATATAAAGTAGGATATAAATATCCTACAGACATTGACACAAGCCTAGACTATGTTTATTCCAGGATCAACTAGGTAACTTAATAAGACACTCTCTCAAAACCAAAATAAATGAAGTGAATGTGTGGCTCAATGGTAGCACTTGTGTAGGAAACACGGGGCCTTTGGTTTGATACACAGTTCTGAAGAAAAAGTAGTGTATGTAAAACCCAATTGAAAGCCAAGTATAATGCCACACATTTGTAATCCCAGAACCCAGGAGGCTGAGGCAGGATGATTACAAGTTAGAGGCTAGCCTGGGCTATATAGCAAGTTCAAGGACAGCCTGAGCTTCATAGCAAAACCAAGACTCATATGGGGGCTGGGCTTTTATTTTAACCTTCTTTACAATAAAGGACACAAATTGGCTCAGAATTGGCCTTAAAAGAAGATTCCGGGCTGGTGAGATGGCTCAGCAGGTAAGAGCACCCGACTGCTCTTCCGAAGGTATGGAGTTCAAATCTCAGCAACCACATGGTGGCTCGCAACCATCTGTAAGGAGATCTGACTCCCTCTTCTGGGGTGTCTGAGGACAGCTACAGTGTACTTACATATAATAAATAATAAAATAAATCTAAAAAAAAAAAAGATTTCCTAACACCATTAAAAAAAAAAAAAGAAGATTCCCAGGTGAAGTTCATGAGTGCCACTGCCACAGCGTATCATAATAACTCAGGAATACAGTACATGTGCAGCTAAAGTCAAGGAATTTATGCGCGCGCGCGCGTGTGTGTGTGTGTGTGTGTGTGTGTGTGTGTGTGTGTGTGTGTGTGTGTGTATGGCGGTGTTGAGCCACAAAACAAAAATGAACTATTGAAGTCTTAGGATACACCAATAAAAGGACAGTGTCTGGAATGAAGGAGATGGTGGCTTTCCTTTACTCCATCCCATTTCAGAAGTACTGGGTTTAGCTTTAGAGTACCTTATACCAAGAGTGACAAAACCAAAATACTGTGTCCACAAAAGGAACAATGAGCTAATAAGGAAGCTGGAATCCAAGGCAAATGCAGACTTATCAAGCATATTAAGTCTAGAGGCTAATACCTAGAGCTATCAAGTCAGAGAAATGAACAAGTGGATGAACAGCCATCTTGTGGAAGAGATTCTTCTGCTTAGATGAGGTCACGTGTAGGCCCCATGAGGCTTTCTGTACCATCCCCCTGACTAGTAATTCATATATCTGTTTCTCTAGAAGCAGACACTCTCTGAGCTTCTGCCCTTCCCTGATTCCTTCTATCCAGACTTCCCAGTCACCTTCAACTCCACAGGAATAGAATCAAATTGTTAGTCCTAATTTCACAAGTAAAGAACCTGGGGCCCAGGAAAATCTTAGTGGATTTCCATCTGGGCTTCAGAAAGGGAATTAGTCCCAATCTGACTGGTGCTGGAGGATAGTTTCTTTACGTTTCTATGGTTCTAGCTTATATAATAATCAGGAAGAAATGAAAATGCTACCCTACAGACCTATCTTGTAGCAAGGTTCATGGGGGAATTGGTCTTGCCTCAAAAACAAATGTGTTTAAAGCCTAAATTTTCTAGATTATATTTAAAAATTAATTTCTGGCACAATCACAGACAAAATCACTAAGTAGAAAAACTTGGAGAGGTCCCTACCCCTCTCTTGACCACACTTTCCTGATCTTTAATGGGGAGGTCTCCATGTCTTCTTACAGATGTGCCCTTCCAAGTGTCTATAGAAGACAATGTTCTGGGGGAGGTACAGACATTATGAATAAGTGCTCATGCCATTTGGCTGTGTAATAGCTCAGCTGTGTTCCAACCTCATCCTCCAGGACCTGCTGGGCTACAGGCTGATCATATATCTTCGCAATACTCTCATCAACTCCAGGCACCCAGCCCAACATGACGTATTTATGCACAGTCCTGATGCGCCTCTGGCAATATCAGCATGTTACTCAACTGGAGAAGTGATCAGGTAAGAATGAAACCCCTGAGACATATGCAGTACCTCTCCCAGCACCCGAGTCTGATGCATCACCCATCCCAGGTTACTTACTAACTGCATGGTCTTGGACAAGTTACAGAAGCTCTTGGAGCCTTGGTTTTCTCATCTGTGAAGAGAAGAGAGGGGGTTAACACACAAGACTACAAATGTTGTTCAGTGGTAGAGTGCTTCCTTCACATTCACCAAGCCCAGAGTTCAATCCCCAGCACCGAATAGTTGGTGTCACTGATCATCACTTAAGAGCAGAGGCAGGAGGATCAGAAAAAGTTCAAGGTCATCCTTGGCTACAAAGCAAGTCTAAGGCCAACCTGGGTAACATGTTAAAAATGATTAGTAATAGATAATTTGCCTGTTACGACAAGTCACATCTTTGGCTGAATCAGGCCAACCAATGCCCCACCATGCACCAGCCAAAGAATACTCAAAGAACTAAGGCTGCATCTGGGGACTCACTAGAACAAATCAGGTGGCTTGTGCTTCCTTCTACTGGGAGCAAGTTCCTTCTGACTGTCTCCAGTCATCTCTGTAGCAGCTGTCACCCATCACTCTCATTCTGCTTCTTGGGGTCAAATTGTACAGAAAAAAACCTTCATTGTCATGACAAGTCTAAAGATGTCAAAAGACAACAGTCCTGTCCTATTCACCCTCTAGGCCCCTTTTCTTCATCTTCATTTTGTCTTGTTATCTTTTTAAAGAGAATCAAGCCCAGTTCTTGAGGTTTGGTTTTATAAATGCTGGTCAAAATAAAACATCAATCGACTCCTGTAATTTTAGAGCCTACACTATCATTAATATCACCTGAGTTTACATTGACTTTTCCTCCTTAAACATGGATTCAGCCTTTAGAATTGCAGTTTTTTTAAAAAAAAGAATTTTGTCTGTTTTATAAACCAAGCACAAAATATCACACTTGCTCTTATCAAATTTATGTTGTTATTGTTAGATTATGTTTGTGGTCTAGTAAATTCTTCATAGGTTCCTAATTCTGTCTTCCCAGTTCAGGAGTGTGCTATTCTATAGCTCCTCCCAAGACATGAACTAAAATGGAGAAACCAAGCCAGAGCCAGGTAGAGCACTGCAGCCTACTGCCAAAGATGTCTTTCTGATGGTGACATTCGACATTTTCCCTAGCCCGCTGTGCCTGAAACCTTGCAGCCATTAATTTCCATCTTCCCAATGGCTCACACAGCATTTTAGAGTCCCAAGGAGGGTCTGGCCTTCTGAGAAAAAAGCTGAACTAAAGGAAAGGCATTTCTCCATATGCTTCTGCTAATCTCAAAGAGAATGTGTCCTCATCCTCCATACTGAGTGAGAATTCTTACTCCAGGGAAAATACAGATTATAACTGACACCCTTTGTGAATGGTTTCTTCAGATACATGGGTGGTTCTGGGAAAAAAGATAAGTAATGTATATAAATCATCCAAAATGTTTGGCACATAGTAAGTACTCAATAAAAGATTACCTTTAAAAAAAAAAAGACCTATTCAAATCTAACTAGAAGAGCAATGCTGACTCATAGGTCCTCCATCTTGTTCCCGGAGCACCGCAACAAAAAGCTTCGCCATGCTCTTCTTGTCTTACAGACATGTTGTAACCATCAATTCATTAATTGATCTCATCAAAAGGCCACATTTCCTGGCTCCCAATTCTGACCACATAACACAATCCTCCAATGGAAATATTGTGGCTAACACTACACTACATTGATTTTTTTTTTTCAAACTGAAGCTCTGCTATTCCTCCTGTCCTGCTCCTCAGGTAAGAATGGCAGCATCAGGACAGTCACATTCTCAACAGCCCATATCATTGCCCTTCCAGATGACCCTTTACCTGATCCTGCTTTTTATAGGGCCAGTAACAGAACCAGGTAAGGTGACCAAAGCTGGTCTTGAAATCAGGTAGCTTACTACATTTTTATGGCTAAAAGGCAGATTGTGATACCCCATCCCAGTCACACCCACATCTCTGACACAATCCCCAGCTCCCCGACTCCTGCATCTCCCATCTTGGGCCCCCATGGCTCATGATGCAGCATACCATATCACAAAGCCTCCAGTCACCACAGGGCCAGGGTGAAGTCAAGGAAGAAGTGAAGCTGGAATCCAAGAAAGCTGTGAGTGTGTAACACCAGAAGAATTTTACACTGGGTTTCTCCAGTACTGCTTGGGTAATAATCAACAAGTTATCATAAAAACAGCAAATATTCTCATATATGTTTTATAGTTTATAAAAATCTCCATTAAGTAATTTTCCCTTTGATCTTCAAAAAAGTCCAGTGGTATCATTTGTGGAGAAGCATTAATTTAAAATAATTTAGGAAGAAATTATCTGTATCAGGATAAACTATATGCACATACACATACACAAAAATAATCTCTGCCACACAATCCAGATCAATAAAAACAAAAAGGTTGAATGTCAGCTACTTTGCCCCCAAAGGCATGAAACTCTAAGGAAGACTATAAAATATCATAACAAGTATTAGGAGGTTAATTTACTCAAAGTTCACATAGCAAATAACAGGGATGACACTCAAAGCCTGGGTTATCTGACTCTAAACCTTCTAATTTTTCCACCTCAATCCTGGAAAGGCCATTCAGCTGCCTTCAGTAAAATGGCCGCCATCCTCCCTTTGGAGAAATGGGCAGTGGCTAACTGAAGCAACCTTCCTAAACATACAGAATCCTAACAAATTCTCCAAACATATATTTATATTAAAGATCAACTTCCCTCCCAGGCAGCCAAGTTTCTAGATCATTCTAGGAAAGCTTTCTTTTGCTGCTTCCAAGAAGGGAGCCAGAGAATCACATGCACCCCCTAGCAGCTGCACCAGCCAGCTCCAACCCCACCCTCCATCTTGCAGCAGAACATCAGTCGTCATCAAGTCATCAGGCCTGCCCACTGTCCCACTGCATCAGAAATGCTGCAGTCTGTGAAAATATCATTGTTTTCATCCTCCATGCCTCAGCCTCAACCTTTTCACTGCACTCCCCACAAAGAGCAGGAACACAGGCACATGACAGAAATCCAGACCACATATGCTAGTTTCTACATCAACCTACAGCCCTGAGGATAACCCATGCCAGGGATGAGAAAAGAGGTACTATTCTCAACCTGCCACTTCCCCAACTACCCTGCTGAAACAGAAATTAGAAAGTGAGCGCCCCAACTCAATTCTAATCAACTCATTCATGCACACCTGTCTTACTTATTCTTATTTGCTATTTCTTCAAAATTGCTCACTCCCTCCTAATTTAAATGACCAGCTCAGTTAAAGAGGTGAAAGGATGGCCATTTGTAGGCTTGGAACTATCAAAAAGCCTGAGGTGACACACATATAAAGAATGGCCTAGGAGCAGGCCTGCAGAGCCAGACAGCATCACTGCACCACAAATCACCCAGTCTCAGCTCCAGCCTACCAGATGATGTCAGCATTCAGACTGTCTCCTAGACACCTGAATTTAGAGCCCCAAACCCTGCATTGCTTCCTAGAAATGACCTCTCAACCTCTAAAAAAAAATTGTTTCTGGTTGCACCAACCTCTTCTGAGCCTTCCCTCTACCAACCCTACTTCCTATATTTTCCTGCTTCCTTAATCAGACTTTTTTCCTTCTCTCAGATTACTTTCAACTTTTATAAATACCTGGCTCCTTGTCTGTACTTGAGTCAGCATAGTATTCAGCCATCTTCCTGGATTTACCGACCTCAGGCTCCAGTTCTGCATAATTAGCTTAAACTGGCTCAAATGGATTTTAACTGGTCAGAAATTCAATTTTTTTCTTTGTCATAAAAGATCTAAAGAGACCAAGAGCAACTTCTGGCCATTTTCAACCCATTTGCTCCAGTTCACAGCACTCACGCAGAAGTATGGCACTGAGGGGCTCAGGATACCTCAGGAATGAGATGAAACTGCGTCAAGTCTGCTCAGAAGACCAGTGGGGGACAAAAAGGACCTGATGCTAAGGACCATACCATTAGTAATGGTGATGCTAGAGGGGGAATCAGAAAGAGCCTAATAGTCCATGAGGTAGGATCAAACCACTGTGGACCCCGGGGGAGGGGCTAAAAGCCTGATGCTCCGTGACGCAGTATCTAATCATTCCTGTGAGACAGGAGGGGAAAGATGCTGATGCTCAGCAGATAGGAGCAAACCACTGCAGTGAACAGGGAACCGAGTGGGGATGGTTTAGTGTAAGACACAATCAAATCACTCTAGGTGTTAGCTAAATAACTACCTGGAAAAATAAAAGCAGAAAGGGCCTAATAATCTGTGAGACAGGAGCAGGCCACTCTGGAGGTTTAGTGGAAAGGATGCTGTTCTGAGAAGCAGGACCAAACCACTGGGGGAAAGGAGGGGAGCAGAACGAGCTGAAATCTCTTTAAGCAAATTTAATTTCCTCCTAGTGACATAAAGGAAGAGCCAACATTCTGTGAGACAGAATCAGATCCTGTTTCTTGGTTTATCATGGGTTCAACATACATTATCTCCTTTGCTCTTTACTCTGCCCTGATAGTTGGATCAGACCATCTTTCCACAAAAGCTTTTGCAGAAATTCTGAGCTGTCCCTCAGGGTTGCTAGGCAACAGTGCAGCAGCTGCCCAGCGAACCTTGCCCTTTTGACATTAACCCCTTAGTTTCTGAATAGAAAATAAGATGCATGAAAAATTAGGAACAAGTTGAGGCAATTATCAACACATGGTAGTCAAGGAGGAGTGGCTCGTGTATAAAGACCTAGCAAATATAAACATAGAAGTGAGTGGGTGAGAAATGATGGATACATAGAAGAGAAAACATTTTGACATGGTGGCCATCCTATAGACATTAAAGAGGAAAACCAATCCCTGGTCAGGCCTTAGACTCTTCCCATGACATCCCTAATCAGTGCCTTTTGAATATCTTTTCTATCTTTTTTTTGTAAGGCAGTGGTTGTAATTTCCTGGGAAACAAATTTCATTTTCCTATAACTCTGGTTATCCCTTTTCTATTGGAGCCAAATATTCCCAGTTTGGCCCCATAGTTTCTGTTCTGACCTCTAGAGCAGTAGTTAATAAAGGCAAACTAGAACTCACAGGCTATATCTAACCTACTGTCTATTTTTGTTCAGCTAAGAATGGTCTTGACATTTTAAATAACCCCCTTTTAAAGCAAAGCAAGGGCTTCATGCTTCTTTGGTTATATACACATAGGGTCACTTTCCTGTCACCAAGACAGAGTTGAATAGGCACATAGAAACCAGGAGTGTTCTCAAAATCATTAACATACTGAATCTCATGAGGCCTGGATTTTTAGCTGGGAAAGACAACTAACCCTATAGCTTGATAGCCTTTCACTTAGAAGATCTCAGATACTTTGGAGACTCTCTGTCAGAGAGTCTTTAAGCCTTGCTCTACATCCACCTTAAGAGACCAGACAGCTAGGAAAGAGGGACCATGCAAACAAACTAGCTCTTTCTGGTTCTGATGCTGCAAGGTCCTTAGCTCCACAATGTGCCTGCCTTCATGGGCTCCGGGCTAAATAACCTGGTCAGGAAGGCAAAGCCCACAGTGATGTCTGCCAGGCATCCAATCCCATTTTCCATGGCCTCTGTTGATCCTGGAGCCAACCTTCAGGCTGGACCCAACAGATTCAGGACGAAAATAGGCGCTTGGCCGGGAAGGCTGGCTTTCCACAAAGTGCTCTTTCCCCCAATGGCCAAAGCAAACGCTGCAGGCTGGGGCTAACAGCCAGCCAGCCGCTCCCCGACCTCTGCCGGCCAGTACCAAGGAGGCCCAGAGTCAACAGTGCACGCACGGGTCTGCTATTTCATCCCTCCTTAAGTACTCCGACATCATATTTCCCTTCAGTAAATCTGAAAAACCAAATAGAACTGAAGGCAGCTCTTGCCTCTAGGAAAAAGTCAGAGATTATCCAAGAGCCTCAACTTCGTGATTCAGTCTCTTCAACGTCTCAGGTTACCTTCTGAAGCCTCAGTTTAAACTGGTTGCTTCTGTGTCCTTAAGGGAAGGAAGGATACATACAGGAATGAGCTAACAGCACCCTGTATTCTGGCTGACTCATGAGCCTAACAGAGAATCAAAACAGTCAAAGCAATCATTCTTCCTGAATTAGGTAGCTGGTCTCCCCTCGCTGAGAGGAGAGCTTGGGTAAGAGCCAGAATTCAGATACTGGGTGAGAAGAAGGACATGGAGAAAGGAAGAGAGGGGAAGCAAAGGAAAAGGAGAGAAAGGCCAGAACGAGACTAAAGAAAAACTTGCTTGCTTGGTTTTGTTCTGCTGTACTGAAGCTTGAACCCAGAGCCCCATAGACACTAGGCAAGTAGTCTATCACTCAGTACATTTCCAGACGTCCTTTTACGTTTACTTTTGAAACAGGGTCTAAGTTGCCCAAGATGGCTTAGAACTCAGTCTGTAGCCCAGTCAATCCGTGAATAATATGATCCTGAATAATATATAAATTGAATATAATACATAATAAATATAAATGTGATCCTCCAGCCTCAGCCTCCAAAGTGGCTGGTTTTATAGGCCCAGCAAAGGAAAGTATGTCTGTCTAGTACATGAAATCTTTTTTTATAACAATGACTTGTGATAAATGACTGACACAGGGTGGGAGGAGCAAACCTAGAAAATGACACTGCATTACTTATGAAATTTTCTTGACTGTTCATATAGAAACTAATCCACTAAAGAACCACTTTCTCTAATGATAATAATAGATACCTCCCAGTAACAACCAATCTGTAATTAATGAGAAATGTGTTCCCGGCAATTTTTTATTTTTAAACTGGTCACCGACATACCCCAGGGTGACAGACAACTCACAAGGTTATTGTAAGATATTTTAAATTTTTGAGAGAAACACACAGCTCATAAACTAGCCCTGTTACCATTTTTTAACACCTAATTGCTCAATAAACACACGTGTGACACAGTTCTTTTCACTTAGGGGTGCCATAAAGAAAATTACTGAGGCAATGAGAATACAATGAACCAAAAAGTACTGGGCACTTTTGTATATGCACCGTGTGTATGATTTCATATAATCTCCAGCCATTATGAGGTTTCCATTTCTTAGATAAAGAAACTAAGGTTCCAAAAGATTAAATCATTTTCCCAGGGTATCCAGGCAAGGGAGAATGTGAGAACCCAGTTGGGGAGACCTCAGAGACTCTTTCCTATTTTTTTTATTAAATATTTTATTTATTTACATTTCAAATGTTATCCCTTTTCCTGATTTTCCCTCCAAAATCCCCCTATAGAATCCCCCATCCTGCCCTGCTCACCAACCCACCCACTCCTACTTCCCTGTTCTGGCATTCCTCTACACTGGGGCATCGAGTCTTCAGAGGACCAAGGGCCTCTCTTCCCGTTGATGTCCAACAAGGCCATCCTCTGCTACATATACAGCTAGAACCATGGGTCCCACCATGTGTTTTCTTTGGTTGGTGGTTTAGGGATTTCTGGGGGTACTGGTTAGTTCATATTGTTGTTCCTCCTTGGGACTACAAACCCCTTCAGCTCCTTGGGTCCTTTCTCTAGCTCCTTCATTGGGGACCCTGTGCTCAGTCCAATGGTTGGCTGTATCCACTTCTGTATTTGTCAGGCACTGGCAGAGCTCTCAGGAGACAGCTATATCAGCCTCCTGTCAGCAAGCACTTTTTGGCATCCTCAATGGTGTCTGGGTTTGGTAACTGTATATGGGATGGATCCCCAGGTGGGGCAGCAGAGACTGTTTCTTTAACCTATCCACAAGATTATTCCTGCACAATTAGCTCTAGGCACATTGAAGGAATGTCTTCAAAGGACAAAATGTCCTATGGGCTGTAGAAATACTAGTACTACTCTAGAATAGAATTACCCTATTTGTAGGTCAGCATGTGTACTATAAGAGGTATAAGGAAAGAAGTGTTCCTTAAACGTTAATGCTAAGTATAAGCAAATATTTGAGTTCCCTTCACACTATTTCAACTATTCAACTGACTTTGAACAAATCTCCATGCTTTATATAATCTTAGCTTAATTTTTTGTTTTATTAGCATATATTTGCTGTACATAGCATCGTAATGGATTTAGTAAGGACAATTTCAAGTATATAAAGTATTCTAATTATACCCATTTCTTCATAACCTCTCTTTTCTCCTCATTCTTCTCTTCCTCCTTCCAGCAGTCTCCTTTATGCCTTATGTC
The DNA here is from genome assembly GCF_000001635.26 of Mus musculus. Taxonomy (NCBI): domain Eukaryota; kingdom Metazoa; phylum Chordata; class Mammalia; order Rodentia; family Muridae; genus Mus; species Mus musculus. Next base: position 105,396,020 of record NC_000086.7, read on the forward strand.
ATAGATATAGTCTTGTGTATCTATATATGCTATAGTATCCAGGAATAAAAGAAAACACGCAATATTTGTCTGGCTCATTTCACTTAACATGATATCAAGTGTAGTCCATTTATAGCAAACAAAATAATTTTATTGTGTATGGGTGTATAAAGCTCTATCATTCATATGTACCATATTCTCTTTATCCACTCATCTGTCAACAGACCCTGAGGCTGATCCTGTAACTTAGCTATTGTGGCCAGTGCCCCATATACATGGATGGCAAGCATCTCTGTGATATGTTGACTTAGAATCTTCTGAGTATATAGGCAGTGGTGGTACAGATGTTACTTTACATTTTAATTATCTTGAAGCATTTAAAATTAATTTTGTACTATAGTGAAAGAAGCAATATATTTTACTGGATGGAATATAAAATAGCGCTAGTTGTCATTGCTCTCTCCCAAGTGGAGACAAAACCAAAACTAACCAAACAAAACACAGAAGAGTCGAGAGAACCATGAAGGAAAGGAGCCAGTATCATAGCTGAACCTGTGTGCAGCCTGTCTAAACTCTGGGTTCTCCTGTCATGCGAGGGAAAACTCCTCAGCATTATTTTTTGTCCATTTACGTTGTGTTTGACTGTTTGACATAACTCGCAATCAAAACATCCTTTGTGGGAATTACTTTCCTAAACCACTGAGCACAATGTCTGGTATGCCCATGCATACACAAGAACCTAGTTTCAATGTCAACTATCCACCGAAGACTGATATGAACTACAAAACACAAATTATTTCTTCATTCAATGTGTATACATAGGCCATTATATCACAATTTACCATAAATGGTAAGTTTTAAATTTATAGTTACTTCTTAAACTATGCTATTTCCCAATGTATAGTAAATCTGTAGTGCCTTACAAAGTGTCAGAAGACCCTCCAAAAACTGAAGTCAAATGAGCAGAATGAAGAAAACAAGTTCTATTTTTACAATTTCTGATGGCTCGAGGACTTGAGTTCTCAGGTCTAGGTACATGTAGAATACCTATGGATGGCAGAGTTCAGCCAAATAGACCACATCCAATACTCCACATGAAACATGACAGATGTCAGTGAAGAAATTGCTGGCAGGAATAGAGATGGTAAAAGTGCCATGACGACTACCACAAATGTGGTCACCTAATTACAATCAGATTACCACAAAGACATTTCCAGGAAGGCCCCCAAAATGTACCAAGCCAATCCTCTCTTCTGTCATAGCTCCAACAATGTAATTGTATCATAGAAATAGAGCTGTTTTGAGAGCTGAAAACTCTGGCCATGTTTACACTCTGATGCCTTTCTTGGGCAATAAATAGCTCCTTCCTTAAATATGCCCACATGGCTATTCATATTCTTCAGCTACCACTTATTTTATTGACTTGTGACTATCTATGGATATCTGACTTAGGAAAATTTGAGTTTCTTAAGAACAAAAATTGTGTCTTTTCATCTTCTGTATTCCATTGATCTAGTAGAAAACTTCAAATAGCAGCTTCTAAAAAAAGTGCTTTGCATTTTTCTAGTAGGTATGTCTTACTTTCATTTCTCAGGTGTTGGAAAGCATTTGTAGCTTATTAAGAACTTCAGAAAAAGTTTAAGTTGATAATAATATAATGTCTAAATATAGATGCAAGGTAAAACTATAGTTATCAAAATATGGAATATAGAATTCTCTTTAGGTTAAAATTTGTTTATTAATATTGTGGAACAATCTTATTGACACAATGCTTTTGTTTTTGTTAGTGCCAATTTATAAATGTTGCAGTTTTTTTCATTGGCTAGTTTTCATATAATTGAGAAAGGACTACATATTTAACAGCTTTAAGGCATAACTGAGCAATATTAATCTATTTTAATCCTCTATGGCTAATTTGGCTACCTCCCAGCTCAAATCCCCAAGAAACTTGGATACTTGGCATTTCATGGCTTTCCCTGCTCCAGCCATTTTTTCCACTGATGGTCTTATTTTTATTTTTTTCATTATTTTTATTAGATATTTTCTTTATTGACATTTCAAATGTTATCCCCTTTCCTAGTTTCCCCTCTGAAAATCCCTTATCCCTTCCCTCCTCCTCCTACTCACCAACCTGCCCACTCCCTCTTCTGGGCCCTGGCAGTCCCCTATAATGGGGCATATAACCTTTACAGGACCAAGGACGTCTCCTCCCATTAATGAGTGATTAGGCCATTCTATGCTACATATGCAGCTAGAGGCATGAGTCCCACCATGTGTTTTCTTTGGTTGCTGGTTTAGTCCCAGGGAGCACTGGGGGTACTGGTTAGTTCATATTGTTGTTCCTCCTATGGGGCTGCAAACCCCTTCAGCTCCTTGGGTCTTTTCTCTAATTCCTTCATTGGGGACCCTGTTTTCAGTCCAATGGATGACTGTGAGTATCCACTTTTGTATTTGCCAGACACTGGCAGAGCCTCACAGGAGACAGTTATATCAGGCTCCTGTCAGCAAGCTCTTGTTGGCATCCACAATAGTGTCTGGTTTTGGTGGTTGTTTATGGGATGGATCCCCAGGTGGGACAGTCAGAATGGCTAAGATCAAAACCTCAGGTGACATGAGATGCTGGCAAGGATGTGGAGGAAGAGGAACACTCTTCCATTGCTGGTGAGATTTCAAGTTAGTACAACCACTCTGGAAATCAGTTTGGCGGTTCCTCAGAAAATTGGACGTAGTACTACTGGAAAATCTAGCAATACCACTCCTGGGCATACACCCAGAAGATGCTCCAACATGTAATAAGGACACATGCTCCACTATGTTCATAGCAGCCTTATTTATAATAGCCAGAAGCTGGAAAAGGACCCAGATGTCCCTCAACAGAGGAATGTATACAGAAAATGTGGTACATTTCCACAATGCAGTTCTACACAGCTTTTTTTTTATTACGTATTTTCCTCAATTACATTTCCAATGCTAGCCCAAAAGTCCCCCATGCCCTCCCCCCCACTCCCCTACCTACCCATTCCCACTTTTGGACCTGGCATTCCCCTGTACTGGGGCATATAAAGTTTGCCTGTCCAATGGGCATCTCTTTCCAGTGATGGCCGACTAGGCCATCTTTTGATACATATGCAGCTAGAGTCAAGAGCTCCGGGGTACTGGTTAGTTCATAATGTTGTTGCACCTGCAGGCTTGCAGATCTCTTTAGCTCCTTGGATAATTTCTCTAGCTCCTCCATTGGGGGCCCTGTGATCCATCCAATAGCTGACTGTGAGCATCCACTTATGTGTTTGGTAGGCCCCGGCATAATCTCACAAGGGACAGCCATATCTGGGTCCTTTCAGCAAAATCTTGCTAGTATTAATTAGGATCCTGTCCCTGTGCCCTCTAGTGAGTCTAGCTAAGGGTTTATCTATCTTGTTGATTTTCTCAAAGAACCAACTCCTCATTTGGTTGCTTCTTTGAATAGTTCTTCTTGTTTCCACTTGGTTGATGCCCTACTCTCTCCTGCTCAGTCATTGGATGGTCAGCTTATTTATTGAACAATCAGGGAATAATTGGGCAGTAATGTTTACAGAATATTGACTCAGGAGACTGTGAGAATAAGGATTGCAATAGGAGCCCTGAAATCAGCATTTGAATAATACATGGAAAATCTTGACATAGTGCACAATAACACTATGCCTACAGTTTTTGTGTGTGAATATCTGTGCATGTCTGTATATAAGCATGTATGCATAGGTATGTGGTTAGATGTCTTCCTCAATTACTCCTCACCTCTGGTAGTACTATGTCCAATTTTCTGAGGAACCACCAGACTGATTTCCAGAGTGGTTGTACAAGCTTGCAATCCCACCAACAATGGAGGAGTGTTCCTCTTTCTCCACATCCACACCAGCATCTGCTGTCACCTGAATTTTTGATCTTAGCCATTCTGACTGGTGTGAGGTGGAATCTCAGGGTTGTTTTGATTTGCATTTCCCTGATGATTAAGGATGTTGAACATTTTTTCAGGTGTTTCTCTGCCATTCGGTATTCCTCAGGTGAGAATTCTTTGTTCAGCTCTGAGCCCCATTTTTTAATGGGGTTATTTGATTTTCTGGAGCCCACCTTCTTGAGTTCTTTATATATATAGGATATTAGTCCCCTATCTGATTTAGGATAGGTAAAGACCTTTTCCCAATCTGTTGGTGTTCTTTTTGTCTTATTGACAGTGTCTTTTGCCTTGCAGAAACTTTGCAATTTTATGAGGTTCCATTTGTCAATTCTCGATCTTACAGCACAAGCCATGTTCTATTCAGGAATTTTCCCCCTGTGCCCATATCTTCGAGGCTTTCCCCCACTTTCTCCTCTATAAGTTTCACTGTCTCTGGTTTTATGTGGAGTTTCTTGATCCACTTAGATTTGACCTTAGTACAAGGAGATAGAAATGGATCAATTCACATTCTTCTACATGATAACAGTTGTGCAGCACTATTTGTTGAAAATGCTGTCTTTTTTCCACTGGATGGTTTTTGCTCCCTTGTCAAAGATTATGTGACCATAGGTTTGTGGGTTCATTTCTAGGTCTTCAATTCTATTCCATTGGTCTACTTGTCTGTTGCTATACCAGTACCATGCAGTTTTTATCATAATTGCTCTGTAGTACAGCTTTAAGTCAGGCATGTTGATTCCACCAGAGGTTCTTTTATCCTTGAGAAGAGTTTTTGCTATCCTAGGTTTTTTGTAATTCCCGCAATATCTTTCCTGGGCATATATCCAGAAGATGTTCCAACCGGTAAGAAAGACACATGCTCCACTATGTTCATAGCAGCCTTATTTATAATAACCAGAAGCTGGAAAGAATCCAGGTATCCCTCAACAGAGGAATGGATACAGAAAATGTGGTACATTTACACAGTGGAGTACTACACAGCTATTAAAAAGAAGAAATTTATGAAATTCCTAGGCAAATTGGATGGATCTGAAGGGCATCATCCTGAGTGAGGTAACCCAATCTCAAAAGACCTCACACAATATGTACTCACTGATAAGTGGATATTAGCCCAGAAACTTAGAATACCCAAGATATAAGATACAATTTGCTAAACACATGAAACTCAAGAAGAACAAAGACTAAAGTGTGGACACTTTGCCCCTTCTTAGAGTTGGGAACAAAACACCCATGGAAGGAGTTACAGAGACAAAGTTTAGAGCTGAGGCGAAAGGATGGACCATCTAGAGACTGCCACACCCGGGGATCCATCCCATAATCAGCTCCAAACACTGACACCATTGCATACACTAGCAAGATTTTGTTGAAAGGACCCAGATATAGCTGTCTCTTGTGAGACTATGCCGGGGCCTAACAAACACAAAAGTGGATGCTCACAGTCAGCTATTGGATGGATCACAGGGCCCCCAATGGAGGACCTAGAGGAAGTACCCAAGGAGCTAAAGGGTCACAACCCTATAGGTGGAACAACATTATGAACTAACCAGTACCCTGGAGCTCTGGACTCTAGCTGCATATGTATCAAAAGATGGCCTAGTCGGCCATCATTGGAAAGAGAGGCCCATTGTTCTTGCAGACTTTATATGCCTCAGTACAGGGGAAAGCCAGGGCCAAGAATTGGGAGTGGGTGGGTAGGGGAGTAGGGGGGAGGGTATGGGGGAACTTTTGGGATAGCATTGGCAATGTAAATGAGGAAAATACCTAATAAATTTTTTTTTAAAAAGAGAGAGAAAAAAAATTACTCCTCACTTTAGTTTTGGGACAGTCTTTTCACTCAAATAGAAACTCATTGTTTCAACTAATCTGTCTTCTGCCTGAGGACCCATTCTTCTGTTTCTGCCTCTCCAGCTGGGGTCACAGGTGTGCACACCACACACTACCTTTTACATGGGGGCTGGGGAGCCTAATTCTAGTTCCCATGCTTGTGTATAAGTGCTTCAGTGACTGAGCCATCTCCTCAACCCTCATTGCATTTTCCAAGCCACCTCTGGAGCTACTAATGCTTTTACTTCAAAGAACAGATTGATTAAACTTGCAGGAAAACTAAATGCCTAACCATGGACACTAAAGAAAATGTTTTCAAGATCCATATTTTTAATTTAAAAAAATTAGCAGATATATTTGTTCAATACAGTGCAACATCTACTTCTTTAAATTTGACTGAGCTAATGATGTTTGTGGTGAATATTTGCTGAATAATATCAATGTGTTGGTTGTGCAATTGCAAAATTAAAAACAATCTTCAGAACTTGCAGTTCTCAAAATGTGACCTTGGGGTCACTGGAATCGTTTTGGAAAATGTACAAGTTCACCATATTTTCATAAGAGTGCTGCATTGTTGTGGGTTTTGCTAAGCTGAGCATACACTGATGCTGTAGTGTCAGTGGTGGTAAAACCATGGGGCCTTACCTAGAGTCCGGCTGGAGAACTAAAGGGCATTAGTAAGCGCCTAGGCAATGTCTCACCTTGTAGAAAGGTTGAGATAATTTATGATGTAATTGAAGTACTTTTTAAAAATCACAAAATGTACTTTTTTCGGGCATGGTGGCACATGCCTTTAATCCCAGCACTCGGGAGGCAGAGGCAGGAGGATTTCTGAGTTTGAGGCCAGCCTGGTCTACAAGGTGAGCTCCAGGACAGCCAGGGCTATACAGAGAAACCCTGTCTCGAAAAACCAAAACCAAAAAAAAAAAAAACAAAAACAAATCACAGCACTTTTTTTTTTTTGCCTTGGCCTACATGGGGGTTTCTTCAGAGTACTTCAGAATGCCATTGTGTATACAGATGCCCCCCCCCCATCCACCCACCTCGGTGGATTGCTGTTCTTTTTGCTATGAGACCATTCTCTTTTCTCCATTAGACAGTCCACAGACTTTATCGTTCAGTGCTCCTTCTTCATCTGTGCTCAAGGTTGGCAAATAGTCCCGGAACCTGCACTACAACAGCATTCTTGCAGACAAGATGCCTTCTCCTTCAGCCACTCTTCAGATGATATTAACACCAACTTACATTTCCAGGGCACTTGCAGGCTCCATAGTGAGAGACTTCATCTAGGGACATAGGTGACGAAAAGAACAGTCACCCCTCAATGCCAAACAAACAAAAAAAAACTGCTAAATTCCACTAGTCATTGTCACTTCTCCACAGTTACATCTTTGCTCTTCTTCTTCTAAAGGCTATAAATGGCTTTGGTCTATTTCTTCTCAGGGTCAAGAGCTAAGTGTCCTTCAAACACAGTACATAGCTCAAATCCCACCCATACTGCAGCCTCCCCACTGAACCTAGGGTTTGTTTCCTTCTCTTTCACGTTCCCTCAGAGAACCTATGTCCTGGCTCTTCCTGATTTCCACCATCCTCAGTTACAGTTCTAATGTACCTTCTCCTGCACACTCATCTTTTGCCTCTAATACCATAGTTGCACATAAAGTAGCCTCCCTAGGGGCAGTCTTTCTTTCTATACTACAGGTTTCATTATTATATTGCCAAAGGCAGGTTTCTAAAATGTAGAGCTGATTAAAAGCTTCTTTGTAGAAAACTGCAAACTTAGTAGCACAATCAACTACAGCAACTCCGTGAACTCAACAGATCAGAATTGTGGGCCAGGAAGAGATGGAAGAATAGTGTGTTTAGAAACGTAGATTCCCAACAAGATTTGGTTTCCTGAAAATCTGTAATTTGAAAAGCTTCACAGATCAGCCAAGGATGGCAAGTATGTTTCACCTCATGAATCAATTCAACTTGGCTGCAAGTAGCCATTTGGAGTACTGTGGCATGCTGTGTTGAGGATTGTTAAGTCCCATCCAGGCTAAGTGGGAAAGAACATCATGTCTGATTAACAGTTGCTGCCAAGGGCAAGGTAGTAACTAAGAGTGGTGATCGTGCCAGACATTCATCACATCTACCCTAGAGAAAGAACAACACCTTTGTGCACTGTTCCATTTGTCATCTGGAAGAACACCCCCGACTCACTCCCAGCCCTGGAGTCCCTAGAAAACTCTGAGTCATCCACCAAGTTCAATCCAGTGTCTTCTAGTCTGGGAAGCTTTGGCTGACTTTCCACATCATTCCTTCTCTCTGGCTTCTCATAACAATTTGTTCATAAGCAGAACGTACTACATTTGCCATTTCAAACCTCTTTTTTAATAAGGGTAGTAGGAATAAATAAAAATTTTTTGAGACGGGGTGTCTCTCTGTAATCCAGACTAGCTTTCTGCTTATAATTCTGTCTCAGCCTTGTAGGTACTCAAGTTACAGGTGTGTCCCACCGTGCCTGGCCAATAAACACATTTAAAAAATAGTAACATATATTATAAACCTTTGTGTATTACTGTCCTATGTAATACTGGTGTAGCAAAGTCAAATGTATTCTGCTCTTATTTTATACTAAGCCCTTAACTCAATGTCTGGTATCCTCAACCCCCATGTAAGGGTATCAGTGGAAGAGGACCCAAAGAGATTGTCATTATGTGAAAAACATCTTTCCTATGGAGGTAGGAAATCAGGTCCATGGGTGTAAGTAGCCACTTGTGAATGAAGGAACACACATTATCAGGAAAAGTATTGTCTGAAATAGATGCAAAGGCCTATTCTTTCCCCTGTAACACATTCTGCTTTAGCTTTAGTGTCTACCCACTATTGTTAATCATCACTTGTTGTCTATACTTCATAATTTGGCACCCATTTGTCTCAGGAATGTGAGTCTTGCCTCCACTCCTAGACTACTCTTTTTTGAAAAGAATGTGCATTTCTCTGTGTGTATGTGCACACACGTGGCTTCATACAAATGCTCTAACACTCTTGTGGAAGTCAGAGAACAACTTTGCAGGAATGGGTTCTCTTCTTCCACTGTGTAGGTTCTAGGGATTGAATGTAAGTCATCATGCTTGGTGGTAGATACCTTTACCCTCTGAAACATTTTGTCAGGCCCCTAGAGCACCCTTAAAGAACCAGAAATAAAATCTTAAAGTACCCCAAGCATGTAGCACAGGTCTAGACTCCCAAAATATACTCATTATACAGAATGAAAAACAGGCTATGAATTTGAAGGAGAATATGAATGGTAAAAGGGACAAATGGAGAAGGGGAAATGATGTCATTATATTATAATCTTAAAAAATAAAAGAAATAAAAGCCATCCAGAGACTCCACCACCTGAGGATCTATCCCATATACTGTCACCAAACCTGGACACTATTGTGGATGCTGGGAAGTGCTTGCTGACAGGAGTCTGATATAGCTGTCTCCTGAGAGGCTCTACCAATGCTTGACAAATACAGAGGCAGATGCTGGCAGCCAACCATTGGACTGAGCATGTGGTCTCCAATGGAGGAGTTGGAGAAAGAACTGAAGGAGCTGAGGGGGTTTGCAGCCCCATAGGAGGAACAACAGAATCAACCAGCCAGACACCCCCACCCCCACCCCAGTACTCCCGGGGACTGGATCACCAACCAAAGAGTACACATTGAGGGACCCATGGCGCTGGCCACATATGTGGCAGAGAATGGCCTTGTTGGATATCAGTGGGAGGAGCAGCCCTTGGGCCTGAGAGTGTTTGATGCCTCAGTGTAGGGGAATGCCAGGGCATTAAGACGGGAGTGGTGTGTGCATGGGGGAGCACCCTCATAGAGGCAGGGGAAGGGGGATGGGACAGGGGGTTTTGAAGGGGAGACCTGGAAAGGAGAAAACAATTGAAATGTAAATAAAGAAAATATCCAATAAAAAATTAAAAAATAACTTTAAATGGTGTTATTTATAGTATAACAGATCAAGTGGTTATGAAATACTTGTTTCAGGAAGGCATGAGCATGGATGCTTGAATCTCAGAATGGGGAATAAAATAGTCAGAAGAGGCGGTTGGAGGGAGGGAACTGGATGGGAGAGGGGATGGGGAGGGCATGAGGGAGGTTCAGGATCAAGTGTGGGGAGGGACAGGAAGGATGACCCGATGGCCATGAGAGTGAATGGAAATCTGCAAATGACAGGGGTGAAGAGGTAGGGGGCATCTCCAGGAAGAGACAGAGATCTGGGATAAGGAAGGTACTCAAGAATCAATGGGGTGACCTTAGCTGTGACTCACAGCATTGGGGATATGGAACCTGAAGAGACCAATTCCTGTAGCTAGACAGGAACCCCAGTGGAGCAATAGGGACACTAACCCACCCACAAAACTTTCAACCCAGAATTTATCCTGTCTACAAGAATACAGGGCTAAGGGGTCAAACAGAGACTGAAGGAACAGCCAAACAATAACCAGTCTAACTCGAGGCCCATGCCATGGGCAAGCACCAATCCATGACACTATTAATAATACTCTGTTATACTTGCAGACAGGAGTCTAGCATGGCTGTCCTCTAAGAGGCTCTACCCAGAAGCTGACTCAGATACAAACACCCAGAGCCAAACAGTGGATGGAGCTTGGGGACTCTCATGGAAGGAGGAGGAAGGATTGTGTCCCCTAAGGGGATAAGAACTCCATAGGAAGACAAACAGAATCAACTAACCCGGACCCTGGGGACTCTCAGAGACTGAACTGTCAACCAAACAACATACATGGGCTGAACCTAGGGCTCCCTGCTCATATTATTTTGTCTACTGTGTAGCAAACACTCTTCTGGAATCTGGGACTGTAGGACTAAATAAAAACAAGATCCTAATTCTCTAACTCCTGGCATTCCAACTAGGGGGAGATGAATTATAATCAAAGTTATACTGTGTCAGTGAGTGCAATGGAAAAGAACATATGCAATCAAGGAAGGCCATCTTATAAAGTAATATTTTATTAAAGACATAAATGAAGTAAGAGAGCCAGCAGTGTACATGTTGGAGGGACAGTAATTCCAGGATGGTAAACAAAAAGTAAGAAGTCCTGTGAAAGTTTGTGTTAGAAGTAGCCAGAGGCTGCTGGGCCTGCGCAGAATAAGAGCACAATCTAACAGGAGGCAGAGGCAGTGAGGAGATAAAAGACCTGTGTAGGACATCATAAGACTAGACTTTATTCAGTGTGAGTCAGAGGACCACTGCAAGGCTGCTCACGGGAAGTGATATGGCATAACTTGTATTTTGAAAGCAATACTAGGTCCTGTCTTGAGACTACTGTGTAAAAAGGGTAAGCAGGAATTAATAAGAAAACCAGTTAGAATGCTATGTTAAAAGCATGCTAGCTGTCTGGGTATGGTGCCACATGCCTTTAATTCCACCACTTGGGAGGCAGAGTCAGGTGGATCTTTGTGGGTTCAAATCCAGCCTGGTCTACAGAGTGAGTACTGCTACAATAAGGGCTATGTAGAGACCTTGTCTCAAACAAACAAACAAACAAACAAAAAATGGGGGGGGGATAGTTGATTGAAAAAACACAGATGAATTAATGATAGACTCCAACAATGATGACAAGATTACAGATGGAAGAAAGTTCAAGTACTGTGATGTTGAGCAGGACCAAGTGTGTGAAGTTATCTTTCATAGATAGACAAAGACTCCAGCTAGTTCTAAAAGGTGAAGAGGGGAGATCTATATTGAGGATAAAATGAGGGTACTAGGATCCAGGAGAGAAGATCCAGTTACAACCCAAATTCATACCCTACACTTAAGTGTCCTAACTCTCTGCCATGTGTCCTTCCTGCTCTAATTCAGATGGCTTGTTTTCATCTAGACATAGACATTTACACTTCTCAGGTGGTCAGCTCTCACACATTTGAATTCCATATGTGCCTGCTGCTCAAAGACATAGGTTAGATTTTCCCATCACTTTTCAAGGACTATTTTCACATCAGAAAGCCTGGTCTGAATGGGCTAAGTTTTGTTTATCTTTGTTATGATATACAAATAGGATATGAGTCCTATTTTGTTAGGCTCAAAATCATGTTTTCTCTACTACTCCCTTATCCTTTGTCTCCTTAGTATTTCTTGCTCCATCATGCCTGTCACACTCTCCAGACATAAGCACTATGCTGGTAAGTAGTGGCACTTTGGTTACTGCCCTTTCCACAGACGTTATTCACCCAGTAAACATTGGATGAACTGAGTGGTGCCAATACTATTGAGAACACAAGTTCCAGTTTCGTTCTGTCACTTGCAGCATGTAGCTTCTCATTCATTGTCCTAGGTGGGTACAGGGAAAAGAAATGGGAAAGTGACAAAACATATCCCCAAAATTATACCCAGCCCTTGGTCAAATTTCAGTCAAGCATCATATATAGATTCCAGAGAGGCTTGGAGATACTCTTGAGCTACATAGCCTTGTATCTAGCTTAAAATACTCTTTAGTGCAGAAGAGGAGAAATAATATTGAACAATCAAATAGGCTATAGTTCAGAAAGTAAATAATTTTGATATTTGTGAACATTTCACAAGCCCAATTGTTCTATTATCTAACCCCTAATATACTAAAAAAAATTTAGAGATAGATTCTTTCTTCAGAAAAATATCAATCTCAGTAACATTATATGCTGCAATTTATGCCATGATTTTAGTAATTGGGGAATTTGTAAGTTTCCCATTCTGTATTACCTGGTCCAAATAACATGGCATCTTTAAAAACCTGATTTGTTGTCTAGCGAATAGTAAAGTTCTAAGTTGCATATTCAGTAGGAGATAGAAAGGTACCCTATAAATTATTGCAATGTGGCATGCAACCTAGAAGCATTATTAAAACAACAGTGAACCTCATTCTAAGCATGCTGTCATTGGAACACCCCCAAACTATTCTTTTCAGCTGACTCTCCCCCAGAAAACAGGGCTTGAATTTGCTATTTCTGGATACCAGCTTTTCTCTTTATTGGCCCTACTTACAAACTTCCATCCTAGCTACTGAAGAAAATGTATCCTACTCTTGGGGACTCCAGTTACTCAGGAAATAATTCCAAAATTGCCAAACAGAACCTCATAAATTAAAAGTATAGGGATACTCTGTGGAAGCATCACCTGTCAATAAAAATCTGATGACCAATAGAGTGAGCAGTATTTGAAGGTGGGACATCTGGCAGAGAGGATCTCTGGGATACAGTCTGAGATAGGAAGGATTTGCCACTTGGAGGAAGTTGGACATATGAAAGTGAGGAGAGATAACCAGCCATGTGGCAGAGATAGAATAGTATAAATGGATTAATTAAGTTACAAGCTAGTTCGGAACATACCTAGCTTAAGGTCTAGGCATTTATTGATAAATAATAAGCCTGCAAGTCATTATTCAGGAACTAGGGCACAGTTGGAAAGGCCAAGTGGTTACATCAAAGCTTTTCTGCACAACAAAGTAAACAATCAAATGAACAGACAGAATCTTTACTAGCTACACATATGACAGGAGGCATATCTAGAATATTGTGATGGCTATTCTTGGTTGTCACCTTGACTACATCTGAAATTAGCTAAAACCCATGTGACTGGATACACCTGTGAGTGTTTTTTCTTAATTAAATCATTTGAGCTACAACAACCCACTTTTAATCCAGATCTCAAAGTCAGAAATCCACCTTTAATCTGGGCCCCACTTTCTACTCGCAGAGTATATAAAGGACATGGAAGAAGGAAGGTTGTTCTTTTTTGCCAGCTTGCCCTCACTCTTGCTGTTAAGTTTATTCCTTCACGGATATTAGAGTCCACTTCTTTGGGATTCTGACAATAAACTGAAGACCAGCTGAGATATCCAGATGTGAGGACTGAACAACTAACTACTGGATTCTTAGATCTTCAATTGTTTGACTAGCTGGGCCACAGCCTATAAGCAATTGAGAGAGAGAAAGAGAGAGAGAGAGAGAGAGAGAGAGAGAGAGAGAGAGAGAGAGAGAGAGAGAGAGAGAGAGAGAGATCGTTCAATCAGTTTTAGTCCTGTTCCTTTTAGGAATCCTAATATAAGTATACAAAAAATAAAAACCAACAAGAAATAAAAAAAAATCAATACAGATGGCCAATAAAAATATAAAAAGGTTGACCTCACTAGTCATAAAATTAAATAAATCAAATCAATAAAAATTAAAATAATATCAACATTTATTGTCACCCCAGTTCGAATAGCAATCATTAGGAAAATAACAGGAAATGCTGACAAGTGGTAGATATATGGGAACCTTTATACACTGATGATAGGAATAAAAGCTAATCTATCCACTATGAAAATCAGTATAGTGCTTCTTCAAAGCACTAATAGTAGATCTACTGTATGGCCATGCTATACCACTCCTGCATACTTACCCAAAGGCTCCATGTCAACATGTCACAGAGACATCTGCACATCAATGCTTATCAAAGCACTGTTCACAATAGCTAAGTTGTAAATCCAGCATAGCTACCCAATAACAGAAGAATTGATGGAGAAAATGTGGTAGATAAACAACGGAATTTCTCAGACACAAAGATTGATGCTTAAAGGAAAAAAAATGGGTGCATCTGTAAGTAATCAGAGTAAGCAAATTAAGTCAGTCTCAGAATGAAAAATATTGTGTATTTTCTCTCATTTTTGGTCCATACATTTTCTTTAGATATATAAAATCATGTATGTTTTTATGGCAAAGTAAGTGGGAACAAAATTGTCTAGCGGAACAAAGGATGTCAATGGAAAAGGAGAACATGAAGAAAGATGAGGGTAGAGAGTATTGGGGAATATGCTCAGTCTACAGTGTGTACTGGTGTGTACATGCCCTTATGTAACACAATCCCATGTACAACAAATACAGTGAAAATGTTTTCAAATTGTTCTATTCTGGAAGTTCCTAAAAACCTATTAACTTTTTCATTTATAACATCAATTTTAAAAACGTACACAAAATCTGTTCTTGTGTACCTCATAATGTGGAGAATCAACATCCTACTTTCAGTTATCTATAGTCTGAGTCAATGCCACATAACAGGTGTATTTTGTAGTCATTTAACTTAGGTTCAAATCTCAGCTCCACCATTAAGAGATTGTGTGCTCTTGGTGAAGTGACTGTCTCTCTGATCTTCCATTTCCAAATCCATAAGGACAATAATATTTTCTATTGGCATGGAGTTTATATACAAGATAAAACTAATGAAGGAACAAATTAATGAATGCATTTGGAGACAGATTGCTAGGCAGCATACTTGGTGTACAGCAGATGCTAGGACCCCTCCTCTGTGATTAAGGTCCTATGCTAGATGTCATGGCACATGATGTAATTCCAACACTTGGGAAGCAGAAACTAGAGCATAATGACTTAGAGCCTAGCCTTAGTCTGGGGCTGCACAACAAGGCCCTGTGTAAAATATACATCCACATCTACATCACTAGATATAGTGATCCTGTAATAATGCCCTAAAGTTTCACTCACATGGTACCTGAAAGCTATTAATATGACTATGCTTGTATTCAAATACATGTTATTCTCAAATAGCAAGATCACTGGGCTGCAAGGGAAATGATCCAGGTCACATCACCTATTTTTCCATCCATCTACCTATCCATTCATCCATCCATCTATCCATCCATCCATCCATCCATCCATCCATCCATCCATCCATCCAACTAAACAAGAAATATCTATAAACAACCATTATGTGCCAAGTTCTGTGTGTTAGGTGTTGGCTTAGTTCTTGATCTTAAGGAACCAGGAATCTCATGGAAAAGACAAACAAATGGTTATAATATGGGTAGTAACAGCTATATTAACAGAGAACACATAGATGTCATGGAAATTTGAGAGAAAAGGGAACTTAACCCAATTTGGTTTAAGAGAAAGGTCAAGGGAACACTTCACTGAGGCACTGTTAGAACTGGAGCTAAAAGAAGTTGGACTTTGCCACATGGAGTTCAGAATGGAGTAGAGAGGTCAAAGGGAAGAGCCTGCGCACAGCTCTGAAGCAATACAACAATCTCCAAAGACTAGACATTGTTCAGTTATTAAAGACGGTAAAGTGCAAGGAAAAAGAAGGAAGACACATGCTAGAGAGCTGAGCTGAACAGAGCATATGGAGCTGTGTATGTCAGCTTCAAGTGCCTGTCGTTGAGCCTCAGGAGCAGTTATGAGTTTTAAACTGGAGCATGCCACAATTGGCTTTACACATTGGAAAAACCACTGAGATTCTAAAGTAGAAGATGCACTGGAAGTCTGGGGCTACCATGAGAATGATGGTGGAGAGAAGTGACTGAGAATGAAGAAGGGATGAGAATCATCCATAATTGATAGTTAACAATCAGTAGAGAGGAGTGAAGCATGCGGTCCAGGTTTTTCTCTCCTCGGGTTTTGTGTGTCAGAAGACTATAAGAACATTTGTCATGGTTCCTACCGTGCTAGGAAGACTCAAGGGGAAAAATGGTTATGAATACTCTTTCCAAGGGTTTATAAAACAAGGGTCACCCAAGGGTTTAAGCTCTTTGCAAAGAAACTTAAGAACGATTAGCACAAGTCCAGGGTGCAAGTGGAAAATATGCCCCTGATACTCTGCTTCCTGCCACCCAGATGGCATTTCTGATCTCAACATCTTGTTTCCCTGTATCTACCAGACAACTTTGCTTCCAGTTGGTTGTCAATATCTCTGGGACCAGACTTTAGAGTCTCTCCACTTTCATATCAAGTTATACTGCTTATGCTGTGACTTTCCCCTTGCCTCAGAAGGGGAAAATCCCACATGACAACAGAAAGGAAGAGTTACTGTGTCTGGGGAGAGATGGTGTGGTGGTTAGAAATGGCCCCCATAGGCTCATTTTTTAATGCCTGGACTAGTTTTGTTTTTGTTTTGTTTAGTTTAATGCCTTGAAGTTTCAAAAGCCCGTGTCAGGCCCAGTCTCTCTCTGTCTCTCTCTATCTCTGTCTCTCTCTGTCACTCTCTGTCTCTCTCTGTCTCTGTCTCTGTCTCTCTCTCTCTGTCTCTCTCTGTCTCTCTCTGTCTCTGTCTCTCTCTCTCTGCCTGTGACTTGCAGATCAGGGTGTAAGCTCTAAGCTACAGCACCATGCTAGGCTGTTAGTCTGCCTGCCTGCTGCCGTGCTCCCCACCATGACAGTCATGGACTCGTTCTCTGCAACTCTAAGCAAGCCCCCAGTTAAATGCTTTCTTTTATGTGTTGACTTGGTCATGGTGACTTTTTATAGCAGTAGAAAAGTAGCTAAGCCAGATGTAATATAAACCAGCATTCCTTCATTTCTGTTAGCATAATCATCAAGTCACCTATCTTATTCTTACATCACAGATGTGAACAACAGATTTCAGGAACTCCACTGTAAATGGAAGAAGTTAAGAATGCAAGGAAGTAATAACCGATTCGCCTAAATGCACAGTGCATATTGGTAGCAGATTCAGAACTAAACACAGGTCTTCTGTCCCCAACCCCCTGCCTACCAGCTAAGGGAACATGCTTCTTCATTAGAAGATACCTCTTCCTGTTGGAAGCTGGTCAATCAAAGAAATGCAACCAGCTGCAAGCAAAGATCCACCCAGCAGCAGCTGGTTCTATGAATTCCTCTCCCCCACCCCACCCCCACCCCAACCCCAGAGGCTCAATTCTAGGCCTGAAAAAAAATGCAAACATCAGCCAGGATGTGGGGGTGCAGTACAGAATCTGGTCCCCTCCCCCTCCTCTTCCCTTCTAGATCCCCAGAGCTTGAGCCTTGGAAAAGACACACGTTTCAGGGAGGAGGCCTCCCCGTGACAGCTGCAAGCAGGTTATTCCAGAGAACGTTGAGATGGCAGGAATATTTTCCAGTTGAAATCAACCCAATTCCCTTTGCGTTTGAGTCTCAGGAACATTCATGATGAAAATCTAGACAGCATGACATTGTATGAACTCTGAAAGGCGGGCTGATGCTACTTTGCCTGATGTTGTCTTTGGCTCACACTGAAGACATAGTCAGAGTTCTGGAAAGGTTTGTCTAAAACAGCTTCAGCCAAGGACCCTATGCCATCCATATTTTAAAGGGTGTAGTGCTGACCCGGTCTCAGAGAAAATGATTGCCTTTTTGTACTTTTGTCCCAGGAAGATCTGGGGCTGTGGGTATTACCACTTAGGGTAGCACAAGAGGAAGTTATTAGCTGCATCTTTGTTCTAGCTACCTAAGGTAAGAGAAAAGGATGACAAAAGAAAACCCAAGAAGCTGAGGATAGTGGTGACTCATTCTCTCCCAGAGTGCCACTGGTATCAGCCATAGCCAAGGGATTTCCCACCAAGTTTAGGGCTGGGGGACAGCATCATATTAAAGGAGCAACTCTGGTCTGAACTGAAATATGGTCTCCTGATTTTCTCCTTCCATACTCTAGCCTGGGCCCTCTCTGAAATATGAGATTCTCAGTATGCTCATAAAGTAGCCGCCCTTGGGAATGGGGAGTTGGAAATGGTCAGTAGTTAGAAGCACATCAATTTGCAGTTTTCACATGGATGGGGGGATAGCTCACAACTGCCTATAGCTCCAGCTTCAGAGACTCTGACACCCTTTTCTGGCCTCTGCATGCTCCTGCGCTTGTGTGTGTGTGTGCAGGCACACAGTCCAAATGTTTCCTTAAAAAGTTAAATGACCAGGCTTATACTAGCTGCATAAGTGACAGCAATGGACTATTTCCCAGAAACTAGTAGAAGCAAGCTATGCCACTCACTGGATATCTGAAAATTTCCTTCCCCTATACTGGTCTTCACTTTTCTCACATTAATCTACAAGGATAATAAACTCTGCCTACTTCATAAAGCATATCAGCTGCTTTGTTTATTTATTGCTGTGATAAAACACCATAACTAACCGGGTGTGGTGGCCCACACCTTTAATCCCAGCACTCGGGAGGCAGAGGCAGGCAGATTTCTGAGTTTGAGGCCAGCCTGGTATACAAAGTGAGTTCCAGGACAGCCAGGGCTATACAGAGAAACCCTGTCTCAAAAAACCAAAACCAAACCAAACCAAACCAAAACTAACAAACAAACAAACAAAAAAACACCATAACTATAAGCAACTTGTAGAAGGTTTCCTTGGGCTCACAGTTTTAGAGTCAGTCACTATCACTGCAGGAATGTGCTGCAGAGGAGCACTAGGTATGATGGCAGAACAGATGACAGCTTACATCTCTGATCACAACCAGCAAGCAGAGAGCATGTACTGAAAATGACTATTGAAACCCTAAAGCCCAGCCACAGTGCCATACTTCCTTTTGCAAGGCCACACCTCTTAAACCTACTCAAACGCTGTCACCAACTGAAAAGCAAATGAGATAGTGGGTACAAGTTGTAAACTACAGGACCCTTTAATTTTTTTTATAAATTTTATTATTTAATTTAAATTATTTTATTTATTTACATTCCAGTCATTGCCCCCCCTCACAGTTCCTCATCCCATTTCTCTTCCCCTTTGCCTCTGAGAGGGTGCTCTCTTCCCCACCAGACCTCCCCCTTCCCCGGGGCCTCAAGTCTCTCTGGGATTAAGCGCACCTTCTCCCACTGAGGCCAGATTAGGTAGACCTCTGCTATATACTTGCCAGCAGCCTTGGACCAGCCCGTGTATGGTCCTGGTTGGTGGCTCAGCCCCTGGGAGCTCCCTGGGGTCTGGATTAGTTGATCTTCTGCTCTCCCTTTCAGCTTCTTCAATCCTTCCCCTAACTCAACCATAGGGGTATCCGACTTCAGTCCGATGGTTGGTGTAAGCATCTGCATCTGTCTCAGTCAGCTGCTGGTAGGGCCTCGCTGAGGACAGCCACTCCAGACTCCTGTCTGTAAGTACATCACAGCATAGTAGTGTCAGGCCTTGGTGTAGGGCCCTTTCTTATGGCTAGGGTCTTAGGAGCAGATTAGGTGATACAGGTGACATGGAGGACATTTGCCAGGAGTCTTCCTAGAGCTGGGGCTTTGTGAGAGGAGAGGAAGGAAGAGCCAAGATCTGTGTGAACTGTGGATCCTAGGACAGAAGAAATGCAGGTATTGAAGAATACCACAGGGCTTTCCCTAGGACTTCTCTAAGAGGAGTCCCCATTGAGCTTTGCCATGTCCTGGGGCCAGAGTTGCTCCAGTTCCCAAATATTATCATCACTAATGGCTGAAATCCCAGAGGTTGTTAAGCTAAGTCACCTCTTCTGTTATAAAACACAGGTGTACTTTCAGCATAGGAAGAAGGGTGGGCTTGTCACTTTCACCCTAATGTAAGGGTTTCTTCTTTGTGTTTTGCTCCCTGCAAGCACTATCCCACCAGGAATCATTGCACTATCCTACTACAGTAGCCTACTAAATTGCAAACGGTGACACAACTTAGCTCCAGAACCGTCAGCAGCATCCCATTCCCAATAGGACCAAAAGCTTCACCCTGGTGTTCAGAATTCTGAACCATCTTGCTCTAGCCTGCTTCCAGCTGTGCCTTAAATGAATGCCATCTGTGTTTTGGCTAAACATCTCTGTTCCAGAAGCCACAGAGAAAACATGCATTACATGAAGAACACACTGCACTAGGAGTCCAGAGAACTGGTTCCAGTCCCAACTCTTAAATTAATACTCTCTTTTTTCTATCTATCTATCTATCTATCTATCTATCTATCTATCTATCTATCTATCTATCTATCTATCTATCTATAACTCCAGATTTTATTCTCCTCCCAGTCCACCCTCCAACTGTTCCACATCCCATACCTCCTCCCCATCTCCTGTCTCCACGAGGATGTCCCCACCCCCCACCCCACCCCCTACCAGATCTCTAAACTCCCTAGGGCTTCCAGTCTCTTGAGGGTTAGGTGCATCTTCTCTGACTAAACCCAGTTTCAGCAGTCCTCTGCTGTATATGTGTTGGGGGTCTCATATCAACTGGTGTAGGCTGCCTGGTTGGTGATACAGTGTCTGAGAGATATCGGGGGTCCAGGTTAATTGATACTGCAGACCATCCTACAAGGTCGCCCTTCTCCTCAGGTTCTTTCAGCCTTCTCCTAATTCAACAACAGAGGTCAGCTGCTTCTGTCCATTGGTTGGGTGCAAATATCTGCATCTGACTCTTTCAGCTGCTTGTTGGGTCTTTTGGAGGGCAGCCATGATAGGTCTCTTTTTGTGAGTGCTCCATAGCCTCAGTAATAAGTGTCAGGCCTTGGGACCTCCCCTTGATCTGGATCCCATTTTGGGCCTGTTGCTGGACATTCTTTTCCTCAGGATCCTCTCCATTTCCATTTCTGCAGTTCTTTCAGACAGAAATAATTATGGAGTTTTGACTGTGGGATGGCAATCCCATCCCTTACTTGATGCCCTGTCTTTCTTCTGGAGGTGGGCTCTACAAATTCCCTCTCTCCAATATAGGGCATTTAATCTAAGGTCCCTCTCTTTGAGTCCTGAGAGTCTCTCACCTCCCAGGTCTCTGGTACATTCTGGAGGGTCCCCCTAACCTACCTCCCGAGGTTGCATGTCTCCATTCTTTCTGCTGGCCCTAAGGGATTTCAGTCCTTTTCTCTCACCCAATACCAGATCATGTTCCTCTCTTTACCCCCCATTCCCATTCTCTCCAAGGTCCCTCCCTCTCCACTTGTGATTGTTTCTTCTCTCTCCCAAGTGGGACTGAGGCATCCTCCCTTGGGCCCTTTAGCTTGTTGACCTTTTTGAGTTCTAAGAGCTATACCTTGGGTATTCAGTACTTTTTTGTTGTTGTTGTTGGCTAATATCCACTTATTAGTGAGTATATATCATGTATATCCTTGATGATTTTATCTAAGTTATGTATTCATTTCACATAATCTCTACAATGGTGTGACTGCTTGTAAAGTATATCAAATCTATTTGCAAGTAAATTGAAGTATAGGTATTTTAAATCTGTGTGTTTGTACATGTGAGTAAAACACAATGTTGAATATAAGCCCTCCTTCCAATTCTTTCCTTATCTCTCTCACTCCTTGTCAATTTTACAGCTTCTTTATGATTCATAATAGCTGCATGCACAAGCTTATAAATACTGGAACACAGTCTAGCCCCTTTCTATATTACCACCCATGCTTGCTTGCTTGCTTGCTTTTATGCTTTCCAAAGTGGGAGAAACATTATAACATTAACATTACATTATAGCCAGCATCTATAGAATCATCCAGAATCACAGATAAGTGAAAATTTCTCCAATTTTAATGCTATGCAATCTAAAGTCACATGCTAATTATTCTGCTTTTGTCTTTTCCTTCACATTCATGTTTCTTACAGTCTTTTTACCCTACCTTACACCCTACCACCATACACACACACACACACACACACACACACACACACACACACACATGTCTAAGTCCCTTCTATTTAAGAAATCATCACACTTTAACATTAGGACTGCTTTCCACAGGAAGATTAGACCTCAACCCCCTGGTCCAGTGTGCTTTCCTTCATGCTACTATCTGTAATAATGGCCGTGCCTAGCCTTCGGTTCTTTATGAGTCACCTTGTGATTACTCTGTCAACCATAAAGAACAGTGTGCCTTACCTAACTGATAGTGAGTGCATAAGTTCCCGAGGCTGTCCATCTGTCTTCCAGGCTTTGACAGAAATTTTATAGGTGATGATAGGTGAAGGATTTACTGGATGATAGATCCAGTAAAACATCATCTTATTATTGACACTTCCACAACCATCCCTGAAATATATATCTAGAACACCACTTGGAATATGTTCTCTACCCATTATCACATATAATCAGAGACTCAAATCTGGAAGATGAATCCAGTCTCCACTGTTTCCCAGCTTCTTGGGAAACTAGGGCCGGAGAAGTTTCCCACACCCCTCTCCCCTCTCCATGTAGTACTGCATTTATCTCATCAGCTCCAATGGCTTCAAATGCCATCTCTTTGCCAAAGGCTCCCAAATTATACTTCCAGCCACAGCATTTCTCAAGTTCCAAACTAATATATCGAATTACCCTATTCAACAACTCCACTCAGTTGTCAAATGGCATTCTTGAACTCATCATATCAAAAGCAAACTCCAGTCTTCTCTCTCTTTCAAATCTCTACAGGGAAGAGACAGCAACTGCTTGGAGACCACTTGACCCAATCCAAAATGAAGAAGAATCTGGTAAATGCAGTGATGAGTGAGAGGTCTCCTGTACCATACAAGTCCATTTCTTTTTACAGAGGGAAGAAGGTGGCCTTTAGCTATCTCCTTTCCCTTTTGCCTCACCAGAGCACTCTGGGAGAATACAAAAATCATCTAGTCTCTAAAGCAGCATGAAATTAAAAGCAAATGCAAAAGTGGTTTGTGAGATGTTTTGCTCCTTTTAAGGTGACTATGAGAGTATTGAAAACAAGATGTAAATCAGTCTAGAGATTATCTCTATGAATAGAAGGTGGCAAGCTAGGAATGGAAGCAAGAGATGAGAGTCAGCATGAAGAGGCAACAAAGAAGAAAGGAAAAGTAGGAATACATACTCCTCATGAGCCCATTCATCTAGAGATTTAGGCCCAAGGAAATCTCTGAAACATTCAACTGGGATCTGGGGAGGCAAATGGACCTCCCTCTTCACTCAAAACTCCAGACTCTCCCCCTCCATAATAACCATCTGTGAACTCTCTGGCCCACATGGCAATTGTAAAAGATCCAAAGCTTCAGAGCTTCCCTGGGCACAGTATACCCAGCTCAACAAGGCAGTATGGTTGCACAGAAAGTACTGCTCTTGTGGTCAAAAGAACTAGGTCCCAGATTCAAATTGCCTCAAACATTCTATGAAAGCTACCCCTACTCTCATCTCAGACTGCAGTAGGATCACATCCCCCCAAAAAAGACTTGCAGACAACTATGGAATGCTGAGAGTGGGAGAAATAGTCTTCCCTAGAGAAGAGCACACCCTTTGGTTATCCAACACCAAATGGTCAGCCCTGAAAACTTACATGCAAGTAACATCATACAGACTGAGCTGGTTACATTTAGGAGTGTGTGTGTGTGTGTGTGTGTGTGTACACATACACACATGTATATTCCTAAATATGTATGTGTATGTGTTAAAATGAATAAAAGGGAGCTGTGAATTTGAAGCAGAGCATGGGGAGAATATATAAGAGGGCTCAGGGGAGAGGGAGAAATGATATAATTATGTTAGAATCTCAAAAGCTAAAAGAAAAATAAGAGGACTTTGGGGTGTCTGTTTCCAAAGCAATAGAAAGCTCTCAGAGTCTCAGTGCTTCCTATAGGCTCCATCACTTCGGCTAACTGCATGCCACTCTAGCAAGTGCACACAAAGATGGAGCTTCTGTGCCTATATCCCCTCAATGTGGCCCAGGAATAGAGAGACCTACCTGCTAGCTCCTATGCCTTTGGGCATAAAAAATTAAAAACTAAGATACAGAGAAGAAATGTAATCATACGGGATATAAAGGGGACAAATAGATGTGTCAAGACTACAAAGCAACCTACTAGAATGAGCTCTAGAGTTATAGTTAGGAGTCCTACTAGGACTCCGTCTTTGGATAACCAGTTGTGTAGTCATGGGCAGGTCCTGTTTAGGATATTTCTAATTACAGAAATAAATGAACTGATTTGTACACAAGTCTACTGTCCCCTACTGATGAACCTCTAGGAAAAGTGCTTCTCAGTTGCCCTCTATCCTCTGAACTTGTACTCTTGATGTGATAATGAATGAGTCTTGGAATCAGATGAAGATAAAAATGGAAGTCTCAAGCTGGGCGTGGTGACGCACGCCTTTAATCCCAGCACTCCAGTGGCAGAGGCAGGCGGATTTCTGAGTTCGAGGCCAGCCTGATCTACAAAGTGAGTTCCAGGACAGACAGGGCTATACAGAGAAACCCTGTCTCAAAAACAAACAAAACAAAACAACAAAAAAAAGGAAGTCTCAGACACCTTAAAAATAAAGTAGTGCACATCTGTAATGTGAACACTTGGATAGCAAAGGCAGGGGGGGGTAATGAGTTTGAATACAGTCTGGACTACAAAGGGTGTTCAAAACCAGTCTATGATATATAATGGGACCCTATCTACACACACACACACACACACACACACACACACACACACACACTGCTGGAAGCCCTTAGTGCTTCCCCATAGCAGAAGAAAATCAACCTTCCCAGCAGCCTGTGCAGAGGCCAAGTAACTAAGAGGCTCCCGAAGAGACAACTTAGAAGGCATAAGAGGGTGCTGGGTGTGGCCAGACACAGTGACCAGCAAAACTCCCGGAATGCTGCTTCACAGTAGGTGTGGCCTAGTATTGTCAAACAAAGCAAGAGAAGGCCTGGCTTGGTTTTGGTTTTGGCCTGACTTTAGAGGGGGGCAGTAAGTGCTCACAAACAGCTGGCTATGAACACACACACATGCACACACACACACACACACACACACACACACACACATACACACACACACACACATGCTTATGCACGTATATATTCCCTCTGGAAAATCATGGCCTTTAGCACATTCCCCAGGATGACATCAACCAGGGAACAGGGCCAAAAATGTGACTTTCACATTTCTGCAGCAACAGACGATTTCCTCTCCCCACTTAGCTTTTTTCTTATATGTATAAATAAAGGAGCCAGTCAATCGTTCAAAAACTATGAACATCTTAAGCACTTCCAGGCTTTGCAAGTAGTAATTATTAATAGAAGCAAGTGACCATGCCTCTTAGAAATGTTATTTCGCATAGCTCGTTTCTGGTTCCTTAAAGGAGATTTATATATGAGGCCATGCTGAACTGAAATAATAAGAGTTGACACAATGACCACACCAAAATGGATTTTTCCCCACTTGATTTATATCACCAAGCTTGCACATGAATGTTCCATTTGGTCTGCCCAAAGACTCTTAAGTCTGAGGACAGGAGACTGGAGGTCACCCAGCCCATGGTGACTGAGAATCTACCAGGGCAAAAAGCGGCGAACGGAAACATCAGGGAAGGCCAACTGTGTAAATGGTTTGCTGTCCTTCAGACTTACCCAGAGGTCACTGCAAGTTCTAGCAACTAAGGGAAACTTACTGTGCACTTCGTTCTCTCAACTTCTGTCCGCTTATCCTTACCTCCCATGGCTTTCTTTCTGGGATGCAACATTTCTTTAAACTACGGAAATGGCATTGTTGCCTTCCTCCACTACCTGAACTCCTCTCTTCTTTCCATCAATCATTCCACCAACAAGGATCCACCACCTTTGCCAATATAAGTGAGACGCACAAATTGCCCAGACACAACAACTCTAATTTATGTCTAAGACCTTTCATTGTGAGTTATAGCTGGGACTGTAAAGGGAATTGAGGCCCAATGTGGTTCTCTCTAGTCAAATTTGGAGGGGAGAGGTTCTGATTAAATTACAACTATATAGTCCTCCTGTTTATCATCTTGATTATCAATGTGGCATAATCTAGCATCCTTAAGAGAAAAGCCTCTGGGAAGGTCTGTGTGGACATTTCAAAGAAGGGTTAATTAAGAAGATCCTTCCCAGAGTGGACAGCCCCTTGGTGGGTGGCCCAAATATATGAAGAGGTCCCAGGAAAAGGCAGGGCTGCTTACCTGCTAGTGTGTCCCTTCTTCCTGTTACTGATGCTACTGCCACCAACTTCAGCAGGAATCCTCCACATTGTGACTGCCCAGACATCTAGTTTCATGGACTGAGCAACTACTAGGCTCTCAGCCTTTCCAGTGTGCAGATGGCCACCATCGTTAGACTATCCAGCCCCCATCATTTGCAAGCTATTCTAATGAATTCACTTTATACACACGTTTTATCTATTCTTCCACCAGAGTACTCTGAGATATATATATGTATATGTATATACATATATATATATATCCTTCCATGCTACTCAAAGGATCTCACCCTCTAGATTTAGTTATCTAGCTAACAAAGGACTTCCCTATTCCAGAAGATAGCAACAGATATGCTGAAATAGTAGTCTCTGTCTAGTGTTACCAGAATGCATTTTAACTTAGGAACAGGTGGGGTTTCAATTGAGCATCAAACAGCAAGAAATGCCAACTAACAGTCTCACTGAGGAGTAATATTAAGTGAAGATACAATTAAGCTAGGTCTAGTTCTCCAAGTTCTCTGGCTTCAAAGAGCAGATTAACAGACCAGTTTTTAGCTGGCATGGCTGAATCTGTAACCTCCATACTTGGGAGGATGAGGCAGGAAGGTTGCCCCAAGTCCAAGGCTAACCTGAGCTACATAATGAATGAATACCAGGCTGGCTTAGACTACAATATGATATCTTGTCTCAGATAGATAGATAGATAGATAGATAGATAGATAGATAGATAGATAGATAGATAGATGGATAGATAGATAGATAGATAGATAGATAGATAGATAGATAGATAGATAGATAGATAGATGGATGCATGGGTGGGTAGAGAGATGGATGAACAGACAGACAGATAAGTTAGTCTTTCCAAAATTAATAAGGCCCCTAAAAAACACTGGAAGTCCTTGGTTTCTCTTAGCACACCAGCTCTAATTTGTACTGCCTTTGATGGGAGCCCAACAAGATAACCTCTGGAGAGATAGATTTGGAAAAATGCAACTGTGGTATGATTAAAAATGAATTTGAAAACGGATGTGAAGAATTAGAATTGGCTCAATCAATACTATTACGAATATGATCTGGGTGTGTCCCTCTAAAGTTCACTGCTGAAAGATTGGTTCCTAGTGTGATAGTATTGAAGTTGTGAAACTCATTAAAGACCTTTCAGTCTAATGTAAAGGTCATTAAAGACCTTTCAGTCTAATGTAAGGTAATTAAGTCATGGGTGTATGTTTCCACAACAAAGGGAAGAGAGACCCTTGGTCCTATAGAGGCTTGATGCCTCAGGTAGGGGGATGCTAGAGCAGTGAGGCACGAGTGGGTGAGTGAGTGGAGGAGCACCCTCATAGAGGCAAAAGGGAGGGGGGATGGGATGGGGGTTACAGAGGGAAAACATGGAAGGGACAACATTTGAAATGTAAATAAATAAAATATCCAATAAATTAAAAAGGAGAGGTTAATGTTGGTCTTTCATAGTGAATTCTTATTAGAGTACTTGTTATAAAAGGCCATCCCAATCCCTTGACCAGTTATATGCATAGCTAGGTCCAGTCCTATTTCTTTGTCATGTTGTGACACCTTTACATCAAAGCCTGGACAGAAGAAGCCACCTAATCTTGACTTTTCAGCCTCCAAAACTATGAACTACACTGTAGTGGCTATTCCTGGTTGTCAACTTGACTATATTTGGAATGAAGTACAATCCAGAATTGGAAGGCTCACCAGTGAGCCTTATCTGGAGGCTTGGATATAGAAGTTTCTGATCTGGATCTTGGTATGCAGATCTTGAGCCATAGTGGCTATGGATTCCAGAAGATTAAATCTCTTAGTTCAAGGAACACACCTTTAATCTGGGCTACGCCTTTCATCTGGGATTAAAGGTGTGGTAGAACACACCTTTAATCTGGGCTACACCTTCTGCTGGAGACAATATAAGGACATTGGAAGAAGGGAGTCTTGCTCTTGCTCCTTCACCTGCTTGCTATGTGAGACTGAATAACTAGATCCTTGGACTTCCATTCACAGCTGCGACTGAACCATTGTTGGGAATTGGGCTGCCGACTAAGTCATCAATAAATTATTTTACTATATAGAGACTATCCATAAGTTCTGTGACTCTA
The DNA here is from genome assembly GCF_000001635.26 of Mus musculus. NCBI lineage: Eukaryota > Metazoa > Chordata > Mammalia > Rodentia > Muridae > Mus > Mus musculus. The sequence goes on from NC_000086.7 coordinate 105,424,500, forward strand.
GAGAACCCTGACTAATACATACACAAATATCTTTTCTTTATAAGGCACCAAGTCTCAAGTATTTTATTGTAGCAACAAACTGGAGTGATAAAATTCATTAACAGAAATTATGCCATATAATTGAGCATCAAGCACATAGTCCAACAGAACTTGAAATAAATTCCATAGATGTATATACTGCCCTTCTTTTTTAAAAATATTTTTATTAGGTATTTTCCTCATTTACATTTCCAATGCTATCCCAAAAGTCCCCCATATCCTCCTCCCCCCCACTCCCCTACTCACCCACTCCCACTTTTTGGCCCTGGCGTTCCAGGCCTCTCTTTCCAGTGATGGCCGACTAGGCCATCTTTTGATACATATGCAGCTAGAGTCAAGAGCTCCGAGGTACTGGTTAGTTCATAATGTTGTTGCACCTACAGGGTTGCAGATCCCTTTAGCTCCTTGGATACTTTCTCTAGCTCCTCCATTGGGGGCCCTGTGATCCATCCAATAGTTGACTGTGAGCATCCACTTCTGTGTTTGCTAGGCCCCAGCCTAGTCTTACAAGAGACAGCTATATCACCGTCCTTGCAACAAACGCTTGCTAGTGTATGCAATGGTGTCATCGTTTGGAGGCTAATTATGGGATGGATCCCTGGATATGGCAGTCTCTAGATGGTCCATCCTTTTGTCTCAGCTCCAAACTTGGTCTCCGTAACTCCTTCCATGGGTGTTTTGTTCCCAATTCTAAGAAGGGGCAAAGTGTCCACACTTTGGTTTTCGTTCTTCTTGAGTTTCATCTGTTTTGCAAATTGTATCTTATATCTCTGGTATCCTAAGTTTCTGGGCTAATATCCACTTATCAGTGAGTACATATCATGTGAGTTCTTTTGTGATTGTGTTACCTCACTGAGGATGATGCCCTCCAGGTCCATCCATTTACCTAGGAATTTCATAAATTCATTCTTTTTAATAGCTGAGTAGTACTCCATTGTGTAAATGTACCACATTTTTTGTATCCATTCCTCTGTTGAGGGGCATCTGGGTTCTTTCCAGCTTCTGGCTATTATACATAAGGCTGCTATGAACATAATGGAGCATGTGTCCTTCTTACTGGTTGGGACATCTTCTGGATATATGCCCAGGAGAGGTATTGCAGGATATAACCATGATTCTTTGATGGGTAGGATCTAGAAGTTATCCTGGTGTATCCTCAAAGGACACACACACACATACTTAAAGATATCAAGGCCATTAAATTGAGAGAGGATAGTGGAGAGGGTACATAGGAATGGTTGAATGGATGAAAGGGAAGGGGAAAATTACGTAATTATATTTTAAATTCAAAGGAAAAACAGTTTCCTCCAATGGAGTGTCACTGTATAGATCAACTAACTATACTGCAGGGCAGGTACCATGTCTAGGAGTGTTGGCCAAAACAAAACAGACTCCATATTTATTTGTATGCCTTTTGTTTTGGCTTTTTTGTGTCTTACTGGATTTTTGTTTGATTGCTTTAATGTTTGCTTTGTTTTAGGGTTTTCCTTGGAGGGAGGGAAAGATAACATAAAGTTGAGCACGTAGGAATGTGGGGAAGATCTGGGAGTCATTGATGAAGAGAAAGAATATGATTAAAATTGAAGAATGAAAAATTACTGGCCTCTTGTGAGAACATGAACTTTCACCTCGGAGCCCACCCCCTCCCATCTGGAAAACATACTTGAGAAAAACATTTTCTGGAACAACCACAGATTGTTTCAACAGGCCAGATGTATTGCCAATCACAGGATATGACTCTTTGGTTGAGTAAACTTGTGGTTGTTAAACTTCCCCTATTCCCTCCCCATTCCCCCTCCCAGTTTGTGGTTTTTTCCTTTAAAAGCTTGTGAAAAATTTGAGTCGTCGTCGAGACTCCTCTACCCTGTGCTAAGGTGTATGAGTTTCGACCCCAGAGCTCTGTGTGCTTTCCTGTTGCTGCTTTATTTCGACCCCAGAGCTCTGGTCTGTGTGCTTTCATGTCGCTGCTTTATTAAATCTTACCTTCTACATTTTATGTATGGTCTCAGTGTCTTCTTGGGTACGCGGCTGTCCCGGGACTTAAGTGTCTGAGTGAGGGTCTTCCCTCGAGGGTCTTTCATTTGGTGCATGGGCCGGGAATTCGAGAATCTTTCAAAATATTTTGCATGAAAAAATAATAAAAATCAAACTTAAAAACAAAATTAAGCCAGGCGGTGGTGGCTCACACCTTTAATCCCAGCACTTGGGAGGCAGAGGCAAGCAAATTTCTGAGTTCGAGGCCAGCGTGGTCTACAGAGTGAGTTCCAGGACAGCCAGGGCTATACAGAGAAATCCTGTCTCAAAAACCAAAAAATTTTTTAAAAAATTAAAAATTAAAATAAAAAATAAAAAATAGAAACAAAATTAAAAGTCATGTGTAGTGGAAAATAAATTATCAAAGTCTATTAAAAATTCAGTCTTTTGCCTGTGGATTCTTGTAAAATCCAAAATAAATTACATACTTTATTATTCCAAAATGAAAGAACCAGGACACAGTTTATAATCAAAAGCAAAGCCCAAAATCAACAGTATACAAAACTTAGTGTCTGACATCTTAAAATTACCGGGCTACAAAGGTCTTTAGTAGCCTTATTTCTCTGGCTTTGCCATCTTCAGCATAGCTTGTCTCATAAGCTCAAGCTAATTCTGTTCCATGTCTGTTGTTGTCTTTGGTGGTCATGCCACATTCTGGCATCTCTAATATCCTTGGGTCTCTACTACAATTGAGGATACACTTTCACCAATGGCCTTTCCTGATCTACTCAGGGACTCAACCTCTCCTACGTGATGCCAAGCTTCTTTCTATTACCTCTTCATTTCTTCAAAAACATACCATGTAGGATAGTCTTATACGTAATTTGCCAAGTTCTGCCGCCATTCTTATCTTTGAAGCTCCAATAACAGCAACTTAAACCCTGAGGGCTTCCAGTCCAATGTTCCAAATGCTTTCACAATTCTGACCACTCTAAAAAGTGGTTAGGTCTATTGCAGGAATACCTCATGCTCATGGAACAATTTTCTATCTTAGTTTACATTTTTGTTTCTGTGATAAACACCATGAGAGAAGAGAAGAGAAGAGAAGAGAAGAGAAGAGAAGAGAAGAGAAGAGAAGAGAAGAGAAGAGGAGGGGAGGGGAGGGGAGGGGAGGGGAGGGGAGGGGAGGGGAGGGGAGGGGAGGGGAGGGGGAGGGGAGGGGAGGGGAGGGGAGGGGAGGGGAGGGGGAGGGGAGGGGAGGGGAGGGGAGGGGAGGGAAGAGGGAAGGGAAGAGGGGAGGGGAGGGGAGGGGAGGGGAGGTGAGGGAAGAGGGAAGGGAAGAGGGGAGGGGAGGGGAGGGAAGAGGGGAGGGGAGGGGAGGGGAGGGAAGAGGGGAGGGGAGGGAAGAGGGGAGGGGAGGGGAAAAGAAAAGAAAAGAAAAGAAAAGAAAAGAAAAGAAAAGAAAAGAAAAGAACAACAATAAAAACCAACTTGGGCAGGAAATGGTATATTTCATTTTATATTCTGTTGATTCTGCTTCCACAGTGAGACAGATCATTACAGTGGCAGAGGTATGTCACAGAAGAAGCTATTCAGCACATGATGAACAAGGAGAAAAGAAGGGGCCAGGAACCAGGCACCAGAGACCAGAGATCAGGGACCAAGTAATCACCTTTAAAGAAACCACCAGCATGGTACTTCCTCTCACTAAGCCCCACTTCCCAAAGTTTTCAAAAATAGCATGACCAACTGGAGACCATGTGTTCAACACAAGAGCCTATGAGAGATGCTTCAGAGTCAAGGCATAACACATAAGCTTCACCCTTGCTCTGTTTTTATATTGATCATTTTCTTGCTATAGGTATAGGTTCTAGTAACACTAAAAGAAAGTCACAACCAGAAGAAGTACAGTACACTCAAACTTCCTCATACCAGCTTCAGACATTATCACTGACAATTTCAATAATGCATGACTTACGCTGTTCCTGGAAGCACTGACACCTGAAGAACATGTCTAATGTTGTGGAGGATGACACTGCCATCACAATCATTATGAATTTGCTGGTGATGTGACCTCTTCTACTTGTGCATAAAGAAGAAGCAGTACATACACATACATATCTTCATCTTCTTCCAAATACCTGCTTATACACTGGTATAGAAATTTGCTTTCACAGGGCAGGAGATTTTAAGAACTTTATGTGGAGAATTATACTCACACAAAGACCTCATCTATTAACATTGAAGGTTTTCCAAACTAAATCACTTAAGATATATGGCACTATTATAGAAGACACAGAGTTCAAGTCGCAATCATTTTCATAAAGCTTGAGAATTTTAAGGTTTCACTCTTAAATGTGTGACAATATCCATCAGGAATTTAAGAAATCTGTAATAAGCATGAACAGAAAAATAATGTGAAAACCCAGTGTTTCTTGTCATTGATTTAGGAAGTAGGGAAAAAACATGTTATAGTAAACTACAATAAATACTGTCAAAGAACTAACAGATTTTTAAAAATCCAATGAACAATCTAGAATCCAGAGACCTGCTCACCACTTTGCCACTTGGTTCCCAGCTGCCACCAAGCACAGTGTCTGTTGCTCATATTACCACTGTGGAAATGTCCCTGATGTGGACAGCAGTCAGGGACCACATAGATATCTAAGGACTGTGTAAGACTAGCCCCATCTCAATGCTGTAGCACTCTGGAGAGCTGACCCCACCTCTTACTGGCAGCAGCAATTGGGACAGTGGGACCTGCACCTCTCCCAGGCAGCACAGTAGAGCTGGTTCTGGTGGCAGGGGCTACAAAGGCATGAGTGTGGGAGAGATGACATCACTCATCTGCTCTGAGGTAGCTAGAGGAGAAGTTCCTAAAATCCCACATCTAGATGAGGACTTATTAGCACTTGATGGCAATTGAGGGAGAGAGTGTCACTTTTCTTTAGGTATATGTAGTGGCTATTCCTGGTTGTCAACTTGACTATATTTGGGATGAAATACAATCCAGAATTGGAAGGCTCACCAGTGACTCTTACCTGGAGGCTTGGAGATAGAAGTTTCTGATCTGGATCTTGGTATGGAGATCTTGAGGCATAGTGGCTATGGATTCCAGAAGATTAGATCTCCAAGTTCAAGGTCATCTGGGATTAAAGGTGTGGTGGAACACACCTTTAATCTGGGCTACACCTTCTGCTGGAGACAATATAAGGACATTGGAAGAAGGGAGTCTCGCTCTTGCTCCCTTGCCTGCTTGCCGTGTGGGACTGAGTAACTGCTAGATCCTTGGACTTCCATTCACAGCTACTACTGAACCATTGTTGGTAATTGGACTGCAGACTGTAAGTCATCAATAAATTCCTTTACTATATAGAGACTATCCATAAGTTCTGTGACTCTAGAGAACCCTAACTAATACAGTATATGACCACTGAAATTTTCCCATGCTCCAATGGATGGCTCTACACTCATGTGCACACTGGCAACACCAACCAGATTCAGTGAGTTATTTATTTTTAAAAGGAAGATATGAAGTTTGGAGGAATATATGTTGTGCAGTCCCAGGGAGTTTGTAGGAAGGAGGTGAATCTGCTTAACATATATTGTATACACACATATAATATTGAAATAAATTTAACATAAAAACTTATAGGGGTTCTTAGAAATGCATAGTAAGACAACAGAAGTTAAAATTTCAACAGATTGTATGTTAAAATCAATCAAAGCATCCAGCTCTAGAACAAAATGATAGAAAAGATAACAGTTAAAATTGTAGGACTATAACTTTTGGAACAAGACAAGATGTTTAAGAAGGAGTACTACATTTTCAATGAAATAGATTTTCATTTAATGCCCCAAAAATAAAAATTATGATTTTGTGTATTCAAAAGGCTCAAGAAGTACCCACTGAGTAACTCATTATATTTTAGTGTTGAGAGGGTGTTAGCAACATGGCAGAAGAGTAGCTTTCTATCATCATCTCCCTGCAGAAACACTGATCTTTTCCTATGGTGATAGGCATTCTGCATGCCAAACAAACAGAATATTGTATTACACCTCTAACCAGAAACATTATTTGACAACTTACAGGCAAGACCCTTTACGTAAAAGGCTGAGAGTTGAGAGGAGAGGTTCTAATACACTACTGGAAAATGTCAAAATTAATGTGCCAAAGAGAAAAATGTCAGAATCAATGCACCAAACAGGAATATGTCAGAGTTAATGAACCAAAAGAGAAAATATCAGAATGAATGTGCCAAACAGGAAAATGTCAGCATCATTTGCGCCAAACAGAAAAGTGTCAGCATCAATGCACCCAACAGGAAAGTGTCACAATGAATGCACTAAACAGGAAAGTGTCCTAATGAATTCATGCAACAGGAATGTATCAGAATGAATGCACCAAACAGGAAAGTGTCAGAATGCATGCGCCCAACAGGAAAGTGTCAGAATGCATGCGCCCAACAGGAAAACGTTAGCATCAATGAGCCCAATAGGAAAGTGTCAGAATGTATGCACCCAATAGGAAAATGCCAGAATGCATGGACCCAACAGGAAAGTGTCAACATCAATATGCCCAAGAGGAAAGTGTCAGAATGAATGCACCCAATAGGAAAGTGTCATCATCAATGCACTGAACAGTAAAATATCAGAATGAATACACCCAACAGTAAAATGTTAGTATCAATGAGCCCAACAGGAAAGTGTCAGAATGAATGCACCAAACAGGAAGATGTCAGCATGAATGCATGGAACAGGAAAATGTCAATGAATGTGTTGAATAGGGAAATGTCAGCATCAATTCATGGAACAGGAAAATGTCAGAATGAATGTGCCGAACAGTATAATGTCAGAATGAGTGCATTGAACAGGAATGTATCATCAATGCACCAAACAGGAAAATGTATCACTGTGCTGAACAAGCCAAGTCAGAGTAAGAATAGTTTTACTTTACTCATACCACCCTGAGCTCAAGGCAGCACTACTCAGTGCCAATCCAGACCCCTCAGATCACAATTCCACCTCTAAGGAAAGTAAACATTCTGTAAGTGATAGGTTGACTTACCCAGCCGTATGGGATTCTTCACAGCATATTTTCACTACCACCACCACCAACCCCCACACACGTAGCTCAGTGTTTAGAAAATGACAACCTCATAGAAGAAACAGAGTCACAGCAATCACTGCTCTGAACTCAGCCCTGAGCCACATATTCTACTAATTTTGAGAGGCCTCCATCAAGACTTCACAGAATGGTTCAGCTATGCACCCCTCCCCATCAGATGAGCCATAGGTAATCCAATTTCCATTGTTGTGTCTCATTCCAGCCCTGTAGCCAATTTTCCATACATCTCCGCGAATAGGAGCCTCTGGAAATGGTTTGCAAGCAAGTTCCAGAAACCAGCCAAATTCTAGTAAGACTGACAGCACCTGTACCTTTCACAGCAACTCCCTAGAGAAAGCAAATGAGGCTGGTTCAGCACTTTCCACAGTTTGGGGGATGGATAGAGATCATCCGATCTTAAGAATTGTCTGGACAACAGGAAATAAAAGGAACTGTGAATCAGGTATATATTTATGACACCTCTGAATTCCTAGTCAGTCTCATTGGCAAGAGTGTTCTTTTTCAAAGTCAGTCAGTGAGAACTAGAAATGATGGATGGTTGTTCAAATATGAAGAAGGCAACAAAACAGCTTAAGAAACACAAAAAAATTAGGAGCTATGATATCACCAATTGGACACGATAATAATCCAAAAACCAACTACAAATAAATGGAGTTCTACAAACTGCCTGATGAAAAACTTAATGATTGGTTTGAATAACTTGGTAAACTAGAAGATAAGGCAGAAAAGAAAAACTGAACAAAATCAGAAAATTATACTTAAACAGAATGAGACTCCCAATAAAGAAATAAAATATTTTTAAAAATGAAAACAAAGTCATCCTAAAACTGAAATTCTAGATCTGAGGAAAACAATGGAAGAAATAAAATTCAAATGTGAGTGCATTCACATACTTAAGAAAAAATCATTTATAATTACCCACATAGAGAAGAAAAACAAGTAATGTCAACAAAGAAGGGAATGATGAGACACAATCAACTGGTGACATATACAAATTCAATGCAAAAAGTATTTGCTGGGATTCCTTATAACCAAATTCCCAAAACTAAATACAGTACTTTTTAAAGAATATTTTATTATGTATTTTCCTCAATTACATTTCCAATGCTATCCCAAAAGTCCCCCATACCCTCCCCCGCCCACTCTCCTACCCACCCATTCCCACTTTTTGGCCCTGGCATTCCCCTGTACTGGAGCATATAATGTTTGCATGTCCAATGGGCCTCTCTTTCCAGTGTTAGCAGCATGAAAAGATTCATACAATGAGACTTTGTAAGAACAGAAGTACAGGAACTTTGATGGGAATTGTGTTAAACCTACAGATTCCTTTAGGTGGGATAGTCATTTTTACTAGGTTGAATATACCAACTCATGATAATGGGGGATCTTTCCATCTTGTGAAATCTTCAATTTCTTTCTTCAAAAACTTGGAAGTTTTTGTCAGACAAGTCTTCCACTTGCTTAGTTAGAGTTATCACACAGTATTTTTATATTGTTCAAAGCTATTGTAAAAAGTGTTGTTTCCCTAATTTCTCTCTCAGACCATTTGTCATTTGTGTATAGTAGGGTTACTAGTTTCTTTTAGTTAATTTTGTATCCAGACACTTTGCTGGAAGTGCTTATCAGCTGTAGGAATTCCCAGGTAGAGTCTTTGTGGTTACTTATGTATACTATCATATATCATCTGCAAATAAATATACTTTGACTGCTTCCTTTCCAATTTTTTTTTGATCTCTTTCAGCTCTAGCTAAGACTTTATTGAATAGATAGGGAGAAAGTGGATAGCCTTGCCTTGTTCCTGAGTTTAGAGTAATTGCTTTAAGTTTTGCTCCATCTTATTTAATGTTCCTTCCAGACTTGCTGTAAAGTGCCTTTGTTATGTTTCAGTATGTCTCTTGTATCTTTAATCTCTTCAAGACTTTTATCGTGAAGGGGTGTTAGGTTTTATCGAAGGCCTTTTCTGCATCTAATAAGATGATCATGTGGGTATTTTTCTTTCAATTAGATTAAATTTATTATTTTTTGTATGATGAACCATCCCTTCATATCTGAAATGAAACCTACTTGATCAAGGTGGATTTTCTTTTTGATATGTTCTTGGATTTGTTTTGCAGGTATTTTACTCAGTATTTTTGCATCTATGTTCATGAGTGAAATTGGTCTGTAATTCTATTTCCTTTTTGAGCTTTTAAAATTTATTTATGTATTTACAGCCTAAATGCTGCCTCCTCCCAGTCCCTCCTGACAAGGTTCTTCCCCTCATCCCCCCTCTCCTTCACCTCTGAGAGGGTACCCTTCCTCAGGATCTCCCCATCTTGGTACATCAAGTCTCTGCAGCATTATACACATCCTGTCCCACTGAAGCCAGACAAGGCAGACTTCTGCTGCATATGTGCTAGGGGTCTCAGACCAGCCCTTGTAAGCTCATTGGTTGGTTAGCTCAGTCTCTGGGAGTTGCCAGGGGTCCAGGTTAGGTAACACTGTTGATCTTCATGTGGGGTTGCCATTGCTTTCAATTCCTTAAATCTTACCTCTAACTCTTCCATCGGGGTCCTTGAGCTGTGTCCAATGTTTGGATATGGATATCTGCATCTCTTTTAGTCAGCTGATGGGTAGAGCCTCTCAGAGAACAGCTATGCGAGACTCCAGTCTGTAAGCACATTGTAGCATCATGAATAGTGTCAGGGATTGGTGCCCCAGCACCACCACTATGGGAAGGGTCTCAAGTTGGGTCAGTCACTGATCAGCCATTCTTTCAGTCTCTGCTCAATCTTTGTTCCTGCATTTCTTTTAAACAGGACCAATTTTGGGTTAAAAATTTTATAGGTGAGTTGGTATCCCTATCCCTCCACTGGGAGTCCTGTCTAGCTACAAGAAGTGGTCGTTCAGATTCCTTATCCCCACTGTTGGGCATTTTGGCTAAGGTCACCTACATTGACTCCTGGGAGCCTCTCCCATTCCAGGTCTCTGGGACTTCCTTGAGATTCACCCCAAACCCAACTCCCAGCAGCTTCATATTTCTGTTCATTCTCCTTGCTTTCTGGGCCTCTCTTGTCTCTCAACATACCCGATCCTGCCCCCAATTCCCCTCTCCCTCCACTTTTCCACCCAGGTCCCTTATTACCTCTGCCTCCCATCATTATTTTCCCCTTCTAGTAAAATTCGAGCATCCTCACTTGAGCCTTCCTTCTTTTTTACCTTCTTTTGGTCTGTGGAGTGTACCATGGATATTCTGTACTTTCTGGGTAGTATCCACTTATCAGTGAGTACATACCATGAATGCCCTTTTGGGTCTGAGTTACCTCACTTTAAGTATTACTTGGCCATTTGAGATTCCTCTGTTGAGAATTCTGTTTAGCTCTGTACCTCATTTGTTAAATTGGGCTATTTGGATTTTTGGACTCTACTTTGAGTTCTTTACATGTATTGGATAGTAGCCCTTTGTCAGATGAAGGGGTGGCAAAGATCTTTTCCCAATCAGTAGGCTGTTGTTTTGTCCTATTGACAGTGTCAATACAGAAGTATTTTAGTTAGTGCCTTACAGAAGCTTTTTAGTTTCATGAGGTCCTATTTATCAATTGTTGATCTTAGAGCCTGAGCCATTAGTGTTCTATTCTGGAAATTTTCTCCTGTGCCAATGCATTCAAGGTTATTTCCCATGTTCTTTTCTTTGAGATTTGGTATATCCAGTTTTATATTGATGTCCTGATCGATCCACTTGGACTTAAGCTTTGTGCGAGGTGATAAATACAGATCTATTTGCATTCTTCTGCATGCAGACAGCCAGTGAGACTAGAAGCATTTCTTGAAGATGCTTTCATTTTTCCATTGTATAGTTTTGGCTTCATTGTCAAAAGTCAAGTGTCTATAAGTATGTAGGTTTATTTCTAGGACTTCAATTTTATTCCTATTTTATTCCTGTCCATTTCTGTACCAAGACCATGCATATTTTGGTATACACTATTGCTCAGGTGTATGGTTTGAGGTCAGGAATGGATATGCCTCAGAAAGTTCTTTTATTTTGTAGGATTGTTTTCTGTTTTCCCATATAAAGTTGAAAATTGCTCTCTTTTTAAAAATTTTTAGTAGATATTTTCTTCATTTACATTTCAAATGTTATACCAAAAGTCCCCTATACCCTCCTCCCACCCTGCTCCCCTACCCACTCACTCATACTTCTTGACCCTGGCATTCCCCTGTACTGAGGCATATAAAGTTTGCAAGAACAAGGGGCCTCTCTTCCCAATGATGGCCAACTAGGCCATCTTCTGCTAATATGCAGCTAGAGATACGAGCTCTGGGGGTACTGGTTAGTTCATATTGTGGTTCCACCTATAGGGTTGTAGACCCCTTCAGCTCCTTGGGTACTTTCTCTAGCTCCTCCATTGGGGGGCTCTGTGTTCCATCCTATAGATGACTGTGAGCATCCACTTCTGTATTTGCCAAGCACTGGCATGGCCACACAAGAGACAGCTATATCAGGGTCCTTACAGCAAAATCTTGCTGGCATATGCAATAGTGTCTGCATTTGGTGGCTGAATATGGGATGGACCCCCAGGTGGGGCAGTCTCTGGATGGTCCATCCTTTCGTCTCAGCTCCAAACTTTGTAACACTTCCCATGGGTATTTAGTTCCCTATTCTAAGAAGGAATGAAATATTCACACGATGGTCTTCCTTCTTCTTGATTTTCCTGTGTTTTGCAAATTGTATCTTGGGTATTCTAAGTTTCTGGGCTAATATCCTCTTATCAGTGAGTGCATATCAACTGACTTCTTTTGTGGTTGGGTTACTTCACTCAGGATGATATCCTCCAGATACATCCATTTGCCCAAGAATTTCATAAATTCATTGTTTTTAATAGCTGAGTAGTACTCCATTGTGTAAATGCACCACATTTTCTGTATACATTCCTCTGTTGAGTGACATCTGGGTTCTTTCCAGATTCTGGCTATTATAAATAGGGCTGCTATGAACATAGTGGAGCATGTGTCCTTATTACCAGTTGGAACATCTTTTGGGTATGTGCCCAGGAGAGGTATTGCTGGATCTGCCAGTAGTACTATGTCCAGTTTTCTGAGGAAGCACCAGACAGATTTCCAGAGTGGTTGTAGAAGCTTGCAATCCCACCAGCAATGGAGGAGTGTTCCTCTTTCTCCAAATCCTCGCCAGCATCTGCTGTCACCTGAATTTTTGATCTTAGCCATTCTGACTGGTGTGAGGTAGAATCTCAGGGTTGTTTTGGTTCGAATTTCCCTGATGATTAAGGATGTTGAACATTTTTTCAAGTGCTTCGCAGACCTTCAGTATTCCTCAGTTGAGAATTGTTTAGTCCTGTACCACATTTTATAAAGGGGTTATTTGAATTTTGGTAGTTCAGCTTCTTGAGCTCTTTATATATATTGGATATTAGTCCCCTATCAGATTTAGCATTGGTAAAAATTATTTCCCAATCTGTTGATGGCCTTTTTGTCTTATTGACAGTATCTTTTGCCCTACAGAAGCTTTGAAAATTTATGAGGTCCCATTTGTCAATTCTTGATCTTACAGCACAAGCCATTGCTGTTCTATTCAGGAATTTTTCCCCGTGCCCATATCTTCGAGGGTTTTCCCCACTTTCTCCTCTATAAATTGCAGTGTCTCTGGTTTTATGTGGAGTTCTTGGATCCACTTAGACTCAAGCTTCGTACAAGGAGATAATAATGGATCAATTTGCATTCTTCAACATGATAACCGCCAGTTGTGCTAGAACCATTTGTTGAAAATCCTGTCTTTTTTCCACTGGATGGTATTACCTCCCTTGTCAAAGATCAAGTAACCATAGGTATGTGGGTTCATTTTTCTGTATTCAATTCTATTCCATTGGTCTACCTGTCTGCTGCTGTATCAGTACCATGGAGTTTTTATCACAACTGCTCTGTAGTACAGCTTGAGGTCAGGCATGGTGATTCCCCCAGAGGTTCATTTATTGTTGAGAATAGTTTTTGCTATCCTAGTATTTTTTTGTTATTCCAAATGAATTTGCAAATTGCCCTTTCTATCTCAGTGAAGAATTGAGTTGGGATTTTGATAGTGATTGCATTGAATCTGTAGATTGCTCTTGGCAAGATAGCCATTTTTACTATATTAATCCTGCCAATCCATGAGCATGGGATATCTGTCCATCTTCTGAGATCTTTAATTTCTTTCTTCAGAGACTTGACGTTCTTGTCATACAGATTAATCACTTCCTTAGTTAGAGTCACACCAAGGTATTTTATATTATTTGTGACTATTGTGAAGGGTGTTGTTTCCCCAATTTCTTTCTCAGCCTGTTTGTCCTTTGTGTAGAGAAAGGCCATTGATTTTTTTGAGTTAATTTTATATCCAGCTAGTGCACTGAAGCTGTTTATCAGATCTAAACCCGTCTGGTCCTGGGCTTTTTTTGGCTGGGAGACTATTAATGACTGCTTCTTTTTCTTTAGGGGATATAGGACTGTTTAGATCATTAACCTGATCCTGATTTAACTTTGGTACCTGGTATCTGTCTAGGAAGTTGTCCATTTCATCCAAGTTTTCCAATTTTGTTGTGTATAGCCTTTAGTAGTAGGATTGGATTGTGTTTTGGATTTCTTCAGGATCTGTTGTTATGTCTCCCTTTTCATTTCTGATTTTGATAATTAGGATGCTGTCCCTGTGCCTTCTAGTTAATCTGGCTAAGGGTTTATCTATCTTGTTGATTTTCTCGTTGAACCAGCTTTGGTTTGGTTTATTCTTTGAATAGTTCTTTTTGTTTCCACTTGTTTGATTTCAGCCTGTGTTTGATTATTTCTTTCTTTATTTCTTCCTTGACCAAGGTATCATTGAGTAGAGTGTTGTTCAGTTTCCATGTGAACGTTGAATTTCTTTTATTTATGCTGTTATTGAAGATCAGCCTTCGTCCATGGTGATCTGATAGGATGCATGGGATAGTTTCAATATTTTTGTATGTGTTGAGGCCTATTTTTGACAATTATATGGTCAATTTTTAAGAAGGTGCCATGAGGTTCTGAGAAGAAGGTATATCCTTTTTTTTAGAATAAAATGTTTTGTAGATATCTGTTAAGTCCATTCATTTCATAACTTCTGTTAGTGTCCATGTGTCTCTGTATAATTTCTGTGTCCAGAATATGTCCATTGGTGAGAGTGGGGTATTGAAGTCTCCCACCATTATTGTGTGGAGTGCAATGTGTGCTTTGAGCTTTACTAAAGTTTCTTTAATGAATGTGGCTGCCCTTGCATTTTGAGCATATGTGTTCAGAATTAAGGGTTCATCTTGGGAAAATTTATCTTTGATGAGTATGAAGTGCTCTTCCTTGTCTTTTTTGATAACCTTGGGTTGGAAGTCAATTTTATTTGATATTAGAATGGATACTCCAGCTTCTTTCTTTGGACCATTTGCTTGGAAAATTGTTTTCCAGACTTTCACTCTGAAGAAGTGTCTTTCTTTTTCCATGAGGTTGGTTTTCTGTAAGCAGCAAAATGTTGGGTACTGTTTGTGTAGCCAGTCTATTTGTCTATGTCTTTTTATCGGGGAATTGAATCTATTGACTGACGTTAAGAGAAATCAAAGAAAAGTAATTGTTGCTTCCTGTCATTTTTGTTGTTAAAATTGGGATTCTGTTCTTGTGGCTGTCTTCTTTTAGGTTTGTTGAAGGATTACTTTCTTGCTTTTTCTAGGGTGTAATTTCCCTCCTTGTGTTGGTATTTTCCCTTTATGATCCTTTGACGGACTGGATTCGTGGAAAGATATTGTGTGAATTTGGTTTTGTCAAGAAATACTTTCGTTTCTCCATCTATGGTAATTGAGAGTTTTGCTGGGTATAACAGCCTGTGCTGGCATTTGTGTTCTCTTAATGTCTGTATCTGTCCAGGATCTTCTGGCTTTCAGTCTCTGGCGAGAAGTCTGGAGTAATTCTAATAGGCCTGTCTTTATATGTTACTTGACCTTTTCCCTTACTGCTTTTAATATTTTGTCTTTATTTAGTGCATTTGTTGTTCTGATTATTATGTGTTGGGAAGAATTTCTTTTCTGGTCCAGTCTATTTGGAGTTCTGTAAGCTTCTTGTATGTTCATGGTCATCTCTTTCTTTAGGTTTGGGAAGTTTTCTTCTATAATTTTGTTGAAGATATTTGCTGGCCCTTTAAATTGAAAATCTTCATTTTCATCTACTCCTATTATCGGCAGGTTTGGTCTTCTCATTGTGTCCTGGATTTCCTGGATGTTTTGAGTTAGGATCTTTTTGCATTTTGCATTTTCTTCGATTGTTGTGCCCATGTTCTCTATGGTATCTTCTGCACCTGAGATTCTCTCTTCTATCTCTTGTATTCTGTTGTTGTTGCTCACATCTATGGTTCCTGATTTCTGTCCTAGGGTTTCTATCTCCAGAGTTGTCTACCTTTGGGGTTTCTTCATTGTTTGTATTTCCATTTTTAGATCTTGGATTGTTTTGTTCAATTCCATCTCCCGTTTAGTTTTGTTTTCCTGTAATTCTTTAAGGGATTTTAGTGTTTCTTCTTTAATGACTTCTACCTGTAGCAGTCTTTGCTGTTAGATCTTTAAGGACTCCTACCTGTTTAGCAGTGTTCTCCTGTAATTCCTTGAGGGATTTTTGTGTTTCCTCTTTAAGGGCTTCTACCTGTTTAGCAGTGTTCTGTATTTCTTTAAGTGAGTTATTAATGCCCTTCTTAAAACTTCTACTACTACCATCATGAGATATGAGTTTAAATCCACATCTTGTTTTTCGGGTGTGTTGGTGTATCCAGGACTCGCTGTGGTGGGCGTACTGGGTTCTGATGATGCCTAGTGTTCTTGGTTTCTGTTAGTAAGATTCTTACATTTGCCTTTCGCCATCTGGTTATCTCTGATGTTAATGTTCAAGCTGTCTCTGGCTGGAGCTTGATCTTCCTGTGATTCTGTTAGCCTCTGTCAGCACTCCTGGGAGTCCAATTCTCACCTGAGTCCCAGTGGTCAGAGCACTCTCTGCAGGCAAGCTCTCC
Organism: Mus musculus; assembly: GCF_000001635.26. NCBI lineage: Eukaryota > Metazoa > Chordata > Mammalia > Rodentia > Muridae > Mus > Mus musculus. Next base: position 105,440,657 of record NC_000086.7, read on the forward strand.
TCTTTCAGGACAGATGTCCAGAAGTCTGGAGCTCTGATCCACCTCCTGAGTCCTGGGGTCAGAGCCCTCCCTGTAGGCCAACTCTCCTCTGGCAAGGAAGGTGCCCAGGGGTCTGGGTCTCTGCTCTGCCTCCTGGCTGAGGATGAAGGCCGGACGGGACCCTGTCCAAGAAGCTCTATTGCTTCTGTTGCCCACGTGCTCTCAGCGTCATGGAGAGTGCTCTGGGACCCTAGACACCCTGGACCAGGTTCACGCAGAAGGTGGTGGGGCTGGCCCTGACCTGAACGGATCCCAGCCTCTAGTCCGGTGGGGTTCCTTTATCCCTGTTCTTGTTGGCACAAGACCCTCCTCTATTCTTTGGAGCTGATGTTGTGTTCCACTCACCCGTTTTTTCCGAGGTGATCCCAAGGTTCTGAAGCATGGAGAGTACTCTGGAGCCCTTAGTGGCCTCCACTGGGTTCAGGCAGAAGATGGCAGGTGTGGCCCTAACCAGAACGGATGAAAATTGCTCTTTTAAGGTCTATAAAAATATGTTGCAATTTTTATGGGAATTGCATTGAATCTATAGATTGCTTTTGGTAAGATGGCTATTTTTCACTATGTTAATCCTACCTATATATGATCATGGGAGATCTTTCCATCTTCTGAGGTCTTCTTCAATTTCTTTCTTCAGGGACTTGAAGTTCTTATCATACAGATCTTTCACTTCCTTAGTTAGAGTCACACAAAGGTATTTTATATTATTTGTGACTATTGTGAAGGGTGTTGTTTCCCTAATTTCATTCTCATTCCATTTATCATTTGTATAAAGAAAGGCTACTGATTTCTTTGAATTAATTTTATATCCAGCCATTTTCCTGAAGCTATTTATCAGCTGCAGCTCTCTGGTAAAATTTTGGGGGTTGCTTATGTATACTATCATATCATCTGTGAATAGTGATACTTTGACTTCTTCCTTTCTGATTTGTATCCCCTTAATCTCCTTTTAATCTTCTGTCTTATTGCTCTAGCTAGAACTTCAAACACTATAGATAGGGAGAGAGTGGGCAGCCTTGTCTTGTTCCTGATTCTAGTGGGATTTCTTCAAGTTTCTCTCCATTTACTTTGATGTTGGTTATTTGTTTGGTGTATATTATTTTTATTACATTTAGGTATGTGCCTTGAATCTGTGATTTCTCTCCAATACTTTTAACATGAAAGTTTATTGAATTTTCTTGAAGGCTTTTTCAGCATCTAATGAGATTATTATGTGTTTTATTCTTTCAGTTTGTTTATATTTTGGATTATGTTAATAGATTTTCATATATTGATTATTCTATGCATCAAGAGATAAAGACTACTTGATCATGGTGAATGATGCTTTTGGTTTGTTCTTGTATTTGGTTTGCCAGTATTTTATTGAGTATTTTTCCATCGATGTTCATAAGCAAAATTGGTCAGAAGTTCTCTTTCTTTGCTGTGTCTTTATCTGGTTTAGATATCAGAATGACTATAGCCTCATAAAATGAATTAGGTTGTGTTCCTTCTGTTTCTATTTTGTGGAATAGTTTAAGGGGTATTGGTACTAGCTCTTCTTGGAAAGTCTGATAGAATTCTGCCCTAAAACCATCTGGCCCTGGGCTTGTTTTTGTTGGGAGGTTTTTAATGATTGCTTCTAATTCCTTAGGGGTGTTGGGAATGTTTAGATGGTTTACCTGATTTTGATTTAACTGGCATATGGTATCTGTCTACAAAACCATCCATTCCATTTGGATATTCCAATTTTGTTGAGTATACGTTTTTGAAGTAATACCTAATGATTCTTTGAATTTCCTCAGTTTCTGTTGTTATGTCTTCTGTTTCTTTTCTAACTTTGTTCATTTGAATACATTCTCACTGATTTTTAGTTAGTTACTGAGGCTTTGTCTATCTATCTTGTTGATTTTCTCAAGAATAAGCTCCTGGTTTTGTTTATTCTTTGTATTGTTCTTGTTGTTTCTAATTAAGTTATTTCAGCCCTGAGTTTGACTATTTGCTGCTGCTTACTTATCTTGGTTATGTTTGCTTCTTTTTGTTCTATAGCTTTCAAGTGTACTGTTAAGTTGCTAGTATGAGATATCTCCAATTTCTTTAAGAAGGCACATAATGCTATGAAGTTTCCTCTTAGCACTGCTTTCATGTGTTCCATAAATTTGGGTGTGTTGTGCCTTCAATTACATTAAATTCTAGAAAGTCTTTAGTTTCTTTATTTACTTCTTCCCTAAGTGATCACTGAGTAGAATTATTCAGTTTCCATGAGTATGTGGCTTTCTGTTATCTCTGTTGCTGTTGTACTCCAGCCTTAGTCTGTGGTGATCTCATAGAATGCAAAGAGTTATTTCAATCTTCTTGTAACTGCTGAGGCCTGTTTTATGTCTGATTATGTGGTCTATTTTGAAGAAGTTCTGTGTGGTGATGAGAAGAAGGTATTTTTGTTTTGGGGTGGCAGTTTCTATAATCCATTTGTTTCATTGTGTCTCTGTTTAGATAGTTTCAATAAACCTATCCATTGGTGAGAGTGGGGTGGTGAAGTCTCCCACTATTATGGTGTGGGGTTCAATGTGTGTTTTGAGCTTTAGTGAACTTTCTTTTAATAATGTGGATTTCCTTGCATTTGGGGCATAGATTGAGACCATCTTGGTGTATTTTTACCTTTATGTGTATGAAGTGTTCTTTCCCCATCTCTTTTGATTACTTTTGGTTGAAAGTGTATTTTATTAGATATTAAAACAGCGATTACAGCTATTTTCTTGTGTGTGTTTGTTTGGAAAGTCTTTTCAAAGGCCTTTACTCTGAGGTAGTCCCTATCTTTGTTGCAGAGGTGTGTTTCTTATATGCAGCAGAATGCTGAATCCTGTCCATGCATCCAGTCTGTTAGCCTGTGTCATTTTATTGGTGAATTGAGTCCATTGATATTGAGAGATATTAAAGACCAATGATTATTAGTTCCTGTTGTTTTGTTGTTGGAGGTGGTACTGTGTATGTGGTTCTCTTCCTTTGGGTTTGCTATGAGATGATTAATTTATTGTGTTTTCTTGGATGTAGTTACCCTCCTTGTGTTGTTTTCCTTTTAGTATCCTCTGTAGGAATGGATTAGTAGAAAGATATTGTTTAAATTTGGTTTTGTCCTGGAATACCTTGGTTTCTCCATCTATGGTGATTACAAGTTTTGCTGGGTATAGTAGTCTGGACTGGCATTGGTGATCTCTTAGGGTCTGCAAGACATCTGTCCAGAATCTTCTGGCTGTTAGAGTCTCTGTTGAGAAGTCAGGTATAATTCTGATAGGCCTGCCTATATACGTTACTTAGCCTTTTACCCTTGCAGCTTGTAATATTCTTTTTTGTTCTGTACATTTAATGTTTTGATTATTACATGACAGGAGGATCTTCTTTTCTGGTACAATCTATTTGGTGTTCTATAGGCTTCTTGTACATTTACAGCCTTCTCTTTCTTTAGGTTAAAATTTTTTTCTTCTGTAATTTTGATGAAGATGTTTTCTGGGCCTCTGAATTAGGAATCTTCACCCTCTTCTACTCCTACTATTCTTAGGTTTTTGTCTTTTCATTGTATCCCAAATTTACTGGGTATTTTGAATTAGAAACTTTTGACATTTGATGTTTTCTTTGACCAATGTACCAATTTCTTCTATGGTATCTTCTATGCCTAAGATTCTCTCTTCCATCTCTTGAATTCTGTTGGTGATGCTTGTATCTGCAGTTCCTGTTCTCTTTCTTAGGTTTTTTATTTCCAGGGTTGTCTCCTTTTGTAATTTCTTTATTGTTTCTATTTCCATTTTTAGGTCTTGGACCATTTTGTTCATTTGTTCAACCTGTTTGATTGTATTTTCCTGTGTTTCTTTAAGTGATTTATTTGTTTCTTAAAAGGGCTTCTACCAGTTTAACTGTTTTCCTGTATTTTTTAAGGGAATTATTTATATCCTCTTTAAAGGCCTCTGTTATCTTCATGAGTTAGGATTTAAGGTCACAGTGTTGCTCTTCTGGTGTGTTAGGATATCCAGGACTTAGTGTAGTAGGAGAGCTGGGTTCTGATGGTACCATATTTCACTGGCTTCTGTTGATTATGTTTTTGGGATTGCCTTTTCCCTCTGGTTGTCTCTGTTGTTGGTGGGCCTGGGTGTCCTGGGTTGGAGGAGGTCTCCTCGGAGGCAGGCAGATATGTGGGCTGTGTGGACAATGTACTAATCTAAGAGTGCAGATGGAGGTACAGACCAGAGGGGAGATGGAGCTCTAATAGGGTGGGGCAGTGCCCACCTCTGCTAGGCTCTGTGGGGTCCCAGCAGGCAGGGTTCTCACTTGTGCCCCTGGTTAAAGCAGGCCTCTGGGAGACAGGCAGGACTGGGGGTGGTGGGGAGGCAGTGTACAGCTTCTTGAATGAAGGTAGAGGTGTGAATGGGAATGTGTCCTTGTTGAGTCTTAATGCAATCCCCATCAAAATTCCAACACAGTACTTTACAGACTCCCTTAGTCAGGGTTTCTATTCCTGCACAAACATCATGACCAAGAAGCAAGTTGGGGAGGAAAGGGTTTATTCTGCTTACACTTCCATACTGCTGTTCATCACCAAAGGAAGTCAGGACTGGAACTCAAGCAGGTCAGAAAGCAGGAGCTGATGCAGAGGTCATGGAGGTATGTTCTTTATTGGCGTGCTTCCTCTGGCTTGCTCAGCCTGCTGTCTTATAGAACCAAGACTACCAGCCCAGAGATGGTCCCACCCACAAGGGGCCTTTCCTCCTTGATCACTAATTGAGAAAATGCCTTACAGTTGGATCTCATGGAGGCATTTCCTCATCTGAAGCTCCTTTCTCTGTGATAACTCCAGCTGTGTCAAGTTGACACAAAACTAGCCAGTACACAGACCTTGAAAGGACAGTTCTCAAGGTCATATGGAAACACACACAATCATGAAGGATGAAAGAATTACCATCCCTGATTTCAAGTTGTACTACAGCACTATAGTAAAAACATGACATGATATTTGCATTAAAAAGAAAAGACATGATAATCAATGGAATTAAATTGAAGAGCCAGACATAAATCAACACATCTTTGTATACCTGATTATTTTTATAAAGAAGCCAGAAGTATCCACTAGAAAAAGAAAGCATCTTCAGCAAATGATACTAATAAAACTAGATATCTAGATATGGCAGAATGCAAATATATCCATATTTATCATCTTGCACAGAACTCAAGGCCAAATGGATGAAAGACCTCAAAATAAAGCCAAATGCATTGAACCTGACAGAAGAAAAAGCAGGAAGCAGCCTTAAATGCATTGGTACTGGAGACAACTTTCTGAACAGAACACCAATTGCATAGGCACTAAGACTGATAATAAATGGGACCTCCAGAAAGTGAAGAAGCTTCCATAAGCCAAAGGACACTATCAATTGGACAAAGTGGCAACCTACAGAATGGGGCAAGTTGTTTTTTTTTTTTATCAACTCCACATTCAATAGAGGACTAATATTCATATATATATCAAAACAACCCAATTTAAAGGTGGGGTACAGATCTAAACAGAGAATTATCAATAAAGGAAACTCAAATGGCTGAGAAATACTTAAAGAAATGTTCAATATCCTTAGCCATCAGGCAGGGAGATGCAAATCAAAACTACTTTGAGAATCTATCTTACACCTGTCAGAAAGGCTAACACCAATAGCACATGTGACAGCTCATGCTAGCAAGGATATGGAGTAAGAGGAACATGCCTCCATTGCTGGTGGGAGTGAAAACTTGTACAGCCACTGTGGAAATCAATATGGCTATTCCTTAGAAAGCTGGGAATCAATCTACTTCAAGATCCAGCTATACCACTTCTGGACATAAACCTAAAGGATGCTCTATCCTACCATGAGGACACTTACTAAGCTATATTCATTGTGACTTTAATCATAATATTCAGAAGCTGGAAACAACCTAATTGTCCCTCAACAGGAGACTGGATAAGAAAACATTCATTTACACAATGTAGTTGTTTTTTGTTTTTTGTTTTGTGGGTTTTGGTTTTGGTATTGGTTTTGGTTTTTGGTTTCTTGTTAATGACATCATGAAATTTGCTGGCAAATGGGTGGTACTGGGGGAAAAGAAAGTCAACCAGAGTAAGGTAACTCGGTGGAGAAAGACAGATATGGTATATATTCAATTATAAGTGGCTATTAGCTCCTTAGGTAAATTATAATCAAGATATAATCTATAGACCCAAAGAGGTTAGGTAAAGGGGATGGCTCTGGTGGGGGATGCATGGATCTCCCTGTGAAGAGGAAATATAGTTGATTTTTCAGGTAGACTGCTGACCTGGGGGATGGAAGCAGGAGGGATTAGGTGGAGGGATGATGTGAAAGAGTGCAGGGAGAGATGCCTAAAATTGGGGTGGGGGACAGCTGGAGGGCAGTGTCAAAACTTAGTGCAGTGGAAACTTCCTGGAAACTATGAGGGTAATCCTTTTGAGGACTCCTAGTAATGGAGGATACAGAGTCTGAACTGGCCATCTTCGTAGCCAGGCAAGGCTTCTAGTGGTAAGACTAGGTTGCATTCGATTGAGTTGAGGGAGTCCCATGGAGATCCCTAAACAACCCATACTGATGCTAGGACAGAGTGTTACTCCCTACAAACTAACAAATCTACCTCAAGATCTTTGGCAATGAGTCTCCATTGTCAAAGACAACATCTGCATAGCTTATTGAACTTAAAGATGTTGAGCTGGTGTCTGAATGGAGCCTTCACCCCTATGTTCTAGTCTCTTTGATGTGAGAAGGCACTCTGTGAGCTATAGAAAGATAAACCTGGACACAAACTTAGGTACCAAACATTCAACCTACAATCTGTCCTACCTGCAGGATGTGCTGGGGCAAGGATGGTGCAGAATTTGTGTTTGTGGCCAGCCAATGTTTTACTTAATTTGAGACCCATGCCATGAGTAGAATCCCATGCCCTACATTGCCTGGATGTTCAGGAACCAAGACTGGATAGCCCAGAGACCTAAGGTAGAATCAAACACAACTGGCAAAAAAAAAAAAAACAGTGAAATGATTCCTAATGATATTCTGCTATACTCATAGATTGGTGCCTTGTTAAATTGTCATAAGAGAACCTTCCTCTAGCAACCAAAAGCCAAAAATGGGAGTTGGTTCAGAGATCCAAAGCCAGTAATTTTGCAGAGGGGGGGGGGAGGGAGGGAGGGAGGGAGGGAGAGAGAGAGAGAGAGAGAGAGAGAGAGAGAGAGAGAGAGAGAGATTAAATTGGAGGTCTCAGTTAGTTCCCTCCTCTGGAAGCACAAGGAATCCAGAGGAAGAAAAGGAGGAAAGATTATAGAAATCAGAGAGGATGGAGGACACCAGAAAAGCACAGCCCACTGAATTAACTAAGCAGGGGTCATATAGGCTCATAGAGAGTGTGGCAGCAAACAGAGGGTTTGCAAGGGCCTGCACCAGGTACTGTGTATGTTATGGCTGTTAGCTTGGTGTTTTTTGTAGGATTCCTAACAGTAGAAGCAGGAGTGTCTCTGACTCTTTTCCTCCTATTGGGTTGCCTTTCCCAGCTTCAGTGTGAGATTTTTTTGCCTTGTCTCATCGTGTTTTGTTTTGTTGTATTTGGTTGTTGTTTCTTGGAGGCCAAAAAATACATAGTGAGTGAAAATATTTTAAGGGGTCTAATACACTGCAAATAAGAGAATGAATTCAACTTTGAAATTGCAAAGGAACAGAAAAAGGCATGCCATTCAAATGGCAACCAAACCACAACAGATATAACTACTATGCTTACATCAGAAAAAAAACAATACAGTAAAAACTTGTTATGAGAGACAGAGGTTATTACACAATAATAAAGAGGGTAGTTGTTCAGGAATATCCAATAACTATGATTACATCTGCACCCAACATCAGTATGCTTAAATAAAATAAGCACATTTTAATAGATTTGATGGAAGAGATCAACTTCAGTATAACAGTAGGAAAAAGCTTCAAAATTGCATCTTGGGAAATTGGTAGACCACTTAGACACAGAATTGAGGGAACAATAAAGTTGAACAACACTTTGGATCAATGGACCTAACAGACAACTCTGTTAACATTTGTTCCAATAGTAACATAGTATAGTATACATTCATTTCATCTCACACATACAGAGAGAGAGAGAGAGAGAGAGACAGACAGACAGACAGACAGACAGACAGAGACAGAGACAGAGATACAGAGAAAGACCATTCTCAAGGTAGAACATATGTTAGAGCATAAAACAACTCTCATCAAGTTCAAGAAGTTTGAAATCATACCATGGCCATAGTGGTATGAAGCAAGAAAATCAGTAAAAGAAGTAAAACTAAAACATTCACACATCTATGCATATTAAACAACATGGTACTAGAAAAATGGTAAGTCAAAGGAAAAATTAAAAGAAAAAAATTAAAAGTCTTAAACAAAATAAAGTCCAGTGTACCAAAATTTATAAGATATAGAAAAAGTGATGGTTTAGAGCAACAAATGCCTACATTTTAAAAAATTAAGAACCCAAATAGCAAACTAACTTTACACCCTGGGGATCTAGAAAGAAAAGAAAAAAACAAATTAAGCTGCTGTGGTGATTTGAATATGCTTGGCCTATGGGAAGTGGCACTATATGGAGGTGTGGCCTTGTTGTGAGAGGTGTAGCCTTGTTTGAGGAAGTATGTCACTGTGGGAGTGGGGCTTTGAGGCCTCACACATATGTTCAATCTGGCCAGTGTGATTCAGACCCTCTTCTTGGCTACCTGTGGAAAAGTGTCTCCTTTTGGATGCCTGTGGATCAAGATGTAGAACTCTCAGCTACTTCCCCAGCACCATGTCTGCCTGCATGCTGTCATGCTTCTGCATGATGATAACAAATTGAACCTCTGAAACTATAAGTCAGCTCCAAATTAAATGTTTGCCTTTATAAGAGTCACTTTAGTTGTGGTATTTCTTCACAGCAGTGAAACCCTAAGACAATCCCCAAGCCAGCAGAAATAAAGGGCATAAAAGAACATTAGTGCAAAGAAAAATAAATATTAATTGTTTTTATACAGAGAAAAATAGATAAACATTAGTTAGAAAGAGAAGAAAGAGAGGATATGTAAATAAGTAAAATCAGAAATGATGAGAAGATATTACAGCTTCTACATGTATCACAAGATATCCTTCTACAAAGGATCACAAGAGATACTAGGAACAATTCCATACCAAGAACTGGGGAAGCTAGAAGCAATAGAGAAATTCCTGGAAATAGACAAACAACCAAAACTGAATCATAAAGAAATGGAAATTCTGAAGAGACCAAAGAACTAAAGAAATTCAATCAGAAATCCAAAACCTTCCTACAAAGTAAAACCCAAGAAAAATAGATTCACTAGTAAATTCTACCAAACATTTAAAGAAAAATTAGTACCAACTGTTTTCACACATACCCCCCTCCAAAAATCAAAGATAGATAAACATGTCCAATCTCTTCTTAGAAGGCCAGAATTGCTGTGTTATCAAAACCAGGCAAGGGCATTACAAGAACAACATGGACCAATATCTTTCATGAACATAGACACAAAATCCATCAACAAAACACTAGCAAACAGAATTAAATTGCACATCAAAAATACACAAAACACTACTTGTGATAGGCAAAATATGGGACTCATTTTAGGGATGCTATTTCATTGTTAAGCTACATTGACACCATTGCATTGTGCATATTGAACAACAACTAACTGGCAGGCATAGATAAAATATGCATATTATAATTTGGCAAATGAAACTTATTGACAGCATAAAGTATAGCTTTGGAGTAAAATTAATTGAAGGAATACTCTTATGTTGTGTCTTTGGAGGACCAACTTCAAAGCAACATTTGCCATACCAATCCCATCAGTGCCAGGAATTAACTAAACTGAAGGGAGGATTGGTAAGCAGAATCATGAGCTATAAGAAAGAATTTTCAGGGATAATTTTGTGATCTCCTCCCTCAGTGGGATAGCCAATACTCTTGGATGATAACAGATCTGGCTAACAAACCAATTGAGGTTATCAGAGGAATAAATATAATATCAGAGTGTTGAACTCGAAATCCAACCACCATGAGAGACCCAAATCATCAACCACATTACTGCTGCACTTCAGAAAATATAGTTTTGATATGGGTCAAAGAGAGTCTGTTCATGGGAAGATAAGATTTCTATGCAAAGAGCAGCAAGATTCCGAGCTCTGACTCCTTTAGGACATGATTCAGTTGGATTCTTAGTTTCTTCCTGCCCATAGGACTGAAGCAACAAAACTGGCCTAGAGTTACGTGGCGAGAACCTACACCTTTGGAAAAAGAAAAAAAAAAAAAAACAAATAAAAAGGAGGCCTGAGGTAGCCAGTGCTTAGTTTCTTTTCTATTGCTGTTACAAGACACCATGACCAGGGCAACTAATTGAACAAAGAGTTTATTTTGTGCTTATACTTTCAGAGGGTTATAGTTGGTGACCATCATGGTAGGTAGGGAACAAGGCAGTGGGCAGGCATGGCACTTAGAGCTGTAGCTGAGAGCTTCCATCTTATGCACAAGCAGGAGACAGAGAAAGGAGAGACAGAGATATAAAGAGAAAACCAGAGAGAGACAAAGAAGCAGAGACAGGCAGAGAGAGAAATAGAGACATACAGAGAAAGACAGAGGGAGAGAGAGGATTAACTGGGAATGCATGGACTTTTGAAACTTCAAAGCCCACCCAACCTCATGACACATCTTCTCCACCAAGGCCACACCTCCTAATCATTCCAAAATAGTTCCACCAACTGGAGTCCAGGTACTCAAACATATTAAGTGATGGGAGTTTTTCCCATTTAATCCACCATAGGCAGTTTAAATGAAAAGGTTATCTATTGGTACTTTAGTACAAACCTCACCATATAGGCAATGCTTAAATATACAGTGAAACAAAAACTAGAATATTGTGCATAGCAGTAGTTTTCAACCTTTCTAATGCTGCATCCTTTTAATACTGTTTCTCATGTTGTGGTGACCCCCAGCCATAAAATTATTTTGTTACTACTTCATAACTGCAATGTTACTGCTGTTATGAATGGTAATATAAATGTCTGCTATGCAGGGTATCTAATATGTGATCACTGAAGGGGGTCACAAATCACAGGTTGAGAACTGCTGGCCTGCATTGAAGCTGATGCCAGTCAACATACCTCTTGACCTTCTTACCGTCTACATCGGTGGTTTGCAATTTGGGCTTTCAATGCCAACATAATCACCTTCCCCTGGTAATTTGAAAAACAAAAGTCTCCAGACATCTTTAGATCTACTGAATCACAAACTCTGAAAGTGTTGCCCAGAAACCTTTGTTTTAACACAAACCTTCCAGGTGATTTTGATGGGCACTCAAGTTTTGAATGTACTGGCCCAGGTAAACAGTGTTTTTAAGTTCAAATATGGACAACTCCTATTCAACTGAATAGAACAATACATCATGATTTATAGAGTCAAAACATTAGCTGTAAAGTGTGCACTTGTCTGGGGTGCTCTCTCTGTGCATACTGCTCGGGGTCCTATAACATGTACTATGAAATCAGGATAGTCAAAATCCTGAACTATATGATTCTTTCAGGAGCATACAACCCTGATAGCAGATACTGGTCACCCACAGACAAGTGAGACATTGTCACTAATAGAGATCTCCAGAAGCTCTCAATGTAAAGGTATATACACCATACATTTTAGATGGAAATATACCCACCTTCAAGCACACTGATATGCCCTGGATGTAGGTATGCTCCCGAAATTTATATGTTGGGACCTAATACTCAATAGGGTAGCATTAAGAGATAGGACCACTTGGAAGAGATAACGATAAAAGGTTTCCAACTCAGTGAATGGGATTAGTGGTCCTGTATAAAAGGCTCAAGCTAGATACCCTGACCTCATTTCTGCCATGAGAGAGCACAGAAACAAAACAATGTCTTTAAAACACAGGGTGGACTCCCACCAGACACTGAAACTATAGGCACCTTGATCTTCCCATGCTCCAGAATTATAAACAATACATTTCTTGTTTATAAGCTACCCAATATAAGGGGTCACTTTTATAGCTGCCTGTCTTAGTCAGGGTTTCTATTCCTGCACAAACATCATGACCAAGAAGCAAGTTAGGGAGGAAAGGGTTTATTCAGCTTACACTTCAACATTGCTGTTCATCACCAAGGAAGTCAGGACTGGAACTCAAGCAGGTCAGAAAGCAGGAGCTGATGCAGAGGTCATGGAGGAATGTTACTTACTGGTTTGCTTCCCTTAGCTTGCTCGGCTTGCTTTCTTATGGAATCCTAGACTACCAGACCAGGGATGGCACCACCTACAATGGGCCCTCCAACTGTTCATCACTAATTGAGAAAATGCCTTACAGCTGAATCTCATGGAGGCATTTCCTCAAGGGAGGCTCCTTTCTCTGTGATAACTCCAGCTTGTGTCAAATTGACACACAAAACCAGCCAGTACACTGCCCAAACAAAGACACATACCCATACCCAACAAGTGAATTCATCATTCAGGAGGAGCTGAACAAAAGGGAGCATCATATATATCTTGATTAGGATCTCACATTAAAGCAACTCATTTGCCAACCAATAAAATAAAGACCAAAAGCTCAAGAGAAGCTACTAAAGGAAAAGTCAGTAAGTCAGAAAGATTTTTCAAGTTTGTGCCTCCATTAAAAGATCACAACCTGTTTGGAAGAAAAGAGAGTCAGTCCTATGATCATTAAGCCTCTGTGCTTCCTTGCAGATAAATAGAACAACTGATAAGTTACAGTTTTCTGAGTAGTACCTATGTCAGAAAAACAGTCTTTGTCACCTGGTACTATCACACTCAGTATAAGCAAGTACGATGATCTCAATGAAAACTCACTTGCTTATGGTGACACAGCTAGTATATAATAGCTATCTGAGCCAGTCTTACAATAAAGTCAATTTTATTCCAAAGCCAGGCCATAGCAAGTGGGCTTCTTAGAAATGCAAAGCCTTTCTGTATCTTCCTATCGTCACACTGCACAACATACTGTTTTCTTTCAGTATATATTTGACAAATTACCATACCTACAGAAAATAAATGGTGTTCTGCCTAGGGAAGAGAGACCTTGAAAAGGTAAGATCTCGGCTATTAGCCCTCTATCAGATGCAGGGTTTGTACAGATCTTTTCCCAATCTGTTGATTGCTGTTTTGTCCTATTGACAGTGCCCTTTTTCTTACAGAAACTTTGCAATTTTATGAGGTCCCATTTGTCTATTTTTGATCTTAGAGCATAAGCCATTGGTGTTCTGTTAAGAAATTTTTTCCCCCATGCTCATGTGTTCAAGGCTCTTTCCCACTTTCTCTTCTATTAGTTTCAGTTCATCTGGTTTTATGTGGAGGTCCTTGATCCACTTGGACTTCAGCTTTGTACAAGAAGATAAGAACAGATTGATCCCTTTTTGTGAGTGCTACATAGCCTCAGTAATAGTGTCAGACCTTGGGACCTACCCGTTTAGCTGGATCCCACTTTAGGCCTGGCGCTGGACCTTCTTTTCCTTAGGCTCCTCTCCATTTCCATCCCTGTAATTCTTTCAGAAACAATTATGGGTCAGAGATGTGACTGTGGGATGGCAACCCCATCCCTCACTTGATGTCCAGTCTTCCTGCTGGAAGTGGGCTCTATAAGTTCCCTCTCCCTCCTGTCTGGCATTTCATCAAAGTTCCCTCCCTGTGAGTCCTGGGAGTCTCTCACCTCCCAGGTCTCTGGTGCACTCTGGGGGGTCCCCCAGCCTCCTATTTCCTGAGGTTACCTGTTTACATTCTTTCTGCAGGCCCTCAGGACTTTGGTCCTTTTCCTCCCTCCCTGCCCACTTGTTATTGCTTTCTTCTCTATCCCAAGTGGAACTCAGGCATCCTCACTTGGTCACTCCAGTTTGTTTAGCCATTTGAATTCTGTGGACTTTATCTTGTGTATTCTGTTTTTTTTGGGGGGAGGCTAATATCCACTTATTAGTGAGTACATACCATGCATGTCCTTCTGGGTCTGGGTTACCTCACTCAGGATGATATTTTCTAGTTCCATCCATTTGCCAGCAAAAGTCAGGATGTCCTTGTTCTTAATAGCTGAGTAGTATTCTATTGTGTAAATGAACCACATTTTCTATATCCATTCTTCTGTCGTGGGACATGGCTGCCCTCCAAAACACCCAACTAGCAGCTGAAAGAGTCAGATGCAGATATTTGCACCCAACCAATGGACAGAAGCAGCTGACCCCCTTCGTTGAATTAGGGAAAGCCGAAAGAATTTGAGGAGAAGGGAGATCATATAGGAGGACTAGCAAGACCAAGTTCGCAAGACCTCTCTTCCCATTGATGGCTGACTAGGCCATCTTCTGCTACATATGCAGCTAGGGACACAAGCTCTGGGGGTACTGGTTACTTCATATTGTTATTCCACCTATATGGTTGCAGACCCCTTCTGCTCCTTGGGTGCTTTCTCTAGCTCCTCCATTGGGGGCTCTGTGCTCCATCTTATAGATGACTGTGAGCATCCACTTCTGTATTTGTCAGGCACTGACATAGCCTCATACAAGACAGCTATACCAGGGTCCCTTCAGCAAAATCTTGCTGGCATATGCAATAGTGTCTGGGTTTGGTGGCTGATTATGGGATGGATCCCCAGATGGGGTAGTCTCTGGATAGTACATTTACACAATGGAGTACTACTCAACTATTAAAAACAATGAATTTATGAAATTCTTGGACAAATGGATGTATCTGTAGGATATATATCATCCTTAGTGAGGTAACCCAATCACAAAAGAAGTCATTAGATATGCACTCACTTGATAAGTGGATATTAGCCCAGAAATATAGAATACTCAAGACACAATTTGCAAAACACAAGAAAATCAAGAAGAGGGAGGACCAATGGGTAGATACTTCGTTCCTCCTTAGAGTAGGGAACAAAATACCCATGAAAGGAGTTACAGAGACAAAGTTTGGAACTAAGAATTCATGAAATTCTTAGGCAAATGGGTGGAACTAGAAAATATCATCCTGAGTGAGGTAACTCAATCACAAAAGAACACACATGATATGCACTCACTTATAAGTGGATATTAGCCCAAAAGCTCAGAATACCCAAAATACAATTCACAAACCACATGAAGCTCAAGAAGAAGGAAGACCTAAGTGTGGATGCTTTGGTCCTTTTTAGAAGAGGGAACAAAATACAGAGCAAATGCAGAGACAAAGTGCAGAGTAGACTGAAGGAAAGGCCATCCAGAGACTGCCCCATCTTGGGATCCAACCCATATACAGTCACTGAACCCACACACTATTGTAGATACCAAGAAGTGCTTGCTGACAGAAGCCTGATATAGCTGTCTCCTGAGAGGCCCTGCCAGAGCCTGACAAATACAGAGGCAGATGCTCTCAGCCAACCATTGTACTGAGCACACAGTCCCCAATGGAGGAGTTAGAGAAAGGACTGAAGGAGCTGAAGGGTTTTGCAACCCCTTAGGAAGAACAACAATACCAACCAACCAGACACCCCAGAGCTCCCAGGTACTAAAGTACCAACCAAAGAGTACACATAGAGAGACCCATGGCTCCATCTGCATATGTAGCAGAGGATGGCCTTGTGGGGTATCAATGGGAGAAGAGACCCTTGGTCCTGTGAAGGCTTGATGCCCCAATGTAGGGGAATGCCAGGGTAGGGAGGAGGGAGTGTGTGGATGGGTAGGTAGGGGAGCACCCTCACAGAGACAGGGGAGGAGGGATGGGATAGGAGATTTGCAGAGGGGAAACCTAGAAAGGGATAACGTTTGAAATATAAATAAAGAAAATATCCAATAAAAAGAAAAACAGAAAAGGTAAGATCTCCACTCAGAAGCAAAAACCTGTTGAAAATACTCCCCCCACCCAGATGAGTTTATCAACTCCAGTGGTCCCTTCTTGCTTATGATGCTGTTTTAAGCCATACCAAAGAACTCCATGAGTGTGTTTGTGTGCTTGGGAGTAAGGGGATAAGATCTGACAACAAGAGCCATCTCATTGATTGTCAGCAATCCCTTGTCAAGGAAAAAGGGAGACCTTTCATCACACACTCCCCAGCTTTGGTCTTCTCCTCATAATTTCATTATCCATTTCCCTCTGCACCAAGAATGGCAGTTACAAAACATGCATTTCTAGAGAATGCAAATAAAATTTCCTGCAAACAGTACTTGGTGGCATTTTTCCCATTTTTTTCTGACAGTGGGGCACCTTTAACTCACACACAAAACCCCAAACTCTCCAAATTTCATCTAGCTCTCTTTTCACTACTGAGAATTATACTCAGGTGCCTCACACAAACTAGGCAAGTATTCGACCACTGAGCTACATCCTAAGATCAGTTTCCTTTCCTTTGTTTGTCTTATGAACAGAATCTCACTAGCTGCTGAGGCTGGATTTGAATGTTTGATCCTTTTGCCTCCATCTCTAGAACAGCAGGGATTATAACCATGTCCTCTAATTTCATTACTCTCATTGTCCAAGGTGGGAAAGTTAAAACAACTCTAAATATTTTTCAGTAATTTTCCGCGAAAGAATATAAGAAATCTGACACTTCATCTTCACCCATCCTTTCCCTAATTCAACGGAGGGTGACTCCATAGGAAGACCAGCAGTCTCAACTAACCCTGAGACAGGGCCATCAATCAGGCAGCATACAGGAGCTGGTCTGAGGTCCCCTACACATATACAGCAGAGGACTGCCTGGATTGGCCTCAATGGGACAAGACACACCACATCCTCCAGAGAA
This sequence comes from Mus musculus, assembly GCF_000001635.26. Classification (NCBI taxonomy): domain Eukaryota; kingdom Metazoa; phylum Chordata; class Mammalia; order Rodentia; family Muridae; genus Mus; species Mus musculus. Next base: position 105,457,503 of record NC_000086.7, read on the forward strand.
GGGGGAGGTTGGGTCTGGGGCGGGGGAGGGGGGGAGCATCCTCTCAGAGATGGGGAGGAGGAATGGGATGAGGAACTGTAGGAGGAGGAACAACAGCTGGATTGTAAATAAATACAACTAATACTACAACAATAACAATAATAATATATCTGACACTATAGATATATATGGACCTTCCTTTATAGGAAAAAATAAAACCCCTCCATTGTACCTCCACAGTCCAAAGGAGGAAGCAAGGTTTTTTTTTTTTTCTCAAGAAAGATATATAGGACTTGGGAGAGGCTGGGGGAGGAGGGGAGTAAAGGAAAGAAGGAAAGGGATGGAATTATATTTAACTTTAAAACATGAAAAAAGAATGACATATAGAAAATCCTTAACAATGTATTTGGTTCCAATTCTCAGGTTAGAAACAGGACAGTGTTTTTTTTTTTTACAAAGATCTAATTTGGTTTTACTTGTAAATCTTCTGCTTCAAAAATGGATAGATAAAAGGAGACCTGCTTGACTAGAGAATGCAGATGCTACAGTTTTGCTGCCATGAAATACTCATTAAACAGAATTTGATGTTCCCAGTCTCTAGCTTGAAAAGTAAACAAACTGCATGCTTTAGATTTTTATTTTGCTCTTTTAAAGCAAAACCAAGTTGCCTTTCACTAATACTGAATTTTTTATTGATTTTTATTCTGTGCCTGGTTTTTCCATGTTAACAGCCTTTGATAAAAGTTTCCTTATGCTTCTGGTCTGTCTGGGCCAGCGCCCTGAGCAGACCTTGGGCACAAACTCTGCAGCCAGGCCCACAACACCCAGAGGCAGCTCCACTCCCAGCATCAGAGGGTCACTGGATCCCAGGAGCTTGGTCACAACAGGATCTCAAAGTCCCAAAGGCAGCTTGACTCCCAGGAGCTCGGACACACCCAGGATCTCAGGATGCCAGAATCACAGGATCACAGAGACAGCTTGACTCAGAGGAGTTCTGACACAACCAGGATCAAAAGGACAAGCTCCAGTCAGACATAGCCAGGGAAAGTAGCGCTAGAGATAACCAGATGGCAGGAGGCAAGCATAAGAACATAAGCAACAGAAACCAAGGTTACTTGGTATCATCAGAACCCAATTCTCCCACCAGAACATGTCCTGGATATCCCAACACACTGGAAAAGCAAGATTCAGATCTAAAATCACTTCTCATGATGATGATAGAAAACATTAAGGACATAAATAACTCCCTTAAAGAAATACAGGAGAACACAGGTAAACAGCTAGAAGCCCTTAAAGAGGAAACACAAAAATCCCTTCAAGAGTTACAGGAAAACACAATCAAACAGGTGAAGGAAAGGAACCAAAACATCCAGGATCTAAAAATGGAACTAGAAACAATAAAGAACTCACAAAGGGAGACAACCCTGGAGTTAGAAAACTTAGGAAAGAGATCAGGAGTCATAGATGCAAGCATCACCAATAGAATACAAGAGATGGAAGAGAGAATCTTAGGTGCAGAAGAAAACATAGAAAACATTGACATAATAGTGAAAGAAAACAGAAAAAGCAAAAAGCTTCTAACCCAAAACATCCAGGACACAATGAGAAGACCAGACCTAAGGATAATAGGTATAGAAGAATGAACTCTAGTGTCCAAAAACTATTCTTATTTTGTGTTTGCACCACAGTAAGAGCCAAGATTTTAAGCTCTACTAAAAACAAAACAAGACAAACAAAAAGACTACCTATTTATGTTCATTAAAAAAACTAATAGTGATATATTATTTTAAAATAACATATAGTTGGCCAGGCAGTGATGGAACATGCCTGTAATCTCAGCACTTGGGAGGCAGAGGCGGGCAGATTTCTGAGTTTGAGGCCAGCCTGGTCTCCAGATTGAGTTCCAGGACAGCCAGGACTGCACAGAGAAACCCTGTTTAGAAAAACCAAAAAATAAATAAGATAAAATGAAATAACATACAATTAATATATTTGGAGTTATTTAAAATTTATATTGAGAAAAATGTATGTATTTTCAGTATTGCTGTAGACAAATGTCTACATAAGACTGTTCAATTGATTATTGTTTTATACCAAGCAATTTATATAATACTTATTTTTTATTGTTACAATACTTTGTGAATTTTAGAGAATATGATAAAAAATGAAAGGTATTGCAGGTTTTGAAGGAGGGGGGAACTCTGGGAGGAGTTGGGAAAACTCCTACAAAAGGAGAAGAAGAACGTGATATAACTCTATTTACTCAAATATGCTTTTAAATGCTAAAAATTCAGATAAATTGAAATTATGCATCTTTTCTCATCATAACGCAAAACAAAAACTGTCTGCTTACCTCTCCTTTCAGTGGACCATGGCCCACACATGAGTTTACTTCCAATCTGTCATAAGCACAGACAAAGTAAGAAAAATGCAGAGGAAAAAATAAGAAAGCATCTTTTTTTATTCAGTTGAGAGAACATTGGAGACAGCATTATATGATAGAAAGAACATGGCTGAAGAATGTACAGAGAATATCTTGTGTGTTGTATGGATGCACCACCTATAAATTAAAAGTCTGTGACCTATAGGAAAGGGTAGAATAGAAGATGGAACATCCAGAAGGCATAAATAATTCTGGGATAGAGCTAGGTGATTCTCCTGGGGGAGATGTGGCTAGACAGAATCATGGTACCTAAGCACAGATAACTGGCCACATAGCAGAATATAGATTAAAATAAAAGGGTTATAATAAGTTATGATCTTATCAGAGATGACCCTAGCTATGTGGCGAAGGTATTTGTAAATATATTTTGAGTCTGTGTCATATTTCTGGAAGCATGGGGCTGGAGGAACCAGAACCTAACTTCTACAGAAGGGTCAGTGATGTGCTTTCTAGTTTTCAGTTCTGCCACTAGCTGCAGTGTCTAGTATATGATATTTCATGCTGACATTCCAAAAGAGGAAAAGTCTCTATCAATAATAAAAACACCTGTCTCCAAAAACGTTTAAAATGCCTCAGTTATCAAAGCACTTGCCTTGCAAGCAAAAGGACCTGAATTCAATCCCAACAACACACATAAAAATGCCAAGCATCCTTACCTTAGAGTATTACTCAGTCTTAAAGAAGACATAAATATTGATACACACAAGTAATGTGATGTGTAACCTCTTCCTTTCATGTTTTAAAGCCTTGTCTCCAATGCTATGGTATTAAAATATGGAAGATAATTTGGCCAAGATGGGGATGATTAAACCATGAATGTTTAAGGGAGGTGATTAAATCATTTGAACAAATCAGTCATAGAATTAATGTTCTGATGAAAGAGGTTTGCAATTCCAGTTGTAAAGTTGTTGCCTAGAATGTGTGAGGTCCCAGGTTCAATTCCCTAGTACCAAAAGTGAGGGGAGGATGGAAAGAGGGGGAGGGACTGACTTGAGGAATTTATTCCTTTCACCCATGTGTTGACACAGCAGGAAGATGTCACCCAAGAAGCAGTGATTCCCTCTCATGAGAAACTGAATTTGTTGCTACTTTGATCTTAGACATCCTGGTCTCCAGTACCATGAGAAATACATTTCTACTTGTAAATCACCTAGTCTAAGATATTTTAATATAATAGGCTAAGACAGGTCTCAAAAATATTGTTGATAAGAGCCATCACAAAAGATCACTTGCCATATGACTCTACTTATGTATACAATTTGTGAAGTAATATCATGGAAAAGAAACACCTATCCTTTTAATTCTATGAGACAACTTCAACCAGTGGCTAGAAACCCTCAAAGCAAAAGACTACAGCAAAGTCTTAGGAAGACTATTCTAACCCTTAGCTATTCAGCTTTGCCTTTAGCTATTTGGATAAAGTCAGCTAAGCAAACTGGATGCCATTATGGGGCATTTGTAAAGCCATTTCCTTCTTTTCCCCAGTGATTTGCATAGTCCTCTCTTCCTTTTATATGTGATATCTCTAAAGATCTTCAGATTCTCTTCCCTATTTTTATAGACTTGAAAACAATCCGAATACTTAGTCTTTTCACCCTAGAATATGTCCTCCAATTGATATTAGAGCAATCTTCTTGAAACAAAAGCCAGATCTCTCCTCCCCTCCTCACAACCTGAGCATTAGTTCTTTACTGCCTACAGACTGATGTGCAAGCACACCTGACCCACATGATCAAAGTGCTCAGGAGCCTGGCCGCTGCCTGCGCTTCCAGCCATATTGGGCACTTTGCTCTCCCTTACACAACTACTGTCAGTCTCACAGCACTTGAAAGCGTTGCCCAGCAATGCCTTAGGTATGTCAGCAGCCAGGATTTTCTTCTCTATTCACTCACCTGAAATGCTTTTTCATTTTACTTAGTACTCCAACCTCTAACCAATACAGTAAACCTTTGTTCATCTGACAATACTGAGGTTCCACACTGCCTCCCTTACTGAGCTCTACTCTTCACATCTATCACTACCATTTGAGTTTAATTGGGTGTGCTGAGCACTTTTCTACTATCAAAACTTCAACTTCACTCTTATATGGTGATCTCTAGTGGACTCTTAAAAACAAACAAACAAACAAACAAACAAACAACCTTTCCAACTGACCTCTTTTAAGTCCTGCCAGAAGTCAATTAGAGGGAGATCTGTAAACAGTGTCTTCTTTTCATTCATGTTTGTAACCTATCTTTATTTTATGTACATTGCTGTTCTGCCTGCACATACATCTGTGAGGGTGTTAGATCCCATGGAACTGGAATTGCAGACAGTGTGAGCTACCATATAGGTGCTGGGAATTGAACCAGGGTCCTTCAGAAGAGCAGCCAGTGCTCTTAACTACTAAGCCATCTCTTCAGCCCGTCTTCCCATTAGTTTTACTATTTCCCACTGGTACCCAGTAGCTTCTTTCCACACTCACACCATCAGCCTCACTGAGCCTCCTGAAAGCAGCAGCTAGGGTGTGCTCCCTTGACAAGCAGAATTTGGGTTCCCTCACCACTTAGGCTGTGCTCCCTGGGCTATCCAACTATCACAGAGTCATCCCCTTTCATTCCTTAATTAGAATACCCTTTCTCAGATCTCAAAGTACCCACTATGCCTATGCCATATCTCTAAACTTCAAAGTGAAAATACGCACAGATCTTCAGCCCAACTCCTGCTGTTAGAACACCCAAGTCATTCTGCTTAGCTGACTTTCTCTCCTCCTTTACCAATTCCCTCTTGTTTGAGATATATGGTTTTTTTTTCCTATTTTCCTAATTGGGTCCTACAATTATCAGAGCACTATGTCTGTCCTTGTACTATCACAAGTATAACATCCTTGTATGACCAAATATATCTCTCCTGTCTACACACACTATGTAATTGTGATATACTTGCTGAATGAATGCATGCATAAGACTATAAAAGGGATTCTGTAACTAGACTTTCTGGAACAATCCTATAATAGGAAATAATATTCTGGTTAAAAGTACATAAAGCAAGATTAACAAAAAATGAAAAGATATCTATACATTTTAATTCATATTTTTTCTATCAAATGTAATACAACCTATGTTCAAGTCCATCTGTTACAATTTTACTTTGAAAACAAACCAGACAAATAAGCAGAGAATAGAAAAGATGAATCATCTCTTAAAGTGCAGAGAAATATTTATGTAGCATACTATATACATCATGGCAGCCAACAAAAAATAAAAATCTACTGTGTGTCTGGCACTCTGTCTTGCATGAAGGAAATAGACAATGTATAAGTCATAATGTTTTATAAAGTTTATAATATGGCTGTAGAGAGAACAGAAAGGGGACCAGTTTTGAGAGTCAGTAGACAAGGTTCTGGCCAAAATATTTCTCTTCTGTAGACCTCAGTATCTTCACTGTTGGGGATGGTTTTGTATACTGTGTATTCGGACGCTGATTACTGTGCCCAGAGATCTGTTTGCAGTCCGGACGTTGGGATTGTCAAGCATCTCCTGTCTCAGCGATGTGTAAAAATTGTTTTCCACCACCTCTGATTGGTTAATAAAGAGCTAATCAGCCAATTAGCTGGGCAAAAGAAGTTATGGCAGGACTTCTGTGCATGGAGAAAAAAAGAGAGGGGCTCAGGTGGGAGGGGAGAGTCACCATGAGGACACTGAGCCGGAGCAGCAGGGCAAGCCTAAAATGGCAAGTAATGGGGCATGTAGCTAGTAAGTAGGCAGCCACAGAGGATTAGACTAGGTGAATATCTGCCCAGCTGTAGTGCTTAGAGTTTATTAATAAAAACAGTCTCCATGTCATTTATTTGGGACATAAAAGGGCCAATATAAAAGCGATAACTACTTTTATATTTCATCAGTAACATAATTAACATTAGAGGGAATGGACTAACAGCACCAAATGACATTAGTAGTTCAAATCCACTGTAGCTTGGGGTCTTAAGGAGAAGATAGTATAACCACTAACACATGCTTTTTGGACAGCACCAGGCAGAAGTTGGAAACTCAAAACCTAGTGGGTATTGGATAAATGAATGGGGAGATGCCCTGATTCTCTCAGATGGGTATATAAAGTGGATGTCTCATCTTCCCATGGATGGTGCCCTATTTAATACCCAAAAAGTTCTCAGTTCCCTCTCCTCCCCATGGAGCACATCACAGAGCACAACTGAAGAATTGGGTGAAGCACAACTCATTATACTTGCCAGATCAGTTAATGGAAACCTCTTATTCCCTCTGTTTGCCACTCCTTTACTACTTCATATGTTGCATGGGTCAGCATTTGCTGACTGTTTTCTTTTTTTCATTGGGCATTTTCCTCATTTGCATTTCCAATGCTATCCCAAAAGTCCCCATACCCTCCCCCCACTCCCCTACCCACCCACTCCCACTTCTTGGCCCTGGTGTTCCCCTGTACTGAGGCATATAAAGTTTGCAAGACCAAGGGGCCTCTCTTCCCAATGATGGCCAACTAGGCCATCTTTTGATACATATGCAGCTAGAGACATGAGCTCTGGGGGATACTGGTTAGTTCATATTGTTGTTCCACCTATAAGGTTGCAGATCCCTTAAGGTTGCAGATCCCTTTAGGTCCTTGGATAATTTCTCTAGCTCCTCCATTGGGGGCCCTGTGATTCATCCAACAGCTGACTGTGAGCATCCACTTCTGTATTTGCTAGGCCCCGGCATAGTCTCATAAGAGACAGCTATATCAGGCTCCTATCAGCGAAATCTTGCTAGTGTATGCAATTGTGTCTGCGTTTGGCGGCTGATTATGGGATGTATCCCCGAATATGGTAGTCTCTAGATGGTCCATCCTTTTGTCTCAGCTCCAAACTTTGTCTCTGTAACTCCTTCCATGGGTGTTTTGTTTTCTAATGCAAAGGACAGAGTGAGACGTACACAGAAAAATCACCAGTTAATAAGCTTTATTTCAGTGAGTAACTATTCATTGATCACCTACCACGTAAACAAGTATACATAACAGCCACCATTGTGAAGGTCATAAAATTCATTTAGGTGATTAATCCTTCCCACAAATAATAACCAATCATATGAATAACATTTGTAAGTAATAATAAGTCCTATGAAGAAATTTAACACTAAGATAATAACATAAAATCTGCATTAAGAAATTTGTGGTCAGGAAAGGATTCTTTGAAGAGATAATAGTTGCCATGAGACCCAAAAATTGGTAGTGTACAGCCTGGATACAAATAGGAGCTTGATTAATCCAGGTAGAGAAAAATTATGCAAACTCTTTGTAGTAGGAAGTAGGTTGATGGTTTGAGAGAGGTCACTGTGGCTAGTGCACAGTGGGGAGAGTGGTAGAAGATGAAGCTAGAGAGATTCACTGAGGTGTGATTGCATCACAGCTTTTTAAATTTCATTTCAAGAAAGGTGAAAAGCCACTGAGAAGATTGAAAGAAGAAAGTGACACTACTTCCCTTACAGTTTTAACATATAACTGTGGATACCATGTGGAAAAGGGACAATAAGTCAGGTGCAACTGGATCTCTAAATGCTTAGAGATCCATATATATGTAGTATACACAGGACTAAGATGGAAGTTGTTGTAATAGTAGTCAAGAAAAGGAAAAGAAGATATTTTGGATGAGAATGTTGGCAAGAGAGGTGGAAAATGTTAATTAATTCAGGCTGTTATATACATAAAATTCAGAAAATGTAATGAGTGATTGGACATGAGGCTTAAGGGAAGGTGATGGAGTCAAGGATGACTCCAAAATTCTGGTTCAAGAAACTTAAGCATAGATTTCTCCCAAGGCAGCCAGTCAGATCAAGAGAAAAGACAAGAATTAACTATATTCTCAATAAGTAGCCACAATTTGGGATGTGTGTGTGTGTGTGTGTGTGTGTGTGTGTGTGTGTGTGTGTGTGCATGTATATAAAGGCCAGAGGTCAACCAGTCAACCTTAAATGTCATTCTTCAGGCACCATCAACCTTGTTGTTCTTTTTTTTAAACAGGGTCTTCACTTGGCCTGAAATTCATCAATTAGTTTAGGCTAATTTAGTTTGAGTGGCTGGCCAGGGAGTCCTGGAGATCTGTGTGTCTCTGCTTGCCCAGCTCTGGAATGACAAGGGTGTGGAACCATGTTTGCCTCTGCTTCTCAAATGGAACTCATGTCCTCATGCTTCCATAACAAATACTTTATCAACTGGACTATCTCTCTAGCCTCAGTATTCTTTTTAAAGAAAAAAATCTCATTATTTAACCTAGGCTAGCCTCAAACTTCTGATCCTCCCACCTCAGTCTCCTGGGTGCTGGGTTTGCAGGTGTGTGCTACCATGCCAAACTTTGCAATGTGCTTTGTTGGTTCATTTTGGGCTCCTACACATTCTCTTAGCTTCCTTTGAATTTGTAACTGCTCGATCATTGGCTTTTCCATTGCCAATTGTTCATAGTGTTTCTCTCAGTATCATTTCTATCTATCAGTTTCTATCAGTATCAGTCACATGATTATAATAACCCAAGTTACCTCAGCTCTTGTATACTCACACCTGCATAATGCAAGACCTCAGACTCCTGAAAACTTCCAAGTATTTCTGGGAGTCCTTGGGATGTCTCACATGTGTTTGCCACAAGTGCTCACAAAGTTGAGATATTCAGTTCCATAATTAGGGTCATTTTAACCTTGTTGGCTCTGAAATGTGTATTTTAAAACGGCAATGTGGAAATAAATGTTTAATGTATGCAAACGCAAATCATGGTTACTTTTAATATTCATAAAAGTTGTATTACATTTGAAAACAATTTGTGGGTTATATTTTCTCACTTCACAAGAATTCCCAAGTATGCATGATGATTTCTCAGAAATCATAGCCAATTGCAAATTAAAGGACTTAGTTATAGCCAAATAATTTCAAAAGCAACATTTTTTAAGATCCTTTCTAATTTTTACAAGAAGAGAATTTTACTTCATGTGCACTGTGGGTGCATTTTATTACATTTGATATGATAATGGGTGAGGCCTGGAAAGCCTGGTTTCTAAATGTCTCCCACAAGCAGCACCCACTACTCTTATAGCACTTTTCTGGCAGCAATGCCCCACTGCCAATGTTACAAGTGCCACCTCTAGGCCAGCTGTTTGCAAGTACCCCGAAACTGTAAAACTCTTTATGTTCCAAAGTATACTTGGATTCCCAAGAATTCACAAAGCACCAAAATTGCAGTCAGCGGCACACTAGTATGGAGAGATAGTCTCTTATTTCTCTGAAACACACTATTGACATTTTAATATCTCTCGGGCTACTTTGATTAACTTGCCTCCTCTGTGTATACTCTGCATTCCAAGGGACTAGCAGCTTTCCCTAACCAAGGAAGCCAGCTAAAAGCTATTTTTCTCAGTATCCTTCACTTAACACAAACAAACAAACAAAATTATCCCACAATGGCCTAGCCCACCAGTTTAAGAAAAGTTTAGACCTGCCTGAAAAACAGTCTAGGTTCAAGATGGCTACCACTATAAGTCTTTCAAAATATAAATGACAAAATTCCTTTCAATTGATACCAGCCTTACTTGTATTTCCAATGCTTCTGGAGCCACTGGGTTTCTAAAGAAATGCCAAATACCTATGATGTAATGTGAGTCATTGCTATTCTACAAGAGTGGTCTAGTTTCCTTTTTGTTGCTGTTATACAACACTCAGACCAAACACTACGTAGGAAAGTGCCTTAGGGTTTTACTGCTGTGAACAAACACTGTGACCAAGGCAACTCTTTTTTTTTTTTTTTTGTAAGATATATTTATTTACTATATGTATTAGTCAGGGTTCTCTAGAGTCACAGAACTTATGGATAGTCTCTATATAGTAAAGGAATTTATTGATGACTTACAGTCTGCAGTCCAATTACCAACAATGATTCAGTAGTAGCTGTGAATGGAAGTCCAAGGATCTAGCAGTTACTCAGTCCCACACGGCAAGCAGGTGAAGGAGTGAGAGCAAGACTCCCTTCTTCCAATGTCCTTATATGGTCTCCAGCAGAAGGTGTGGCCCAGATTAAAGGTGTGTTCCACCACACCTTTAATCCCAGATGACCTTGAACTCAGAGATCTCCCTGTCTTAATCTTCTGGAATCCATAGCCACTATACCTCAAGATCTCCATACCAAGATCCAGATCAGAAACTTCTATCTCTCAGCCTCCAGATAAGGGTCACTGGTGAACCTTCCAATTCTGGATTGTAGTTCATTCCAAATATAGTCAAGTTGACAACCAGGAATAGCCACTACATTATATATGTAAGTGCACTGTAGCTGTCTTCAGACACACCAGAATGCATCAGATCTCATTACAGATGGTTTTGAGCCACCATGTAGTTGATGGGATTTGAACTCAGGACCTCTGGAAGAGCAGTCAGTACTCTTAATCACTGAGCCATCTCTCTAGCCCCCCAAGGCAACTCTTATAAGGACATTTAATTGAAGCTGGCTTACAGGTTCAGAGGCTCACTCCATTATCATTAAGGCAGGAGCATGGCAGCATTCAGGCAGGCATGATGTAGAAAGAGTTGCGAGTTCTCCATCTTGTTCTGAAGGCAAACAGGAGAAGATTGGCTTCCAGGCAGCTAGGATGAGGGTCTTAAAGCCCACACCCAAGGTGACAAACTTCCTCCAACACGTCCAAATCTATTCCAACAATGCCACACCTCCAAATAGTGCCACTCCCTGAGCCAAGCATATTCAAACCACCACAGAAAGAAATGGCTTATATTTCCAGGTAACATTTCACCATTGAGGAAAATCAGTGCAGAAAACTCAAGGCAGGAACCTGAGGGGGTCGGGGAGGAACACTGTTTGCTAGCTTGCTCATAAGCTCAAGCTTAGCTAGCTTTCTTGTAGAGCCCAGAACTACCTGCCTAGAGATAGTATCTTTCACACTGTGCTAGGCCTGTCTACATCAATTAATAATAAACATAATCTCACACACACACATGCTCACAGGCAAATATAATCAAGGCGATTTCTCAATCAAGGTTGTACTAATGTGGCAATTAAAGCCTACTTGGGCAGAGAGTAAAACGACTATGGTTTGGAATCCACTTTGCAAATGCATTGTTCCTAATGTTAAGAAAGTGAATAGAAAGCATGTTTGGACTAGGGAGATGCTTCAGTCAGTAAAACACTTGCTGCATGTATTATATATAATATATAATATATTATAATGTATATTGTAATAATATATAATGTATATTATATATAATACACGTAACAAGTGTTTTACTGAGGCTCTGTTCCTTTAGAGAACCCTGACTATATATATATTTTAGACTGACTTACAGAATGTGGTCTGACTAGTTCAACAATGAACTGTCTCATAACAAATGGCCAAGAGTTCATTGTTTATTCCAGGGGACTGAAAATCTCAGCAGTCCAAATCTAGAGTTAATATTCTGGAATGTTCTTGGAAAGCAGCTGGTCTTTACTCTAGTTAGAATCTTAAAGACATTGCATTTAACACTAAGCCACAATGGGATAGACAAACTTGCTAGCAAGAGTGAAGGGACTAAGGCAAAAAGCTGTTTCCTACTTCTATATCCTATAGGTGGGCAATCACCAAAAGGCCTGGTCCAGATTTACAGCGACTCTTCCTGGCTCTTTCTGATTCATATCATTTGATTGAGAATATCCCTCACAGCAGTGCACTGAAGCTTGGGTTTTAGTTGATTTCAGAGGCAGACAAACTGACAACCAAGATTAGCCACTACACTCTGCAAGCATGAGGACCTGAGTCTAGATTTCCAGAATTCATACACACAAAAAACGACAGATGAGACAGCACATGCCTGTAATTCCAGCACTGGGGAAGTACAGATAAAAGGACTCCTAGGCTGAGCTATCTAGCTAGTGTAGCTAAACCAGTGAGTACTGGTTTCTGTAAAAGACCTTAAAAATAAGGTGAGGAAAACATGCATTTGACCTCTAGCTTCCACATACATATACATGTATGACTATACATGTGCATATACACATACACACAGAGGTACACACACACAAAGTATGTTTGTTACCCATTATGATTTAACAAAGAATACACACACACACACACACACACACACACACACACACACACACACACACACATATCAGTTATAGTAACCTTGTGAGGTAGGAAAGGGTCTTGACTTACAGACCTAGAGTTCTGGCCAGATCTGGTACAGGTAGCTTTTGAGAAGAAATCAACCTTATAAACACTATATGGGGGGAAATTTCAATTTGTAACATGATAAAGAAAAAATTACAGGGTATAAGAATGGAGGCAGGAAGAAAAGATAGGAAGTCTGCCTATGATTAGGAACAAAGACTCTAAACATTGAAATTGATGAACACATACTTTTCAATCTTAGAAAAGATTAGAAAATGAAGAGAAGATCTGCTTTCCTTTGTTGCTCCCTGATCACCTTTGTCCACAAAAATATTACTTCCATATTGCAGTTGTAATCTCATGGGCTACTCTTTCCTGTGGGTAACTAAAGTCATGTTCCCTACCCTCTCCCACGCCTGGTGCTGAAATGAGTTGTGTAAGCAACATTTGGAGCCAGTCAGGAGAGAAGGAATTCTTGATCTCATCAAGACCCAGGAGATCAAAGCCCAACCCCCCAACACACAAACATGTCAATAGATTGCTTAGAACAACCACGTGTACCAAATTTATGTAAATGTTACTGATTAAGACCAAAGCAAAAACATTTGTTAGATCCAAACAAACTTTGAAAATCATATCCATCACAGACTGTCTATCATAGCAATGCAGTTTAAAACCTCCTTACTCAGAAATCAGTATTCTGGAACGTTCCTTCAGAAGCTAAAACTGGAAATGTTTATAAAAACCTTTATATAATCTTAGGTCTTAAGACCTGTTTTTCCAACAAATTAATGATGGTCACTTGTGCATATCATGAATGTCTACACCACAACTAGGATGATTGAGGCCTTTTTTACTTTTACTAGAAAATATTGTACTAATTTCTGAATATAAGATTTATAAGACAAGTTATATTTTTTTTTAATTAGGTATTTAGCTCATTTACATTTCCAATGCTATAACAAAAGTCCCCCTTACCCACCCACCCCCACTCCCCTACCCACCCACTCCCCCCCTTTGGCCCTGGCGTTCCCCTGTACCGGGGCACACAAAGTCTGCGTGTCCAATGGGCCTCTCTTTCCAGTGATGGCCGACTAGGCCATCTTTTGATACATATGCAGCTAGAGTCAAGAGCTCAGGGGTACTGGTTAGTTCATAATGTTGTTCCACCTATAGGGTTGAAGATCCCTTTAGCTCCTTGGGTACTTTCTCTAGCTCCTCCATTGGGAGCCCTGTGATCCATCCATTAGCTGACTGTGAGCATCCACTTCTGTGTTTGCTAGGCCCCGGCATAGTCTCACAAGAGACAGCTACATCTGGGTCCTTTCAGTAAAATCTTGCTAGTGTATGCAATGGTGTCAGCATTTGGAAGCTGATTATGGGGTGGATCCCTGGATATGGCAGTCTCTACATGGTCCATCCTTTCATCTCAGCTCCATACTTTGTTTCTGTAACTCCTTCCATGGGTGTTTTGTTCCCACTTCTAAGGAGGGGCATAGTGTCCACACTTCAGTCTTCATTTTTCTTGAGTTTCATGTGTTTAGGAAATTGTATCTTATATCGTGGGTATCCTAGGTTTTGGGCTAGTATCCACTTATCAGTGAGTACATATTGTGTGAGTTCCTTTGTGATTGTGTTACCTCACTCAGGATGATGCTCTCCAGGTCCATCCATTTGGCTAGGAATTTCATAAATTCATTCTTTTTAATAGCTGAGTAGTACTCCATTGTGTAGATGTACCACATTTTCTGTATCCATTCCTCTGTTGAGGGGCATCTGGGTTCTTTCCAGTTTCTGGCTATTATAAATAAGGCTGCTATGAGCATAGTGGAGCATGTGTCCTTCTTACCAGTTGGGGCTTCTTCTGGATATATGCCCAGGAGAGGTATTGCTGGATCCTCCGGTAGTACTATGTCCAATTTTCTGAGGAACCGCCAGACTGATTTCCAGAGTGGTTGTACAAGCCTGCACTCCCACCAACAATGGAGGAGTGTTCCTCTTTCTCCACATCCTCGCCAGCATCTGCTGTCACCTGAATTTTTGATCTTAGCCATTCTCACTGGTGTGAGGTGGAATCTGTATACATTCCTCTGTTGAGGGACATCTGGGTCCTTTCCAGGTTCTGGCTATTATAAATAAGGCTGCTATAAACATAATAAGCATGTGTCCCTACTACAAGTTGGAGCATCTTCTGGGTATATGCCCAGGAGAAGAATTGCTGAATCTTCTGGTAGTACTATGTCCAATTCTCTGAGGAACAATCAAACTGATTTCCAGAGTGGTTGTACCAGATTTCAATCCTACCAGCAATGGAGGAGTGTTACTCTTTCTTGCCAGCATCTCATGTCACCTGAGTTTTTGATCCTTTCCCAATCTGTTGGTGGTCTTTTTGTCTTATTGACGGTGTCTTTTGCCTTGCAGAAGTTTTGCAGTTTCATGAAGTCCCATTTGTCAATCCTGGATCTTACAGCACAAGCCATTGCTGTTCTATTCAGGAATTTTTTCCCTGTGCCCATATCTTCGAGACTTTTCCCCACTTTCTCCTCTATAAGTTTCAGTGTCTCTGGTTTTATGTGGAGTTCCTTGATCCACTTAGATTTGACCTTAGTACAAGGAGAGAGGAATGGGTCGATTCGCATTCTTCTACATGATAACAACCAGTTGTGTAAGCACCATTTGTTGAAAATGCTGTCTTTCTTCCACTGGATGGTTTTAGCTCCCTTGTCGAAGATCAAGTGACCATAGGTGTGTGGGTTCATTTCTGGGTCTTCAATTCTATTCCATTGGTCTATTTGTCTGTCTCTATACCAGTACCATGCAGTTTTTATAACAATTGCTCTGTAGTAAAGCTTTAGGTCAGGCATGGTGATTCCACCAGAGGTACTTTTATCCTTGAAAAGAGCTTTTGCTATCCTAGGTTTTTTGTTATTCCAGATGAATTTGCAGATTGCTCTTTCTAATTCGTTGAAGAATTGAGTTGGAATTTTGATGGATTGAATCTGTAGATTGCTTTTGGCAAGATAGCCATTTTTACAATGTTGATCCTGCCAATCCATGAGCATGGGAGATCTTTCCATCTTCTGAGATCTTCTTTAATTTCTTTCTTCAGGGACTTGAAGTTTTTATCATACAGATCTTTCACTTCCTTAGTTAGAGTCATGCCAAGATATTTTATATTATTTGTGACTATTGAGAAGGGTGTTGTTTCCCTAATTTCTTTCTCAGCCTGTTTATTCTTTGTGTAGAGAAAGGCCATTGACTTGTTTGAGTTAATTTTATATCCAGCTACTTCACCGAAGCTGTTTATCAGGTTTAGGAGTTCTCTGGTGGAATTTTTAGGGTCACTTATATATACTATCATATCATCTGCAAAAAGTGATATTTTGACTTCCTCTTTTCCAATTTGTATCCCCTTGATCTCCTTTTGTTGTCGAATTGCTCTGGCTAATACTTCAAGTACTATGTTGAAGAGGTAGGGAGAAAGTGGGCAGCCTTGTCTAGTCCCTGATTTTAGTGGGATTGCTTCAAGCTTCTCACCATTTATTTTGATGTTGTCTACTGGTTAGCTGTAGATTGCCTTTATCATGTTTAGGTATGGGCCTTGAATTCCTGATCTTTCCAAGACTTTTATCATGAATGGGTGTTGGATCTTGTCGAATGCTTTTTCTGCATCTAACGAGATGATCATGTGGTTTTTGTCTTTGAGTTTGTTTATATAATGGATTACATTGATGGATTTCTGTATATTAAACCATCCCTGCCTCCCTGGAATAAAACCTACTTGGTCAGGATGGATGATTGCTTTAATGTGTTCTTGGATTCGGTTAGTGAGAATTTTATTGAGGATTTTTGCATCGATATTCATAAGGGAAATTGTTCTGAAGTTCTCTATCTTTGTTGGATCTTTCTGTGGTTTAGGTATCAGAGTAATAGTGGCTTCATAGATCGAGTTGGGTAAAGTTCCCTCTACTTCTATTTTGTGGAATAGTTTGTGCAGAACTGGGATTAGATCTTCTTTGAAGGTCTGATAGAACTCTGCACTAAACCCATCTGGTCCTGGGCTTTTTTTGGCTGGGAGACTATTAATGACTGCTTCTATTTCCTTAGGGGATATGGGACTGTTTAGATCGTTAACTTGATCCTGATTTAACTTTGGTACCTGGTATCTGTCTAGAAATTTGTCCATTTCATCCAGGTTTTCCAGTTTTGTTGAGTATAGCCTTTTGTAGAAGGATCTGATGGTGTTTTGGATTTCTTCAGGATCTGTTGTTATGTCTCCCTTTTCATTTCTGATTTTGTTAATTAGGATGTTGTCCCTGTGCCCTCTAGTGAGTCTAGCTAAGGGTTTATCTATCTTGTTGATTTTCCAAAAGAACCAACTCCTCGTTTGGTTAATTCTTTGAATAGTTCTTCTTGTTTCCACTTGGTTGTTTTCACCCCTGAGTTTGATTATTTCCTGCCGTCTACTCCTCTTGGGTGAATTTGCTATTTTTTTTTCTAGAGCTTTTAGATGTGTTGTCAAGCTGCTAGTATGTGCTCTCTCCCATTTCTTCTTGGAGGCACTCAGAGCTATGAGTTTCCCTCTTAGAAATGCTTTCATTGTGTCCCATAGGTTTGGGTATGTTGTGGCTTCATTTTCATTAAACTCTAAAAAGTCTTTAATTTCTTCCTTTATCCTTTCTTGACCAAGGTATCATTGAGAAGAGTGTTGTTCAGTTTCCACGTGAATGTTGGCTTTCCATTATTTATGTTGTTATTGAAGATCAGCCTTAGTCCATGGTGGTCTGATAGGATGCATGGCACAATTTCAATATTTTTGTATCTGTTGAGGCCTGTTTTGTGACCAATTATATGTTCAATTTTGGAGAAGGTACCATAAGGTGCTGAGAAGAAGGTATATCCTTTTGTTTTAGGATAAAATGTTCTGTAGATATCTGTCAGGTCCATTTGTTTCATAACTTCTGTTAGTTTCACTGTGTCCCTGTTTAGTTTCTGTTTCCACAATCTGTCCATTGATGAAAGTGGTGTGTTGAAGTCTCCCACTATTATTGTGTGAGGTGCAATGTGTGGTTTGAGCTTTACTAAAGTGTCTTTAATGAATGTGGCTGCCCTTGCATTTGGACCATAGATATTCAAAATTGAGAGTTCCTCTTGGAGGATTTTACCTTTGATGAGTATAAAGTGTCCCTCCTTGTCTTTTTTGATAACTTTGGGTTGGAAGTCAATTTTATCCGATATTAGAATGGCTACTCCAGCTTGTTTCTTCAGACCATTTGCTTGGAAAATTGTTTTCCAGCCTTTCACTCTGAGGTAGTGTCTGTCTCTTTCTCAGGGTTGTTTTTATTTGCATTTCCCTGATGATTAAGGATGCTGAACATTTTTTAGGTGCTTCTCAGCCATTTGGTATTTCCCAGTTGAGAATTCTTTGTTTAACTCTGTACACCATTTTTTAAAAATAGGCTTATTTAGTTTTCTGGAGTCTAGCTTCTTGAGTCCTTTTATATATTGAATATTAGCCCTCTATATTTTCCCAATCTGTTTTTTGCCGTTTTGTCTTACTGACAGTGTCTTTGCCTTACAGAAGTTTTGCAATTTTATGAGGTCCCCTTTGTCTGTCTATTCTTGATCTTCCAGCAGAAGCCATTGGTGTTCTGTTCAGGAATTTTGCCCCTGTATCCATATACTAAAGGCTCTTCTCCACTTTCTTCTCTATAAGTTTCAGGGTCTCTGGTTTTATGTGGACTTCCTTGATCCACTTAGACTTGAGCTTTGTACAAGGAGGAAGGAATGAATCAATTTGCATTCTTCTACATGCTAACTGCCAGTTGAGCCAACACTGCTTGTTAAAAATGCTTCTTTCAACTGGATGGTTTTACCTCCTTTGTAAAAGAACAAGTAACCATAGGACTGTATGTTCATTTCTGGGTCTTCAATTCGATTCCATTGATCTACCTGTCTGTCACTGTACCAGTACCATGCAGTTTTTAATCACAATTGCTCTGTAGTACATCTTGAGGTCAGGCATGTTGATTCCACCAGAGGTTCTTTGATTGTTGAGAAGAGTTTTTGCTATCCTAGGCTTATTGTTATTCCAGAGAAATTTGCAAATAGCCCTTTCTAACTCTGTGAAGAATTGAGTTGGAATTTTGATGGGGATTGCATTGAATCTGTACATTGCTTTCGGCATGATAGTCATTTTGACTATATTAATCCTGCCAATCCAAGAGCATGGGAGATCTTTCCAATTTCTGAGATCTTCTTCAATTTCTTTCTTCAGAGACTTGAAGTTCTTATTATACAGATCTTCTACTTCCTTAGTTAGAGTCACACCAAGGTATTTTATATTATTCGTGATTATTGTGAAGGGTGTTGTTTCCCCCATTTCCTTCTCAGCCTGTTTATCCTTTGTGTAGAGAAAGGCCACTGATTTATTTGAGTTAATTTTATATCCTGCTACATCACTGAAGCTGTTTATCAGTTTTATGAGTTCTCCAGTGGAATTTTTGGGGTCACTTATATGTACTATTATATCATCTGCAAATAGTGATATTTTGACTTCTTCTGATCCTATTTCTATCCCTTTGATCTTCTTTTGTCAAATTGCTCTGTCTGGGACTTCAAGTACAATATTAAATAGGTAGGTAGAGAGTGGACAACCTTTTCTAGCCCCTGATTTTAGTGGGATTGCTTCAAGTTTCTCTCCATTTAGTTTGATGTGGGCTACTGATTTGCAGTATATTGCTTTTATCATGTTTAGGTATGAGCCTTGAATTCCTGATTGTTCCAAGACCTTTATCATGAATGGGTGTTGGATTTTCTTAAATGTTTTCTCAGCATCTAATGAGATGGTCACTGTTTTTTTTCCTTTTTGTTTGTTTATATAGTGGATTATGTTGATAGATTTCAGTATATTGAACCATCCCTGCATCCCTGGGATGAAGCCTACTTGATCATAATGGATGATCGCTTTGATGTGTTCTTGGATTCGGTTTGCAAGGATTTTATTGAGTATTATTTGCATCAAGATTTATAAGGGAAATTGGTAGTATTATTTGCATCGAGATTCATAAGGGAAATTGGTCTGAAGTTCTCTTTCTTTGTTGGGTCTTTGTGTGGTTTATATATCAGTGTAATTGTGGCTTCATAGAACAAATTGGGTAGAGTACATTCTGTTTCTATTTTGTGGAATAATTTGAGGAGTTTTGAAATTGGGTCTTCTTTGAAGGTCTGATAGAACTCTGAAATGAACCCATCCTGTACTGGTGTTTTGTTTTGTTTTGTTTTGTTTTGTTTTGTTTTGTTTTGTTTTTTGGTTGGGAGACTATTAATGACTGTTTCTATTTCTTTAGGCAATATGGGACTGTTTAGATCATTAATCTGATCCTGATATAATTTTGGTACCTGATATCTATCTAGAAAATTGTCCATTTCATCCAGGTTTTCAAGTTTTGTTGAATTTAGGCTCTTATAGTAGGATCTGATGATTTTTTTTGGATATCCTCAGTTCCTGTTGTTATGTTTCCCTTTTCATTTCTGATTTTGTTAAATAGGATAAGGTTTCTGTGCCCTCTAGCTAGTCTGACTAAGGGTTTATCTATTTTGTTGATTTTCTCAAAGAATTATCAGCTCCTGGTTTGGTTGGTTCTTTGTATAGTTCTTTTTGTTTCCACTTGGTTGATTTCAGCTCTGATTTTGATTCTTTCCTGCAGTCTACTCCTCTTGAGTTAATTTGCTTCATTTTGTTCTAGACCTTTTAGATGCACTGTCAAGCTGCTAGTGTATGCTCTCTCCAGTTTCTTTTTGGAGGCCCTCACAGCTATGAGTTTTCTTCTTAGGACTGCTTTCATTGTTTCCCATAAGTTTGGGTATGCTGTGGCTTCATTGTCATTAAACTCTAAAAAATCTTTAATTTCTTTCTTTATTTCTTCCTTGACCAAGCTATCATTAAGTAGAGTGTTCTTCAGCTTCCACATGTATGTAGGCTTTCTATTATTTATGTTGTTATTGAAGATCAACCTTAGTCTATGGTGATCTGAAAGGATGCAAGGGATTATTTCTGTCTTCTTCTATCTGTTGAAGTCTGTTTTGTGACCTATTATATGGTCAGTTTTGAAGAAGGTACCATGGGGTGCTGAGAAGAAGGTATATCCTTTTGTTTTAGGATAAAATGTTCTATAGATATCTGTTAAATCCATTTGTTTCATAACTTCTGTTAGTTTCAATGTGTCTCTGTTCGGTTTCTGTTTCCATGATCTGTCCATTTCTGAGAGTGGGGTGTTGAAGTCTTCCACTATTATTGTGTGAGGTGTAATGTGTGCTTTGAGTTTTAGTAAAGTTTCTTTAATGAATGTAGATATCCTTGCCTTTGGAGCATATGTGTTCAGAATTGAGAGTTCATCTTGGGAAAATTTTCCTTTGATGAGTATGAAGTGTCCCTCCTTGACTTTTTTGATAACTTTAGGTTGAAAGTAGATTTTATTCCATATTAGAATGGCTACTCCAGCTTGTTTCTTTAGAACATTTGCTTGGGAAATTATTTTCCAGCCTTTTACTCTCAGGAAGTCTGTCTTTGTATCTGAGGTGTGTTTCCTATATGCTGCAAAATGTTGGGTCCTGCTTACCTAGCCAGACTGTTAGACTATGTCTTTTTATTGGGTAATTAAGTCCATTGATATTAAGAGATATTAAGGAAAGTAATTGTTGCTTCCTGTTATATTTGTTGTTAGAGTTGGGATTCTGTTCATATGGCTATCTTCTTTTAGGTTGTTGAAAGATTACTTTCTCGCCATTTCTAAAGCATACTTTCCCTCCTTGTGTTGGAGTTTTTTCTTTACTATCCTTTGAAGGGCTGAATTCGTGAAAAGATATTGTGTGAATTTGGTTTTATCATGGAATACTTTGCTTTCTCCATCTATGGTAATTGAGAGTTTTGCTGGGTATAGTAGCCTAGGCTGGCATTTTTTTTCTCTCTCAGGGTCTGTATGACATCTGTCCAAGATCTTCTGGCTTTCATAGTCTCTGGTGAGAAGTCTGGTGTAATTCTGATAGATCTGTCTTTATATGTTACTTGACCTTTTTCCCTTACTGCTTTTAATATTCTTTCTTTGCTTAGTGCATTTGGTGTTTTGATTATTATGTGTCTGGAGGAATTTCTTTTCTGGTCTAGTGCATTTGGAGTTCTGTAGGCTTCTTGTATGTTCATGGGCATTTCTCTAGGTTTGGGAAGTTTTCTTCTATAGTTTTGTTGAAGATATTTTCTGGCCCTTTAAGTTGAAAATCTTCATTCTCATCTACTCCTATTATCCACAGGTTTGGTCTTCTCATTGTGTCCTGGATTTCCTTGATGGTTTGAGTTAGGATCTTTTTGAACTTAGCATTTTCTTTGACTGTTGTGTCCATGTTTTCTATGGAATCTTCTGCACCTAAGATTCTCTCTTCCATCTCTTGCATTCTGTTGCTATGACTCCTGATTTCTTTCCTAGCTTTTCTCCCTTTGTGATTTTTTAAAAAATTTTTTCTACTTCCATTTTTAGATCATGTATGGTTTTGTTCAATTTTCTTTTACCTGTTTGGATGTTTTCCTATAATTCTTTTAGGGATTTTTGTGTTTCCTCTTTAAGGGCTTCTAGCTGTTTATCTGTGTTCTCCTTTATTTCTTTCTTTCTTTCTTTCTTTCTTTCTTTATTATTTATTTATTTATTTATTTATTTATTTATGTCCCTCTTAATGTCCTCCATCATTGTCATAAAGAGTCTTTAGATACATATCTTGCTTTTCTGGTGTGATGGTGTATCCAGGACTTGCTATGGTGGGAGAGTTGGGTTCTGATGATGCCAAGTAACCTTAGTTTCTGTTGTTTAAGTTCTTATGCTTGCCTCCCACCATCTGATTCTCTCACGTGCTCCCTGCACTCCATATATCTAGTTGGAACCTGTCCGTCCTGCAATCCCAGTTGAGTCAGAACTCCTCAGAGTCCAGCTTTCTCTGTGATCCTGTGATTCATGGATCCTGTGATCCTGAGATTCTGGGTATGTCAGAGTTCTTGGCAGTCAAGCTTCCTCTGAGACCCTGAGATCCTGGTGTGTCCAGGCATGTTAGAGTGCCTGGAAATCGTACCTCCTCTAGGGGGGCGAGGTATGTCCATTGAGTTTGAAACCAAGATAGACCAGTGCTGACTATAAGGAACCTGAGTCACTGGTCGGATGGGTCTTGTGTCTCTGCTCTTGCTGGTCCCAGGCACTCCCTGTGATGCTGGAACAGATGCTGTGTTCTACTCACCAGTGATCCTAAGATCCTGGGTGTGCTAGGGTTCCTGGGGAGTCGAGAGTTCTCTGGGGCTCATGGAACTATCCACCGAGTTTGCCTCCAAGGTGGCCCTGTGCTGGCACCCCATTAACTCTTCTTTGAAAGTCTGGTAGAGTTCTGTATTAAGACGACTGGTCTAGCCCTAGTTTTATTTGTTTGTTTGTTTGGTGATTGGTAGGTTGGTTGGGTTTTGGCTGTTGTTATTGTTTTGTTTTGTTTTTGTTTTATTAGGAGACTTGTAGTGGCTGCTTCTATTTCACTATGGGTGAGAGACCTGTTTAAAGTGATTATCTGATCTTGATTTAACTTTGGTAAGTGGTATGCATTGTGAAAATTATACATTTCTTTAAGATTTTCCAAATTGATTGAGTGCAGATTTTTAAAGTTTGTTTTTACGATTCTCTGAATTATCTTTGTGTCTCCTGTTATGTCCTCTTTTTAATTTTTAATTTTGTTAAGAGAAAGTAGCCAAGGAGCTAAAGGGATCTGCAACCGTATAGGTGGAACAACATTATGAACTAACCAGTACCCCGGAGCTCTTGACTCTAGCTGCATATATATCAAAAGATGGCCTAGTCGGCCATCACTGGAAAGAGAGGCCCATTGGACTTGCAAACTTTATATGCCCCAGTACAGGGGAACACCAGGGCCAAAAAGGGGGAGTGGGTGGGCAGGGGAGTGGGGGTGGGTGGATATGGGGGACTTATGGTATAGCATTGGAAATGTAAATGAGCTAAATACCTAATAAAAAATGGAAAAAAAAAGAGTATCAATCTTACTGCTTTTCTCAAAGAAGCAACTTTATGCTTCTTTGATGGTACATGTTATTCTGTTTGTTTGTTTCAATTTATTTATTTCATCTCTGAGTTTGATTATTTCTTGCCCTCTGTTACTTTTAGGTGTAATTTCTTCTCTTTCTTTCTTTCTTTCTTTCTTTCTTTCTTTCTTTTTTCTTTCTTTTTGTTTTAGACCTTTAAGCATGCTCTTAAGTTACTAATAGGAGCTCTCTCCATTTTTTTTAAATGTAGGCATTTAGTGCTATGAACTTGTATCTTAGAATAACCTTATATATCACAAGTTTTTGTTGTGTTGTGTATTCATTGTAATTGAATTCTAGAACGTCTTTAGCTTCTATTTTAATTGTTGTCTTGACCCACTTTTCATTCCACAGTGGGCCGTTCAGTCTCCATTAATTTGTAAGCTTTCTGTTGTTTCTGTTGCTATTTTCCAGCTTTAATCTGTGGTGGTCAGATGGTGTGATTGTTTGTATATACTTGGCCCATGGAGTGGCACTATTTGGATGTATGCCTTGTTGAAGTAAATGTGACCTTGTTAGAGCAGGTGTGTCACTGTGGGCATGGGCTTAAGACCCTCACCCTAGCTGCCTGGAAGTCAGTATTCGACTAGCAGCATTCAGATGAAGATGTAGAACTCTCAGCTCCTCCTGCACCATACCTGCCTGGATGCTGCCATGTTCCTGCCTTTGTGATAATGGACTGAACTTCTGAACCTGTAAGCCAGCCCCAACTAAATGTTGTCCTTATAAGAGTTGCCTTGGAGGCCCAAGTTGCTCCCTCTTGGAAGCGCTCTCAACGTTCCAGAGTCTCTGGCCTTCTTCCTGCCCTGGTTGCACCCAGGTGTGTTGGCGAGCCATCCCCAGGACATCCAGTGTGTGTCTGCAAGATAATGATGCTTGAACTGAACTACTAATGATTCTAAATCAAAACTTACCTTATTAATAATGGCAGGAAAATCGTCTCTTTTTAAAATAATTCTTCTTGGAGATGGTGGAGTTGGCAAGAGTTCTCTTATGAACAGATACGTAACCAATAAATTTGATTCCCAGCTCTTCCACACAATAGGTGTGGAATTTTTAAATAAAGATCTGGAGGTGGATGGACATTTTGTTACCATGCAGATTTGGGACACAGCTGGTCAAGAACGATTCTGAAGCCTGAGGACACCATTTTACCGAGGTTCTGACTGTTGCCTGCTTACATTTAGTGTTGATGATTCACAGAGCTTCCAGAATTTGAGCAACTGGAAGAAAGAGTTCATATATTACGCAGATGTGAAAGAGCCTGAAAGCTTTCCTTTTGTGATTTTGGACAACAAGACTGACATAAAAGAACGGCAGGTGTCTACAGAAGAAGCCCAAGCCTGGTGCAAGGACAATGGCGACTATCCTTACTTTGAAACAAGTACAAAATATTCCACCAATGTTGCTACTGCCTTTGAGGAGGCAGTTCTAGGAATTCTGGCCACTGAAAATAGGTCAGAACACCTGATTCAGACAGACACAGTCAATCTGCACGGAAAGCCCAAGCCAAACTCATCTTGCTGTTGATGGCATTAAAGGGATAGTTGGTGCATTCTAACCAACACACACAGAGAGAAAGGTGGAGAAACAAATTAGTATGCAGAAGAGTTCATCTACTAATAAAATTCAGTTAACGCATATTGTTGCCTCATTAGTCGGTCGGGGAAGGGACACTCACTCTGGAGGAATCTATTTACTCAGTAATGGCACATTCCACTTATAAATTGTAATTGTTGCCTAATGCTTCTTTAAATTAAAACATTAGTGCTAATAAGATGACCAAGAACTGACTTAACTGTAATTCAGACAACAACCTTGACTATTCTAGAAGTACACTTAGATTGTTTTGACCCACAAGGAAATGGAGAATTACTTTTATATGTGTATATTTTTATGTAATTAGCATTGTATTCTTGGTCTAGGAAAGTAAATTCCTACAGCAGATAAAAATCTAATAAAGATTAAAATTTAATGCAAAAAAAAAAAAAAGAGTTGCCTTGGCAATAGTGTCTGTTCACCGCAGTAACACTCTAACTAGGACAGATGGGATTCAAGATGTTTTTCAATTTTCTTTCATCTGTAGAGATTTGCTTTGTGGAAGAATATGTGGTCAATTTTGGAGAAAGTTCCATGAGGTGCTAAAATGGAGGCATGTTTTTATGTTTGGTCGGGATGTTCTGTAAATATCTGTTAAGTCCATTTGATTTATAATATCAGTTAACTCCAGCATTTTTCTGTTTTGTTTTTGCCTGATCAATCCATCTGTTGACTAGAGTAGGGTATTGAAGTTTCCCACTATCAGTGTGTGAGAGCCAATATGTGATTTAAGCCTAATAGTATTTCTTTTATAAACTTGGGTGCTCTTGCATTTGGTGCATAGATGTTAAAAATTGTAAAGTCTTCTTGATGGATTATTCCTTTTATGAGTATGTAGTTTCCTTCCTTATCTCTTATGATTAGTGGGGTTTTTTTGAACTCTGTTTTATCTGATATTAAAATATCTACACCAACTTGCTTCTAAGGTCCATTTGCTTGGAAGCTACTTTCCCAACATTTACCCTGAGGTGATGTCTATCCTTACGTTAGGATGTATTTCTTGGATTGTCCCAGAAGGAGGGATCTTGTTTTTGCATCCATTCTCTTTGTCTGTTGTCTTTTTTATTGGGAAATTGAGACCAGTGAAGTTGAACAAGCAGTGCTTGTTGATAATTGCTATTTTGTTGTTGTTGTTGCTGCTGCTGTTGCTGTTGTTCTTGTTGTTCTTGTTGTGGTGGTAGTAGTGTGTGTGTGTGTGTGTGTGTGTGTGTGTGTGTGTGTGTGTGTGTTTCTTCTTTTGATTTGCTGGTACTGGACTATTTACTTATTCCTTGGGTTTTCATGGGTGTAGTTAACTTACTTTATTTGGATTTTTTTCTTCTAGTATCTTTTGTAAGGCTGGATTTATAGACAGATATTGCTTAAATTTTTTCATGGAACATCTTAGTTTCTACATCTATTATGATTGAAAGTCTTGCTGGGTATAGTAGTCTGGACTGGCATTTATGGTCTCTTAAAGTCTACAGCACATCTGTCCAGGTGCTTCTGGCTTTTAAAATTTCCATTGAGATCTCAGGCATAATTCTAATAGTTCTGCCTTTATATGTCACTTGATCTTTTACCCTTGCACCTTTTAATATTCTTTCCCTCTTCTGTATGGTTAATGTTTTATTATAGTATAATGGGAAATTCTTTTCTTGTCTAATATTGATGTTCTGTATGCTTCTTGTACCTGGATAGGCATGTCCTTCTTTAGGTTAGCAAAGCTTTCTTATGTAATTTTGTTGAAAATATTTTCTGTGCTTTTGACCTGGGTTTCTTCTTCTGTTATTCCTAGATTTGTTTTTTGTGGTGTACAAGGCTTCATGGATATTTTGTGCCAAGAGCTCTTTAGATTTATCACTTTCCTTGACTGGTGTATCCATTTCTTTTATCATGTCCTTAATGCCTGGGAGTTTTTCTTTTATCTCTTGTATTCTGCTGGTGAAGCTTGCCTCTGAGTTTTCTGTCCCTCTTTTTACATTTTTCATTTCCAGATTTTCCCCAGTTTCCATTTTCTTTATTTATTTTATTTCAGCTTTCAGATCTTGAACAGTTTTATTCATTTCCTTCTACTATTTGTGTTTTCATAGATTTCTTTCAGGTATTTATTCATTTTTAAGGATCCCTATCATATTCATAAAGGCTATTTTAAATAATTTTTCTTGTGCTTCAGTTATGTTGTAATGCTCAGGACCTGCTGTGGTGGAGTTGTTGGGTTTTAGTGGAGACATACTGTCCTAGCTGTTATTGATTGTGTTTTTTACACTGGTGTCTAAGATCCTGGCTTTGGGAAGATTGTAATTCTAGGTGTTGATATTTGGTCTTGTCTTTGTTGGGTGTTTTGTTTCTTTTGTCCTCTCTGGTTCTTAGGAGTGTACGATGGTGTGTGTTGCCTGGAAGAAAACTCTTCTGGGATCCTGAGTAGGTGTGGCCACTGTGGTTTCAAAGCAAAATGAGTTTCTAGGTATTGGGAACTGACACTAAGTAAAGGGGATAAGCTAGGAGATGGGCTGAGGGAATCTACAGGAGAGCAGGGAAAGCAGATTGTTCCACAAGGATCTGCTTAGTCACGTGGAAATGGGGAAAGAGTGTGAGGAGGCACCACAGCAGGTGGTCTTCTACAGAACAAGGGATGAGGCTGGGGTATTAGACTTGGAGTAATGAAGGGGTGAAGAGCTGCAGTCAAATTACCTGCTTCCCTGGCTAGAATGACCTGTGGGTTTCTACGGAGTGCCTGCTGGAATTTAGGGCTGGGATAACGTAATAAATCAGGTAGGAAAGTTAGATGAGGAATATCTATATGATCCACTGAAGATGGGGCCAGGGAGAAAGGGAAGCCACAGTAGGTCATCTGCTGGAGATGAGACTCAGGGGGTAGATTTAGAGGAATAGAAGGAAATGTGAACATCTATAGTTAGCCTACATGTTTATCTGTCAGGAGGTAATAATAATAAATTTTTCAATTAGAAATTCACTTTCTTACACAGCATTTCCCTTAACCAACATAGTTCTTACTACTCATTCTCATCATGAACATCAGGTAAGAAGTACTAAAGTAAAAACAGAGGAAACTATCAATCTACAACTAACACACACACACACACACACACACACACACACACACACACCCCAAAAATCAAAACAAAACAAACTATAGGATTCACATAAATATGACAAAGAAAACTTGGTCTAACTCATACTTTGCCATATTGTCATGTTTGGATGGTGAGAGCTCCAAGAAAAGGAGATGCCAAGTTAGGCTTCAAAGCTTCAGACTGAAATCAAAACAGCACCATTCAAACAGAAGCAGGCTGGGTTCTTTTTCTCTCTAACTGGGCTGTCATGGCTCATCTACTATATGCCAAGTGCTGGAGTCTACTCTGGTTTATGGAAAGGAAAAAAATTTGGCTCCTGTTTATCAGGAGCCTAGAGAAGGAAAGGAGTTGAGGTGCAAAAGGACAACAAGAGTGTCACCACATCTTCACTAACTACTGTCCCCTTTTTTACTAGAAGAGCTTCACTTTTGTTTGGAATAGCAATACATGCCAGACTCAAGAGATGAATCATCATTACTTTAAGCTATTCAAGTACTCTCATTTCCCTTTGCCAAATCTTCTTTTTCTTAGATTCCCTTGCAAGTACAAGTGGTCATAAGATGAAGTTCTGTCCAAAGAAACATATAAGTGGAAATCTTTTGGAATGCTTCTATGGAAGATTTTATGGGGATTTCTCCAGCTTGATGAGAAAAACTTGCACTCTGGCCATTTTTCACATAAATGTGTGGGTGCCATGCCTGCAGCTGTAGCAGCTAACTTGCAACCATGAGGCCATAAAAATGAAAACAAAAAAGCCATATATTTCAAATGGAGCAAAAGAATAGAAATAATTTAGGTTTTTCCATTAGACATTTCTAGACTTCTTGATGAGTAAACAAAGTAGTCCTTATTGTTTAAAACACTTCTGAGCTTTCTGGTACCTAAAAATAATAGATGTTTTGTGTACTAGCTAATATAAACATTAAAGAAGTTTAAAGGTTACAGGAAAATACCTTAAATATTGTATAACAACAATTTATATAAAACAATAAGGATGAATTACTAGAAACACACAATCTGCAAAAACTGACTCTAGAAGCAATAGAAACTCTGACAAGTGACTGAATTTGTAATAAAAATTAAACTCAACTAAAACTCTCAACAATGAAAAGCCCACAACCAAATGCATTCACTGGTGACTTCTACAAATTACTTAAGAAAAACAAAGGCTACTTCTTTTCAAATTCCTTCAAAATTAATGAAAGAGAAATAGAATTTTTTAATTATATGAATCCATAATTTCCCTGATACCAAATATTCCTTATGAATGTAGATGTAAAACCTCAAGAATATAATGAAGAAAGTCACATGATTATCAACATTTATGTAAAAAATAAGACCATTGACAAAATCCAAAGCCCTTTCCTGATAAAAGCACTAAAAATATAAGAACAAAAGATAAGCTCCCTGAAGGGGTTAGCAGACCCATAGGAAGAACAACCATATGAACTAACCAGTACCCCCACAGCTCCCAGGGTACCACCAACCAAAGAGTACAGATGTCGGGACTCATATCTCCAGAGGCATATGTAGCAGAGGATGGCCTAGTTGGTCATTAATGGGAGGAGAGGCTTTTGGTCCTGTGAAGGCTCAATGCCCCAGTGTAGTGAAATGCCAGGGCCAGGAAGTGGGTATGTATGGGTTGGTGAGCAGGGAGAGGAGGGAGGAGATAAGGAGTTTTTAGAGGGGAAACCAGGAAAGGAGACAACACTTGAAATGTAAATAAAGTAAATATCTAATAAAAAAAACTGTAAGCAAGCCTCCAATTAAAAGCTACCTTTAATAATAAGAAAAAAAAAAAGACAAGCTCGAAAACATGTTCAAGGTCACATATAAAGAACATACAATTCAAATCATACCAAATGCTTTCCTAACATGGTAAACAAGACAAGAATCTCTGTTTCCACACTGCTTCTCACACTGCATTGACAGTTCTGCCCATAGCAATTATGTAAGAATTATGGAAGCTGGGCATGGTGGCACACACCTTAAATCCCAGTATTTAGGAGGCAGTGGCAGGTGGATTTCTGAGTTTGAGGCCAGCCTAGTCTACAAAAGTGAGTTCCAGGACAGCCATGGCTATGCAGAGAAACCCTGTCTCAGAAAACCAGAAAAAAATTATAGAAAACTGGAGCACATATATTGAAATAAGCAACAATTTGCAGACTGCCATAGTCATATATATTTCATGCAAAAAGTACTTTAGTGTATTGGGGTTCCCAGGACTGGGTGAGGTGTAAGTGCTGTGTTCTGATGATGGTGAGTGGACTTGGTTTCTGATAGTAAGATTTTTATGTTTGCCTTTTGCCATCTGGTAATCTCTGGAATTAGTTGTTATAGTTGTCTCTGGTTAGAACTTGTTCCTCTTGTGATTCTCTTAGCCTCTGTCAGTAGACCTGGGAGACTAGCTGTGGGGAGCCGCACTCACATTTGCCATTATGAGATGGCGCTGACAGCTGTGTTCTAAGTAGTAAATAATCTGCACATGTGCAGGGGCAGTTTTCCCGCCATGTGCTCTGCCTTTCTCGTGATGACAACTGGGCCAATGGGCTGCAGCCAATCAGGGAGTGACACGTCCTAGGCGGAGGATAATTCTCCTTAAAAGGGACGGGGTTCCGGCACTCCCTCTCTTCGTCTCTTTCTCTTCGTCTTTTCCTCTGCTCTCTTCCTCTGCTCTCTGCCTCTCTCCCTCTCTGCCCCTCTCTCTGCGTCTCTCTGCGTCTCTCTCTCTCTTCCTCTCTGCCTCTCTCTGCCGCGCTCTTCCTCTCTTGCTCGTGAGTAAGCAATAAAGCTTTGCCACAGAAGATTCTGGCTTGTTGCGTCTTTCCTGGCCAGTTGCGAACGCGCGCAAGAACTAGCTCTCTGTTGAGTTTCAGTGGTCACAGCACTCTCTGCAGGCAAGCTCTCCTCTCGCAGGGAAGGTTCACAGATATCTGGTGTTCGGACCTGCCTCCTGGCAGAAGATGAAGGCCTGAAACAGGGCCTGTCCCAGAAGCTGTTAGCTTCTTGTAGTCCACACTCTCACCTGCACAGACTAGTCTCAGAGGGATCCAGGAGCCAAGATGGCTCCCCCGGGTGCTACTGCAAAGCCCTCCTGGGCGGGGCGGACACCTCTCCTCTGGCAGGGAAGGTGCCAGGATGTCTGGAGTCCTAAACAGGGTCTGCCTCAGCTGTGTGGCTTCTGCCTGTCCCAGAAGCTGCTGGCACAACTGGCAATTATCATGTAGAAGAATGCAAATTGATGCATTCCTATCTCCTTGTACTAAGGTCAAATCTAAGTGGATCAAGGAACTCCACATAAAACCAGAGACAGTGAAACTTATAAAGGAGAAAGTGGGGAAAAGCCTCGAAGATATGGGCACAGGAGAAAAAATTCCTGGGTAGAACAACAATGGCTTGTGCTGTAAGATCAAGAATCGACAAATGGGACATCATAAAATTACAAAGCTTCTGTAAGGCAAAAGACACCGTTAATAAGACAAAAAGACCACCAACAGATTGGGAAGGAATCTTTTACCTATCCTAAATCAGATAAGGGACTAATATCCAATATATATAAAGAACTCAAGAAGGTGGACTCCAGAAAATCAAATAACCCCATTAAAATTGGGGCTCAGAGCTAAACAAAGAATTCTCAACTGAGGAATACCGAATGGCTGAGAAGCACCTGAAAAACTGTTCAGCATCCTTAATCTTCAGGGAAATGCAAATAAAAATCCTGAGATTCCACCTCACACCAGCCAGAATGGCTAAGATCAAAAATTCAGGTGACAGCAGATGCGGGCAAGGATGTGGAGAAAGAGGAACACTCTTCCATTGTTGGTGGAATTGCAAGCTTATACAACCACTCTGGAAATCAATCTGGTGGTTCCTCAGAAAATTGGACATAGTACTACCAGAGGATCTTGCAATACCTCTCCTGGGAATATATCCACAAGATGTTCC
Source organism: Mus musculus (assembly GCF_000001635.26). Taxonomy (NCBI): domain Eukaryota; kingdom Metazoa; phylum Chordata; class Mammalia; order Rodentia; family Muridae; genus Mus; species Mus musculus. Next base: position 105,489,795 of record NC_000086.7, read on the forward strand.
AACTGGTAAGGACACATGCTCCACTATGTTCATAGCAGCCTTATTTATAATAGCCAGAAGCTGGAAAGAACCCAGATGCCTCTCAACAGATGAATGGATACAGAAAATGTGGTACATTTACACAATGGAGTACTACTCAGCTACTAAAAAGAATGAATTTATGAAATTCCTAGGCAAATAGATGGACCTGGAGGGCATCATCCTGAGTGAGGTAACCCAATCACAAACGAACTCACATGATATGTACTCACTGATAAGTGGATATTAGCCCAGAAACTTAGAATACCTAAGATACAAGATACAATTTGCAAAACACATGAAACTCAAGAAGAACAAATACGAAACTGTGGACACTTTGCCCCTTCTTAGAATTGGGAACAAAACACCCATGGAAGTTGTTACAGAGACAAAGTTTGGAGCTGAGACGAAAGGATGGACCATCTAGAGACTGCCATACCCGGGATCCATTCCATAATCAGCCTCCAAATGCTGACACCATTGCATACACTAACAACATTTTGCTGAAAGGACCCTGTCTCTTGTGAGGCTATGCCGGGGCCTAGCAAACACAGAAGTGGATGCTCACAGTTAGCTATTGGATGGATCACAGGGCCCCCAATGAAGGAGCTAGAGAAAGTATCCAAGGAGCTATAGGGGTCTGCAACCCTATAGGTGGAACAATATCAACTAACCAGTACCCCCCAGAGCTCATGTCTCTAGCTGCATATGTATCAGAAGATGGCCTAGTCGCCCATCAGTGGAGAGGCCCATTGGTCTTGCAAACTTTATATGCCCCAGTACGAGGGAACGCCAGGGCCAAGAAGTGGGAGTGGGTGGGTAGGGGAGTCGGGGGGGAGGGTATGGGGGACTTTTGGGATAGCATTGGAAATGTAAATGAAGAAAATACCTAATAAAAATTTTTTAAAAAGAATAAAATATATAAAATGTAGTTTAGTAGTATTAATAAATGCTGCAATTACAAAATGCTATAATCAACACGCAAGACTCATTTGTACTTCTCTATCATGATGATAAACAATCCAAAATTATACACAGATATAGTTTTCTATCATCTGAAAGTTTGTTTTCCTCCAAATTCATGTTCTGAAACCCAACCACCAAGGTGATTTCAAAGAAGGTGAGTGGGGCCTTTTTTTAAGGTAAATAGATCATGTGGAAATGACTGTCAGAATGGGTCTAATTTTGAGCTGAGCAGTGGTGGCACACACCTGTAATCTCAGCACTTGGGAGGTAGAGGCAGGCACATTTCTGAGTTTGAGACCAGGCTGGTCTACTGAGTGAGTTCCGGGACAGCCAGGACTACACAGGGAAACCCTGTCTCAAAAAAAAAAAAAAAAAGAAAGAAAGAAAGAAAGAAAGAAAGAAAGAAAGAAAGAAAGAAAGAAAGAAAGAAAGAAAGAAAAGAAAAAAAAAGAAAAGAAAAGAAAAGAAAAGAAAAGAAAAGAAAAGAAAAGAAAAGAAAAGAAAAGAAAAGAAAGAAATGGGTTTAATATTATTTGTAGTGGAATTTAGTTTAATTATAAAGGAGACTGCAGAGACATACCTTGTTATTTTCTTGATGATGTCAGTGCATTCAATGGTCTATCTCTGAGATATATGTTCTTATGAGACATCAAAGCTTCTATCATCTTGATATGAGGCTACAATAGCCTCATATCAGAAATAAATTTGTTCAAGAACCATGCAGTTTATGCATTACTTCATAGGTGCTTAGACTGACTATAATATAATTACGTTTATAATACAATAAGAATATAATCATTAGGAATGAGTTTTCCTAGAGACAGAGAGGACTTATAAACTAAAAACCAAAAAACTCCCAAAATAAATAAGATCCAAGTAGTATTTTCCAGTGTCCCTTCCAGCCTCTCCTTCTAGCACATCTCCATTCCTCTGTGATATCACCCAACTCACAGAATCACTCTCTACCAGAGACCTGTGTAGTGACAATTTTGCCATTTTGGTTTCTTTTTAAAAACACAGAAATATTGTAAGACTGTGTTTTTGTTTTTTATTCGGGGTGTGGGACATGGGACTGCTTCAAATTGTCTACAGTAGCTGACTATAATTCCCTCCTGCTCTAGCAGGGGAGTGATTATGCCAGCAGCAAATTGTTTCTGTGATTTTGTGACATTTGGGATTCTGGGAACTTTCCAGAGAGTATAAAAATGCTAGGGCCCAAGAGGGTGGTAGGTTGTTGCTTGGTTGTTGGTGGGTAGTGGGTTGTTGGTTGATTGGTTGCTACATCCACTCCAGTAGTGACTCTCAGGTGACAGGCCCAGAAACTTGGAAACAGTAAATTTTAATTTAATTTTGTTAACTTAAGCAAAGCATTTAAAATTTTGTTTTATATATATTACTTATGCATACTAGTGAATTTCATTATGAGATTTCATACATATAATGTCTTTTGACTATATTCATCCCTCCTTTTCCCTCTCTTTTTCGCTATTTTTTATTCTTCTCTCATACATCCCAACCACAGCTTCCTCTTTCTTCCCTCCTCCCAGTGGCCCCACCTCTCACTTTTCTGAGATCAACTGCTTCTGTTTCCCTTCAGAAAAGAGCAAACATCCCAGTGATACCCAGCATAACAAGTTAATATAAGACTAGGCACAAACTCAGGAAGTTAAAGGGTTCCAAGAGCAGGCAAATGAGTCAGAGATACCTGCACACAGACTCCTACTCTTAAGAGTCACCCATTAAACTCTAAAAAGTCTTTAATTTCTTTCTTTATTCCTTCCTTGACCAAGGTATCATTGAGAAGAGTATTGTTCAGTTTCCACGTGAATGTTGACATTCTATTATTTATGTTGTTATTGAAGATCACCTTAGTCCATGGTGATCTGATCGGATGCATGGGACAATTTCAATATTTTTGTATCTGTTGAGGCCTGTTTTGTGACCAATTATATGGTCACTTTTGGAGAAGGTACCATGAGGTGCTGAGAAGAAGGTATATCCTTTTGTTTTAGGATAAAATGTTCTGTAGATATCTGTTAAATCAATCTGTTCCATAACTTCTATTAGTTTCACTGTGACCCTGTTTAGTTTCTGTTTCCATGATCTGTCCATTGATGAGAGTGGTGTGTTTAAGTCTCCCACTATTATTGTGTGAGGTGCAGTGTGTGCTTTGAGCGTTACTAAAGTTTCTTTAATGAATGTGGCTGCCCTTGCATTTGGAGCATAGATATTCAGAATTGAGAGTTCCTATTGGAAGATTTTACCTTTGATGAGTATGAAGTGCCCCTCCTTGTCTTATTTGATAATCAGTGGAAAGAGAGGCCCATTTGTCTTGCAAACTTTATATGCCTCAATACAGGGGAACGCCAGGGCCAAGAAGTGGGATTGGGGAGGGAGGGCACTGTGGGGGTTGGGGGAACTTTGGTGGTAGCATTGGAAATGTAAATGAAGAAAATACCTAATTAAAAAATAATAATAAATAAAAACAAACAACAACAACAACAAAAAAAGAATCACCCAAAACCCCTAAGATAAACACCTGCAGCTTTCAATCAGAGAACCTAACACAGATGCAAGGTTGTTATTGTCAGTTTAGTCTTTGAGCCCTTATGAGATCTGCTTAATTGATCTGTGGGTCATGTTCTCCTAATGTCCTTGACCCTGTAATATATGTAAAACAAATTTAAATGTTATGCCAAAGTTAACAAAATTAAATTAATTCTTCTTCTCCCCTTCTATGTGGTTCCTTGAGCTCTGCCTAATGTTTGGCTGTGGGTCTCTGTATCTGTTCCCCATCAGCTGCTGGAGGAAACCTCTCTGATGACAATTTGGCTAGGCAACAATCTATGACATAGCAGAATGTCATCAGGAATCATTTCACTAACATTGTTGTGTTTTGTCAGTTGTCTTTGGTTCTATCCTAGGTCTTAGGCTGCCCATCTTCTGGTTCCTGGCCATCCAGATAGTTCCAAGTATAGGCCACAGTCTCTGAGTCACCAGTGCCCTAGTGCATCTTTCAGGCACTGCAAAATTTGTAGGCCAGGTTGGTGTGCAAGTCCCACAACTGAGAGCCTAGCCTGGTTACAGAAGATGACTGGTTCAAACTCTGTATCCTCCATTTCTATAAGCCATAGCTAGGGTCACCCTCAGATTCTAGGAAGTTTCCACTGTACTAGGCTTACACATTACTCATAGCTGACTTCTCAGTGGAGACTCTGAAAGTAAGAAGGGCCTGAACAGATATTTTACAACAATGGTTCTCAACCTGTAGGCAATACCGTGTTTAGCAAACCACTATTTCCAAAAATATTTACATCATGATTCCTAACAGTAGCAAAATTATAGTTAGGATGGAAGCCACAATAGAATTAGGATTATAATTTAAAGTGGATGTCAAGTCACTTCCATATAGAATAAACTTTTATAAAAATTGTAATAATGATTTTTTATAAAATAATATCTGGGAATTATTTAAATATTCAGTCAATTAAAAAGTACAAAGGAGAAAATGAAAATATTTTATGGAAAACTCCATTGTTTAGAAATGACTACCATTAATAGTTGAGAAATAATCCATGAATACATTTCATATATATAAATAAACATATAAAAATTAAAAAGTCAGCTATATAAAATGCCAGATATGGTAGCTTGAAAGAGTAGGCTGTACTTGGCATATACCCAAAGATGCTTTACCATATAACAAGGACAATTGCTCCATTATGTCTATAGCACTATATAAATTTGTAGCTGTTTTGTCTGTCCTCTGCATACTCAGACTTATTAGCTGATTGAAACATTTCATAGGTTGGCTCTTCCAAATTCATTAATTCTTGGTTGTGGGTTGATTCCAGGGGGTAGCTAACATTGTGTCTGCATAGTACAGGGGGTAGCTAACATTGTGTCTGCATAGTACAGGGGGTAGCTAACATTGTGTCTGCATTGTACAGGGTGTAGCTAACACTGTCTGCATTGTACAGGTGATGCCAGTTAGTGAGCAATTTTCCATGTTTGTTTCTATACATTTTCTTCATGGTTCAAGTTTGTGTGAGTAAAGGCTTTGGAGTTTAGACATAGCTTCTCCCTAGAATTAGAGAGACTGAAAAATGCATCTTCCCAGAGTGATGTTTACATTAAGGGTAGTAGTAGTAGCTCATGCACCCCCCTTCCCTTACAGATGAAATTTGCTTAGTAAATCATCCTTTGTTAGGAGAAAAAAATGGCAAATGAACTCATGAGAGCTTCCCATACAGGGAAGCAAACTAGTTGTTGTTGAAAGGAAAAGGAAACTGAGTACTTGCCATATCAAGGCAAATTTTCTTAAATATGGTCTTGGGTTCTTTTTTATAAGTGAATTCCTTTAAACAGAAATTTGAATAAATCTTAAAATAAATGTGTATATTCTTGTTGCTCTAAATCTATTCATAACCTCTCTTTTCTCTACTCCTTGGTCAATAAGAAAAATATAGCCATTATACTTGATGATTAAGTCATTTCTGGCTATTCACTAAGAATTGACACAACCACAATATTCTTGCCATCCTAGCTTAAATAGGTCATAATCAGTATCACTAGTACTTGACTAGACTAAATGACTTCTGCTACATTGGTTATACTCTTACTGTACAAGTTTCTGAATCACACATGCAAACATGTTTCTATATTTTTGTCACTACATATGCCAACAGAAATTATAATATGTATTAGAATGACTTTTTGTGTGTTATCTCCTTTAGAATTCTCTCTGGCTCCTGAATGTTAGGTTCATGCCAATTATATGTTTGAAATTTCTTATGGAATCATCAAATACTATTTCAAGTTGTTTTAGTTGGAATGTGAAATGTCACTCATAGGCACGGGTGTTTGAACATTTGGTCTTTTATTGGGAGCAATATTGGACAGGTTGCACAACCTTGGCAAAGGAAGTATAAATCATTGGGCTTAGCCTTTGACAGTTCATATCTTGCTCTACATCCAGTGTAATTTCCCTTCTAAGTCCCTGTGGTATAAGATGTGAGGTCTCCAGCTCTGGCTCTTTGCTGTCATGCTGTCCCCACGATTATGATTATAAACTCTGTTTAGAACCATAATCTCAAATAAAGTCTTCCTTAAATTGTCTTACTCATGGAGTTTTATCAGAGTAACAGAAAAGTAACGGATAGAGAAGTTGGTACCAGAGAGCAGACTGTTGCTGTGATAAACCTGACTTTGCATGTGGACGAATGGTGGAAAATTATAGGTTTGGATTAGAAAGACAGTTAAAAACAAAACAAAACAAAAACAAAAAAAAAAAAAAAACAGAAAAAGGGCCATAGTAGTAGAAATCTCGAGGCAGTAGTATTGACAGCAACGTGGACAGTGGAGGCCTATAGTCTAGAGGCTATATCTATAATATTTTGGCATAGAATCTGGCTGTTGTCTTCCCATGCCCTGAGAAATTAACTGAGGCCAGTTTTTAAAAACAGTGGGTTAATTTCTTTGGTGGAGATGTAAAGACAGCTTACATTTGATCTATTGCTCAATTACTTCCAATTTTCCTTATTTGAGTATACAAAAAAAAAAGAGCAAGTGGGGAAGAAAGAAATAAAATTTGGAGAGAAAAAGAGGACTATGAAACTTAATGTAACTGCCAAGGTATGTGTTGAAAGAGGGACTGTAATTGTTACAAAGGTTGGTAGCATCACGAAGAGGCCTGATTTGTACTGGATCAATTAAAAAGGTGTGCAGAGTTCAAGACAACATCCAGCCTCACCTCCAAATTATGAAAGAGAGCCTAAGGAATTTTCTGCTCTTAGAAAGCAATTGCTTCAGCATACAAAAGCTGATGGTAATGTGGTTGAAGGGAATCTGAGTACGTACTAATGTGGCAGCTAAAAAGATTCGGAAGTATAAAAAAATACAAGAATGAGAAAGTCATAAGTTCTCCATAGATTCAGAGAGTGGCTGAGACCAGGCAAAAGACAACAGAGGAGTCCCTGAAAGAAAGAAATCAAGAAAAACAAGAGGCCCTGGAAAACATCACTTGAAGCTGTGAAAGTGAAATCTGGATTGCTGTGGAGATCCGGAGAAGTTAAAAATGCCAGAAGCCTAAGATATATGTCAAGGAAAGCTGCATATAGGAAGTTCAACCAGCCCAAGGGAGAGATGTAGATTGTAGGCAGCAAAGCTAGAGGGGTAGATCCCTTTGAAATTAGAGTCTTGACATGAAGCTACAGGCTTTGGAGTTTGACACACAGGGCTTTAGTATTACTTTGGTCCAGTATTTCTCCACAATCACCTATTTTTTCAACCCCCCCCCCCTTAATGACAATGTGTATTCAGTGGCATTGTATGTTGGAAATACATTTTTTTTAAATTCAGGGTCAGAGAGTGAACTGTGGTAGTCTGAATGAGAATTCATAGACATAGATTTTTGAACACTTTGTTGCCAGTTGGTGCCACTGTTTAGGGAAGGTGGTGCAGCTTTGCTGTAGAAGGGTCATCACTGGAGGCAGACTTTGAGATTTCATAACCTCACCCAACTTCCATATGCTTCATGCTTGTCATTAAAGGTGAGATTTCTTAGCTTCCTGTTCTAGCTCTCTGCTGCCATACTATCTCTGACATTGTGGAGTATAAATTTTTAGGTCAATAAACCATAAATGAACTCTTTTTTTTATAAGTTTCATTGGCCATGGAGTTTTATCATGGCAGCAGCAACAGCAACAACAACAACAAACTAAAACATTAGTCTCACTTTGACTCTTATTTCATTCTGAAACTCAAAATTAGAAAGTCAAGTTTTTTCTTATTCATACATAAGTTGCTATGATTTTTTTTTAATTTCATAGCCTCTCTGGTCACATTAGGTGAGATATACTCAAGTTTCCTCAGTTGCACTGATCATTTCTCTGTATACTTCACCCTGGGTAAAGCCACTCAAGTTATTTTACTTTTACGTTTTGCAGTTCTATAATTTCTAATTAATAATATCTCTTTGTTGAATTTTGGGACAAATTTGTAATTACTTGTTAAAATATTTGTGTAACAAGATTTAAACTGTTTATAGTTATCTTCAGACTGATTAACCTCACGTAAGCGTCTGATAATGCTGTATGTATCCAATCCACCTCTACGACAAGGAAGTGCAAGATTAAGTCACTACTAAGCTTCTTCTATTTGTTTCTGGATTTGTCCTCTTTTTTTTTTTGTTTTGATATAGGCTTTCTCTTATAGATCTGGCTCTCCTGGAACTTCCTTTGTAGACGAGGCTGTCCTGGAACTTGCATAGATTTATTTGCTTCTACCTCCTATGTGCTGGGATTAGAGGTGTGCTCCACTACTGCCCTGGATGTACTATTCAGCTTCTTTGCTTAGAGGATACAGAAACCAGCAAGGCCACCTTGCTTGTAGTAGGAGAAAACCTTCCTTCTGGGTCTTGAGAAACCCAGGGAGGGATTAGTGGAGAACCGATTCATGTGCTTTTATTTTGCTTGGTGGGAACATCAGCTCATCTCCCACTCTTCAGAGCTGGCATAAAGAAATGAAGGGAGAAAGTGAAGCTACAAATCAATTTTTTCTCCTAATCATAATGCCTTCTTAAAGCAGGAGGATGCAGAAGTTCACCTCATATGAACTGTCTGAATAGCTCAACCAAGAAGACTAGATTAAGGCATGATCAGGAAGAAGGTGTTCATCATAACTGATCCTTCCTTGCTGGCACTCTAATATCAGCTGTATCCTTGATAATGGTAAGAGGTCTGTGTTGTACAAAGAACACAATATATAGAAGTCTGTTATAGGAACCTGAAATGAGACAATTAACAATAATCCAAGATCAAAACAGTCTCTTCCTGGCCACATGTGTATATTTAGAAATCCAAAAGGGCCATAAATAACAATGAACAAAAATCAATATTTCTGGCATGGGATATTGAACAAACATAGGTTTCCCTCAAAAGAAGATGGAAAAGATCACACTAAAGGTGGTGTGTGTTCCCTTGAAATACCCTGCACTGTTAGAAGCAGGAAACTAGAGAGAACAGAGCACAGACTGTCATAGTACATTGTGCTATAGTTAAACACAAAAATATTATACAAGAACAAAAATATAAGAATCTAATTAGTTCAAGATATAATGTCCAAGGCCACCTGATGGGAAGACAAAGAGTGTTAGTGAAAAGGAAAAATAGAATAAAATATGAAGATCAGAATCTCCTAAAATAAAAAGTAGTGTGACAGATTTCAATAATGTAAGCAAATGAACATATAACCTTCAACAGTGGGCAGCTCACTCTACTTCCTGTCAATAAGTGACAGTGCTGGTAGAAAAAAAAGCCCATCTATTTTAAACTAGGAATTTAAAAATAAGGCAGTCTTAGATGTCAAATTGTAATAGGTAAGGTGATGCTAATATGGAATACATATGTTTTTTGCTGTTTTTGTGAGGCAGGATATGTCTTTATAGGACACATTTTTTTTTTTGCTGTTACTACTTGTAGATGATCCTCATATCAATGTACTCATAATAGTGTCCTATTACTTTGAGTAGTGATTAGGGGTATAATATCTAAAATACAATGAGAAGACTAAGGGAAATTCAGTGTAAGCAAAAGTACAGAGTAGGGATTAAATGAAGTAGCAAACTTGCACAGAATTTCAGCACAGTCTAACTTAGTATAAGAAGAAGGGAGAGAGCTTAAAACATTTATCTTCCAGAGGTTTAAGTAAAGCCTCCTATTTTCAATGAGACTTTGTAGTTCTAGTATATTGACCTCCAAGAAAGTGTATGAAAGTGACACTTTCTGATGAATAAGGGATATCTGAGATTCTCAGGCAGTGTGATCTGGACTCCCTTCAAGCTCAAAGTGGTCAGAGGTAGGGCATTGTGAGGTTTCAGCCACTCCTTAGCTGCCTTTGGCTAGGGAGAGCTTTGCTGACCAATCAGGGCTGAGGGGTGTGGCCCACCATTGTTCTGACAGATAGATAAGCAGGGTGCTCAGAGCTCTGGGGCCAGTCCCTGGAGAGCTCCGCTATGGCTCGGGTGGCCAAGAAAGTCCACTGGTCTAGAGCAGCTACAGCAGTAGCCGCCACTGCCAAAGCCAAAAGATCGAAGCTTAAGAAGACCGCTGCCAAAAGATCGAAGCTTAAGAAGACTGCTGCCAAAAGATTCAAGCTTAATAAGAAGCGAAACCCTAGATCTAAGCTTCCCAAGAGATCTCATCACTCCTTAATTCATTCTTTTATTCGTTCTCGTTCCTGTGGTTGCTGTCATTGTTGCTGTCATTGTTGCTGTCTTCATTCTCGTCCTTCTTATAGAAAAAGTACATTTAAGGTGAGATATCCCAAGCTAAGCTCATTCACTCCCTTCTTCGGTCATTCTTTCCCCTAAGACGTTCTCGGGCCTACAATAAACTTCACATCTACCTCTGCCCCTTTACACGAATCGCCATCCACATTCTATCTTTTCCCCAAACCAGTGCCCTTATGACTGTAGTTCTTTCAGATTACAAAGAAGGGGGAACAATCACTTCGAAGGAGAATTAGGAGACGAATCAAGCGTGCTACTGAACTTCGATTGATGCAGAGCCACCTGGAGCGGAGCCAACTAAAGCTCATCGAACTGGAACCGAGCGAGATTACAGTGGCATTGTTCTCTCATGAGAATGTCAATGTGTCTGAGCCACAGGAAGTTCCACCATGCCTTGACAGTGACCCATTTCCAAATGTAGACTTGGCCAGCTTCTAGACCCCGAACAGGTCCAAAGACCCATGAAACATCAGTAAATGGGTCTGGGAGCTGAGCTGTGGTCCTGTCAAGGCCAGTCTTCACCACAAACTAATTTTTATGATGGTGAAAATAAAATCAATCAGATGTGAAAATATGTGTCACTCTCAGTCTCTGATGGTTTTGAGAGAGAGGGGTGGGGGTAGGGAAGACTGGGAATATGATGAGAAGGAACATCGGTTTCTAGAAGGTTGGGAGTGGTGTGAACAACCCCCTGATAGGCAGACACAGGAGGGTCAGAACTGAGGTAGCAAAAATGTCCCCCTGAAGCTTTATTTCACAGGGCAACAGGGAGAGCCCAGGGTCTTCCTAAATGTTACTGGCTAGGACTGCTGCATGGTTTCAGGCTGTTACATCAATATGAACTGAGGTGTAGGTGGCAGTTCCAGTCCTAACTTAGGCAGCACATCAACTTTAGGACCCCTACCTCATTGTGGTGTTTCTTACAGTCCTCATTATGATCTCTTGTACTAAGACCCTCAGAAGGGCCAAAGACTTCACCCCATCAAAAGGCACCAGTGATTTTGACTGGAATATGCAAGTACAGCACTGATTTAGCCTACCTCTTCAGAAATAGGAGGAGGAATAGGACAGTGAGAACGGGTCTGCCAACCAGTGCTGGTCATGAAAAAGGTAGTAATATCTACAGCGTATTTTAAAATGACTATGCCTTTCCAGACAGCTTTACTGAATACTTGTTAACACTTTTTAAATCCCTTCAGGACATATCGTGAAACCAGTTTTTCAAAGAATAAAGTAGGGCTGGAGAGATGACTCAGTTGATTCCTCACATGCATGGGGGACCTGAGTTTGATTCTCAGAATTCACAATTAAAAAATGAAACCCTAGCCGGGCAGTGGTGGTGCATGCCTTTAACCCCAGCACTTGGGAGGCAGAGGCAGGCAGATTTCTGTGTTCAAAGCCAGCCTGGTCAACAGAGTGAGTTCCAGGGCAGCCAAGGCTACACAGAGAAACCCTGTCTTGAAAAACAAAAAAACAAACAAATAAAATAAAATAAAATAAAAGAAATCCCATCAGCTTGGCATGTCGGCATAGGCATTTACTCTTAGCACTCAAAGCAGAGACAGGCAGATCACTATGAGGCTACATGGTGAGACACTGTTTCAAAAAAGAAAGAAACCAGTATGTGATGTTGAAAACTTTTATTTACTGCACTGAGGATGTGGGAAAGTGTGTATCCTTGACAGTTGTTGGCCAGCTAGACCGCATACCCTATTGGTATGTCAGCAGGCCAGTGAGACACTTTGCTGATACTTTTTTGTTTTGTTTTGTTTTTGTTCTTTTGATTTTAAGATTTTAAGGTGGGTAGCACCTGAGAATCTACAGAAAAGTTGTCCTTTGCTACACAAACAAACACACACATGTGCATATACATCAATCCTTCATGCATCCATCCAGACTCACAAGAATACATGCATATACACAAACATACACACATAGACAATAAAATGCTAATATGCATTTTGATGCCTTTACATATGCATACACCTATGTAGTCTTCACTACAAGAATGAGTGTACCCACAACTCACTACAATTTTTTTCTTAGTTTAGAGTACCCCTTTTGTGAAATATTAAACTTTGGACAATTCATAAAGCAGAGATTTGTGTGGCACTGGATTTGGGAAAAAATAGGTTGAGGTTGCATAACTTTATTTTGTTGCTCTCTTCTAAGGTTCTCCAAATTTTTCATTTTATCTATTCTTTCAGAATTAAATATACATACAGTATATTTTAAACATATCCATAGTTATACCTCCTAACATTATTGATGTATGACTCCTGATCTCTTTCCTAGGTTTTCAATTTCCAGGTTCATATTCCTTTCTGATTTCTTTTTTGTTTCTATTTCTATTTTTAGATTCTGGATGGTTTTGATCAGTTCCTTTATCTGTTTGGTTGTGTGTTCCTGTAATTCTTTAAGGGATTTTTATGCTTCCCCTTTAAGGTCTTCTTCCTGTTTACCTTTGTTCTCTTGCATTTCTTTAAGGGAGTTATTTATGTCTTTCTTAAATTCCTCTTTCATCATCATGAGATGTGATTTTAAATCAGAGTCTTGATTTTTCTTGTGTGTTGTAGTAACCAGGGTTCACTGTGGTAGGAAAACTGGGTTATGATGATGCCAAGTAGCCTTGGTTTTTGTTGCTTATGTTCTTGCATTTGCCATCTGGTTATCTCTGGTGTTAGCTGGTTTGCTGTCTCTGACTGTGGCTTGTCCATCCTGCAAGCCTGTGTATCTGTACTCCTGGGTGACCAGTCCTCTCTGGGAGTAATTTAGGCATGGAGAGCTGTGGCTCTGGGGTGCAGACAGATACCAGAATGACCTTGTCCCCCACTGAGCCTCAGTTCCTATGTCCTGAGGGTTCTAATCTGGTTCCTCTGAGCAGCAATGGTGGTCGTACCTGCACTCACAGGCTGCTCCACACTCCAGGGAGGATCACTCCCTCCTGGAGCTATTTGGATATGAAGACCTGTGGCAGAAGATCTGCTTCCAGGAGCAGAGGGAAAATAGAAGCTCAAAACAGAATTCTTTAAAGAAGTAACACAAAAGGTTAATAAACTCATCAATATTTATTATGTTATGAGGACAAATGATGTCCAACATCACTAGACACCATGAAACGGTAATAAAATGTACTTCGAAGCCACATTTCATCTGTGTAGCTTGGCTGTTGTGGTTGTTTGAAATACTTGCCCAATAAATGGCACTCCTGAGTGGTATGACCATGTTGGAAAAGTTGTGGCCTCATTGGAAGAAGCCTGTAACTGTGGCATTTTAGAGAGATTCCTCCCAGCTGCCTGAGGATTCCAGTCGTCTCCTGTATGCCTTTGGAACAATATGTAGACTGTTCCTATCTTTCTCCAGTTACATGCCTGCCTGGACATTGCCATGATTCCTGCCTCACAAGTGGTGAACTGGACCTCTGGACCTGGATGTTTTAAGACACCTGAAGAGCAAGGCTGTGACCTCAAATTCCACATCATTAAGATGATAGGAGCCTTTAAAAAGGATTTAAATAATTCTCTTAATGAAATACAGGAAAACACAGGCAAGAAGGTAGATACCTTAATGAGAAAAAAAAATAAATCCTTTAAAGAAATATAGAAAAATACAATTGAACAGGAAAAGGAAATAAACAAAACCGTCTAAGAGCTAAAAATACACCAAAAAAAAAAAAAAAAGAAGCAATAAAGAAAAAAATGGAGGGAACTGTTGAGATGGGAAACATGGGAAAGAGAACAGGAACTAGTGACACTAGCATCACCAACAGAATAAAAGAGATGGAAGAGAGAATCTCAGGTGTAGAAGACAGCACAGAAGAAACTAATATACTAGTCAAAGAAAATGGAAAAAATAGAAAGTTCCTAAACCACAATATCCAGGGAATTTGGGACACAATGAAAAGACCAAATCTAAAAATACTAGGACTACAAGAGGGTGAAGATTTTCAGTTCAAAAGCCAGAAGACACAATCAACAATATCATGGAAGCAAATTTCTCCAAACTAAAGAAAGAGATAGCCATAAATATACAGAAGACCATAAACAGCAAATGTATTGAACCAGGAAAGAAAATTCTCCTGCCACATGATAATCAAAACACTAAAAGTACAGAACAAAGAAAGAATATTAAAAGATGTGAGGGAAAGAAGTCAAGCAACAAAAAAGGTAGACTGGTCATTTATACCTGATTTCTCAACAGAAACTCTGAAAGCCAGAAGATCCAGACAGATATCTTGCAGGCCCTAAGAGAAAGAAAATGCCAGCCCAGATGATTATATGTAGCAAAACTCTCAATCACCATAGATAGAAAAAACAAGGAATTCCATGACAAAAACAATTTAAACAAATGTGTGTGTGTTGTGTGTACAATATGACTTCCAATATCAAAATAGTAGGAACTATTGGTAATTAATCTCTCAACATCTCTGAACTCAATTCTAAAAAAAACCCCACAGACTAACAGACTAGATATTTAAACAGGATCCATCATTCTGCTGCATACAAGAAACACACCCCAACAACAAATATAGACACTAAGGGCTGGAGAAAAGTTTTCCAAGCAAATGGTACCAAGAAACAATCCAGAGTAGCCATGCTAATATCTAATATAATAGACACACAGTCAAAGGTAGTCAGAAGAAATGGGCAAGGAAATTTCATATTCATCGAAAGAAAAAAACACCAATGTGTTATCTCAACCCTGAACATCTATACCCCAAATGGAAGGGCACCGACATTGGTAAAAAAAACTTTGCTAAAGCTCAAAACATCCATTTAACACTATATAATAATAGTGTGAGACTTTAACACCTCACATAAAATTCATGATGTCTTTGTTTTTAATAGATGAATAGTATTCCATTGTATAGTTGTACCACATTTTCTTTATCCATTCTTCAGTTGAGAGCCATCTAGGTTTTTTCCAGTCTCTGGCTATTACAAGTGAAGCTGCTATGAACATAGTTGAACAATTGTCTTTGTGGAATAGTAGAAAATCTTTTGGGTATATACCCAGGAATGGTATAGCTGGGTCTTGAGAGAAAAAGAAAGCATCTTCAACAAATGGTTCTGGTCTAACTGAATGTATACAAGTGGAAGATTGAAAATAAATCCATATGTATTTCCCTGCACAAAACTCAAGTTCAAATGGATCAAGGACTTCGACATATAATGGGATACACTAAATTTCATAGAAGAGAAAGTGGGAAACAGCCTTGAATGCATTGGTAAAGGAGACAATGTCCTGAACAGAATACCAATACCTCAGGTTCTAAGATCAACAATTGATAAATAGGACCTCATGAAACTGAAAAGCTTCTGTGAGGCAAAGGATATTGCCAATAGGACAAAATGGCAGCCTTCAGATTGGAAAAGGATCTTCACCAACACTACATCTGACAGAGGGCCAATATTCAAAACATAAAGAACTCAAAAAGTTAGACTCTAACAACCCAAATAACCCAATTAAGAAATTGTGCACAGAGCTAAAGAGAGAATTCTCAACAAATGAATCTCAAATGGCCATGAACCACTTAAAGAAATTATCAGTCCTTAGTCATCGCATCAAAACATCTCTGAGATTCCATCTTATACCCATCAGAATGACTAAGATAAAAAACTCAAGTGATAGCATGTGCTGGCAAAGATATGGAGCAAGGGGAACACTCCTCCATTGCTGGTAGGAGTGCAAACTTGTACAACCATTTTGGAAATCAATGTTCCCATTCTTATGATGCTAAGCTCTTGCCTCCACATGCATATGCACTCACACAGAGATACTATCAGAGCCAATGTTATATTTTAAGGTTTAATTAATGTGCCTAAGAGATCCATAAAACAAAAATGCCACTAACCTGTTGACCCTTTGCTCAAGGCCAGAGATACTTCCTGAAATGCTGGAAGCTATTGTTTATCTTTCACTCTTCTAAACCAAACTTTTGATCGAACTCCCCTGTGGTGGGGTGGTACATAGGCAAGAAATATGTCAAAATATATGCTTGCCCCTGATTCGTTATAGGTTCAAGTTATGTAGGCAAGAAGTACATATACTTGCCCCTGATTGGACCTGATGGGAAATACAGAAGTCTTATAGTTTTCCTTCATAAGCAGAGTCCATCATTCTGGCCAGTATTTAATTAAAGCTTATTTCAAATTTGGATCAAAAATTGTGGTACTGGTCTTTTTCTTGTGATTCTTATGTTTAGCAATACATATACACGCATGCACACAGAAACAACAGACCTCATTCTGCAGAAAGATTCTCACCCAAGTCCCTGCAGACACCGTTGAGTAAACCAATTGGCTCATGATACAAAACAAGAAATATGATAGTGAACAGAGGTTAGCTGAGAAAAAAAACAGAATTATAAAGAGTGAGAAAGGTCATCTTGGGTCCCAGATCCCACAATGACTAGTCTGCACAGGTGACAATTCGGACTACATAAGCTACACAGCTTCTGGCACAGACCACATTTTGGCTTCCAGGCATCCTGGCACCTTCCCCGCCAGAGGAGAGGTGTCCACCCCACCTGGGAGGGCTCTGCCGCAAAGCACCTGGGGGAGCCATCTTGGGTCCTGGATCCCTCAAAGACTAGTCTGCGCAGGTGAGAGTGCAGACTACAGAAGTTACACAGTTTCTGGCACAGGCAGAAGTAACACAGCTTCAGGAACAGGCCCTGTTTCAGATATTCATCTTCAGTCAGTAGGCAGGTCCAAACGCCAGATATCTGTGCACCTTCCCTGCAAGAGGAGAGCTTGCTTGCAGAGAGCACTCTGGCCACTGAAACTCAGGAGAGATCTAGTATCCCAGGTCTGCTGATAGAGGCTAACAGAAATGAGAGGAACAAGCTCTAACCAGAGACAACTATAAGAACTAACTCCAGAGATTAGCAGATGGTGAAAGGCAAACATAAGAATCTTACTAACAGAAACCAAGACCACTCACCATCATCAGAACCCAGCACTCCCACCTCAGCCAGTCCTGGATATCCCAACACGCCTGAAATGCAAGACTCGGATTTAAAATTATATCTCTTGATGCTGGTAGAGGACATCAAGAAAGACTTTAATAACTCACTTAAAGATATACAGGAAAACACTGCTATAGAGGTAGAAGTCCTTAAAGAAAAACAGGAAAACACAAACAAACAGGTGATGTAATTGAACAAAACCATACAATACCTAAAAAGGTAAGTAGAAACAATAAAGAAAACCCAAAGTGAGACAACGCTGGAGATAAAAACCCTAGGAAAGAAATCTGGAACCATAGATGTGAGCATCAGCAACAGAATACAAGAGATGGAATAGAGAATCTCAGGTGCAGAAGGTTCCATAGAGAACATGAGCACAACAATCAAAGAAAATGCAAAAAGATCCTAATTCAAACATCCAGGAAATCTAGGACACAATGAGAAGACCAAACCTACGGATAATAAGAGTAGATGAGAATGAAGATTCTCAACTTAAAGTGCCAGCAAATATCTTCAACAAAACTATAGACGAAAACTTCCCAAACCTAAAGAAAGAGATACCCATGAACATACAAGAAGCCTACAGAACTTCAAATAGACTGGACCAGAAAAGAAATTTCCCCCCGAAACATAATAATCAGAACAACAAATGCACTAAATAAAGGAAGAATATTAAGAGCAGTAAGGGAAAAAAATCAAGTAACATATAAAGGCAGGCCTATTAGAATTACACCAGACGGCCTAGCAAACACAGAAGTGGATGCTCACAGTCAGCTAATGGATGGATCATAGGGCTCCCAATGGAGGAGCTAGAGAAAGTAGCCAAGGAGCTAAAGGGATCTGCAACCCTATAGGTGGAACAACATTATGAACTAACCAGTACCCCGGAGCTCTTGACTCTAGCTGCATATATATCAAAAGATGGCCTAGTCGGCCATCACTGGAAAGAGAGGCCCATTGGACTTGCAAACTTTATATGCCCCAGTACAGGGGAACACCAGGGCCAAAAAGGGGGAGTGGGTGGGCAGGGGAGTGGGGGTGGGTGGATATGGGGGACTTTTGGTATAGCATTGGAAATGTAAATGAGTTAAATACCTAATAAAAAATGGAAAAAAAAAAAAAGGGAAACAGGAAAGACTTTAATTAAGCCCAGTATGATGAAGCACACAGAACCAGATGGAGTGTTAGGAGTTCAAGGCCAGCCTGGTCTCCATAGTGAGTTCCGGACCAGCCAATGCTTCACAGTGAGACTCTGTCTCATGAGAAGAAAGAAAAAAATTTAGAAATTATTATAATTATCAAATTAATAAACAGTTTCTGTTAAGGAAAAAAAAAAAAAAGAATTACACCAGACTTCTCACCAGAGATGATGAAAGCCAGAAGATCCTGGATAGATGTTATGCAAACCCTAAGAGAACACAAATGCCAGCCCAGGCTAATATACCCAGCAAAACTCTCAATTACCATAGATGGAGAAACCAAAGTATTCCAAGATAAAACCAAATTCATACAATGTCTTTCCACGAATCCAGCCTTTCAAAGAATAATAAATGGAAAACACCAACACAAGGACAGAAACTACACCCTAGAAAATGCAAGAAAGTAATACTTCGACAAACCTAAAAGAATACAGCTGCAAGAACAGAACCCTAACTTTAACAACAAAAATAACAGGAAGCAACAATTACTTTTCTTTAATTTCTCTTAAGGTCAATGGACTCAATGTCCCAATAAAAAGACATAGACTAATAGACTGGCTACACAAACAGGACACAACATTTTGTTACTTACAGGAAAGCCACCTCAGGGAAAAGGACAAACACTACCTCAGAGTTAAAGGCTGGAAAACAGTTTTCCAAGCAAATGATCTGAAAAAACAAGCTGGAGTTGTTATTCTTATATCAAATAAAATTGACTTCCAACCCAAAGTTATCAAAAAAGACAAGGAGGGACACTTCATACTCATCAAAGGTAAAATCTTCCAATAGGAACTCTC
Source organism: Mus musculus (assembly GCF_000001635.26). NCBI lineage: Eukaryota > Metazoa > Chordata > Mammalia > Rodentia > Muridae > Mus > Mus musculus. The sequence goes on from NC_000086.7 coordinate 105,509,034, forward strand.
AATTCTGAATATTTATGTTCCAAATACAAGGGCAGCCACATTTATTAAAGAAACTTTAGTAAAGCTCAAAGCACACACTGCATCTCACACAATAATAGTGGGAGACTTCAACACCCCACTCTTACCAATGGACAGGTCATGGAAAGAGAAACTAAACAGAGACACATGGACACTAACAGAAGTTATGAAACAAATGGACCTGACAGATATCTACAGAACATTTTATCCTAAAACAAAAGTATATACCTTCTTCTCAGCCCCACATTGTACCTCCTCCAACATTGACCATATAATTGGTCACAAAACAGGACTCAACAGATACAAAAATATTGAAATTATCCCATGCATCCTATCTGATCACTAAGGACTAAGGCTGTTCTTCAATAACAACATAAATAATAGAAAGCCAACATTCACGTGGAAGCTGAACAGCACTCTACTCAAAGATTCCTTGGTCAAGGATGAAATAAAGAAAGAAATTAAAGACTTTTTAGAGTTTAATGAAAATGAAGCCACAACATACCCAAACTTATGGGACACAATGAAGGCAGTCCTAAGAGGAAAACTCACAGCCCTGAGTGCCTCCAAAAAGAAACTATAGAGAGCATACACTAGCAGACTAACAGCACACCTAAAAGCTCTAGAACTAAAGGAAGCAAATTCACCCAAGAGGAGTCGATGGCAGGAATTAATCAAACACAGGGCTGAAATCAACCAAGTAAAAACAAAAAGAACTATTCAAAGAATCAACCAAACCAAGATCTGGTTCTTTGAGAAAATCAACAAGCTAGATAAACCCTTAGCCAGACTAACTAGAGGGCACAGGTACAGTATTCAAATTAACAAAATCAAAAATGACAAAGGAAACATAACAACAGAACCTGAGGAATTCCAAAACATCATTAGATTCTAATACAAAAGGCTATACTCAACAAAACTAGAAAACCTGGATGAAATGGACAACTTCCTAGATAGATACGAGGTACCAACGTTATATAAGGATCAGATTAACGACCTAAACAGTCCGATTTCCCCTAAAGAAATAAAAGCAGTCATCAACAGTCTCCCAACCAAAAAAAAAAAAGAAGAAGAAAGAAGAAGAAGAAGAAGAAGAAGAAGAAGAAGAAGAAGAAGAAGAAGAAGAAGAAGAAGAAGAAGAAGAAGAAGAAGAAGGAAGAAGAAGAAGAAGAAGAAGAAGAAGAAGAAGAAGAAGAAGAAGAAGAAGAAGAAGAAGAAGAAGAAGAAGAAGAAGAAGAAGAAGAAGAAAAGAAAAGCCCAGGACCAAATGGGTTTAGTGCAGAGTTCCATCAGACCTTCAAAGAAGACCTAATTCCAACTCTTCTCAAACTATTCCACAAAATAGAAACAGAAGGTACCCTACCCAATTCATTCTATGAAGCCACAATTACTCTGATACCTAAACCACAGAAATATCCAACAAAGAAAGAGAACTTCAAACCAATTTCCCTTATGAATATTGATGCTTAAATGCTCAAATAAAATCCTCGCAAACCGAATCCAAGAAAACATCAAAATGATCATCATCATGACCAAGTAGGCTTCATCCCAGGGATGCAGGGATGGTTTAATATACGGAACTCCATCAACATAATCCACCATACAAACAAACTCAAAGACAAAAACCACATGATCATCTCCTTAGAAATGGAGAAAGCATTTGACAAAATCCAACACCCCTTCATGATAAAAGTTTTGGAAAGATCAGAAATTCAAGGCCCATACCTAAACATAATAAAAGCAATCTACTGCAAACAAGTAGTCAACATCAAACTAAATGGAGAAAAATTCGAAGCAATCCCACTAAAATCAGCGACTAGAAAAGGCTGCCCATTTTCTTCTTACCTATTCAATATAGTACTTGAAGTTCTAGCCAAAGCGATTCAACAACAAAAGGGGATCAAGGGGATACAAGTTGGAAAGAAAGAAGTCAAAATATCACTATTTGCAGGAATTATGATAGTATATATAAGTGACCCCAAAAATTCCACCAGAGAACTCCTAAACCTGATAAACAGCTTCAGTGCAGTAGCTGGATATAAAATTAACTCAAACAAATCAGTGGCTTTTCTCTACACAAAGGATAAACAGGCTGAGAAAGAAATTAGGGAAACAACACCCTTCTCAATAGTCACAAATAATATCAAATACCTTGACGTGACTCTAAGTATGGAAGCGAAAGATCTGTATGATAAGAACTTCAAGTCTCTGAAGAAAGAAAGTGAAGAAGATCTCAGAAGATGGAAAGATCTCCCAAGCTCATGGATCAGCAGGATTAATATAGTAAAATTGGCTATCCTGCTGAAAGCAATCTACAGACTCAATGCAATCCCCATCAAAATTCCAACTCAATTCTTCACTGAGATAGAAAGGGCAATTTGCAAATTCATCTGGAAAAATAATAAACCTAGGATAGCAAAAACTATTCTCAACAATAAAAGAACCTTTGGGGGAATCACCATGCCTGACATTAAGCTGTACTACAGAGGTATTGTAATAAAAATTGCATGGTACTGGTACAATTACAGACAGGTAGATCAATGGAATAGAATTGAAGACTCAGAAATGAATCCACACAGGTATGGTCACTTAATCTTTGAAAAGAGAGCTAAAATCATCCAGTGGAAAAAAGACAGCATTTTCAACAAATGGTGCTGGCACAACTGGCAGTTATCATGTAGAAGAATGCAAATTGATCCATTCTTATCTCCTTGTACAAAGCTCAAGTCTAAGTGGATCAAAGATCTCCACATAAGACTGGAGACACTGAAATTAATAGAGGAGAAAGTAGGGAAAAGCCTCAAAGATATGGGCACAGGGGAAAAAATCCTAAACAAAACAGTAATGGCTTGTGCTGTAAGATCAAGAATTGACAAATGGGACCTCATAAAATTGCAAAGCTTCTGTAAGTCAAAAGACACTGTCAATAAGACAAAAAGTCCACCAACAGATTGGGAAAGGATTTTTACAAATCCTAAATCTTATAGGGGACTAATATCCAATATATACAAAGAGCTCAAGAAGGTGGACTCCAGAAAATCAAATAACCCCATTAAAAATGGGGCTCAGAACTGAACAAAGAATTCTCACCTGAGGAATACCGAATGGCTGAGAAACACCTGAAAAAATGTTCAACATCCTTAATCATCAGGGAAATGCAAATCAAAACAACCCTGAGATTCCACCTCACACCAGTCAGAATGGCTAAGATTAAACATTCAGGTGACAGCAGATGCTGGCGAGGATGTGGAGAAAGAGGAACACTCCTCCACTGCTGGTGGGATTGCAAGCTTGTACAACTACTCTGGAAGTCATTCTGGAGGTTCCTCAGAAAATTGGACATAATACTACTGGAAGATCCAGCAATACCTCTCCTGGGCATATACCCAGAAGATGTTCCAACTGGTAATAAGAACACCTGCTCCACTATGTTCATAGCAGCCTTATTTATAATAGCCAGAAGATGGAAAGAACCCAGATGTCCCTCAACAGAAGAATGGATGCAGAAAATATGGTACATTTACACATTGGAGTACTACTCAGCTATTAAAAACAATGGATTGATGAAATTCTTGGACAAATGGATGTATCTGGAGGATATCATCCCAAGTGAGGTAACCCAATCACAAAAGAAGTCATTAGATATGCACTCACTGATAAGTGGATATTAACCCAGAAACATAGAACAACCAAGATACAATTTGTAAAACACAAGAAAATCAAGAAGAGGGAAGACCAATGGGTGGATACTTCATTCCTCCTTAGAAGAGTGAACAAATACCCATGAAAGGTTTTACAGAGTCAACGTTTGGAGCTAAGATGAAAGGATTGACTATCCAGAGACTACCCCACCCGGGGATCCATCCCATAATCAGCCACCAAACCCAGACACTATTGCACAATCCCAGAAAGATTTTGCTGAAGGGACTCTCTTATAGCTGTCTCGTATGAGGCTATGCCAGTGCCTGGCAAATACAGAAGTGGATGCTCACAGTCATGTGTAAGATGGAACACAAGACCCCCAATGGAGAAGCTAGAGAAAGCACCCAAGGAGCTGAAGGGGTCTGCAACCCTATAGGTGGAACAACAATATGAACTAACCGGTACCCCAGCACTCATATCTTTAGCTGCATATGTAGCAGAAGATGGCCTAGTCAGCCATCACTGGGAAGAGAGGCCCCTTGGTATTGCAAACTTTATATGCCCCAATACAGGGGAATTCCAGGGCCAAGAAGCAGGAGTGGGTGGGTAGGGGAGCAGGGCGGAGGGAGCGTATAGGGAACTTTCAGGATAGCATTTGAAATGCATATAAAGAAAATACCTAATTTTAAAAAAGAGTGGGAAAGGTACAGAAAAGGGTAAAATGGAGTGAAAATGATTAGTGTACATAAATAAAACTTCATAATGAAACCTATTTTGTTGTATAGTTCATATATGCTGATTTTAAAAAACATGCTTCAACTTGGAGCACTAAACAAAGTGGCAAAGAAGGAGACACCCTGTTAGAAGTAAGAGGCACATCCCAAACAAAACATACCACTCAGCAGGTCTCACATGGGAGGTTTATTGAGAAGGGAAGACAGAGGTAGCCTCTGGAAGAGTGAGGAGAGAAGAGAAGGAAGGCAGGGAGAACAGGTCTTGAAGGGACATGCATCAGGGGCCATGGGGCATGTGCAAAGGGCATAAACACAGGGCCAACTCTGTTTCCTCTTGGGCCACTAGAGATAACATGTCTCATCACTGTGTCCCTGGATGCTGGCTGTGGCCTGATTGTCCTAATGTCACTTCTAGGTGTCCAAGGTTGTGCCTGATTGCTAACATTCCTCTCTTTTTCTTATCATAAAGAGAGAAACCAAAAAGGAGAGGGGAGGCTGATGGTGAGGTGGGAATAGGGGCATTGGATCTCTTAAACTGATTCCTCCTGTCTAGGGACATGGTCAGTTTGGGGGTGTATCTGACCCTCACCATCGAGATTAGGAAGGGTAGTATCTGTTTCCATATGGGGCTTTTAAAAACCCAGAAATCAGAGGTATCACATTGTTTTCTGTGTTTTCAGAGGTCTGTTTGTAGTTGTTGGATTTTGTTTCTCACTATACCAGACTGGTTAACATAGAAGCAGCAAAATTCTTATGCCAAAAAGATTGAAACAGAAAAGGTATGGGGTCATGGCAACACCAGAGTCAGGGCAACTGATGAAAGGTAAGTAAGATGAAGTTGTTTGGCAGGGTCACTGGAGAAGCTATAAGTGGCAATTGTGAGTTAGTTCCAGGGGGTACACATAGCCAGAAATCTATAAAGTGGCCAAGTTGAGTGACATTAAGGAATTGGTAGGCTGAGGTCAGGGCCTGAAGCAGAAGGCATCATGGAAGGTGTGGGGGGGGGGTGTCAAGGAAGTAATGACCTTGGAGGAGTGTTTAATTACTTCTCCTATTTCTCCACTTTCCAGAGGTTAGACAATTGGGATGTATTTATCTCTGGATGTAAATAGTACTTATTGGAGACCCAGATTGGTTTTTATGGTAGAGCTTACCAACAACTGTTTCCACTTGGGATTCCATGGGTCTTGAGTGATTGGTTCAGGATCCTAACATCTGTATCTAGCAAGACCAATATGGGCAGCCCCCATATTCGTCTGGCCATTTTTTAATAATCATCTTTCATCTAGTCAAAGAGGAAGCAAACAAAGAGGTCATAATATTTAGATGGAGTGGTGGGTATAGGAATGACAGCAGGTTGTGTGAAGGAGAAGGGATGGGTCAGGTAAACTTTAATGTCAGGACCAGAAGGAGAGCCTGTTGAAGCCTTTGAAAAGGCTTGGTAACATGTTTGAAAAGAGGTCTGTGGGTGGGACCTAATGCTGCTTCATATAAGGGGCAGGAAAGTAGGGAACAAGAAGGAACCCAGGAATGTAAAAAAAAAAAATTGGCTATTTCTGGGAATGATAAAATCTCTTCCTTTGTAGAGGAAACTGTTAGAGACTGAATTAAATTATTTCTATCTAAGGTGTGGGTTGGGGTAATTGTTAGTCCCAAATAGGTGACTTGAGTAGTGGACAGTTGGACTTTGGAAGTTCAAACTCTATAGCCTAAACTGGACAGAAAATTCAGAAGAGCAGAGATGTCAGCTTGGCTAATTTCTAGAGAGGGGTTGCAGAGAAGAATATCATCTACATAATGGATAATCTTAGATTTAGGAAGAAACAGAGAGAGTAAATCAGAAGCCAGAACCTGGCCAAATAAATGTGGACTTTCCTGGAATCCCTGAGGTAGAGCAGTCCAGATGAGTTGTTTAGAAAAGTGGGTATCTAGATCAGTCCAGGTAAAGGTAAAGATGTTCTGTGATTGGGCATCTAGGGGGAAAGAGAAGAATGCATATTTGAGATCTAAAACCAAGAAATAAAAAGTTCCTGTGGGGATAGTGTAAAGAAGTGTGTAAGGGTTAGTTATGACAGGAAGGAGAGGAACCACTGGAGAATTAAGAAGTCTGAGATCTTGAACCATGTAATAGGTGCCATTAGGTTTTTTTAACTGCAAGTATAAGAGTGTTAAAGGGGGAAGAGGTAGAATGGTAGAATGGAGGAGGTTTTTTTTTTCCTTAAGAGGTCAGAGATGATAGGCTTAAGTCCTCTGAGACTCTGGAGAGAAAGAAGGTATTGAGTTCAGTGATGGACCTAGTAGGGTCCTGTAATTGGATGACAACAGGAGAATGATGTTTAGCAACAGAGGAATTCTCTATGTCCCAGACTCAGGGGTCTACCTGAGAGTCTAGTAAAGGAAATAACATGTTAGTAGGTTGGGTGGCTAGAAGGAAGAGAAAGGGGGCTGCTTGCAAGTTTGGGTTTAGGCAAATGGAGTAGCAAAAGAAATAGAGGCTCTACACTTTAGCTAGAAGATCTCTTCCCAATAAGGGGACAGGACACATTGTCACTCCCAAAAAAGAATGGGTGAGAAGAACACCCCTAAAATGTAACTAAGTGGTGGTATCTGGTGAGATTGGTAAGGCCCCTACTCCAACAATAGAGAAGCAAGAAGGAGAGGTGGGTTCCCAAAACTCCATCAGGACCAAGTAAGTGGCCCTAGTGTCCAAGATGAAGATGGGCTGCCCAGATACCATAATGACCAGCCAGGGCTCCCTGCTGGTGATGGAAGGGGTTGGGTTTAGAGAGCTTGGGCCCCTTCAGTCATTCATGGCCAAGCCTAAGAAATCAGCTGGAGGTCAACCTGGGAGTGATATCCTGTACTGAGCAACATGAGGGCAATCAACAGCCCAATATCCCACCTGATGGCACTTTAGGCATGACGTTGATGGATTTCAGGGATTAGGGCAAACCTGTGCCCAATTACCCTATTGACCACATTTGAAGCAGAGTCCTAGTGCTTCCTGAATCTTAGAGACCAGGAAGCCCAGAAAGTGGCTGGAGCTGGTTGCTCAGCTTTTGCCAGTATATATTTTTGTCTGCAGGCCTTTTTATCTCTCTGATGTTACACTTTAAAGGCCAGTGTCAAGACTTCTACCTATGGAGTTAGGGATCCCCTCTCCAAGCATCTAAGTTTGGCCTTAATATCAGGGTAGATTTGGGAAAAGAAGTAGGTCATCAGGAGTAGTTTACTCTTTGGGTTTTTTAGGGTCTAAATTAATGTATTATAATAGAGACATGTGTCAGGGGCCATGGTGCATGTGCAAAGGGGCAGACACAGGAGTGACTCTGTCACCTCTTGGGCCACTAGAGGTAATGTGTCTCATCACTGGGTCACTGAGAGCTTGCTGTGAAGATGCTTGATTGTATATAATAATGTCACTTCTAGCTGTCCACGGATGTGCCTGAGTGCTAACACTCTCTCCCCCAGAATGACTATCTAAAAGAAGAAAAGGAAAGTATCATCAAGTTTAAAATAAGAGAAAGGTCTTCAATCTGTTCAAAAGCAGATACTGAAGGAGACATCTCCTGTTCTTCCTGGCTTGATCACTGGTGTTATGGTGGACAATCCCCTTAAAGGGAAGGTTTTACCATTGAACTATGCAGCCAGAGAGAGCAGAAGACCTGAATCTTTATACATCCAAACCCCAAAGGTCTTTTTTATCCACTGCTTAAGTGAGTGACTTTCTTTTTTTTTTTTTTTTTTTTACTCTTTAAATTCTTTTTTTAATTAGGTATTTTCCTCATTTACATTTCAAATGCTATCCCAAAAGTCCCCCATACCCTCCCCCACACTCCCCTACCCACCCACTCCCACTTTTTGGCCCTGGCATTCCCCTGTACTGAGGCATATAAAGTTTGCAAGTCCAATGGGCCTCTCTTTCCAGTGATGGCCTACTAGGCCATCTTTTGATACATATGCAGCTAGAGTCAAGAGCTCCGGGGTACTGGTTAGTTCATAATGTTGTTCCACCTATAGGGTTGCAGATCCCTTTAGCTCCTTGGCTACTTTCTCTAGCTCCTCCATTAGGGGCCCTGTGATCCATCCAATAGCTGACTGTGAGCATCCACTTCTGTGTTTGCTAGACCCCGGCATAGTCTCACAAGAGACAGCTATATCAGGGTCCTTTCAGCAAAATCTTGCTAGTGTATGCAATGGTGTCAGGGTTTGGAGGCTGATTATGGGATGTATCCCCGAATATGGCAGTCTCTAGATGGTCCATCCTTTTGTCTCAGCTCCAAACTTTGTCTCTGTAACTCCTTCCATGGGTGTTTTGTTCCCAGTTCTAAGGGGCAAAGTGTCTTAAAAGTTTGAGCCCGTCAGGCGTGGTGGCGCACGCCTTTAATCCCAGCACTCAGGAGGCAGAGGCAGGTGGATTTCTGAGTTCGAGGCCAGCCTGGTCTACAGAGTGAGTTCCAGGACAGCCAGGGCTATACAGAGAAAACCTGTCTCTAAAAACCAAAAAAAAAAAAAAAAAAAAAAGTTTGAGCCCAAGAAACAGGCTGTAACTTTGACTCAGATTCATAGTCCACACTGCTTCCCACCCCATCTGCTTGCCTATAAAGTGTCAGGCCATGTTGCAGAGGGAAGTGGGCAGTAATTACAGTTGGTTTTAAAGGCAAAACTCTGAGGAAAGGAAAGAGACCCATTGTGTAAAAATACAAATGGGGCCAAGGATGCTAGGATACAAAGCAGCATGCCCAGTACACACCAGATCACTGGGTTCCTGATGCTTCCTGTTGCTAGGATAGATCGTTCTGATCTGACTGATTTCTACACTCTCAGACCACCAAAAAAAAAACATTATTTGGTAGAAATGCATAGATTTCTATTAAGCCTCAGGGCTTAAGGGGATAGTCAATAGAGAGGTCCCCAGGCTAAGATGAAGAGTTAAGTTTGAGGGAACCTTCCACATTCTCCATGGATTCTGGATACGGTAAACAACAGCAAGAATTCAGTGGATCAGCTCTTAGTAAGCCATAGTAAGCATCCTGGCAGGAAAGGATAGGCAGGGGCTCAGCCTGCAAACAACTCTTTCAGGTCTAACCTGTTGGGACCTCAGGAACAACTCAATACTCCTCTACCTTCCACATCAATCAAACTGCAAAGCAACCAACCTTGCAGCTTCTGGGGACCCATCTGCATCCAATCTCAAGAAGAAAGATGTATTGACTGGCTCCTTTTTGTTGTTGTTCCTATTATTTGATGCAAGCAATGATGTTCTTCTTTCCTCTTGCTCTTCATTTATTTTGTGTTATCCATCATTATCATTCCTTATACATTGTCTACTCAGAAGAAAGAAAAAAAAACACAGCTCTCATCTTAAAGGGAATAAGGGATAGTTTATTCTGGAGCTATTTTGAGTGACCATGTTCCAGGGAAGACAGGTTTAGGATTCCTCAAAGTTCATGTTTCAATATAGAAGCAGTTTTCTGAAGTTTTATAGTTTTACAGAATAGTGGAAGTCACATAGCAAGGCAAATTTAAAATATATTGGTGGGTACATCGGGGAGATAGTTACAATAAAGAGGGGGGAAGCTTTTCTATAGGCCTCGGAGTTATCTGATGACATTGTTTGTTTGTTTGTTTGTTTGTTTTTGTTTTGTTTTTCAGAAATTTATTTTTTGAATTATCTTTAATCTTTTTTTTACAGTCCAGTCATTATCCCCCTCCTGGTCCACCCTGTGACAGTTCCTCATTCCAATCCTCCTACTCCATATCCAAGAGAATGTCCCCATCCCACCCCATCCCACCAGGCCTCACTACTCCCTGGAGCTTCGAGTCTCTCGAGGGGTAGTTGCATCTTCTCTCACTGAGACCAGACCAGGCAATCCTCTGCTGTATTTGATGACATTCTTAGTCTTGGGGTTGGTGGAAGCACGTGGCCTGTTAAGTTAATAGAATCTAAAAGATTTTTTTCTATTAGTCACAAGGTATTAGTTCTGACACAGAAGCAAGGCTAGAACTAGACCAAGATAAGCTAATTAGACTCTGAACTTATATAGAGCAATCCAATCTCTGCACATCACTGCAGTTTGAATGAATCAGCCTTTACAAGCACAGCTTCTTTCCAGGAATTCTCATTCACAACATTAATCCCATAAACTTTTTTCTCTCCCCTACCTTATTCTTTTCCTTTTGATTTCCCCACTGCCTTTCTTTTTATTATTTATGAGTGCTTCAAGATTTAATCATTTTTTAAACTCTCAGTTTACCCCATAAGAAACTCAGCTCCTCCTTACTTTCCAACCCAAAACCCAGATGAAAAATTGTGATGAAATCATAATTTTGACAGAAGGGGGGAAATTAGTTTGAAAATTCAGTTGAGGAACCAGAGAGATTGCCTAGTGGTTAAGACTGTGTACTTCTCTACTTCGCACTCATGTTCAGTTCCTAACCCCACATCAGGTGACTCACAAAACACCTGTAAATCCAGCTCTGGGTGATCTGATGCCTTCTCCTGGACTCCCAGGGTACCTACATTCACATGCACATTACCCACACAGAGAAATATATATACATAATTTGTAAAATGCCAGAGGAAAACATCACTAATAGAAGAAATATCGATGAATTGCCAACCAATTTTTACCCTCAGACATCAATTAAGAAAAAAACAGAAGCTGTGTTAGACCATCGGTACCATATAAATTCAAATATAGCAATGCACACCTAGAGTCCCAGCACTCAGGAAGTGAAGGCAGGAAGACCAAAAGCTTAAGGTCTTCTACAACTACCTAATTAGTTCAAGTCTAGCCTGGATACATGAAACCCTGTCTCAAAACAAAACAAAAACAAGACTGAAGCTATGATTCATTGGTTAAAAGTGCTTGCTGCTCTTGCAGAACACTGCCAACCAGTATCACTATCTCCAGCAAAGTTATTTCTGAAAATTGATGGATAACTAAAGACCATCCAAAATAACTACAAACTAAAGTCATTTATGACCAACTAAAACAGCCTTGCCAAAGATACTTACTTTCTTTATTTCTGTGTAGAAGTACACAGAAATAAAGAATAAAGAAAATTACAACCATTGAAAAGCCAGGAAAGAATATGTTTCATGAGAGGAATAAGAGAACATATGAGAATTAGGAAATATTCAAACATGCTTAGCTCAGCAAACAATACTCAGGCTGGGAGCTAGAGAGATCGCACAGTGATTAACAGCACTTGCTGCTTTTGCAGAGAGACCAGATATGCTTCTTGGCACCCACATGGCACCTGTAACACCAGATCCAGGGGATTCAACAACCTCTTCTGGACTCCATGGAATGCCGTGCACCTACAAGATTTATGCAAACTTTATAATACAATATAAAACAAATATTTTTTAAAAGACACAGGCTAACCAAACCCAGACACTATTGAACAATGCTAGAAAGATTTTGCTGAAGGGACCCTCTTATAGCTGTCTCATATGAGGCTATGCCAGTGCCTGGCAAATACAGAAGTGGATGCTCACAGTCATCTATAAGATGGAACACAGGGCCTCCAATGGAGAAACTAGAGAAAGCAACCAAGGGGCTGAAGGGGTCTGCAACCCTATAGGTGGAACAACAATATGAACTAACCAGTAACCCCAGAGCTTGTATCTCTAGCTGCATATGTAGCAGAAGATGGCCTAGTCAGCCATCACTGGGAAGAGAGGCCCCTTAGTCTTGCAAATTTTATATGCTCCAATACAGGGGAATGCCAGGGCCAAGAAGTGGGAGTGGGTGGGTAGGGGAGCAGGGTGGAGGGAGGGTATGGGGAACTTTCAGGATAGCATTTGAAATGTATATAAAGAAAATATCTAATAAAAAAAGACACAAACTAGCTAGTTGAATTTAAAAAACACACAAGACCCAATTGTTTATTGTTTAAAGAAATACATCTTCTAGGTCAATATAATCACAGTCTAGAAGTCAAAGTCTATAATATGATATACCAAACAAAAGGAATCTGAAAGTAAGTTAAAGTAGCTCTCATGATACCTTACAGACTTCAAGACTAAATAAATCTGAAGAGATAAAGATCACCATATAAGTATATAGAAAATCCAGCCTTCCGGTCCACTGCAGCACCAGGGTGCCTTGCCCAAGGAGTCTCCGGACACCCACAAGGACCCACACAGGACCCCCATGGGATCCTAAGACCTCTGGTGAGTGGAACACAGTGTCTGTTCCAATCCAATCACGCGGGACCTGAGACTGCATTAACTAGGGAAGCAGATAACCCGGCCTGATCAGGGGCACAAGTTCCTTCCACTCCACTCCAGGACTGGTGTTTCTTGCACGCAGAGTTTGTGGACACCCCCAAGGTCCTCACAGGACCCTCCACAGGATCCTAAGACCTCTGGTGAGTGGAACACAACTTCTGCCCGGAGGCAGGTTCGAACACCAGATATCTGGGCACCTTCCCTGCAAGAAGAGAGCTTGCCTGCAGAGAATACTCTGACCACTGAAACTAAGGAGGAAGCTAGTCTCCCTGGTCTGCTGATAGAGGCTAACATAAACACCTGAGGAATAAGATCTACCCAGAGACAACTATAACAACTAGCTTCAGAGATTACCAGATGGCGAAAGGTAAGAATCCTATTAACAGAAATGAAGACCACTCAACATCATCAGAACTCAGCACTCCCACCCCAACTAGTCCTGGGCACACCAACACACCCAAAAAGCTAGACCGGGATTTAAAAGCATATCTCATGATGATGGTAGAGGACATCAACAAGGACTTTAATAACTCACTTAAAGAAATACAGGAGAGCACAACTAAACAGGTAGAAGACCTTAAAGAGGAAACACAAAAATTCCTTAAAGAATTGCAGGAAAACACGAACAAACAGGTGATAGAATTGAATAAAACCATCCAACACCTAAAAAGGGAAGTAGACACAATAAAGAAAACCCAAAGTGAGGCAACGCTGAAGATAGAAACCCTAGGAAAGAAATCTGGAACCATAGATGCGAGCATCAGCAACAGAATACAAGAGATAGAAGAGAGAATCTCGGGTGCAGAAGATTCCATAGAAAACATTGGCACAACAATCAAAGAAAATACAAAATGCAGAAAGATCCTGACTCAAAACATCCAGGAAATCCAGGACACAATGAGAAGACCAAACCTACGGATAATAGGAGTTGATGAGAATGAAGATTTTCAACTTAAAGGGCCAGCAAATATATTCAACAAAATTATAGAAGAAAATTTCCAAACCTAAAGAATGACATGCCCATGAACATACAAGAAGCCTACAGAACTCCAAATAGACTGGACCAGAAAAGAAATTCCTCCCAACACATAATAATCAGAACAACAAATGCACTAAATAAAGAGAAAATATTAAAAGCAGTAAGGGAGAAAGATCAAATAACATATAGAGGTAGACCTATCAGAATTACACCAGACTTTTCACCAGAGACTATGAAAGCCAGAAGATCCTGGAAAATGTTATACAGACACTAAGAGAAAACAAATTCCAGCCCAGGCTACTGTACCCAGCCAAACTCTCAAATACCATAGATGCAGAAACCAAAGTATTCCACGACAAAACCAAATTCACACATTATCTTTCCACGAATCCAGCCCTTCAAAGGATAATTACAGAAAAAAACCAATACAAGGACGGAAATCACAACCTAGAAAAAGCAAGAAAGTAATCCCTCAACAACCCAAAAAGAAGACAGCCACAAGAACAGAATGCCAACTCTAACAACAAAAATAAAAGGAAGCAACAATTACTTTTCCTTAATATCTCTTAATATCAATGGACTCAATTACCCAATAAAAAGACATAGACTAACAGACTGGCTACACAAACAGAACCCAACATTCTGCTGCTTACAGGAAACCCATCTGAGGGAAGAAGACAGACACTACCTTACAGTGAAAGGCTGAAAAAAATTTTTCCAAGCAAATGGTCTGAAAAAACAAGCTGGAGTAGCCATTCTAATATCGAATAAAATCGACTTCCAACCCAAATTTATCAAAAAAGATAAGGAGGGACACTTCATATTCATCAAAGGTAAAATCGTCCAAGAGGAACTCTCAATTCTGAATATCTATGCTCCAAATGCAAGGGCAGCCACATTCATTAAAGACACATTGGTAAAGCTCAAAACACACATTGCACCTCACACAATAACACAAAACAACACACCACTTTTACCAATGGACACATCATGGAAACAGAAGCTAAACAGGGACACAGGGAAACTAACAGAAGTTATGAAACAAATGGACTTAACAGATATCTACAGAACATTTTAGGCTAAAACAAAAGGATATACCTTCTTCTCAGCACCTCATGGTACCTTCTCCAAAACTGACCATATAATTGGTCACAAAACAGGCCTCAACAGATACAAAAATATTTAAATTGTCCCATGTATCCTATCAGATCACCATGCACTAAGGCTGATCTTCAATAACAAAAAAAAATAATAGAAAGCCAACACTCACGTGGAAACTGAACAACACTCTTCTCAATGATACCTTGGTCAAGGAAGGAATAAAGAAAGAAATTAAAGACTTTTTAGAGTTTAATGAAAATGAAGCCACAACGTACCCAAACCTTTGGGACACAATGAAAGCATTTCTAAGAGGGAAACTCATAGCTCTGAGTGCCTCCAAGAAGAAACGGGAGAGAGCACATACTAGCAGCTTGACAACACATCTAAAAGCTCTAGAAAAAAAGGAAGCAAATTCACCCAAGAGGAGTAGACGGCAGGAAATAATCAAACTCAGGGGTGAAATCAACCAAGTGGAAACAAGAAGAACTATTCAAAGAATTAACCAAACGAGGAGTTGGTTCTTTGAGAAAATCAACAAGATAGATAAACCCTTAGCTAGACTCACTAGAGGGCACAGGGACAAAATCCTAATTAACAAAATCAGAACTGAAAAGGGAGACATAACAACAGATCCTGAAGAAATCCAAAACACCATCAGATCCTTCTACAAAAGGCTATACTCAACAAAACTGGAAAACCTGGACGAAATGGACAAATTTCTGGACAGATACCAGGTACCAAAGTTGAATCAGGATCAAGTTGACCTTCTAAACAGTCCCATATCCCCTAAAGAAATAGAAGCAGTAATAAATAGTCTCCCAGCCAAAAAAAAGCCCAGGACCAGACGGGTTTAGTGCAGAGTTCTATCAGACCTTCAAAGAAAATCTAATTCCAGTTCTGCACAAACTTTTTCACAAGATAGAAGTAGAAGGTACTCTACCCAACTCATTTTATGAAGCCACTATTACTCTGATACCTAAACCACAGAAAGATCCAACAAAGATAGAGAACTTCAGACCAATTTCTCTTATGAATATCGATGCAAAAATCCTCAATAAAATTCTCGCTAACCAAATCCAAGAAAACATTAAAGCAATCATCCATCCTGACCAAGTAGGTTTTATTCCAGGGATGCAGGGATGGTTTAATATACGAAAATCCATCAATGTAATCCATTATATAAACAAACTCAAAGACAAAAACCACATGATCATCTCGTTAGATGCGGAGAAAGCATTCGACAAGATCCAACACCCATTCATGATAAAAGTTCTGGAAAGATCAGGAATTCAAGGCCCATACCTAAACATGATAAAAGCAATCTACAACAAACCAGTAGCCAACATCAAAGTAAATGGAGAGAAGCTGGAAGCAATCCCACTAAAATCAGGGACTAGAGAAGGCTGCCCACTTTCTCCCTACGTTTTCAACATAGTACTTGAAGTATTAGCCAGAGCAATTCAACAACAAAAGGAGATCAAGAGGATACAAATTGGAAAAGAGGAAGTCAAAATATCACTTTTTGCAGATGATATGATAGTATATATAAGTGACCCCAAAAATTCCACCAGAGAACTCCTAAACCTGATAAACAGCTTCGGTGAAGTAGCTGGATATAAAATAAACTCAAACAAGTCAATGGCCTTTCTCTATACAAAGAATAAACAGGCTGAGAAAGAAATTAGGGAAACAACACCCTTCTCAATAGTCACAAATAATATAACTCTAACTAAGGAAGACTCTAACTAAGGAAGTGAAAGATCAGTATGATAAAAACTTCAAGTCCCTGAAGAAAGAAATTAAAGAAGATCTCAGAAGATGGAAGGATCTCCCATGCTCATGGATTGGCAGGATCAACATAGTAAAAATGGCTATCTTGCCAAAAGCAATCTACAGATTCAATGTAATCCCCATCAAAATTCCAACTCAATTCTTCAACGAATTAGAAGGAGCAATTTGCAAATTCATCTGGAATAACAAAAAACCTAGGATAGCAAAAACTCTTCTCAAGGATAAAAGAACCTCTGGTGGAATCACCATGCCTGACCTAAAGCTTTACTACAGAGCAATTGTGATAAAAACTGCATGGTACTGGTATAGAGACAGACAAGTAGACCAATGGAATAGAATTGAAGACCCAGAAATGAACCCACAACACCTATGGTCACTTGATCTTCGACAAGGGAGCTAAAACCATCCAGTGGAAGAAAGACAGCATTTTCAACAAATGGTGCTGGCACAACTGGTTGTTATCATGTAGAAGAATGCGAATCAATCCATACTTTTCTCCTTCTACTAAGGTCAAATCTAAGTGGATCAAGGAACTTCACTTAAAACCAGAGACACTGAAACTTATAGAGGAGAAAGTGGGGAAAAGCCTTGAAGATATGGGCACAGGGGAAAAATTCCTGAACAGAACAGCAATGGCTTGTGCTGTAAGATGGAGAATTGACAAATGGGACCTAATGAAACTCCAAAGTTTCTGCAAGGCAAAAGACACCGTCAATAAGACAAAAGACCACCAACAGATTGGGAAAGGATCTTTAGCTATCCTAAATCAGATAGGGGACTAATATCCAACATATATAAAGAACTCAAGAAGGTGGACTTCAGAAAATCAAATAACCCCATTAAAAAATGGGGCTCAGAACTGAACAAAGAATTCTCACCTGAGGAATACCGAATGGCAGAGAAGCACCTGAAAAAATGTTCAACATCCTTAATCATCAGGGAAATGCAAATCAAAACAACCCTGAGTTTCCACCTCAGACCAGTCAGAATGGCTAAGATCAAAAATACAGGTGACAGCAGATGCTGGCGTGGATGTGGAGAAAGAGGAACACTCCTCCATTGTTGGTGGGATTGCAGGCTTGTACAACCACTCTGGAAATCAGTCTGGCGGTTCCTCATAAAATTGGACATAGTACTACCGGAGGATCCAGCAATACCTCTCCTGGGCATATATCCAGAAGATGCCCCAACTGGTAAGAAGGACACATGCTCCACTATGTTCATAGCAGCCTTATTTATAATAGCCAGAAGCTGGAAAGAACCCAGATGCCCCTCAACAGAGGAATGGATACAGAAAATGTGGTACATCTACACAATGGAGTACTACTCAGCTATTAAAAAGAATGAATTTATGAAATTCCTAGCCAAATGGATGGACCTGGAGGGCATCATCCTGAGTGAGGTAACACATTCACAAAGGAACTCACACAATATGTACTCACTGATAAGTGGATATTAGCCCAAAACCTAGGATACCCAAGATATAAGATACAATTTACTAAACACATGAAACTCAAGAAAAATGAAGACTGAAGTGTGGACACTATGCCCCTCCTTAGAAGTGGGAACAAAACACCCTTGGAAGGAGTTACAGAGACAAAGTTTGGAGCTCAGATGAAAGGATGGACCATGTAGAGACTGCCATATCCAGGGATCCACCCCATAGTCAGCATCCAAACGCTGACAACATTGCATACACTAGCAAGATTTTATCGAAAGGACACAGATGTAGCTGTCTCTTGTGAGACTATGCCGGGGCCTAGCAAACACAGAAGTGGATGCTCACAGTCAGCTAATGGATGGATCACAGGGCTCCCAATGGAGGAGCTAGAGAAAGTACCCAAGGAGCCAAAGGGATCTGCAACCCTATAGGTGGAACAACATTATGAACTAACCAGTACCCCGGAGCTCTTGACTCTAGCTGCATATGTATCAAAAGATAGCCTAGTCGGCCATCACTGGAAAGAGAGGCCCATTGGACACGCAAACTTTGTATGCCCCAGTGCAGGGGAACGCCAGGGCCAAAAAGGGGGAGTGGGTGGGTATGGGAGTGGGGGTGGGTGGGTATGGGGGACTTTTGGTATGGCATTGGAAATATGGGTGATCTAAATACCTAATAAAAAATAAAAAAAGACCTCTACTTCTAAAATAAAATAATTCTAATACAAAAAAAACCATAAATAATAGAAAGCCAACATTCACGTGGAAACTGAACAACACACTTCTCAATGATACCTTGGTCAAGGAAGGAATAAAGAAAGAAAATAAAAACTTTTTTAGACTTTAATGAAAATGAAGCCACAACATACCCAAACCTATGGGACACAATGAAAGCATTTCTAAGAGGGAAACTCATAGCTCTGAGTGCCTCCAAAAAGAAACTAGAGAGAGCACACACTAGCCGCTTGACTACACATCTAAATGCTCTAGAAAAAAAGGAAGCAAATTCACCAAAGAGGAGTAGACGGCAGGAAATAATCAAACTCAGGGGTGAAATCAACCAAGTGGAAACAAGAAGAACTATTCAAAGTATTAAGCAAATGAGGAGTTGGTTCTTTGAGAAAATCAACAAGATAGATAAACCCTTAGCTAGACTCACTAGAGGGCACAGGGTCAAAATCCTAATTAACAAAATCAGAACTGAAAAGGGAGACATAACAACAGATCCTGAAGAAATCCAAAACACCATCAGATCCTTCTACAAAAGGCTATACTCAACAAAACTGGAAAACCTGGACGAAATGGACAAACGTCTAGACAGATACCAGGTACCAAAGTTAAATCAGGATCAAGTTAATGATCTAAACAGTCCCATATCCACTAAAGAAATAGAAGCAGTCATTAATAGTCTCCCAGCCAAAAAAAAGCCCAGGATCAGATGGGTTTAGTGCAGAGTTCTATCAAACCTTCAAAGAAGATCTAATTCCAGTTCTGCACAAATTATTCCACAAAATAGAAGTAGAAGGTACTCTACCCAACTCATTCTATGAAGCCACAATTACTCCGATACCTAAACCACAGAAAGTTCCAACAAAGATAGAGAACTTCAGACCAATTTCTCTTATGAATATCGATGCAAAAATCCTCAATAAAATTCTCGCTAACAGAATCCAAGAACACATTAAAGCAATCATCCATCCTGACCAAGTAGGTTTTATTCCAGAGAGGCAGGGATGGTTTAATATACAGAAATCCATCAACGTAATCCATTATATAAACAAACTCAAAGACAAAAACCACATGATCATCTCGTTAGATGGGGAGAAAGCATTTGAGAAAATCCAACACCCATTCATGATAAAAGTCTTGGAAAGATCAGGAATTCAAAGCCCATACCTAAACATGATAAAAGCAATCTACAGCAAACAAGTAGCCAACATCAAGGTAAATGGTGAGAAGCTTGAAGCAATCCCACTAAAATCAGGGACTAGACAAGGCTGCCCACTTTCTCCCTACCTCTTCAACATAGTACTTGAAGTTCTAGCCAGAGCAATTAGACAACAAAAGGAGATCAAGGGGATACAAATTGGAAAAGATGAAGTCAAAATATCACTTTTTGCAGATGATATGATAGTATATATGAGTGACCCTAAAAATTCCAACAGAGAACTCCTAAACCTGATAAACAGCTTCGGTGAAGTAGCTGGACATAAAATTAACTCAAACAAGTCAATGGCCTTTCTCTACACAAAGAATAAACAGGCTGAGAAAGAAGTTAGGGAAACCACACCCTTCTCAATAGTCACATATAATATAAAATATCTTGGCGTGACTCTAACTAAGGAAGTGAAAGATCTATATGATAAGAACTTTAAGTCTCTGAAGAAAGAAATTAAAGAAGATCTCAGAAGGTGGAAAGATCTCCCATGCTCATGGATTGGCAGGATCAACATTGTAAAAATGGCTATCTTGCCAAAAGCAATCTACAGATTCAATGCAATCCCCATCAAAATTTCAACTCAATTCTTCAATGAATTAGAAAGAGCAATCTGCAAATTCATCTGGAATAACAAAAAACGTAGGATAGCAAAAACTCTTCTCAAGGATAAAAGAACCTTTGGTGGAATCACCATGCCTGACCTAAAGCTGTACTACAGAGCAATTGTAATAAAAAGTGCATGGTACTGGTATAGTGACAGAGAAGTAGACCAATGGAATAGAATTGAAGACACAGAAATGAACCCACACACCTATGGTCACTTGATCTTTGACAAGGGAGCTAAAACCATCCAGTGGAAAAAAGACAGCATTTTCAACAAATGGTGCTGTCACAACTGGTGGTTATCATGTAGAAGAATGTGAATCGACCCATTCCTATCTCCTTGCACTAAGGTCAAATCTAAGTGTATCAAGGAACTCCACATAAAACCAGAGAAACTGAAACTTATAGAGGAGAATGTGGGGAAAAGCCTCGAAGATTTTGGCACAGGGGAAAAATTCCTGAATAGAACAGCAATGGTTTGTGCTGTAAGATCGAGAATTGACAAATGGGACCTCATGAAACTGCAAAGCTTCTGCAAGACAAAAGACACCATCAATAAGACAAAAAGGCCACCAAAAGATTGGGAAAGGATCTTTAGCTATCCTAAATCAGATAGTGGACTAATATCCTATATATATAAAGAACTCAAGAAGGTGGACTCCAGAAAATCAAATAACCCCATTAAAAAATGGGGCTCGGAGCTAAACAAAGAATTCTCACCTGAGGAATACCAAATGGCTGAGCAGCACCTGAAAAAATGCTCAGCATCCTTAATCATCAGAGAGATGCAAATCAAAACAACCCTGAGATTCCATCTCACACCAGCGAGAATGGCTAAGACCAAAAATTCAGGTGACAGCAGATGCTGGGGAGGATATGGAGAAAGAGGAAATTAATTGCTGCTACCTTTTATTTTTGTTGTTAGAGTTGGCATTCTGTTCTTGTGGCTGTCTTCTTTTTGTTTTTTTTTTTTTTTTTTTGAGGGATTACTTTCTTCCTTTTTCTAGGGCATGGTTTCCATCCTTGTATTGGTTTTTTTTCTGTTATTTTCCTTTGATGGGCTGGATTCGTGGAAAGATAATGTGTGAATTTGGTTTTGTCGTGGAATACTTTGGTTTCTCCATTTATGGTAATTGAGAGTTTGGCTGGGTATAGTAGCCTGGGCTGGCATTTGTGTTCTCTTAGTGTCTGTATAACATCTGTCCAGGATCATCTGGCTTGCATAGTCTCTGTTGAAAACTCTGGTGTAATTCTGATAGGCCCACCTTTATATGTTACTTGACCTTTTTCTCTTACTGCTTTTAAATTCTCTCTTTATTTAGTGCATTTGTTGTTCTGATTATTATGTGTTGGGAGGAATTTCTTTTCTGGTCCAGTCTATTTGGAGTTCTGTAGGCTTCTTGTATGTTCATGGTCATGTCTTTCTTTAGGTTTGGGAAGTTTTCTTGTATAATTTTCTTCAAGATGTTTGCTGGCCCTTTAAGTTGAAAATCTTCATTCTCATCAACTCCTATTATCCGTAGGTTTGGTCTTCTCATTGTGTCCTGGATTTCCTGGATGTTTTGAGTTAGGATCTTTTTGTGTTTTGTATTTTCTTTGATTGTTGTGCGGATGTTTTCTATGGAATCTTCTGCACCTGAGATTCTCTCTTCCATCTCTTGTATTCTGTTGCTGATACTCGCATCTATGGTTCCAGATTTCTCTCCTAGGTTTTCTATCTCCAGTGTTGCCTCACTTTGGGTTTTCTTTATTGTGTCTACTTCCCTTTTTAGGTCTTGAATGGTTTTACTCAATTCCATCACCTGTTTGGTCATGTTTTCCTGCAATTCTTTAAGGGATTTTTGTGCTTCCTCTTTAAGGTCTTCTACTTTTTTTAGCAGTGTTCTCCTGTATTTCTTTAAGTGAGTTATTAAAGTCCTTCTTGATGTCCTCTACCATCATTATGAGATATGCTTTTAAATCCAGGACTGTCTTTTGGGGTGTGTTGGGGTTCCCAAGACTGGGTGTGTTGGGAGTGCTGCATTCTGATGATGGTGAGTAAACTTGGTTTCTGTTAGTAAGATTCTTATGTTTGCCTTTCGCCATCTGGTAATCTCTGGAATTCATTGTTATAGTTGTCTCTGGTTAGAGCTTGTTCTTCAGGTGATTATGTTAGCCTCTATCAGCAGACCTGGGAGACTAGATCTCTCCTGAATTTCAGTGTTCAGAGTACTCTCTACAGGCAAGCTCTCCTCTTGCAGGGAAGGTGCCCAGATATCTGGTGTTTGAACCTGCCTCCTGGCAGAAGTTGTGATCCACTCACCAGAGGTCCTAAGATCCCATGGAGAGTCCTGTGGGGACCTTGGGGGTGTCTGCAGATTCTGTGCCCAAGGTGCCCTGGTGCTGGCATGAACCAGAAGGGACTTGTGTTACATGTGTTTGTCTTTGTTTTTTTCATGTGTGGAATCTGGTGTGGGAGGCCACGTGAAAGTAAGAATAGGAGAACTGGAGATGTGGAAGGTGAAAGATGGGAAAGGGAAGGAGAGAAAGAAAGGATCACAGGGCGAGTGAGCAGGACCTACATGCATTATAAGCATACACGGAAAAGTGGTTTCACTTATTTGTGCAAATAATGTGCACTAATTCAAACCCCCCAAAACAAAAAACAAAAAAACTTCCAGGGGAAACCAAACTACCCCCAGAATGGTTTGTTTTGCTCAATTCTAGATGAGAAGCATTGGAAGGACAAAATGATGCAACTACTTTTACTGGAATTCACACAGCATTTATGGTTTTGTGTCACACTTTTTACTTAAGCTTGCTTTCGAGATTTCCTCATCATCATGCAATTATGAGGACTTGACCATTTTGTAGTGATAGGGACTAAAGCCTGCTATGCAAACACTGCCCTCAAGCTATGACTACTTTCTTACTCTTTGTCTCTGTGTATTATTGCCAGATAGTTTAATACCATGATTTATTTCTTCTTGACTTGACATTCTATGCAATATTTAGTTATATTTAGAAGCTTCAATGGAAAAAACTCTCATCATAAAAAATAGCCATTTTGATATATAGTGGGGTAAAATTATGGCTAAAACATAAAATTTGTAAACAAAAAAGCATGCAACTATATGCACAAAGGATATATTGATGTCAGGTGTGGTGACTCATCTGTAGTCCTGAGACAAAGACAGAAGTATCAGGAGATCAAGACATCTTCAGCTACATAGAGAGTTCAAGGCTGCCATAACCTATATGATTCCCTGTCTTTAAAATACCAAAAAAAAATCAAAAAAAGAAAATATTGATAGATCTTAAGAGAGAGGTAAACAGCAACGAATAAGAGCAAAAGACATCAATACTCCACTTCAGCAATGGGTAGATAAAATGTATCAGGCAGAAAAAAATATAAGGATATATTTAAGATGAGAAGCACCTAGCAAGAATATAATATTCTATCCAAGGGCAACAGAATACACACCATTTTAAGTGTACATTGAACACTCTCTAGGACAGATTGATTATATGCTAGGCCACAGAATAAGTCTTAACAACTTTAAGAAGATTGGAATCATATCAGATCTCTTCTCTGACCACAACAGTAAACGGAACCAGAAATCAATAACATGTGGAAAGATGGAAAATCCACAAATAATTGAAAGTAAATAATGAGTCAAAGAAGAAAGCAGAAAGGAATAAGAGATGGCACAGCTTAATACAAACTAAAGTAGAAATGGTGCACACCAAAAGTAGACTTATTTTTTTATTAGGTATTTTCCTCATTTACATTTCCAATGCTATCCCAAAAGCCCCCCATACCCTCCCCCCACTCCCACTTTTTGGCCCTGGAGTTCCCCTGTACTGAGGCATATAAAGTTTGCATGTCCAATGGGCCTCTCTTTCTAGTGATGGCCGACTAGGTAATTGCAGTTCCCATTAGCTCCTTGGGTAAAAAGTAGACTTATATTTAAACAGGATGAACCTAAATGAATAGACTAATATGACACCTCAAGGAAATACATAAAAACAATCTAAGCCCAAAGCTAACAGAAAGAAGAAACTAAAATCAGAACAAACATAAAATATTATAACATTGATTTCAAAAAATTTTTTAAAAATGAACTACAAAGGCTTGTGAGAGGGGGATGACGAAGGGTAATGGAGTGAAAACAGCTAAAATTTATCATATATGTGCATGAAAACTGTCTAAGAATCTTGAAATTGGAAGAAGTTAATGAATCATTTTCTATTGACTAGACTTAATTGAATGTCAGCAGTTTCTCTTTGTTCCATGAAGTATTTAAGAAGAATAAAACTTAAATCATTTGGAAGGAGTAAAACGTTCCAAATAAAGATCTATTTTATTAATAGCAAAAAAATAAGAAATATGAGGGCTTTTAAGATAAACAAAATTTTTCCAATTCTAAGCTATACTTAGAAAAATAAGAGAAGAATCAAATAAAAACAGAAATGAAGACATAACAATTGATAGCAGGGAAACACAAAAGATCACAAGTGACTATGATGAAATTATAGAACAACAAATAAATAAGCTAGAGAAATTGTTGGTAACAGCTTATGAAGATTGAATCATGATAAATTGAAAGTCTGAACATAAAAACTATGAGAAATGGTATTCAATTAATAATAAAAGTTCCCCATAAAAGAAGAGCTGGAGATCTGGTGGTTTTTATCTAAATATCTACAAAACTCTTAAAGCACTAATACACCCCCAAACTCTTCCAAATGCAGAAGAGGAACAAGCACTTCCAATCTCATTTTACAAGGCCAGCATCACCATGGCACCAAAGCCAGACACAGGCACTACAGGAAAAGAAAATTATAGGCCAATACCTCTGATGAACACAGATATAAGAGATCCTTACAAATACTAGTAAATCAAATTCAAGGCCACAATAAAAGAACCATATGCCATGATCATGTAGCATTTATCCCTGGGGAATATGGATGAATTAAAACATACAAATAAGGACTAGTGATATGGCTCAGCAGGTAAATATATTTGCCAACAGACCTAACAACCACAGCTCAATTCCTGGAATTCAAATGGTGGAAGGAGAGAGCACAAACTACCAGAAAGTCCTCTCTGACCTCCACATGTGCAAGTAGTATGCACAGTGTGTGTGCGTGTGTGCATGCGCGTGCACACACACACACTAAACAAATAAGTATAAAAATTTACAAACCATAAAAGTCAGTAGATTAAGTATTATCATATTAATGGATTAATAGGGGAAGTTATAAAATCATCACAAATGCAGAAAAACTGTTTGAGAAGATTTTAACTTTTTATGATTTAAAAAAAATAATTTGGGCTCAAGGAGAATGCACAAGGATTTGTGTCCAACAGCATCCTCAATAATGCAAAACTGAAAACTACCACTCTAACAAGTCAGAAAAAAATATTCAAAAAGAAATCAGTGAAAAGTCAGGCATGGTAGTTCATGCCTGAAATTCCAGCACTTGAAAGTTAGAGGCAGGAAGAGCATGAGTTCAAGGTCAGTCTTTGCTACATAAAACCCTATCTCTCAAAAAATAAAAACAAAAACAAAATTGAAAGATGTTTCTATACATTAAAGATGAAGTACACATAAAATAAAGATAAAATCTTATTCACGTATCATCAAAAACAGCAAAATACACAGGAATAAATTTAACCAAAGTGGTGAAGAACAAAACACTAACAATTATATATAATTTAAAAAAAGGTATAGTAACTGGAGCCGGGCCTTCTGTTGACTTTTTTGCTAGTCTATGAATCCTGTTCCCCTAATTGGGATGCCTTGTTGGCCTCAGTGGGAGAGGATGTATCCAGTTCTTCAGTGACTTGATATGCCAGGGTGGGTTGGTACTCAGGAGGGGCCTCCAGCCTCTCAGAAGGAAAGGGGATAGGGTAGGGACTTGTGAGGTGGACTGGAAGAAAGAGGGCTGTAATTGGAATGTAAAGTGAAAAGAGAGAAAGAGAGAGGGAGAGAGAGAGAGAGAGAGAGAGAGAGAGAGAGAGAGAGAGAGAGAGAGAGAGAGAGAGAGGAAGGAAGGAAGGAAGGAAGGAAGGAAGGAAGGAAGGAAGGAAGGAAGGAAGGAAGGAAGAAAGAAAGAGGCAGAGAGGGAGGGAGGGAAGGAGGGAGGGAGGAAGAAGGAAGGGAGGAAAGAAAAAAAGAAAAAGAAGAGCTGTAGTAGATACATATAAATGAAAGATATGCTCAAGAACAAAAATGAAACATAATAATTAGATGCCCATAATACTCAAAGGTATCTCCAGATTCAATGAAATCTCTCTCCAAATGACAATGGCACTTTTCACAAACTATTTTTTAAATCCTAAAAGTCTTATGAAACTATGAGTCCTCAGTAACCTAAGTGAATTTGAGTAAGAAGAGGAAAATTGACTATGGATATTACATTACCTGCCTCCAAATCATATCAGAAAACTAGAGTAGCAGCAACATTATGGTAGTAGCATAAGAACAGACACACAAAGCAGACCAATGGAGCAGTATGGCTATCTTAGAAACAACTAACCAGTACCCCCAGAGCTCATGTCTCTAGCTGCATATGTAGCAAAAGATGGCCTAGTCGGCCATCACTGGGAAGAGAGGCCCCTTGGTATTGCAAACTTTATATGCTCCATTACAGGGGAATGCCAGGGCCAAGAAGTGGGAGTGGGTGGGTAGGGAAGCAGGGCAGTGGGGGGGGGGGGTATAGGGGACTTTTGGGATAGCATTTGAAATGTAAATAAAGAAAATACTAATTAAAAAAGAAAGAAAGAAAGAAAGAAAGAAAGAAAGAAAGAAAGAAAGAAAGAAAGAAAGAAAGAAAGAAAGGAGAATTCCCACAGTGAAAGGATTGAAAGCTTTCTAATTACTTCACTCTTGGTGTCAATATGTCTGTTTCCTATTGCTTACCAAAAACTTACACTTTCTTAAATGTCTAAATAAAGGCTGAAATTTAATTATTATCCAAAAAAAGAAACAACTATACATGTGTGAAGTCAGCTGATCTTAGCCAAAAATACCAAGAATATAATAGTGGACAAATCTCATGCTCCTAGGTGAGCTGTGCTAGGAAAACTGGACATTCAAATACATAGGAATAAAGTTGCATAGTTATCTTACATGGCACATAAAAATTAATTCAAAATAGTTTAAGGAATTCAGCATAGCAACTGAAGCTATAAAACTTCTTGGAGAAAACATAGGGGGAAATTCTCTGCAATGAATTTGTGAATTTTACACTTGAAGCACAGACAATAAAAACAAAAATAAACAAGTGAGCCTTCAAGCTAAATTTTTGGTGTACAGCAAAGAAAACAATCAACAAAATGAAATGGAAATATATGGGGTGAGAGAACATACTCATTAGCCATGTAAGAGGTAAGGAATTAATACCCTAAACAGATAAGGAAAGCACAAGAGCACAACTCAATAATTAAACCCCTCTGAGCTACATGTAGCTGACATGCCAAGCAGCATAGCACTCAAGAGCTTACTTTGAGCTCATTCGGGAGACCCTGGACTTGAACTTCTGCAGGACCTTAACTAGTCATGGCAACAAACCCCTGTGATCCTAACACTTAGTTGGTGAAGGAAAGAGTATCAGAGATTCAGGTCAATCTCAGCTACATACAGAGCTCAAGGTCAGCCAGGGATGCATAAGATCCAGTGTGATTTGAATATGCTTGGCCCATAGGAAGTGGCACTATTAGGAGGTGTGGCCTTGTTTGTGTGGGCATGGACTCGATGAAGCAAGTATGGCTTTTTTTGAGGAAGTGCATCACTTTGAAGTTTCCTTGTTCAAGCTCGGCCGGGTGTGAAAGAGACCCTCCTCCTGGCTACCTTTGAATCAAGATGTAGTACTCGTTGCTCCTCCAGCATGAAGTCGGCCTGCATGATGCCATGCTTCCCACCATGATGATAATGGACTTAACTTCTGATACCGCAAGCCACCTCTAATTAAATGTTTTCCTTTATAAGAACTGCTGTGTTCATGGTGTCTGTTCACAGCAATGAAATCCTAACTAAGACACTCAGTATCAAAAAAAGTCAACAAAACAAAAACAAAACCATAGAAATAAGAGTCTCACAAGTTTGAGGCTGTATGTCTTAATAATAGCTATTATTATCATTAAATTAAAGATAGACCCATTAAAAATAAACATTTTTCAAAGGAAATATGCAAATGGCCAACAGGTAAATGAAAAGATTCTCAACATACTTAATCAACAAGGAAAACAAATGGAAGGTTACAGAATGGCTCAACAGGCGAAAGCACTTGCCATTAAACCTGACAGTGCTCACCATGGCATGCAAGTGACCCCACACAAACACATACATACATTCTCTCAATCAATCAATCAAATCAATCAATGTAGTTGAATTTTAAACAAATGCAAATTGAAAGCCCAACAAGCAATTTTTCCTGACAAGTGGTACACAGTCAGCTCTTAAGTATCTGAGTCTCAGAACTTGAGTGCTTCTCAGAATCCTCCAACTGTCTACAACAGCTCTGTAGCTGTCATCAGATCACAAAATGAACACATTAAATCACACCATAAATTTAGACTGCCACAAGAAAAAAAGAAAATGAAAGAAAGTGAAGAGGCCCATTGGACCCATCAAAGGAGGAAAAATAAATTGTATCATGCTAAAAATAAAAAATAAAAAAAAGATGCAGTGAAAACCAGGAACAGTAACACATACTTGTAATTCCAGCATCAGAGAGGTTGAAATATGCACATCATGAATTCAGCTTTAGCTACACAGCAAGACCCTGTCTCAAAAAACGAAAGGGTGGACCATCTAGAGACTGCCATACCCGGAAATCCATCCCATAATCAGCCTCCAAACTCTGACACCATTGCACACACTAGCAAGATTTTGCTGAAAGGACCCTGATATTGCTATCTCTTGTGAGGCTATGCTGGGGCCTAGCAAACACAGAAGTGGATGCTCACAGTCAGCTATTGGATGGATCACAGGGCCCCCAATGGAGGAGCTATAGAAAGTACCCAAGGAGCTAAAGGGATCTGCAACCCTATAGGTGGAACAACAATATGAACTAACCAGTACGCCCCCCCCCCCCCCTGTCCCCGGAGCTGGTGTCTCTAGCTGCATATGTATCAGAAGATGGCCTAGTCGGCCATCAGTGGAAAGAGAGGCCCCTTGGTCTTGCAAACTTTATATGCCTCAATACAGGGGAATGCCAGGGCCAAGAAGTGGGAGTCGGGGGAGGGTATGGGGGACTTTTGGAGTAGCATTGGAAATGTAAATGAAGAAAATACCTAATTAAAATTAAATTAAATTTAAAAAAACAGAAGTGGTGCATGAAAAGGGAGGCAATCAGCAAAGAATGCTGATGGGGCTGGAGGGATGGCTCAGTGGTTAACAACACCAGCTGCTCTTGCAGAAGACCCAGGATAAGTTCCCATCACTAGCATGGTAGCTCTCAACCGACTCTAAGTCCAGATCCAGTGAATCCAATGCCCTCTTCTGGCTTCCAAAGGCACCATGAATAGCATGTGCATGGTATACAGACATACATGCAGGCAAAAGGTGTACAGACATACATGCAGGCAGAACACTCATATGCATAAAAGTAAATAAAAATAAATAAATCTCCTTTAAAAAAAAAAAGAATGATGCAGACTTCACAGGGAGCAGTCTCTACTTGACCTTTCCAATCTGATGAGACAAAACACAACAAGAAGTCAAGAAAATGTCAAGTCCTTCTGTCCACAGTTCTTTCCCAGTGAGAGAAAGAAGTATCAAAAGGCATTCAAGCCAGGCATGATAGTGCAGGCCTATATGGCCTCAGCATTCAGGAGGCTGGGGCAGTGGGATCACAAGTTCAAAATCCAGCCTGGGTAACTTATTGAGACTCTACCTAAAAATTAGACATTAAAATTGGCTATGGATAAACCTCAGTGTATAGTGTTAATGTTTGCCTAGCATGCATGAGGCCCTAGGTAAATAAAGGGATAGATATATAGGTAAATAAATAATAAATAAGCAGAAGAAAACAAGAAAATGTGGGAAAGAATGGTTAATAAAAAATTTTAAATTAGAAATGGCTTTGTAAGAAACAGCTTAAATCAAAAAGTTTGATTAATTAGATCAATTAATTAAAGAAGGCCCATGTAACACATCCGGAACTAAAAGTGATCTTTGCCTGCCAATACTTAAAAGGAATTCCTCAACCTGCTGCATACAACTTGGATATCATTACCAAGGAATGATTTGGGGAAAATAGTCTCAATTTGCCAAGAATACTGAAATGGATTAATAACACCTTCATAAAGCAGCTCCTTACAGTTATGGAAGACTACAAAAATTCTGGAAAACCAAACTTGCTGTGAAGTTCTGTAGTCAAGAGAACTGGGAATTTGTATGTTTGTTTGTTTGGTTGGTTGGTTTTGGTTTTGTTTGTTTGGGGAGGGTTAAGATATGGTCTAGGCTGTCCTTGAACTACTCCATTCAGTTGAGGCAAACTCCCAGCCTCAGCCTCTTGAGTAGGTGGTACCACAGGTGTGCAGCAATGCAACCAGTTACTGTGTATTAAATTGAAAACCAAAAAAAAAGCACACTAAAACGGTCAGCTTCTTTATATATATATATATGAAAAAGCTATGAGGATGTATGGAGATGTGATGGCATGTTTCTGTAAACCCAGCTACACAGGAGGATCACTCGAACTCAGGAGATCCGTTACCAGCCTGGATCATACAGAGAGACCATGACTTTAAAATATATTATTTCATATTTAGTAGGAAAGCTACTGTAAAATAGAGAAACATAATGCATGTTGATGAGGACATGAAGAGCATGGAGCTCTTGTACATCATTGATGAAAATAAAATTGATACTGTCATTCCCAAAACAATATGGAGGTTACACTAAAAAAAAAAATGGAACTACTATATGAACCAGCAAACCCATGTCTGTATATAAATTCTAAGGAAATAAAATCACTATCTCAAAGAGACAACTGCACTCCCATGGGCAGCATCATTTACAATAGCCAAGATGATCTAGAGAGATGGGTCAACAGTTAAGTCCACTCATTCTTGCAGACAGCCTAAGTTCATTTCCCAACACCTACATGGTGGTTCATAGTCATCTATAATTCCATTTTCAGGGGATCTGATGCCCTCCTCTGACCTCCATGGGCACCAAACATACAGTAAGTGCACATACATACATGCAGACAAGGCAGACATAAAATAAAATTAATAAATCTAAAACATAAAAATGAAACAGAAGAGCCAAGATACAGAAAGCCTAGTTGTGTAACAAAGCATGATGGGATTTAAAAAAATGTGGTATATGTGTACAACTGAATATCATTCAGGCTTAGAAAAGAAAAATCCTTGTCTTTACTGCAACCTGAATGAATACATGGTTGTGGTTATTTATGGGCCCTTAAAAAGTGGACATAGAAGCAAAGAACAGAATGGTGGATGCCAGATGCTGGAAGCTGTAGGATATTAAAGAATAAGATTATGCAGTTAAAAGATTAAATGTTCTGTAAATCTGATGTATATGACAGTGAGTGTAGCTAATCATAGTGGTTTTGAATAATTAAAGTTGAATGAAAGAATAGATCCTACACATTCTCACACACACAAAGAAGGGTTATCAAATGGTAAATACATTAATCTCATTAATCTGCTTGAATGGGGAATGTATTTAACAGTGTATCTGTTTATCAAAAATAGCACATATATCTTAAATATAAATGATGTATAATCATATATTATACATGAATTTTAAAAGACATAAGAATAATTCTTCATTACTTTGAACTTAGAAATCAACTCAGAACAAAAACAAAAGAAAAATAGATAATAAAAGAAAAAACAAATTTGAATTCTTCTTTTAAATATGCATAAAATAAAAAGACAGCTTGTAAAATGAGAATAAACACTTGCAAATCATATATCTGATAAATTTCTACCATGAAGGATGTTTGAAGAATGTTTAAACTCAGTAACAGACAAACCAAGTGAAAAAGTAAGCAAGAGACTTAAAATATATTTCTCTATGGACAATACACAAATGACTAATAAGCATAAAAAACAAAGTTCAAACTTACTAGCCATTAGGGAAAGGTAAATAAAACCTACATTGATATGCTTCTTCACATTAACTAAATGTAAAGTGTCGATGAGGATGTGGTCAGAATCTAAAATGACAAATGACCGTGTACTCCACCAATTCTGCTTGTATACTCCCAAAGAAAATAATGCCTTAAAGTGTACAATTGCACATGGATAACTCATTGTGCCTCTCTTGTTGATAGTCCAAAGTTGGAAGCAACCTATATGCATTCATATCCATGATAACGAGATGGTAAGCAGAATGTGCACTATTTATATTCATCCATAAAGATAGATGAAGTTCTGAGACATGCTATATAAAGCATGGACAAGCCTCAAAAATATTATGCTGAGTAAAAGAAGCCACTCAAAACATATCAGACATTGTATTTTCTATAAAAGTAAATCCACAAAAGGAAACATATTTCCAAAGGAGAGGGGAGGTGAGAAGTGATCTATTAAGGTGTATGGATTCCTTTTAGAGTGGTGAGAATGTTTTACAACTAAATAGAGGTAAGGAATGAGCAGTCTCACACCTAAACCTGTTTAATTTTATGTTTCATGACTTGCTCTTTCAAAATGGTAGCAAAACACCAAGATATAAGAAAGCCCAGCTGTATTGAAAGGCTACCCAACAATACACACAAATATTTCCAAACTGTGACTTGAAGTAAGATCGAGAATTGACAAATGGGACCTCATGAAACTGCAAAGATTCTGTAAGGCAAAAGACACAGTCAATAAGACAAAAAGGCCACCAACAGATTAGGAAAAGATCTTTACCTATCCTAAATCAGATAGGGGACTAATATCCAATATATATAAAGCACTCAAGAAGGTGGACTACAGAAAATCAAATAACCCCATTAAAAAATGGGGCTCAGAGCTAAACAAAGAATTCTCACCAGAGGAATACCGAATGGCTGAGAAGCACCTGAAAAAAATGTTCAACATCCTTAATCATCAGAGAAATGCAAATCAAAACAACCCTGAGATTCCATCTCAAACCAGTCAGAATGGCTAAGATCAAAAATTCAAGTGACAGCAGATGCTGGCGAGGATGTGGAGAAAGAACACTCCTCCATTGTTGGTGGGATTGCAAGCTTGTACAGCCACTCTGGAAATCAGTCTAGTGGTTCCTCAGAAAATTGGACATAGTACTACCGGAGGATCCCAAAATACCTCTTCTGGGTATATATCCAGAAGACGTTCCAACTTGTAAGAAGGACACATGCTCCACTATGTTCATAGCAGCCTTATTTATGATAGCCAGAAGCTGGAAAGAACCCAGATGCCCCTCAACAGAGGAATGGATACAGAAAATGTGGTACATTTACACAATGGAGTACTACTCAGCTATTAAAAAGAATGAATTTATGAAATTCCTAGCCAAATGGATGGACCTGGAGGGCATCATCCTGAGTCAGGTAACCCAATCACAAAGGAACTCTCACAATATGTACTCACTGATAAGTGGATATTAGCCCAGAAACTTAGTATACCCAATATATAAGATACAATTTGCTAAACACATTAAACTCAAGAGAACGAAGACCAAAGTGTGGACACTTTGCCCCTTCTTAGAATAGGAAACAAAACACCCATGGAAGGAGTTACAGAGACAAAATTTGGAAGTGTGACGAAAGGATGGACCATCTAGTGATTGCCATATCCAGAGATCCATCCCATGATCAGCTTCCAAACGATGACACCATTGCATACACTAGCAAGATTTTGCTGAAAGGACCCAGATATAGCTGTCTCTTGTGAGACTATGGCAGGGCCTAGCAAACACAGAAGTGGATGCTCACAGTCAGCTATTGAATGGACCACAGGGCCCCCAATGGAGGAACTAGAGAAAGCACCCAAGGAACTAAAGGGAACTACAACCCTATAGGTGGAACAACAATATGAACTAAGCAGTACCCTGGAGCTCTTGTCTCTAGCTGCATGTGTATCAAAAGATGGCCTAGTCGGCCATCACTGCAAAGAGAGGCCCATTGGACTTGCAAACTTTATATGCCCCAGTACAGGGGAATGCCAGGGCCAAAAAGGGGGAATGGGTGGGTAGGGGAGTGGGGGTGGGTGGGTATGGGGGACTTTTGGTATAGCATTGGAAATGTAAATGAGCTAAATACCTAATAAAAAAATGGAAAAAAAAACAAAAAAAAAGAAAAAAAAAGAAAAAGAAAATTGGACATAGTACTACCGGAGGATCCCACAATACCTCTTCTGGGTATATATCCAGAAGACGTTCCAACTGGTAAGAAGGACACATGCTCCACTATGTTCATAGCAGCCTTATTTATAATAGCCAGAAGCTGGAAAGAACCCAGATGCCCCTCAACAGAGGAATGGATACAGAAAATGTGGTACATTTACACAATGGAGTACTACTCAGCTATTAAAAAGAATGAATTTATGAAATTCCTAGGCAAATGCTTGGACCTGGAGGGCATCATCCTGAGTGAGGTAACACAATCACAAAAGAACTCAAATGATATGTACTCACTGATAAGTGGTTATTAGCCCAGAAACTTAGTATACCCGAGATATAAGATACAATTTGCAAAACACATGAAACTGAAGAAGAATGAAGATCAAAGTGTGGACACTTTGCCCCTTCTTAGAATTGGGAACCTTCACCCATGGAAGGAGTTACAGAGACAAAGTTTGGAGCTGAGACAAAAGGATGGACCATCTAGAGACTGCCATATCCAGGGATCCATCCCATAATCAGCCTCCAAACACTGACACCATTGCATACACTAGCAAGAGTTTGCTGAAAGGGCCCTGATATAGCTGTCTCTTGTGAGACTAGGCTGGGGCCTAGCAAACACATAAGTGGATGCTCACAGTCAGCTATTGGATGGATCACAGGGCCCCCAATGGAGGAGCTAGAAAAAGTATCCAAGGAGCTAAAGAGATCTGCAACCCTGTAGGTGCAACAACATTATGAACTAACCAGTACCCCGGAGCTCTTGACTCTAGCTGCATATGTATCAAAAGATGACCTAGTCAGCCATCACTGGAAAGAGAGGCCCATTGGACATGCAAACTTTATATGCCCCAGTACAGGGGAACGCCAGGGCCAAAAAGTGGGAATGGGTGGGTAGGGGAGTGGGGGGGAGGGTATGGGGGACTTTTGGGATAGCATTGGAAATGTAATTGAGAAAAAATACGTAATAAAAAATATTTAAATTTAAAAAAAGGAAGAAAATGGTGGGTAGCAGTAAAGAAGATTCTTGGAGTGACAGTCTAGAAATCTGGGCTTTAGGTCTACTATTAATCACTGGCATGAAAAGAGACAAGTTGTATAGTCTTTGGGTAGTTTGTAGCTTTTACATTTGCAAAGTGTCCAATTTTCATCCATTACACTATAAAATTTTCAGAATTACTTGCAAACATGAACCCTATAAAAGAATTATGCACATGTGCATGCCCACACATATTCGCAGACTTGATGAGAGAGATGGAACAAGTCCATGAGTATTAAAGTGCTTGACATTATATGGAAGGACTAACTGAATTTAGATATAACCAATTGTGGATCTTTCCTATTTTGTACATTCACAAAGTAATTGCTTGGTGCCTAGTATATGACGAATAGTGTACTAGGTACTGAGGATGCAGATAAAGAAGTTACCATCTTTTGTAGAGCTGTATAATCTAGTAGAAAAGACAAAAATACCGACTATTAAAATTTGATAAAGAATGTATGAAATCTGTGGAATGTACTGGGAAGTTGTGATGTCAAACAGGCATTACTACCTCACTCAGTCTGGAAAAATTCCTGGGACAGAGTAACAAAACGTTAGCCAGGTAAAATAATGAGTAGGGAAAACTAAGCAGAAAGGTGGAGAAGGTACAGCTACTCCTTAAATGAACTAGCATCTTCAGGGACGTTGAGGCAGCTAGTGTTTCTGGTGTATAACGAGCAAAGCAGGAGTGGCAAAGGGAAAGGTTCACTCACTCAGAGTCAAGACAGACCATTTGGGCCTGACACATGTGAGAGAACCTGCCTCAGTATTTGAAGTAGAGAGTAATTGATTTCAATCTCTCTCTCTCTCTCTCTCTCTCTCTCTCTCTCTCTCTCTCTCTCTCTCTCTCTCTCTCTCTCTGTATATATATATATATACAGAGAGAGAGAGATATAGACATATATACACACATGTGTGTGTGTGTTTCTCTGTGTATGTGTAAAATAATCTATTTTCAACTAAAAATATTTTTAAAGCTTTCTCTCCTCCTTCCTTTGGACAAAAACTTCTATACAAGAAAAGTGGTAAGATTTTAACTGGAGGGAAATGATAGCTTTATGCATCTGAAACAGAATATTACTCTAGAGAGGAAAGGTAGGATTGGTGTCTTCTGTAGTCAGTTAGCTGTCTGCACAGATGTGCAGAGTCCCAACCGGACCTTCCAGATCTCTTATTGATCCAGACAAGACCATCCCTAGTCGTGGCTTTGCACGACACACCAAGTTGGCACCACATACCATTACCTTGAAACTCATACCTATTACTGCCAGCACAGTGGCCCACGAACTGTGTTTGGAAGACCATGTGCATGGCTTTTCTGCTCTGCTTATAAATGGAGAAAGTTCACTTGGCCAATTCTTACAAACATTCTACGAGGAATGTGCAGCAGGCTTCTAGTCTTGCTCTGCTTAGACATAAATCAAGATCTTGTTTGTTCCGAATGACTACTGCCCCATTCTGCCAGAAACTCCACTGTGCTCTCTGGGGTGTGCAACCTCTATTTATTAGGTTATTTTGTTGGCCAGGGGCTCACACTGTGCTTTGTTCTCATTGCTTTGCCGCTCCCATGACTGGCTGCCTAGTAAACCAGACGGTGACCTCTGATTCACTCCTCCACCGATTCTATTCATATCTTTTCGTTGACTTTGGATGGTGTGACAAAGCACCTCAAAGCAGATGCTGTGAGCCTTGTGTACTGCTCTGGAGTGACAAGTTCCTCCCAGACCCTGGAGACACATAGGAAATCCAGCTGCAAGACCTCTTTCCGGCCCCACCCCAGCAATGGTAGTACAGTTGGGGACATGGAGCTTCAAAGTTCTGGCTCTCCTAGATCACTTTGAGAATCAGTGAGCCTGGCCCTGTTTGAAGGCAAAGAAGTCAGATGCCTGTAAGAGATTATAAGAAGCACCAAATGCTTTTCCATCCAAAAAAAAAAAAAAATCTCCACTTACCTACCCCATTTCCTTTTGGTTAAGGAACTATGCCTTCAAAGCTGCCTTGGGGAAAAAAATTATACAGGGAGAGGATGCAACCAGATATCAAATTTCCTAGCTGCTGGCTCCAGCTCTGTTGCATGATCATGAGAAAGCCTCTTTGCTTTTCTGGGCTTCATTTTCCTTAATATACTATGCAATATACTATACTTACAGATGGTGTGTCATCATCTCTAAGGCTCCTTCTGAAAATAAATTTTTGTGCTACTATGACCCAAGTTCAAGCTCCAAAGTTACTCTGCAGAGTCTACCATTTAAGTCACCAAACTTCATTTATCCATTTGTTATGAATTGAATAGATATCCTACAAGACAGAGAGTCAAGACCATGACTTGATCACAAGGATGGAACAGAAACAAATGCTGAGAAGAAAGCCAGAGATGCCCCACCCCCTTTTCTATATTAGACGATCTCCTCCCACCCATTTCTACTGACCATCCAAACCAGGAAAAAGGCCAATGCCATCCAGAATGTAAAGGAATGTGGAAGGTGGGCATAAACTTTCAGGTTAGAGGAGCAAGTCAAAATCCAAAAATGGACTGTTTCCTAAATACCAAAGCTCCAGATGAAGCAGTCCCAGAAAGCTATATAGTATGAGGGCAAAAAGTAGCTTTCCTCAGAAGGATAAGACATATGTACCCAGAGGCCTAGGAAGATAACCACTAGATAGTTACTTTCCTTCCTCCTAAAGGAAGAAAGAGCTAGAATATCAGTTTGTCTATCTAGGCATCCTTGGGATAGCCCAGCCACAAAAAGCACTTAAAAATAGTATCTCATTTATTAGTATTTGCTATAAAATGGGCAGGATTCTAGGTCCTTCATAAAGTTGAAATAATTAGGCCTTACAGCAATTCTATAAGGCAAGTGCTAGTATTAACCCTATTTTGCAAGTTAGTATAGTGGAAGAATCTGCTTAAGTGATTTGCTTAAGAAAATATGGCTGAGAAAAAAAATGAAGATCATTAAGCCAAGGAATCCAGATCCAAAATTAGTGTTCTTCCACAACCCTCTCAAATGAAACAGATAAAAGCAGGAAAGATCCTTAGGGACAACCAAGGATGACTTCTTTATACATAAGAGTACTAAGATATTTGCGCAATGCCACACACTAAGCAACTATGCATATAATGGAGCCAGAACCAGCAACCTAATCTGCTGGCTCCCAACTCAGTGTTCTTTCCACTATAGCTTCAGATCTTGTGTTGTGTCTCTTTGTTGAACTGCCTTCCCTATCACCTTATGTAGCTGACATTGCCAGATTGGTCATTCCCACCGCCTGTTTGACAAGACTGTGGACAGGCAGCCATCTCTGTTGTATGAGTCATTATCTTCCCTTTCCAAAATATAAATGAGACTAGAGTTGGCTTCAACCAAGCATTTTCCAAATGATTAGATCCCTAAATCCCAGTATCACCTCTGTGGGGGTTACCGATAGAATGCAAAACCAACATTTTCCGTCCATAAAGACATCAACACCCAACCATGCCAAGGCCTCGACCTTCTGAGAAGATGAGTGTTCAATGATGTATGAGGCCCGCCTCCTGCTCAGACAGATCCATGGACTCAAATCGGAACTTTTTAAGGGTCATTCAGGGAAACCGATACTGAGCCCAGCTGGAAAAATTCTGCCTGATTCATTAAGAGGTGATGAGTAAAGCTTATGAAAATGAAGAGGAAGGCTGAGTAGCGCTGGGCTACGGAGAAAGGTGGGGTAGCCTGGGTTATCATGCCACTCATGTCTGATGGCCAGGACCCAGGAAATGGGCCGCCCAAGTCCTCGAAATGTCAAAGCTACTCTTCCCTTAGTATTCATGGCTTCCTGCTTCAAAAAATGTTGGATTTCACAAAGCCATGTCCCCACTCCACGCCTCACTCCACCCTTGCAGCGGGTGTGGGAAACAAAAGGGTCTACTAGAGATGAGAAGTTTTAAAGGTCTCTTTTGGCTGAGGCTTTGACACACATGAGGCATTCTATCCATTATCCAATTACTGTGGTCCTCAGACCTGGACACACACCATGGAGTCTGAGGCATGAAAGACCTACCTCTTCATGAGGATAGAAGATAGGAGTTTTCAGCCTTGGCAAGGCAGAATAATGCAGGAGAACCTTCTCTAGACTGGAGAGGACATTCCCAAGAGGCTAGTTAAAATTATAGGGCAGTGTTGGTGCCCCCTTTTATAGTATGTTCAGACTTTCCACTGCATCAGCTTGGCACGAAACCTTCCTGCGACAGCAGAGGAAAACAGTTGATTCTGAATCAGCTGTGAGGTACAAAACAAATAGTATTCCCTCAACTTGTGCACTCACTCTTTTTCCAAACGATAGCCAACAACCACCTATGCTATGCAAAGGATGTGAAGAAAGTTTTAAAAATATAAATCAGAGGGCCTATGTCACAAAAAGTCATATACTCGAGGGACTTTAGCCTATGTGTGCCCAAACACCAAAAGAGCTGTGATTGAAAAGAACCTTTAAGTGAGATTATCCCAGTTCCCCAACTGGAAGAACCATCAGAAAGGTCCATCTAGGGCAAGATTGTGTTGTACAAGTAAAACACAAAAGAAAGGACAGAACTTAACAGGGTTACTCCACCCATTAAGGCTTCAACAGACTAAACTTGACTCTTTCCTCACTTCAGCCACACATAGACTAAAACTGGAATGACTCAGAAGAGACTAAGAGGGCACCTGTGAGAGGATAACACACAAATACAAGCATTCCATATTTTTGTACACACATAGTCAAAAGATCATACTGCATCCCATGACTTTGTACAACAATTATGTATTGATTTAAACCTTTTAAAATTTATTTTATTATTTTTGATATGAAATATTAAGACAATCTGTCATAGAAAAGTTATGTTTAAGATTCAAAAAATATTGGGGTTAGAGAGATGGTTCAGCAGTTAGGAAGACTTGTTGCTCTTCCAGAGGACCTAGGTTCAATTCCCAGCACCCACATGGCATCTCACAGCTGTATTTAACTCCAGTTCCTAGGGGATTCACATTCTCCTCTAGCTTCCATGGGTAGCAAAGATAAGTAGTACACAGACATGCCTTTATCATACACAAAAAAATAATAAAATAATTCTAGACAGATACCAGGTAGCAAAGTTAAATCAGGATCAGGTTAATGACGTAAACAGTCCTATTTCCCCTAAAGAAATAGAAGCAGTCATTAACAGTCTCCCAACCAAAAAAAGCCCAGGACCAGATGGGTTTAGTGCAGAGATCTATCACAACTTCAAAGAAGACCTAATTCCAGTTCTTCACAAAAGATTCCACAAAATAGAAACAGAAGGTACTCTACCCAACTCATTCTATGAAGCCACAATTACTCTGATACCTAAACCACAGAAAGACCCAACAAAGACAGAGAACTTCAGACCAATTTCCCTTATGAATATCGATGCAAAAATCCTCAAAAAAATTCTCACTAACTGAATCCAAGAACACATCAAAACAATCACTCATCCTGAACAAGGAGGTTTCATCCCAGGGATGCAGGGATGGTTTAATATACGGAAATCCATCAACGTAATCCATTATATGAACAAACTCAAAGACAAAAACCCCATGATCATCTCGTTAGATGCGGAGAAAGCATTTGACAAGATCCAACACCCATTCATGATAAAGGTCTTGGAAAGATCAGGAATTCAAGGCCCATACCTAAACATGATGAAAGCAATCTACAGCAAACCAGTAGCCAACATCAAAGTAAATGGTGAGAAGCTGGAAGCAATCCCACTAAAATCAGGGACGAGACAAGACTTACCACTTTCTCCCTACCTATTAAACTTTGTACTTGAAGTCCTAGCCAGAGCAATTCGACAATAAAAGGAGATCTGAGGATACAAATTGGATAGGAAGAAGTCAAAATATAATTTTTTGTAGATGATATGATAGTATATATAAGTGACCCTAAAAATTCTACCAGAGAACTCCTAAACCTGATAAACAGCTTCAGTGAAATAGCTGGATATAAAATTAACTCAAAGAAGTCAATGGCCTTTCTCTACACAAAGGATAAACAGGCTGAGAAAGAAATTAGGGAAACAACACCTTTCTCAATACTCACAAATAATATAAAATGCCTTGGCGTGACTCTAACTAAGGAAGTGAAAGATCTGTATGATAAGAACTTTAAGTCTCTGAAGAAAGAAATTAAGGAAGATCTCAGAAGATGGAAAGATCTCCCATGCTCATGGATTGGCAGGATCAATATAGCAAAAATGGCTATCTTGCCAAAAGCAATCTACAGATTCAATGCAATCCCCATCAAAATTCCAACTCAATTCTTCAATGAATTAGAAAGAGCAATCTGCAAATTCATCTGGAATAACAAAAAACCTAGGATAGCAAAAACTCTTCTCAAGGATAAAAGAACCTCTGGTGGAATCACCATGTCTGACCTAAAGCTGTACTACAGAGCAATTATGATAAAAAACTGCATGGTACTGGTATAGCAACAGACAAGTAGACCAATGGAATAGAATTGAAGACCCAGAAATGAACCCACACACCTATGGTCACTTGATCTTTGACAAGGAAGCTAAAACCATCAAGTGGAAAAAAGACAGCATTTTCAACAAATGGTACTGACACAACTGGCGGTTATCATGTAGAAGAATGTGAATTGATCCATCCATTCTCCTTGTACTAAGGTCAAATCTAAGTGGATTAAGGAACTCCCCATAAAACCAGAGACACTGAAACTTATAGAGGAGAAAGTGGGGAAAAGCCTCGAAGAGATGGGCACAGGGGGAAAATTCTCAAATAGAACAGCAATGGCTTGTGCTTTAAGATCAAGAATCGTCAAATGGGACCTCATAAAATTGCAAAGCTTCTGTAAGGCAAAAGACAACATCAATAAGACAAAAAGACCACCAACAGATTGGGAAAGGATCTTTACCTATCCTAAATCAGATAGGGGACTAATATCCAATATACATATAAAGAACTCAAGAAGGTGGACTCCAAATAACCCCATTAAAAAATGGGGCTCAGAGCTGAACAAAGAATTCTCACCTGAGGACTACCGAATGGCTGAGATGTACCTGAAAAAATGTTCGGCATCCTTAATCATCAGGGAAATGCAAATCAAAACAACCCTGAGATTCCACCTCACACCAGTCAGAATGGCTAAGATAAAAAACTTCAGGTGACAGCAGATGCTGGCAAGGATGTGGAGAAAGAAGAACACTCCTCCATTGTTGGTGGGATTGCAAGCTTGTACAACCACTCTGGAAATCAGTCTGGTGGTTCCTCAGAAAAATGGACATAGTACTACAGAAGGATCCTGCAATACCTCTCCTGGGCATATACCCAGAAGATGTTCCAACCTGTAAGAAGGACATAAGCTCCACTATGTTCATAGCAACCTTATTTATAATAGCCAGAAGCTGGAAAGAACCCAGATGCCCCTCAACAGAGGAATGGATACAGAAAATGTGATACATTTACACAATGGATTTACATATACTCAGCTATTAAAAAGAATGAATTTATGAAATTCCTAGGCAAATGGATGGACCTGGAGGGCATCATCCTGAGTGAGGTAACACATTGACAAAAGAACTCGCATAATATGTACGCACTGATAAGTGGATATTAGCCCAGAAATTTAGAATACCCAAGGTATAACATACAATTTGCTAAACGCATGAAACTCAAGAAGAACAAAGCCCAAAGTGTGGACACTTTGCCCCTTCTTAGAATTGGGAACAAAAAACCCATGGAAGGAGTTACAGAGACAAAGTTTGGAGCTGAGACAAAAGGATTGATCATCTAGAGACTGCCATATCCGGGGATCCATCCCATGATCAGCTTCCAAAAGCTGACACCATTGCATACACTAGCAAGATTTTGCTGAAAGGACCCTGATATAGCTGTCTCTTGTGAGACTAGGCTGGGGCCTGGCAAACACAGAAGTGGATGCTCACTGTCAGCTATTGAATGGATCACAGGGCCCCCAATGGAGGAGCTAGAGAAAGTACCCAAGTAGCTGAAGGGATCTGCAATCCTATAGGTGGAAAAACAATATGAACTAACCAGTACCCGGGAGCTCTTGTCTTTAGCTGCATATGTATCAAAAGATGGCCTAGTCGGCCATCACTGCAAAGAGAGTCCCATTGGACTTGCAAACTTTATATGCCCCAGTACAGGGGAATGCCAGGGCCAAAAAGGGGGAGTGGGTGGGTAGGGGACTGGGGGGGGTGGGTATGGGGGACCTTTGGGATAGCATTGAAAATG
The DNA here is from genome assembly GCF_000001635.26 of Mus musculus. Taxonomy (NCBI): domain Eukaryota; kingdom Metazoa; phylum Chordata; class Mammalia; order Rodentia; family Muridae; genus Mus; species Mus musculus. Next base: position 105,553,132 of record NC_000086.7, read on the forward strand.
TAAACGGGGAAAATTCCTAATTAAAAAAAAAAAAAGAAGTCAGGGGAAAGTGCTGTGAATGTCTGTTCTTAATGTGTGTATTCATTCACATGTCTCCCCTGCCCCTCACTCTCTTCCACCCTCCCTCATCTTGTCACTGTATTTTCTATTTGTTGTTCCATGTGGTTCTAAAAATAATTAAAAAGATGAATTATTAACATGAGTTTTACATAGGCATAGTTCAATATTAGTTTAAATATAAATAAAAGAAAATTTAACTCCAATATCAGTTTAAATATTACATAAGAAAAATATCAGCAAAACTACACAACTCATGTTATAGTTTGTATATTAACATAGAAAAATAAACCCAAACTTAATCACACACTAAAGTGTTGAATGAAACTATGAAAATTTTTAAATTCAGTATAAAAGGAAATATCTAGGATTTAAGGCTAAGTTAGGGGGCCTTAGATAAGACAATTAAATTATGAGCCAGAAAATGGTTGCTAAATTTTAAGTCATCAAAAATCTATTTTTTTTAAATTAGGTATTTTCCTCGTTTACATTTTCAATGCTATCCCAAAGGTCCCCCATACCCACCCACCCCCAATCCCCTACCCACCCACTCCCCCTTTTTGGCACTGGCATTCCCCTATACTGGGGCATATAAAGTTTGCAAGTCCAATGGGCCTCCCTTTGCAGTGATGGCCGACTAGGCCATCTTTTGATACATATGCAGCTAGAGACAAGAGCTCCGGGGTACTGGTTAGTTCATATTGTTGTTCCACCTATAGGGTTGCAGTTCCCATTAGCTCCTTGGGTAATTTCTCTAGCTCCTCCATTGGGCGCCGTGCGACCCATCCAATAGCTGACTGTGAGCATCCACTTCTGTGTTTGCTAGGCCCCAGCATAGTCTCACAAGAGAGAGCTATATCTGGGTCCTTTCAGCAAAATCTTGCTAGTGTATGCAATGGTGTCAGCATTTGGAAGCTGATTATGGGATGGATCCCTGCATATGGCAATCACTAGATGGTCCATCCTTTCGTCACAGCTCCAAATTTTGTCTCTGTAACTCCTTCCATGGGTGTTTTGTTCCCATTTCTAAGAAAGGGTAGTATCCACACTTTGGTCTTCGTGCTTCTTGAATTTCATGCATTTGGCAAGTTGTATCATATCTTGGGTGTCCTATGTTTCTAGGCTAATATCCACTTATCAGTGAGTACATATTGTGCGAGTTCCTTTGTGATTGGGTTACCTCACTCAGGATGATACCCTCCAGGTCCATCCATTTGCCTAGGAATTTCATAAATTCATTTTTTAATAGCTGAGTAGTATTCCATTGTGTAAATGTACCACATTTTCTGTATCCATTCCTCTGTTGAGGGGTATCTGGGTACTTTCCAGCTTCTGGCTATTATAAACAAGGCTGCTATGAACATAGTGGAGCATGTGTCCTTCTTACTGGTTGGGACATCTGGATATATGCCCAGGAGAAGTATTGCGGGATCCTCTGGTAGTACTATGTCCAATTTTCTGAGGAACCGCCAGACTGATTTCCAGAGTGGTTGTACAAGCTTGCAATCCCACCAACAATGGAGGAGTGTTCCCTTCTCCACATCCTTGCCAGCATCTGCTGTCACTTGAGTTTTTGATCTTAGCCATTCTGACTGGAGTGAAGTGGAATCTCAGGGTTGTTTTGATTTGCATTTCCCTGATGATTAAGGATGCCGAACATTTTTTCAGGTGTTTCTCTGCCATTCGGTATTCCTCAGGTGAGAATTCTTTGTTCAGCTCTGAGCCCCATTTTTAATGGGGTTATTTGATTTTCTGGAGTCCACCTTCTTGAGTTCTTTATATATATTGGATATTATGGTGAGAAGCTGGAAGCAATCCCACTAAAATCAGTGACTAGACAAGGCTGTCCACTCTCGCCCTACCTATTCAATATTGTACTTGAAGTCCTAGCCAGAGCAATTAGACAACAAAAGGAGATCAAGGGGATACAAATTGGAAAGGAAGAAGTCAAAATATTACTTTTTGCAGATATGATAGTATATATAAGTGACCCTAAAAATTCCACCAGGGAACTCCTAAGCCTGATAAACAGCTTCAATGAAGTAGCTGGATATAAAATTAACTCAAAGAAGTCAATGGCCTTTCTGTACACAAAGGATAAACAAGCTGAGAAAGAAATTAGGGAAACAACACCTTTCTCAATAGTCACAAATAATATAAAATACCTTGGCATGACTCTAACTAAGGAAGTGAAAGATCTGTATGATAAGAACTTCAAGTCTCTAAAGAAAGAAATTAAAGAAGATCTCAGAAGATGGAAAGATCTCCCATGCTCATGGATTGGCAGGATCAATATAGCAAAAATGGCTATCTTGCCAAAAGCAATCTACAGATTCAATGCAATCCCCATCAAAATTCCAATTCAATTCTTCAAGGAATTAGAAAGGGCAATCGGCAGATTCATCTGGAATAACAAAAAACCGAGGATAGCAAAAACTCTTCTCAAGGATAAAAGAACCTCTGGTGGAATCACCATGCCGGACCTAAAACTGTACTACAGAGCAATTGTGATCAAAACTGCATGGTACTGGTATAGTGACAGACAAGTAGACCAATGGAACAGAATTGAAGACCCAGAGATGAATCCACACACCTATGGTCACCTGATCTTTTACAAGGGAGCTAAAACCATCCAGTGGAAAAAAGACAGCATTTTCAACAAATGGTGCTGGCACAACTGGCGGTTATCACGTGAATTGATCCATTTATATCTCCTTGTACTAAGGTCAAATCTAAGTGGATTAAGGAACTCCACATAAAACCAGAGACAATAATCTATTTTTTTCCTTCTGCAAAGATCCCATTAAGAAGATATGGTGTCCCACCCTGTCAGTGGGCAAAAATGTCTTGATGGTGGTGCTGCTCTTATATCAGTAGATGGTAGTCCTTTGTTCATCCTAGCTTGATATCCATCTAGCTTGGTAGCCAAAGCTGTCTTATGCCCAGGACTCATATAAATCAAATCAAATACAGGCAGTACAGTGTGGGAGACCTGGGAGACCTACAGACCTGCCCTCTAGCACATGGCACAGGCAGACCATAGATACCCTCTTGTCACAACACTCAGCATAGATGGGGGATGTCACCCAGTGGTTCACCAGCAACATGACCAGCTTTCATCAGGAACCATCACAATAATGATCAGATGGGAGATCATATATGGTTCTCAGAGAGGAGAGAAAGAGAAGTGGAACATCTTGAGCATTATGAAGAGAGATAGAACTGGAGACTTAAGTTGGAGAAGAATAGCCTGTTATGAGTGGCCAGCCATGCCATCTAGGGCCATGGTAAAGTCCTAGCCTGAGCTGAGGACCATGTCTGAGCCTGTGGATACATAGCAGCACGGGTCCACGTTGATGTCCATGGCTCATGTTACCACTAAAGAACATGGGGACATCCCTAGTCAGGACATTCCCCAGGGACCACATGGATATCCAGGGGTTGTATATAACTGGCCCCGTCCCTCACTGGTGCAGAGTTCCAGTGATCTAGGCCCATCTCTCACCAATGGTAGCCTTGGGGACAACAGGATCTGTGCCTCTCCCAGACAGCACAACTCCTCTGCTGTGGGGTGGCACAGGCACAGACTTGATGTCACCACCACCACCCCCGCCCCTCATCAACTCCAGCAGTAAGGGAAGTTGCCCACAGGGTCATGAGCTCAGGAGAGCTATCCCTGCCCCTTACCAGATATAGAATTTGGGAGAGTGGGATCTGCACCTAACCTGGACAGCACAGCTGACCCTGGTGGAGGATGCAGGTGAACTAGCCCCAAGGGTGAGAGCTCAGCAGAGGGGGCCCCTCCATTCCTCTGGTGTGAGGTAGCAAAGGTCATTCTCACCACCTGCAACAATCAGGAGAACTGGCAATAAAGTCATGAGACCAAATGATCTGGCCCTGCTCCTCGCTTGCTGCAGCATTCAGGAGAGCAGGCTCTGCACCTCATCTGGGCTGCACAGTAGAGCTGGCCCTGGTGGAGGGTGTGCAGGTGAGCCACCCCCAAGGGCGAGAGCATGGGAGTGCTGGTCCAACACTCCTCTAGCAAGAGATGGCTTGGATGCAAAAGTGATGCCTTCCCTGCCCTCCCCTTCACCATCTGTGGTAGCCAGGAGAGCTTCCCTGGAATCTTAAGAATAGGAAATTTAGCCCTGCCTATCTCTATCTCTATCTCTATCTCTATCTCTATCTCTATCTCTATCTCTATCTCTATCTCTATCTCTATCTCTATCTCTATGGGTATAGGTGTAGGTATATAGATAGAGATAGAGATAGAGATAGAGATAGAGATAGAGATAGAGATAGAGATAGAGATACAGATAGAGATACAGATAGAGATAGAGATACAGATACAGATACAGATACAGATACAGATACAGATACAGATACAGATACAGATACAGATACAGATACAGATACAGATACAGATACAGATACAGATACAGATACAGATATCCTGGCTATAGAGCTCAGGAGAGAGGTGTCCTGCATCTCACCTGAGAGATACTGTGTAGCTGGCCCTGATGAAGGCACAGGTGAGCCAACCCTAAGGGTGTGAGAGTGAAAGAGCTGGCCTAGCTCTTCACAGGCTGCAACACTTGGGAGAATGGGCCCTACACCTTGACTGGGCAGCACAGTGGAGCTGGCTCTGGAGATGTAGGTGGGGATGAGCCAGCCCTGAAGGATGACAGCAGCATTGGGTAGCCTCACCTGAGCAGTGCTGGAGAGCTTAACCTGGTGGAAAAGATAAGGGAGAGCTACCCACTCAGCTACAACACAGGCCCAGATCCAGGACTCTGAATTGGCCTGTCCCCAAATCTATATCATCTGTGAAAGGTTGGGACATGTGAAAGGGTCAGTCCTGCTGATCCAAAGCTAAAGGATCTCCATGACACAGGACAACAACAGGATAGCCAGGAGGAGTCCTGATGAGGATCCAATGTTGATGGTGTCACAGAAGCCAGAGATCTTGAACCAGACCAATGCTACACTGCAATGAACATTTACAAATGAAGAGAGATATACTGTGAGACCCACTGTGGCATACTACAGTTTCCATGATGAGATGTTTTCTATGCTTTTGTTGTTGTTATTGTTTGTTTGCTTGCTCGCTTGTGTGTTTTATTTTGTGGGGCTGGTTGCAAGAGCAAAGGGGGGATATGAGGAAACAGATTGGGGTACATGGGACTGGGGTACGTGGTGTGAAACTCACAAAGAATCAATAAAAAGTTTAAAAGAAGAAGAAATGGTAAGTCATAGGCTGAAAACAGAATTTGTAAACCACATTTCTGTTAAAGGACTGACAGAATATTTAGAAATTTTTTCAAAGGTCAATAGTAGAGAAAAATTACAACTAATTCAATTAGAACACAGATAAAGAACATTAAGAAACATCTTATAAATTTTACTAGCCATTAGTAAAGAACTATACCACAGTACAATATCATGTCACACCTCTCCAATAAGCTAAAATTAAGTTATGAAATCACTAAATATGTGGAGAAATGAGATTGGTCACACATCATTTGTGACATATAAAATGCAACCATTCTAGAAAACAGGTTGGCCATTTCTTGAACTAAACACATAACTACCGTTTTACCTAACAACCACACTTCTGGACACTTACTTCACACACACGTATAAACATTTTTTCCAGATAATATTTTTATTTATTTATTTACATTCCATATTTTATTCCCTCCCCTGTCTACCCTCCTACTGCTTCACATTCCAATACCTCCTCCCCACCCCGTCTCCATGTGGATGTCCCCAACCCCTTGCCACCTGACCTCTAAACTCCCTGGGGCCTCCAGTCCCTTGAGGGTCAGGTGCATCATCTCTGAATGAACACAGACCTGGCAGTCCTCTGATGTATGTGTGTTGGTGGTCTCATATCAACTGAAAGAGGGAACTTATAGAGCTCAACTCCAGCAGGAGGACAGGGCATCAAATGAGAGAGGGGCCATCCTACTGTCACAACTCTGACCCATAATTGTTCCTATCTGAAAGAATTACAGGGATGGAAATGGAGAGAAGCCTGAGGAAAAGAAGGTCCACCAACAGGCCCAAAGTGTGATCCAGCTCAAGAGGAGGTCCCAAGGCCTGACACTATTACTGAGGCTATGGAGAGCTCACAAAAAGGGACCTAGCATGACTGCCCTCTGAAAGACCCAACAAGCAGCTGAAAGAGTCAGAAGCAGATAGTTGCACCCAACCAATGGACAGAAGCTGACCCCTGTTGTTGAATTAGGGAAGGCTGAAAGACACTAAGGAGGAATGCAACCGTGTAAGAGGACCAGAAGTCTCAATTAACTTGGATTCCTGAGATCTCTCAAAAACTGGACCACCAAACAGGCAACATATTTTTTTTTAAATGCTATATATAGATGTTTGTTTGTAACCACAAAACATTGGAAAACAATCCAATGTTGAATGTGTAAATGAAAAGAATAAAGTATGGTTTGTCAGTGACATGGAAGACTATTGTACCAGCAAAAGGAATGAACTATAAATATGAAATACATCCCAGAGGCTCATGGGTTTAAGCCTAGATACCTAGGTAGTAACCCTCTTTGGGTACCTTGTTGTTCCTGGCACTTTCTTGTCTCTCTCCCTCTACTTCCTGCCAGCCCCGAGATGAAAATTCTCCTCTACCATGTATTCTGACAATGTGATGTCCTGACCAAATGAATGGGGGAAAGTACCCAGATTGAATATTCTGATATCATGAGATCTTTATGGAAGGTATTTTGTCATATTGACCAAAAAGAGTAACAGTACTGGTGACAACTTGAATGCATTTCAAGGGCATTGTGCTGGGCACTGTCATTCTCAACATGTCACCTGATGCATGAATGCATTTGAATGTTTTTTTTAATGACAAAAATTTTAGTGATAAATAGATGAGGCCACCAACCTCCAATGGACACCTCTAAACCCATAGTCACACAGATAGCTCTGCTTAAAACTCAATGAGTCACATAACAAAAGTAAAAGACATATATACGAGGAAAGGAACTTGTAGAAAGAGAGGAAGTTAACATGAGTGCAGGGAGAACGGGAGAGAGTAAGTGATGAGAGCAATCAGAATACATTATACACATATATGAAATAATTAAAGAATAAGTGTAATCAAAATTACAATTCAAATAATGTATAGGATATAACATGAAGCTAATTGTAAGAGACAGATGGGATGGATGTCACCAAGTGACCTCCAGACACAGCAGAACTGACACACATGAACTCACAGAGTCTATGGCAGCATACACAGAGCATGCACAGGTTCAAGCCAGATGGGGTACTACTACTGAGAGGGGAAATTGACAACAAGCCCTGAATGCTGACCCAGAAGCCATCTCTGACTGTCATCTATTTGCAAAAGAAAATTTAGGTTTTTTTCCAATGCGCTCTCTCTCTCTCTCTCTCTCTCTCTCTCTCTCTCTCTCTCTCTCTCTCTCTCTCTTCCCCCCCTCGCACTCTGCTGTGTTTGTTTGTATAGTCCTCACTTAACGACAGGCACCATGTCCAGCAGTAGATGACCAACACAAAATGAACTCAATGGTGTTTTTATTGATTTTTTTTTGTCTCAAATTGCTTTGTTTAGAGCTTTTTTTTTTTAAATCTTACTGGTCTTCTGCTTGTATTTCATAGTTTTCATTTTTGTGCTTTTATGGAGTGTGTGTGGGTGTGTATGTGTGTTGTGCTCTTTCATTTTTTGTTCTAGTTATTGTAGTTTGTTTGGGTTTTTATTTGCCTGTTTGTTTTCTAAAATAATAAAAATGTGCTGGGATCTAGGAGGAGATGGGAAGGGGAACCCTGATCAGGAGCATATATTTAAATGCTTGGTCTCCAGTTGGTGAAACTGTTTGTGATGGATCAGGTGTGGCCTTGTTAGAGGAAGTGTGTCACTATGGGCAGTCTTTGAGATTTCTACACTCATGCCATTCCCAGTGGTCTCTCTTTCTCCAATTTGCAGATCAAGATTTGAGCTCTCAGCTGCTCCTAGCACTATGTCTTTGCTTTGCCATCATACACTCTAACACTGGAAAAACTAAAAGCTTTCCTTTATAAGTTTTATTACAATAATAGGAAAATAACTAGCACATATCTAGAAATAAGAGAACGTGGAGCAGTTGTGTCTTTGTGGGTCTGGTTTTCCACATTCAGTACAATATTTTTCAGTTCCACTCATTTACTCAAAATTTCATAATTTCCTTTTTCTTTGCAGATGAACTTAATATATTGTGTATATGAACCATATTTTCATTGTTTTCACTTCCTAGCTATTGTGAATAGATCATAAGTGAACATGACCAAGCAAGTATCTGTGGAGCAGAATGTCAAGTCTTCTGGGTACTTAGCAAGGAGTGCTATATCTGGGTGATATCGTTGGTCTCCTCTTAGCTTTTTGAGAAGTCTCCATTCTGATTTCCACAGTGGCTAGTTTGCAATACAAGCAACAGTGGGTGAGGGGTCCCCTTTTCCTATAACCTCAGCGGCATTTGTTGTCAGTAATTTTCTTGATCTTAGTTTTTCTGATTGGAGTAAGGTAAAACCTCAAAGTAGTTTTGATTTATATTTCTATTACTGCTAAGGATATTGAACACTTTCAAAGCCATTTCTTAGCAATTTTTATTTCTTGTTTGAAAACTGTTCAGATACATAGCTCATTTTTATTGGGTCTTCTTTTTTAGTTCTTCTGTCTTCTAGATATTAAGCCTTTATCAGGTGTATAGCTGACAAATATTCTCTCCCACTCTGTGGGCCTTTTCATCACAAGCTTATTTATTTCCTTTGATGTTCAGAAGCCTTCTAGTTTTATGAGACCCCATTTGCCAATTGTTGCCTTAATTCCAGAGCAAATAGAGTACTATTCAGAAAGTCCTTCCCTGCACCTATATCTTGTAGGCTACCCTCTGTTTTCTCATAGAGGTTTCAGAGTTTCAGTTTTCACATTGAGGTCTTTGATCCGTCTTGAGTTGATTTTTGTGTAGAGTGATAGTCATGGCACTAAATGTATTCTTCTATGTGAGGACACTCAGATTTCTCAGCAGCATTGTTAAAGAGGGTATCTTTCTTCCAGTGTGTATTTTTTACATCATTTTTGAATATCAGGTACCTATAATTATATATGCTTAAGACTGAGTCTTCCATTGTGATCCAATTATCTACACTTCAATTTTTGTGCCAGTATCATATTTTTTATTATCACTCTGTAATATAACTTGAAATCTGGTATAATTCAGAATTAGTCTTTTCACTCATGATTGCTATGGTTATCCAGAGGATTCTGCATTTCCATATGAAGTGTATAATGCTTTCCATTTCTATTAAGAATGTCATTATGTGTCTGAAGGGGATTGTATTGAATATACACATTGATTTTGGTAGGATGATCATTTTCATATTATTAATTCCAGCAATCTCTGTGTATGGGACGTCTTTGTTTCTTCTAGTGCCTTTCTCAATCTCTTTCTTCAGAATTTTAAATTTTCACTGCGGATGTCTTTCAGATCCTTAGTCATCAGGGAAATGCAAATCAAAACAACCCTGAGATTCCACCTCACACCAGTCAGAATGGCTAAGATCAAAGACTCAGGTGACAGCAGATGCTGGTGAAGATGTGGAGAAAGAGGAACACTCCTTCGTTGTTGGTGAGATTGCAAGCTAGTACAATCACTCTGGAAATCAGTCTGGCAGTTCCTCAGAAAATCAGACTTGGTACTACCTGAGGACCCAGCTATACCATTCCTGAGCATATACCCAGAAGATGTTCCAATAGGTAATAAGGACATATGTTCCACTATATTCATAGCAGCCTTATTTATAATAGCCAGAAATTGGAAGGAACCCAGATGTCCCTCAACAAAGGAATGGATACAGAAAATGTGGTACATTTACACAGTGGAATACTACTCAGCTATTAAAAACAATGACTTCATGAAATTTTTAGGCAAATGGATGAAACTAGAAAATATCATCCAGAGTGAGGTAACCCAATCACAAAAGAACACACACGGTATGTATTCACTGATAAGTGGATATTAGCCCCAAAGCTCGGAATAGCCAAGATACAATTCACAGACCACAGAAGCTCAAGAAGAAGAAAGACCAAAGTCTTCCTTCTTAGAAGGGGGAACAAAATACTCACAGGAAGAAATACAGAGACAAAGTGTGGAGCAGAGACTGAAGAACTGGCCATCCAGACACTGTCCCACCTTGGAATTCATCCCATATACAGTTACCAAACACAGACAATATTGTGGATGCCAAGAAGTGCTTTCTGACTGGAGCCTATTATAGCTGTCTCCTGAGAGACTCTGCCAGAGTCTTACAATTACAGAAGCAAATACTCACAGCCAACCCTTGGACTGAACATAGGGTCCCCAGTGGAGGAGTTAAAGAAAGGACTGAAGGAACTGAAGGTATTTGCAACCCCATAGGAAGAACAACAATATCAACCAACCTGACCTCCCCCAAGAGCTCCCAGGGACTAAACCACCAACCAAAGAGTACACATGGAGGGACCCATGGCTCCAGCCACATATGTAGCAGAAGATGGTCTTGTAAGGCCATCTGGGCATCAATGGGAGAAGAGGCTCTTGGTCCTGTGAAGACTCGATGCTCCAGTGTAGGGAAATGCAAAGGCAGGGAGGCAGGAGTGGGTAGGTGGGTGGGTGGGGGAACACCCTCATAGAATCAGGGGGAATGGGAGGGGATAACTCATCTGGGTTTCCCAGGGCGGGGGAACAGGGAAAGGGGATAACATTTGAAATGTAAATAAAGAAAATATCCAATAAAAAGGAAAAGAAATGAAAGAGAGAGAGGAAGGAAGGAAGGAAGGAAGGAAGGAAGGAAGGAAGGAAGGAAGGAAGGAAGGCTAGCTGTGGGAAAGAAGTCATGGAAGAAAAGATAACAGAATGTTCTAGTCTGTACCTATGCTCTGGTTTACTTCTAAGCCATTGAGAGGTTCCTGAGAACTAAGTACTAACCTCTGAGGTTCAGTAGATTCTATAAGCAAAACTCCATGAAGTCATCTCCCAGCATTAGCATCTACTTCCAAATGAAACGCATTTTTCTAGACATTAAAACAGCTTAACTTAGTATGTTGTTATTAGTGAGAGTGTAACCAATGAATATAATAAAGTTAATCTGATACATGTGGCCAGAAAAAAAAGAAAAATATCACAGAGTGAAATAATCAATACTTAGAAATATAAATGTTATGTATTCACTTATATGTGGATATTAGTCATTAAATAATAATAACTAACCTACAATCCAGAAACAAGAGAGGTTCGGTATAGAGAAATGAACTAGGGGTGTGTGGGGATGGGGGACACATGGATCTCCCTGTGAGGGAGAATAAAATAGATTTTACAGATGGACTAGTAGCCTATGGGGAAGTGAATGGGTATATCAGGTAAGAAGTAGGATGGGAGATAGGGTAGAGGAAAAGAATCCTGAGCTATCTCTCTAGTCTTAATAATTTGATTTTAAAGTATTGTATTCTATTCCACAGTGTATGCACCAGAATTTGTCTATAGTTTATTATATGATATGATAAAGCTGCCATGAACATGACATATTGTTATTTTTATAAATATAACTTCATTGCTCTGGCATAAATGGTTTGGAGTGATACTCTCTTATTTATAGTGTAATTATTTGAAATGTTTCTCATATACATTTATATAGAGATTTGTGTTGAGAACATTTCAGTCATCACATATGGCTTTGAGAGCATTACAGAAGGAACTTGCATCTTCAGATACCTCTTGTTTTCATTCCAAGATTCAACATATTATTTTTCCCCTTTATGGTCTTTAGGGATGGAACCAATGAATGTGCACACCATAGGCAAGCCTTATACCTCTTTTTAATTTTTTTCTATTTAGAGAAATGTCTGTGTTCTTTTGGGTTACATTTCTCAATGATAAATGGTTGGTATCCTTTTCATTTGAGGACATCTTCATTTCCACTCTTTTACTGAAAGTTACTTTTGATGAATATAAAATATAGAATATCACACATTTAAGATGAGATAGTAAAAATTTGTAGCATTCCTCTTTCAAAATATCTGTTAAGCCCATCATTTATTTGCATTCACATTTCTATAATAAGAGCAGTGGTGTTGACTAGGGCTAATGCTAAGACTTCTGATGTGGTACATTGCAGATGGAATAAATCATAATATTCTGGGTGGAGACCCATATCAATATTTTTAAATGCTTCTCCAAGTGATTTCAATGTGTAGCAAGATTCAAACTGTTGCCCATTTACAGCTGGACACTTAATGCCTGGATTGGTACTTTATGTGTAGTTTGTTCTAAGTCAATATTTGTTTAAAGAAACCAACTTAAGTATAAATTGACATTATAATGATAAGTTTTTAAATAATTCTATAGCAGTTAAATAGTGCCATAACTTTTGGAAGAGATTTAGTTCCACAGTTTAATTTCATAAGCTCATATTGAGACCTATTACATAGGGGTATTGAACTTGTTTAACTCAATAAGACATAATTCTTGCCATTGGGTACCTTATGCTTTACTGAGAAAGACAGGCCCATGATGAGATTTTTAAATTTTATTGTAGTTGGCAGAAGCCACAGAATTTTGTGTAAGATAGTCAGAGGTGATTAATTTTTGCCTGGGTAGTGAAGCAAAGGAGACATTAACATAGTCTCTTGCGACATTTTTGGGAAAGAGTCAGAGAGCTTCAGATATGAGGACATGGCTGGTTTTTCCTAAATAGGAGAGATTGCCATTGGTCACCTTCAAGGAGTGGTACAACCCTGATTGTCAGAGACCTATCACTTGAAACCTGGAGAGTTCACCTAGATGCTTTTTCTGTTGTGCTCCTCAAAACAGTTCGTGATGTCATTGGGTGTGGATGATTGTCATTTAATACAGGAAGAATGCAAGGCTCAGAGACATTAAGTGATTTTCTTTTCAGTGTTACGTAGCCCGTCGACAGGAATGTGGGGACTGATTTCCTACATTTGCTACACTGTGAGGGCATGAAAAGCAAGTTTGGGCCAGCTTCCTGAGGGCCTTCCATTCAAGGCAGAAGAGTTTAGACATTCTTGACAGGCTATGGGAAGCCATGGAAAGATTTTGAACAGTGGGAGTGACTGTGCATGTTGACTGGTCGTTGCCACTTGAGTACTCACTGTTTGGCACTTAAAAAGCAAGCTGACAAGTTAGTTTTACACCCCTATCAGCAAGTCAGAACCTGGTAGTTTGTGGTCAAACTGTTTATGTACTTTCTTTTAACAGTTTTTCTCTCAGCCGCTTTCTGCTTTATTTAACGGCATTCCAGTCATTTCCATCTGTCCTCTATTAGTGGCCAACCTTAAAGGAGCCCTGGCGTGTCCCTCCATCCCATCCTGCCTTAATGAGAAAACGGAGTTCTCTAATTCTGAAATCAAACCCAGCCAAACAAGCAAAGACACAATCGCTTTGGACATGGAACACTGAAATGGTGATTAATCTTCTTCCTGAACATTCTTGTCAAACGCTTACTTCACCTCACACTTTCTTCATTTCTCAAAAAAACATCTGGCATGCAGCTCTCCCCCCTCCTTTCTTCATGTTGCCTAATTTCTTCCCTCCTCTTTTCTTGTCTTCTAATTTTGCTACTTGGGGAAGAAAATTCTAAAAGCAAAATGAGAATGTCATGGAGCCAGATGCCTGGTGTTATCTTCCAGATCCCTCATACAACATTGTGATGGAGGTCAGGATAGAGACCACTCCCTTTATGACAAGGTAGGAAGTATATACCACAAAATAAATGAAAGTTATCAAAAGGACAAAATGAACAAAGATCTGGGGCTCCCAATGGTCTGGGCAGTACTATGCTTTACAAGCTACAATTTTTAATGATGCAGGTTCTGAGTTATGCTCATGGAATTGGTGAGGATGTGGAGGTATTAAATTGTAAAGCTGGATACTATCTTGGTTCCTTTTGGTATGGAAAGAGTCAAGGCACACATGGTTGCAAGACTTCTTAGAATACCGCTTTCTTTTACTTTGTTTGTTTTGGTTTTGGTTTTAGACTTTTCATTTTGAAATTATTTTAGACTCATAAGAAGTTGAAAAAAATTGGACAGAGAGTTCCCATGTATTCTTTACCCAAGCTCCCTCAATGATAACATTTTACATAACCATGCTAAAATTTCAACACCAAGAATTCATTTTAGTACAAAATAAACTTTAATTACGGTCTGAGCAGCTCTAGCAGATTCTATGTTGTAGATATTGGGAGAAAGGACTTTTAGGGAACTAATTAAGGTTATATAAGGTCACAATTGGGGAATTTTAATCCTGTGAATTGGTGTTACAATATGGGAGGAAGAGAGGGGCTGAAGAGATGGATCAGCAGGCAGAGGCATTGGCTGATCTTTCAGAGAGTCTATGTTTGATTCCTAGCACCCATGTGGCAGCTCACAACTTTGTGTGTCTGTATTATCAGGACACTTGATACTTTTTTCTGATGTCTGAGGTCACTGGATACACATGGCATATATACATACATAATACATAAATACATACATACATACATACATACATACATACATACATACAGGCAAAACATCTATACACATGACATTAAATTACAAAAGGGAAGAAGAGTCACTGAAGTCTTCCCCCAAGTGCAAAGGCAAGGTCATATCCTTCCTTTTTATTTCTTTATTTTTTTCATTCAATCATGTCCATCTGCATCAAGCTACAGAATAAGGAACATGGGATTGAGGCTCTGCATAGAGCCAAGTTCAAGTTCCTTGGCTGCCAGAAGATCCACATCTCAAGGAAGTGGGGCTTCATCAAATTTAATGCAGATGAAATTGAAGACATGGTCTCTGAGAAATAACCTGATGGCTGTGGGGTCATATATATCTCAAGTCATAGTCTCCTGGATAAGTTGGTGAGCCCTGCATTCCTGAGAGTTTCTGCAGTACTCTCCTGTACCCTACCAAATCATGTTCAGTAATTTCACATTCAGTCTGGAGAAAAAAAAGAACAGATAAGCATCATTGAGACAAAACTTTTCTGTGAAATATTTCCTTGAGGTCAGCACACAAAGCTGTACACCAGAGGATCCCAAGCTGTTATTCATGCTGTCAGCCCAACTTGATAATAGGTAAGAGTTTCCCATATATTGGCAGCATGAAAGCTGCAGGATTGAAGGGTCATGGAAAGAAACTGAGGATGGGCATTGTGAGAGGTCAAGAGAGGCTATTAGTGAAGGCACACCCTCAGTTTTAGTAGAAACCCCAGGAATGAAAGGGTCATGGACAGAGGCTGAGGTTTGACACCATGTGGCAAGTGTTAGAGTCCCAGAAGAGAAGCCAGAAGAGGCTATTGGTAAAGGTGCAGCCTCGGGTGCAGTGGAGATCCCAGCATATTATAGATTCCAGGATGATGAGATGACCACCAAGGACATTGGCAGATGTGAAGTAGAACCTGCCTTATCCTATAAGACAACCTGCTTATACTTCAAATGACAGAGCCAGAGAAGTAGAGCTATCCAAGTTCCTTGGAGCCCTGAAGATTGTAAGCTCCAGGTGTTGGACACTGAGTTATTTACATTGTTGTATTAGTTAAACTGTATACAATTATTAGTTTAAACAGAAAGGGGAAAGATGCAGAGGAATTTTAATCCATCAACATGGCTGCTCTGTCACAGGACCACATCCAAAGACCTTGTAGATCTATGTGATCCAGCTTTAATGCAGACATACCCTTAGTGTACACCTTTAATCTCTCTGGCTGGAATGCAGACATGATCTTAGTACAAACCTTTAATCCCAAACAATGAAGGTAAAGTTAGTTTGTAGAAGGAAGCAGCCATGTTTGAAATTGATGTCTAAATGAGAGACAAAGTGATGAATGAAAGATTTGACAGAATGAGTCAGAGAAAGGACATGCCCAACTCTCATAAGAACAGACAGAAAAGAGAGACTGCTTAAGAGCAACACAGGAGGAGCAGTTCAGTTCAGTTGAGTGGAGTTCAGTTCAGTTCTGTGCAGCCAGTACACTTCAGTCAGTTGAGTTCAGATGAGTTTGGTGTAGTCAGTTGAGAGTCATTTGGGAGTTGGTGCTGTTCAGTTGAATGCAATTAAGTTCAGTTGAGTTTGTGTAGTTCCATTTAGTTTGTTCAGTTTATGAGTTTATGTAGAGGCAGTTGAAGCCAGAGAATAAGAAGGAGCCAGAAGATGAGAAAAACTTGCCAGAGTTAGTTTGAGGTGAAGCAGAGCAATACAGTGAGAAGCCAAGAGAAGCCAGATTGAATCAGTCAGCTTAAAGAGAAGTTTGAGCCAGAACATCTGAGTTGAACCAGCCAGCCAGAGATCAGAAAGAGATAGAAAGGATTATTTTATTCAACAGTGAGCCTCTGAGAAGACAGTTAAATTTGGTGAATAAAAGTTACTTTTACATACGTGGTTGGATTTAGGTTTTGCTTTGATTTAATTGTGGCTATGTCCTGGTTCTTCACTCTTGAAGTAAAAGGGTATTTAACTTGTATTTTGACTTTACAGTCACCCACAGATATAAGACTTAGGATATAATTTTTTCTTTTAAAAATTGTGCAGTTTAATGAATTCAAGGGTATTACCATGCAGATCAAGAACTTGCATATTTCCTCTCCCTCAGCCCTAAAGCTACCATATAGGAGGACTCAAAGTATCGTTTCTTTGTAGGGTAGAATTCCATACAGCATGAGGAGCTAATCAGTTAGGCATACATTTGGTCAGTATTGACTCTTCTGTAAAAGATCCTAAGGACATTGCCAGGACATGTGAAGTTTGAGGCACCAGTCACTAGGGTAGTTGTCTTCATCCATGAGACAGGAAAATCAACTGTTGGAAGCACAGTGCTGGTATGTAAATCACCACCACAGAGGAGCTTGAGGTTCTTTAGAGTACCCTGGTGTAGATACATATAGGACCTGTGCTTGCTGGATAAAGAATTAACTCAAGCAAACAGACAACAAACAAAAAACAAATAACAAAACATAGTCCTTTTTTATACAAATAATAAATGTCTGAAAAAGAAAACAGTTAAACAATACCCATCATAATAGCCACAAATAATATAAAATATCTTGGTTTAACTTTATACAAGTGTGTCAAAGACCTGAATGATAACAACTTCAAGTCTCAAAAAAAAATTATCAAAAGATGGAACAATCTCCCATGGTCATGGATCAGAAGGATTAACAAAGTGAAAAATCATCACCTTACCAAAAGCGATCTACAGATTCAATGCAACACCCATCAAAATTCTGACACAATTTATGATAGTCCTTGAAACTTCCTATGAAAAACAAAAACAAAAAAAACCACCAAAACTCGGGATAGCTAAAACAATATATACAATAAAAGAACTTCTAGCCTCAGGATCGGTGGGAGCGATCTTGGTTCCGGGACTCCGCTGAAAAGTAGTCTGCACACAGAAGCTGACAGCTTCTGGGACAGGCAGGAGCCACAGAGCTTCTGAGGCAGTGCCCATTTCGGGCTTCAGATATCCGACCACTTTCCCGACCAGAAGACAGATGTCCACCCGGCCCGGGAGGCCTTTGCCTCAGGATCGGCAGGAGCCATCTTGGTTCTAAGACTTGAAAACTAGTCTGCACAGGTGAGAGTGTGCACACAGAAGCTAACAGCTTCTGGGCCTGGAGGGAGCCACAGAGCTTCTGAGGCAGCGCCCTTTTTGGGCTCCAGATATCAGAACACCTTCCCAGCCAGAGGACAGGTGTCCACGCGGCCCGGGAGGATTTTGCCTCAGGAAGAGCGGGAGCCATCTTGGTTCTGGGACTCCACCAAAAGTTAGTCTGCACAAGTGAGAGTGTGCACACAGAAGCTAACAGCTTCAATGACAGGCCAAAGCAACACAGCTTCTGGGAAAGAACCTGTTTTGGGCCTTCATCGTCGGCCAGAAGGGAGGTCCGAACAGCAGATATCTGTGCACCTTCCCTGTAAGAGGAGAGCTTGCCTGCAGACAGTGCTCTGACAACTGAAACTGAGAGGAGAGAGCTAGTCGCCCAGGTCTGCTGATAGAGTGTAACATACTCACCAGAGGAACAATCCCTAAACAGAGACAACTATAAGAACTAACTCCAGAGATTACCAGATGGCGAAAGGTAAACGTAAGAATCTTACTAACAGAAACCAAAACCACTCACCATCATCAAAACCCAGCACTCCCACTTCGCCCAGTCCAGAGCACCCCAACACACCTGAAAAGCTAGACCCGGATTTAAAAGCATATCTCATGATGATGGTAGAGGACATCAAGAAGAACTTTAATAACTCACTTAAAGAAATACAGGAGAACACTGCTAAACAGGTAGAAGACATTAAAGAGGAAGCACAAAAATCCCTTAAGAATTGCAGGAAAACACAACCAAACAGGTGAGGGAATTGAATAAAACCATCCAACACCTAAAAAGGGAAGAAGATACAATAAAGAAAACCCAAAGTGAAGCAATGCTGGAGATAGAAACCCTAGGAAAGACATTTGGAACCATAGACATGAGCATCAGCAAAAGAATACAAGATATGGAAGAGAGAATCTCAGGTACAGATGATTCCATGGAGAACATCGACACAACAATCAAAGGAAATGGAAAATGCAAAAAGATCCTAACTCAAAACATCCAGGAAATCCAGGACACAATGAGAAGACCAAACCTACAGATAATAGGAGTAGATGAGAATGAAGATATTCAACTCAAAGGACCAGCAACTATCTTCAACAAAATTATAGAAGAAAACTTCCCAAACCTAAAGAAAGAGATGCCCATGAACATACAAGAAGCCTACAGAAATCCAAATAGACTGGACCAGAAAAGAAATTCCTCCCAACACATAATAATCAGAACAACAAATGCACTAAATAAAGATAGAATACTAAAAGCAGTAAGGGAAAAAGGTCAATTAACATATAAAGCAAGCCTATCAGAATTACACCAGATTTTTCACCAGAGACTATGAAAGCCAGAAGATCCTGGAGAGATGTTATACAGACACTAAGAGAAAACAAATTCCAGCCCAGGGTACTATACCCAGCCAAACTCTCAATTACGATAGACAGAGAAAGCAAAATATTCCACGAAAAAAAAAAACAAATTCACACATTATCTTTCCACGAATCTAGCCCTTCAAAGGATAATAACAGAAAAAAAAAAAATACAAGGACGGAAACCACATCCTAGAAAAAGCAAGAAAGTAATCCCTCAACAAACCTAAAAGAAGACAGCTACAAGAAAAAATGTGAACTTTAACAACAAAAATAAGAGGACGCAACAATTACCTTCCCTTAATACCTCTTAATATCAATGGGATCAACTCTCCAATAAAAAGACATAGACTAACAGACTGGCTACACAAACAGGACCCAACATTTTGCTGCTTACAGGAAACTCATCTCAGAGAAAAAGACAGACACTACCTCAGAATGAAAGGCTGGAAAACAATTTTCCAAGCAAATGGAATGAAGAAACAAGCTGGAGTAACCATTCTAATATTAATAAAATCGACTTCCAACCCAAACTCATCAAAAAAGACAAGGAGCGGGCACTTCATACTCATCAAAGGAAAAAATCTTCAAAGAGGAACTCTCAATTCTGAATATCTATGCTCCAAATACAAGGGCAGCCACATTCATTAAAGAAACTTTAGTAAAGCTCAAAGCACACATTGCACCTCACACAATAATAGTGGGAGACTTCAACACACCACTTTAACCAATGGACAGATCATGGAAACAGAAGCTAAACAGGGACACAGTGAAACTAACAGAAGTTATGAAACAAATGGATCTGGCAGATATCTACAGAACATTTTATCCTAAAACAAAAGGATATAACTTCTTCTCAGCACCTTATGGTACCTTCTCCAAAATTGACCATATAATTGGTCACAAAACAAGCCAAAACATATACAAAAATATTGAAATTGTCCCATGCATCCTATCAGATCACCATGGAATAAGGCTGATCTTCAATAACAAAATAAATAATAGAAAGCCAACATTCACGTGGAACCTGAACAACACTCTTCTCAATGATACCTTGGACAAGGAAGGAATAAAGAAAGAAATTAAGGACTTTTTGGAGTTTAATGAAAATGAAGCCACAACATACCCAAACCTATGGGACACAATGAAAGCATTTCTAAGAGGGAAACTCATAGCTCCGAGTGCCTCCAAGAAGAAACTAGAGAGAGCACACATTAGCAGCTTGACAACACACCAAAAAGCTCTAGAACAAATGGAAGCAAATTCACCCAAGAGGAGTAGACGGCAGGAAATAATCAAACTCAGGGGTGAAATCAACCAAGTGGAAACAAGAAGAACTATTCAAAGAATCAACCAATCTAGGAGCTGGTTTTTGAGAAAATCAACAAGATAGATAAACCCTTAGCCAGACTCACTAAAGGGCACAGGGAAAGCATTCTAATTAATAAAATCAAAAATGAAAAGGGAGACATAACAACAGATCCTGAAGAAATCCAAAACACCATCAGATCCTTCTACAAAAGGCTATACTCAAAAAAACTGGAGAACCTGGATGAAATGGACAAGTTTCTAGACAGATACCAGGTACCAAAGTTAAATCAAGATCAGGTTAATGATCTAAACAGTCCTATATCCCCTAAAGAAAAAGAAGCAGTCATTAATAGTCTCCCAACTAAAAAAAGCCCAGGACCAGATGGATTTAATGCAGAGTTCTATCAGACCTTCAAAGAAGATCTAATTCCAGTTCTGCACAAACTATTCCACAAAATAGAAGTAGAAGAAACTCTACCCAACTCATTCTATGAAGCCACAATTACTCTGATACCTAAACCACAAAAAGAACCAACAAAGATAGAGAACTTCAGACAAATTTCTCTTATGAATATCAATGCAAAAATCATCAATAAAGTTCTCACATATAAAATCCAAGAACACATCAAAACAATCATCCATCCTGACCAAGTAGGTTTCATCCCAGGGATGCAGGGATGGCTCACTATACGGAAATACATCAACATAATATAGTATATGAACAAACTCAAAGACAAAAACCACATGTTCATCTCATTAGATGCGGAGAAAACATTTGACAAAATCCAACACCCATTCATGATAAAAGTCGTGGAAAGATCAGGAATTCAAGGCCCATACCTAACCATGATAAAAGCAATCTACAGCAAACCAGTAGCCAACATCAAAGTAAATGGTGAGAAGCTGGAAGCAATCCCACTAAAATCAGGGACGAGACAAGGCTGTCCACTCTCGCCCTACCTATTCAACATTGTACTTGAAGTCCTAGCCAGAGCAATTAGACAAAAAAATGAGAATAAGGGGATACAAATTGAAAAGGAAGAAGTCAAAATATCAGTTTTTGCAGATGATGTGATAGTATATATAAGTGACCCTAAAAATTCCACCAGAGAACTCCTAAGCCTGATAAACAGCTTCAATGAAGTAGCTGGATATAAAATTAACTCAACCAAGTCAATGGCCTTTCTGTACACAAAGGATAAACAGACTGAGAAAGAAATTAGGGAAACAACACCCTTCTCAATAGTCACAAATAATATAAAATACCTTGGCATGACTCTAACTAAGGAAGTGAAAGATCTGTATGATAAGAACTTCAAGTCTCTGAAGAAAGAAATTAAAGAAGATCTCAGAAGATGGAAAGATCTCCCATGCTCATGGATTGGCAGGATCAACATTGTAAAAATGGCTATCTTGCCAAAAGCAATCTACAGATTCAATGCAATTCCCATCAAAATTCCAACTCAATTCTTCACCGAATTAAAAAGGGCAATCTGCAAAGTCACCTGGAATAACCTAGGATATCAAAAACTCTTCTCAAGGATAAAGGAACCTCTGGTGGAATCACCATGCCTCACATAAAGCTGTACTTCAGAGCAATAGTGATAAAAACTGCATGGTACTGGTATAGTGACAGACAAGTAGACCAATGGAATAGAATTGAAGACCCAGAAATGAACCCACACACCTATGGTCACTTGATCTTTGACAAGGGAGCTAAAACCATCCAGTGGAAAAAAGACAGCATTTTCAATAAATGGTGCTGGCACAAAGTGCAGTTATCATGTAGAAGAATGCGAATTGATCCATTTTTATCTCCTTGTACTAAGGTCAAATCTAAGTGGATTAAGGAACTCCCCATAAAACAAGAGACACTGAAACTTATAGAGGAGAAAGTAGGAAAAAGCCTCTAAGATATGGGTACAGGGGGAAAGACCCTGAATAGAACAGCAATGGCTTGTGCAGTAAGATCGAGAATCAATAAATGGGACCTCATAAAGTTGCAAAGCTTCTGCAAGGCAAAAGTCACAGTCAACAAGACAAAAAGACCACCAACAGATTGGGAAAGGATCTTTACCTATCCTAAATCAGATAGGGACTAATATCCAATATATATAAAGAACTCAAGAAGGTGGGCTCCAGAAAATCAAATAACCCCATTAAAAAATGAGGCTCAGAGCTAAACAAAGAATTCTCACCAGAGGAATACCGAATGGCAGAGAAGCACCTGAAAAAATGTTCAACATCCTTAATCATCAGGGAAATGCAAATCAAAACAACCCTGAGATTCCTCCTCACACCAGTCAGAATATGCTAAGATCAAAATTTCAGGTGAGAGCAGATGCTGGCAAGGATGCAGAGAAAGAGGAACACTCCTCCATTGTTGGTGGGATTGCAAGCTTGTACAACCACTCTGGAAATCAGTCTGGCGGTTCCTCAGAAAATTGGGCATAGTACTACTGCAGGATCCCGCAATACCTGTCCTGGGCATATATCCAGAAGATGTTTCAACTGGTAAGAAAGACACATGCTTCACTATGTTCATAGCAGCCTTATTTATAATAGCCAGAAGCTGGAAAGAACCCAGATGCCCCTCAACAGAGGAATGGATACAGAAAATGTGGTACATTTACACAATGGAGTACTACTCAGCTATTAAAAAGAATGAATTTATGAAATTCCTAGGCAAATGGATGGACCTGGAGGGCATCATCCTGAGTGGGGTAACACAATCACAAAGGAACTCACACAATATGTACTCACTGATAAGTGGATATTAGCCCAGAAACTTAGGACACCCAAGATATAAGATATAATTTGCTAAACCCATGAAACTCAAGAATGAAGTCCAAAGTGTGGACACTTTGCCCCTTCTTAGAATTGGGAACAAAACACCCATGGAAGGAGTTACAGAGACAAAGTTTGGAGCTGTGACGAAAGGATGGACCATCTAGAGCCTGCCATATCCAGGGTTCCATTCCATAATCAGCTTCCAAATGCTGACACCATTGCATAAACTAGCAAGATTTTGCTGAAAGGATCCAGATATAGCTGTCTCTTGTGAGACTATACTGGGGCCTAGCAAACACAGAAGTGGATGCTCACAGTCAGCTATTGGATGGATCACAGGGCCCCCAATGGAGGACCTAGAGAAAGTACCCAAGGAGCTAAAGGGATCTTCAACCCTATAGGTAGAACAACATTATGAACTAACCAGTACCCATGAGCTCTTGACTCTGTGTATGTATCAAAAGATGGCCTATTCGGCCATCACTGGAGAGAGAGGCCCATTGGATTTGTAAACTTTATATGCCCCAGTACAGGGGAACACCAGGTCCAAAAAGGGGGAGTGGGTGGGTAGGGAGTGGGTGTGAGAGTATGGGGGACTTTTGGGATAGCATTGGAAATGTAAATGAGGAAAATACCTAATAAAAATATATATTAAAAAAAACTCAAATGATAGGTTCTCACTGATAAGTGGATATTAGCCCAGAAACTTAGAATACTTAAGATATAAGATACAATTTGTGAAACACATAAAACTTAAGAAGAACGAAGACCAAAGTGTGGACTCTTTGCCCCTTCTTAGAATTGGGAACAAAACACCCAGGGAAGGAGTTACAGAGACAAAGTTTGGAGCTGAGACAAAAGGATGGACCATCTAGAGGCTGCCATATCCAGGGATCCATCCCATAATCAGCCTCCAAATTTGACACCATTGCATACACTAGCAAATTTTGCTGAAAGGACACTAATATTGAAAGACCCACTACGTGAGGACTCCCCCACTTTCTGACTCAGGAGAGGCGACACCCAAAAATCACTCACAAGAAATGGTCTTGCTGCAAACTGCAAGAGGATTTTTATTTAAGAGCACTCTCAGGCCCATGGTCATACACCACGCAGGGGTAGAGGACCGTGGTGTCCCGAGTAGCTGGATAAGGGGGTATTTAAAGGAAGAAACCACAACTCAAGGAAGTGGGGAGGGCGTTGTTGAAAATAAAATACCAAAAATTGCCAGTTAAGAGTCACAAGGAAGTACAAAGTCACAAGTGTCACAAGGAATACCTGGTAATTGTTAACTCTCAAGACAGTTTCTAAGAGCCCCTAACAATAGCACATTTGCATTGCAGGTTCCAGTAATGGTCAGGTTGACTTTCTTTGAATGAATACTCCTTGAACCCAGGAAGTGGGTGGGTGGAGGGATGTCGCTATCTGTTTTATGATTAGCATACCTTGGAGCATTGAGTCACAAAAGCCACATTCCCAAGCCTGGGCCTAAGGGCCTAGAATTTTGTTTTTACATTTTACTCTTTCATTCCCCACTTCTACTTGTTAGTAGTTCTAATCTTAGAACTATACACTATCTTCTCCCTGACATACTTGATCCTTTAGGGCATGGTACTTATGTGTCAAAACTAAAAGCTGCACTGCACTAATTTTTGTTCTAATAAAGGTGACTTGCCTATTTAACACACATGGACCTATAATTAAAAGCAGAAGCAAAATCAAAAGGGGTCCCATAAAGGTAGAAAGTAGGGTGGTCAAGAGTACAAGATAAGGGCCTTTCTACTGGAGTCTCAAGGTTTTCTGTGTGGAGACGTCTAATGTAGCAGGTCTTCTTTTCTTGAGTAGGCCTTCTGAAGCTGCTTTTTTTCTCTCGCTGTCTCACTCACTTGAGCACCTTGAGCCTAGAGAACAAAGGCTGGGAAAGCAGAATGTCAGCACTATGTACAGAGGCTATTTTTACCAGTTGAGGGGGCCTCCTGTAGAGTAATTTATAGGGGGGTCAGTCTAAACTGTCCAGGGGTGTTTTTATCCCTGAAGAGCATAAAGGGTAGGAGAGCTATCCAATCATTAGCGCCAGTCTCCGCTGTCAATTTGGTAAGGGTCTCTTAATGGTTCTATTTATTTTCTCTACCTGTCCTGAGCTTTGGGGCCTGCATGCACAATGTAACTTCTAATTAATCTCCAATATCTTGGCCAGTTCCTGGTTTACCTGGGCAACAAAAGACAGGTCCGTTATTGGACCCAATTTCCTTGGGAAGATTTCTTTTAGAAATTCTACCTTGTCATACCACAGGCCTTGCAGCTTTTGACTATTTCTTCTGCCAAGTCAGAGAGTCCTGTAACATAGTAGTCAAAGGACCTAACCACACCTTTTAATTTCTTGGCCCCCAGGTGGGTCAAATACTGTCCATAACTTGATAGTGCTCAGCAGTAATCTAAAGCTGGTCTCCCTGATGTCATAATAATCTTTAGGTTCCTTGACTGCCTAGGATCATTGCTACCTGGGCCACCTGTTTGGCTGTTAGATCTGCCATCTGATTTTCTTTAGCCACAGCATCTTAGGTCTTTCTCTGCAGATGTCAACAGCCCTCTTTGTATATTGCCCCGTACAGTGGCAAAAGCATACCTGCTGTCAGTGTAGACTTTTCTTTTGCCATTCATAGAGCTTGTCTCAAAGTCACAAGTTCAGCTTTCTGGGCCGACATCCCTTCAGGGAGTCTGCTGGCCTAGATCACTTGCTTTCTGTTCACCACCGTACTGCTGTCCCCGCCTTCTGCTTACCTTTAACCGAGAGGCTACTGCCATCAGTGTACCAGTTTGAACTCTCAGGCCAAGGCTGATCTGATCCTTCAGATCATTTTAAGTACCAGTTTCTCAGCACAGTGATGAGTAGGTGCAGTCTCACGCAGTGGGACAGCAAGTGGAATGAAGCGAAGGTCACTCGTTCAGTCAACAAAAAGTTCTGATGTGTCACAGGAGCGTTGGTAGTCATCCAGTCAGGGGGCTTTTGGATAATGCTTTCAAGAGTGTGGGGTGCCACTACAGCTATTTGCTGTCCCAGAGTGAGCTTATCAGCATCCTTGAAAAACAGTGTTATATAGCAGCAATAGCTTTCAGGCAAGAAAACCACCTGCTGGCAACAGGGTCTAACTTCCTGGATAGGTAAACCACTGGCCTTTTTCAAAGTCCCAAAGTCTGAGTAAGGACTCTTCTGGCGACCCCTGCTCTCTCTTCTACATAAAGAGTGAAGGGCTTGGTTGGGTCAGGCAAAGGCCAAGGCTGGCCATCAGTAGGGCCTTTTTAATCTCTTCAAAGGCTTTCTGGTGATCTGGAGTCCACACAAACACCTCCCCTTCCTTGGTTAGGGGGTACAACAGGGCAGCTAAGGTTGCCAACCCAGGTATCTAGAGTCTGTAGAAACTAGCGGTACCCAAGAATTCTCTTACTTGCCTTGGTGTAGTTGGGGTGAGGATCTGAGTTACAGTCTTTTTCTGGCTTCTTTTAGCCACTGTTTTTCACCTTGAAGGGTGTATCTCAAATAGATAACTTGAGTCTGACACAGCTGAGCCTCGTTAGCTGAGGCTTGGTCTTCAGTTGCCCAGGTTTCCTGACTAGATCCTGTCTTTTCTTTTTCTCCTACCACTGTGGCAAATTTCTTTCTTGTCTACGACCCCTCCTGTTTTCTCTTTCTTCTGCCTCCCACCTCTCTCTCTCTTTTACACACACACTTTCTCTGCCTCTTTCACTAGATCGCATAACTGTCTCCCTCTTGTAATACACCTTCCAATCCCTGAAGTTTCTTTCTGATATCTGGAGCTGACTGCCTTATGAAAGGCCATGGCCACTGAGGCCTTCTGGGCTTCCGAGGTAAGATCAAAGGGAGTGAACCACCTGAAGGCTTTTATAAGCATTTCAAGGAACATTGAGGGAGGTTCCATCGGCCCCTGCATTACCTCTTACCTTAGCCAAATTAGTGGGCCGTCTTGAGGCACCTTGGAGATCAGTGCCTGGCGATAGATTTTCAAGCTCTCCCTACCTTCAGCCATGTTGCAGTCCCAACTGGGGGGAGTCAAAGGGAATCCCATGTCGATCTCATTTTGTAGCTGTGTAGACCGCCCGTTGGCTTTTGGGCTATTTTTCTAGCCTCTAACAGAATTTTCTCTTGCTCTTCGGTTGTTAAGAGCATCTGCAACAGCTGTTGACAATCATCCCAAGTAGGCTGATGAGAGAACATAAGGAACTCCACCAACCCTGTGAGGCGTTGGGGATCCTGAGAAAGGGGGTGGTTAGTTTTCCAGTTATAAATACCAGCAGAGGAAAATGACCAGTACTGAAGGGTTTAAAGTTTGGGCGGGTCCAGAGTCCACCGGGACTCTGTGCTCTGCAGCTCCATGTACCCACAGCTGTCCGCCTCTCAACACCCCGAGGGGTTTGGGGTTCCCTCGGCGGCTGGGGTTGAGGCTGTGGATAAGGGGGAGGTAGTGGACTAGGCCACTCAGGAGGCTTTATAGATTTTGGAGGAGCCGATTTAGCTGGTGGCTCTGATTTGGGAGAAGCCTTCAATTTCTCTTGTAACATGAGAGTACAACCACAATTTTGAGAAGCAAAACCCAATTTTAACAGTGTAAACAACCTTTTTTTTAATGAACTCCAAAAACATTACTTGCTACAAAGTTTGGCTGCCTGTTCCTGCACACAAACACAAGAAGGTATAGCCGCCAATACCTCAAAAAGACACTATCCTAAATCCTATCTTAAGTCGGGTTTCCAGAATAAGAATTACATAGATTACCCAATTCAGGCGTATCTTTAGAGACCTGTTCCCATGGGTTGTCTCATGCTGCATGTTGTAGTTCTAAATTACTCTAACCCAGAGTTACCAGTTTTAAGTCAACTTTTTGTTACCAATGGTACAAATTTTTAATCATAACCAATAACTTATGAGCCACTAATCTATAACCAAGACATATAAAACATATTTATACTTTTGAAACTATTTAGAAACAAAAATGAAATGGCTGTATACATTTGCCCATTTAAACCAAACAAAATTCTTAATTTTTTCTAGCTGTAATTTCAAGAGAGGAGCACCTTGTCACCCGATGAATCCAATAATCACAAGCACAGAGATTTTTGTAGGAAAAACAGCCATCGGTTCCCTTACCATAGAACTTGAGAAGCTGCTGGTCTCTATAAGAGCAGCATTTATAATCAGCTCCTAGGAGGGCTTCTCCAGCCACACTAGATTCCTAACTACAGATGCAGGGCTCTAAAGACCAATTGACACTGTTTATTTTATTTTATTTTATTTTACCAAATTATCCCCAGATAGTCGGAGAGTACTGCTTTTCTCAAAACCCATTCTCTCACGTCTCAGGCGTAAACTATCTCTAGTCAGGGTATAAAGCACCTATGATAATTACCTTTGCTTCTCTAGATTTTCACAGAGCTCTAAACACATACACAAAAACACACAAAACAGAAACCAACAGATCCAGACACACCTGACCTTTTCATGTCCTCCACAAGCAGGCAAAAGAATTAGACGATTTTGGAGGGGGAAGCTTCTGCTTCAACAGAACTCGGTCCCTCTGACCGATCTCTGGAGACTGCCAGGTATCCCTGGATCTCCTTACTTCCCACGGCGTCCCCCAGGGTGGCAGCCTGTGGTCCTCCTAGCACGTCTGCCGACCACAGTCCTTCGGTCCTTACGGCCCAAAAGGACAGCTGCAAATACAGACTGCGCATTTCAGAAAACCCCATCACCCCATTGTCTACAAACACCGTTGTCCACATCTACCTAGACGACCAAAACCAGAGAAGCACACTCATTCCTCACTCTGTCTGATGTAAAACCAAGGCACGAGGTGGGACTCATAACCCTGAAACCATGAAACCAAGACACAAATTCAATAAACTCAGACGGATCCAAACTCAGACTTCGCCGTGCTTCAGAAACATAGAACAAGACACAAACAACCCAACACAACAAGCACATGTTCCAATGTTTGTTTCAGAAAACAGACACTCAAAACAGAGACACCGGCCGGCAAGCACACAAGAGGGGATCCCCATACCTCCAAGTCAGTTCTCGGGTATGAGGGGTGGTCACGTTTCCCAGCCAATGCACCAAATGAAAGACCCACAACGAGAGGACTCCCCCACATTCTGACTCAGGAGAGGCGACACCCAAAAATCACCCACAAGAAACGGTCTTGCTGCAAACTGCAAGAGGATTTTTATTTAAGAGCACACAGGGGTAGAGGACCGTGGTGTCCCGAGTAGCTGGATAAGGGGGTATTTAAAGGAAGAAACCACAACTCAAGGAAGTGGGGAGGGCGTTGTTGGAAAAAAAATACCAAAGATGCCAGTTAAGAGTCACAAGGAAGTACAAAGTCACAAGTGTCACAAGGAATACCTGGTAATTGTTAATTCTCAAGACAGTTTCTAAGAGCCCCTAACAATAGCACATTTGCATTGCAGGTTCCAGTAACGGTCAGGGTGACTTTCTTTGAATGAATACTCCTTGAACCCAGGAAGTGGGTGGGTGGAGGGATGTCGCTATCTGTTTTATGATCAGCATACCTTGGAGCATTGAGTCACAAAAGACACATTCCCAAGCCTGGGCCTAAGAGCCTAGAATTTTGTTTTTACGTTTTACTCTTTCAATATAGCTGTCTCTTGTGAGACTATGCCGGGGCCTAGCAAACACAGAAGTGGATGCTCACAGTCAGCTATTGGATGGATCACAGGGCCCCCAATGGAGGAGCTAGAAAAAGTACCCAAGGAGCTAAAGGGAACTGCAATCCTATAGGTGAAACAACAATATGAACTAACCAGTACCCCGGATATCTTGTCTCTAGCTGCATATGTATCAAAAGATGGCCTAGTCGGCCATCACTGGAAAGAGAGGTCCATTGGTCATGCAAACTCTATATGCCCCAGTACAGGGGAAAGCCAGGGCCTAAAAGTGGGAGTGGGTGGGTAGGGGAGTGGGGGGGAGGGTATGGGGAACTTTTAGGATAGCATTGGAAATGTAAATGAAGAAAATACCTAATAAAAATATTTAAAAAGGGAATACATAAGCTAAAAGCTTCTGGGACAAGCGGGAACCACAGAGCTTCTAAGGCAGCCCCCTTTTTGGGCCCCAGGCAGCGCTTTGCCTGAGCATCGGCAGCAGACATCTCAGTTCCAGGACCCCACCGAGTGTATCCTGCACAGGCAGCTGGCCATTTTCCTGGCCAGAGGATAGGTATCTGCCCAGCGTGGGAGCGCTTTGACTGAGCATTGGCAACAGACATCTTTGTTCCAGGACCCTGCCAAGTGCATCCTGCACAGACATCTTGGTTCCAGGACCCTGCTGAGTGTATCCTGCACAGCTCCAGAGAATACCAGATGGCGAAAGGCAAACATAAGAATCCTACTAACAGAAATCAAGACCACTCACCATCATCAGAACGCAGCACTCACACCCCACGTAGTCCTGGGCACTCCAAAAGAACCGAAAAGCTAGACCTGGATTTAAAAGCATATCTCATGATGATGGTAGAGGACATCAAGAAGGACTTTAATAACTCACTTAAAGAAATACAGAACACTGCTAAAAAGTTACAAGTCCTTAAAGAAAAACAGGAAAACACAACCAAACAGGTGATGGAAATGAACAAAACCATACTAGACCTAAAAAGGGAAGTAGACACAATAAAGAAAACCCAAAGTGAGGCAACGCTGGAGATAGAAACCCTAGGAAAGAAATCTGGAACCATAGATGCGAGCATCAGCAACAGAATACAAGAGATAGAAGACAGAATCTCGGGTGCAGAAGATTCCATAGAGAACATTGGCACAACAATCAAAGAAAATACAAAATGCAGAAGGATCCTGACTCAAAACATCCAGGAAATCCAGGACACAATGAGAAGACCAAACCTACGGATAATAGGAGTTGATGAGAATGAAGATTTTCAACTTAAAGGGCCAGCAAATATATTCAACAAAATTAAAGAAGAAAACTTCCCAAACCTAAAGAAAGAAATGCCCATGAACATACAGGAAGCCTACAGAACTCCAAATAGACTGGACCAGAAAAGAAATTCCTCCCAACACATAATAATCAGAACAACAAATGCACTAAATAAAGAGAAAATATTAAAAGCAGTAAGGGAGAAAGATCAAGTAACATATAAAGGTAGACCTATCAGAATTACACCAGACTTTTCACCAGAGACTATGAAAGCCAGAAGATCCTGGACAAATGTTATACAGACACTAAGAGAAAACAAATTCCAGCCCAGGCTACTGTACCCAGCCAAACTCTCAAATACCATAGATGCAGAAACCAAAGTATTCCACGACAAAACCAAATTCACACATTATCTTTCCACGAATCCAGCCCTTCAAAGGATAATTACAGAAAAAAAACCAATACAAGGACGGAAATCACAACCTAGAAAAAGCAAGAAAGTAATCCCTCAACAACCCAAAAAGAAGACAGCCACAAGAACAGAATGCCAACTCTAACAACAAAAATAAAAGGAAGCAACAATTACTTTTCCTTAATATCTCTTAATATCAATGGACTCAATTACCCAATAAAAAGACATAGACTAACAGACTGGCTACACAAACAGAACCCAACATTCTGCTGCTTACAGGAAACCCATCTGAGGGAAGAAGACAGACACTACCTTACAGTGAAAGGCTGAAAAAAAATTTTCCAAGCAAATGGTCTGAAAAAACAAGCTGGAGTAGCCATTCTAATATCGAATAAAATCGACTTCCAACCCAAATTTATCAAAAAAGATAAGGAGGGACACTTCATATTCATCAAAGGTAAAATCGTCCAAGAGGAACTCTCAATTCTGAATATCTATGCTCCAAATGCAAGGGCAGCCACATTCATTAAAGACACATTGGTAAAGCTCAAAACACACATTGCACCTCACACAATAACACAAAACAACACACCACTTTTACCAATGGACACATCATGGAAACAGAAGCTAAACAGGGACACAGGGAAACTAACAGAAGTTATGAAACAAATGGACTTAACAGATATCTACAGAACATTTTATCCTAAAACAAAAAAATATACCTTCTTCTCAGCACCTCACGGGACCTTCTCCAAAACTGACCACATAATTGGTCACAAAACAGGCCTCAACAGATACAAAAATATTGAAATTGTCCCATGCATCCTATCAGACCACCATGGACTAAGGCTGGTCTTCAATAACAACATAAATAATGGAAAGCCAACATTCACGTGGAAACTGAACAACACTCTTCACAATGATACCTTGGTCAAGGAAGGAATAAAGAAAGAAATTAAAGACTTTTTAGAGTTTAATGAAAATGAAGCCACAACATACCCAAACCTATGGGACACAATGAAAGCATTCCTAAGAGGGAAACTCATAGCTCTGAGTGCCTCCAAAAAGAAACTAGAAAGAGCACACACTAGCAGCTTGACAACACATCTAAAAGCTCTAGAAAAAAAGGAAGAAAATTCACGCAAGAGGAGTAGACTGCAGGAAATAATCAAACTCCGGGGTGAAATCAACCAAGTGGAAACTAGAACTATTCAAAGAATCAACCAAACGAGGAGTTGGTTCTTTGAGAATTTCAACAAGATAGATAAACCCTTAGCTAGACTCACTAGAGGGCACAGGGACAACATCTTAATTAACAAAATCAGAAATGAAAAAGGGAAACATAACAACAGATCCTGAAGAAATCCAAAACAACATCAGATCTTTCTACAAAAGGCTATACTCAACAAAACTGGAAAACCTGGATGAAATGGACAAATTTCTAGACAGATACCAGGTACCAAATTTAAATCAGGATCAAATTAACGATTTAAACAGTCCCATATCCCCTAAAGAAATAGAAGCAGTCATTAATAGTCTCCCAGCCAAAAAAAGCCCAGGACCAGATGGGTTTAGTGCAGAGTTCTACCAGACCTTCAAAGAAGATCTAATTCCAGTTCTGCACAAACTATTCCACAAAATAGAAGTAGAAGAAACTCTACCCAACTCATTCTATGAAGCCACAATTACTCTGATACCTAAAACACTGAAAGATCCAACAAAGATAGAGAACTTCAGACCAATTTCCCGTATGAATATAGATGCAAAAATCCTCAATAAAATTCTCACTAACCGAATCCAAGAACACATTAAAGCAATCATCCATCCTGACCAAGTAGGTTTTCTTCCAGGAATGCAGGGATGGTTTAATATACAGAAATCCATCAATGTAATCCATTATATAAACAAACTCAAAGACAAAAACCACATGATCATCTCGTTAGATGCGGAAAAAGCATTCGACATGATCCAACACCCATTCATGATAAAAGTTGTGGAAAGATCAGGAATTCAAGGCCCATACCTAACCATGATAAAAGCAATCTACAGCAAACCAGTAGCCAACATGAAAGTAAATGGTGAGAAGCTTGAAACAATCCCACTAAAATCAGGGACTAAACAAGGCTGTCCACTCTCTCCATACCTGTTCACCATTGTACTTGACGTCCTAGCCAGAGCAATTCGACAACAAAACGAGATCAAAGGGATACAATTTGGAAAAGAGGAAGTCAAAATATCACTTTTTGCAGATGATATGATAGTATATATAAGTGACCCTAAAAATTCCACCAGAGAACTCCTAAACCTGATAAACAGCTTCGGTGAAGTAGCAGGATAAAAAATTAACACATACAAGTCAATGGCCTTTGTCTACACAAAGAATAAACAGGCTGAGAAAGAAAATAGGGAAACAACACCCTTCTCAATAGTCACAAATAATATAAAATACCTTGGCATGACTCTAACTAAGGAAGTGAAAAATCTGTATGATAAGAACTTCAAGTCTCTGAAGAAAGAAATTAAAGAAGATTTCAGAAGATGGAAAGATCTCTCATGCTCATGGATTGGCAGGATCAATATAGTAAAAATGGCTATCTTGCCAAAAGCAATCTACAGATTCAATGCAATCCCCATCAAAATTCCAACTCATTTCTTCAACGAATTA
The DNA here is from genome assembly GCF_000001635.26 of Mus musculus. Taxonomy (NCBI): domain Eukaryota; kingdom Metazoa; phylum Chordata; class Mammalia; order Rodentia; family Muridae; genus Mus; species Mus musculus. The sequence continues at coordinate 105,587,358 of NC_000086.7, forward strand.
GAAAGAGCAATCTGCAAATTCATCTGGAATAACAAAAAACCTAGAATAGCAAAAACTCTTCTCAAGGATAAAAGAACCTCTGGTGAAATCACCATGCCTGACCTAAAGATGTACTACAGAGCAATTGTAATAAAAAACTCCATGGTACTGGTATAGTGACAGAGAAGTAGACCAATGGAATAGAATTGAAGACCCAGAAATGAACCCACACACCTATGATCACCTTATCTTTGACAAGGTAGCTAAAACCATCCAGTGGAAGAAAGACAGCATTTTCAACAAATGATACTGGCACAACTGGTTGTTATCATGTAGAAGAATGCGAATCGTTCCATTCCTATCTTCTTGTACAAAGGTCAAATCTAAGTGGATCAAGAAACTTCACATAAAACCAGAGACACTGAAACTTATAGAGGAGAAAGTGGGGAAAAGCCTCAAAGATATGGACATAGGGGAAAACTTCCTGAATAGAACAGCAATGGCTTCCGCTGTAAGATCGAGAATTGACAAATGGGACCTCATGAAACTGCAAAGCTTCTGCAAGGCAAAAGATACCATCAATAAGACCAAAAGACCACCAACAGATTGGGAAAGGATCTTTACCTATCCTAAATCAGATAGGGGAATAATACCCAATAAATATGAAGAACTCAAGAAGGTGGACTCCAGAAAATCAAATAACCCCATTAAAAAATGGGGCTCAGAACTGAACAAAGAATTCTCGCCTGAGGAATACCGAATGGCTGAGAAACACCTGAAAAAATGTTCAACATCCTTAATCATCAGGGAAATGCAAATCAAAACAACCCTGAGATTCCACCTCACACCAGTCAGAATGGCTAAGATCAAAAATTCAGGTGACATCAGATGCTGGCGAGGATGTGGAGAAAGAGGAACACTCCTCCATTGTTGGTGGGATTGCAAGCTTGTACAACCACTCTGGAAATCAGTATGGAGGTTCCTTAGAAAATTGGACATAGTACTACCGGAGAATCCAGCAATACCTCTTCTGGACATATATCAAGAAGATGTCCCAACCGGTATGAAGGACACATGCTCCACTATGTTCATAGCAGCCTTATTTATAATAGCCAGAAGCTGGAAAGTACCCAGATGCCCCTCAACAGAGGAATGGATACAGAAAATGTGGTACATTTACACAATGGAGTACTACTCACCTATTAAAAAGAATGAATTTATGAAATTCCTAGGCAAATGGATGGACCTGGAGGGCATCATCCTGAGCGAGATAACACAATCACAAAGGAACTCACACAATATGTACTCACTGATAAGTGGATATTAGCCCAGAAACTTAGGATACCCAAGATATAAGATACAATTTGCCAAACACATGAAACTCTAGAAGAATGAAGACCAAAGTGTGGACACTGTGCCCCTTCTTAGAATTAGGAACAAAACACTCATGGAAAGAATTACAGAGACAAAGTTTGGAGCTGTGACAAAAGGATGGACCATCTAGAAACTGCCATATCTTGGGATCCACCCCATAATCAGCTTCCAAACGCTGACACCATTGCATACACTAGCAAGATTTTGTGGGAAGGACCCAGATATAGCTGTCTCTTGAGAGACTATGCCGGGGCCTAGCAAACACAGAAGTGGATGCAAACAGGCAGCTATTGGATGGATCACAGGGCCCCCAATGGAGGAGATAGAGTAAGTACTCAAGGAGCTAAAGGGATCTACAACCCTATAGATGGAACAACATTATGAACTAACCAGTACCCCGGAGCTCTTGACTCTAGCTGCATATGTATCAAAAGATGGCCTAGTCAGCCATCACTGGAAAGAAAGGCTCATTGGACACACAAACTTTATATGCCCCAGTACAGGGGAATGCCAGGGCCAAAAAAATGGGAATGGGTGGGTAGGGAAGTTTGGGGGAGGGCATGGGGGACTTTTGGGATAGCATTGGAAATGTAATTGAGGAAAATATGTAATAAATAAACAAATAAAAATATTTAAAAAGAAAAAATAGGTTGAAACCTTGCAGGGCGTGGTGGCGCACACCTTTATTCCTAGCAATGGAGAGGCAGAGGGAGGTGGATTTCTGAGTTTGAGGCCAGCCTGGTTTACAAAGTGAGTTCCAGGACAGCCAGGGCTATATTAGATCTTCTTTGAAGGTCTGATAGAACTGTGCACTAAACCCATCTTGTCCTGGGCTTTCTTTTTTTTTTTTTTGGTTGGGAGACTATTAATGACTGCTTCTTTTTCTTTAGGGGATATAGAACTGTTTAGATCATTAACCTGGTCTTGATTTAACTTTGGTACCTGGTATCTGTCTAGAAACTTGTCCATTTCATCCAGGTTCTCCAGTATAGTTGAGTGTAGCCTTTTGTAGAAGGATCTGATGTTGTTTTGGATTTCTTCAGGATCTGTTGTTATGTCTCCCTTTTCAGTTCTGATTTTGTTAATTAGGATGCTTTCCCTGTGCCCTCTAGTGAGTCTGGCTAAGGGTTTATCTATCTCGTTGATTTTCTCAAAAACCAGCTCCTCCTTTGGTTGATTCTTTGAATAGTTCTTCTTGTTTCCACTTGGTTGATTTTGCCCCTGAGTTTGATTATTTCCTGCTGTCTACTCCTCTTGGGTGAATTTGCTTCCTTTTGTTCTAGATCTTTTGGGTGTGTTGTCAAGCTGCTAATGTGTGCTCTCTCTAGTTTCTTTTTGGAGGCACTCAGAACTATGAGTTTTCCTCTTAGGAATGCTTTCATTGTGTCCCATAAGTTTGTGTATGTTGTGGCTTCATTTTCACTAAACTCTAAAAAGTCCTTAATTTCTTTCTTTTTTCCTTCCTTGTCCAAGGTATCATTGAGAAGAGTGTTGTTTAGTTTCCACGTGAATGTTGGATTTCTATTATGTTGTTATTGAAGATCATCCTTAGTCCATGGTGATCTGATAGGATGCATGGGACAATTTCAATATTTTTGTATCCGTTGAGGCTTTTTTGTGACCTATTATGTGGTCAGTTTTGGAGAAGGTACCATGAGGTGCTGAGAAGAAGGTATATCCTTTTGTTTTAGCATAAAATGTTCTGTAGATATCTATCTGTTAAGTCCATTTGTTTCATAACTTCTGTTAGTTTCACTGTGTCCCTGTTTAGTTTCTGTTTCCATGATCTGTCCATTGATGAAAGTGGTGTGTTGAAGTCTCCCACTATTATTGTGTGAGGTGCAATGTGTGCTTTGAGCTTTACCAATGTGTCTTTAATGAATGTGGCTACCCTTGCATTTGGAGCATAGATATTCAGAATTGAGAGTTCCTCTTGGACAATTTTACCTTTGATGAATATGAAGTGCCCCTCCGTGTCGTTTTTGATAACTTTGGGTTGGAAGTTGATTTTATTCGATATTAGAATGGCTACTCCAGCTTATTTCTTCATACCATTTGCTTGGAAAATTGTTTTCCAGCCTTTCATTCTGAGGTAGTGTCTGTCTTGTTCCCTGAGATGGGTTTCCTGTAAGCAGCAAAATTTTGGTTCCTGTTTGTGTAGCCAGTCTGTTAGTCTATGTCTTTTTATTGGGGAATTGAGTCCATTGATATTAAAAGATATTAAGGAAAAGTAATTGTTGCTTCCTATTATTTTTGTTGTTAAAGTTGGCATTCTGTTCTTATGGCTGTCTTCTTTTAGGTTTGTTGAGGGATTACCTTCTTGCTTTTTCCAGGACATGGTTTCTTTCCTTGTATTGGTTTTTTTTCTGTTATTTATCCTTTGAAGGGCTGGATTCCTGGAAAGATAATGTGTGAATTTGGTTCTTTCGTTGAATACTTTTGTTTTTCCATCTATGGTAATTGAAATTTTGGCTGGGTATAGTAGCCTGGGCTGGCATTTGTGTTCTCTTAGTGTCTGTATAACCTTTGTGTAGGTTTGGCTGTCCTGAAACTAGCTCTGTAGACCAGACTGGCCTCAAACTCACAGAGATCTCCCTTCCTCTGTCTCCTGAGTGCTGATATTAAAGGCATGTGTTACTTCTGTCTACACCCCCCCCTTTTGACAAGTTTTCACATCTTAACCTCATCTGTCCTCAATTCTCTATCTTCTTGCTTCAGCCTTCTGAGCACTAGATTTGCAGTCAGGCTCTACCATACCTATCTTATGTTATTAGTCTTAATCCAGTCTAAGTTAAGTTTTATTTACAGTTAAAATAAATAATACATTACATTCTTTTGCATGCACTTCTCCAGTTTTCTCTGCATCACTTATTGAAGAGACTATTTGCTTCCTTGGTCTTTGTTGAAAAAAAAAATCAGTGATAGTGTACTTGTGAGTTTCTTCCTATGCTCTCCACACTGTTTAATTGTATGTTGCAGAGGCTCCTCACATCATGGTATACTAGGGTCAGACCACAAACTTCTACCAATGAGGCCCTACTTTCCAAAGGCTCCATAGCTTCCTCAAAATAGCCCCTTCAGCAAAGGGTAACATTCAACTCAGGAGTACTGGAGGGCATTATAGATTTAAACTGTTACAGTGGCCTTTATATTGATCCCTCCTTCCAATGCAGGCTTGCTCATTTCTTCTCCAGTCTTCTGTTAACTTGAAATCGCTGCTTACTCTTTCCTTGTCTGTCTTATACTGTTACTTTTGAAGAATTTATAGCAATCACTCTGTTGAATGCTCCTCAATTTGCGTTTGTCTGATAATTCCTCATGAGTAGAATGAAGTTATACAGTTTTGATAAAAAAATACCATGGCAGTGATGCTGTGCCCACAGCGTATTGTATTACAGGTCACATGGTGTTGGTCTTAGAAGGCACAATAAGGATGAGAAAATCACTACCTTTGAACCATCATAGCAATGATAGTTTAGGCAGGAATTATGAATAGAAAGCTTCCGAGACAGCTTGGTAGAGAACAGTGCTTGCTGTTCTCGTACAGCGCTAGAGTTTGGTATCCAGCAGCCATATCAGGGAGCTCAGTGCTGCCTACAGCTGTAGGTCCTGAGAAATTACACGCCTTCTTCTGGCCTCTGAGAGGCATGCAGGGATGTGTGTGTGTGTGTGTGTGTGTGTGTGTGTGTGTGTGTGTGTGCGTGCAAATGCATGTGCATGCATACACACACTCATAACATACAAATAAGATAAAAATTGAAAATGTGTTATGAATAGATGCTAAAAAGTTGTATGTGATGATTTTAAACAAACAAAGTATTTACATGTACATAAAGAATTCCAGCCCAGATCACTTAGTTTTACAAAGGAGACAATATAGACCTCGCCTCAGACCATATTGGATATACAAGATAAAGATGTTTAACGGTTGATATCTGAATTCTCGTGTCAGCTTCTATGAATGAATTCATGGGTAGTACTGTCAGATGTTGTAGAGGAAGGTGGAGCAGAAGGGCTGCCTTGGTTATCTGTAAGTTTATCTTACCCAGAAACCTGCAGGGCTGGATCTGGAACCTGAGCCATCTGGCAAATCCCAGGCCTTTATTTTCTTTGTTCTTAATTACCATGTGCTCCCTGCAACTAGAAAGGAAGTTGTTTCCAAGCGTGGACAGATAGGTGGAGAGTTGGGAGTGTGTGAATATGTATGCGCTCATGTGTGTGTGTGTGTGTGTGTGTGTGTGTGTGTGTGTGTGTGTGTGTGTGAGCGCACTGGTGCGCATGTGTATGTGTGTGCCCTCCAAAAGGCTGCATTGCTCAGCCTTTGAAGTTGGGTGGGAGGGGTTTGGCCCAGGCTGCCAGACAGATTCCTTTTTCCTTTTGTAGTGGTTCTTCCTGCACAGTAGAGGATATCTCAAAAGGATGATGAAAACTTAGAGGGAGGAATGGGAAGCCTTCTAAACCATGCCTGTTTTCCCTGTTATCAGGCATTTCCCTTGCCACTTTGTGGTGTTGAGCTGTCTTCCTCCACATCTGCTTTCATCTTCTCATTCTCCCTCCCATCTTCCTAATCCCTTTTCACATGTCAAGCCAGGAGCTGCAGTCTCTAATTTACTAAGGCGACAGGTAAGTGCTTACTGGTTTTGTTTGGTTGCTTCATCCTTCCTGTGAGCCTCTCAGCAGGACCAGGGCAGCAGAGGTGTGTGGGACTTCCCCCTTGGGGGTCTCTAAGGCTCTTGCAAAGCCTCAGCTGGCCTGTGCCAATAGAGACTGGATCCCCCCGCCCCCGAAATACTTGGACTATAACTTGAAACTGGTTACCTGGTTCACTGGTTGTTGTTACTTGGGAATTACACCAGCAGCTCAGGAAGATGCAGGCTCCTATGTTGTGATGAAGGAAGAGTAGACATGTCTGGAGTCTGAGGCCCTTAATTTGGGATTGAAGATAAATTAGAGTTTGCACTGGAAAGTTATGTGAAAGAAAAATTTGAGGTAGTTGGAGAGGCTTTGGAGATACCCTGAGAAATCCTGAGTTTTCTTTATTGTAAGTCTTGCGGTCTGTCATGAGGTTTGGCTCTGTCATGCTAGTTCTCCCATGAACCTCTGCTTTTGGATATTAACACCTGCAAAAGTAAAAGTTCCCTTTCTCTTCACTGGACACAGTTTTTCCCCTCTGGGTCCAGTTTTCCTAGCAGAGTCTCTATTATCTTCACATCAGAGGAAGTGGGTGACAATAGATTACAGACCAAAAGAGAACACGATTCTTCCACATAAGAGATGATGGGCAAGTTGTCAAACTGGCATATTGAAGTCTCCATCAGGAGCCTGTATTTTATCCAAAACAGTGACAGGTTTAGCACTGCGGTTTTGTTGTTGTTGTTATTGTTGGTTTTTTTTTTTTACTTTTTTTGGATTTTTTTATTAGGCATTTTCTTCATTTACATTTCAAATGCTATCCCAAAAGTCCCCCATACCCCTCACACACTCCCCTACCCACCCACTCCCACTTCTTGGCCCTGGCGTTCCCCTGTACCGAGGCATATAAAGTTTGCAAGACCAAGGGGCCTCTCTCCCCAATGATGGCTGACTAGGCCATCTTCTGCTACATATGCAGCTAGAGACACGAGCTCTGGGGTTACTGGTTAGTTCATATTGTTGTTACACGTATAGGATTGCAAACCCCTTCAGGTCCTTGGGTGCTTTCTCTAGCTTCTCCACTGGGGACCCTGTGTTCCAGCAAATAGCTGACTGTGAGCATCCACTTCTTTCTTTGCCAGGCACCTGCATAGCCACACAAGAGACAGCTATATCAGGGTCCTTTCAGGAAAATCTTGCTGGCATATGCAATGGTGTCAGCGTTTGGAGGCTGATTATGGGATGGATCCCCGGATATGGCAGTCTCTAGATGGTCCATCCTTTTGTCTCAGCTCCAAACTTTGTCTCTGTAACTCCTTCCATGGGTGTTTTGTTCCCAATTCTAAGAAGGGGCAAAGTGCCCACACTTTGGTCTTTGTTCTTCTCGAGTTTCGTGTGTTTTGCAAATTGTATCTTATATCGTGGGTATTCTAAGTTTCTGGGCTAATATCCACTTAGCAGTGAGTACATATTGTGTGAGTTCCTTTGTGATTGGGTTACATCACTCAGGATGATGCCCCTCCAGGTCCATCAATTTGCCTAGGAATTTCGTGAAATCATTCTTTTTAATAGCTGAGTAGTACTCCATTGTGTAAATGTACCACATTTTTTGTATCCATTCCTCTGTTGAGGGACATCTGGGTTCTTTCCAGCTTCTGGCTATTATAAATAAGGCTGCTATGAACATAGTGGAACATGTGTCCCTCTTACCAGTTGGAACATCTTCTGGATTTATGCCTAGAAGAAAATTCTCGAAGATATGGGCATAGGGGAAAAATTCCTGAATAGAACAGCAATGGCATGTCATTCTTTTGGTTTGGGAAGTTTTCTTGTATAATTTTGTTGAAGATATTTGCTGGCCCTTTAAGTTGAAAATCTTCATTCTCATCAACTCTTATTATCCGTAGTTTTGGTCTTCTCATTGTGTCCTGGATTTCCTGGATGTTTTGAGTTAGGATCTTTTTGTGTTTTGTATTATCTTTGATTGTTGTGCCGATGTTCTCTATGGAATCTTCTGCACCTGAGATTCTCTCTTCCATCTCTTGTATTCTGTTGCTGATGCTCGAGTCTACGGTTCCAGATTTCTTTCCTAGGGTTTCTATCTCCAGCGTTGCCTCACTTTGGGTTTTCTTTATTGTGTCTACTTCCCTTTTTAGGTCTAGTATGGTTTTGTTCATTTCCATCACCTGTTTGGATGTGTTTTCCTGTTTTTCTATAAGGACTTCTACCTGTTTGGTTGTGTTTTCCTGTTTTTCTTTAAGGACTTGTAACTCTTTAGTAGTGTTCTCCTGTATTTCTTTAAGTGAGTTATTAAAGTCCTTCTTGATGTCCTCTACCATCATCATGAGATATGCTTTTAAATCCGGGTCTAGCTTTTCGGTTCTTTTGGGGTGCCCAGGACTAGGTGGGGTGGGAGTGCTGGGTTTTGATGATGGTGAGTGGTCTTGATTTCTGTTAGTAGAATTCTTATGTTTGCCTTTCCCCATTCTGTATTCTCTGGAGCTAGTTGTTATAGTTGTCTCTGGTTAGAGCTTGTTCCTCAGGTGATTATGTTAGCCTCTACCAGCAGACCTGGGAGACTAGCTCTATCCTTAGTTTCAGTGGTCAGAGTACTCTCTGCAGGCAAGCTCTCCTCTTGCAGTGAAGGTGCATATCTGGTGTTTGAACCTGCCTCCTGGCAGAAGTTGTGTTCCACTCACCAGAGGTCTTAGGATCCTGTGGCGGATCCTGTGTGGGTCCTTGCGGGTGTCCAGAGACTCCCCGGGCCAGGGACCCTGGTGCTGCAGTGGGCCAGATATCATCCACTTTCAATACCTATTTTATTTCCCCTTCTGAGTGAGATTCAAACATCCTCCCTTAGGCCCTCCTTGTTACTTAGATTTTTTGGGTTTGTGGATTGTTATTGTTATTATGCATGGACATCGTATACTTTATGGCTAATATACACTTGTAAGTGTGTACATACTATGTGTGTCTTTCTGGGTCTGGGTTACCTCATCCAGGATGGTATCTTCTAGTTCCATCCATTTGCTTGTGAAATTCATGATGTCCTAATTTTTAATATCTGAGTAGTATTTCATTGTATAAATGTATCACATTTTCTTTATCATCCATTGAGGGGCATCTAGGTTGTTTCCAGTTTCTGGCTATTATGAATATAGCTGCCAAGTTGAGCAAGTGTCCTTGTGGTATGGTGGAACAACTTTTGGGTATACATCCAGAAAGCGAGTTCTTGAGGTACAGCTATTCCCAATTTTCTGAGAAACCACCAGATTGATTTCCAAAGTAGTTGTACAAGTTTGCACGCCTATCAGTAATGGAGGCATGTTCTCCTTGCTCTATATTCTTGCCAGCATGTGCAGTCACTTGAGTTTCTGATCTTAGCCATTCTGACTGGTATGAGGTAGAATTTCAGTGTCATTTTGATTTGCATTTCCTGATGACTAAGGATGTTGAACATTTCTTTAAGTGTTTCATAGCCATTAGAGATTTCTATGTTTACCTGTTCTCTCAATTTTTATTTGGGTTATTCGGTTTGTCCAGTTTCTTGAGTCTATTATATATTTTGTTATATTAGCCCTCTGTAGGATGTAGGGTTAGTGATGATCCTTTCTAATTGTTTAGGCTGTCATTTTGTCCTATTAATAGTTTTCTTTGCCTTACAGAAGCTTTTCAATTTCATGAGGTCCTATTTATTAATTGTTGATCTTATTGTATGAGCTATTGGTGGTCTGTACAGGAAGTCGTCTCTTGGGCCAATGTGTTTGAGGAAGTTTCCTACTTTCTGTTCTATTGTATTTAGAGAATCTACTCTTATGTTGAGGTCTTTGATTTACTTGGACTTTTGTTTTCATCAGGGTGATAAATATGGATCTATTTTCATTCTTCTTCATGCAGACATCCAGTTAGACTATCCAGACATCCAGTTAACTATGTTGAAGATGCTTTCTTTTTTTCCATTGTATGTTTTTTACTTCTTTGTTAAAAATAAGTGTCCTTTAGTATGTGGGCTTATTTCTGGTTCTTTGATCAACCTGTCCTTTTTTATGCCAATAACATACACTAATTTTTTTTACATGCACTGATTTTTTTCTTTTCTTTTCTTTTCTTTTCTTTTCTTTTCTCTTCTCTTCTCTTCTCTTCTCTTCTCTTCTTTTCTTTCCCTTCCCTTCCCTTCCCTTCCCTTCCCTTTCTTTTCTCTTCTTTTCTTTTTTATTATTGTTCTGTAATATAGCTTGGAATCAGTGATAGTGATACCTCCAGAAGTTCTTTTATTGTACAGGATTGTTTTTGTTATCCTGGATTTTTTTTTTTTTGTTTTCCATATGGAGTTGAGAATTGCTCTTTCAAAGTCTGTAAAGAATTTTGTTGGAATATTGTTGGGAATTGCATTGGATTTGTAGATTGCTTTTGGTAAGATGGCCATTTTTATTTTGGTAATCCTACCTATCCATGAACACGATAGATATTTCCATCTTCTGGTATCTTCCTCAATTTCTTTCTTTAGAGGCTTGAAATTCTTATTATACAGGTCTTGGTTGACTAGAGTTACACCAAGATATTTTATATTATTTGCAGCTAATGTGAAGGGTTTTATTTCCCTAATTTCTTTCTTAGCCGATTTATTATTTGTATAAAGAAAGGAAGGCTACTGATTTTTCTTTGAGTTAGTTTTGTGTCTAGCCACTTTGCTGAAGTTTTATTTTTAATGAACTGTAAGAATTTGCTGGTAAAATGTTAGGGATCACTTATGTATACTACCATATCATCTGCCAATAGTGATGCTTTGACTTCTTTTCCAATCTGTATCCCTTTGATCTCCACTAATTGTCTTATTGGTCTAGTTAGAATTTCACTTACTATATTCAAGGGACACAGAGAGAGTGGGCAGCCTTGTTTTGTCCCTTATTTTTGCAGAATTGCCTAAGTTTTCCTCCATTTAATTTGCTGTTGGCTATTTGCTTGCTGTATATTGACTTTATTATATTTAGGTATGGATCTTGTATTTCTGATCTCTCTAAGACTTTTAACATGAAGGGGTGTTGGATTTTGCTAAAGGTTGTTTTTCAGTATCTAGTGAGATGATCATGTGCTTGTGTTTCTTTCAGTTTGTTTATATGGTGAATTACATTGATGGATTTTTTTTTTGTATGTTGGATAATCAAGCCTACTTAATCATGGTAAATGATGTTTTTGATGTGTTCTTGGATTCGGTTTGTGAGTATTTTATTGAGAATTTTTGCATCAATATTCATAAGAGAAATTGGTCTGAAGTTCTTTCTTTATTGAGGCTTTGTGTGGAATAGTTTGAGGAGACTTGGTATGAGCTCTTCATGAAAGGCTTGTAGAATTCTGCACTAAAAGCATCTGACTCTGGGCTTTTATTGGTTGGGAAACTTTTTTTGTTGTTGTTATATGAGTATTTTTTAATGGATAGTTTCTTTATTTACATTTCAAATGTTTTCTCTTTCAAGATCTCTCCTTTGGAAACCCCCTATGCCATCCCCCTCCTCCTGACTCTATAAGAGTACTCCCCCACCTACCCACTCCCTCCCGTCTTCCTGCCCTGGCATTTCCCTACACTGGGCATCAAACACCTTCAGGTCCAAGGGCCTCTTCTCCCACTGATGTCCAACAAGGTTATCCTCTGCCACATATGGGGCCAGAGCAATGGGTCCCTCCATTTATATTCTTTGGTTCATGGTCCAGTCCATAGGAGCTCTGGAGAGGAGGGTCTGGTCTTTGAGTTTGTGTATGTAGTGGATTAAGTTGATGGATTTCCATATATTGAACCATCCCTGCTTCCCTTTGATGAAGCCAACTTGATCATGATGAATAATCATTTTGATGTGTTCTTGGATTTGGTTGGCAAAGATTTTATTGAGTATTTTTGCATCAATGTTCATAAGGAAGATTGGTCTGAAGTTCTCTGTCTTCATTTGGTCTTTGTGTGGTTTAGGTATCAGAGTAATTGTGGCTTCATAGAATGAATTGGGTAGTGTACCTTCTACTTCTATTTTGTGGAATAGTTTGAAGAGTATTGGTATTAGGTTCTTTTTAAAGGTCTGATTGAATTCTCCACTAAACCCATCTGTTCCTGGCTTTTTTTGGTTGGGAGACTATTAATGACTGCTTCTATTTCTTTAGGGGTTATAGGACTGTTTAGATGGTTTATCTGATCCTGTTTTAACTTTGGCACCTTGTATGTGTCTGGAAAATTGTCCATTTTATCCAGATTTTCCAATTTAGTTGAGTATAAACTTCTGTAGTAGGAACTGATGTTTTTTTTTAATTTCCATGATTTCTGTTGTTATGTCTCCCTTTTTACTTCTGATTTTATTAATTTGGATACTGTCTCTGTGCCCTCTGTTTAGTCTATATTTTTATTTATCTATATTTTCTCAAAGAACTAACTCCTGGTTTTGTTGGTTCTTTGTATAGTTCTTTTTGTTTCTATTTGGTTGATTTCAGCCCTTAGTTAGATTATTTTCTGCCTTCTACTCATCTTGGGTGTGTTTGCTTCTTTTTGTTCTAGAGCTTTCAGGTGTGCTGTCAAGCTGCTAGTGTAAGGTCTCTCCAGTTTCTTTTTGGAGGCACATAGAGCTATGAGTTTTTCTCTTAGCACTGCTTTCATTGTGTCCCATAAGTTTTGGTATGAAGTGTCTTCATTTTCATTAAATTCTAAAAAGTCTTTAATTTCTTTCTGTACTTCTTCCTTGACCAATTTATCATTGAATAGAGCATTTTTCAGTTTCCATGTGTATTTGTGTTTTCCATTGTTTTTGTTGGAATTTAAGACCAGCCTTAGTCTGTGGTGATCTGATAGGGTGCATGGGATTATTTCAATCTTCTCATATCTGTTGAGGCCTGTTTTGTGGCCAATTATATGGTCAATTTTGGAGAAGGTACCATGAGGTGCTGAGAAGAAAGTATATTCTTTTGCTTTAGGATTAAATGTTCTGTAGATATCTGTTAGATCAATTTTGTTCATAACTTCTGTGAGTTTCACTGTGTCTCTGCTTAGTTTCTGTTTCAATGATCTGTCCATTGCTGAGCGTGGGGTGTTAAAGTCTCCCACTATTATTATGTGGGGTGCAATGTGTGCTTTGAGCTTTAGTAAAGTTTATTTTTTGAATGTGGGTGCCCTTCCATTTGGAGCATAGATGTTCAGAATTGAGAGTTCATCTTGGTAGATTTTTCCTTTGACCAGTATGAGGTGTTCTTCCTTATCCTTCTTGATCACTTTAGGTTGAAAGTTGATTTTATTTGATATTAGAATGGCTACTCTAGCTTGTTTCTTGGGTCATTTGCTTGGAAAAATGTATTCTAACCTTTTATTCTGAGGTAGCGTCTGTCTTTGTCACTGAGGTGGGTTTCCTGTATGCAGCAAAATGCTGGGTCCTGTTTATGTATCCAGTCTGTTAGTCTATGTCTTTTTATCAGGGAACTGAGTCCATTGATGTTAAGAGCTATTAAGGAAAAGTGATTGTTACTCCCTGTTAATTTTGTTCTTAGAGATGGTATTGTGTTTGTGTGCCTATCTACTTTTGAATTTGTTGAAAGATTACTTTCTTCCCTTTTCTAGGGTGTAGTTTTCCTCCTTATGTGGTGATTTTCATCTATTATCCTTTTTAGGGCTGGATTTATGGAAAGGTATTGCATAAATTTGATTTTGTTATGGAATATCTTGTTTTCTCCATCTATGGTAATTGAAAGTTTTGCTGGTTATAATTGTCTGGGCTGGCATTTGTATTCTCTTAGGGTCTGTATGACATCTGCCCAGGATCTTCTAGTTTTCATAGTCTCTGGTGAGAAGTTTGGTGTAATTCTGATATGTTTGCCTATATATGTTACTTGATCTTTCCCCCTTACTGTTTTTATTATTTTTTCTTTGTTTAGTGCATTTGGTGTTTTGATTTTTATGTGCCTGGAGGAATTTCTTTCCTGGTGCAGTCTGTTTGGAGTTCTGTAGGCTTCTTGTATGTTCATGGGCATGTCTTTGTTTAGGTTAGAGAAGGTTTCTTCTATAATTTTGTTGATAATTACTGGCCCTTTAATTTGGGAATCTTCACTCTTTTCTGTATCTATTATTATTAGCTTTGGTCTCATTGTGTCCTGGGTTTCCTCAATGTTTTTGGTCAGGAGCTTTTTGCATTTTGCATTTTCTTTCACTGTTGTGTCAATGTTTTCTATGGTAACTTTTGGACCTGAGATGCTCTCTTCTATCTCTTGTATTCTGTTGGTTATGCTTGCATCCTTAACTCCTGATCTCTTTCCTAGGTTTTCTATCTTCAAGATTGTCTCTCTTTGTGATTTCTTTATTGTTTCCATTTCCATTTTTAGATCTTGGATGTTTTTTTCTTCAGTTCCTTCACCTGTTTGATTGTGCTTTCCTGTAGTTCTTTAAGGGACTTTTGTGTTTCCTCTTTAAGGGCTTCTAGCTGTTTATCTGTCTTGTCCTGTATTTATTTAATGGAGTTATTTATGTCCTTCTTAAAGTTCTCTATCACCATCCTAAGACATGACTTTAGATCTGAATCTTGCTTTTTCAGTGTGATGGTATACCCAGGACTTGCTACTGTGGGAAAATTGGGTTCTGGTGATGCCAAATAGCCTTGGTTTCTGTTGCTTATGTTCTTAAGTTTGTCTCCTGCCATCTGATTATCTCTAGTGCTACCTACCCTTGCCATATCTGACTGCAACCCATCCTTCCTGTGATCCTTGTGTGATCCTGTGATCCTGTGATCTTGTGATTCTGAGATCCTGCATGTGCCAGAGCTCCTGGGAGTAACGCTGCCTCTGGGACCCTGAGATCCTGGTGTGACCAAGCTCCTGTGATCCTGTGATCTTGTGATTCTGTGATCCTTTGATCCTGTGGATCTGGGTGTGTCAGAACACCTGAGAGTGGAGCTTCTTCTGGGTGTTGTGGGGCTGGCTGTGGAGTTAGGGTCCTAGGTATGGTCAGGGCACCTCTGATCCTATGATCCTGGACGTGTTAGAGTGCCTGGGAGTGGAGCTTCCTCTGAGTGTTGTGGGACTGGCTGTGGATTTTATGTCTAAGGTCTGCTCAGGCTCAAACTGGAAGGAACCTGTGCCACTGGTAGGGTGGAGTTCTTGGGTTCCTGGTTCCCGCTGGTCCCAGTTACTTCTGGTTTTGGAGCAGATATTGTGTCCTCCTGATCTCTGATCCTGGGCGTGTTAGAGCACATGGGAGTGGATCTTCCTCTGGTTATTGTAGGACTGGCTGCAGATTTTGTGCCCAAGGTCTTCTCAGGGCACTGGCCCAGACCAAAAGGAACCCATGGCCCCGATGGTCCCAGTTACTTCTGGCTTGGGGGCAAATGTTGTATTCTCCTCACTTATGATCCTAGGTGTGTTAGAGCACCTGGGAGTGAATCTTTCTCTGGGTGTTGTCAGACTGGCTGTGGAGTTCATACCCAAGATCTGCTCAGGGCTCTTCCTTCCTTCCTTCCTTCCTTCTTTCCTTCCTTCCTTCCTTCCTTCCTTCTTTCTTTCCCTCCTTCCTTCCTTCCTTCCTTCCTTCCTTCCTTTCTCTTTTTCTTTCTTTCTTTCTTTCTTTCCTTTTTGTCTAGCCAATTTTGTTTATATTTTCAAAAGAATAAACTCAATTTAATTCTTTTTTTACCCTTTTTCTAATTTTCATTTCATTAATTCTATATATCTGATCTTTATTATTCCTTCTACTTCTTTTGTTTATATATACAATTTATTTATTCATTATATTCTCAAAACAATCTGTACAATTTCTATAATGGCCTCAAACTCATTCTGTAGCCCAGGTTGGCTATTTTCCTGCCCAAGCCTCCCTAGTTCTGAGAATACAAGTATATCTTACCAGACCCAGTCCTTTTGGTATTAGTTATTTTATAGTTATTGAAGTATAATTTTGCATTGCTTTATTTGAATGTGATTTTTCCTTAATACATGCTTATCACTATAAAATTCCCACTCAAAACTTAATTTTACATGTGTCTGTGTTTGTACATGCCACAAATATGGGAATTGTTTCTCTCCCTTTACTATGTGGGCTCTGGGGAATCAAACTTAGATCTTCAGACTTGGCAGCAGAAACCTTTACCCACTTAGTCATCTCATAGCTCCTCAATTTAAATTTATATCAAGAATTTTTAAAAATCCCATTGATTCATTGATTGTTCAAGATTATAATATTTGCTTATCTTAATTTCCCAAATTTCTAGTTTCTTTCCTGTTATTGATTTATTTCAGATCATTGAGGTGAAAAAAGATACTTGATATCCCAATTTTCTTGAAGTTGTACTTTATATTTTGTATTGTGACCTAATATACATTTTTTTTCCTGGTGACTGTTCTATGTATCTTTGAGGGGAATGCATTTTCTGTAGTTATTGAATGTTATGTTTTAATTATTTAAAAACTGTGTCTGTGTGTCTGTGTGTCTGTGTGTCTGTGTCTGTGTCTGTGTGTGTGTGTGTGTGTGTGTGTGTGTGTGTGTGTGTGTGTGTATGGAGGGTATGTACACATGACTGAAGATGCTCCTAGAGGCCAGAAGCATTGGATTCCCTTGGATCTAGAGTTACAGGCAGTTGTAAGCCACTTGATGTGGATGCTAGTACTCAAATTTGGGTTTCTGCAAGGGTAGTGCGTACTTTTAATCACTGAGCCATATGTATAACTCCTGTAATATTCTTTATATGAATATTTGCATCCACTTCTGTATTTTCTAGGCACAAGAGACAAGCTATATCAGGGTCCTGTCAGCAAAATCTTGCCTACATATGCAATAGTGTCTGGGTTTGGTAGGTTTTTTATGGGATGGATCCCAGTCTCTGGATGGTCCTTCCTTCTGTCTCATCTCCAAACTTTGTCTCTGTAACTCCTTCCATGGGTATTTTGTTCCCCATTCTAAGAAGGAACAAAGTATCTACACTTTGGTCTTCCTTCTTGAGTGTCACATGTTTTGAAAATTGTATCTTGGGTATTCTAAGTTTCTGGGCTAATATCCACTTATCAGTGAGTGCATATCATGTATGTTCTTTTGTTATTGGGTTACTTCACTCAGGATGATATCCTCCAGATCCATCCATTTGCCTAAGAATTTCATAAATTCATTGTTTTTAATAGCTGAGTAGTACTCCATTATGGTTGTACATTGGTTAGCTTTTTATGAAACTAGGTGAATGAGACTGTAATGTCTTCCTGGTTAATTGTTCCCTCAATCAGAATGAAGTGTCTTTCTTTACATTTTCTTTCTTTTTTAAAATATTTTATTAGATATTTTCCTCATTTACATTTCCAATGCTATCCCAAAAGTCCCCCATACCCTCCCCTCCACTCCCCTACCCACCCACTCCCACTTTTTGGCCCTGGCATTCCCCTGTACTGGGGCATATAAAGTTTTCTGATTTAGGTTTGAAGTATAGTTTTTTAGATATCAGGACAGCAATACCTGCTTGTTTCTTGGTTATATTTGCTTGGAGTATGTTTTCCTGTCCTGTTATTCTAAGATGGTGCCTATCTTTGAAGGTAAGTTGTGTCTCCTCTAAACAGCAAAAAGATGGGTCTTGCTTCTTAATCCATTCAGCTGAGCTTTGTCTTTGTGTGTGTGCTTTTCTTTCTATTTATTTATTCACTTTGCATCACAATCACAACCCCATCACTCCTCTCTTCCCAGTTCCATCCTCCCACCCCTTCTCACATTTCCTCCTCCCTTTCTCCCCCTACCCCTAGGTACCAACACACATCCTGCCACATTAAGTTTCATCAAGACTAAGTATACCCTCTCTCATTGAGGCCAGACAAGGCAGCCCAGCTAGGGAAAAAATAGTCCAAAGGCAGGCAACAGAGTTTGATTAAGAGACAGCTCCCACTCCAATTGTTGGAGGACCCACATGAAGACCAAGCTGTAGATCTGGGACAAATGTGCAGAGGGCCTAGGTCCAGCTCAATCATGCTCTTTCATTGGTGATTCAGTCTCTGTGAGCCCCACTGGTCCAGGTTAGTTGACTGTAGGTCATCCCGTGGTGTCCTTGACTCCCTCAATTCTTCCCCCAACTCTTCCACAAGACTCACTGAGTTCTACCTATGTTTGGCTGTGGGTATCTGCATCTGTTCACCTCATGAGATTTCCAAAGTGGTTCTACAAGTTCACACTCCCACCAGCAATGGAGGAGATTTCCTCTTGCTCCACATCCTCCTCAGCATCTGCTATCATTTGAGTGTTTGACTTTAGCCATTCTGATGAGTGTAAGATGTATTGATTTGCATGTCCCTGATGACTAAGAATATTGAACATTTCCTTAAGTGTTTCTCAACAATTAGAGATTGCCCTGTTGAGAACTCTCTGTATAGCTTTGTACCCCATTTTTACTTGGATTATTCGGTTTGTTGTCATCTCATTTCTTGAGTTCTCTATATATTTAATATATTTTGGATATTAATCCTCTGTCAGATGAAAAGTTGGTGAAGATGTTTTTCCCATTTCATCAGTTGCCATTTTGCTGTATTGAAGGTGTTCTTTGCCTTATAAAAGCTTTTCAGTTTTATGAGGTCCCATTTATTAATTGTGATCTTAATGTCTGAGTTGTTGGTGTTCTGTTCAGGAAGTTGTGTCCTGCATTCAAAGCTATGTCCCACTTTCTCTTCTTCTAGATTTAGTATATACAATTTTATGTTGAAGTCTTTTATCCACTTGGACTTGAGTTTTGAGCAGAATGATAAATGTAGATCTATTTGCATTCTTCTACATGCAAACATCCAGTTGCACCAGCACAATTTGTTGAGAATACTTTCATTTTTCCACTGTATGGTTTTGGCTTCTTTGTCAAAATTTAACTGTTTGAAGGGTTTATTTCTAGGTCTTCAATTCCATTCCACTGATCTACCTGTCTCTGTACCAATACCATGCATTTTAAAATCATTATCAAAATCAGGAATAGTGATAGCTCTAAAAGTTATTTTTTATAATTTTATTAGTTATTTTCCTCATTTACATATCCAATGCTATACCAAAAGTCCCCCATACCCTCCCCCTCCAACTCTCCTACCCACCCACTCCCACTTTTTGGCCCTGGCATTCCACTGTACTAGGGCATATAAAGTTTGCAAGTCCAATGTGCCTCTCTTTCCAGTGATGGCCGACTAGGCCATCTTTCGATACATACACAGCTAGAGTCAAGAGCTCAGGGGTACTGGTTAGCTCATAATGTTGATCCACCTATAGGGTTGCAGATCCCTTTAGCTCCTTGGGTACTTTCTCTAGCTCCTCCACTGGGGGTCCTGTGATCCATCCAATAGCTGACCGTGAGCATCCATTTCTGTGTTTGCTAGGCCCCAGCATAGTCTCACAAGAGACAGCTATATCTGGATCCTTTCAGCAAAATCTTGCTACTGTGTGCAATGGTGTCAGCGTTTGGAAGCTAATTATGGAATGGATCCCCGGATATGGCAGTCTCTAGATGGTCAATCCTTTCATCACAGCTCCAAACTTTGTCTCTGTAACTCCTTCCATGGGTGTTTTGTTCCCAATTCTAAGAAGGGGTAAAGTGTCCATATTTGGGTCTTCGTTCTTCTTGAGTCTCATGCATTTAGCAATTTGTATCTTATATCTTGGGTATCCTAAGTTTCTGGGCTAATATCCACTTATCAGTGAGTACATATTGTGTGAGTTCCTTTGTAATTGGGTTACCTCACTCAGGATGATGCCCTCCAGGTCCATCCATTTGCCTAGGAATTTCATAAATTCATTCTTTTTAATAGCTGAGTAGTACTCCATTGTGTAAATGTACCACATTTTCTGTATCCATTCCACTGTTGAGGGGCATCTGGGTACTTTCCAGCTTCTGGCTATTATAAATAAGGCTGCTATGAACATAGTGGAGCATGTGTTCTTCTTACTGGTTGGGACCTATTCTGGATATATTCCCAGGAGAGGTATTGCGGGATCCTCCTGTAGTACTATGTCCAATTTTGTGAGGAACCGCCAGACTGATTTCCAGAGTGGTTGTACAAGCTTGCAATCCCACCAACAATGGAGGAGTGTTCCTCTTTCTCCACATCCTCACAAGCATCTGCTGTCACCTGAATTTTTGATCTTAGCCATTCTGACTGGTGTGAGGAGGAATCTCAGGGTTGTTTTGATTTGCATTTCCCTGATGATTAAGGATGTTGAACATTTTTTCAGGTGTTTCTCTGCCATTTGGTATTCCTCAGGTGAGAATTCTTTGTTCAGCTCTGAGCCCCATTTTTTAATGGGGTTATTTGATTTTCTGGAGCCCACCTTCTTGAGTTCTTTATATATATTGGATATTAGTCCCTATCTGATTTAGGATAGGTAAAGATCCTTTCCCAATCTGTTGGTGGTCTTTTGGTCTTGTTGACTGTGTCTTTTGCCTTGCAGAAGCTATGCAACTTTATGAGGTCCCATTTATCGATTCTCAATCTTACTGCAAAAGCCATTGCTGTTCTATTCAGGAAATTTTCTGCTGTACCCATATCTTCGAGGCTTTTTCCTACTTTCTCCTCTAAAAGTTTCAGTGTCTCTGGTTTTATGTGGAGTTCCTTAATCCACTTAGATTTGACCTTAGTACAAGGAGATAGGAATAGATCAATTCCCATTCTTCTACATGATAACCGCCAGTTGTGCCAGCACCATTTGTTGATAATGCTGTCTTTTTTCAACTGGATGGTTTTGGGTCCCTTGTCAAAGATCGAGTGACCATAGGTGTATGGGTTGATCTCTGGGTCTTCAATTCTGTTCCATTGGTCTACTTGTCTGTCACTATACCAGAACCATGCAGTTTTTCTCACAATTGCTCTGTAGTACAGCTTTAGGTCAGGCATGGTGATTCCACCAAAGGTTCTTTTATCCTTGAGAAGAGTTTTTGCTATCCTACGTGTTTTGTTATTCCAGATGTATTTGCAGATTGCTCTTTCTAATTCATTGAAGAATTGTGTTGGAATTTTGATGGGGATTGCATTGAATCTGTAGATTGCTTTTGTCAAGATAGCCATTTTTACTATGTTGATCCTGCCAATCCATGAGCAGGGGAGATCTTCCATCTTCTGAGATCTTCTTTAATTTCTTTCTTCAGAGACTTGAAGTTCTTATCATACAGATCTTTCACTTCCTTAGTTAGAGTCATGCCAAGGTATTTTATATTATTTGTGACTATTGAGAAGGGTGTTGTTTCACTAATTTCTTTCCCAGCCTGTTTATTCTTTGTGTACAGAAAGGCCATTGACTTGTTTGAGTTAATTTTATATCCAGCTACTTCATTGAAGCTGTTTATCAGGCTTAGGAGTTCTCTGGAATCATATCATCTGCAAAAAGTGATATTTTGACTTCTTCCTTTACAATTTGTATCCCCTTGATCTCCTTTTGTTGTCTAATTTCTCTGGCTAGGACTTCAAGTACAATGTTGAATAGGTAGGGAGAGAGTCGACAGCTTTGTCTAGTCCCTTATTTTAGTGGGATTGCTTCCAGCTTCTCACCATTTACTTTGATGTTGGCTACTGGTTTGCTGTAGATTGCTTTTATCATGGTTAGGTATGGGCCTTGAATTCCTGATCTTTCCACGACTTTTATCATGAATGGGTGTTGGATTTTGTCAAATGCTTTCTCAGCATCTAACGAGTTGATCATGTGGTTTTTGTCTTTGAGTTTGTTTATGTAATGGATTACGTTTTTGGATTTCCATATATTGAACCATCCCTGCATCCCTGGGATGAAACCTACTTGGTCAGGATGGGTGATTGTTTTGATGTGTTCTTGGATTCGGTTTGCAAGAACTTTATTGATGATTTTTGCATCGATATTCATAAGGGAAATTGGTCTGAAGTTCTCTATCTTTGTTGGTTCTTTTTCTGGTTTAGGTATCAGAGTAAGTGTGGCTTTATAGAATGAGTTGGGTAGAGTACCTCCTGTTTCTATTTTGTGGAATAGTTTGTGAACAACTGGGATTAGATCTTCTTTGAAGGCCTGATAGAACTCTGCACTAAACCCATCTGGTCCTGGGATTTTTTTGGTTGGGAGACTATTAATGACTGCTTATATTTCTTTAGGGGATATAAGACTGTTTGAATCATTAACCTGATCTTGATTTAACTTTGGTGCCTGGTATCTGTCTAGAAACTTGTCCATTTCATCCAGGTTCTCCAGTTTTGTTGAGTATAGCCATTTGTAGAAGGATCTGATGGTGTTTTGAGTTTCTTCAGGATCTGTTGTTACGTCTCCTTTTTCATTTTTGATTTTATTAATTAGAATGCTTTCCCTGTGCCCTTTAGTGAGTCTGGCTAAGGGTTTATCTATCTTGTTGATTTTCTCAAAGAACCAGCTCCTCCTTTGGTTGATTCTTTGAATAGTTCTTCTTGTTTCCACTTGGTTGATTTTACCCCTGAGTTTGATTATTTCCTGCTGTCTACTCCTCTTGGGTGAATTTGCTTCCTTTTGTTCTACATCTTTTAGGTGTGTTGTCAAGCTGCTAATGTGTGCTCTCTCTAGTTTCTTTTTGGAGGCACTCAGAGCTATGAGTTTTCCTCTTAGAAATGCTTTCATTGTGTCCCATAAATTTGGGTATGTTGTGGCTTCATTTTCATTAAACTCCAAAAAGTCCTTAATTTCTTTCTTTATTCCTTCCTTGACCAAGGTATCATTGAGAAGAGTGTTGTTCAGTTTCCACATGAATGTTGGCTTTCTATTATTTATTTTGTTATTGAAGATCAGCCTTATTCCATGGTGATCTGATAGGATGCATGGGACAATTTCAATATTTTTGTATCCGTTGAGGCTTGTTTTGTGACCAATTATGTGGTCAATTTTGGAGAAGGTACCATGAGGTGCTGAGAAGAAAGTATATCCTTTTGTTTTAGGATAAAACGTTCTGTAGATATCTGTCAGATCCATTTGTTTCATAACTTCTGTTAGTTTCACTGTGTCCCTGTTTAGTTTCTGTTTCCACAATCTGTCCATTGGTGAATGTGGTGTGTTGAAGTCTCCCACTATTATTGTGTGAGGTACAATGTGTGCTTTGAGCTTTACTAAAGTTTCTTTAATGAATGTGGCTGCCCTTGTATTTGGAGCATAGATATTCAGAATTGATAGTTCATCTTGGAGGATTTTACCTTTGATGAGTATGAAGTGCCCTCCTTATCTTTGTGATGACTCTGGGTTGGAAGTCGATTTTATTAGATATTACAATGGCTACTCCAGCTTGTTTCTCATACCATTTGCTTGGAAAATTGTTTTCCAGCCTTTCATTCTGAGGTAGTGTCTATCTTTTTCTCTGAGATGAGTTTCCTGTAAGCAGCAAAATGTTGGGTCCTGTTTATGTAGCCAGTCTGTTAGTCTATGTCTTTTTATTGGGGAGTTGAGTCCATTGATATTAAGACATATTAAGGAAAGGTAATTGTTGCTTCCTGTTATTTTTGTTGTTAAAGTTGGCGTTTTGTTCTTGTGGCTGTCTTCTTTTAGGTTTGTTGAGGGATTACCTTCTTGCTTTTTCTAGGATGGGGTTTCCGTCCTTGTATTGTTTTTTTTTTTTTTTTCTGTTATTATCCTTTGAAGGACTGGATTCGTGGAAAGATAATTGTGAATTTGGTTTTGTCGTGGAATACTCTGGTTTCTCCATCTATGGTAATTGAGAGTTTGGCTGGGTATAGTAGCCTGGGCTGGAATATGTGTTCTTTTAGTGTCTGTATAATATTTGTCCAGGCTCTTTTGGCTTTCATAGTCTCTGCTGAAAAATCTGGTGTAATTCTAATAGGCTTGCCTTTATATCTTACTTGACATTTTTCCCTTACCTCTTTTAGTATTCTATCTTTATTTAGTGCATTTATTGTTCTGATTATTATGTGTCGGGAGGAATTTCTTTTCTGGTCCAGTCTATTTGGAGTTCTGTAGGCTTCTTGTATGTTCATGGGCATCTCTTTCTTTAGGTTTGGGACGTTTTCTTCTATAATTTTGTTGAAGATATTTGCCAGCCCTTTAAGTTGAAAATCTTCATTCTCATCAACTCCTATTATCCGTACTTTTGGTCTTCTCATTGTGTCCTGGATTTCCTGGATGTTTTGAGTTAGGATCTTTTTGCATTTTGTATTTTCTTTGATTGTTTTGCCGATGTTCTCTATGGAATCTTCTGCACCTGAGATTCTCTCTTCCATCTCTTGTATTCTGTTGCTGATGCTCGCATCTATGGTACAGACTTCTTTCCTAGGTTTTCTATCTCCAGCATTGCCTCACTTTGTGTTTTCTTTATTGTGTCCACTTCCCTTTTTAGGTCTTGGATGGTTTTATTCAATTCCATCACCTGTTTGGATTGTGTTTTCTTGCAATACTTTAAGGGATTTTTGTGCTCCTCTTTAAGGTCTTCTACCTGTTTAACAGTGTTCTCCTGTATTTCTTTAAGTGAGTTATTAAAGTCCTTCTTGATGTCCTCTACCATCATCATGCAATATGCTTTTAAATCCAGGTCTAGTTTTTCAGGTGTGTTGGGGTGCCCAGGACTGGGTGGGGTCGGTGCTGCATTCTGATGATGGTGAGTGGTCTTTATTTCTGTTAGTAAGATTCTTACGTTTGCCTTTTGCCCTCTGGTATTCTCTGGAGTTAGCTGTTGTAGTTGTCTCCGGTTAGATCTTGTTCCTCAGGTTTTTATGTTCGCCTCTATCAACAGACCTGGGATAGTAACTCTCTCCTGAGTTTCAGTGTTCAGAGTACTCTCTGCAGGTAGGCTCTCCTCTTGCAGGGAAGGTGCCTAGATATCTGGTTTTCGAACCTGCCTCCTGGCAGAAGTTGTGATCCACTAACAGAGGTCTTAAGATCCCGTGGACGGTCCTGTGTATACCTTACGGGTGCCCACAGACTCCACGCCCAAGGTACCCCTGTGCTGGCGTGGACCAGAAGGGACTTGTGTCCCTGATCAGGCCATGTTTTCTGCTTCCCTAATTAATGCAGTCTCAGGTCCCGTGCGATTGGATTGGAGGAGGCCCTGTGTTCCACTCACCAGAGATCTTAAGATCCCGTGGAGGGTCTTGTGGGTAGCTTGCGGATTTCAACCGACTCTGAGCCCTAGCTATCCCGGTGCTGGCGGGACCGGAAGGGACTTGTCCCCCCTGATCAGGCCAGGTTTTCTGCTTCCCTAATTAATGCAGTCTCAGGTCCTGCGCGATTGGATTGGAGCAGCAGCTGTGTTCCACTCACCAGAGGGCTTAAGATCCCATGGTGGGTCTTGTGGGTAACTTGCGGGTGTCATCCGACTCCGCGCCCTAGCTACCCCAGTACTGGGGGGACTGGAAAGGACTTGTGCCCCTGATCAGGCCAGGTTTTCTGCTTCCCTAATTAATGCAGTCTCTGGTCCTGCGTGATTGGATTGGAGCAGCAGCTGTGTTCCACTCACCAGAGGTCTTAAGATCCTGTGGCAGGTCTGCCGACTCCGGGCCCTAGCTACCCTGGTGCTGGCGGGACCGGACGGGACTTGTGCCCCTGATCAGGCCGGGATTTCTGCTTCCCTAATTAATGCAGTCTCAGGTCCTGAGCGATTGGATTGGAGCAGCAGCTGTGTTCCACTCACCAGAGGTCTTAAGATCCCATGGCGGGTCTTGTGGGTAGCTTGTGGGGTTGTCAGCCGACTCCGCACCCTAGCTACCCTGGTGCTGGCGGGACCGGAAAGGTTCATGGCTCTTTTTTAAATAATATAAGTGTTTATTGTTTAAGAATTTCACACATGTATACAATGCATTTATATCATATCTATTTACTATTCCCCCACACAAAAATGTTCCCATACCCCATGCACTAAGTCCCCTTCCAAACTTCATGTTCTCTCCTTTTGTTAACACCCACTGGGTCCACTTAGTGTTATCAATACATACATAGTAAATGTCAAGCGCATGTACAAAGTACAAGTGGCCAAACCCCCAAGGAAGAAGATTCTTCTCCCAGTAACCATGAGCTGTCAACATCTTCTCATTTGGGAGTGGAGCCTCATGAGTCCCACCACTCATGCTGGAATGTTACCTGGCTCGATCTTTTGCAAGTCTTGTGCTGGAAACCATAGCTGCCGTGAGTTCACAAATATGATGGATATGCCATGTCCAGAAGACAACTCTTCACGGAATTCTCATTTTCCAATTCTTGCATTCTTTCCCCTCCCTTTTGTGATGCTCTCTGAGCATCTGGGAGGTAGGAAGAATATAAATATCCCACTTAAGTCTGGGAACTCAGAGTCACTTATTCTAAACACTTTGGCAAGTTATGAGTCTCTGCATTAACTATTGACCATTACCAAAGGAAGTTTGTCTGACCAAGGTTGAGAATAGCACAGATCTATGTGTATAAACATAATAATTTAGAAGGTAGTTTGAGAACAGTACATTTAGCAATATACCAATGGTAGGTTATTGATTAGGGCCTATAATATCCTGGGCTTTGAATATTTGATCAGTTTTACAGTACTAGGCACATGTTCCTTCCTATGGAGCAAGCCTCAAATCCAACCAGAAAATTGTTGTGATCCTCATAACAGTCATACCCCTACTGAACAAGTGGACACATCTTGCCTGGAAGATTGGTATTGTAGCATGCAGAGTCCAGTGTTGAGTAAAACTACTGGTGGCTTTTCTCCCCCAGTGGTTTGTATAGCATCTTCCAGCACCATTAAGCCTACCCAGCAAAGAAGAAGTTTCTTCATCAGTTTGAGATCGATTCCTTTATGTACCAAAACCAAAGTGCATAACATCTTTAGCAATAGGGTCTTACAATCTACTTGTGGACAACAAAGAGCCATGACACTAGCCTTTGTTGTTACCAGGAAGAGTGAGGGTAGGCTGAATCTTTCCTTACCAATAAATCATAAGAAGGTATTCATACCTAGCTCTGATACTGTTGATTAATAAACCATGTCTTCTGAGAGCAGCATTGCCCACTGATGTAGTATATCCTTTAAAACTCCTTTTGAAGAACTGTATTTTGTAGTTAGTTTACAAATTACTAGCTTTTTTTAAGATTTTGTTATGTATCTTTAATTTTTATTAACTCACCCTCTATTCCCTTCTACCTCCCATTCCCCTACTCCATCTACACTTAAACCTTTAATTTCCAGTGTCTTCACACTTCTTCCATATCACATGTGTTCCATATCTTTCAGTTAAGTTTCTAATTGGGTTGCAATATGGTTCTTATGGCTACTTCACATATCTTTCATTTTGGTTAACCAAACCCATCCTTGCTTGAACATTCCTGCCTCAATTATTCCTCTCACAAGACACAGTGAGGTCCTTTGTGATCTGCTCTTATATATTTCTCTAGCCTCATCCATCACTGATTCTTTTCACCTCTCCCTCATATTCCATTCTAGAGGACACAGATCTAGTCTGCTCTCTACAGACACCGTGCCTTCAACTCGTCCATGTCTTGCAACGTTTTCTCTGATATATATTCATTGTTTCAACTGTTTCACACTGAGTTCCTGCTACATATTGAGTACTAAGCTATCCTTCAGAAATACAAAAATTATTAAGACATGGTCTCATCCTAAGGAATCTATAATATAATGGGGTAAAAAAAATTAAAAGTGATCTTGGTCCGGGACCTGCCGAACTTAGGAAATTAGTCTGAACAGGTGAGAGGGTGCGCCAGAGAACCTGACAGCTTCTGGAACAGGCGGAAGCACAGAGGCGCTGAGGCAGCACCCTGTGTGGGCCGGGGACAGCCGGCCACCTTCCGGACCAGAGGACAGGTGCCCACCCGGCTGGGGAGGCGGCCTAAGCCACAGCAGCAGCGGTCGCCATCTTGGTCCGGGACCCGCCGAACTTAGGAAATTAGTCTGAACAGGTGAGAGGGTGCGCCAGAGAACCTGACAGCTTCTGGAACAGGCAGAAGCACAGAGGCGCTGAGGCAGCACCCTGTGTGGGCCGGGGACAGCCGGCCACCTTTCGGACCAGAGGACAGGTGCCCGCCCGGCTGGGGAGGCGACCTAAGCCACAGCAGCAGCGGTCGCCATCTTGGTCCCGGGACTCCAAGGAACTTAGGAATTTAGTCTGCTTAGGTGAGAGTCTGTACCACCTGGGAACTGCCAAAGCAACACAGTGTCTGAGAAAGGTCCTGTTTTGGGCCTTCTTCTTCGGCCAGGAGGAGGTCCAAATACAAGATATCTGCGCACCTTCCCTGTAAGAGAGCTTGCCAGCAGAGAGTGCTCTGAGCACTGAAACTCAGAGGAGAGAATCTGTCTCCCAGGTCTGCTGATAGACGGTAACAGAATCACCAGAAGAACAATCTCTAAACAGAGTCAACTATAACTACTAACTCCAGAGATTACCAGATGGCGAAAGGTAAACGGAGGAATCTTACTAACAGGAACCAAGACCACTCACCATCACCAGAACCCAGCACACCCACTTCGCCCAGTCCAGGGAACCCCAACACACCTGAGAACCTAGACCTAGATTTAAAAGCATATCTCATGATGATGGTAGAGGACATCAAGAAGGACTTTAATAAATCACTTAAAGAAATACAGGAGAACACTGCTAAAGAGTTACAAGTCCTTAAAGAAAAACAGGAAAACACAATCAAACAGGTAGAAGTCCTTACAGAAAAAGAGGAAAAAACATACAAACAGGTGATGGAAATGAACAAAACCATACTAGACCTAAAAAGGGAAGTAGACACAATAAAGAAAACTCAAAGCGAGGCAACACTAGAGATAGAAACCCTAGGAAAGAAATCTGGAACCATAGATTTGAGCATCAGCAACAGAATACAAGAGATGGAAGAGAGAATCTCAGGTGCAGAAGATTCCATAGAGAACATCGGCACAACAATCAAAGAAAATGGAAAATGCAAAAAGATCCTAACTCAAAATATCCAGGAAATCCAGGACACAATAAGAAGACCAAACGTACGGATAATAGGAGTGGATGAGAATTAAGATTTTCAACTCAAAGGTCCAGCAAACATCTTCAACAAAATTATTGAAGAAAACTTCCCAAATCTAAAGAATGAGATGCATATGAACATACAAGAAGCCTACAGAACTCCAAATAGACTGGACCAGAAAAGAAATTCCTCCCGACACATAATAATCAGAACATCAAATGCACTAAATAAAGATAGAATACTAAAAGCAGTAAGGGAAAAAGGTCAAGTAACATATAAAGGCAAACCTATCAGAATTACACCAGATTTTTCACCAGAGACTATGAAAGCCAGAAGAGCCTGGACAGATGTTATACAGACACTAAGAGAACACAAACTGCAGCCCAGGCTACTATACCCAGCCAAACTCTCAATTATCATAGAGGGAGAAACCAAAGTATTCCACGACAAAACCAAATTCACGCATTATCTCTCCACGAATCCAGCCCTTCAAAGGATAATAACAGAAAAAAACCAATACAAGAACGGGAACAACGCCCTAGAAAAAACAAGAAGGTAATCCCTCAACAAACCTAAAAGAAGACAGCCACAAGAACAGAATGCCACCTTTAACAACTAAAATAACAGGAAGCAACAATTACTTTTCCTTAATATCTCTTAACATCAATGGTCTCAACTCGCCAATAAAAAGACATAGACTAACAAACTGGCTACACAAACAAGACCCAACATTTTGCTGCTTACAGGAAACTCATCTCAGAGAAAAAGATAGACACTACCTCAGAATGAAAGGCTGGAAAACAATTTTCCAAGCAAATGGTATGAAGAAACAAGCAGGAGTAGCCATCCTAATATCTGATAAGATTGACTTCCAACCCAAAGTCATCAAAAAAGACAAGGAGGGACACTTCATTCTCATCAAAGGTAAAATCCTCCAAGAGGAACTCTCAATTCTGAATATCTATGCTCCAAATACAAGAGCAGCCACATTCACTAAAGAAACTTTAGTAAAGCTCAAAGCACACATTGCGCCTCACACAATAATAGTGGGAGACTTCAACACACCACTTTCACCAATGGACAGATCATGGAAACAGAAACTAAACAGGGACACACTGAAACTAACAGAAGTGATGAAACAAATGGATCTGACAGATATCTACAGAACATTTTACCCTAAAACAAAAGGATATACCTTCTTCTCAGCACCTCATGGTACCTTCTCCAAAATTGACCACATAATAGGTCACAAATCAGGCCTCAACAGATTCAAAAATATTGAAATTGTCCCATGTATCCTATCAGATCACCATGCACTAAGGCTGATCTTCAATAACAAAATAAATAACAGAAAGCCAACATTCACATGGAAACTGAACAACACTCTTCTCAATGATACCTTGGTCAAGGAAGGAATAAAGAAAGAAATTAAAGACTTTTTAGAGTTTAATGAAAATGAAGCCACAACGTACCCAAACCTTTGGGACACAATGAAAGCATTTCTAAGAGGGAAACTCATAGCTATGAGTGCCTTCAAGAAAAAACGGGAGAGAGCACATATTAGCAGCTTGACAACACATCTAAAAGCTCTAGAAAAAAAGGAAGCAAATTCACCCAAGAGGAGTAGACGGCAGGAAATAATCAAACTCAGGGGTGAAATCAACCAAGTGGAAACAAGAAGAACTATTCAAAGAATTAACCAAACGAGGAGTTGGTTCTTTGAGAAAATCAACAAGATAGATAAACCCTTAGCTAGACTCACTAAAGGGCACAGGGACAAAATCCTAATTAACAAAATCAGAAATGAAAAGGGAGACATAACAACAGATCCTGAAGAAATCCAAAACACCATCAGATCCTTCTACAAAAGGCTATACTCAACAAAACTGGAAAACCTGGACGAAATGGACAAATTTCTGGACAGATACCAGGTACCAAAGTTGAATCAGGATCAAGTTGACCTTCTAAACAGTCCCATATCCCCTAAAGAAATAGAAGCAGTTATTAATAGTCTCCCAGCCAAAAAAAGCCCAGGACCAGACGGGTTTAGTGCAGAGTTCTATCAGACCTTCAAAGAAGATCTAACTCCAGTTCTACACAAACTTTTTCACAAGATAGAAGTAGAAGGTATTCTACCCAACTCATTTTATGAAGCCACTATTACTCTGATACCTAAACCACAGAAAGATCCAACAAAGATAGAGAACTTCAGACCAATTTCTCTTATGAACATCGATGCAAAAATCCTTAATAAAATTCTCGCTAACCGAATCCAAGAACACATTAAAGCAATCATCCATCCTGACCAAGTAGGTTTTATTCCAGGGATGCAGGGATGGTTTAATATACGAAAATCCATCAATGTAATCCATTATATAAACAAACTCAAAGACAAAAACCACATGATCATCTCGTTAGATGCAGAAAAAGCATTTGACAAGATCCAACACCCATTCATGATAAAAGTTCTGGAAAGATCAGGAATTCAAGGCCAATACCTAAACATGATAAAAGCAATCTACAGCAAACCAGTAGCCAACATCAAAGTAAATGGAGAGAAGCTGGAAGCAATCCCACTAAAATCAGGGACTAGACAAGGCTGCCCACTTTCTCCCTACCTTTTCAACATAGTACTTGAAGTATTAGCCAGAGCAATTCGACAACAAAAGGAGATCAAGGGGATACAAATTGGAAAAGAGGAAGTCAAAATATCACTTTTTGCAGATGATATGATAGTATATATAAGTGACCCTAAAAATTCCAACAGAGAACTCCTAAACCTGATAAACAGCTTCGGTGAAGTAGCTGGATATAAAATTAACTCAAACAAGTCAATGGCCTTTCTCTACACAAAGAATAAACAGGCTGAGAAAGAAATTAGGGAAACAACACCCTTCTCAATAGCCACAAATAATATAAAATATCTCGGCGTGACTCTAACGAAGGAAGTGAAAGATCTGTATGATAAAAACTTCAAGTCCCTGAAGAAAGAAATTAAAGAAGATCTCAGAAGATGGAAAGATCTCCCATGCTCATGGATTGGCAGGACCAACATTGTAAAAATGGCTATCTTGCCAAAAGCAATCTACAGATTCAATGCAATCCCCATTAAAATTCCAACTCAATTCTTCAACGAATTAGAAGGAGCAATTTGCAAATTCATCTGGAATAACAAAAAACCGAGGATAGCAAAAACTCTTCTCAAGGATAAAAGAACCTCTGGTGGAATCACCATGCCTGACCTAAAGCTTTACTACAGAGCAATTGTGATAAAAACTGCATGGTACTGGTATAGAGACAGACAAGTGGACCAATGGAATAGAATTGAAGACCCAGAAATGAACCCACACACCTATGGTCACTTGATCTTCGACAAGGGAGCCAAAACCATCCAGTGGAAGAAAGACAGCATTTTCAACAATTGGTGCTGGCACAACTGGTTGTTATCATGTAGAAGAATGCGAATCGATCCATACTTATCTCCTTGTACTAAGGTCAAATCTAAGTGGATCAAGGAACTTCACATAAAACCAGAGACACTGAAACTTATAGAGGAGAAAGTGGGGAAAAGCCTTGAAGATATGGGCACAGGGGAAAAATTCCTGAACAGAACAGCAATGGCTTGTGCTGTAAGATCGAGAATTGACAAATGGGACCTAATGAAACTCCAAAGTTTCTGCAAGGCAAAAGACACTGTCTATAAGACAAAAAGACCACCAACAGACTGGGAAAGGATCTTTACCTATCCTAAATCAGATAGGGGACTAATATCCAACATATATAAAGAACTCAAGAAGGTGGACCTCAGAAAATCAAATAACCCCCTTAAAAAATGGGGCTCAGAACTGAACAAAGAATTCTCACCTGAGGAATACCGAATGGCAGAGAAGCACCTGAAAAAATGTTCAACATCCTTAATCATCAGGGAAATGCAAATCAAAACAACCCTGAGATTCCACCTCACACCAGTGAGAATGGCTAAGATCAAAAATTCAGGTGACAGCAGATGCTGGCGAGGATGTGGAGAAAGAGGAACACTCCTCCATTGTTGGTGGGATTGCAGGCTTGTACAACCACTCTGGAAATCAGTCTGGCGGTTCCTCAGAAAATTGGACATAGTACTACCGGAGGATCCAGCAATACCTCTCCTGGGCATATATCCAGAAGAAGCCCCAACTGGTAAGAAGGACACATGCTCCACTATGTTCATAGCAGCCTTATTTATAATAGCCAGAAACTGGAAAGAACCCAGATGCCCCTCAACAGAGGAATGGATACAGAAAATGTGGTACATCTACACAATGGAGTACTACTCAGCTATTAAAAAGAATGAATTTATGAAATTCCTAGCCAAATGGATGGACCTGGAGAGCATCATCCTGAGTGAGGTAACACAATCACAAAGGAACTCACACAATATGTACTCACTGATAAGTGGATACTAGCCCAAAACCTAGGATACCCACGATATAAGATACAATTTCCTAAACACATGAAACTCAAGAAAAATGAAGACTGAAGTGTGGACACTATGCCCCTCCTTAGAAGTGGGAACAAAACACCCATGGAAGGAGTTACAGAAACAAAGTTTGGAGCTGAGATGAAAGGATGGACCATGTAGAGACTGCCATATCCAGGGATCCACCCCATAATCAGCATCCAAACGCTGACACCATTGCATACACTAGCAAGATTTTATCGAAAGGACCCAGATGTAGCTGTCTCTTGTGAGACTATGCCGGGGCCTAGCAAACACAGAAGTGGATGCTCACAGTCAGCTAATGGATGGATCACAGGGCTCCCAATGGAGGAGCTAGAGAAAGTACCCAAGGAGCTAAAGGGATCTTCAACCCTATAGGTGGAACAACATTATGAACTAACCAGTACCCCTGAGCTCTTGACTCTAGCTGCATATGTATCAAAAGATGGCCTAGTCGGCCATCACTGGAAAGAGAGGCCCATTGGACACGCAGACTTTGTGTGCCCCGGTACAGGGGAACGCCAGGGCCAAAGGGGGGGAGTGGGTGGGTAGGGGAGTGGGGGTGGGTGGGTAAGGGGGACTTTTGGTATAGCATTGGAAATGTAAATGAGCTAAATACCTAATAAAAAATGGAAAAAAAAATTAAAAGTATATTAAATTCTCCCCATGGAGCGCTGTTATGGAGGAATGGAAGCAGCTCTTAAAGAACCATAAAAGATAGAAATGTCAATAAATTTAAGAGAGTGGCATGACAGGCAACACCAAGCTTTTATCCCTTGATAAAAACATCAAAAGCCAAGCACAGACTGCCAATATTTGTAAAAATTCAGGAAGGCAGTCAAACATTTACAACAACCAAGCAGATACTTGATCATAAAAGGAGAACTTCACATCAGGAGGAGAGTGTTGTTTCACTTACTGCTTTTGTCCCAACCAATACCTGACACTTTGATGATCTTCATTCTAGAGAGTCAACAGTTCATATGCCTGGTGTAAGACTTTGGGCCCTGATTCCTGAGGAAGGAGAAAAGACTTTTGGATAGATTATTGAGTATGTCTGCTAAGTTGTCTGGGGGTTGTCTGAGTACTGACTGAAAGTGGTCACTACTATTTTGCCTAACATGCAACCTGGACAGTGGGTGCTGCTTTAAAACAAACTAGAGGTCAAAGAGCTTTCCAAAGATCGGGTGAAAGATTGCCATTGAGACAGAATAGACCACCTAGATCCATGAACACAATCTGGGGAAAGGTTCTTTGGGAAATGGAGACATTCAAAAGTATCCTTACATCCAGGGAAATCTAGAAACCCAAGTGAATTCACAGGGCCAGGCGCATGTTCAGAAAGTACCTGAGAAGATCCCCAAGTTTCATCCAGCCTGATGCCTGTGCTGAGTGAAAGCCAGGGGAGTGTTGGAGGAAAGCCAGAGCACTGAGCCCATCTACAAACACAAAGGCTTTGTTTCTTCCTGGCTCCTGGCATTTGAAGTAGATTTCTGTCAAAACGTTAGTGTAAGATGAACTGGGGAGCATAGGCTTCAGTGAGCACACATGATAAGGAATCATCTTCATAGACACAGTTTGGTGGCATCAGTATAAAAGCGTATTGCTATAACATTCAGTAATTGAAAAGGCAGTGGAGCCTAGAGTGAAGTGACAATATTGCTGAAGAAGTCTGATATCAGACTTACTAGAGAAGAGTAAACAACTGTCATAAATGTACTCAAAGAGCTAAGAAAACTAAAGGAAATGAAGAAATTGACCTGGGTATTGTGGTATACACCTGCAATCGCAACACTTGAGAGACAGGGGTAGGAAAAAAAAAAACTTACACATGAACAAGCTGAGAATGTCAACAAATAGGGATTACCAAAAGGAACCTGGGCCAGAGAGATCACTCTGTAAGTAATGGAGCTTGGCACCTAAACCTCATGATCTGAGTTCAATCCCAAGAATCCACATGAGAAGAGAGAACACACTCCTAAAAGTTGTACACACACACACACACACACACAAATAAACCTTCTTAAAAGGAAACAAATATTCAAATAAAAGAAGCAGACATTAGAACATGGAAAAATTTTTAATGATTCAGGGCAGTGATGTAGCTTAGTGGTAGAGTCAGTAGCTAATGTGTATGAGGTCCTGGTTTCACTCTCTAATGTCATACACACAAGCAAAGCCATAATAAAAGTATATGCATATTGCATAGACTTGTTTTAGCTGCAGAAACCACAAGTAGAATGAAAGGGAAAAGATAGAACGAAGGTGTCTCTCTGTAAGCAAGTGCTTTTCAACCTCCTGCTGCTGTGGCCCTTCAGTACTGTTGCTCATGTTGTGGTAAACCCCAACCATCAGATGATTTTCATTGCAACGTCATAACTATAATTTTGTTACGGTTATTAATCATAATGTAAACCTCTGTGTTTTCTGATGGTCTTAGATGACCTCTGTAAAAGAGCTGTTTGACACAACATGCACACACACACACACACAAAGGGATTGTGACCCACAGGTTAAGAACCACTGCTGTAAATGATGTTAGCACAACTGGCATTACTGCTACAGAATCAGTCTTAAGTAAAAAACTGTTCAAGGAAACAGAGGCTACTACATATTGATGAACTGTCAACTCCTCAAGAATATATAATAATTATAACTATTTAATAGAAATTATAACAGCATCTCAAAATATATTAAAAGGAAATACTGACTGGATTTTAAAAAGAGGTAGACTTAAAAAACAAAATAAAATAAAATAAAATAAAATAATTGGCGGCTTCAAACATCCATTTTTCAATAGTAGAATGACAAAAGAGATAGAGAAAGGGTTGGGAAATATAATGGTCTGTGTGTGTTAGCCAGACTCCTCAACAGCAAAAGAACAAAAGCAGAAGCTATAGAGACGGGGATAGAGGCTCATCATGGGAAATGGTTTAAGTGACTGTGGAGGCCATAAAACTCCAGAATGTGACATCTTTAAGCTGTAGAAGCAGGAAATCTGAGAGCGTGACTCTGCATCAGTCCAAAGGCCTGAATAAGTATGATGGCCAGTGGTATTTCTCCCACTCCAAGGCTTAGTCTCAGACTGGAAAACCAGGCACTCCAACATGTGAGCTCAGGAGAATGTAGAGTCTCATCAGTTCAAAACACAGGAGGGATTGACCCTTCTTACAACTTTTTGTTCTACTTGGGTCTTTAATGGATTAGATAATGCCCACCCACATTGGTGAGAGAGGAATGTTTTTACTCAGTGTACTGATTCAAACGCTGAACCCTTCCAGAAATACTGTCACCAACGTACTCAGAAATGTTTTACTAGCTATGTGAGCTTCCCTTAGCCCAGTCAATTTGACTCATAAAATTAACCATCACCCACCAACCATCTCTAATAGACATATAGAACACTCCACCCAATAAGAGCAGAACGCATATTCTTCTCAAGTGTACTTGAAACATTCTCCAAGATGGACCAGATGTTAGACCATAAAACAAATCTCAATAAATTTCAAAAAGATTGAAATCTTATGGCATTTCTCTTTGTCCACAATTAAATAAAACTAAAATTGATAACAAAACTGAATTTTCTAAATTAAGTAAAATGCTGTTAAACAACTAATGGTCAAAGAAAAAATATTGGAAAATATTTATAAAAAAATTAAAAATAGAAAAGCATACCCAAACTTATGAGATGTAACAAAGACAGTGATTCGTGATAATTGCCAAAATGTAATACTAAGAGGGTTGGAGAGATGGCTCAACAGTTAAAAGCACACACTACTCTTATAGAGGACCTGAGTTTGGTTCCCAGCACACACACACACACACACACACACACACACACACACACACACACACACACTGGCTCACAGATCTCTGTAACTCCAGTTCTAAAGAATTCAACACTCACTTCTAGCCTCCAAAGTTACCTGAAACATAAAGACCCATGCCCACATAGAAGGGGAAATAAAGGGGCTTATAATGAATATCAATACTGAAATATATACTTAGCATGCACAAGGCTATGGATTCAATCTTTGGCAAAAGAAAGAAAAAAGAAAAGAAAAGAAAAGAAAAGAAAAGAAAAGAAAAGAAAAGAAAAGAAAAGAAAAGAAAAGAAAAGAAGAGGGGAGGGGAGGGGGGAGGGGAGGGGAGGGGAGGGGAGGGGAGGGGAGGGGAGGGAAGGGAAGGGAAGGGAAGGGAAGGGAAGGGAAGGGAAGGGAAGGGAAGGGAAGGGAAGGGAAGGGAAGGGAAGGGAAGGGAAGGGAAGGGAAGGAAGAATGAATGGACAAACCTCTCGTTTGAGAGGCTGGAGAGATGGCTCAGCAGTTAAGAGTACCTGTTGCTCTTGCAGAGGACCCATGTGAAATTCCCAGTACCTATAAGGAGGCTCACAACCGTCCATGATTCCAGTTCTAGGAGATCTGATGCCCTCTTCTGACATATCCAGGCACCAGACACATATATGATACACATACATACCTGTAGGCAAAGTTCTCATACATGTAAAATACACTTAAAATCTCAAAACTAACAAATAGCAAGTGCATAACCCAACTTTATACATTGAGAAATAAGAAAAACACACTAAATCTACACCTAGCAAAAAGAAGGAAATGGTAGATGTTAAAACAAAGGAATCCATAAACATAGTCAAGAAAACCAAAAGCTGTTTCTTTATGGAAGCCAAGAAACTAGTTCGATCTCTAACTAGACTGAAGAGAGATGAAAGAAGATATAACTAAAATCACAAATGTAGGTGGAGCCATACAAACAAAATAGAGTAAGAAAATAGTATAAACAGTCATGTTAACAAATTGGATGATCTCGATAAAATCAAAAGGCTTAGAAAATATCAGAGAGGGAAGTTAGAGACATCCAGCACAATCCTGACTCCCCTGAGATTAAAACAACAAAACAACAAGTACCTGGCTGCAGGTAGAGGTGGGGTGAAGGGAAAACATGCATGACAACATCAGTAACCAACAGACACAGAGATCAGAGATCAGGTCAAATCCAGAAACAGCAGCCCTTACATTTGTGAAAGAAACAAACAGAAAAAGGTAACATGGTGAACCCCTGAGTGCAGCAACATGGATAGACGGAACATGAAGAACCCCAGCAGAGCCCTGAGTGGAAGAAAGACGTTTAACCTCAGCGAGTATCCCAGGGACAGAATTTGGTA
Source organism: Mus musculus (assembly GCF_000001635.26). Lineage (NCBI taxonomy): Eukaryota > Metazoa > Chordata > Mammalia > Rodentia > Muridae > Mus > Mus musculus. Next base: position 105,625,875 of record NC_000086.7, read on the forward strand.
CCCTGAAGAAACTGAAGTTTGAACAGGAGATCTGTGATCCACGTAGTCAAACTCACAGTGACTCCATAAACTTCCTAGCGTGGACATTGGTGCGGCAATGAGCTATCTGAAGACCAGTTCAGGCACCAAACCTTACCACTGGGGAGGATGGGAAGCTCTTGAGATTCACAGAAGCCCTCTCCACTCCACTAATTAAGCGACGGACCACCGGATTGGGGGCAGGAAATTGGCTATGATAACATAGATTCGTGGACACAACTCCATGAAGTAGGAGATGCAGACTACTGCGCGGGGGTTGGGGCTCATTACCCTTGGGAAACTGTAGTCCAACCTCTTGAGACAAGTTGTGTGAGTGTGAACAGCACAACTGGTGCAGGCAGGATCACCCAGTACCCCTGCCCCTCCCCCACCCCACCACAGCATAAATTGCTTTAACTTGATCACTTGATGTTCTCAGAGGTACAGAACATTTAGAGAAAGTGGGCCACTGAGGAGCATTTCTCACAACCACCCACACTTCTTGTGGGAAACGCACATACAACTGGGGAGTCCACAGACCTGGACAGTGGGGGAGCGGAGGGTGGTACGAGGGCAACTTTGCACTTTCTCAATTGCTGGACCTGTGTACAGAGACTAATGGAGCGAGTTAAGCCAGCAGAGGACATTGTCTTAGCTTGCATGCCCTGGCAAGCAAGGAAGGGCAGGGCCAGCCCCTATACAGCCCTTTCTGGTTCTACCTGTCAGGACCTGAGAAAGGGCCTCATAACACCCACCACACAACTACTGAACTTCAAAATGAGAGGCCTGAGAAAAAAATCTGCAGCACTCCCACCCACCAGGCCTCAGCAAGAACGGACTAAGAGTGACTGTGTTTGCCCTCTTGTTTTGTTTCTGTCTCTGCAGTTTTCACAATGCCATGGGATTTTCCTCCATTGTGTGTTGTTTCTCTTTTTCCCTTTCCCAGTTCCCCCTTTTATTGCTTTACTGTTAACGCTTCTATTAACTCGAACTTCCTAGTTTGTGTCATTGTACCATCTTTCTTTTCCATTCTTACCGCTTGTGCAGTTGCTGTTCTGAACGGCATATTGTTGTTATTACTGTATTTAAATACCTGGCTTTGTTTATACTGTTCTTGTTTTTGTTTTTCTTCTTCTGAGTTTTAGGATTAGAACCTCAAGAGAAGCCTATTGACAAGACAGACATACAGATACACTCACACACCCGCGCGCGCACACACACACACACACACACACGGGGGGGGGGGGCAGGAGAGAGAGAAAGAGACAGAGACAGAGACAGAGAGACAGACAGATGAAACCATTAAGAGAAGCCTATCCCAACATATGTATAAAATCTCTATGGGGAAACACAAGAAATTTGTTTTGTTTTGTTTTGTTTTGTTTAAATTCAGGTCAATATAACTATGATGGCAAATCTGGGTTGTCAACTTGACACACTTGGAATGAGGGAGCCTCACATAAAGAACTGCCTCTATCACACTGACCTGTGGAGCATTTTCTTCATTACAAATTAGTATAGAAGTACTCAGCTCACTGTAGGCAGTACCAGAAAAGCAAGCCAGGAAACAGCATTTCTCCACAGTTTCAGCTTCAATTCTTGCATAGAGTTCCTGCCTCTGTTTCCCTAAATGAAATCAACTGGGTTTTTTTGTTTGTTTGCTTGTTTGTTTTTGTTTTTCCCACATTTTTTATTAGATATTTTCTTCATTTACATTTCAAATGCTATCCCAAAAGTCCCCTATACCATCCCCAGGCCCTGCTCCGCTACCCACTTACTCCCACTTCTTGGCACTGGCTTTCCCCTGTACTGGGGCATATAAAGTTTGCTAGACCAAGGGGCCTCTCTTCCCAATGATGGCCTACTAGGCCCTCTTCTGCTACATATGCAGCTAGAGACATGAGCTCTGGGGGTACAGATTAGTTCCACCTATAGGGTTGCAGACCCCTTCAGCTAATGGGTACTTTCTCTAGCTCCTATATTGGGGGCCCTATGTTCCATCCTATAGATGACTGTGAGCATCCACTTTTGTATTTGCCAGGCACGGTCAAAGCCTCACAGGAGACAGCTGTATCAGTGTACCTTCAGCAAAATCTTGCTGGCATTTTGCAATAGTGTCTGCATTTGGTGGCTGATTATGGGATGGTCCTCCAGGTGGGGCAGTCTCTGAATGGTCCATCCTTTCATCTTAGCTCCAAACTTTGACTCTGCAACTCCTTCCATGGATATTTTATTCCCTATTCTAGTGAGGAATGAAGTATCCATGCGTTGGTCTTCCTTCTTGATTTTCTTGTGTTTTGGAAGTTGTATCTTGGGTATTCCAGGCTTCTGGGCTAATATCCACTTATCAGTGAGTGCATATCAAGTGACTTCTTTTGTGATTGGGTTACCTCACTCAGGATGATATCCTCCAGATATATCCATTTGCCCAAGAATTTCATAAATTCGTTGTTTTTAATAGCTGAGTAGTATTCCATTGTGTAAATGTACCACAGTTTCTGTATCCATTCCCCTGTTGGGGGACATCTGGGTTCTTTCCAGCTTCTGGCTATTATAAATAAGGCTGCTATGAACATAGTGGAGCATGCGTCCTTATTACCAGTTGGAACATCTTCTGGGTATATGCCCAGGAGAGGTATTGCTGGCTCTAGTTGTAGCACTATGTCTGGTTTTCTGAAAACCACCAAACTGATTTCCAGAGTGGTTGTACCAGCTTGCAATCCCACCAGCAATGGAGGAGTGTTCTCTTTCTCCACATCCTCGCCAGCATCTGCTGTCACCGGAATTTTTGATCCTAGCCATTCTTACTAGTGTGAGGTGGAATCTCAAGGTTGTTTTGATTTTACCCTGATGATTAAGGATATTGAACATTTTTTCAAGTGCTTTGCAGCCCTTGGGTATTCCTCAGTTGAGAATTCTTTGTTTAAATCTTTACCCCGTTTTTAATGGGGTTATTTACATTTCTGGAGTTCAGCTTCTAGAGCTCTTTGCATATATTGGATATTAGTCCCCTATCAGATTCAGGGTTGGTAAAAATTCTTTCCCAATCTGTTGGTGGCCTTTTTGTCTTATTGACAGTATCATTTGCCCTACAGGAGGTTTGCAATTTTATGAGGTCCCATTTGTCGATTCTTGATCTTACAGTGGAGGCCATTGATGTTCTGTTTAGGAATATTTCCCCTGTGCGATATCTTCGAGGGTTTCCCCCACTTTCTCCTGTATAAATTTCAGTGTCTCTGGTTTTATGTGGAGTTCCTTGATCCACTTAGATTTGACCTTAGTACAAGGACATAGGAATGGATCAATTCGCATTCTTCTACATGATAACCGCCAGTTGTGCCAGCACCATTTGTTGAAAATGCTGTCTTTTTTCCACTTGATGGTTTTAGCTCCCTTGTCAAAGATCAGGTGACCATAGGTGTCTGGGTTCATTTCTGGCTCTTCAATTCTATTCCTTTGATCTACCTGTCTGTCACTGTACCAGTACCATGCAGTTTTTATCACAATTGCTCTGTAGTAAAGCTTTAGGTCAGGCATGGTGATTCCACCAGAGGTACTTTTGTCCTTGAGAAGAGTTTTTGCTATCCTAGGTTTTTTGTTATTCCAGATGAATTTACAGATTGCTCTTTCTAATTTGTTGAAGAATTGAGTTGGAATTTTGATGGGGATTGCATTGAATCTGTAGATTGATTTCAGCAGGATAGCCATTTTGACTATATTAATTCTGCCAATCCATGAGCATGGAAGATCTTTCCATTTTCTGAGATCTTCTTCAATGTCTTTCTTCAGAGACTTGAAGTTCTTGTCATACAGATCTTTCAGTGCCTTAGTTAGAGACATACCAAGGTATTTTATATTATTTGTGACTATTGAGAAGGGTGTTGTTTCCCTAATTTCTTTCTCATCCTGTTTATCCTTTGTGTAGAGAAAGGCCACTGATGTGATTGAGTTAATTTTATATCCAGCTACTTCACTGAAGCTGTTTATCAGGTTTAGGAGTTCTCTGGTGGAATTTTTAGGGTCACTTATATATACTATCATATCATCTTCAAACAGTGATATTTTGACTTCTTCCTTTCCAATTTGTATCCCCTTGATATCCTTTTGCTGTGGAATTGCTCTGTCTAGGACTCCAAGTACTATATTGAATAGGTAGGAAGAAAGTGGGCAGCCTTGTCTAGTCCCTGATTTTAATGGGATTGTTTCCAACTTCTCTCCATTTACTTTGATGTTGGCTACTGGTTTGCTGTAGATTGCTTTTATCATGTTTAGGTATGAGCCTTGAATTCCTGATCTTTCCATGACTTTTTTCAAGAAGGGGTGTTGGATTTTGTCAAATGCTTTTTCCGCATCTAACAAGATGATCATGTGGTTTTTGTCTTTGAGTTTATTTATATAATGGATTACGTTGATGGATTTCCATAGATTAAACCATCCCTGCATCCCTGAGATGAAGCCTACTTGGTCATAATGAATGATCATTTTGATGTGTTCTTAGATTCGATTTGTGAGGATTTTATTGAGTATTTTTTGCATTGATATCCATAAGGGAAATTAGTCTGAAGTTCTCTTTCTTTGTTAGATCTTTGTGTGGTTTAGGTATCAGAGTAACTGTGGCTTCATAGAATGAATTGGTACCTTCTGTTTCTATTTTGTGACTAGTTTGAGTAGAGTTGGAATTAGGTCTTCTTTGAAGGTCTGATATAACTCTGCAATAAACCCATCTGGTTCTGGGATTTTTTTTGGTTGGGAGACTACTGATGACTGCTTCTATTTCTTTAGGGGAAATGGGACTTTTAAGATCGTTAATCTGATCCTGATTTAACTTTGGTACCTGTCCAGGAAGTTGTCCATTTCATCCAGGTTTTCCAGTTTTGTTGAGTATAACCTTTTGTAGTAGGATCTGATGATTTTTTTGATTTCCTCAGGCCCTGTTGTTATGTCTCCTTTTTCATTTCTGATTTTATTAATTAGGATACTGTCCCTGTGACCTCTAGTTAGTCTGGCTAAGGGTTTATCTATCTTGTTGATTTTTTCAATGAACCAGCTCCTGATTTGGTTGATTCTTTAAATAGTTCTTTTTGTTTCCACTTTGTTTATTTCAGCCCTAAGTTTGATTGTTTCCTGCAGTCTACTCCTCTTGGGTGAATTTGCTTCCTTTCATGCTAGAGCTTTTAGGTGTGTTGTCAAGCTACTAGTGTGTGCTCTCTCTAGTTTCTTTTTGGAGGCACTCAGAGCTATGCGTTTCCCTCTTAGAAATGCTTTCATTGTGTCCCATAAGTTTGGGTATGTTGTGGCTTCATTTTCATTAAACTCTAAAAAGTCTTTAATTTATTTCTTTGTTCCTTCCTTGACTGAGTTATCATTGAGGAGAGTGATGTTCAGTTTCCACGAGAATGTTGGCTTTCTATTATTTATGTTGTTATTGAAGATCAGCCTTAGTCCATGGTGATCTGATAGGATGCATGGGATAATTTCAATATTTTGTATCTGTTGTGGCCTCTTTTCTTTTTTTTAAATTAGGTATTTTCTTCATTTACATTTCAAATGCTATCCCAAAAGTCTCCCATACCCTTTCCCCCACTCCCCTACCCACCCACTCCCACTTCTTGGCCCTGGCATTCCCCTGTACTGAGGCATATAAAGTTTGCTAGACCAAGGGGCCTCTTTTTCCAGTGATGGCCAACTAGGCCATCTTCTGCTAAATGACCGATTATATGGTCAATTTTGGAGGAGGTTCCATGAGGTGCTGAGAAGAAGGTATATCCTTTTGTTTTAGGATAAAATGTTCTGTAGATATCTGTTAAATCCATTTGTTTCATAACTTCTATTAGTGTTCATGTGTCTCTGTTTACTTTCTGTTTCCAGGATGTGTCCACTGGTAAGAGTTGGGTGTTGAAGTCTCCCACTATTACTGTGTGAGGTGCAATGTGTGCTTTGAGCTTTACTAAAGTTTCTTTAATGAATGTGGCTGCCCTTGCATTTGGAACCTAGATATTTAGAATTGAGAGTTCATCTTGGTAGATTTTACCTTTGATGAGTATGAAGTGCCCCTCCTTGTCTTTTTTGATAACTTTGGGTTGGAAGTAAATTTTATTCGATATTAGAATGACTACTCCAGCTTGTTTCTTCAAACCATTTGCTTGGAAAAATTGTTTTCCAGCCTTTTACTCTGAGGAAGTGTCTGTCTTTTTCCCTGAGGTGGGTTTCCTGTAAGCAGCAAAACGTTTGGTCCTGTTTGTGTAGCCAGTCTGTTAGTCTATGTCTTTTTATTAGAGAATTGAGTCCATTGATATTAAGAGAAATTAAAGAAAAGTAATTGTTGCTTCGTGTCATTTTTGTTGTTAAAGTTGGGAATCTGTTCTTTTGGCTGTCTTCTTTTAGTTTTGTTAAAGGATTACTTTCTTGCTTTTTCTAGGGTGTAATTTCCATCTTTGTGTTGGTGTTTTGCCTTTATTATCCTTTGAAGGGCTGGATTCATGGAAAGGTGTTGTGTGAATTTGATTTTGTCATGGAATACTTCAGTTTCTCCATCTATGGTAATTGAGAGTTTTTCTGGATATAGTAGCCTGTGCTGGCATTTGTGTTCTCTTAGTGTTTGTATAACCTCTGTCCAGAATCTTCTGGCTTTCATAGTCTCTGGTGAGAAGTCTGGAGTAATTCTAATAGGCCTGCCTTTATATGTTACTTGACCTTTTTCCCTTACTGCTTTTAATATTCTGTCTTTGCTTAGTGCATTTTTTGTTCTGATTATTATGTGTTGGGAGGAATTTCTTTTCTGGTCCAGTCTATTTGTAGTTCTGTAGGCTTCTTGTATGTTCATGGACATCTCTTTCTTTATGTATGGGAAGTTTTCTTCTATAATTATGTTGAAGATATTTGCTGGCCCTTTAAGTTGAAAATCTTCATTCTCATCTACTCCTATTATCTGTAGGTTTGTTCTTCTCATTGTGTCCTGGATTTTCTGGATGTTTTGAGTTAGGATCTTTTTGCATTTTCCATTTTCTTTGATTGTTATGTCCATGTTCCCTATGGAATCTTCTGCACCTGAGATTCTCTCTTCCATCTCTTGTATTCTGTTGCTGATGCTCACATCTATGGTTCCTGTTTTCTTTCCTAGGGTTTCAATCTTCAGAGTTGTCTCCCTTTGGGTTTTCTTCATTGTTTCTACTTCCATTTTTACATCTTGGATGGTTTTGTTCAATCCCATTGCCTGTTTGGTTGTTTTCCTGTAATTCTTCTGGGATTTTTGTGAGTTTTTTTTTAACCTGTTTAGCAGTGTTTGCCTGTAGTTCTTTAAGGACTTCTACCTGTTTAGCAGTGTTCTTCTGTAATTCCTTGAGGGATTTTTGTGTTTCCTCTTTAAGGGCTTCTACTTGTTTAGCAGTTATTCCTCTGTAATTCTTGAGGGATTTTTGTGCTTCCTCTTTAAGGGCTTCTACCTTTTTAGCAGTGTTCTCCTGTATTTCTTTAAGTGAATTATTAATGCCCTAGTTAAAATCTTCTACCACCATTATGAGATATGATTTTAAATCTGAGTCTTGCTTTTCGGGTGTGTTAGGGTATCCAGGACTTGTTGTAGTGGGCGTACTGAGTTCTAATGATGCCCAGTGTTCTTGCTTTCTGTTAGTAAGATTCTTACATTGCCTTTCACCATCTGGATATCTCTGGTGTTAATGTTCAAGCCTCTGGTGCCCTAGACACCCTCATCCAGGTTCATGCAGAAGATGGCGGGGCTGGCCCCAACCTGAATGGATCCCAGCCTCTGGTTGGGCAGGGTTCCTTTGTCCCTGTTCCTGGTGGCACAAGACCCTCCGAGATTCTTTGGAGCTGATGTTGCATTCCACTCACCCGTGATCCCAAAGTCCTGTGGCATGGAGAGCACTCTGGAGCCCTTAGTGGCCTCTGCAGGGATCAGAAGGAAGATGGCAAGCATGAAATCAACTGTTTTCTCCCCAGGTTGCCTTTGGTCGTTGTGTTCATCACCACAACAGAAAGCAAACTTGAACAGGAGAAACACAAGAAATATTTTAAAGCAAGGCAAGGTGGCTTTTCCAAAAAGTTAAACTCTTCAAAAATTAAGTTCAAAGCAAACAAAATGATAGGAATGTAGCACAAATAATTCAAATATAAATATTGTTAATAACCTCAATGAATGGACAAATATACACATGAATGAAAAACTCGATTCAAGATATAAACAAAAAATCGTTAAATAAAATTTAAAAGATGGAATACAAATAGAATCCTTATAATTGAGAAGATCAAATAAAAACTCAATGAACAACCTCATCTATAGACCAGACGAAGTAAAATAGAAGATATCGGAAATTGAAGCCAATGTTAAAGAAATATTACATCAAAATAGCAATTTTTTAAAAATTACTGTCATGACCAAAACATTCAAGAGCTCCAAGGTGCAACAGAGCAAATCCACAGAACTGTAGTTTACAAGAGCCAGTCAAAAATTCTCCAACTCTAGGGAAAGAAATTACCAAGAAGTAAAGGAAGTATTTAGAATTTTAAATAAGGTCTTGAGGTGTAGAACAGTGATTGAATGGTCCATGAGACACAAGATTTAACCCCTGGGTGCTAAAAAATACTTTAGAAGTTTGGAAACATAACATCACATAAATATGTTGAGAAAAGAAACTCTCCATATCACTGTATAGTTAAAATGCTGAGAATTTAGAACAAACTTAAAAATACTAAAAAATCTGGGTGTTGAGCATGGTGCAGCACAGCACACCTTTAATCCCAGCACTTGGGAGGCAGAGGCAGGTGGATCTGTGAGAGTTTAAGACAAGCCTGGTCTACAGAGGAAGTTTCAGGACAGCTAGGATTGTTACACAAAAAAACTATGTCTCAAAAAAAAACCAATAGACAGATAGATAGATAGATAGATAGATAGATAGATACATACATACATACATACATACATATACTATATATGTATATATACATATACTATGTATGTATATACATATACATACATACACACATAGAGAGATACATAGGTATACTGAAAACTGCAAGAAGGAAGTGTACAATTACTTAAGGCAAACCCATGACAAATTACTATGACAGCAAACTTACAAGTAAGGATGAGAATTTGTGGAAAAATAAGTCTCAATAAAATAGTAGAATAAAATGAAAACTTGAAAAGAACCAAAAATATTTAACTCAATAAGCAAGCAAAATGTTAATATGAATAAGGGAGAAATTAGTGCCAACATTTTACCAATAATCCTAAAACTGAATGGTCTTAACTCTTCAACTGGAAGATACATATTGGCTAAATGGACTATAAATCAATATTTAAGTATCTGCTGACTGCAATAAATTTGCCTCACTGGCATTGACATACACAGCCTGAACATAAAAGGATGTAAAAGGCTGTCGTAAGAGAATGGAACCTGAAAGCAAACTTGAATAGATACACCTGACAGTTCAAACTTCCACCCAAAATGAGTGAGAAGGGAAAAGGTCACTATATATTAGTGAGGGAATAATCCATTAAAGATATATAAAGATAACAAATAATAGTGCACTGATGTTTGATTCACCCAACCTTATCAAACAAATACTACAAATAGGCAAATATGTCCATCCAGATAAACCACACTGAGTGACTGTAATATCCTACTTTCATCAACAGATAGACCATCCAAACAAACAAACAAAATCAACAAAATAACCTCAGAGTTAAACTATACCATAGATCAAATGAGCTTAAAAGACAACTACAGAATATTCCATCCACTAACCATGAAATACACATTCTTCATCTCGGGCCATGAAATTTCTCTCAAAATAGATCACAGTTTGGGCTCTAAATTATCTTGATGAGGGTTGGAGAGATGGCTCAGCAGTTAAGGGCACTGGCTGCTCTTTCAGAGGTCCTGAGTTCAATTCCCTGCAACCACATGGTGGCTCACAACCATCTATAATAGGATCCAAAGCCATCTTCTGGTGTGTACGAGGAGAGTGTACTCATATATAAAATAAATAAATAAATCTTTTTAAAAAAATATCTCGATGAGTATCTTTTAAATTGAGATCTTTTCTTTTATCTTATCATATCATAATGGAATAAAACTAGAACTCAATTGCAAGAGAAACCACAAAAATGATGGAGGCATGCAGAGAAAAATGCTTTTTGATTTTTGCTTGCTATTTGCTTGAGACAGGCTCACATTTTGTGGCTTTGGCTGGCCTGGAACTTGCTATGTAGACCAGACTGGGCTCAAACTCACATGGATCTGCCTGTCTCTGCCCACCTCTACCTGCCTTTGCCTGCCTCTACCCCACCCAGTTTAAGAAAACTAACTTTGAATGATCACTGGATCATTGAACAAGTCAGTGGGAAAATGCAAATTTTCCTAGAATCCGGTGAAAATGGAAGCCCAGCTTCCTTCGTCCTCTCGGCAGTGAGGGCAACTGTGACAGGGGAGATAATATTGTAAGTGCTTAAATGAAATACTGTAAGACTGCACAAAACTTAACCCAACAATGCACCTTAAAGTCTTAGGAAAACATGGCAAATGCAAAACAAATAGAAGGAAACAAATAATAAAGATAAGGACATAAATTAATGAAGTGGAAATTAAAATAAGTAATTCAAAGTGTCAATGGAACGAAGAATTGTCCCTTTGAAAATATCAAGAGTGGGAAACTCTTGAGCCAACTAACTAAAAAACTTGAAAAGGCTCAAATTATACAAGTGGAAGTGACAAAGGTGATTTTTACATCAAAAACCAATGAGATTGAGAGGATCACTAAGTAATATTATGAAAACTTACATTCCAATAAAATTAAAACACTACAAAACTGGGCAAAGATGAGAGTAACAACCAAAACAGATGAATAACAAGCAATGAGACTGAAATCGAAAAAGTCTCCGAACAACAAAAGTCATGATTTCAAAACTTAACATAAGCTGAAGTAATCAAAATAGTTTGAAAATAGCATAAAGAAATACTTATAGACCTACAGTCTCATAAACTGTAGATTTCGTCAAATAAGATGAGGAGCAAAAAACAAAAATTTGGCAGCAGTGAGATTTTCCTGAATATAGCACCAAATATTAACATGAAGCCAAATATTTAGTAAATCTAAGGGGTTCTGCACACACCAGGAGGCACTTGATACTGCACATATTAAAACCAGCAAATGGGTTCTAAAACAGCTCCTTTCAGATTCAAGACCACTGTATGCTATGAATGGCAGTGCTTTTATGGTAGACACACAGTTTTCCTCTCTGTGCCCTGCAGTTGTTGTGGATTGGGTCTAATGGTACTTATGTTATTACAGTTCTCCAAAAATTCACAGGAATCCACACGTCTGCATGTAAGACTCTGTGGGTCCCTGCCCCAGTTGGTTCTAATTGGTAAATAAAGTGGTTGGCAGCCAGTGACTGGACAGGGAGACAGAAGCTAGACTTTAGATTTCCCCAGGCAAGGGAACCAGGGGAAGAGGAAGGTTTAGTACAGCCATACCAGGGAAGCAGAAGGATCAAGCATGAGAGCTGCAGAAGAGAGAACATACAGTCATATAAGATCTGGGGAAGAGTGGCCCCAGCCACCCCGCCCCCATTGCATCTAGAGTAGCAAAGATGGAATATAGATTTCAGTAAGGAATGTCTCAGAATTATCACAGGGGAGGCATTAGCAACGTGGAAGTTTGAGAGTGGCCCAACCATTGAGATGATTAAGGCATATTAAATTTATAAGGCTGTGTGTGTGTGTGTGTGTGTGTGTGTGTGTGTGTGTGTGTCTTTCATTTGAGAATCTAGAGCATTGGGGAGAGTAGCAAGGAACTCGTACAGCCGCCAGGGAGAGTAAGTGGATCAGTCAACTACAGCAACATACAGAGTTAAACATTCAGCTTATACCTCACTCTTTATGTACAAATAAGCAACCACATCCATCTCAATTTTAATAATACATAAAATTCCTTTTGTCTTAATAAGTAGTGAAATTAATTGTATATATATCAAAGAATTTCTTTAAAGAAATTTATGATTTATAATCAGTAAATGTTTGATTTCTATATCTACCCTATATACACATATACCTGGGGTCATTACAAATTTATTGAGCAAGAAGTGTCATGAGTGCAAAAGCATTCAGAAACCCTGACAATAGACCAATGCAATATTCTTGAGAGCCCAGAAGTGAATTTGTATATATATGGTCCATTAATTATTAATAAGGGTGCTTAGCCCATTGAAAAGGGAAAAATGGTGATGACCAAGTTAGGTTTCTGATGTAAATAAAGGAAAACAGACCTCAACTTCAACCAAACATACAAGTAAATTCACTTTGTGTCAACAACCTAAATATCAAAGTTAAAGTCATAAACTCTTAGACAAAAACAGGGGTAAATAATCACTGTCTTGGATTTGACCATAGATTCTTAGATTTGAGAAGAAATGGACAAGCAATATTAATTATGTAAGTAAATAAATACTTCTTTGAAATTAAGAGCTTGGGTAAAGCTGGGTGCTATGGTATACAACTATAATCCAGGATATTCAGGAGGCTGAGGGAGAAGGCTCAAAATGAATAACTAACTGGGAAAGCATAGTGAGACACCACCGTAAAGGAAGAAAGGAGCAAGGCAGTAGTGGTGCACGCCTTTAATCCCAATAATTGGGAAGTGAAGGCAAGCAGATCTCCAGATTTGAAGCCAGTCTGGTCAACAGAACGAGTACCAGAACAGCCAGAACTACACAGAGCAACCCTGTATCAAAACAAAACAGAAGAAAAAATTTATAAATTAAGAAAAGTTTTATATATCATATTTGTATTACCATGAAAATGAAACAATGGCTTTCATAGCAGGAAGAATGTTTGTAAGTTATGCACTTGTTAAGAATTAAAATGGCTGGAATTCATAAGAATTTCCTTACCTGTATAACAAAACTATCCAATTTTGAAAAAAAAAAAGAATCATTTTTAAATGTAATAGAAATTGTCTAACTTTAAAATCGGCAAGGTATTTGCTATACATTTCTCCAAGAGGGTTCTTAAATAGACAAAAAGACCACCAACAGATTGGGAAAGGATCTTTACCTATACTAAATCAGATAGGAACCTAATATCCAATATATATAAAGAACTCAAGAAGGTGGACTCCAGAAAATCAAATAACCCCATTAAAAAATGGGACTCAGAACTGAACAAAGAATTCTCACCTGAGGAACACCAAATGGCAGAGAAGCACCTGAAAAAATGTTCAACATCTTTAGTCATCGGGGAAATGCAAATCAAAACAACCCTGAGATTCCACCTCACACCAGTCAGAATGGCTAAGATCAAAAATTCAGATGACAGCAGATGCTGGCGAGGATGTGGAAAAAGAGGAACACTCCTCCATTGTTGGTGGGATTGCAAGCTTGTACAACCACTCTGGAAATCAGTCTGGCGGTTCCTCAGAAAATTGGACATAGTACTATCGGAGGATCCAGCAACACCTCTCCTGGGCATATATCCAGAAGATGTCCCAACCGGTAAGAAGGACACATGCTCCACTATGTTCATAGCAGCCTTATTTATAATAGCCAGAAGCTGGAAAGAACCCAGATGTCCCTCAACAGAGGAATGAATACAGAAAATGTGGTACATTTACACAATGGAGTACTACTCAGCTATTAAAAAGAATGAATTTATGAAATTCCTAGGCAAATGGATGGACCTGGAGGGCATCATCCTGAGTGAGGTAACACAATCACAAAAGAACTCAAATGATATGTACTCACTGATAAGTAGATATTAGCCCAGAAACTTAGTATACCCGAGATATAAGATACAATTTGCAAAACACATGAAACTGAAGAAGAACGAAGACCAAAGTGTGGACACTTTGCCCCTTATTAGAATTGGAAACAATCACCCATGGAAGGAGTTACAGAGACAAAGTTTGGAGCTGAGACAAAAGGATGGACCATCTAGAGACTGCCATATCCAGAGATCCATCACATAATTAGCCTCCAAACGATGACACCATTGCATACACTAGCAAGATTTTGCTGAAAGGACCCTGATATAGCTGTCTCTTGTGAGACTATGCTGGGGCCTAGCAAACACATAAGTGATGCTCACAGTCAGCTATTGGATGGAGCACAGGGCCCCCAATGGAGGAGCTAGAGAAGGTATCCAAGGAGCTAAAGAGATCTGCAACCCTATAGGTGGAACAACATTATGAACTAACCAGTACCCCGGAGCTCTTGACTCTAGCTGCATATGTATCAAAAGATGGCCTAGTTGGCCATCACTGGAAAGAGAGGCCCATTGGACACGCAAACTTTATATGCCCCAGTACAGGGGAATGCCAGGGCCAAAAAAATGGGAATGGGTGGGTAGGGAAGTGGGGGGAGGGTATGGGGGACTTTTAGGATAGCATTGGAAATGTAATTGAGGAAAATACGTAATAAAAAATATTAAAATTTTAAAAAATAGACAATAGAGCACATGAAAAGATTCCCAACATCATGAGTCATAAGAGAAATGTAGGTCAATATACATATTTCATAAACACAGAATGAAACTGTTTAGGAAACTAACGGGAAGGGAATTGATGGGGTGGAGGAGGTATGGTGAGGAACATGGTCAGAATACTTTATATACTCAAATGAAAATGTCCTTATGCAGCCCAGGAAGGTGAGTCAGTAGATAGAGTGCTTGATGTAAAAGTGAGGACCAGAGTTTGTATCTCCAGAGCTCACATTAAAACAAACAAAAAAGGGGGGGGGGGCTGGAGTTCATGACTGACGGACTACCTGAAAGCCTGCATGCCTGCCTGAAATCCTTGTGTTCTGGAGGTAGAGATAGTGATTCTCCAAGGCATGCTGGCTAGCTGAACTAGCTGAATCTTCAAACTTTGGGTCCAGCAAGAGACCCTACCTCAGGAAATAAAATGGAAAGCAATTAAGGAAAACGCTAGGCATCAACTTAAGTCTAGCACATGTAGGTACACATGCATGTGCATTCCCACGTATGTAAATATGCACATACACTCACATACACACATGCCACAAACATAAACAATGGGAAAAGTCCTCATGAATTTGAGCACTGTTTATAATAAACATACTGATGCCTTCCGGTTAGTGCCAGCCCTGGGCCACCTTAGGCGCAAACTCAGCAGATGATCCCCAGATGACTCTCCATGCCTCAGGCACCCTAGCCCACCCAGGATCTTAGGATCACTGGTGAGTGGAATGCAATGTCTGTCCTAAAACAATAGTGAGGGGCCTGTGACAGCAGGAAGGACACAGGAGCCCCGCCTGACAAGCGGCTCAGGTTCCTTCTGGTCTGCACTGGTCTACTTTGGTTTCAAACTCAGTGAAGAGCCCTCATGGTCCCCAGAGGAGGTACCGCTTCCAGGTGCTCTAACATGCCCGGGATCTTAGGATTCCAGGATCCCAGGAGATTGGTCACACCAGGATCTCAGGGTCTCAGAGGAAGCTTGACTGACAAGAACTCTGACATACCCAGAATCTCAGGTTGACAGGATCCCAGAATCACAGGATCACAGAGAAAGCTGAACTCTGAGGAGTCCTGAATCAACCAGGATTACAGGAATGACAGGCGCAATTCAGATATATTGAGGGCAGCAAGCACTTGAGATAATCAGATGGCAGGAGGCAAGCATAAGAAGAGAAGCAACAGAAACCAAGGTTACTTGGCATCATCAAAGCCAAACTCTCCCGCCATAGCAAGTCTTGGATACAACATCACACCAGAAAAGCAAGATATGGATCTAAAGTCACTTCTCATGATGATGAGAGAGGACTTTAAAGAGGAAATAAATAACTCCCTTAAAGAAATACAGGAGAACATATCCAATCAGGTGAAAGAATTTAACAAAACGATCCAGGATCTAAAAATGGAAGTAGAAACAATAAAGAAGTCACAAAGGGAAATAGAAAACCTAGGAAAGAAGTCAAGAGCCACTGATGCAAGAATAACCAACAGAATACAAGAGATAGATGAGTGAATCTCAGGTGAAGAAGATACCATAGAAAACATTGACACAACAATCAAAGAAAATGTGAAATGCAAAATTATCCTAACTCAAAACACTCAGGAAATCCAGGACAAAATGAGAAGACCAAACCTCAGGATAATAGGTATAGATGAGAAGGAAGATTGCCAACTTAAAAGGGCCAGTAAATATCTTCAACAAAATTATAGAAGAAAACTTCCCCAACCTAAAGAAAGAGATGCCCATGAACATACAAGAGGCCTAAAAAGTTCCAAATACTTTGGACCAGAAAAGTAATTCCTCCCAAAACATAATAATCAAAACAAAAAATGTACAAAACAAAGAAAGAATATTAAAAGCAGTAAGGGAAAAATGTCAAGTAACATATAAAGGCAGACCTATCAGAATTACACCTGACTTCTCCCCAGAGACTATGAAAACCAGAAGATCTTGGGAAGATGTCATAAAGACACTAAGAGAACACAAATGCCAGCCAGGCAAAACTCTCAATTACCATAGATGGAGAAACCAAGGTTTTCCATGACAAAACCAAATTTACACAATATCTTTCCAGGAATCCAGCCCTTCAAGGGATAGTAAAGGGAAAACTTCAACACAAAAAGGGAAACTAAGATCAAGAAAAAGCAAGAAAGTAATCTTTAAACAACCCTAAAGAAGACAGCCACATGAACAGAATTCCAACTCTAACAACAAAGATAACAGGAAGCAACAATGACCTTTC
The DNA here is from genome assembly GCF_000001635.26 of Mus musculus. Taxonomy (NCBI): domain Eukaryota; kingdom Metazoa; phylum Chordata; class Mammalia; order Rodentia; family Muridae; genus Mus; species Mus musculus. Next base: position 105,642,625 of record NC_000086.7, read on the forward strand.
CTTAATATCTCTTAATATCAATGGACTCAATTCTCCAATAAAAAGACATAGACTAACAGACTGCTTACATAAACAGGACCCAGCTTTTTGCTACATAAAGGAAACCTACCTCAGGGACAAAGACAGACACTACCTTAGAGTAAAAGGCTGGAAAACTATTTTCCAAGTAAATGGTCCCAAGAGACAAGCTGAACTAATAATATCAAATAAAATCAACTTTCAAACTAAAGTTCTCAAAAAACATAAGGACATCTATGCTCCAAATGCAAGGGCATCCACATTGATTAAAGAAATGATAGTAAAACTAAAAACACACATTACACCTTACACAATAGTAGTGGACGACTTCAACACCCCACTCTCATCAATGGACAGATCCTGGAAACAGAAACTAAACAGAGACACAGTGAAACTAACAGAAGTTATGAAACAAATGGATTTAACAGATATGTACAGAACATTTTATCCTAAAACAAAAGGATATACCTTCTACTCAGCACCTCATGGTACCTTGTCCAAAATTGACCATATAATTGGTCACAAAACAGGCCTCAGCAGATAAAAGAATATGGAAAGGATCTCATGCACCCTATCAGATCACCACGGACTAAGGTTGAGCTTCAATAACAACATAAATAATAGAAAACCCACCTACAAGTGGAAACTGAACAACACTCTACTCAATGATAACTCAGTCAAGGAAGAAATAGAGAAAGAAATTAAAGACTTTTTAGAGTTTAATGAAAATGCAGCCACAACATACCCAAACTTTTTTTTTTAATTTTTTATTAGGTATTTAGCTCATTTACATTTCCAATGCTATACCATAAGTCCCCCATACCCACCCACCCCCACTCCCCTACCCACCCACTCCCCCTTTTTGGCCCTGGCGTTCCCCTGTACTGGGGCATATAAAATTTGCGTGTCCAATGGGCTTCTCTTTCCAGTGATGGCCGACTAGGCCATCTTTTGATACATATGCAGCTAGAGTCAAGAGCTCCAGGGTACTGGTTAGTTCATAATGTTGTTCCACCTATAGGGTTGCAGATCCCTTTAGCTCCTTGGGTACTTTCTGTAGCTCCTCCATTGGGAGCCCTGTGATCCATCCATTAGCTGACTGTGAGCATCCACTTCTGTGTTTGCTAGGCCCCGGCATAGTCTCACAAGAGACAGCTACATCTGGGTCCTTTCGATAAAATCTTGCTAGTGTATGCAATGGTGTCAGCGTTTGGATGCTGATTATGGGGTGGATCCCTGGATATGGCAGTCTCTACATGGTCCATCCTTTCATCTCAGCTCCAAACTTTGTCTCTGTAACTCCTTCCAAGGGTGTTTTGTTCCCACTTCTAAGGAGGGGCATAGTGTCCACACTTCAGTCTTCATTTTTCTTGAGTTTCATGTGTTTAGGAAATTGTATCTTATATATGAAAGCAGTCCTAAGAGGAAAACTCATAGCTCTGAGTACCTCCAAAAAGAAGCTGGAGCAAGCATACACTAGCAGCTTGACAGCACTCCTAAATGCTCTAGCACAAAAGGAAGCAAATTCACCAAAAAGGAGTAGACAGCAGGAAATAATCAAACTTAGGGCTGATTTCAACCAAGTGGAAACAAACAAAACTATACAAAGAATCAACCAAATCAGGAGCTGGTACTTTGAGAAAATCAACAAGATTGATAAACCCATAGCCAGACTAACTAGAGGGCACAGGAAGAGTATCCTAATTAACAAAATCAGAAATGAAAAGGGAGATATAACAAAAGAATCTGAGGAAATAAAAAAAAATCATCAGATCCTACTACAAAAGGCTATACTCAACAAAACTGGAAAACCTGGATGAAATGGACAATTTTCTAGACAGATACCAGGTACCAAAGTTAAATCAGGATCAGATTAACGATCTTAACAGTCCCAGCTCCCCTAAAGAAATAGAAACAGTCATTAATAGTCTCCCAACCCAAAAAAAATCCCAGGACCAGATGGGTTTAGTGCAGATTTCTATCAGACCTTCAAAGAATACCTAACTCCAATTCTCCTCAAACTATTCCACAAAATAGAAGCAGAAGGTACTCTACCCAATTCATTCTATGAAGCCACAATTACTCTGATACCTAAACCACACAAAGACTAAACAAAAAAAGAGAACTTCAGACAAATTTCCCTTATGAATATCGATGCAAAAACACTCAATAAAATTCTCACAAACTGAATCCAAGAACACATTAAAATGATCATCCATCATGATCAAGTAGGCTTCATCCCAGGGATGCAGGGATGGTTCAATATATGGAAATCCATCAACGTCATCCACTATGTAAACAAACTCAAAGACAAAAACCACATGATCATCTCATTAGATGCTGAGAAAGCATTTGATAAAGTCCAACACTCATTCATAATAAAAGTCTTGGAAAGATCATGAATTCAAGGCCCATACCTAGACATAATAAAAGCAATATACAGCAAACCAGTAGCCAACATCAAAGTAAAGAGAGAGAAACTGGAAACAATCCCACTAAAATCAGGGACTAGACAAGGCTGCCCACTCTCTCCCTACATATTCAATATAATACTTGAAGTCCTAGCCAGAGCAATTAGACAACACAAGGAGATCAAAGGAATACGAATTGTAAAGGAAGAAGACAAAATATCACTATTTGCAGATGATATGATATTATGACCCCAAATATTCCACCAGAGAACTCCTAAACCTGATAACCAACTTCAGTGCTGTAGCTGGATATAAAATTTACTCAAAGAACTCAGTGACCTTTCTCTACACAAAGGATAAACAGGCTGAGAAAGAAATTAGGGAAACCACACCCTTCAAAATAGTAACAAATAATATAAAATACCTTGGTGTGCTCTAACTAAGGAAGTGAAAGATATGTATAATAAGAACTTCAAGTCTCTGAAGAAAGAAATTAAAGAAGATCTCAGAAGATGGAAAGATCGCCCATGCTCATGGATTGGCAGGATCAATATAGTAAAAATGGCTATCTTGCCAAAAGTAATCTACAGATTCAATGCAATCCCCATCAAAATTCCAACTCAATTCTTCAACGAATTAGAAAGGGCAATCGGCAGATTCATCTGGAATAACAAAAAACCTAGGATAGCAAAAACTCTTCTCAAGGATAAAAGAACCTCTGGTGGAATCACCATGCCTGACCTAAAGCTGTACTACAGAGCAATTGTGATAAAAACTGCATGGTACTGGTATAGCGACAGACAAGTAGACCAATGGAACAGAATTGAAGACCCAGAAATGAACCCATACACCTACAGTCACTTGAGCTTTGAAAAAGGAGATGAAACCATCCAGTGGAAAAATGACAGGATTTTCAACAATTGGTGCTGGTTCAACTGGTAGTCAACATGTACAAGAATGAAAATTGATCCATTCTTATCTCCCTGTACAAAACTCAAGTCCAAGTGGATCAAGGACCTCCACATAAAACCAGATATATTGAAACTAATAGAAAAGAAAGTGGAGAAGAGTCTCGAACACATGGGCACAGGTAAAAAGTTCCTGAGCAGAACACCAATGGCTTATGCTCTAAGAACAAGAATTGACAAATGGGACCTCAAAAAATTACAAAGCTTCTGTAAGGCAATGTACACTGTGAATAGGACAAAATGGCAACCAACAGATTGGGAAAATATCTTTACCAGCCCTACATCTGATGGTGGGCTAATATCCAATATATATAAAGAACTCAAGAAGTTAGACAGTAGAGAACCAAATAACCCTATTTAAAAATGGGGAACAGAGCTAAACAGAGAATTCTCAACTGAGGAAACTCAAAGGGCTGAGAAACACCTAAAGAAATGTTCAACATCCTTGTCATCAGGGAAATGCAAATCAAAATGACCCTGAGATTCCCCATCACACCAGTCAGAATGGCTAAGATTAAAAACTCAGGTAACAGCAGATGCTGGAGAGGATGTGGAGAAAGAGGAACACTCCTCCATTGCTTCTCCATAACCCAGATATTGTGTAAATTTGGTTTTGTCATGTAAAACCTTGGTTTCTCCATCTATGGTAATTGAGAGTTTTGCCTGGCTGGCATTTGTGTTCTCTTAGTGTCTTTATGACATCTTCCCAGGATCTTCTGGTTTTCATAGTCTCTGGGGAGAAGTCAGGTATAATTCTCATAGATCTGCCTTTATGTTACTTGATATTATATGTTACTCCTCCATTGCTGATGGGATTGCATGCTGGTATAGCCACTCTGGAAGTCAGTCTGGGTGTTCCTCAGAAAATTAGACATAGTATTACCTGAGGACTCAGCTATACCACTCCTGGGCATATACCCAAAAGACTCTCCAACATGTAACAAAAACATATGCTCCACTATGTTCATCGCAGCCATATTTATAATAGTGAGAAGCTGGAACGAACCCAGAAGTCCCTCAACAGAGGAATGGATACAGAAAATGTAGTATATTTAAACAATGGAGTACTACTCAGCCATTAAAAACAATGACTTCATGAAATTCACAGGCAAATGGATGGAACTTGAGAATATCATCCTGAGTGAGGTGACTCACTCACCAAGGAACATACATGGAATGTACTCACTGAAAAGTGGATATTAGCCCAAAAGTTCAGAATACCCAAGATTCAATTCACAGACCATATGAAGCCTAAGAAGAAGGAAGACCAAAATGTGAATGCTTCAGTGCTTCTTAGAAGAAGGAGCAAAATACTCACAGGCGGAAATATAGAGACAAAGTGTGGAGCATATACTGAAAGAAAGGCCATCCAGAGACTGTTTCACCTGGTGATACATCCCATATACAGCCACCAAACCTGGGTGTTATTGTGGATATAGGGAAGTTCTTTCTGATAGAAGCCTGATATGGCTGTCTCCTGAGAGGCTGCCAGAGCCTGACAAATACAGAGGGGGATGCTTGCAGCCAACCATTGGCTGAGCTCAGGGGTCCCCGATGGAAGAGTTGGAGAAGGGACTGAAAGAGCTGAGAGGGTTTGTAGCCCCATGGAAGAAGCAACAGTGTTAACAGGCCAGACCCCCTCCCCTGGAGCTCCTGGGGACTGGACCACCAACCAAAGAATACACAAGGAGCAACCCATGGTGCTGGCCACATATGTAGCAGAGGATGGCCTTGTTGGATATCAGTGGGAGGAGAGGCCCTTGAGCGTGTGGGTGTTCAATGCCCCAGTGTAGAGGAAAGCCAGGGCAGGAGGATGGGAGTGGGTGGGTGGGGGAGCACCTCATAGAGGCAAGGGAAAGGGGGAGAGGATAGGGAGTTTCTGAAGGGGAGACCTGGAAAGGGAAAAACATTTGAAATGTAAATAAAGAAAATAACAAAAAGAGATTTCTTGCACGCACCGGACTGGCCAGCAATGACGACGCTGCAACAGGATCCATCTGCACACGTTTATTAGGAGAGCTTGATTGCAGAGGCGAAGAGACCCCGAGCCCAGAACTGGTGCTGCTTATATAGGCCTAGGAGAGGCATGTCCCACACCCGGATTGGTTATGCACTAAGCCTCATTTGCATGTTCCTCATCTGATTGGCTACTCTCTCTCTGTACCTCACAGAGCCTCATTATCATACCTTATTTGCATGTCTCACATCTGATTGGTTATACTCTCAAAGCCTCATTATCATGCCCGGGCCAGGCAGTGTCTTTGCAAAAAACTTTACTGCATATGTACACATTGGTTGTCCAAATTTATGCGTGGTGGTCAGCAGTAGTCAGCGCCACTCTGCAACGGCACATGTGGCTTCCCACATCTCCCCCTTTTAGTTTTAATAAAATGAGGCTGGACTAGGCCTGTGCAATTATGTCCATCAGCCGTGGCTCCTGTTTTAGGTCGTTCCTCTAATGTCACAGCCTTACCCGTCATAGGGTAACCCTATCGCCACCGGGCCCCGTGTCTTAGGTTGGACTGTGCACTAGGAAAGTTGCCCATCTCTGGATACCGCAGTGCTGTGTGACAGTAACTGCTAAATGACCTAGGGCAAACTCTGCAAAAGAGGCCAGCCAAAAAATGAATTAGTGGGGAAATCATGATCACCCTATCGCTTGCAATGAGGAAACCTCAGTGATGTGCAAGGGCTGATCAATGATCGTTGAGTCTCTCTCATCTCAGTGCCGTGGAGTGCAAGAGCAGAGAACTCAGATCCCGACTAATTCTTGAGCATAGATAACCAAATTTCAGGGGAGGAGCCGTTTTCAATAGCTAAAAGTGCCTGAGTTATAATCACCTTGTCACGTTTTTGTTGGGTTCTGAATTTGCATACCAACCAGAGCATGAACACCTATCCACAGCATATGGCAGCACCAAAGAAAATCACTCCCACCCATTCCTTAAAGTAAGAAAAAGCAGAGGTAAGCCAAGAGGTAAAGTCTCCGAGGGTCACTGGTTCCACTCTGGTCCCATTAAGGTTCAGGATCTGTATCAGGATCTGTCCTCCGTACACCATGGAATGGGCAAAGGCTCCTCAGCAGCCTCTAGAAAAAAACCCAGCCCTTTCTTGTCTGCTTTTTCTGTGGCTTTAACTGGTGAAATTCTACTTTGTAAATTTTTCCCCAGACCTAGTCCAGGTATATATCCCATTCCTTTCATCATTTCCTTGCTTTTTTGAGAATAGTCATTAGTTAGTATAAAGTTCATGGCTGACAACACATCTCTTCCCCATAAGTTTACAGGTAAAGGGAGTACATAAGGCTGAAAAGGTCCTGTCCTTCCTTCTTTATCTTGCCATTGTAAGGATTTTGCACTTATAGTTGGGGTAGCCTCATATCCTAATCCTTGTAAGCTATGTGACGATTGATTAACAGGCCAAGAAGCAGGCCACCACTTACTGGATATAATGCTTTTATCTGCTCCTGTATCCATTATACCTTGAAAGGTTTTTCCTTTTATTTGTAATTGTAAAGTGGGACGATTATCCAAATCTAAAGATAGGTAGGCCACATTAGTTCCTGTAGAACCAAGTCCCTTATCTCCTCGCAAATCCTGGCCACTAGGGAACATGTTATGCAAACTAGGAAGAATCAGCAATTGAGCAATGAGATCTCCAGGAGAAATGGCTACGATACCTCGGGGTGCATAACACATAATCCTAACTTGTCCCTCATAATCTGAGTCTATAATTCCGTGATGTATTACCAATCCTTTCAAAGCAGAAGAGGACCTACCCAACAGTAGGCCCACTGTATCCTTTGGTAAGGGACCTCTAAAATCTGATGAAATAGGCTGGCACCCCATTTGAGGTGTAAGAATTACTCTGGAGGTAGCACAGATATCCAATCCTGCTGAACCCGGAGTGGCTCTCCTTGGTCTCTGGGTGGCCTCATGGACACTGTGGTCTGGAATGCCTCATACATTTGGGGGCCCTGGGGACGGGGGCCCCTCACTCCATTTTTTGGCTGTTGCACCTTAAACTGAGGTATTGGCCTTCCTTTTATATCTCTGACTGATCTACATTCATTTGCCCAATGTCTTCCTTACCCACATTTTGGGCAAATACCTGGTACTGTCTTTTCAAACCTACTCTTTCTACCCTTTGTACACTGCTTTTGCATATGACCTGTTTGTCCACAATTATAGCAGGTTATTCCTTTTGTTTGTGCCATCAAAACTGCGGCAGCCAGCCCTGCATTTGAAAGAGGTCCTCCTATTTCTCTACAGGCTTTCATCCATGCTTGTAGTCCTTTCACTTTCCATGGTGTGATAGCATTTCTACATTCTTTGGTACATTGCTCGTAAACTAATTGTTCAATTAATGGCATTGCGGCCTCAGAATCACCAAATATACGTCCTGACGCTTCCATCATGTGAGCCACAAATTCAGAGAATGGCTCATTAATTCCCTGAATAATTTTTGTCAAGTTACCAGATACCTCTCCTCGATTAGGCAATGCTTTCCAAGCTTTCACTGCTGCCTGATTAATTTGATCATAGACCTGCACTGGGTATGCTAATTGATTGTTTGTCTATATACCCTGACCTGTAAGCATTTCAAAACTCCATGCTGGTTGCCCTGCAGTAGCATTAGCATGGGCCTGACTCAAACACAGATCATGCCATATAGACTTCCAATCTAGATACTGTCCCATCGTAAGACATGCCTTTACCACACTCATCCAGTCAAAAGGAGCCATGGTGTTGTGAGCCAGTCTATCAATTTGGGACTGAGTAAATGAGGCATTAACTCCATAGGTCCTTACTGACTCTGCTAGCTCTTTCACTTGTTTATGCGATATTGGCTCATAATATCGCTGTTGAGCATGATCCTGAAAAACAGGAAAAGCCTGACATATTTTTTGCAACCCTCTAGGAGTGCAAAAAGAGTGGCCATTGCCAATTGCTTTCTCATCTGTATAAGGCTGAGGTGGTGGGGGAGCACTGATACTCCTCCCTATTGGGCCAGATCTTTCTGCCTCATACTCCGTAGCAGCCTCCTCCAAATCTTCCTCCTCCCCTGCCGATAATTCCGAATCCTCTGAGCTAGACAATTCTAACAACTCAAAGTCCTCAAGAGGAGGGTAAATTGACTTAATTTTCTGTTCCTTTTTTTTTTTTAATTTTTTTTATTAGGTATTTTCCTCGTTTACATTTTCTTTTTTTTTAATTAGGTATTTTCCTCGTTTACATTTTCAATGCTATCCCAAAGGTCCCCCATACCCACCCCCCCCCAATCCTCTACCCACCCACTCCCCCTTTTTGGCCCTGGCGTTCCCCTGTACTGGGGCATATAAAGTTTGCAAGTCCAATGGGCCTCTCTTTGCAGTGATGGCCGATTAGGCCATCTTTTGATACATATGCAGCTAAAGACAAGAGCTCCCGGGTACTGGTTAGTTCATAATGTTGTTCCACCTATACGGTTGCAGTTCCCTTTAGCTCCTTGGGTAATTTCTCTAGCTCCTCCATTAGGGGCCGTGTGACCCATCCAATAGCTGACTGTGATCATCCACTTCTGTGTTTGCTAGGCCCCGGCATAGTCTCACAAGAGAGAGCTATAACTGGGTCCTTTCAGCGAAATCTTGCTAGTGTATGCAATGGTGTCAGCATTTGGAAGCTGATTATGGGATGGATCCCTGCATATGGCAGTCACTAGATGGTCCATCCTTTCGTCACAGCTCCAAATTTTGTCTCTGTGACTCCTTCTATGGGTGTTTTGTTCCCATTTCTAAGAAAGGGTAAAGTGTCCACACTTCGGTCTTCGTTCTTCTTGAATTTCATGCGTTTGGCAAGTTGTATCTTATATCTTGGGTATCCTAAGTTTCTGGGCTATTATCCACTTATCAGTGAGTACATATTGTGCGAGTTCCTTTGTGATTGGGTTACTTCACTCAGGATGATACCCTCCAGGTCCATCCATTTGCCTAGGAATTTCATAAATTCATTTTTTAATAGCTGAGTAGTATTCCATTGTGTAAATGTACCACATTTTTTGTATCCATTCCTCTGTTGAGGGGCATCTGGGTTCTTTCCAGCTTCTGGCTATTATAAACAAGGCTGCTATGAACATAGTGGAGCATGTGTTCTTCTTACCGGTTGGGACATATTTTTTATACTATCTTTTGTATCTTTACATTTTGGTTTCTTTTCCTTTTCTCCTTTTATTTCTCTTCCTTTACTTATCTTTCTGCGCGCGCTTTCTTTTTCATATCTCTCTGTTTCTGACATACTTTCCTGTTGCTCCTGTAAAAGTCGCTGTCCTTCCTTAACAGCTAGCTCACATTTCTTGTCCTGGATACAAGCCTTAATTAATTTCCATAATGGCCTTGTCCCTGCTTTCACTTTCCCATCTGCTTCCTCTCTTGCTATATCTTTTCCCAGCTTTTCCCAACTAGGTAGCGTCAGCGATCCAGTGGGGGCAAACCAAGGAGCGAGTCTGTCTATCTCTCTCAAAAACCCGCTCACTGTGCTTTCTGAAATTTTTAAACCCCTTTCTTTAAGCAAGGCTTGCACCGGCCCTACTAAGGGCGTAGACTGGCCATTACCCATGATCGTCCTGGACTAAAGTATTATCTACATGAAATTATTCCCAGCAGATACACTCGTGCCCACGCAGTGACAATTAAGGCAATAGCATAAAATTAAAGCAAGAAAGAAAGCTAGCAGCACAATCCCAGCGACAATTAATGGATCTACTTCGTAGGAGAGCATGCCTCTCAGAGACTCACATTAATTTCTTTACACTTACTGGTACTGCCGTTCCTCAGCTGAAGAGTTCTGAATCCATGCAGTTGAATCCTTCTCAGCAGTCTGTTTTGCAGGAACACTTCATTACCACCGTTCCCCAGCTGAAGAGTTCTGAATCCACGCCAGATCCTTCTCAGCAGTCTGTTTTATGGGAACCTTTATTAACCGCTCCTTCCCCGTGATGCAGTTCTGAATCCTCCCTGTAGCAGGGGGTCTTCGCTCGTGCCTGAAGATGTTTCTTGTCCCGGGTTTCGGCACCACTTCTTGTGCGCGCCGGACTGGCCAGCAATGACGATGCTGCAACAGGATCCTTCTACACACGTTTATTGGGAGAGCTTGATTGCAGAGGCAAAGAGACCCCGAGCCCAGAACTGGTGCTGCTTATATAGGCCTAGGAGAGGCGTGTCTCACACCCGGATTGGTTATGCACTAAGCCTCATTTGCATGTTCCTCATCTGATTGGCTACTCTCTCTCTCTGTACCTCACAGAGCCTCATTATCATACCTCATTTGCATGTCTCACATCTGATTGGTTATACTCTCAAAGCCTCATTATCATGCCCGGGCCAGGCAGTGTCTTTGCAAAAAACTTTACTGCATATGTACACATTGGTTGTTTGTCCAAACTTATGCGTGGTGGCCAGCAGTAGTTAGCGCCACTCTGCAATGGCACATGTGGCTTCCCACAGAGATTTATGAAATATAAGAATTTGATCTATTAAAAAGAAGAAGTTCACAGCCATATATAGAGTTTGAGGCTGTGCAAGAGTTTGAGTGGATTCCTCAATGATGATGTTTTTATGTGTGACTTAATTACAACAAAGTGATTTTATTTAAAATTTAAAAATAAAGAAATCAGAAGTCTCATGAGATGATGGTGGGAATGTAAGACTTATAGTCAAAAGGTGGAATCAACCCAGTGTCCATGGAGCTGAGGGTGAAGAGTGTGGAGCAGGCCTGGAGCGAGAGTCAGGTAGAGCAGTGTTCAAACATGGGAAAACCCATCCTGAGATCGTCAGGAATAGAATTGTTCCCCACCCTTGCTGGGCCTCTATGTCCCAGCGCACTTAGCCCCGTGTCCCCACTTTGCACTCACAGGAGGAGGTCACATGGCCCAGTAACCAGGTTAAACTTCCTCTCCCCTTATAAGGTTATGTCAGCAGCACTGGGAATCCTTCCTTATGCAAATGAGGCATCCACAGCACCCTACACCCAGCCAATGATGTACACTCACCCCTATAGCTCCTACTTACCCCCACAAAGGCTTAAATTACATAGCCTTGTTCCACCCTCCACTCCCGGCTCCCATTAAGTCTGTTTTCACTGAGCTCATCACTGCTTGTGGTCCTGGCCAACATGCCTGGCTTCTGCTCCCAGGATCCACTGGTTGTGATCATTCTGCTACTGGCAAGAAAGCAGAGCCTAATCTCAGCGAATGTCCATTATTAGATGAATGTAATAGTATTTGGCCATAAAATCTCTGAGGATTTGCTGGGCATGATGACCTATGCCTATCATCCCAGCATTTGGGTGGATCTCTGTGAGCTGAAGGACAGCCTGTTCTACATAGTACGTTCCAGACCAGTCAGGGCTGTATAGTAAGACTCTGTTTTTTAAAAAAAAGTCTGAGGAAAAAGAGAAAGAGGAATCCAAAGCCTGGGTGTGTGGTAAACAGGGAAGACCATACTTGTTCCGCTGGGATAGAAGTAACTGAGGAAATAATGTATCCAGACAAGAGTTGAGTTTAAATGTACTGAAAGATGAAACTAGGGAAGAGGTGCCATATCTATTTTCAGGTTTTCAGTTAAATCAGAGACAGAGTCAAGAGATCGTGAAAATAATAATAGAGAAATAAATAATAGGGAAAACCTAATCGATAAAAGAGATGGGGAAAGAGGAAAAGCAGGATACAAGCATGGTGACACATGCCTGCAATTTCAGCTTTGAGAGTGTATGTAATGAGACTCTCTCACTATAAGGAGGAAGAGAAATTCAAGAATTAGATTGGCATGGTTATCTGTATTACCCCATCTACGGTGGAGGGTAAGGCAGAAGGATCATGAGTTCAAGATCAGACAAGCAACATAGTAAGAACTTGTCTCAAAGAGGGGGAAGGGGAGGACAAGAAGGAAAGAGAGAGGGAGGGAAGAAATTAAGAAATCCAAGAATGAGCTGCCTAGGGACATACAGATGGGTTGCTGGACTGCCCATCTGACGACCTAGCTAAGAACAGGAAACCATAAATTTGTGTTGGCTCTAAACTTCATAACTGTGATCATTTCATTTCCAACAGCCTGAGTACTGGACAGAGAAGTGGTGGGAACTTGAACTCACCCTAAGCTGTGGATCTGCAGGGCAGATACAGCAATAGAAATGAGAAGCTTAGTGAAATGAGGTTCCTAGCTTCAGCATGGAGCCCTAAGGAGCTCTAAACAGAGTGCACAGAGGAAAACGGGCACTAAGAGGCAGAAGCCAGTGGTGTCATAAAAGGAAGCACATCCTCCAAATGTCAGAGGCTGGAAAAGCCTTGAGACCTCATAGTCTAAACCTTTGAAGAAGGCAGGACAAAAAGAATCCCAGAAAGAGAAAGAAACTTGCCCAGGTTCACAGTGACTTAGTTGGAACTAACCTTCGGGGCTTTAAATTCTGCCTAGTGTTTTGTCTATTCAATGGCACTTGGCTACATTTTCTTCTTTTGTTTAAAAGCCATGTATGTTTTCTGTACATAATTTGGACAACTTCAAAAAGAAAAATTAATTTGAACCTTAATCTTCCCACTAACTGAAATCATTTCAACATGTGTGGTAGTTTTAAAAACAACTTTACTCCTATTCTTCCATAAGAGTCCCCAGGCTCCATCCACTGTTTGGCTGTGGGTGTCTGTATCTGTCTGAGTCAGCTGCTGGGTGGAGCCTCTCAGAGGACAACATGCTCCTGTCTGCAAAAATAACAGAATATCATTAATATGATCAGGGATTGGTGCTTGCCCATGGGATGGGCCTCAAGTTGGGTCGGCTATTAGTTGGCCGTTCTCTCAGTCTCTGCTCCATCCCCCATCCCTACATTTTTTTTTGTAGACAGGATAAATTGGTTTCTCTATTGCTCCACTGGAAGGATTGCAGGCTTGAAGGGGATAGGAACTCCACAGGAAGACCAACAGAGTCAACTAAGCTGGACCCTTGGGAGTCTCAGAGTCTGAAACACCAACCAAAGAACATACAAGCTGGACCTAGGCCTTCCTGGACATATGTAGCAGATGTGCAGCTTGGTCCTCATGTGGGTTTGGAATAACTGGAACAGGGGCTATTCGAAAAGCTGTTGTCTGTACGTAGAATATGTTCTTCTAGCTGGGCTGCCTTGTCTGGCCTCAGTGAGAGAAGAAGCACCTAGCCTTGCAGAGACTTAAAATGCCAGGGTAAGGGGATACCCAGGGGAGTTCCACCAACGCAGAGGAGAAGGGGGTGTGTGAAAGAAGGATTGTGGGAGGAGTGACTGGGAGGGGACACTGAGTAGGATGTAAAGTGAATAAGTAAAAAATATAATTCAATAATTTGTTTAAATTTTACCAATTCTTTGCTATTTATCCCTGTGTCCAGAGGCAGGTCCCATTCCTTGCTCCTGGAACAGAGATGAGCTGGTCTTCACAACTGTGTCCAACAGAGAAGATGCAGGGAAGATGATGATGCAGCGGGGTTCCCAGCACTAGGTCATAAAAGAAGCACTGCTTCCACCTGCCTCACTCTCTTTCAGGACACTTGTTCTTGAAAGCCAGATGTCATGCTATAAGGAACCCTAGGCCACATGTAAGCATTCCAGCTGACTCTTCCAGCCAAGTTCCTCCTGAGCAAGCAGCAGCATCAACTGCCAGACATGTGGAGGAGAAAGCCATTGTGTGACTCCGACTATGTACAGGCTCAAGGAAGAACCATGTGACTTGTCACAGGAAACCCTGAGAGTGCTGAGAGTCATAAGTGACTGCTGGTATTTTAGGTCACTAAGTTTGAGGCTGGATTGTTGTATAGCACAAAATGGCCTTTTGTATGTATGTATCTCTCAATACATACATATTGCATTGGAGTCTCAATGCATACACTATTTCCCATATCCTTTTTTTTTTTAATTTTACATTACTTGCTATTTTCTCAAATGGTTAAAATGTATTTAATCCTGGCACAATGGACCATGCTGGTGATCCCAGTATGTTGGAGGAGGGAGTCAGAGGATCACAAGTTTAAGGACAGACTGAGCTACATAAAGAGACACTCTCAAAACACAAAAGTGTTTTAAAATATTATTAAAATGGTCACATGGTAGTCTACCATATAAACAGTCTTTATCATTAGATATCTGTATTAGTTTCCACTTTTTCGATCGTAAAAGATACCTCTTGAAAGTGGATGCCCATAGCCATCCATTGGATGGAGCACAGGGTCCCCAATGAAGGAGCTAGAGAAAGTACCCAAGGAGCTGAAGGAGTTTGCAGCCCTATAGGAGGAACAACAATATGAACTAAACCACCAACCAAAAGTACACAAGGAGGGACTCATGGCTCTAGCTGCATATGTAGCAGAGGATGGCCTAGTCGGTCATCAATGGGAGGAGAGGCCCTTGGTCCTGTGAAGGTTCTATGCTCCAGTATAGGGGAATGCCAGGGCCAGGAATGGGAGTGGGTGGGTTGATGAGCAGGGGGAGGGGAAGTGTATAGGGGGTTTTCGGAGGGGAAAGCAAGAAAAGGGATAATATTTGAAATTTAAAGAAAATATCTAATAAAAAAATATCTCTTGAACCTATAGTTTGTTCTACCACTAAACTATGGCACTAGCCCTATACTATTTTTTAAGTATATGGGGGTTTACGATGTTGTAAGGTTTTTATTTTATTTTGTGAGGTATATTGCCATTTGAGTGGTCAAAACAATGTATATTACCTGAAACAATTCAAATACAAAGTTTTGTAAAGCAAAACGAATAGGTCTTTCCATTCTCCCTCCTAAGCCATGCCTCTGCTAGAATCATAATTAAAGTTGTAGTGATTCTTTCCATGTTTGCATGTGTGTGTAAAAAGGAAATAATTGCTTTGAGGCCCCTAACCTTATCCTGCTCAGCAAAAAAAAAAAAAAAAAAAAAAAAAAAAAAAAAAAAAAAAAAAGAAAGAAAAAAAGAAAGAAAGAAAGAAAGAAAGAAAGAAGACAATATTTCCTCACTCTGATGGAATATTAAGATTTTCTTCAAAGAAAAATGATCTACAAAAGCCTCTGATCCAGACACTGTGGGTACAGAAAAAAGGAAGGAGTACAATACTGAAAATATGAACATGAAATGACATTTTAGAGGCACAGAGATCTATATAGAAGAGGAAGGAGGGTGGAAAGATTCTAAAAGCCAAAGGTGGTGGGTGACTCCTAGGAAGTAGCATCTTCCAAACACAACAGGGCTGATGCACATGTGAACTCACAGAGACTGTGACAGCATACACAAGACCTGCACAAACTCAAGCCAGGCAGAGTCCCAAAACTAAGAAGGGAAAGTAAGCACAAACTCTTACTCCTACCCAAGATGTTATTTGCAATTGATACCTACAGGCAAAGGAAAACCAGTTTTCTCCAACAGAGTGTTGGTGTGTATATCAACCACACTCCAGGGCATGCCCCACGCTCAAAAGTACTTGGTCAAAACAAATCAGACTCCATGGTGTGTGTGTGTGTGTGTGTGTGTGTGTGTGTGTGTGTGTGTGTGTGTGTGTGTGTGTTTAAGAGAAAGAACATGATAAGAATCTGTAGCTCAGGCTGGTCTCAAAGTCATGCCTTTGCCTCAGCCTCTCAAGTGCTATGATAATAGACATGTGTCACCATATTTGGCTTCTAGGGTCCTAGGAATTTAATAAATCAGGATGTTGATCTTCACACTTCCTGGAATTGTCCAAAATACAAACCCTGAGGGTTGACCATGGTCATGCATGCCTGTAATCCTAGAACTAAAGAGTGTAAGTGAGGAAGATTGTGAACTCAAACCTAACATGGTTACATAGCGAGATCATGCCTTTCATTCCCACAAAAACCCATGTTATAAAGCAGTCATAGGCTAATAGTTTTAGAATCAGTGGCCTTGAGAAAGTGCAGCAATTTTGCTACATTTCCTTAGTTCATTTATTCTCTTACTCATAAATATTTTCTATATTGCTCTGTCTTCAAATCTCAAATGTATTCCCTATCTTGCCTTTTTGCCAATGACCTGATGTTCTTGCACCAAGAAAGCAAATGCAGTTGAGAGTAAAGACATAGGGCCAAGATGGCCCTGAGCTGGAACTGACCTGAATGCACCAGAAGGCACTGTGGTGGTTTAAATATGCTTGAATACATGAATATGATATGTTTGAATACAGAGTGGCACTATTAGGAGGTATGGCCTTGTTGGAATAGCTGTGCCCTTGTTGGAGAAAGTGTGTCACTGTGAAGGTGGGTTTTGAGACCCTCCTCCTAGCTCCCTGGAAGTTATTCTGCTGTTTACCTTCTGAATAAGATGTAGAACTCTCAGCTCCTCCAGCACTGTGCCTGCTTGGATACTGCCATGCTTCCCGCCATAATGATAATAGACTGGATCTCTGAACCTGTAGACCAGCCCCAATTAAATGTTGTCCTTAATGAGTTGCCTTGGTCATGGTGTCTGTTCACAGCAATGAAACCCTAAGATAGGCACCATGCAAGCTTACAAAGGAGGGAAGAAACCAACAGTCCTACTAGCTATGGTGTCTGTGAATCACAATGAGCAGCATGACACAACTACCCTAAGAGTGTAGTAGTGGCACATATACCTTTGTGGTCACCATCCACTCTCTAATCGAACTTATAATCCATTTAATAGGAGGAAAATCATTCCTGATACTGAAAATCTAGCCAACTATCCAGGGCAAGTGAAGTCATCAGTCCTGGAGGAGAACCTACAGCTAACTACCAATTTACTAAACCAACACAATCTCTAATTACAATCCATAAACATTTGTCCCTATACCAACAGATGAGTATAGCCTTTACCTCATCAAGGAAACTTCTATTTGCAACAGACTGGGACCATTACAGAAAACCGCAACCACTCAAAATGCAAAGTTGTGGAACTCAGTCCAAATGGATAGACAAGCAGGCCCTGCACCTAAGGCTCAGGAAACATTGATAACAAAGGTGAGAACGATTGCAAGAACCAGAGAATCAAGAAGTTTGCTGCTGCAAGACTGTGTCTCCCAGTAATGTAACTACTGAGCTATACCCATAAGTTCTCACCAACATTACTGCTTAAGCAAGAGATGAACAAGGGCAATACCAATGGACATGCCAATGGAGATGGGAAAAAATCCTGAAGTCCTCAACCTTAAACAAAGAACTAAGACAACTAAGGAATGCCAAGAGTGGGAGAAACAGTTTACCACAGAAAAGAACACATGAACACACCAATTGCTTATCCAATAACAAATAGCCCTGAAAACATACATATGAGTAACACACAGAATGAGCAGTTTATATTTAGGAATGTATGCATATATGTGTGTGCATGTATATATACATATATATATATATATATATATATATATATATATATATATATATATATAATGTATATGTGTTTATATGTGATATATATGTGTGTATATATATGATGTATATGTATATGTACACAAATATATATGTGTATGTGTGTGTGCATGTAACATCAATTAATTTAAAAGGAGACCATAAATTTGAAAGAGAGGAGGAAAGGTATATGGAAGAGTTTGGAAGAAGAAAAAGGGAAGGGGGAAATTATATCATTATCTTAAAATCTAAAAAAGAAAAGAAAAGAACAAAAAGAGAAGGAACATGAAATTGAGTGGGTAGGAATGTAAGAGAAGATCTTGGAGGAGTTGGAGGAAAGGAAAGAATATAATCAAAAACATTTACAAAAAACAATAATCACACAGAGAAAGAAAAAAATGTCAGTCTTTAGTAAACTAACTACCCTCCTCCTATAGTACCCTCAACCAGGCCTAACGTTTTTCTCCAACACAATATTTTTATTAATTATTTGGGAATTTTACACAATGCATCACCGTCACACTTGCTTCCCATTCCTTCCAGGTCCACTCTCTCACCCTTGCATTCTCCCCCGCCCTACTTCCCCCAAAGATACCAAGTTCAATTTCTGTTGCCCAAATACTCATTGGAACATGGTCAAACTCCCAGTGGCCAGTCCTTTAAAGAAAACTGAGTCCTTCCCCAACCTGCTCCCCTCATCAGACTCCAACAACTATAAAGAGCTACACTTCAGCATCTTTATCGCAGTGTTTCTTCAATGGCTTCCTGTCTATTTACTTACTCCTTCCTTCCTTCCTTCCTTCCTTCCTTCCTTCCTTCCTTCCTTCCTTCCTTTGTTTATTTGGGGGAGGTTGTCACAGAAGCCTTCAACATCTCTGATTTCCAGTTCTGAGTCTGCAGCCATCTCTACATCTACAAAAGAAGCTTCCTAGCCCATAGCAACTGGCAGCAGCACAGATCATGGACTTCAACATGGATTAATTTCATACCCTGTTTCTCCAGTGGGTTACAGGAAACATCACCAGGAGAAAGCAGAACAAAGTCCAACCCAAGTGCTTCACAGTCCTTATTTTCTTCACTGGGAGGGAAGGGGAAGCCGCAAGTTCTCCAATGAATGCTGAGATTCTCCTGTGTACTCTGGCACCACTGCCAACTTTTGTACTGCTGGGAGTTAGAACAGGTGTCCCTGCACCATGCTTCTCCACAAGGCATCCACATACCAGAGACAAAGGGGAAGGCAGAAGCCTTCTTCTGCCAGAGCCTGGGTCATGCAGTACCTGTCTGATTCAGAGTGAGCTCTTAAATGTGGAAGGGATGGAGGAGGAAGCCTTCTCTGGGAGATTTCAATATGGCTCCTTAAGACAAAGGCCTTCCTTAATGTAGAGATGATTCTTGCTTGTTCATTCTGGTTTATTCAAAGGTGGATGTGAATGCACACACTTTACTCAGGGTGAACCAGGGATTATAGACCTTTTGCAGGAAGGAATGCCCAGGAAGGGAAGTCCACTGGCTGAACACTCAGGACCTATCTAGATACTTCATTAGCATGGAGAACTCCAGGTGTTTGTGCTGTGTTATTCAGTGCCCATGGTCCTCTCAGTGAGGTGTGGTAGTTACATGTTACAGGGTCAGAAATGGGTGGGGAGCTGCTCGACTCATGCTGATCTCAAGTCTCTGAGATTCCCTGGGTCTGAGCTCACTCAACCTTATCAGTTCTTCTGTCTGGTCCACTTGCCTCACAGATTAACATGGATCCTGGAAACAGCTCAGATCACAGACATCAACCTAGTCCTTGGCAGCATGAACATCAATATGGTTGCAACAGCAGCATGGATCACAGACATCAAACTGGTCCCCCCACAGCAGCAGCAGGAAGAGGACCATGGACATCAGCATGCAGGTCAAAGGTTTTGGTTCCAAGACCCCTGGCAGGTGGTGGGAGAAAGCTCATCAGCTGATGTCCAGTCCTTGTAAGAGAGGTTCCAATATTGAATTTTTTTAATCAGACAAAACAGTGAAATAAAGAAGGCAGAAGAAAGCTTTTATTATCCTCAGAGATCATCATGAAGTAAGAAGGTACCACAAGGTACCTTTAGAAAATCAAGAACATACGTGGATATTCTATGTCTTCTTTAGACACCTAAAATTCAAACTGGGCATGGTGATACAAACACACCTATAATATCAAGTGTTTGGAAAGTAAAACAAGAGAATCAGAAATTTAAGGTCAGCTTCAGATATATAGTGAGTTGAGGGACAGCCTGGGTTACATGCATATCCCATCTTAGAAAAACAAATGTCTCTAGTTCACCTATGACATCTGTGTCTTGAATTCTCTGATCTTTTCTTAGATGGTAGAAAATGGGGATATAAATACATTTTCTTACAAGTTGGAAGGTGCCTCAGTATGATTTATTGTCTAACTTTTAATAATTCTTCATATTCTTCATAGTTTCCTGAAGACACAATTTACAACTGAGATTGAAGGGTTAAACAACAAAAATAATTGAAAGCTTTGAAGTTTGTCAAGTTTTCCTTTAGAAAAATTACACCAACTCTCATCCTCACAAAGAATACATGAAGAGAGACTACATTATACTTATACTGATTGTATAAGCCAAAAAAATGTTCTTTTAGTCTGTATTGGGGGGTTTGGGGTTGTTTGTTTGTTTGTTTGCTTGCTTGCTTAATTACTTGGAGCTGTGGCAAGGGATGGGGTTAACTTCACTTACAAGAGGAATTCCAGTGGTCTGGTCCTTTGTGCATTCTTTCCTGGCCTGGAACTGTCCCTTGTCCTAAATTTGCCTTACCCACATATTCCTGCATAATGGTCTACATGCACAGCCCTGTGGGTCTGGGTTTGACTTTCCAAGCAGGTAATTAATAGAAGACCCAGTTGATTGAAAGAATTTCGTACTGTTCCTGGAATGGTTTAATAATGGATTGCAATAAGAAATATTCATATCCTTGGATGTAATAATTCTCATTTGAGGAATATTAGACTAAGGAAAAGGAAAGCAGAGAATAATTAAAGAAGCTGTAGGTAAAAAAATAACTTAGATGTACCAATAGAGAGCTAGTCTACATTTGAATGAATGAAAGCATATCATTGCTACAAAGTTATATGTATACATACATATATATGCATACATATATACATAAAACTTTCCAAATATATGGAAAGATATTGAGCTTTTTTAGCATATTTAGTTCTTATTTCATTTATTAGGTTGGTATTTATTGAGCATCTGTTACATACCAGACACAATTCTAGACATTGGGAAGAGAAGGGGAAATAAGACTATTGCCTTTCTCTTATGGAGTTTAATGCTAATAGCATATTTACAATCATCTTATTTGCATGAAATTATAAATGTGTGTTTATGTTTATGTAAAAGGAGGTATGTGGAAGGAAGTTCACTCTGAAGTTAGTGGTTATTGTCTCTGAGTGGTAAGATTTTAATATCTTATCATTTCCTTGTTATTTAAAAATATTTAACTTTCATAATGTTTACAACGAGAAGATGCATTAGATCCATGTCCAATTTGTGAGGAGGACTCCAAGTCATCACTCTTTACTTCAGTCTCAATCATTCTCCCTTTGGCATCTCCTTTGAGGGGTGGTTAAGGGAAAACATTCACAGATATTTCAGTACTTGGTGCTGAGGAGAGGGCCAATGATATAAGGGTGCTGATCACAATTTTCTAAGGGGAAGCTGGGAGAGATAATTGTACATCTGTGTGAGAGAAAATATGTACAGTTCCAAGTAACCCCAAACAAACTGCAGACTTTCCCACCCTTCTTGGCCACAAAGCCTTACCTTCACAGAATCCTAGGAGAACTGTGCTGCATAGGTTGCCAGGGGCCCTCTGGCTGCCACAAAGGTCATAGGGAGGAGAAAGGTTCTCACCTGTATAAATGTGTGTCCTTTTCTCCCCACCCCACCTCAAAAATAGACTCCTGAGGAGTTTGACATTCCCCGAGAGTGGGAGCTAGCCTCTCATTGCTGACAATTCCCACTAGCTTGCCTTCATTGATGGGTTTTTATTGAGTTGATCAAATTCCTCTATCCAGGAACATATCCCTACCCACCAGCTTAGTTATGTATTGAGAAACGACATCTGGGCAGCTCTCAGGTTTTTTATCCAGCCTACTGGCTCTCAGAAACAGTGCAAGAGAGAATAATCCTTAATGGAGAATGTGCTCCCATCCTCTCCAGGACAGACATTATATGAACTGCTGTCCTCAGACAAACACGTAGAAAGACAGTACAGCTTTAAAAGTCATGGACTGACTAATTTGTGTGTGTGTGTGTGTGTGTGTGTGTGTGTGTGTGTGTGTGTGTGTGTGTGTGTGTCTATGACATTCACAAATACCACCAGCCAGGGAAAATTAAATAATGAGAAATACAAGCAAAGAGATCAGAGATTAAAAGGGAAAGTACTACTCAACTGGGAGACTGTAGCCAGCTCCCCAGTGGACTTGGCATAGGATATAAGCTTGAAGAATGAGTTTGAGTTCAGCAGACAGAAATGACAGAAGGGATGAACCCAGACTAGGAGAAAAACATTAGAAAGGGCACAAACCCAGACATGCAAGTAAAGTGTTGAGCTAAGTGCCAGCAACCAGCCATACTAAAAAGAAAGGCACTGTATAACCTGGGCTCCAGATGCTGATCATGTATAGAACTCCTAGAAGGCATGAGATGTGACATTAGGCTGAGCATGGTGGTGTACAGCTGTGATCTCAGCACTCAAAAAATCATGAGTTTGAGGTTTCATCAGTAAGAAAGGGACAGAAGGAAGGAACGAGTGAGGAGACAGAGACAGATTGGAAAACAAATGTCAGAGTCCATATAATAAAGGCCCTTGAAGGACAGATTAAGGGTTTTGAATTTAGTTATTTAAGAATTATCAAGAGAGCACACAGAATCTAGTCTTCACCTTAGAAAGACAATGTCAGTGTTACAAACAGAGTAGAAACACTTAGCATGGGACAGAATGGAAAATGAGTCAGGCAACATCGCTGCCTGGGTGAGAATTATGACAGCCTAGAATAGGGTAGTGACAATAATTATGCAAAAATGGACCAAAAGTTCAAGAGTCCTCAGGACAAGATGTGCACAGCTATGGAGATGAATGGGCACATTCTACTATAAAATGAAGAGTGAAAGAAGAAATCCTTGGGCAGATCAGTATTCAAAAGGCAGATGAAGAGTTCTAAGTGTAGCCAAGCATAATGGCACACACTTTTTTTTAATTAGGTATGTTCCTCATTTACATTTCCAATGCTATCCCAAAAGTCCCCCATACCCTCCCCCCCCACTCCCCTACCCACCCACTCCCACTTTTTGGCCCTGGCGTTCCCCTGTACTGGGGCATATAAAGTTTGCATGTCCAATGGGCCTCTATTTCCAGTGATGGCTGACCAAGCCATCTCCCAGCACTTGGGAGGCAGAGGCAGAGGCAGAGGCAGAGGCAGAGGCAGAGGCAGAGGCAGAGGCAGAGGCAGAGGCAGAGGCAGAGGCAGAGGCAGAGGCAGAGGCAGAGGCAGAGGCAGAGGCAGAGGCAGAGGCAGAGGCAGAGGCAGAGGCAGAGGCAGAGGCAGAGGCAGAGGCAGAGGCAGAGGCAGAGGCAGAGGCAGAGACAAGTGGATCTCTGTGAGTTCCAGGCCAGCCTGGTCTCCAGAGTGAGTTTCAGTACAGCCAGGGCTACACAGAGAAACCCTGTCTCAAAAAGGAGAGAGAGAGAGAGAGAGAGAGAGAGAGAGAGAGAGAGAGAGAGTCTTAATAAGAAAAATTATGATCCAGTTAGTCCTAGACTTTTGCTGTTGCAAAACCAACATCAGTTTTCTTCCTATTTAATGTCATTTTGTTTATTTTGACTGGTTATTCCAATCTGTCTAGAAATCTTTTTAGTCTTCATTCTGCAGTCTACCATTAGCTCTTTCTCCCAGCCCTCTGATATTCACAATTTGACCAGCTCATTGTCTATCCATATCATTGATTGAAATGTGGATTAAAGTGTCCTAAAATATATGTTTATACATGTAAAGAGTCTTAAAAGTTATCCTGGAACCAAGCAACACTAGACATCATATGCTAACAAATCAAGAAGCAGAGTCATAAATGGGTTTCCTCTTTTGGAATTGTTGGCCAATGAGGTCTCATACATCCCCCTAAACATCACAGGCTATTGTATGTGGGTTACCCTTCAGAACTTGACAGTAATACAAGTTTTGTCTGAAGATTGCTGAAGACACCACATACTTCAGTCATGAAACATGGAGCTATCATGTTGGTACTAGCCTGGAAGCTTCATCTCTAATGGATTGCTTCAATAATACTGAAAGATATTATGCATATTACCAGAGGAAAAAGGAAATCACTGGTTTTATCCAGATGTGAACCCTGAAAGCTGCTAAATCAATGAACAATATAGTAAGACACACCTGCTGGTGCAATAGTGGAAAGAATATTATGGAAATTACCAATCACTTTGTGATTGGATTTAACGTTCATTGCACAACTTGAAACCTATACCTGGCTCCATTATTGGAGCCTAGCAGGTCATAGGTCCTAAGGGAGAACCTAGTTGTATCACTCTGCAAAGTGGATATAATATTAAACAGACTACTGGTGACTTATTGTTATGCCCGTATATTAGTTCATCTCTCAGCCCTCATTCGAGAAGCTTCAATATGCAGTAAATGATGATTAGCACAGAGACCCAGAACTGATCAGGGTGCAAAGAATAAGAAACTTCAGAATTCTCAATTATAAATGGGACAACTATATCTGATCTTCTACCCCCAAATCCCAAGTATCATTGTAGAAGATGGGGTAATAATTTTTAAGTGACAGAGGCAGTTGGTGACTATAAAACAATAGTGTTTTCTGGACAAAGCAGGGAAGTTGAACACATGAATTTATAGTACTTGAGTCAGCATGCACAAGACAGGCTTGAGCCAAACAAAATCCCAGCATGGAGAGGGGGAGTGAGCCCAATGCCCCACCCCTAACTAAAAAGCTATTGGGAGTTGATAGTTGCTTGGAGAGGGAGTCAGTTTTCTTTAGAGGTGAGGAGTCTCATTGGTTGACTGCCCTCCAGTGAAGGACACATATTCTGGAGTATATGGGCAGCACAAACTGTACTCTCAAAGGGAAGGAGAAGAAGAGGAAGAAGGAGAAGAAGAGGAGGAAGAGGAGGAGGACGAGGACGAGGAGGACGAGGAGGATGAGGAGGACGAGGAGGATGAGGACGAGGACGAGGAGGAGGAAGATGAGGAGGACGAGGAGAGGAGAGGAGAGGAGAGGAGAGGAGAGGAGAGGAGAGGAGAGGAGAGGAGAGGAGAGGAGAGGAGAGGAGAGGAGAGGAGGATGAAAAGACACTAAGTTGAATGAATAAAGAAGCAGAGACAGATCTGAGAGAAGTGGAGAGAAATAGTAAATATGGTAAAAATTGATTGTATAAAATTCTCAAAGAACTAACAAAAATGAGAACATTGTGAATCATGAGCTTAGGCATGACGGCACCTGTCTGTAGTTCCAGCACTTGTGAGACTGAGGCAGAGGGATCAAGAGTTCTGGACCAGTTAAAGCCTGGACAAGGCCTTTTCTCAAAGAAAAAAGCAAAAATGCTAACTGAAAAAGGACCAAGTCCAATGATGTGATTAGAGGTTGCCTTCAGGCTGATACAAAACTTTTAGTTAGCTATCTTTCGGATAAAGTTATGAATCTTGTAATGTGCTACTATATACCCCTGGCCTCTGTCCATATAGATATTGTAGGGAAAAAAATCAGTGTGCACCTTGGCTAAAATATTCCCCTTGTCCTTAAGTCTAGTAATCACACCTGGGGAAGAGTGTGGTTCCCTTTGGGAGGACAGCTCTCCAGCTGACCCATCCCCTTCTGTAATGCTCACAAGCCATCAGCTTGCTGACCAGGTCTAAAATTTTTTGATTCATTTATTTAACTTTACCTGTGTGGGTATTTTGCCTATATGTATGTATGTGCACTGTATGTGTGCCTGGTGCCCATGGAAGACAGGAGCAGGCATCAGATCCCTCTGGAACATGGTGGCTAGCCATCATGTAGGTTCTGGGAACTGAACCTGGGTCCTCTGCAAGAACAAGTCATCTTAACCCCTGAGCCAAGTCTCTAACCCAAATAGCTAATCAAATCTAAACAGTGTTGAGCATAACCATCTACTTTTTCAGTCAGTACTTCCTAGAATCTGACTCCAACTCCTTGGTACCTCTCCTCAAAGAACATTTCCAAAAGTTCTACAAATAGTACCTGCAAAATCTTTCTTTAAACACAATAGTATGGAATGAGGCTCTTTTTATAAATGTAAGGAGAGGCCCCTGGTGGTTTGGAATGGGGTGGGAGGTGATGTCATGTGCTTTGCACAATGCCTAGAACTAAGAAATTGTCAACCCCAAGAAAAGATACCAATGCTTAGGGAAGCTGTGTACAGTCCTACTAAAAGTCTCCAGAAGGAGTAAGGCCAGATCACCATGCAAGATCATATATACTGCCTGTACTTTTACTCCCTGTTTTCCAGTCAGCCCAGAATAACTTTATCTCAGTCCCCACAACTATCTTCCCCATATGCACTGTATGTGACATCCTCTAATTGTTTTTTATTATTATTATTATTATTATTATTATTGTTTTGCTTATTTCAAGACAGAGTCTCACTATGCAGCTCTGGTTATCCTGGACTTCCCTCTGTAGCCCAGGCTGGCCTCATATAGATCACAGTTTTCCACCTGCCACTGTCTCCCGAGTGCTAGGATTACAGGTGTGTACCATGACACCCAACTGCTAATTTCTAATTCTGATGACATCAGTCAATAAGTTATCTGGATGTCCCCAGTATCTCAGTTCCCATATCCTTTCTGTGGTCTTTCCCCAACCACTGGGGGCTTTCAGCTTTAGGTTATGTTTGGAACCATGAAAACAATGTTATGCCAAAGCAGATGTCTATTATTAGTACCCAACTATCTGAGACCCTGAGTCACCTCAGAAAAGATTTGGGTCTTTAACAGTAGTAATAGGCAAGACCACAACCCTGCAGCTCTGATAACACTCTGCTCTCTATTGTTAGCATAAGATACTTCAAG
The DNA here is from genome assembly GCF_000001635.26 of Mus musculus. Classification (NCBI taxonomy): domain Eukaryota; kingdom Metazoa; phylum Chordata; class Mammalia; order Rodentia; family Muridae; genus Mus; species Mus musculus. The sequence continues at coordinate 105,669,501 of NC_000086.7, forward strand.
CAATGAGCCTCCGTCTCACTGTTTGGCATGGCAAAACTTCAACCACACCTTTTATCCCCCTACCCTTGTCACCACCACTAAAATCAATTAGCCCCCCTGCAAGAAAGATGACCTTGCAGCAAAATTCCTATTGATGGTGGACTCACCTGATGGCAGAGGCTCCCAACAGCAGTCCAATGATTCTGTGTATCTAAAAAGACCATCCTTATGGGATTGCATGTTAGTACAGAAGAAGGTAAGCATGGCATGCTGAACTCAGTACATAGTGCCATGAAAACCTAGAAAAAATTAATTAAAAATAAGGAAAGATGTTACTCAGAAAATGAGTGATATTTACCATAGATAAGGAGAGTCAAGGAGTTCAGAGCTATGAAACTAGACACGAGTGACTTGAGTACTTACTTTTTAACTAAACCTTCCTTAAAATCGGTGGCTATATTTAGTTTGAGGTTTTTGATTTGGGCAGATTGGGTGGTTGTTTGGTTTGGTTTGGTTTGGTTTTGGTTTTTGAGAAAGGGCACCTGTGATCCCTGTATTCAGAAATCAGAGGCAAAAGGTTCCAAAGGTCATGGCCAGCCTGAGCTACATAGTGAGACTGTTTCAAAATATATGTCTGCTGGGAATGGAAGGCAGATAAAAGAGGATGGAAAGATGACTGTGATCAGAAGATATTGCAGACATGTATGAAACTGTCAAAGAATAGTTTAATAAAAATAAATTAATAAAAGTATTACATGGTAGCACAGGCTGTAATCCCAGCACTCAGGAAGTAGAAGCCTGGGGATCAGGAAATCAAGATCATATTTGCTACATAGTAAATTCAAGGCCAATAGGAGCTATTATGAGACTCTGTCTCACAAAACCAATACTAATATTAACAGCAATAATATCATATTACTAATATTAATAAAGTCTACCCAACTACTATGCAAGATAGGTACTTTTGTTCCACTTTATTTTATAGATGATGAAGCCAAAACTCAGGTAGTTGATATAACTCATCCAAGATCTCATCTCTAGCAAGAGCTCTAAGAAGAATTTCAGTTGGACAGCCAGATGCTGAAGGCTGCTGTATTCTTCCATACACCAAAGTAGCCACGATAATGTTGAAAGTTAATAAATCAGGCAGTGGTCACCTTAAAGTCCCTTCCTGCCACTGTCAAAGCAAAGATTATATTTGGGGCTTGTCATCACATGACCTCTTATCGCCAAACACAGACTGTTCCCCTGCCAACCTGCAGCCTCTACAGGGTAGTAGAGGCTTTTGCAGCCAAGTACAAGCCAGCTTCAGGCTCCACACAATTCCTGTTGCTATGGTGAAATACATCATTTCAAGGACAACAGACAAAAGCTACCACTGAAAGCAAAGAAAAGAAATACATTTTTTTGTTTGGTTTTGTTTGGTTTATTTCTGTTTGGAGATTTTTTTGAGACAGGTTTTCCCTATGTAACCCAAGCTGGTCTCAGCCTCCTATTGGCTGGGATTGCAGGTGTGTACTGAAACCTGGAAAAGGTAACCCTTTAGAGAGGCATGACCGAGGTTGGCTGAGGTGGTTTCTACTTACTTCAAACCTGTGGTGAGTGAGAGGGGCATGGTGAGTTGAAGCTGGCACTCCCTGGACTCTTATGTCATGAATGTGTTGTATGACCTTGGATACATCAATGTCTGATTCTCAATCTTGCCTTTTACCATTTGTATGTGAACCAAAATCTTAGATAAATAATGTCGTATCGATAGCTGGACTGTCATCTATAAACTAAATTTAGAAATGATGGTCAAAGTTACAGCCATGTGCAGATGCCTACACACACACAGAGAGAGAGAGAGAGAGAGAGAGAGAGAGAGAGAGAGAGAGAGAGAGAGAGGTGGGGGGTTTAAACAAGCCCTATCACTTGTGTAAGCACTAGACATTTACAGAACACATTTTCTTAAGGGCCAAATTTAGTGCTTTCTCTCTGCTCGCCAAGGCTAAGCCATGTGATCATTTTTCTTGTAATCTACATCCACTCGCAAGAAGAATGTTGTTTTTCATGATGTCACCCAAATTATATTTGTTAAAGTGAGTGAGACTGGAAGCTGGGCCTGAGGAGCCTGCTTAATTGCATTATTGCAGTATATTAAGTTATCTCGGATACTCAAGTCCGCCTGGGATGAGAAGAAAATCTGCCAGTGTTTGGGTTTTATCCACCAGCACGGAGGGTGGTCTCAGCGTTTGCTGAGCAATGAGGTAGATATTTTTCTCAAGTGTTCGAATTCCTCCTTTTCAGCTTCCAAGCTTATTTTTCCACTGACCTCCCTCCTAGCCAAAGCTAGGCTTCACCTGGCCCTGGATCTTCCTTGCTGATGGTCCCCAGCTCCTCCAGGTTCCCCAGCTGTCTCACAGCTCTGGCATCTTGCTCCGTAACTTTTGAAAGACAAGTGAAGAATGCAAAATTTTGAGTGCCACTGGAGGAAGTTAACTTCCCACAAATAGCTGTTTTTCAGGCCCCTTGGCACGGGAGAGAGTAAACAGCATATGCAGAGGTTAAGAAAATCAGTTGGGTTAGAAAGCCTAGCTTCTCATTCAGCCTCGACTCTCATCTAAGCAGCCTTCAGTCGGCCCTTTATACTATGGCACTTTCAAGATGCACCTATGAAAGCAGGGATGAGACTGTGGTGTAACTCAGTGGTGAAGCCCTGGCTTAACATACATGAGGTCCAGGGTTCCATAACAAGCAATGTGTATGGTCATGCACATACGCACGCATTCACACACATCTCATACACCTCATATACCACACACACACACATACACACACACACACATACACACATACATGAATGCACCTGAGATGTCTTTAAAATTATTCTCAGTTTAAGAATAATAGTTTATTGTTGTTGTCGTCATCTTGTTGTGTTTAAATGACTCTTCTCTATACTTGGGCAGGTCCTGGCAGCACATTTCCAGGCACATTGGTCTCAGGAAATATCCCATAACAGGTAACTCAAGTGTACACTGCAATTGACTATTGTAGTGACCAGTTAGTGCAGTATTAACACATTACCTCATAACCTAGTGGCAGAAGCTGAGTATGCCTGCACATGAAAACTAAGGCAAAAACAAAAACAAAAAAACAAAAACAAAAAACTGTGGATTCCAAGTCAGTCTCAAAGACATGGTCTCAAAGAAAGGAAAAATTAGTAGCAGAAAACAACCAGTCTATAATGCTCACAAGCACTTAGGAAATGGGTGAGAAATTGGTCTGCACTGCCTTGGGTCAACTCAAGTGGCTATAGGAATCCACTAGGCCTAAGGGAGCTGAATGGATGTTCTCACTCATCTGTGAGACCGTCAACACTGGCTGTCAACAGGTCTCTCTCTCCCTCAGTGTGGCATCCCCTCCTCAGAGTGGCCAGCCTCATGTCTTTCATATGTGGCACACAGACTTCCCAGAAGCAAGAGGATGGCCCCAATGCACAAGGGGTTTTCAAGCTTCTGTTTGTGTCACATTTGCTAATGTTTCAGTGGCCAAAGCAAGTTACTTAGCCAAGAGTTGAGAAGGGAGGGAACCATTAAAGCAGGCAGATGCTAGGAGGCATGATTCATTAGGGACAATTACTTTAACGATCTACCACAGCTGTTTTTCAGAATTTAGCCAGACACATCCAATGGCTGGCACAATTGTCTGTTTATTTTCTCATCCTGTCTGGGTTACTCATGAAATTTATTCAAATACCTTCCAAACACAATGCCTGGAGGAAATCCCAAGAGGGAAAAGGCCCCAAGGATAAAGTTAGGTCTATCTTTAGCCTGCTTATGCCACCAACAGAAAAGAAAGGGAAATTCCTTGCTAAGTGAAAGAAGCTAGTCTGCAAAAGCTGCCCTGTGTAATTCTCATCACCTGACATTCCAGAAAAGTCAAAACTATAGAGACAGTTAAAATATATCTGTTGCCAGGAATCTTGGGACAGGAGACAAGGATGCATAGGCAGTGTATCTTTACAGCAGTGAAACTATTCTCTATTGTGCTGTGATGATAGACATGAGACCTCAGAGACTCCAGCTAAACTGTGACCACAGATGAAACCCAACAAATGTTACTGAAGCAGAAGAATCATCCAGCCCAGAACTGCTCAGTCAGACCAATAGCATAAGAAACAGTAAACTGATAGTTCAGCCCATTAAGTTTTTGTGTGGTTTTCCAAAAAAACAATAAATTACTAAAGAAGGAAGTATTCCTTTAAAAAGGTAATAAGAAGAGTAAGAATAATCTCATTTAAATCTACACAACTGATAGTACTTGACTAACACAGGTTGTGTACCTTATCCAAAATACTTGGGATCAGTAGTGTTTTAAGGTTCTTTTTATTTGTCTCTATTGATTTTATAAAGAAAAAGGTGTTTTGATATATAATTTCCATACTAGCAGATAATGTTCTTTTATCACAGTCACTACCTATATTTTACAGGTATTTTACTTGTCCTCTCCATTTTTTGAAACAGGGCCTCAGTCTATAACTCAGGCTAGACTTTTAATCCCTGTGTACCTCAGTCTGGCCTCTGACTTGTGATCAGCTTCCAGTGCCCTAGAATTACAATCATCTTCCTCCTTCAAACTCAGAAACCTCAGCATCTCTCTTCTTCTTCTTCTTCTTCTTCTTCTTCTTCTTCTTCTTCTTCTTCTTCTTCTTCTTCTTCTTCTTCTTCCTCCTCCTCCTCCTCCTCCTCCTTCTCCTCCTCCTCCTCCTCCTCCTGCTCCTCCTCCTCCTCCTGCTCCTCCTCCTCCTCCTGCTCCTCCTCCTCCTCCTTCTTCTCTCCTCCTCCTCCTCCTTCTTTCCCCCTCTTCTCTCCCTTTTGCCTTCCTCCTTCCTTGTGATTTCACTGAGTTCAATGAAAAAAGCTGAGATAATCTTCCTATTTAAAGTGCAAGCAACTTTAGTTAGCTAGTTACTTATTGCGGTGTTGAAAATAGAACCAGATCCTGCCCATGCCCGCTGAACTATATGCTCAACCCCTCAACTTTAGTTACTTTATTTGCAACATTAATTCTACCTGCGGCTTTAATTCCCCTTTGCCATGTCCCCTAGAGATTAGAATGTGGACACCTCTAGGGATTCAGCAATAAGTACTCTGCCTACATAAGCTTTAAGTGTTAGAACTTAGAAACCCAAGAGGGTGATAGTACCACTGATGATGGTGGATAAGATGAAAGGAAGCTATTTGTTTGAAAGACAATATATGACCAAATGGAAGTGGTCCTAGAGCTGATGGTCTTGAGGGGCTGGATCCCAGGAGCCAAGTCATATATATTCAAGACATGGCTTTGGGGAACTGTGTACCTGGTCATGAAGTCTGAAAGTCCTTTAGCAACTGATCCCATTGAAGGATCCTTTAAGGTAAAGAACAACACATGGATGAGAAACTCCAGAAGGGTGAGCCTGCATCCCCTCTTCCCTAGGCTCAACAGAACTCTTCCTTTGGAGAACTAAAAGGATCAAGAGAGGGCCTAAAGAGGGTGCAAAAAACTCCAAAGGGGACCATTTAGACGGTCCCCTCAACCACATCTGTGGCCCAGATGTTCTGTGTAACCAGAGCACATGCCCACCCCAAAAAAGCCTGCAGTATATGCTCCATGAGGTCTGTGGTCAACGTAAAAGTGTGGAGGAACCCATGCACATGGCAAACCAAGTTTGTTATTTATGTCACATCAAAGCCAAGGCCTCAACGAATTACTGCCCTCTGAGGTCATTTAATTATGATTAAGTGAACTAAGAACTAGTGTAAATGGCATTTTATACTCCAGTGAATTAAGGTATGAGATGTAGCTGAAGTGAATAAGATTTATGGCCCAAACTCATGCAACTTTACAGTAATTTCATGACACTTTTACTATGAGGCAAGCGATGCCAGTTCTTGAAATAATTAAAAGTACATACCAGCTCCAAGGCTGGGCTTCAGACATTTCTGGGAAGCTGGGAGACAGAATGAGGAGAAGGAAGGTTTCTTTGTGACTATTTTACTCTGGACAGCAGCAGCTGTTTCTTTTACCTGCAGAAAACATCTCAATTAGAGTGGGAGGCCTGACCCTGAGCAAGTCATGCTGACCCTAGAAGGTCAGGCCACACCACACATCTCCAAGATCCAGGTTCCTCCCCGAATGAATCAGTCCCTCACCCAAATGAAAAATGCTTCTTAGATAATAGCTTAGCAAATCCCTAAGTTCATACATCATTGCTCTGTGGATCTCTTGATGCCCTTCACATTGCCTAGGTTTATGTTACCATCCCTAGAAGGCAAGGAGTGTGTCACAGGGGACTGGCAGGGTGGGTAAGGTGTCACCCAGAATATACCGCACTTACCTCATGGCTCTTGTTCTCCATTGTAAGTCCTGCTCAGCTCCCTGAGGTGACTGTGACAATTGGCATCTTCCTGACCTCTTCCTTTGCACTTCACCTTACCTTACCCACTCACTGAGGTGGGTCTCCTGAGGTCCCAGAGTCACCCAAGGAAGATGAATAATCACACTACAGTAAGCTTCCCTTCCAAATTACATTTTAGCTTTAAAAATGATTTTGTCAACTGAACAAAGAATTCTCACCTGAGGAATATGGAATGGCAGAGAAGCACCTGAAAAAAATTTTCAACATCCTTAATCATCAGGGAAATGCAAATCAAAACAACCCTGAGATTCCACCTCACACCAGTCAGAATGGCTAAGATCAAGAATTCAGGTGACTTTCACAATTCATTGCTTGATCCTTCTGCCTTCACAACACTAATGGAACTTCTAACCAATAAAGATCAATATGGCAAAAAAATAAATAAATAAATAAATAATTCAGGTGACAACAGATGCTGGCGAGGATGTGGAGAAAGAGGGACACTCCTCTGTTGTTGGTGGGATTGCAAGCTTGTACAACCACTCTGGAAATCAGTCTGGCGGTTCCTCAGAAAATTGGACATAGTACTACCGGAGGATCCCGCAATACCTCTCCTGGGCATATATCCAGAAGATGCCCCAACAGGTAAGAAGGAAACATGCTCCACTATGTTCATAGCAGCCTTATTTATAATAGCCAGAAGCTGGAAAGAACCCAGATGCCCCTCAACAGAGGAATGGATACAGAAAATGTGGTACATTTACACAATGGAGTACTACTCAGCTATTAGAAAGAATGAATTTATGAAATTCCTAGGCAAATGGTTGGACCTGGAGGGCATCATCCTGAGTGAGGTAACACAATCACAAAAGAACTCAAATGATATGTACTCACTGATAAGTGGATATTAGCCCAGAAACTTGGTATAGCGAGATATAAGGTACAATATGTAAAACATATGAAACTGAAGAAGAACGAAGACCAAAGTGTGGACACTTTGCTCATTCTTACAATTGGAAACAATCACCCATGGAAGGAATTACAGAGACAAAGTTTGGAGCTAAGACAAAACGATGGACCATCTAGAGACTGCCATATCTAGGGATCCATCCCATAATTAGCCTCCAAACGATGACACCATTGCATACACTAGCAAGCCTTTGTTGCAAGGACCGTGATATAGCTCTCCCTTGTGAGACTAGGCCAGGGCCTAGCAAACACATAACTGGATGCTCACAGTCAACTATTGGATGGATCACAAGGCCCCCAATGAGGGAGCTAGAGAAAGTATCCAAGGAGCTAAGGAGATCTGCAACCCTATTGGTGGAACAACATTATGAACTAACCAGTACCCCAGAGGTCTTTATTCTAGCTGCATATGTATCAAAAGATGGCCTAGTCGGCCATCACTGGAAAGAGAGGCCCATTGGTCAGGCAAACTTTATATGCCCCAGTACAGGGGAACGCCAGGGCCAAAAAATGGGAATGTGTGGGTAGGGGAGTGGGTGGGGAGGGTGTGGGGGACTTTTGGGATAGCATTGGAAATGTAATTGAGGAAAATACGTAATAATAAATAAATAAATAAATAAATAAATAAATAAATAAATAAAGAATGAATTTATGAAATTCCTAGGCAAATGGATGGACCTGGAGGGCATCATCCTGAGTGAGGTAACACAATCACAAAGGAACTCACACAATATGTACTCACTGATAAGTGGATATTAACCCAAAACTTAGGATACCCAAGATATAAGATACAATTTGCTAAACGCATGAAACTCAAGAAGAATGAAGACCAAAGTGGGGACACTGTGCCCCTTCTTAGAATTGGGAACAAAACACCCATGGAAGGAGTTACAGAGACAAAGTTTGGAGCTGTGACAAAAAAATGGACCATCTAGAGACTGCCATATCCAGGGATCCACCCCATAATCAGCTTCCAAACGCTGACACCATTGCATACACTAGCAAGATTTTGCTGAAAGGACCCAGATATAGCTGTCTCTTGTGAGACTAGGCCGAGGCCTAGCAAACACAGAAGTGGATGCTCACAGTCAGCTATTGGATGGATCACAGGGCTCCCAATGGAGGAGCTAGAGAAAGTACCCAAGGAGCTAAAGGGGTCTGCAACCCTATAGGTGGAACAACATTATGAACTAACCAGTACCCCTGAGCTCTTGACTCTAGCTGCATATGTATCAAAAGATGGTCTAGTCGGCCATCACTGGAAAGAGATGCCCATTGGACACACAAACTTTATATGCCCCAGTACAGGGGAACGCCAGGGCCAAAAAATGGGAATGGGTGGGTAGGGAAGTGGGTGGGGGGGATGGGGAGCTTTTGGGAGAGCATTGGAAATGTAATTGAGGAAAATACATAATAAAAAATATATTAAAAAAATGAGTCTGTCATCGCAACCATTGTGCGTGTGAGAGAGAAGCAGAAAGTGAGCATGTGTCTATGGATGTGTGCAAGTGTACTTGGGAGTACACATATGTGTGCCTGAGTGTATTCGTGTGTGTAGAGGTGCACCTGAGTATGCAGGGATATTTGTGTGGAGAGGTCAGCAGTAAACCACAGGTGTTTTTCCTCAGGAGCCATCCACTTTGGTTCTGGGGATAGGGACTCTCACTTGGACTCAAGAATTGGCTATAAGACTTCATAACTTTTCTAAAGGACAGTTCAGCTCAAGTCACTTTCTGAACAAAGCCTTTCAGTGGCTCCCTTCTCAGTCAGTGTTCCCTCAAGAGGTAACAATTGTCTCCTGACATTGATCCACTCAGCTCTGGAGCTGAGAACTGGGACATAGAAAAAGCAATCTTTCACCTTGTGAAAAAAAAATTGGAATTAGGCCTTTCAAAACTTGGATAGCCCTGTTTATTTAGCTCTTAAATAAACCTCTCTATCCTTTTCTCCTCTTTCTCTGCTCATGCACGCATATTGTACCAGTGACAACAGAGGTCAGAAGATGGCTCCAGGTCTCCAGCATGACACTCACTCTTAACCTTTGAGCCAGCATGGAGAAATCTTCATTTATTTAAGAAGCAACTTGTGTAATTCAGATAGAGATGGTCTATGCACTCCATTGGAGGAATTAGAGCCCATTCTAACTACATCAGAGCTCATGCTCCACATGCTCTCTTCTGTGTTTACTATTTATTCCCTGATCCTGAGATTGGTGTCCATCATTCTGCAAGTTCTTCTCCAGGCCTAGACTTAACATCTCACTTCCTCTGGAAGAGCTTCTCTTACCCCCAGGGCCGGGTAAATTGTCCCTCTTAGATTCTCCCATATCCAGCTAGTGCTCCCATAAACACAGAGGATTAAGTCAATCCTGTTCACTACTTCATCTTTAACATGTTCTATCACATAACTTAGTTCAAGATAGCTATTCAGTAAACATTGGAATCAATATCTTATTTTGAACTCAAGTCCCAAAGCAAAGCTAACTGCAGTTGACATTTGAGATTTGGGTGTGATAACCTGTTAGCCACCAAATGATTGAGTCACCAACTTCTGACAAAGCCAGAACCCAATTTTCCCTGTTTCCCAGGTTCCCGTGCACACTCCTGAGCTTTGCATCAAAGCTGTCACTGCTGCTGAGAGTTATGCCCTCTGAGGTTGGCACTCCTTGTCACTTCTAAGGTCCTAGAGGTACACCAAATGACCTTCTCTGTCATTCATCATGGTTTTTATTCACTAGTGTGATAACTTAGATTGACAGGATCTAGAAGCACCGAGCCAAACCTCTGGGCAACACCCATGAGGGATTATCTAGATTAGGATAGCCTCCTGGGGCAGGCCTATGAGAGTTTACCTTAACTAGATTAGTCAAGGGAACCCACCATAATTGGAGGCAGCACTCCATAGCCTTGAGTCCCAGACTACAGAAAAAAAGGAGAAAGCCAGCTGGGTACATACATTCATTGCTCTCTTCTTTACTGTGGACACAATTTCACCAGCTCCTTCAAGGTCCTGCCATCTTGCGTTCTCCAGCGTGATAGCTTACACCTTCAAACTGTGAGTCAAAATATGTCTTTCCTTCCTTACGGTGCTTTTGTATTTTATCACAGCAATGAGAAGAGTAGCAAGTAAAACCAACCTCTTAACAATAGCTTTCACTACCCAGTACACCTCAGACACACTTTTGTTTTTCTTCTTGTCTTTCCTTCTGATGGTCTAAGGACAGTATTTCACTCACCTAAACTACAAGATTACAACACAGTCCTCCATCCCATTTCCCCCTCTCTACTATAAGAGTACCAGTTTAGGACATTTCTACCTTTTCATGTTGAAAATACATCTTAGTCTTCAGCAAACAAAAATGCTTGACCGCCCTATGTATTTGCAGCTATATCTGGTTGTCCTGCCTTTCACATACACACCAGTAGGGCCAATAGTTGAAATTCCAAAACAAATGCACTGGGAATTTTTACCACACTATTATACCATGAGTACTTCTGCAAGGTGCCCATGCTTTGATTCTCTTCTCTTCCCCATTTCCTCTCCCTCCCCTGACCCTACACACTGCTAGTTCTCCACACTCACTCTTCACCTACCCTGGGCCTGTTATCACTCCAGAATTGTCAGCTTGACTTCCAATCAGAATTTGTTTGTGAAGTTGTCCATTTGCACTTGTTTAATTAAGATAAAAGTGATCATTTTAAAGCTTTTCGATATTTTTGTTTGTTTGTTTGTTTTCCAGACAGGGTTTCTCTGTGTAGCCTTGGCTGTCCTGGAACTCACTTTTTAGACCAAGCTGGCCTCGAACTCAGAAATCTGCCTGCCTCTGTTTCCCGAGTGCTGGGATTAAAGGCGTGCGCCACCACGCCCAGCGCTTTTCACTATTTTTAAAAGAATAGTTGTAGTATTGTAAAATCACCATCAGCCACTAATTCTAGAACATTTCTATTGCACTAAAAAGAATAATCAGTACCAGAGCAGAGATCTTGAGTTCCCCTCCTACTGAATAAATCAGTTCTTCAAAAGTGGGTATGTAAATACATAATCAGATAAAAACATAAACTGATTTAAAAAAAAAACCAACAGATCCTTCATTTCCAATTGTTTATCCAGTAAATGGAATGACATATACTTGATCCCCTTTACAACTAAAAAAGAAATCACATTTTAAAATAGAATAACAAATATACCAATTGTCTACATTGAAATGCATCATGCTGTTGCTGTGTGACGTCTGTCTGTTGTCTGTCACCCATCTATTCACCCCAGAAAGGGAGCCCAGATCAAAGTGACCATTGTATCAATATCCAATTTTGTGAATTTGTGAGTTCTTATTGTGGCTACTAACAGGAACATAGTTACTTACAAGGAGCAGAAATAACTCAAAAACAGATCCATCACCAAAATCCCTACTCCAGATGACTCTGGAGAATTGCACCTCTGAACTATCAGAAGCCTAGAGGGCTCCAGATTGCGGTCTGAACATCTTTCTTTCTGCAGTTTGGCTAGTCAGAATCTCCACATCCAACAACTCTGACTCTCTTTTACACTGTTGGTAGGGGCCTAAGAATCTTCCCAGAGTCTGTTCTTGTACATGTGACCTTTTGCTTGCCTACTGTCTACCAGATGAGGTTCCAGACCCTCCTGCCCCTTCCTGAGGCAAATGTTTTGATTTTGAGGGAACAGCAATTTGGGGAAAATGGGCCATTAAACAATATAAATAATATGCTCCATATATACACTGCCTTATGTGTTAGGAGAGCTTTTTACATACTCTCATTTGATAATGAACATAAAACCCTGAGACTCATGCAAGATGTCCTGGCTAGTCAGGAGTAGAGCCAACCCAGAGATGCTTGCTTGATTCTTTGTCAAACACTTCTTCTGGCCTCTGCATTGCTTCTTCTATAGCTGAGCTGATTGTTGGCTCTGCCAGTATTTATGGATTCTATCTTCCTTCTGATGTAAAGCTGACCTGTTTCTGATGGGACTCTACCTCCTGAACTTAGTTTTATTTGCCTATTCAAATTCCAACCAGGCAATCAAACAGCTGCGGATGACATCCGAAAGGAGTTATAGCCAAAGCTGACGGGCTTACTTGGCACCTCCCACCCAGAGGACAAGGGAACATACACCCAGGAGACTATACATCATTGAGAGAGGTCTGCTTCCCCCCTACCATACATTTCTCCTCCTTAGAGATCATCTAGAGTAAAATAAACATCTTTGGATCTCCCCTCTATATTGACATTTCCTTGCTCTCTCTAGAGCCAGAAGATCACATGGTGATAATGACATTAAATCCTCATGTCTGCACCAGGCTTTATGATTTATAAAACATTTTCACCTTCCTGGCAGCTCTGGGATGCATATTAGCAGTATGTCCATTTAACAGACAAGGCAATTGAGAACCAGAAAGATAGCCAGGCATGCCTTTTGTCCCATAATTCATTGGTAGATAAGCCAAAAGTAAAAATAAGTGATTTGTTGAGACTTCATGGTATATTTTTGGCTCCCATGAGGTCAAGACTGGATTAGAGGACCAGTGTCCTAGGACATGTAGTTTCTGCTGTGGTAGAACCTTTACAGAATGGACAATTTATAGCAGACAAAAATATATTATTTCCACAAGATCAAGTCTATCAATATTCTGAAATGGAAAGGGAAGGCTCACATGCCCCTCCCTAACTCTTAATTAGGAGGCCTTTGACAGTTGATAGCTTCTGGGAGAGGGTTAGTCAGTTTTCTTTAAGGGTGTGGCTCCTGGTAGGTTATCATTCTCCAGTGGATGACCCAGCACCAATAAATACACATGTGGCACAAACTGGATTCAGTGGGTTAGAAAGGGGGGGGGGGGTAATGTAAGATGTGGGGAATTAGAAGTTAATCTGGGAAGATTTGGGGGGAAGAACGAGAGTGAATATAGACAAAATATATCTTAAGAAATTCTCAAAGAATTAATACAAAGATCATATTTAAATATGATTAAGTAGGGGCCCATGAAACTACTTCCAAGACCAAAATAATAAAGGAAGAAATATATAGTCTCATAGTACTAGAGGCATGGAAGTTCAAGACCAAGGGGCAGAATCTGGTGAGGGTCTTTTACAGCATTACTTTATAGAAGGGGTGGTAGCTTGAATAGGTGTGACCCCCATAGATGCATGTGATTGAAGGCTTGACCATAGGAAGTGACACTATTAGGAGGCATGGCCTTATTGGAGGAAGTGTGTCACTGTGTAGGTGAGCTTTGAGGCCTTGTACTCAGGCTCTACTCAGTTTGGAAGACAGTCTCCTCCCGGCTGCCTGCACACTGCCATGCTTCCTGCCATGATGATAATGGACTGAACTTCTGAACCTGTAAACCGGCCCCAATTCAATGTTTTCTTTTCTAAAAGTTGTCCCAGTCATGCTGTCTCTTCGCAGCAATAAAACCCTAAGACAGAAGGGTAGAGAAAGTCTGTATGAGAGAAAGCAAGAGGAGTCAAACCCACTGTACAAGTCTACTCATGACAGTGGAGTCCTTATGACCCATCCATCTCCCAAAGGAACACATCCCAATACCCTGACAATAGCAATTAGCCCCCAACAAAAGATAAAAGTAACTAAAGCACAAGCCATAGCCTTCTTATGGAAGTAAGCTATGGACTGGCCCCAGGCCCAAGGGAAGTTGTATCTCTTAAAGCTCTCAGTCCCCAATTCTAAGGTTCCTAGTATGTAGATACTGCTTACCTAACACCACCTCTAGACTACAAATAGGCCTTAATTGGACAGTTCTTCCTAGACACAATGGAAGGAGTAGAGTAACCAGTTTTCTAACTAGATTCTGAGCAGCATTTCGAGCCTCCCACTCCACCTTTGAGTGTGTCTGCTGTTTAACCAGGGGTCTTGACAACCACGAGTCTAATTTTTTTTTTTTTGCTGGTTTATAGAGCATAGGGGAGCCTCTCCAAGTTCCAAAGTCCTTACAAGTGGAGGCAGTCAGACTTGAAACCAATAACTGACTGGTTCTGTTGTTCACTTTATGATCTGAGGCCTGGCTCCAGCTCTGGATCTGGCTCTTGGCTGGCCTCTGTGAACACAGAGAAGGAAACTCGTTTTTCATCCTCTGTTTCCAAAGTCCAACCTAACTGTCTGCACGCAAATTCCATGACGGCGTTAGGCACTTTGGGCAGCAGCAGGTGGAAAGGTTTTCATTCCTGACTGGAATTCCTGGGCTGCGAAACAACGTCCCTCCTTCCCTTCTCACGGCAGTTCATAGGCCTCTGCTCTCTGACTGCCCCACCGTTTCCTAAGCAAAGCAAACAGAATCCTAACTCAGCCACCCAGCAACATCTCCCTGAAGTGCTGGCTGCTTACCTGACCTAGAAACCAGGACCTCCTAGAAAGTGATTCTTGGCTTAGCTATGCCAGGCAATGGCAAGATCTCTGAGCCAGAAATGAGCTATCCAAGACTCTATGCTCACCTTTTCCTTACTTGAAGCCCAAGTTTGCTCATCTAGAAAACAAGAATAATGATGACTTCCCTGCCAGCCTCCATAGAGTTTTTCACAAGAAATGAAAAAAAAAAACCTATCTAAAAACAAATGAATGGGTGGTGGTAGAGCACTTGCATAGTACACATGAGGCCCTGGGTTACACACACACACACACACACACACACACACACACACACACACACATGCATGCATTGTCTTTCCAGGCCCCATCCGACACTCTGCTCCCTGAGTCTGAAGGTTATCTCGATTGAGGCTAATGGGCGAGGCATGTAAAGAATGTGTGCAGGGGGGTGGTTCTCCAGCAGACAGGAGCGAGGTCTGGGCATGAGTCCATATGTGTATGAGCAAGCACAGGAGTAGGAAGGATAGAGGTGCCAAGAGTACAGGACTAGAGTGCCCAGTGTGTGTGAAGTCCATCCAGGTACAAAGCACAGCAGTACTCAGTCTCAGCCAGGCTTCCTTTGTACCTGCTACTAACTCATTCCTGCAGCAAGAGCAGCCTTCCCTATGGCATCTATAACGATGAGAGCCACTCTTTACATTCTGATCTTACTTAGTTCCAGTGTGTGAAGACAGATGAGGAACGCAGGCTCTGCCTTTCAATAGCGTATGCCTGCATTGGTGAAAGGAGACACCCATAGACTTGTGAGTCAAGACAAGTTTCAGTTGAACTGTCTAAAGGACACCTAGGTAGAAGTGGATGCTTCACTATACCACATTGCTATCCCCTTTCCCAAGATTCTGTCTTCACAGCCCCACATCAATGGAGTCAGTTGAGCCTAAACTAAATCAAGGTAGGCATCTATCGGCAGATGTGGAGAACAGTGGAAAAGCACTGTGTCTTCCCACAATCTCATCATGGAGGATAGGAGGTAAACACAAAGCCCCGCTCCTAGATAAGAAGCTATTGGCTTTTGATTGATGCTGGGTAAGGGAAAGTCAGTTTTCTTCCATGGAGTGATTCTTAGTATATTGATCACATTATTTTTAAAGTCACTGTGTCTTTCTAGGCCCTTTGAGAACAAGGATTCCTATAACACACAGAAGACTGTAAAGCTCACCCCCATTGGCTCTGTGCTGCTGGCTTAGTACTCTGAAACACTGAGAGTCTTTTCAACACCATTAGAGGCACAAGAACTCAACCTTTCCTGATCTCTTACACTTTGATCATGAGCCTCCCATTCAGGGAGTATAGATAGAACAGCAGGATCCCAGGCTCATGCCACAGCAGAACCTTCTAGAGCCCAGCTACATCTAAATCTGTCAGAGACATTAAAAGATTCTGCTTTCTTGCCACCTTGCAGTTAAGACACTACAATTTGTCTGGAAAGTAGTAAGGTTTACTTCTGGGACCAAAGCTCTTGTTATCAGTGTGAGCCTCCAACAATCTGTGTTATCAGTCTGGCCTCAAATCCCTTGAATCAAAACCTTCAGAGCAGTGAGGACCAGGTATCCCTGTGATGGTGGCTGTAAAAAGGTTCACTATAAAGGCTGAATAAGAGAACTGAAATAAAGCCCCGGAAAATCTGCGTTAGACACATGTCATGCACAAGGATGATTTGTACTGCTGAACTACTAGGATTTTGGAGGTCCTTGTTCCTAAAAAACAGCACAGTGTTAACACCTATCCTAAAACCAGAAATAGAGACGACCAAGTCAGCAGGGAGAGGTGGGGACAAAGGAAGTGTCACACACCCCTTGTCTCTAAAATAAATAAGTAAATAGATTGATAAATAAATAGATAAATAAATAAGTAAAAATGATCTTCCTCAGTTTGTGTTTATGTTTTGTTTTGAAACCTGTTGTCCATATCGTTTGATCTTGGCTCGTGTTTACGTTGACTCTGATTGTACCTAGTCTTTTCCTCCTAAAGTTTCCATTGTAGAGTTCATTTAAATCTTTGTTATTTTGAAGGCTTAGATTTTTCAAAACCTACTTTAATTAGGGTTCTTTAATCCTTCAACCTCCTTTCTATCCCACCTACCAGAGGTAGGGAAAAAGAAAAGTTAATAGGAAATGGAGATCACCTGTTTAGAAATAGTGCTTTGGGGCTATTCCAATCTTCATTGTTAGCATGAATCTGCAGAAGTGGCAAGAAACAGCCAGAATATCACCAGAAATTCTTTGGCAAGTTACTCCCTATGAAGTCATGACAAGCGAAGATCGGCGACATGGTACAAGGTGAACCAATGCAAAAGCCTCGTTACTCTGTCTGTGGGGTTATATTTCTACTCTTTCTAATTATCACATATTGTTTCATGTGTCTACTTCAGCAAAACATCCTCTCGCCTGTGTCTGTTTCAGTGAAACATCACATGACATAACTAGGTCTCCAAAGAAGCCACATCATTATTTGGCTATATTCAAATAAGTATCTAGACACAATATAAAGTTCTTAAGTCCATCTTTCTCTTATAAGTTTGTAGACAGTGCCTTATAATCTCTATCACTGAACTACCCCTACCAGTCTCCTAAGTACAAGGATTGCAGACATGCAGCACCAAGAACCCTTAAAGAAACTTCTTTCTAGCGTTTGTTAGGGGTGGATCTGTTTTGTTTTGAAACATGGTCTAACTATGTTGCCCTGGCTGGCCTGGAACTCACTACATAGACCAGATTGGCTGTAAACTCATAGAATTTAAGCCTGCCTCTACCTCCCAAGTACTGGAATTAAAGGCATGTACCACCATGCCAACCCTTAACCTCTTACTTTAACCAAGTTTTAAAAGATTTTTGTTCTATTTATGTGTATATGTGTGTTGCTGTGTATGTATATACAGCTTACGTATGTGTGGGTACCCACAGAGGCCAGAAGAGGGCATCAATCAGATCCCCTGGAGCTGGTGCTACAGGCTACCTGTTATGGATGCGGGGAAACTACTTTTGGGTCCTCTGCAAGAGCAGCATGAACCCCTCTCTCTCTCTCTCTCTCTCTCTCTCTCTCTCTCTCTCTCTCTCTCTCTCTCATTTTCCAAAATGTACTGTACTCGATGCTCAAGGAGAATGAAGGAAGGGGAGGGGAGAAGTAGGGGGGGGGGAGCAGGGAGGCATCTGGAAAAAAAACACAGCCTGACAGTCCAGCTGTTTGCAACCTCATAGCGCATCCTCCAGTTACATGGCAGAAAGGGGGGATGAGTAAAAAGAAGAGGGGAGAAGGAAGAAAACTAACTTAAATAAACACACACAGTGAGAAAAGAGAAGGAAACATGTCGTCTGGTGATCCATGAAGGCAGAGGGGAGGAAAGAAGGGGGGGGGGTAACCATTTTACCTGCGTTGAACCAGGGAATGGGTGGGACGAGGAGGGAGAAAGAAAAAAAATCAGAAGAAACATTGGAGCAGAGGGAGGAAGGGACGAGGAGACAATACAACTTGAGTCAGATGAGGCAGCCCAGCCAGCATGGTCCCGCAAAGGCCTTGGAGTCCTCAGTGCAGTGTGGTGGGTCTGTTTGTGTTGGTGGTGCTGGCTGGAGTTTCTGGGGTGAGGAGCTGAAGGTGGGGCATAGTCATTAAGTGGCTTCCCTCACCCCAAACACTGAGGCCCCGATGGCTGGGCAGCAAGAGTCTATGAAGAAGCAGGGGAAGCAATGGCTGTGGCTGGCTGGTGCCACTCTGTAGGCGGGTGCTGGCTGGACAGCATGTCTTCTTTCTGCTGCCCACCTCCCTAGCATGGGATGGGCCAGCACGCAGAGTCAGGTGGCACACCTCACGAGGGAGATAAAGGCAGACCCCTGTGTGTCGCGTGCTTTGGCACTGAGGGCAGCCTGGGCCCTGGGCTTCCTCAGGCTCTATTGCCAAGCATCTTACATGTCTGGCTACCTTGTGGACAAGTTTGCAGACTGGGAGCACAAGACTGCCCTCAAGGCCGAGATCAAAACCTTCCACCCTGCGCTGCCCGTCACCTATCTGAAGGCTGAGTTGGGCCTGTCCTACATGGGCCCGGACAACTCCAGTGTGGACTACCGCCTCAGCCTGGTGTAGCTGCCAGCCTTCTGCACGGGCTAGGGCAGGGTTGTGGCCCAGCACCGCCTTTTCATTTTATTTTGTTTTGTTTTGTTTTGTTTTGTTTGTTTTGTTTTGTTTTGTTTTGTTTTGTTTTGTTTTGTTTTGTTTTGTTTTGTTTCGAGACAGGGTTTCTCTGTGTAGCCCTGGCTGTCCTGGAACTCACTCTGTAGACCAGGCTGGCCTCGAACTCAGAAATCCGCCTGCCTCTGCCTCCCAAGTGCTGGGATTAAAGGCGTTCAAATTTTGTTTTTGAGCCATGAACATGGGTTGTAAAAATTTGTGGGGAGTAGGCTCCAGGAAGAGACAGTATCCCTTCGCCCATTTCCCACTGGAACCTGTACAGAAATTTTTCTACGTATTTATTTTCTGTCTCAGAGAGAATAATTGGGAGTATATAATGGAGCAGGTTGGGGTGGGGGCTATAGGTTCTATGTCTACCTCTTACCTCCACTAATGCTGTCTCAGTGTTCCCTCTCTTCCTTCCTCCTCCTCTTCCTCCTCCCTCTCTCCCTCTCTCCCTCTCCCTCTCTCCCTCTCTCCCTCTCTCCCTCTCTCCCTCTCTCCCTCTCTCCCTCTCTCCAGCATAAACTCTTAACTCCTGAACCATTTCTCCAGTCCCACCTATTTCTTTACTGCAATGCTAAGGGTCAAACCTCAGGTCTTGGGAGCACTGGACAAGCAGTCTACCACCAAGCTATATCACCAATCCCTGATTTTCTTTTCTCTTCTCTTCTTTTCTCTTCTTTTCTTTTCTTTTCTTTTGTGACAGCTTCATTGAGGTTATATTTACATGCATAGATTCTTTTTTTTTCCTTTTCCATTTTTATTAGGTATTTAGCTCATTTACATTTCCAATGCTATACCAAAAGTCCCCCATAACCACCCACCCCCCTTCCCCTACCCACCCACTCCCCCTTTTTGGCCCTGGCGTTCCCCTGTACTGGGGCATATAAAGTTTGTGTGTCCAATGGGCCTCTCTTTCCAGTGATGGCCGACTAGGCCATCTTTTAATACATATGCAGCTAGAGTCAAGAGCTCCGGGATACTGGTTATTTCATAATGTTGATCCACCTATAGGGTTGCAGATCCCTTTAGCTCCTTGGGTTCTTTCTCTAGCTCCTCCATTGGGAGCCCTGTGATCCATCCATTAGCTGACTGTGAGCATCTACTTCTGTGTTTGCTAGGCCCCGGCATAGTCTCACAAGAGACAGCTACATCTGAGTCCTTTCGATAAAAATCTTGCTAGTGTATGCAATGGTGTCAGCGTTTGGATGCTGATTATGGGGTGGATCCCTGGATATGGCAGTCTCTACATGGACCATCCTTTCATCTCAGCTCCAAACTTTGTCTCTGTAACTCCTTCCAAGGGTGTTTTGTTCCCACTTCTAAGGAGGGGCATAGTGTCCACACTTCAGTCTTCATTTTTCTTGAGTTTCATGTGTTTAGGAAATTGTATCTTATATCTTGGGTATCCTAGGTTTTGGGCTAATATCCACTTATCAGTGAGTATATATTGTGTGAGTTCCTTTGTGAATGTGTTACCTCACTGAGGATGATGCCCTCCAGGTCCATCCATTTGGCTAGGAATTTCATAAATTCATTCTTTTTTTAAAAGCTGAGTAGCACTCCATTGTGTAGATGTACCACATTTTCTGTATCCATTCCTCTGTTGAGGGGCATCTGGGTTCTTTCCAGCTTCTGGCTATTATAAATAAGGCTGCTATGAACATAGTGGAGCATGTGTCCTTCTTACCGGTTGGGACATCTTCTGGATATATGCCCAGGAGAGGTGTTGCTGGATCCTCCGATAGTACTATGTCCAATTTTCTGAGGAACCGCCAGACTGATTTCCAGAGTGGTTGTACAAGCCTGCAATCCCACCAACAATGGAGGAGTGTTCCTCTTTCTCCACATCCACGCCAGCATCTGCTGTCACCTGAATTTTTGATCTTACCCATTCTGACTGGTGTGAGGTGGAATCTCAGAGTTGTTTTGATTTGCATTTCCCTGATGATTAAGGATGTTGAACATTTTTTCAGGTGCTTCTCTGCCATTCGGTATTCCTCAGGTGAGAATTCTTTGTTCAGTTCTGAGCCCCATTTTTTAATGGGGTTATTTGATTTTCTGAAGTCCACCTTCTTGAGTTCTTTATATATGTTGGATATTAGTCCCCTATCTGATTTAGGATAGCTAAAGATCCTTTCCCAATCTGTTGGTGGTGTTTTTGTCTTATTGACGGTGTCTTTTGCCTTGCAGAAACTTTGGAGTTTCATTAGGCCCCATTTGTCAATTCTCGATCTTACAGCACAAGCCATTGCTGTTCTGTTCAGGAATTTTTCCCCTGTGCCCATATCTTCAAGGCTTTTCCCCACTTTTTCCTCTATAAGTTTCAGTGTCTCTGGGTTTATGTGAAGTTCCTTGATCCACTTAGATTTGACCTTAGTACAAGGAGATAAGTATGGATCGATTCGCATTCTTCTACATGATAACAACCAGTTGTGCCAGCACCAATTGTTGAAAATGCTGTCTTTCTTCCACTGGATGGTTTTAGCTCCCTTGTCGAAGATCAAGTGACCATAGGTGTGTGGGTTCATTTCTGGGTCTTCAATTCTATTCCATTGGTCTACTTGTCTGTCTCTATACCGGTACCATGCAGTTTTTATCACAATTGCTCTGTAGTAAAGCTTTAGGTCAGGCATGGTGATTCCACCAGAGGTTCTTTTATCCTTGAGAAGACTTTTTGCTATCCTAGGTTTTTTGTTATTCCAGATGAATTTGCAAATTGCTCCTTCTAATTCGTTGAAGAATT
The DNA here is from genome assembly GCF_000001635.26 of Mus musculus. Taxonomy (NCBI): domain Eukaryota; kingdom Metazoa; phylum Chordata; class Mammalia; order Rodentia; family Muridae; genus Mus; species Mus musculus. The sequence continues at coordinate 105,691,139 of NC_000086.7, forward strand.
GAGTTGGAATTTTGATGGGGATTGCATTGAATCTGTAGATTGCTTTTGGCAAGATAGCCATTTTTACAATGTTGATCCTGCCAATCCATGAGCATGGGAGATCTTTCCATCTTCTGAGATCTTCTTTAATTTCTTTCTTCAGAGACTTGAAGTTTTTATCATACAGATCTTTCACTTCCTTAGTTAGAGTCACGCCGAGATATTTTATATTATTTGTGACTATTGAGAAGGGTGTTGTTTCCCTAATTTCTTTCTCAGCCTGTTTATTCTTTGTGTAGAGAAAGGCCATTGACTTGTTTGAGTTAATTTTATATCCAGCTACTTCACCGAAGCTGTTTATCAGGTTTAGGAGTTCTCTGGTGGAATGTTTAGGGTCACTTATGTATACTATCATATCATCTGCAAAAAGTGATATTTTGACTTCCTCTTTTCCAATTTGTATCCCCTTGATCTCCTTTTGTTGTCGAATTGCTCTGGCTAATACTTCAAGTACTATGTTGAAAAGGTAGGGAGAAAGTGGGCAGCCTTGTCTAGTCCCTGATTTTAGTGGGATTGCTTCCAGCTTCTCTCCATTTACTTTGATGTTGGCTACTGGTTTGCTGTAGATTGCTTTTATCATGTTTAGGTATGGGCCGTGAATTCCTGATCTTTCCAGAACTTTTATCATGAATGGGTGTTGGATCTTGTCAAATGCTTTTTCTGCATCTAACGAGATGATCATGTGGTTTTTGTCTTTGAGTTTGTTTATATAATGGATTACATTGATGGATTTTCGTATATTAAACCATCCCTGAATCCCTGGAATAAAACCTACTTGGTCAGGATGGATGATTGCTTTAATGTGTTCTTGGATTTTGTTAGCGAGAATTTTATTAAGGATTTTTGCATCGATATTCATAAGAGAAATTGGTCTGAAGTTCTCTATCTTTGTTGGATCTTTCTGTGGTTTAGGTATCAGAGTAATAGTGGCTTCATAAAATGAGTTGGGTAGAGTACCTTCTACTTCTATCTTGTGAAAAAGTTTGTGCAGAACTGGGATTAGATCTTCTTTGAAGGTCTGATAGAACTCTGCACTAATCCCGTCTGGTCCTGGGCTTTTTTTGGCTGGGAGACTATTAATAACTGCTTCTATTTCTTTAGGGGATATGGGACTGTTTAGAAGGTCAACTTGATCCTGATTCAACTTTGGTACCTGGTATCTGTCCAGAAATTTGTCCATTTCGTCCAGGTTTTCCAGCTTTGTTGAGTATAGCCTTTTGTAGAAGGATCTGATGTTTTGGATTTCTTCGGGATCTATTGTTATGTCTCCCTTTTCAGTTCTGATTTTGTTAATTAGGATTTTGTCTCTGTGCCCTCTAGTGAGTCTAGCTAAGGGTTTATCTATCTTGTTGATTTTCTCAAAGAACCAACTCCTCGTTTGGTTAATTCTTTGAATAGTTCTTCTTGTTTCCACTTGGTTGATTTCACCCCTGAGTTTGATTATTTCCTGCCGTCTACTCCTCTTGGGTGAATTTGCTTCCTTTTTTTCTAGAGCTTTTAGATGTGTTGTCAAGCTGCTAGTATGTGCTCTCTCCCGTTTCTTCTTGGAGGCACTCAGAGCTATGAGTTTCCCTCTTAGAAATGCTTTCATTGTGTCCCAAAGGTTTGGGTACATCGTGGCTTCATTTTCATTAAACTCTAAAAGTCTTTAATTTCTTTCTTTATTCCTTCCCTGACCAAGGTATCATTGAGAAGAGTGTTGTTCAGTTTCCACGTGAATGTTGGCTTTCTGTTATTTATTTTGTTATTGAAGATCAGCCTTAGTGCATGGTGATCTGATAGGATACATGGGACAATTTCAATATTTTTGAATCTATTGAGGCCTGTTTTGTGACCTATTATGTGATCAATTTTGGAGAAGGTACCATGAGGTGCTGAGAAGAAGGTATATCCTTTTGTTTTAGGATAAAATGTTCTGTAGATATCTGTCAGGTCCATTTGTTCCATCACTTCTGTTAGTTTTACTGTGTCCCTGTTTAGTTTCTGTTTCCATGATCTGTCCATTGGTGAAAGTGGAGTGTTGAAGTCTCCCACTATTATTGTGTGAGGTGCAATGTGTGCTTTGAGCTTTACTAAAGTTTCTTTAATGAATGTGGCTGCCCTTGTATTTGGAGCATAGATATTCAGAATTGAGAGTTCCTCTTGGAGGATTTTACCTTTGATGAGAATGAAGTGCCCCTCCTTGTCTTTTTTGATGACTTTGGGTTGGAAGTCAATCTTATCAGATATTAGGATGGCTACTCCAGCTTGTTTCTTCATACCATTTGCTTGGAAAATTGTTTTCCAGCCTTTCATTCTGAGGTAGTGTCTATCTTTTTCTCTGAGATGAGTTTCCTGTAAGCAGCAAAATGTTGGGTCTTGTTTGTGTAGCCAGTTTGTTAGTCTATGTCTTTTTATTGGGGAGTTGAGACCATTGATATTAAGAGATATTAAGGAAAAGTAATTGTTGCTTCCTGTTATTTTTGGTGTTAAAGTTGGCATTCTCTTCTTGTGGCTGTCTTCTTTTAGGTTTGTTGAGGGATTACCTTCTTGTTTTTTCTAGGGCGTTGTTCCCGTTCTTGTATTGGTTTTTTTCTGTTATTATCCTTTGAAGGGCTGGATTCGTGGAGAGATAATGTGTGAATTTGGTTTTGTCGTGGAATACTTTGGTTTCTCCATCTATGGTAATTGAGAGTTTGGCTGGGTATAGTAGCCTGGGCTGGAATTTGTGTTCTCTTAGTGTCTGTATAACATCTGTCCAGGCTCTTCTGGCTTTCATAGTCTCTGGTGAAAAATCTGGTGTAATTCTGATAGGCTTGCCTTTATATGTTACTTGACCTTTTTCCCTTACTGCTTTTAGTATTCTATCTTTATTTAGTGCATTTGTTGTTCTGATTATTATGTGTCGGGAGGAATTTCTTTTCTGGTCCAGTCTATTTAGAGTTCTGTAGGCTTCTTGTATGTTCATAGGCATCTCTTTCTTTAAATTTGGGAAGTTTTCTTCAATAATTTTGTTGAAGATGTTTGCTGGTCCTTTGAGTTGAAAATCTTCATTCTCATCCACTCCTATTATCCGTAGGTTTGGTCTTCTTATTGTGTCCTGGATTTCCTGGATATTTTGAGTTAGGATCTTTTTGCATTTTCCATTTTCTTTGATTGTTGTGCTGATGTTCTCTATGGAATCTTCTGCACCTGAGATTCTCTCTTCCATCTCTTGTATTCTGTTGCTGATGCTCAAATCTATGGTTCCAGATTTCTTTCCTAGGGTTTCTATCTCCAGTGTTGCCTCACTTTGAGTTTTCTTTATTGTGTCTACTTCCCTTTTTAGGTCTAGTATGGTTTTGTTCATTTCCATCACCTGTTTGTATGTTTTTTCCTCTTTTTCTGTAAGGACTTCTACCTGTTTGATTGTGTTTTCCTGTTTTTCTTTAAGGACTTGTAACTCTTTAGCAGTGTTCTCCTGTATTTCTTTAAGTGATTTATTAAAGTCCTTCTTGATGTCCTCTACCATCATCATGAGATATGCTTTTAAATCTAGGTCTAGGTTTTCGGGTGTGTTGGGGTGCCCTGGACTGTGTGAAGTGGGAGTGCTGGGTTCTGATGATGGTGAGTGGTCTTGGTTCCTGTTAGTAAGATTCCTACATTTACCTTTCGCCATCTGGTAATCTCTGGAGTTAGTAATTATAGTTAACTCTGTTTAGAGATTGTTCTTCTGGTGATTCTGTTACCGTCTATCAGCAGACCTGGGAGACAGATTCTCTCTTCTGAGTTTCAGTGCTCAGAGAGCTCTCTGCTGGCAAGCTCTCTTACAGGGAAGGTGCACAGATATCTTGTGTTTGGACCTCCTCCTGGACGAAGAAGAAGGCCCAAAACAGGACCTTTCTCAGAAGCTGTGTTGCTTTGGCAGTTCCCAGAAGCTGTCAGCTTCTGTGGTGCAGACTCTCACCTGTGCAGACTAAATTCCTAAGTTCCAGGGAGTCCCGGAATCAAGATGGCGACCGCTGCTGCTGAGGCTGAGGCTGCCTCCCGAGCCAGGTGGACACCTGTCCTCTGGTCCGGACGGTGGCCGGCTGTCTGCGGCCCGTAAAGGGTGCTGCCTCAGCGGCTCTGTGCTTCCGCCTTTCCCAGAAGCTGTCCAGTTCTCTGGCGCACCCTCTCACCTGTTCAGACTAATTTCCTAAGTTCACATGCATAGATTCTTATGTTTTAAGTTTATGTTTTAATGATTTTTGTAACTATGTTCAACATGGAAATTAGCCCATATTTATTGTAGTGTCTTTATCCCATTTTTGGTATCAGGGTAATACAGGCTTTGTAGAATGGGTTTGGAGTGTTCCTTCCTTTTCTGTTTTATAGGAAAGTATGAGAGGTATACTATCAGGTCTTCTTGGAAGTTTGGTATGATTCAGCAGTGAATCATCCAACCCTGAGGAGCTTTCACTTAATGGTTCAGCCTCTGGTTGTTACGGATTAATCCCGTGTATTTTGTACTCTAGCTAAAACTCCCAGAACCACATTGAATAACACTGCTGAACGTGAGCATCTGTCTTAATTAGGGTTTCTACTGCTGTAATAAAATACCATGGCCAAAAGCATCTTTGGGGAGGAAAGAGTTTATTTCATTTACAATCTCACATCAAAGAAAGCAGAATTAAAATGAACCTAACAAATAGTCACAGAATACTCCACCCAAAAGAAATGTACACGTTTCCTCAATAGCCCATGGGACTTTCTCCCATGGACAGGAACTCTAAGCAGGCAGGACCTGATAAAGAAGCCATGGAGGAATGCTTCTTACTGACAGAAGGACAATACCGTCATCATAAACATTTTTCCCCTTTCGGTCTTGTGGAATACTTTGGAGTAGTACTGGTGTTAGCTCTTTCATAAAAATGTAGACGACTCTAGGCTTTTCCTTCTACAGAGGCTTTTATTATTGCCTTTGTGTCATTGCTTCTCCTGAGTCTATTTATTGATTTTTCCAAGTTATGTGTGTCTAGGTAATTTTTAAGTGTTCCTCAAAGTTCCTCTAGATTTTGTTGGAATTTGTTGTAACTTTGCCCTTTTTAACACAATTTTTTTCCTTTTTATTTTTTTATTGGATATTTTCTTTATTTACATTTCATTACCCTTTCCCATTTCCCCTCCGGAAACTCCCTATCCTATCCCCCTCCCCCTGCCTCTATGAGGGTGCTCCCCCACCACTCACTCATGTCCTCCCACCCTGGCATTCCCCTACACTGGGGCATCAAACATCCTCAGGCCAGGCCTCTCCTCCCACTGATGTCCTACAAGGCCATCCTCTACCACAGATGTGGCCAGCACCATGTTAACCTAATTTTATTAATTTCAGTTTTCTCTCTCTTTCCTTTCATCTGAGGTTTGCTTGGCTAGGAAACTGTCAATCCTGTTTATCGTTTAAAACAACCAACTTTCTATTTAATAGATTCTATGCATCACTGCTTTACTCTGCATTGTATTAATTTCAGTGCCAGTCTTTATTGTTTCCTGCTTCCTGGTGCTTTGGGACTTAGCTTGCCCTTGTTTTTCTAAGACCTGAGCTGCATCGCTGTTATTTTATAGCTCTCTGATTTTTCAGTGTAAACACTCATGGCTACAAAGTTTCCTCTTACAAATGCCTTAGCTTAAAAGTGTGGAAGTGTGGGTGTCCCACAAGATGGCTCCACAGATAAAGCACTTATCCTTTCAAGTGAGTTCAGTGCCTAGAATGTGAAGGTGAAAAGGGAAAAACAATTCCACAGCCCTGTGACCTCCCCATGACTGCTGTGCAAGCCATGTGTACACCCTCCTCACATAATTATACACACACATACATCGTAGTAATAAATAAAATAACATTAGTGTCTTAGTTAGGGTTTTACTGCTGTGAACAGACACCATGACCAAGGCAAGTCTTATAAAAAACATTTAATTGGGGGCTGGCTTACAGGTTCAGAGGTTCATTCCATTATCATCAAGGTGAGAGCATGGCAGTAACCAGGCAGGCATGGTGCAGGCAGAGCTGAGAGTTCTATGTCTTCATCCATAGGCTGCTAGTGGAAGTTGACTTCCAGGCAACTAGGGTAAGGATCTTATGCCCACACCCACAGTGGCACACCTACTCCAACCAGGTCACACCTATTCCAACAAGGCCACACCTCCAAATGGTGCCACTCCCTGGTCCAAGAATATACAAGCCATCACAATTACTTTTCTAGAAAGAACTGTTTTTAATGTATTTTAGAGGGAGATGCAATCAGGATGTAAAGTGGATACATTAATAAAAATTATTTTAAAATTGCTAAATATATGGCAACTATTAACAACAGCAGAAAAACTAACAAATCAATAAAGTCAAATGAAATAAATGCAAAAAATAAAAAGAGAAACAGGAAAGGTTCTAGTAAGTTATGTTTTGTTTTCTTTTGATTCTAAGAATTTTTTTAAAATCTCCTCTCTGGTTTCAAGAGTATATCGTTCAGTATACCCAAATATTTATGTAGCTTCTCTTGCTATCAATTTCTAGTTTTATTGCACTGTGATCCAAAAAGATACAAGGAATTACTTTGATTCTGTGATATTTTAAGGCTACTTTGAGGCCTATAATGTGATCAAATTTAGAGACAAAGTCCCATCGGCTATTGAGAAAATGTATACATTTCTTTTGGGTACAATGTTGTGTAGCTATTTGTTAGATTCATTTTAATTCTGCTGTTTCTTTGTTGATTTGTAGTTTAGAATATTGAAGTCAGCCACTATTCTTGTATTAGGGGCTCTTAGACTTTTTATGTCCATCAGTGTCTATTTATAAAGTATGGAACCACAGCACCTAGTGTTACACAGATATTTGCAATTGTATATTCTTGGTAGAACACTTACCTCGGTATATAGTGCCCTTCCTTATCTTCTATTTAATTTTGTGTAAAGGATACTCTTTCTCAGATTATCATAAATAGCTACTGCAGCTTGTTTCTGGCTCACTTGATAGACTGACTTTAGCTATCAGTCTGTGTTTCTTGGAGATATCAGGTAGCTGAATTTGTTTTTTTGTTTGTTTGGTTGGTTGGTTTTGGGGGGTTTGGTTGGTTGGTTGGTTGGTTTGGTTTTTTCAAGACAGGGTTTGTCTGTGTAGCCCTGGCTGTCCTGGAACTTACTCTGTAGACCAGGCTGGCCTTGAACTCAGAAATCCACCTGCCTCTGCCTCCCGAGTACTGGGATTAAAGGCATGTGCCACCACGCCAGGCAGAATTTGTTTTTTTTTAAATATTTTTTATTAGGTATTTTCCTCATTTACATTTCCAATGCTATCCCAAAAGTCCCCCATACCCTCCCCACCACTCCACTACTCACCCACTCCCCCTTTTTGGCCCTGGCGTTCCGTTCCCCTGTACTGGGGCATATAAAGTTTGCAAGTCCAATGGGACTCTTTTTCCAGTGATGGCCAACTAGGCCATCTTTTGATACATATGCAGCTACAGTCAAGAGCTCCGGGGTACTGGTTAGTTCATATTGTTGTTCCACCTATAGGGTTGCAGATCCCTTTAGCTCCTTGGGTACTTTCTCTAGCTCCTCCTTTGGGGGCCCTGTGATCCATCCAATAGCTGACTGTGAGCATCCACTTATGTGTTTGCTAGGCCCCTGCATAGTCTCACAAGAGACAGCTATATCTGGGTCCTTTCAGCAAAATCTTGCTAGTGTATGCAATGGTGTCAGCATTTGGAAGCTGATTATGGGATGGATCCCTGGATATGCCAATCACTAGATGGTCCATCCTTTTGTCACAGCTCCAAATTTTGTCTCTGTAACTCCTTCCATGGGTGGTTTGTTCCCAATTCTAAGAAGGGGCAAAGTGTCCACACTTTGGTCTTCGTTCTTCTTGAGTTTCATGGGTTTAGCAAATTGTATCTTATATCTTGGGTATCCTAAGTTTCTGGGCTAATATCCACTTATCAGTAAGTACATATTGTGATTGGGTTGCCTCACTCAGGATGATGCCCTCCAGGTCCATCCATTTGCCTAGGAATTTCATAAATTCATTCTTTTTAATAGCTGAGTAGTACTCCATTGTGTAAATGTACCACATTTTCTGTATCCATTCCTCTGTTGAGGGGCATCTGGGTTCTTTCCAGCTTCTGGCTATTATAAATAAAACTGCTATGAACATAGTGGAGCATGTGTCCTTCTTACCAGTTGGGACATCTTCTGGATATATATCCAGGAGAGGTATTGCTGGATCCTCCAATAGTACTATGTCCAATTTTCTGAGGAACCACCAGACTGATTTCCAGAGTGGTTGTACAAGCTTGCAATCCCACCAACAATGGAGGAGTGTTCCTCTTTCTTCACATCCTCTCCAGCATCTGCTGTCACCTGAATTTTTCATCTTAGCCATTCTGACTGGTGTGAGGTGGAATCTCAGGGTTGTTTTGATTTGCATTTCCCTGATGATTAAGGATGGTGAACATTTTTTCAGGTGCTTCTCAGCCATTTGGTATTCCTCAGGTGAAAATACTTTGTTTAGCTCTGAGCCCCATTTTTTAATGGGGTTATTTGATTTTCTGGAGTCCACCTTCTTGAGTTCTTTATATACTTTGGATATTAGTAGAATTTGGTTTTTTAATCCAATAAACTAGTCAACACCTCTTTGTTGGTGACTTGAGCCTACTCATATTCAATATTATTGTTGATAGCTGCTTATCAATTCTTGTGATTTTATTGCTAGTTGGACTACTCTTTGCTCGTTACTTTCTCTCCCATCACTATTAGGGCTGTGCGGTTTACTGTTTTGCACATGATGCATTCCTTTCTATCACTGTTTGTTCATCTATTTCTCTCATTAAATGTATTCCTTCTTTTTTTTTTTTTGGTTTTTTGAGAAAGGGTTTCTCTGTATAGCCCTGGCTGCCCTGGAACCATAATTTCATTGAGTATATTTGTCATTCCCTTAGTTGTTATCTCAGCTCCTTCTTTTATCCTGTGAACTCTTAGATTTGGTGTCACAGATGTTTTACTCATAATCAGTATTTTATTTGTGTGCTTTCGTTTTTCTATTTCCCTTATTGATATCTGAGTCTAGTATTTCCTAGATAAGTCTTTCTTCTGCTTAGTCAAACCTATTAGTAATGCTTCTTACTGTTTTTTTTTTTAATTTAGTTCATTGAGTTATTTATTTATTTATTTATTTCCAACATTTCTAGGGGGTTTTTCAAAATCTCCATTTCCTTGTTGATTTTTTTCTTCTATGACTGTTTTGATTCTTATTGTAGACATTTTTCTTGCAGGTTTGAAGCTATTTTCATCCCTACTGTTGATATTTGCATCTATTTTCTTAAGTTTTTCTATGTTGCTGACTTTCCTCCTGGAGTGAATTCATCTGTTTGTTTGGATTCACCTTTAGGCCACTGATCATTTTTCCTAATGAACTTCTGAAGTCTTCATCTAGCCTTTTACCCATTTCAGAATCATCCAGTGGTAGTTGAAGTGGATGCATGCTAACTTACTTTTTCATGTGATACGGTTTGAAAATCTGTTGGTCTTGATATCTCTTCCAATTTGATATAGGGATATTATTGAGTAGTCTACTCTGGAGTGTTCCATTTTACTTAATAACAAGAAATCTGCTGTAGCAGCAACAACATTGACCTTTACAATAGAGGGAACTGTACTTACAATTGACTAAAGGCTACTAATCACCAATGTCCACTCTCCAGCAGGTAAACATTACTGTACAATGTGAAGAACACCATGTGAAAAAAAAATCATTTAGGGTAAAAGTGCACACAGGAAGTGTGTGCTAGATGAAGAAGGAAGAAGAGGGTAGAAACCAAGGAGAAACAAGGCTAAAGCACTTAAGAGACAAAGATGATCAGCTGGGAAAGGGGGAATACGGTCAAGATACATTGTGTGGGATTCTCAAGTCATTAGTGAAATACTGTAATTCCAACTCAATTCTTCAACGAATTAAAAAGGGCAATTGGCAGATTCATCTGGAATAACAAAAAACCTAGGATAGCAAAAACTCTTCTCAAGGATAAAAGAACCTCTGGTGGAATCACCATGCCCGACCTAAAGCTGTACTACAGAGCAATTGTGATAAAAAAAAAAAACTGCATGGTACTGGTATAGTGACAGACAAATAGACCAATGGAACAGAATTGAAGACCCAGAGATGAACCCACACACCTATGGTCACTTGATCTTTGACAAGGGAGCTAAAACCATCCAGTGGAAAAAAGACGGCATTTTCAACAATTGGTGCTGGCACAACTGGCTGTTATCATGTAGAAGATTGTGAATTGATCCATTTCTATCTCCTTGTACTAAGGTCAAATCTAAGTGCATTAAGGAACTCCACATAAAACGAGAGACACTGAAACTTATAGAGGAGAAAGTAGGGAAAAGCCTCGAAGATATGGGTACAGGGGAAAAATTCCTGAATAGAACAGCAATGGCTTGTGCTGTAAGATCGAGAATTGATAAATGGGACCTCATAAAGTTGCAAAGCTTCTGCAAGGCAAAAGACACCATCAATAAGACTAAAAGACCACCAACAGATTGGGAAAGGATCTTTACCTATCCCAAATCGGATAGGGGACTAATATCCAATATATATAAAGAACTCAAGAAGGTGGACTCCAGAAAATCAAATAACCCCATTAAAAAGGGAACTCAGAACTGAACAAAGAATTCTCACCTGAGGAATACCGAATGGCTGAGCAGCACCTGAAAACATGTTCAACATCCTTAATCATCAGGGAAATGCAAATCAAAACAACCCTGAGATTCCACCTCACACCAGTCAGAATGGCTAAGATCAAAAATTCAGGTGACAGCAGATGCTGGAGAGGATGTGGAGAAAGAGGAACACTCCTCCATTGTTGGTGGGATTGCAAGCTTGTACAACCACTCTGGAAATCAGTCTGGTGGTTCCTCAGAAAATTGGACATAGTACTATTGGAGGATCCAGCAATACCTCTCCTGGGCATATATCCAAAAGATGTCCCAACTGGTAAGAAGGACACATGCTCCACTATGTTCATAGCAGTTTTATTTATAATAGCCAGAAGCTGGAAAGAACCCAGATGCCCCTCAACAGAGGAATGGATACAGAAAATGTGGTACATCTACACAATGGAGTACTACTCAGCTATTAAAAAGAATGAATTTATGAAATTCCTAGCCAAATGGATGGACCTGGAGGGCATCATCCTGAGTGAGGTAACCCAATCACAAAGGAACTCACACAATATGTACTCACTGATAAGTGGATATTAGCCCAGAAACTTAGGATACCCAAGATATAAGATACAATCTGCTAAATGCATGAAACTCAAGAAGAACGAAGACCAAAGTGTGGACACTTTGCCCCTTCTTAGAATTGGGAACAAACCACCCATGGAAGGAGTTACAGAGACAAAATTTGGAGCTGTTACAAAAGGATGAACCATCTAGTGATTGCCATATCCAGGGATCCATCCCATAATCAGCTTCCAAATGCTGACACCATTGCATACACTAGCAAGATTTTGCTGAAAGGACCCAGATATAGCTGTCTCTTGTGAGACTATGCAGGGGCCTAGCAAACACATAAGTGGATGCTCACAGTCAGCTATTGGATGAATCACAGGGCCCCCAATGGAGGAGCTAGAGAAAGCACCCAAGGAACTAAAGGGAACTGCAACCCTATAGGTGGAACAACAATATGAACTAACCAGTACCCCAGAGCTCTTGTCTCTAGCTGTATATGTATCAAAAGATGGCCTAGTCGGCCATCACTGGAAAGAGAGGCCCATTGGACTTGCAAACTTTATATGCCCCAGTACAGGGGAACGCCAGGGCCAAAAAGTGGGAGTGGGTGGGTAGTGGAGTGGGGGGGGGGGTATGGGGGACTTTCGGGATAGCATTGGAAATGTAAATGAGGAAAATACCTAATTTTAAAAAAACCAAAAACAAAACAAAACAAAAAAAAAACAAAGGAAAATTAAAGGAGTGAAAAATGTTAAGGAGTGAAGAAAAAAATCAAGAAATTGGAAAAGATAAAGGAAAAATAATGGGGCTGCAGAGATGACTTCCAGAGTTCAGTTTTCAGCACCCATATGATGATTTACAACCCTCTGTAATTCCAGTTCCAGGGGACATGATGCTGTCTTCTGGCCTCTGCATGCAGTAGGCACACATAATGTGAACACACTGACAGACAAAACACTCATCCATATAAAATAAAAAGATTTTGCTTTGCTTTGCTTTGCTTTGCTTTGCTTTGCTTTGCTTTGCTTTGCTTTGCTTTGCTTTGCTTTGGTTTAGTTTGTTTTTTTTTTTTTAGGTTTCTGAGACGGGACTTCTCTGTGTAGCCTTGGCTGTCCAAGAACTTACTCTGTAGACCAGGCTGGCCTCGAACTCAGAGATCTTCCTGCCTCTGCCTCCTAAGTGCTGGGATTAAAGGCCTGTGCCACTACTACCCAGCAATAAATCTTTAAAAATAAAAAGAAAGAAAGTAATGTTCAAAAAGAAAAGATTTCTCAATAATGAAAAAATTGTAAACAAAATTAGGTAAATGTAAAAGGGAGAATAAGAAAACAAAATCTGTGGCGTGAGGGGACCCCAATGGAGGAGTTAGAGAAAGGACTGAAGGAGCTGAAGGGGTTTGCAACCCCATAGGAAGAACAACAGTGTCAACCAACCAGAGTTCCCAGGAACTAAACCATCAACCAAGGACTGCACATGAAGGGACCCATGCCTCCAGCTGCATATGTAGCAGAGAATGGTCTTGTGGGACATCAATGTGAGAAGAGGCCCTTAGTTCTGTGAAGGTTTGATGCCCCAGTGTAGGGGAATGTGAGGGCAGGGAAGTGGGAGTGGGCAGGTGAGTGGTGGAGCACCCTCACAGAAGCAAGGGGGAGGGGCATGGGAATGGGGGTTGGCAGGGGGTAAACTGGGAAGGGGATAACATTTGAAATGTAAATAAATAAAATAACCAATAAAAATAAATAAAATAAAATTTAAAAAAGAAAAGGAAATCTGAGATTTTAGCTAGGTATGATGGCACACGGGTGTGATGGCAACAGGTCATGGGGAAGGAAGATGAACAGGTCAAAACCAGATTACACTACGTAGCAATTTAAGGCCAGCCAGCCTGGGCTACATGATAAGACTATTGGGTTTTTTAAAACGTGTTTTAAGCAAACAAAAAACAAAAGTCCAATAAAATAAAGTCGCACTACAGCTAGAATAATAAAATAAGAAAACATAGGGAATTAAAAAAAAAAGTGTAACAGGACCCCAGAACTTAACAAGAGGGCTCCATGACGATGAAAGAGCCATTCAGGCTGGAAAGTCAGCACATAGACAGCACCACCTGCCAAAATTAAAACAAAGGCCTAATCCATCAAAGTCCATGTTGTGGGAAAGTCTCTAACTGGACTAACCTTGCCTTTTGGCTTCTGTAGTTCTGCTTCTGGCTAACTGTTCTTGTTAACTGAAGTATGTCAACCCAGGGCATGGGTTTTGTGCTTAAAAGTTCACCCTGAGAAAGGTTTGGGGCACTGGGATCCTGAGCACCCAGGGTAGTCGCTGGCCTGCTAATGAAGACTTTCTGTTGGCTGAAGCTCAGGTCTGAACAGCCTTCTCTGGTGAATACCCCACAAGGAAAAGAAGAAAGATTAACCAGTAGTGAGGAAACGCATAAACTTACATGAATGTGTGAAAAAGACTAAAACCTGAAAACATATTTTTAAATTTTTTAATGGGTACAGATGTTTTGCCTGCATGTATGTGTGTGCAGAAAGTTCATGCCTACTGCCTGAAGAGGCCAGAGTGGGCCGCTGGATCCTCTAGAAGTGGAGTTACATGGCCTACCCTGTGAGTGCTAGGAACTAAATTTGGGTCCTCTGCAAGAGCAGCAAGTGCTGAACCCTAAAAACATAGTTTTAATCCAATTAGCACAGAAGTACCATTGAAAGTGTAATAAAAAGAAAAGCAGGAAGAAGCACAAAAAAAAAAAAAAAACAGAAAAAAAGATGATGAAATGTTGAAGCTAGCAGTTACGTGTACACGGCAGGCAGACAGGTTGGGGGCTCTTGTCTCTCCTACAGAATACGCTGGTTTTGAACCTGTACTGGACTGTCCAGTGTCTACCAGAGTTGTCCTCACTTTCTTTTCACACCAGGGGCCTCTGCCATGGGCAGTTAGCTTTACAACCTATGAGTTAGGCAGTTTCTCTTTCCCTTCAGAAACTCCTCGGTTGGCTAACTGTCTATCTGCAAGTGTCTCCCAAGTGAGAACCAATCATAGCCCTCAAGTTGATATGAACAGAGGACCTTTCTATTTTCGAGGCCTTGAAAATATTCATCGCCCTGTTGAAATGATGCAGTTTTGAGTGTCGAGTAGACTTCTGGAACTACAGAAACTCTGTATCCATGAATGACAGAAAGGTGGTCCAAGCTGACCTCAGGCTCCAATTGTCAATCTCCAGGATTATTCTCAATTGGTAAAAACTACTCCCAGATCCCAGGCAGAGTGACTTCTCCCTCTATGTTCCACTGCTTGACTGAGTCACTAGTTGCCTTCACCTCTGAGCTTGGCGGTGTCTTTCTTTCCCACTCATGTACATTATATACATATATGAAATCATAGTAAGCTCATTATTAACTATAAATATACGTTAATAAATCACTTAATTTGTTTAAATATCAATATCCAAAAGGAGATCTCCACATACCAGGATGATAATATCTTATTCCCATTTTCATAATGCTTCGAAATCTTTAAGGCATTATCGTTAGCTTTAACTATCAGATTGACACAGCCTAGCGTCATCTCAGGCAAGTCTCAATTGTGGAATGGCCTATACGAAGTTGACCTGAGAAGGTATCAGTGAGGGATTGTCTTGATTGTTAATTAACACAAGAGGGCTAAACCCATTGTGAGTGGCACCATCCCTAGGCAAGTGGTCCTGAGCCATATAAGAAAGCTATCTAAGCATTGGCCTCTGAGTGAGCCACAGAGGCAGCCAGCAAACATCCACTTTAAGCCCTTGCTTAAGTTCCTGCACTGACCCTCAATGGCAGGTTGTAACCTGGAAGTGTAAGCCAAACCAAGCCCGTTTTTCCCCAAGGTTGCTTTTATCACAGCAACAGGTTGAAACTAAAACACAAGGCTGTTATACAGAATTAACTTTAGTAATTGTGTAGAATAGAGTTACTGTCCTGGGTAGAACGAGCAAGATAGCACACAGATTTTACTTCATTATCACCACACCCTCAATTATAAATAAAGACTCCAGATTTGCTCCGAAGTGCCTTATGGGGGCTTAATATTCAACTTTTAACATCTTTCATTGCATATTCAGACACAATCAAACTTTTCTACAACAGACCTTGGTGAATCCAGAGGTCCAGGCCCAGGTTTAGTAAGTGGCCTTCTTGATGTTTTCAGTAAACACAGTTTCATTCATCTCTAAATGGGTGGAGCCACTTGCTAAGATGCAAATAAATGCATTGTGCTGTGTGAGGAAAGCTTCTGGAACCGTGTTTGGCTATGGCTTCTACCACAAATTTCTCACCTGGAATTATTAGATTTCTAGTCTGCTGGCCAGCCTTACAGAAGCTCCTAGATTACCAGCCCCTACACTGAGATAATTCAAGGTAAGGGTGACTTTGAGGGGACAGGTGTGGGGAGCTGCAGGGAGCCAATGGAGTTGTCCCTGGGACCTGGAGGGAGGTGGTGAAGTTGTGGCCCTTCCAGTAGACCAGCAGCACTTTACAAAGCTAGCTGCAGGACATGTGCAGCAAGGGCACATACACGTGGTCATCTCTACTTATGACCACATACACAAAACGCCCATGGCCATCAAGAGGTCTTCAAGCATCAGAATGCAAAGAGTAATGGAGATTCAGATCTTTCTGAGACCCCCACTATGAGAATATCTTAGGCATAAGAGGCATCCACCCACACTGAAAACAGTCACGGATGATTACATCATCCAGGACACAGCAGAGGCAAACCTGCACAAACTACTCAAGAGCTAGCCATTGAGCAATGAACACATCTTCTACTTCCTCTACGAGATCCTTCAGGATCTCTAGTACACATTTACTTAAAGTGTGCCACAGGAACCTGAAGCCCTCCGATCTGATTATCAACATCACCTGCAAGCTCAAGATCTATAATTTTAGCCTGGCCTAAATTGCTGGCCCTGAGTATGATCTCATTGGTTTCTGATGATGTGTGGCCACATGTTAGAACCCAGACCCAGAGATCATACTTAACTCCAAGGGCTCCACTAAGTCCATCAGCATCTGGTCTGAGGGCAGCATTCTGCCTGAGATACTCTCCAACTGGCCCATCTTCCTGGCAAGCCCTACCTAGACTAGTTTAACCACATTCTATGTATCCTTGGTTCCCTGTTCCAGGATGACATAAATTGTATAATCAACATGGAAATTCCAAAGTACCTACAGCCTGTGCCCTCTAACACCAAGCTATCCTAGACCAAGAATTTCCCTCAATCTAACTCCAAAGCTCTTAACTTGCTGGACAAGATGTTAATGTTCAAACCAAGCAAGTGGTTCCCAGTGCAGGAAGCATTGTCTCAGCCCTGCCTGGACTAGTACTGTGGCCCGACATATGGGCGAATGTCCAAGAAACCCTTCACTCTTCTTTTTTTTTTTCCCAATGTTTGGTTTAGTTTGGCTTGTCTTTTGGGGACAGGGCCTCACTATGAAACAGTAGCTAGCCTGGAGCTTCACTATGTTGACCAGGCTGCTCTTGAACTCAGAGCTATACCTACCTCAGCCTCACAAGTGCTAGGATTAAAAGCATACCATGTCCTACTAGCAGTTCACCTTTGACGTGGACTTTGATAATCTCTCAAGATGCAGCTGCTCCTTCTCTGCAGATTGTTAGAAAATGAATGCTACTTAACCCAGACTCTGACAGCCCAGGTTGGATGTAGGGCAAGCTTGGCCATCTTCTCTTTTCACCTTACCTTATTATTCAAGGTAAGGCCAGCACATACTCTACAAAGTGCAGTGAGGAGTGGAACAATCCTCAGATGGACACATTGGACTGAAATGGAATCTTCTTCTCACTCATGTGTAATGTAGTTGATATCACTGCACTAGACATTACATGGGGAATAGCCAATCCAAGTCCCCCAACTCAAAAGAATTTTAGGTTTCTATTTAGCAGAGAAGGCAGAATACAAAAAGGGGACAGTGTGAAATGCAGACTTCTTAGATAACATCTAGGACCTCAAGGACAATGGACATACAGTGAGACTACAAGGGGCTTGGCCACTGCCAACATTTATGTTTGAAAATGGCTCTGATTTGGGGTTAGGGTGGGACTCCTCAACAGGAAAACCATTGCTATTTTCACCCAGTGGTGCAAGCAAGGGGCCTGCTTGCTGATCTGGCAGCCTGCCACATATCCTAAACCACAGGTAAATAGCACAGTCAACTCCTTTTTTGCAATGCTGGTGATCAAACCTGAGGCCTTGGGCAACCTCTGGTATACTGGCAAGCACTCTACCACTGAGTTCTATTCCCAGCCTAGAAAGCCAACTTCTGCCTGTGATTATGCCTAACTCATTACCTATGTTCTTCTCAAAAAAAACAAAAAAAACAAAAAACAAAAAACAAACAAACAAACAAAAAAAACCAACAACCTCTGGTGGGGAATGTCTACAGTGAGTATGAGCACAGGATCTTCTGGACCCCCCCCCCCAACTGACTGACACTTTCCATGATTCTTTTCCCTTCAGACTGTGATACCTTTAAAGCCACAGAGCTATTCTCTCTAGCCATCCTAGCTGGATGCTGACCTCCCCTCTTCCATGTCACCACCACCATTTTGCCTCACACCAGTCTCCCTATAGCCAGGCTCTAAGATGATACCAGTGACTGCTCTGAGCAGTTTCCTGAAAGCAGTAGTTTTATAAGCATTGCCTTTGTGAACTACAAAAGAAATATCAAAACCAAAGGTCAGTCATCCCTGTGAAGAGCTGCTCACTTTCTGCCACTCGGCAGTCTAGAAGGTCTAAGACCTGGAGGTTGAACGACCCTTTCACAGGGGTTGCAGAACAGATATCCTGAATATCAGATATCTACATTACAACTCATAACAGTAGCAAATTTACAGTTAGGAAGTAGTAACAAAATAATTTTATGGTCGTAAGTCACCACAATGTGAGGAAGTGGGGTTTTGTTGTCGTTGTTTTGGTTTGATTTTTTAATTAGATATTTTCTTTATTTACATTTCAAATGTTTTCTCCTTTCCAGGTCTCCCCTTCAGAAACCTTGTATTCCATCTCCCCTCTCTGTGCCTCTATGAGGGTGCTCCCTCACACACCCACCCCCTTCCATCTTTCCCCACTGGCATTCCTCTCCACTGGGGCATCAAACACCCTCAGGCCCAAGGGCCTCTCCTCCTATTAATGTCCAACAAAGCCATCCTCTGCCACATATGCAGCCAGTGCCATGGGTCCCTCCATGTGTATTCTTTGGTTGGTGGTCCGGTCGCCGGGAGCTCCAGGGGGTCCAGCTGGTTGACACTGTTGCTCCCTCTATGGGGCTACAAACCCCCTCAGCTCCTTCAGTCCCTTCTCCAGTTCCTCCATCAGGGACCACTGAGCTCAGTCCGATGGTTGGCTGTGAGCATCCCTGTCTGTATTTGTCAGGCTCTGGCAGAGCTTCTCAGGAGACAGCCATATCAGACTTCCATCAGCAAGCACTTCCCGGCATCCACAATAATGTCCAGGTTTGGTGTCTGTATATGGGATGGATTCCAGGTGGGGCAGTCTCTGGATGGCCTTTCCTTCAGTCTCTGATCCACACTTTGTCTCCATATTTGCTCCTGTGAGTATTTTGTTCACCCTTCTAAGAAGCACTGAAGCATCTACATATTGGTCTTCCTTCTTCTTGGGGTTCATACGGTCTGTGAATTAAATCTTGGGTCTTCTGAACTTTTGGGCTAATATCCACTTATCAGTGAGTACATATCATGTGTGAAGAAGTGTTTTTAAAGGTCACCACATTAGGAAGGTTGAGAAGCACTGATCTAAGAGAAGCCTTTAAAGGGAAACAGTGGGGGGAAACAAGAGTAGGAACATGGCAAAGTGACATTTGGCTGCAAACCTTCTTCTGCTCATGCCACTGTGTGTTATTCTCAGACCTAGTGGCTGAGCATGTAGGGACTTCAGCCAGAACAGAGAATACAGCTGGCTGTCATCTGGGTTCAAACGTATCCAGCTTATGGAAGAGTTCATGGAGGTGTATAGAAGATATATAGCAGAAAAGGTCTTTCCCTTCCAAGACAGACACCATGGGCAAAATAGACCAAAGAGCAAAGACCAAGGCTGTCTTCTCCATCCCCGATGCACGCTGCCCTGCCCAGCCCAGCCCTGCAGATCCAGCTGTCTTAGGAAACAACTCCTCATCATCTACAATGGTGCCACAGGGACATAAAAGAACATTTCTCCAGGAAATCCCTGGAAGTTTATTCTAGGAAGAACTGCCAAAGGAGGCACTATCCCCTAGGAAAAGAATAATTTCACAATTCTGATAACTTACCTTACAGCCAAGTCTGCAGATACATCTTTGCTGGCTGTGGTCTACAAATTGTAACATCACTACAGGCAAAACAAAGAGAGCTGAGAGTTTTTTCTGTCCTCACTTGTGGCCCAAACTATAAATAACTCATTTCCTTCTACCAATTCCTGTTTCACGGTTTTGGTTTTGGTTTTAGTTTTGGTTTTGCTTTTGGTTTTTGTTTTTTGTTTTTGTTTTTGTTTTTGGTAAAGCAAACAAGGAACTTCACATCTTGCTAATACCCCTATGCAATGATTAGGAGGTGGCAAGGCCACAGTGAAGGGGATTTAGTAACTGGCTTCAGAGGGCATCGCTCTAATTGGCTCTCGTGACCTTTTTCCCTAGAAATGCACTAAATGACTCAATTACTGTGTGACTTTCAGCAAAGGTGGTCACCTGGCAGCAGCAGGGAAACGGAAGAACTTGTTTCCTTGGCTCTGGAACGTTGTTTATGGAGCAAGTGTAAACACAGAATTCTAAAACTCACACTTCTCTTTTTAGTGGGCGTGGTTAGTGGGCATGGCTTTTTGTAATTGTGGTTTTTTTTTCCTTGTTTTTTTTTTTTTCCCCATTTGGGAGTTTGTTTATTTGACTGGTTGAATTGTTTTGTCTTTTGAGACAGGGTCTTACTTTGCGGCCCAGGCTGACATCAAAGTCACTTGGAGAGTTATCTGAGAGAGTCTCCAGTGGTCATATTGGCATGTTTATGATCTATTTTCCTAATTGCTAATTGATTTAGGAGGGCCCTGCCCACTGGACATAGTGCCAGCCTTAGGCAGGTGGACCCTGGCAATATTATTTTTAAGTTATATAAGCAAGCAAGCAAGCCAGGGAGAGCAAGCCAATAAGTAATGTTCCTCTGTGGTTTCTGCTCCAGTTCCTGCTTCAGCTTCTGCCTTGACGTGGCCTGATGATGGACTGTGTGACCTGGAAGTGTATCGCATAACGCATTTCCTCCCCACGTTGCTTTTGGTCATTGTGTTTACCACAGCCACAGATACATTGAAGTAAAGCACCCAACATCCCCCTGCCTCATACTTGTACTGAGATTACAGGTGTGTGGTCCATTAAACATGGAAAGGGCTCTTGCCTTCAGTTATAAGTACAGGGCAGTTCTTTGCAGTTGGCCTCACACAAGGGTAGGGAGCTTCTTGATTATTGTTGCTTTTCCAAGTGCGCATGGCTCAAGATGAAGTTTAGTCTTGCCAGGGCAAACTAGGCCAGCACCTTGCTGGCCACCATAAGGGTCTTTGTTCGTTTTCAAAAAAAAAAAAAAAAAAAAAAAGAGGGTGCCAATAGTTTGACTATGACCATGGCATGGTCACTTAACCTCAACGGTCTACCGTATTCTCCAATTTATCTAATTCCTTGCTCTTCACTGAGTGCTGAAATCCAGGATCGCTATTGCTACAATGCCTACACCAGACAGGGTCACCTCTGAGGACCTTGGACTGCCTCTCTCAGGCTTTTTACCTATTTTTAGACCCTATTAACCAGCTGGTCTCCTGTCCTCTCCAGCAGAACCTCTGCCACTGGGATAAAAATGTTGAAAGCCCAGGGATACAACCCAGCCAAAAGGAGTCAGATAGTCAACACAAGGGAAATATATAGGGCATAAAATAGCAAGGGATATGGGGTCTGTGGCATCTGTGAATGCAGATCCCTCCTCATCACTGCCAAGCAGGCGACTTCCCCAGTGTTATCTGATCCTACTATTTTCAGTGTTCTGAGTTTTTAACATGTAGGCAACCAATGCAAAATGTTTCAAAACACTGTAGGTCACATAGGGTGTGAATGTTGGACTGGGCCTTCTGGGCCCCACTTGGCAGCTTCTACTCCCATCCCCAAGGAGACCTGTTTCTCTCTGCTTGCCCTCCACCCCACTTGCCAAAGGTGCACAGTGTAGCTGTTCTGATGCCTAGGCCCAACAAGGAATTAGCTTGCAGTTCTACTGTATTAAAAACAAATCTGTTACTCGCCTACTGGATACTGCTCGGCTTCGGTAGCTGCATTTATCTGTGAAACCAGCCTCATTCCGAGACCAGGTCCACCTGGGTCTCTCATAAAATGGACATCCCCAAGTACTTATGAGCAGGGGCTTCACTTGAACCTCTGGCATTGACCTTACCTACAAAAGCTGAGAAATAAATTATTTTCAAATTGAAGGAACATGAGGTTTGTCCTCTTCACATTTCTTCGGGAGCAGTGAGCAAGAGACACGGGGATATAAATGAGGAACAAGTCTCAGAATATATTCAAGAACATCCTCTTCTGAATGAAGAACAGTAAGGCCCAGAGTAGCTGTAGCTCTCTGAGTAGTTCACGCCTTCACAGAATCAGGAAGAATGTTTGGAGGAGCCCAGGTGGTAGCTTCATTGCCATGTCAGGCAGCAAAGAAAAGCAATTTTCATAGCCAGGGCTAGAAAGGAGCCCAGTGACAGAGTGCTTGCTTAGCATGGATGACGAACTCCATTCCAACCTAAACACCATGGGGAGAAAACAGGATACTTCCACAAGCGACTCCAGAAAAGAACCAAAAGACAAATTACAGGGCAGACACACGAAGCACACACATTCAGAAACATATTCATGCCCACAGAAGACACAGTGCTCACAATGTACCTGTTCACATGTCCATCTGCCCACAACTGTAAACTCCAGCTAGCTTTAGCCGCCAATAAACTCATCATCCCTTCCCCTTCCCCTTCCCCTTCCCCACCCCCATTTTCAACACACGCATTGATATTTCAGGCACAGAACTTATTCCTGTTCAACATTAATAGCACCAGAGGAACTTTTAACCTAGAATTACACCTCTTTCCAAAGACATTTAACACTGGACCCCAGCAAAAGCCCCAGGCTCTGTGAGCATGTGAAAAACCTCAGGGCCTGCCTAGGGGGATTAGCAGAAATAATCTTTCCAGGATAGGCTTTTGTAGGCCCCAGGTCTGGTCTCCAAGCCCGGAACAAGCTCCTTGGGCCTGTTGGGTCCATGTGGCTCCAGGCTCAGGGAGGAAGCAGGTAAATTCTTAGCCTGCCTTCCCTTTTTGCTCTTTGGAGGCCAAGCAGGATGAAGCCTTCAGTGTGGCTCCCAAAGCCTC
Organism: Mus musculus; assembly: GCF_000001635.26. Lineage (NCBI taxonomy): Eukaryota > Metazoa > Chordata > Mammalia > Rodentia > Muridae > Mus > Mus musculus. The sequence goes on from NC_000086.7 coordinate 105,713,844, forward strand.
AGGCAATTGCTGACTGTAAATTCACTGTGCCTGCTGCCTGGATTAAAAAGCAGCACAGGGCCCCTACAAGAGCAATTTGAGAAATAGCTTCAGAAGCCCCCTCCCTCCTCAACAACAAACCCTGCCTCCCCCCACTCCCCCCCTCCACCACTACTCATTCCTGCCCACCCTGGGCAAGCTCCCTGTTGAAATGTAAATACATCATCCAATTAACACCTATTAACACATCTGCACGGATTCCTTTTTCCAGCTTTGGTGACAAAATAGCCTAGAGAACAGAAAGTCCAGTACTGAAAGAGATGGTAAATAGGTTTAGGTAAAGGAAGAAGCCTGAGAGCCAAAGCAGTGATTCTCTTACAGATAACAGAGGGCTTGATCCCCACAGTAACCCGGGTGGGTCCTCAGAGATGGCACCTGGGCTTGCGGAGGTTAATTGACTTTCCCACAGCTAATCAGGGCTTTATGTCACTTTACAAACACTTCTGGGACCTCTGCTCCACTCAGGCAGTAAGCTCTTTGTCCAGGATACAGAGGTGGTTAAGGCCGCATCACTTTCAAGGCGCCGAATGTACGGCAAGTGACCCTCGTAAGCAGAGGCAAAGACCTTCCACGTGGAAGTGGGGAAGTCTTGCTGAAGCCGCTGAGGTTTGAAGAGAGAGACGCTCTCCCGATGGTCGTCTCACTCCTGCTGATAATAAGCTTCTCTGGTTTTTCCAGGCAGTGGTTATAGGAGAATGTGCTCTCCAGCACCCTGCTCCCAAGACCTAAGTCAGGTCAGCCAGGCTTCCAAGCCCTCATGATTGAAGATCAGCTTCTGTGGTATTGAAAACGAACCGTTTTGTTCCTTATTGGCATGGCCTAATTAGAAAGAAAGGTGAGGGGAAATTGTGTGCCAGACTTTTTGTAGACATTATCTCATTTTTGTCCTCCAGTAGCCCAAAGCAGTAAGTACCAGGAAGGCCGCCGGTTGACAGACTGAGGAAGCGAAGCTTTGGAGCTCTCCAACTTGGCAGAGACTGGGATTCTAACCCAGGCCTGTGCAGTGGGGCTGACTACTCTATTGTCTCTGGCTTGTTTTGAGCTGGCCTTCTGTAACCTTTGCCCTTTTGACTACTCATTCCATCCACTCAGTCACCCATTAAGCACCAGTACATTGAAGACGCTATTCTTGAATAGGCTGCAGTAGAGATTCTAAGTTAGACAAGCTAAAGACATTATCTTCAAGGACTTTCCAGAACATAAACTTGCCAAGGTTGAAAGCTAAGAGGTCACATTGCCCAACCTCTTCATCTTACCTTATAAGGAAGCAGAATTCTGGCAAGGACAAGGGAGAGGATGAGGGGCTGGTGAGGGGCTGAGCCGGGCTCTCAAGCTTTGTTGGCTCAGAAGCATCTAATTTAAAATGCATATGTCATCTCCTGACTCAATGGCTCTCAGAACTCTGGCACTCAGGCAGGATGGTTGCCACAAATCCAGGCCAGTCTGAACCTACATAGTGAGTTCCAGGTTATCTTGGGATATGTAGTGAAATCCTGTTTCAGGGGCAGGAGAAAAAATGGAAGGAAGGAAGGGGGCAGAAGATAGAAAAGAAAAGAGAAGAGAAACAGGCCAGGTGGTGGTGGCACACACTTTTAATCCCAGCACTTGGGAGGCAGAGGCAGGCAGATTTCTGAGTTCGAGGCCAGTCTGGTCTACAAAGTGAGTTCCAGGTCAGCCAGGGCTACACAGAGAAACCTTGTCTCAAAAAAACCGAGAGAGAGAGAGAGAGAGAGAGAGAGAGAGAGAGAGAGAGAGAGAGAGAGAGAGACAGAGACAGAGAGAGACAGAGACAGAGAGAGACAGAGAGAGAGACAGAGAGAGAGAGCGAGAGAGAAAGAGAGAAGAAACAAAATGAAGAAGAAAAGAAGGAAGGGTGAAAGGAGGCAGGGATGGAGGGCAAACTCCAAAGCATAGCCAATGACGCTGTAGTTGAGGAAATTCTGGGCTGCTATCATCCAGGAGACCTTCCTCGGAGGAGCAACACTATGACTCCAGCATTGCAGGACAAGGAGAGGGAGATGGACAGGGCAGGAGACAGCACAGGGTGCAGAACACTCTGAACAAAGCTCAAAGTGAAGGCAGAAAAAGGGCCTGCCCAATGCTGCCCCATTCAGGCCAGAGAGTTAAAGTGAGGGGTTTTTCTCATGGGGCTCACAGAAGACAGGGCATGGGAAAATATTAACCAGCGACAAGTTTCGTGATGACAACCCACAGTGTGGTCAGAGATGTTAGACATCTAACAAGGGAGAGGACACCCTCCGAGGTGTCATTTAGCCATGACTCAAAAGGAGAGAGATGTGGAGATCATAACTGGGGATGTTTCCGCTGTTGTATCTGCTTTGCTCTAAGTCCAGGTAACGGACAAGTTGAGCAACATTTTGCCCTACTTTCTGATTTGGTCAAGATACAGTGGGGTTCAGAAAAGAAGAAAATGATTTCTGGGTCACTGGATAAGATTACTTAGGGAGGGGTCTTACCTGGCAGAGTAGGTACTATCTAAGGGCACACTTGGTCCTAGAATTCAGGCCTCTCACTGGACCTAAATTAATTTTCGAAGAGTAACCTAAATTCACTAGCTTCCAGACCCTGTAGGGCCCAAAGACGTTTCAGCCAAGTCTAGCCCCTGTGGCTCTACCTGGAATGAGCAGACAGCCCCCCTCCTTCTCTCTCTCTCCCTCTTTCTCTCTCTTAAAAATGCTATATTTTTTTTATTTTATGTGCATTGGTGTTTTGCATGTTTTATTTCTGTGGGAGGAAATCAGATCCCCTAGAACTGTGTTACAGACAGTTCTGAGCTACCATGTGGGTGCTGGGAATTGAACTGCAGTCTTTGGAAGAGCAGCCGATGGTCTTAACAGGTGAGCCATCTCTCCAGGACCCATCTTTCTCTTTTTTAAACTCAGACTCCTGCTCTACAGCCAGGACCTGAGCCTCATGCTGGAACATGGTTCATTAAATTTCAGTAACTTGCCTTGTATAAGTCTCACCTGTAACCCCAGCACACAGGAGACCAACTCAGAAAGCACTCAAGTTCAAGGCCAGCCTGGACTACAGAAAGAGAGTTTGGTTTCAAATGTTTTTCCAGTGACTCTTCATTACCCATCCCCTAACCCTACAGCAACTGCACCTATGGCCTTAACATAGGTCCAAAATTGCTTTATGGCAAAACTGTCAGGTTGTCTTCTGTCCTGGCAGTCCCTCTCTGTGGCCTTCTCTTCCTTGAGGATGCTATTTGTCTATGGTTATGTGTGCTGCACTCTTACTGTCTCTATGTTCACCCTGTCTCCTTCTCTGGAAGAAATAATCATAACAGGTCATTAATATGAAGATGGAAGTAGCTAATTAGGAATGAGAATGCATGCCTATAATCCTAGTAAGAGGTTGAGACAAAAAGATGGAGAACTCAAGGCCAATCTGAGCTATGTGTCAAGACCTTGACCCTAAAGAAGCAAACAAAAGATCCAAGTGAATAATGAGGTTTGTGGAACATTTGTGTTTTGACTGGGTGGAACTTTAGGTCTTAGTGAGCAGATAGGGAAAGTCTCTTTGGTTTATTGGTTTAAGGGGAGGGTAAGATGAGGAGGATGAGACAAGGTGTTGTTGCTATGTTGCTGAAGCTGGCCTTGAACTCTCTGCCCCTAGCAACTAGTATTGTAGGTGTATAACACCATGTCTGGTTGGGTCTACATGGTTTGGTTTGGGTTGAGTTTGAGACATGTGTTTCAGACACTGGCCTCAAATTCATCACTCTCTTTTCTCACTGTCCTGAGTACTGGGATTATAAGCATCGCCATGCCCTGCTGGCTAGCCCCCACCCTCATCCCTCACTTTCTTCAAATAGGTATTTCCCAGCTGGAGAAATGGTGCAATGGTTAAGAGTACTGACAGCTCTTCCAGAGGACCCAGGTTTTACTCTAAGTACCCACATGGTGGATTACAATCACTGGTAATTGCAGCTCTAGAGAGCACAAAGACTTTACTGGCCTCCACAGGTACCAGGCACACACACAGTGGCTAACAACCATCTGGAACTCCAGTTCCAGAGGCTCTTGTCCCCTCTTTTGGTATACGTGTAGTACACAGACAAGCACACAGGAAAAAAAAAACCCATACACAGAAAAAAAATAAAAATAATAATTTAAGAAATGAATCAGGTACTTTGGAATGGGGGTATATCTCATGGCCAAATACTTACCTAGTATAAGTGAAGCACTGGGTTCTATCCTCTGTATGACAAAAATAGAATAAAAACAAACAAAATAAAATTAGGTACTTTGCCTGAATCCCTAAACAGTTGGCTACAGGGTGTGGTGGCACACATGTGTCCCAGCCACTTGGGAAGATAAGGCAAAAGGACTAAGAGATTCGGGCCAGCCTGAATCATATAGTAAAATGCTGTTGAAGTTTTTTCTTTATTTTACTAAAAGAAAGAACACTGGCCATTCTGACAATATGGAGTTAAACTGTGGTTCTCAAAGGCAGAAGGTAAGAGAAGGACAGTGTAGGAACAAGAAAGAGCCAAGACCCAGCTTTGTCATAACTGCGGGGTGAGTTTATTTGTTTTTGACCATAATAATGATTAATATTATGGCAACACCCTGCATTGCGGGTATAAAAACACAATTTTCTCCCAAACTATGACTCAGCCTCCATGTTCCCAGATCTCCCCAGCATTCCTGGGAAGACAGCTGGGGCCTCCACACAGCTCGCTTGCACCCTTGTGCCTTTTACAGTTGGACAAGACGAAGCAAGCTGGATTGCTACAGCTAGGTGCTCAACCTTAAGGAAAGAGTGATAAAATGGAGGGTACATCCTGCCTACAACCTGCTGCCATGCAGGCTGCTTCTTGGCCAAACCACACGTTTAATGCCATTCCAAGCACTATCATAGTTTCAGTGGAAGGACTTGTGAAAGCTGAGGGGCAAAGTACTTACCTTTTTCCACAACATTCTATACTTCCAGAACTATACCCCCCCCCCACACACACACACCCTCTTCTTTCTTGGGGACTCTGTGATTATATCTTTTATTTTAAGAAATGAAACAATAACTTAGCTCCTCTCTTAAGACTATAGCCTTGGGTGTGGCTTTTCAGTTAACTGATGCCAGAGGAGCAGAGGTGGAAAAGGATTGGGGATGTGAGAGGCAAAATCTTAGAAGCCCAAGTATTCTAATTAGCATCACTTTTGAGCGCATGATCCAGGCCTTCTGACTGCAGCCAAGAGCTCCATCCAAAAAGATGTGTGATTCTCCCCAGTGAGTCAGCGAAAGCGCAGAGAAACAGGGTTATCAGAGGAGAGGGTTGCAGTCTATGAGTTTTCATTCAGCCTCCCAAAATGAACAGGAGAGAGAGTGGGGGGTGGATCTCAATGCATCAGCCAGGAGGCTCTGCAAACAGAGCTGGAGAAGCAGCGGCCGGATCTGCTTTCAAAGATACTGCTCCAGTACTGGGCCATCCTATCTACCCAACTATCCCTCACAGTGTTGACAGAGGGGAGGGGAAAGGGTGTGACATGAAAAAGAGGAAAAAAAAGAAGCAGGGGCAAAGATTTGGATGGGGGAAAGATGGCCAGATGTTTGAAGATGAGTAAGATGCCATCACAGGATGAATTGATGCCCCAAGAGAAAATAGGGTTCTTTCTTTGTTCTTCCTTGGGATCCCCCTCTTTTCTTCCCAGGTGTCTGGCTTGGGTTCCAAAGTCTCTGGACGTCAACTATTTTGAAGAAATTTTTGGGCCAGTTCAACCTATATGCTTTCTGACCTATATATTTAACAGATGTTGGTTCCCTCTGCCATCCCTTAGAAAACTTAAGCAAAGATAGCAGGAAAATATCTATTTCAAGTGGTCTCCTTATATTCAGTGAGGAAAACGGCATATTTACTGACTTTCACATCCACCGCCACAACAAAAACGATGCCTCTTCTTAGATGTCATCTGTTCTTTAGAGAACAGAACTATTAAACCAGTCTGACTATGACTAGGCCTAAACCTCTACAACCTGACCACAACACACACACACACACACACACACACACACACACACACCTCTGACCATAGCAGTAGGCTTTACTGGTACCAGAAGAAAAGAAAAAATGCCCAAACCACCAAGAAAAATTGTGGAATTCCATTGAGCAACATTTCGTTCATCTGAAATAATTTTCTCTGGAAAATTAAGATCGAGAACAAACCTGAAAACAAAGAAGAAAGCCCAGTGTGGTAGCTCTCACTGTAATCCCAGCTACTCAGGAAGCAGAAACTAGAGGATTTCCACAAATTTGAGGGTAGCTTGGACTACCAAGACTATGTGTATGGCTCAGTGGCAAAATGCTTGCCTAGTACATTTGAAACCTAGGTTTAATCCCCAGCACCACAAAGTAGAAGAGGGGAAAGGCCTCCAGGAAGTCTCAGTAGATGACACTATGTAGTCTCAGCATTCACACACTAAGCACTGAAGCCTTTGTTCATGGCAGAATTTGCACAGATCTGTTTTTTTACTTGAGACTAAATCCTTACAAATAGGTTTTCTGTTTTCATAATCATAAAAAGTTGGCAAGTTATGAGTCAGAAATGCTGACAGCCATGTTGTAGATGTAGACAGTGAATTGAAGATAGAGAATCAACAACCTCTATCAACTTCATACTGTGGAGGCTTGGTCCCTATAGTCAAGTAGGGAGCAGTTTGCTTCCCAATGAGGAAAATGGTAAATCTTGCAGGCCCAGCAATCCCAGTGATCTGCTCGTGGGCACGGTCAATTCTTCACAATTATTCTTCCAGCCTGACTATTAACTTCAGGATAGTGAGTTCTGGTGATGTGGCCATTTGACTAATTAAGTTAAATTAAGGGGCATTTTTCCTTAAACTCTACTAAGGTAAACTCAACTCTTGTGAATACATCAGACTTGACAGAGCAGCCGCCAGTGCATTCTAATGCATCCGAAGCAGCCCACAGTTAGGACTACAGCAGCAGTGTGTGGGGCAGGATTTAGAGCACCAGACTTGTCTCTGTAGAAGACGCTACCCCAGACAAGAGATTCTTCCAGGATGGATCACCAAGTCACTGGGGATTTTTCTGTCCTATTTTAGATGATGGGGAAGGGCTGTACCTAGACCCTAGTGTCTACCCCTGCATGATAGATAAGTGCTGTATCTACTACTGAGACACAGCCCCAACTCCTTTATGTGAATTCTTAACCAAAGCTTCTCAGACACTTCCCTTGGAAGATAGGTAACTGAGAAAGGCTGACCACAGATACTGCTCCACACTTGCCATCACTGTGCCTGCCTGCCTGCTGTCTGGGAGCCTGCACCCCTATCCTGATTCCTGAACCCCATTCATCTAAAGTCCATCAAGGCCCACCAGGCTCATCATGAGTACAGTTCCTGGATGTGGTTCCTGCTTTAAGACAAGCTGATGGGGTTGCCACTTTCACTATCACTTCAGTGTCTGGATGTGAACCACATCACAGTGATGAGTAGGGAGGAAAGTGATGTTAAACACTAAAAGACATGGGGTTGAGTTACTATCATGATCACTTTGACTGGGCCCTGAAAGAAGAAGTGCCATCATAGAAAAATGCACCTAGACTAATAGTAATATGGGGCTCAGGAATCAGGAATAGGGATACAGGCCCCCAGACCGCAGGCAGGCACAGTGGCTGCCACCTGCCATCACAGCCAGAGAATTTAGGTGGCAGGCAGCAGAATTTCTCCAAATTAAACACATTGGCTGTAAAAGTCCCATTTACAGCTATGCCTCAACCATTGTTTCCAAAGGAGGAACTTGGCATGCTAGGAAGAAATGCAGATCGTGCCCAGCAGACCTTAGTCCAAAAGAGGAAGAGCGCCAGCAGATGAACTGGACCACATAGTGAGAGGAGCATCTTTAATTCTCCGGGCAGTCTCCATGGGCCTGGAGCAGCTGAGGTGCCTCCTCTCCCTGCAGAATTGACTCAAGGGCAGGAACTGCAAAAGATTGAAGAAGGTATGGCTTGTAGTCCACCATCAAGGTTACTTGGTAGGCCAAGAACTAACTCACTCACCTTGTGTTATTTAGTACATTTCTTTGATGATCCTTGAGCCCACTTTTAAAAACAGACAGCTTAATGGAGGTCTATGTTCCTGGACTAGAAGACCATATTGCTAGGATAGAAGTGCTAGCCTGATACCCACCCTCCTATTCTACTGATCTGGGACTGCTTGGAGTCTGACCTAAGAGTTCCAACCAGAGATTCTGATCACTGTATCAGTCAGCCCTCATCCCAGAAGTTTCCTTTTATTAAAAGTAGGTGTTAATTTACAAAGAGATCCACAAATGGGCAATGAGCAGAGAGTGGAAAGTTTTGGAGCATTCGGTCCTAAATGATATGCCTTTATAAAACCACTCCCCTCAAGGCTCACACATCTCTGCAGAAAAGGAGGTGAAAGATTGTAAGAGCAAGAGGTGGTAGGTAACTCTGAGGAAATGAGAGTGTCTTCCATAAACAACGGGCTCATGTGAGCTCACGGAGACTCTGAAACACCAACAAGACCTGAACAGGTTCAAAGCAAACAAAACTTCAGCAGTGAGAAGGGGAAATGGACACAAAGCCTCAGCCCTAACCAGTGAGCTATTTGCAACTGGTAGTTGCTGGGAGAGGGGAGGTTAGTTTTCTCCAATGGGGTAACACCGGGTATATCAATTGATCAACTGTTCCAGGACAGACCTCATGCTTACAAGTAGTTAGCCAACGCAAAACAGACTCCATGGTGTGTGGGGGGGGAGTGGGGGGGGTTGTAGTTTTAAATATATTTGGTTTGGTTTGGTTTGATTTAGAAAGAGAAAAAACAAAGTTTGGTATGTGGGATTGGGGGTAAATCTGGGAGGAGTTGGAGAAAGGGAGAGGATATGACAAAAATGTATTGCGTGAAACTTTTTAATTAAAAAATTAAAATAATAGATTTATGAAGATAGATTTCACATACCTCTTTCTGTTCTTGCAGAGCCCAGGTTCCATTCCCAGCACATTCCTGTTGCTCTAATATCCAGGGAATCCAATGCCTCTCCGACCTCCATGGGCTCCTGCACACATATAGTACACATATATACAAACACTTAATAAATAAATGTGTGCTTCTGTGTGTGTGTGTGTGTGTGTGTGTGTGTGTGTGTGTGTGTGTGTGTGTGTGCTTGAGCGCCCAGAGAAAGCATCAGATCCCTTGGAGCTGGAGTTATATACGGCTGTAAGCTGATAGACCTGGGTGCAGGGAACCCAACTCAGAATCTACAGAAGAACAGCGAGTGTTCTCCAGCCTCATTGTCACTCGTTTGTAAGTAACATTTTAATTTTAGCACTTGTAGATTCCTATGCATTTATAAGAAAAAAAAGTACAAGGGCCAGGTGTGGTAGTGCACACCTTTAATCCCAGCCCTTGGGGAGGCAGAGGCAAGTGAAACTCTGTGAGTTCCAGGCCAGCCTGATCTACTCAGTGAGCTCCAGAACAACCAGGACTACATAATGAGACCTTGTGTCAAGAAAGGAAGGAAGGAAGGAAGGAAGGAAGGAAGGAAGGAAGGAAGGAAGGAAGGAAGGAAGGAAGGAAGGAAAGAAGGAAGGAAGGAAGAGAAACATCACTAGAGGCTGACCTCTGGCCTCCAGCAGCACATGAGCATAAGAACACAGAAGAATACATACATTTCCATTACAGTTTCCCAATGTCTCTATTAAGAATAACGCCTTGCAAAATGATAGTACAGTGGGGAAGTGAGGATATTGTTCAGTGGACAAAAACACTTAACACTGCAAGCCTGGCTACTTAATAACTGAATTAGTTGTCCTCTGACCACACACACACACACACACACACACACACACACACACACACACACACACAAACACACACACACACACACAAACACACACACACACACACACACACAAACACACACACACAAACACACACACACACACACACACCACAGCTGGCCTTCTCTGATTTCTCTGGGTTTATTTGTATTTCTTGGAGGAGAGCGTAGTGAAGAATGGGCTCGAGGGGGGTGTGACACATACTAAAGGAGCTGCAGAAATAGGGGGCATCAGGCTCAACAGAACAATTCCATCTTGGAGATATTCCTGGAGTCTTGAACTGCACTTGAGAACATAAATGCCTCCCGCACGCCCCATCCCCAAACCCCCTACCCCCCACCCTGCCATGGCCTTTTAGTTGAAGTGTGAAACTCAGTTCTCAAGAAATCAGACGCCAACATTTGTCACCACAAGACATCTGGCATTTGGGGACTCCACCCATGTCAGACCCCATTCTCTAGAGGAGAAGCCTCGGAGGTAAGAAATCATTAATTATAGCAGAGCCCAACCATAGAGTATGTAACATTCCAGAAACTGTCTACATACTGAGCAGCAGTTGTCTTTGGGGGAAGAAAACCCATTATAGTAGCCAAGGAGCCTCAGGAAAGCCAAAGACGCTCACGCTATGTTTAGAGTGGTTTCGGTGGGGAGGACACACTCCAGCAGCCTCAACAGGGCTGATTCGCACTTCCTCTTTTACTCTTGAAACCTAGAGGAAGGTGAGCTCCTGAGGCCTCGGCTGCTGTGAGATAGGAAGATCACCCAGTAGTTCAAAGCAACACAACAAAATCCTGCCGAGAGAGAGAGAGAGAGAGAGAGAGAGAGAGAGAGAGAGAGAGAGAGAGAGAGAGAGAGAGAGGTCTGACAACTTTTGGTTCTTCAACTGCCCTTGGTCTCCAGGATCATCAGAATGAGACACCTTGTATAATAGCTGTAATTTACCAAAATACAAGAGCTGGCCTACATAAAGAGAACATGTCTCAAAAAGTTTCCTGAGACAGAGTGACTGTTTTAGTTAGGGTTACTATTGCTGTGATGAAATACCATGACCAAAGTAACTTGGAGGGGAAATGGGTTTATTTGGCTTACACTTCCATATCACTGTTTATCATCAAAGAAAGTCAGGATAAGAACTCAAACAGGGAAGGAACCTGGAGGCAGGAGCTGATGCAGAGGCCATGGAGGGGTGCTCCTTACGAGCTTGTTCTCCATGGTTGCCCAGCATGCTTTCTTATAGAACCCAGGACCACCAGGCCAGAGATGGCACCACCCACAATGTGCTTGGCCCTCCCCAGTGGATCAGTAATTTAAAAATGCTCTTTCTACAGGCTGGCCCAACAGCCTGATTTTTTTTTCTGGTTATCAGATAGTCTTTTATTGAAATATTTTCTTGTTGCTTCTTAACTAGCTGGGCACTCCACTGCACCACTGTTGATGTCATCTATGATGTCATGAGGGTGTCGGCCATCCACATTGCAGCCCACAGACTGTGCAGTACCCAGGATCTCCTTGGTAGTTCCAGAAAGTTCTCTAGCAAAAGACCGGTGTCTCATCTGCCGGGCAATGTTGACAATCTCATCAAAAGTAATGTTCCCACTGTGTTTAATGTTCTTCTGCTTCTTCCTGTCTCTTGGTAGCTCTTTGGTGGCTTTGATGATTAGGGCAGAGGCAGAGGGCACCACCTCGATCTGGGCCTGTCTGTTCTGGATGGTCAGTTTCACTGTAATTCTGAGACCTTTCCAGTCACTGGTAGCCTTGGCAATGTCATCGCCAACTTTCTTTGGAGACTGTAGAAATAATAGCATTAGTTACCATGTGCCCAACGTTAAAGCCAGAGCCTTCAAGCTCACTGCTAGCCAGACTCCAACAGCCCGATCTTATGGAGGCATTTTATCAGTTGAAGTTCCCTCCTCTCAAAGAACTATGACTTGTGTCACGCTAACATTGTAAGCGCCTCTCGGAGTTAGACTACCTATAGGAAATCCCATGCCTGGGGTGAAAATGTACCTCAGGTCAAGAGAAACACTCATCTCTCAGTCCCATGAAGGAACCAACATCTAAATTTCTGTATGTATACTCCAGGCTATTTTTTTTCTAATTGTTAACATCTTTTCCACTGCCAAGGGAAGGTCAGAGACCAACTGAGCATTTCTTGCTCCCCAGATTTGTTCAAAACTGTCCACAGATTCACTTTCCACTCTCTTCTATATTATGACATCTTCTCTTAATGTGGGTGAGCAGATGGACCCAGGGCCTGGTCGTGGCCAGAACTCAAGTAATGGTACTCTAAAATGACTGTTTTAGTATACAGTCTGTTGCCTTAATCAAGATCTCTCACCCAATGAGAAGAGCTAAGCCCCTTCACTATCACCATTTCCATTGGCCATGATGATTAGCATGTCTAATGCTGGCAATACATCTTCACTGACAAAACTAGAGGCTTGTTAATTTATATAATGCAAACTGGTGGGATAGCTCCACAGGTCAAAGAGCTGCCAATCAGAACTACCTGAGTTCAACCTCTAGAACCACATGAAGGAAAAAAAGAACCTGCAAGGTGTCATCTGACCTCTATACACTCATGCTTGCCTCTGCTCTCCCCACTAACAAAAAAAAAAAACAGTCATAATTATGACTTTTAAGAGGAGATATTATATTTTTTTTGTTTTTTTTTCTTTCCATTTTTTATTAGGTATTTAGCTCATTTACATTTCCAATGCTATACCAAAAGTCCCCCATACCCACCCACCCCCACTCCCCTACCCGCCCACTCCCCCTTTTTGGCCCTGGTGTTCCCCTGTTCTGGGGCATATAAAGTTTGTGTGTCCAATGGGCCTCTCTTTCCAGTGATGGCCGACTAGGCCATCTTTTGATACATATGCAGCTAGAGTCAAGAGCTCCGGGGTACTGGTTAGTTCATAATGTTGATCCACCTATAGGGTTGCAGATCCCTTTAGCTCCTTGGGTACTTTCTCTAGCTCCTCCATTGGGAGCCCTGTGATCCATCCATTAGCTGACTGTGGGCATCCACTTCTGTGTTTGCTAGGCCCCGGCATAGTCTCACAAGAGACAGCTACATCTGGGTCCTTTCGATAAAAGAGGAGATATTATATAACAGTTATTTAAATGAAGTTATTTAGTGTGTGTGTGTGTGTGTGTGTGTGTGCCAACGTGTATGTATATGCACCATGTGTGTGTATTCAGTGCTCTTGTGGACTAGAAGAGGATGATACCCTGGAGATAGAGTTACTGGTGGTTGTGAGCTGCCCAAAATGGGGGCTGGGAACTGAATCAAGGTCCAGAATAGCAGCCCATACTCTTTTTTGTTCCTATTTTTAAAATATTTTTATTAGGTATTTTCCTCATTTACATTTCCAATGCTATCCCAAAAGTCCCCCATACCCTCCCCCCCCACTCCCCTACCCACCCACTCCCACTTTTTGGCCCTGGCGTTCCCCTGTACTGGGACATATAAAGTTTGCAAGTCCAATGGGCCTCTCTTTCCATTGATGGCCAACTAGGCCATCTTTTGATACATATGCAGCTAGAGTCAAGAGCTCCAGAGTACTGGTTAGTTCATAATGTTGTTCCACCCATAGGGTGCCCATACTCTTAAACACTGAGCAATCTCTCCAGCCTCTAAAATAGTTTTTAAAAAAAAAAACACCTGAAATTAGTGCTAAACAAAATATGTAGACAAGTATGAATATTTTTAATCAACTAAGATATAAAAATATTAGTTTCTTTAGATATAACACTCTTCTATTCCTTCCTTCCTTCCTTCCTTCCTTTTCAACAACAGGTTCTCAGTCATAGCTCTGGCTAGCCTGAAGCTTGCTGCATAGACCAGGCTGGCCTCAAAGTCACAGAGCTCTGCCTGCCTCTGCCTCCAGGGTGCTGGGATTAAGGTGTGTGCCATCACACCCAGCTAAAGATGGAACTCTTTGATTGGAGTTGTTACTCAATGGCAGAGCACACAACTGGCCCTCATGTGACCTTGAGGTTCATCTATAGCTCACCTCCTCAAAAGGGAGCGGGGGGAGAGGAAGGGAAGAGGAGGGAAGAAGGAAAGAGGAAGGAAGGAAGGAAGGAAGGAAGGAAGGAGGGAGGGAGGGAGGGAGGGAGGGAGGGAGGGAGGGAGGGAGGGAGGGAGGGAAGGAAGGAAGGAAGGAAGGAAGGGACAAAGAGGAAACTCAGTCCTATCTTTTTAAACAAGATGCAAGAAGTTCACAAAAGGAAGGTCCTGAAGTGATACACTAGGGTTTAAAATTGGGTGTCCTGTTTTTGTGTGACATCTTGACAAGTCTCAGTTAGCTCATCTATAAAATAGTGTCAAATAATACAGGACTGAATGTTACAGAGTGGGTGTATATAATCTAGGATAGTGGATGGCACCCAGAAGATAACCCAGGAGCTGTGTATATACCTCAGTTGGCAAACTAGTTACGTAGCATGTAGGAAGTTTGGGGCCTAATTCCAACACCACATAAACCAGACCTCAGGGGCACACACCTGTAATTCCAGCAATGGGGAAGTGGAGAAAGGAGGACCCAGAGGTCAAGGTTATCCTTCGACAGTAGCTAGCTTTCTGCATGAAGTCAGAGCAGTACTCAACGTGGATCATGAGTTAGTAATATAGTCCATATGACTGACTTCTCCATGACAAGTAGCATAGGATCACCTGCCCAGTTGGGTCAAGAGAACATACATAGAGTATATTGAATCCACGTGGGTTCAGCTCACAATACTCTCAAAAACAACCAATCTCAATAAAGATGACCTCATTCTTCATCCAATTGCCATAGTAAGATCCTTAAAAGATCACTGGGTGGAGCAGCATGGTGGTACTACCTCCTTGGAGTTCTGTCTCACTTTTCCTTAATCTACATTGTTTCCGTTCACACCTTATCTGTGGTCCCTTATTCTTCTTGGGTGTGAAACAATGAACCCAGAAACCAGTTTCAGGGTGGCTTTGGCAGCTGTGACCACCTAGCTCCATAGTTTGCTGGGTTAAGCTCACCAAAAGCTAAGGAAGACTCTGTCACTCTCAAAGAAACCGTATCAGTCTTTGGCTACATGGTAAGTTAAAAGCCAGCTATGCAATCTTATCTAAAAAGAAAAGAAAAAAGAAAAAAACTTCATATATGGGATATACATGTATATATAAAATTCATAATTTATAACAGCAAGTTCTCCATGGCCTGTACGTGTGTGTGTGTGTGTGTGTGTGTGTTTGGTATTGAACACCAGGTCCTGCTCAATGTTGTTCTCTGTCACAAGAAGGCAACTAATAAATAATAGCTAACAAATGTTCACTGACCTCACCAGAAGAGAGTCTCACAATACAATAGATATTCCAAAAATAAAAAGAAGCCAAGTGAGGGGTATACTTTTATAGTGCTAGCAACATTCCAGAGATCAGGCAGGAGCATGGTAAGTTCAAGGCCAGCCTGAGCTCTCTAGCAAGAGCATATTTCATAAATGCAAAATTAGAAACATTACAAAGGCAGGGAGATGTTCTATTTCCTACAGCTTTATGTCCTTTTGCCCTGGATCTCGGTCCCCAAGCACAGAGACTGATTACACAGTTAGTGACTCAAAACTCTGCAGCTGACTGAAATCCATCAATCCGCAGGATTACTCCCCAAGGAAGATCTTCTTGAGGCAGAATTCTATCCTGGGCTAGAGTGCCTGATATCTCCAGCGGCTTGTATGATGTTCCGGAATGGAATGAAATAGAATATATCATCACACTCCCTGTCATTTGTGCTGCTCCATTGTGGCAAGCAATGGATGAAATGGCCACGCCCTCAAGCATGTCTTCTTCCACATGCATAAAGCATACACGTGGCGCGCAACACATATGTGCAGGCAAAATATTCACACCCGTAAAAGAAAGAAGTCTTAAAAAATTAAAAGACATTCCTGCAGCTGCACATGGTGGCACATGCCTTCTGGGCACCAGGAGGCTGAAGCAAGAGAATCACAAACGAAAGGCCAGCCTTCGCTACATAGCAAGAGTCTGACTCAGGGGGAAAAAAAGTAAACTCCTGCAGTTCTCCGTAAAGAAGTGATCACGGGTAGGCGGAAGATATAGAAGAGAACAGGAATAAGCTAAGGAGAAGGGGAAGAATCTGTTCACCTCAGAAGAAGAGGCAATTGCTGCTGATGGAAAGGGGGCAGTGAAAGACTCACTTGTGTGCGAAGGGATTGGGTTGAAAGGAGTCTGAGCCATTCCAACCCCCACACTCTCAGCATTGTCAGCAAATCAAGAGGCTAGCTCACCTGCCAAGCCCAGAAAGGAAGGTAGCAACAAGCTTAGGCACATGGAGCCGGATTTAGCATGGCTTCAGTATGGCTCCGAGCCATTAAGATTGTAGGATTTTCTAAGAAAACAAACAGAATGTTGCAGATTCAGATAGCATTCCGGAAAAGAGGATCCTGTGTGTGGACAAGGGTTAGGGAGAAACTAGAAACAAAAGGACAGGCCACACTTTCAAGATGTGTGTCAGAAACCTGGCACAGTGCATAACTATAATGCCAGCATTTGGGAGACAGAATCAGGACTGCTAATTTGAGGTCAACCTGGGCTAAGTAAAGAGATCCTGTTTCAACAAACAAAGCTTCCACTTCCTTATCTTGAGCAAATATGGGAATGAAAAGAATCAAAGGACTCTGTCAATAGCAGGACCTTGTCTAAAAAGAAGTGGAGTTGCTGGAGAGATAGCTCAGCAATTAAGAGCCCTGGTTGATCTTCCAGAGGACATGGTTTTGATTTTCAGTACCTACACGGTGGTAACTCTGTAACTTCAGTCCCAGGGGATCCAATACTCTCTTCTGACCCCTACATTATCATTGACTCACTGTGAAATTGCCAAATCATGTATCCAGCTTTTATGGTCCATATAACATATATATCATATATTATCATATTTTAACCTTGCAATCACCTATGAGTTAACTTGAATTATTGTTTCAATTTTACAGTCAAAGAGACAGAATTGGAAGGATTCAATGATTTGCCTCAAGTCACACAGCTAATGAGTGATAGATTCACACTGAGATCTGTCCAGCATCTCTTTGTTTTGGTTTTTGAGACAGGGTCTCACTATGTAGACAGGATGGCTTTAGAATCTTGAGCCTCCTGCCTTTGACAACATGGGCTAGTATTATAGACATACATCACAGCACCTGGCCTGATTTCTTCATTGTCCCTGTTGTTGTTGATGTTTGAGCTGGGATAGGTCTCACTGTGTTGCCCAGGCTAGTCTCAAATTCCTGGCCCCCAGAGATCCTCCTACCCCTGCCTCCCAGGTAGCCAAGCCTACAAGCATGCCACATCCAGTACTTATCAAGCCTTTATCTGATACATAAATCCTTCTACCAATTCTCTCATGGACTCCAAGAGAGCCCGAGGTATACCAATTATGGTATCTGATTCCAAGACTGTCACTCCTTTAGATGGCCAAGCTCCAAACCCTTGCTGGAGGGTAAGTTATCCCACCCGAGTAAGCAGCCAGCTGGCCCCATTTATGGTTTAAGAAGCTGAGAAAGTTCCACTGGGAATTTCTCTCTCTCTCTCTCTCTCTCTCTCTCTCTCTCTCTCTCTCTCTCTCTCTCTCTTTCTCTCTCTCTCTGTTTTTTCCAGGTCAAGGTCAGTAGGTTAAGCACCCTCTACTCTAGAAATCTTGAGAAGACAAAGCTTTTTCTATCTGCAGATGATTTGACCTCTGTCACATTAAGAGAAAACTTCAGTGTTCGTCCCACCCTGAAACCATATGAACCCCGCTTGCCTCCAGAGATCCCAACCTCTCCATACTACACACTCAGTTCAGAAGAAAGTCACAGTTTTACAAATAACTTCATGGTCAAGGCTTTGCATTACAGAACCCCTTAGGAAAACTGTGAGATTACAAAATTTAGCTTTAAAAACAGTTGTTTTATGGGCAGCTAAGTCGTGACACTGTCATCTCATCTCACACCAGGCTGACCTCATCCTCCACTGTGGGCCTCAGATGCTAATCAAGAAAGTCCTGGGCTTGGGGAGGCCTAGTCAAGAGCCAGTGAAGTCAGCACCCTGAAAGGTCAGTTTTCTATTCCTTCCTGGTAGTATGAGGAAGACCAGGAAACTGAGGAAACGTAGCCTTCAGAGGCAACAGTGTAACTAAGGGCACTGGTTTGGTGGCACTGTGATGATTTGTCAAGCAAAATGTCCCGTTGACCTAGGGCCACCTATCACTACTAACATTCCCCTTCTTTACAAAACCCAGACTCTAGTGTGTTTATCAAGCTCCCCTCAGTACAACAAAATTCCTGCAAGTTAATAGTTGACTATTTTGTCTCACTCTTTGAGAAGTTCCAGTTCATGACCAGGTAGACCCATGGCTTTTTGGGTTTTGGTGTGGGTGACAAATGGCAATGACATGAAGCACTTGGTGGTATGAACCCTCTCATCTCATTAAGAGAAGTCAGGGATGGCAAGATGGCTCAACAAATAAGGGCTCTTGATGCCAAACCCGACGATCCAAATTTGATCCCTGTAACCCACATTGTCTTAGTTGGGCTTACTGTTGTTGTGATGGAACACCATGACCAAAGCAACTTGGGGAGGAAAGGTCCTATTTGGCTTACATTTTTATATCACTGTCCATCACTGAAGGCAGTCAGGACAGGAACTCAAGCAGGGCAGGAACCTGGAGGCAGGAGTTGATGCAGAGACCATGAAGGAGTGCTGCTTACTGGCTTGCTCCTCATGGCTTGCTCAGTTTGATTTCTTATAAAACCTAGGACCACCAGCCCAGGAATAGCACCACCCACAATGGGCGGAGCCCTTCCTCATCAACCACTAGCTGACAAAATGCCCTACAGCAGGAATATATGGAAGCATTTACTTAACTGTGGTTCTCTACTTTCAGATGACTCCAGCTCCTGTTATATTGACATAAAACTAACTGGCATACACATGGTGGAAGGAGAGAACCCAACTCTGGAAACTTGTCCTCTGACCGCCATATACACACCATGGCACACATATGCCCATACAAATAAGTAAAAATATCATCTTAAAATAAAAACAAGATTTTTTTCATTCAAAAAGCAGGTGGGCAAGATGGCTCAGTAAGTCAAAGCACCTTCCCTACAAACCTAGTAATCCAAGTCCAACTCTAAGAGCCTACAGAAAAACCCAGACAGAGTAGTGTACATCTGTAATTCCAGCACTCGCGTGAAGGGGTGGAAGGCAGAAACAGGAGCATCACCCAGAAGCTCTCTGACTACCTTGTCCGTACTCAGCATCAGAGAAACAAGAGAGATTCTGCATCAAAACCAGACTGACTCCTGAAAGTTATCCTCTAACCTACACACACAAATAGTAACAATAATAAGTTAAACTTAAAAAGAACCAGAAATCTCATTGCAGGGCCACTGAAGTCCCACTGTCCCCTTCAAAAGTATACCACCAATAACCTACCTTCCTCTGACTAGACTCTACCACTTCTCTGCAGCACATGAACCTTTGGGAAACATTCAAAATCCAAACTATAGCCTTTGGAGGTGTTCATTTAAGAATCAGAGGGAGGGGTTGGATATGGTGGTGCACACATTTAGTCCCAGCACGCAAAGGCAGAAGCAGGCAGATTTGTATGAGTTCAAGACCAGCCTGGTCTACAAGGCAAGTCCAGGACAGCAAAGGCTCTGTTACACAAAGAAACCCAGTCTCAAGAGAGAGGGGGGAGGAGGGAAGGAGGGAGGGAGGGAGGGAGGGAGGGAGGGAGGGAGGGAGGGAGGGAGGGAGGGAAATCTGAGCTCTCCATCTAACTCACCAAGACTAATATTTTTTAGTTAATTAAAAAATTTATTTCATTTTAGCCCTAGAGACCAACAACCCCAATCTTCATGCATGCTAAGCAAACCACCTGCAGCCAGTTCGGAGTTGATCTCTAGTGTCAGGCACAGTAGTGCATACTTTCAATCTCAACATTGGGGACGCAAAGGCAGGTGGATCTTTATGAGGATGAGACCAGCCTTGCCTACATCGAGCATTCCTTGACCAGCTAGAACTACATGGTGAGATGCTGTCTCCAAGGAAAAAACAAAACAAAACAAAATAAAACAAAACAATTTCAGTTTCAGTTTCAGTTTCAGTAGCTGAGCTCTTGTCCCTTCCTTCATGAATGTGTGCCTACTTCAGTCCTTATAATTGGGTTCTCATCTTACTCTCTCAGGATTTGAGGCCTTGTATAATTCCTTAGCTAACCAGATTCATCCAGAGGATAGAGGAAAGTTTTCCTGCCAACCCCCTCCAATCCCCACCCAATTAGGAACTTGATGGAAGAGTCCTTCAGAATTTGAATTTTTTATACATTTCAATTTCAAACATTACTTGGTTTCCTGTAGGAAAATGTGATCAGCACCCATCCATTTTCTGCCTCTCCCCCTGTTGTCTCCTCTTTATTTCTATCTTCGTCCTCCCCCTCCTCCTCTTTCTCTTTTGACATCAGGGCTTGAGCATCTTCACTGCTTTCACTTGGCCCATTTCTAACATCTTGATACCATGCCCTACTGCTCTACCCTGGACCACTTCCCTTCCTAGATACTTGTCTCCAGTCAGCTGCTAGGTCCCCACAGGCTCTGTTCTCCTTCACAAAAACTATCAAATCACTGCTGGCCTAGGAGTGACTTGTCCTGGGGGCTCACTGTCTCTACTTCCTGTAGTCAAGAAGCTCCTTAGATGCCACCTGTTGTTCTACGGCAGTTTGAACATCATGTCACAAAGCAGCCAGGGGCACATATTGACAGTCTTAACCAATTATGTTCCCAAGATTTCCTTTTCCTTTTGGAATCTGGGAGAACTTGTTGGTTGTTTGGTTTGAAGAGTGATTCATATTCATTCTCTCTCTCTCTCTCTCTCTCTCTCTCTCTCTCTCTCTCTCTCTCTCTCTCTCTCTCTCTGTTTTAGGCTTTTTATAGAAGGCCTTGCTATGCTGCCCAGACTGGCCTCAAATTTGAAATCCTCCTGGTTTAACCTCCCTAGTGCTGAGATTATAGTGTGTAATGGTCTGTATATGGCTCTGTCCAGGAAGTGGCACTATTAGAATATGTGGCCTTGTTGGAGGAAGTGTGTCATTGTGGGCATGGCCTTTAAGACACTCATCCTAGAAGCTAGAGAAAGCACCCAAGGAGCTGAAGGGGTCTGCAACCCTATAGGTGGAACAACAATATGAACTAACCAATATCACCAGAGCTCGATTCTCTAGCTGCCTATGTAGCACAAGATGGCCTAGTCAGCCATCATTGGGAAGAGAGGCCCTTTGGTATTGTAAACTTTATATGCCCCAATACAGGGGAATGCCAGGGCCAAGAAGCAGGAGTGTGTGGGTAGGGGAGCAGGGCAGAGGGAGGGTATAGGGAACTTTCTGGATAGCATTTGAAATGTATATAAAGAAAATATCTAATAATAAATAAATAAATAAATAAATAATAAAAAAGACACTCATCCTAGCTTCCTGGAGATCAGTATTCTGCTAGCAGCCTTCAGATGAAGATGTAGAACTCTCAGCTCCTTCTATATCATGCCTGCCTAGATGCTGCCATGCTCCCACCTTGATGATGATGGACTGAACCTCTGAACCTGTAAGCCAGCCCCAATTAAATGCGGTCCTTATAAGAGTTGCCTTGGTCATGGTATCTGTTCACAGCAGTAAAACCCTAACTAAGACATAGGGGTTGCCCATCATACCTGGAAAAATACACCTCTACCAAAGAGTTAGAGAAAACCACAGGAAAGAGACTGCAGACAGTACACCAGAAACCCAATCACTTGCATAATACATCCGTATCCAATCACAGACTAGATCAGATGACAGCATCTAGGGCCTTTGTGATATTTTGTTTTGTCCACTATCCCCTTCCCAAATCCCCTTTTGAGAGCTGTTTCACTTTGTTGCAGGGATTTTTTACTCCCTAAAAGAGTGGTGCATGCCTTTAATCTCAACAGAAGGCAGGGGGATCAGTAAGAATTCCAGGTCAACCTGTTCTAGAGAGCAAGTTCCAGGACAGCCGAGGCTACACAGACAAACAGAGAGAGACAGAGATATGGGGTCCAGCTCTTCTCACAATTGACTATTAAAAGAGGGCTGGAGGTGTGGTTACCTAACCGACTTGGTGCCCCAGGCATGGTCTGCCATGATGCAGAGGGGGAGGAGGAGGCCAATTAGCCAATACAGGGGTGTACACCTGCACTCCCAGCATTTGGAAGCTAAGGTCTACGGATTTCAAGTCCTTGTCCAACCTGAGTTACACCTCCTCAAGGAAACACTTCAGGCTCCTTTTTCTCTACCTCATGCAGCACTAGTAACTTACCACTTTAATCTGATCAACTCTTAACCTCTCTGGTTATATGTAAGCTACTTGAGGCAGCATATTGATTCCAATACTAATCGTACTTGACCCTTTAGGTAGGACACTCAAAAAATATTTAAAAGGTCATCAAAGATATACTGAAGATGCTTCTCCTAGAAATAAAGCCAAGGCTCCCATTCTTTTGAGAAGATACATTGTTATTATTTGGTTTGGTTGAATCAGTGTCTCACTTTGTAATCCAGGCTGATTTTGATCCTCCTGTCCTTGTCTCCAGTGATGGGATTTCAAAGTTATATCACTATACATGGCTTTGGGGTTTCCTTTCCTTACATAACTAGTTGGAAAATGAAATCTAAGGGTTGTGTTGCATCTTAGTAGTCCAGTGTTTAGGATTGTGCATAAAGCTATAGGTCCAAGTCCCTGAACAGCAAAAGTAGGAAAAGGAGCTTGGCATGGTGGTTCATGCCTGTATTCCCAGCTCCAGAGAAGCTGAGTCTGGGAGATCGTGATCCTGTTCCAAAAGAAAAAAAGAAAATGGGGGGGGAGGCGGCCTAAGCCACAGCAGCAGCGGTCGCCATCTTGGTCCGGGACCCGCCGAACTTAGGAAATTAGTCTGAACAGGTGAGAGGGTGCGCCAGAGAACCTGACAGCTTCTGGAACAGGCGGAAGCACAGAGGCGCTGAGGCAGCACCCTTTGTGGGCCGGGGACAGCCAGCCACCGTCTGGACCGGAGGACAGGTGCCCGCCCGGCTGGGGAGGCGGCCTAAGCCACAGCAGCAGCGGTCTCCATCTTGGTCCCGGGACTCCAAGGAACTTAGGAATTTAGTCTGCTTAGGTGAGAGTCTGTACCACCTGGGAACTGCCAAAGCAACACGGTGTCTGAGAAAGGTCCTGTTTTGGGCCTTCTTCTTCGGCCAGGAGGAGGTCCAAATACAAGATATCTGCGCACCTTCCCTGTAAGAGAGCTTGCCAGCAGAGAGTGCTCTGAGCACTGAAACTCAGAGGAGAGAATCTGTCTCCCAGGTCTGCTGATAGACGGTAACAGAATCACCAGAAGAACAATCTCTAAACAGAGTCAACTATAACTACTAACTCCAGAGATTACCAGATGGCGAAAGGTAAACGGAGGAATCTTACTAACAGGAACCAAGACCACTCACCATCACCAGAACCCAGCACACCCACTTCGCCCAGTCCAGGGAACCCCAACACACCTGAGAACCTAGACCTAGATTTAAAAGCATATCTCATGATGATGGTAGAGGACATCAAGAAGGACTTTAATAAATCACTTAAAGAAATACAGGAGAACACTGCTAAAGAGTTACAAGTCCTTAAAGAAAAACAGGAAAACACAATCAAACAGGTAGAAGTCCTTACAGAAAAAGAGGAAAAAACATACAAACAGGTGATGGAAATGAACAAAACCATACTAGACCTAAAAAGGGAAGTAGACACAATAAAGAAAACTCAAAGCGAGGCAACACTAGAGATAGAAACCCTAGGAAAGAAATCTGGAACCATAGATTTGAGCATCAGCAACAGAATACAAGAGATGGAAGAGAGAATCTCAGGTGCAGAAGATTCCATAGAGAACATCGGCACAACAATCAAAGAAAATGGAAAATGCAAAAAGATCCTAACTCAAAATATCCAGGAAATCCAGGACACAATAAGAAGACCAAACGTACGGATAATAGGAGTGGATGAGAATGAAGATTTTCAACTCAAAGGTCCAGCAAACATCTTCAACAAAATTATTGAAGAAAACTTCCCAAATCTAAAGAATGAGATGCATATGAACATACAAGAAGCCTACAGAACTCCAAATAGACTGGACCAGAAAAGAAATTCCTCCCGACACATAATAATCAGAACATCAAATGCACTAAATAAAGATAGAATACTAAAAGCAGTAAGGGAAAAAGGTCAAGTAACATATAAAGGCAAGCCTATCAGAATTACACCAGATTTTTCACCAGAGACTATGAAAGCCAGAAGAGCCTGGACAGATGTTATACAGACACTAAGAGAACACAAACTGCAGCCCAGGCTACTATACCCAGCCAAACTCTCAATTATCATAGAGGGAGAAACCAAAGTATTCCACGACAAAACCAAATTCACGCATTATCTCTCCACGAATCCAGCCCTTCAAAGGATAATAACAGAAAAAAACCAATACAAGAACGGGAACAACGCCCTAGAAAAAACAAGAAGGTAATCCCTCAACAAACCTAAAAGAAGACAGCCACAAGAACAGAATGCCACCTTTAACAACTAAAATAACAGGAAGCAACAATTACTTTTCCTTAATATCTCTTAACATCAATGGTCTCAACTCGCCAATAAAAAGACATAGACTAACAAACTGGCTACACAAACAAGACCCAACATTTTGCTGCTTACAGGAAACTCATCTCAGAGAAAAAGATAGACACTACCTCAGAATGAAAGGCTGGAAAACAATTTTCCAAGCAAATGGTATGAAGAAACAAGCAGGAGTAGCCATCCTAATATCTGATAAGATTGACTTCCAACCCAAAGTCATCAAAAAAGACAAGGAGGGACACTTCATTCTCATCAAAGGTAAAATCCTCCAAGAGGAACTCTCAATTCTGAATATCTATGCTCCAAATACAAGAGCAGCCACATTCACTAAAGAAACTTTAGTAAAGCTCAAAGCACACATTGCGCCTCACACAATAATAGTGGGAGACTTCAACACACCACTTTCACCAATGGACAGATCATGGAAACAGAAACTAAACAGGGACACACTGAAACTAACAGAAGTGATGAAACAAATGGATCTGACAGATATCTACAGAACATTTTATCCTAAAACAAAAGGATATACCTTCTTCTCAGCACCTCATGGTACCTTCTCCAAAGTTGACCACATAATAGGTCACAAATCAGGCCTCAACAGATTCAAAAATATTGAAATTGTCCCATGTATCCTATCAGATCACCATGCACTAAGGCTGATCTTCAATAACAAAATAAATAACAGAAAGCCAACATTCACAGGGAAACTGAACAACACTCTTCTCAATGATACCTTGGTCAAGGAAGGAATAAAGAAAGAAATTAAAGACTTTTTAGAGTTTAATGAAAATGAAGCCACGATGTACCCAAACCTTTGGGACACAATGAAAGCATTTCTAAGAGGGAAACTCATAGCTATGAGTGCCTTCAAGAAAAAACGGGAGAGAGCACATACTAGCAGCTTGACAACACATCTAAAAGCTCTAGAAAAAAAGGAAGCAAATTCACCCAAGAGGAGTAGACGGCAGGAAATAATCAAACTCAGGGGTGAAATCAACCAAGTGGAAACAAGAAGAACTATTCAAAGAATTAACCAAACGAGGAGTTGGTTCTTTGAGAAAATCAACAAGATAGATAAACCCTTAGCTAGACTCACTAAAGGGCACAGGGACAAAATCCTAATTAACAAAATCAGAAATGAAAAGGGAGACATAACAACAGATCCTGAAGAAATCCAAAACACCATCAGATCCTTCTACAAAAGGCTATACTCAACAAAACTGGAAAACCTGGACGAAATGGACAAATTTCTGGACAGATACCAGGTACCAAAGTTGAATCAGGATCAAGTTGACCTTCTAAACAGTCCCATATCCCCTAAAGAAATAGAAGCAGTTATTAATAGTCTCCCAGCCAAAAAAAGCCCAGGACCAGACGGGTTTAGTGCAGAGTTCTATCAGACCTTCAAAGAAGATCTAACTCCAGTTCTGCACAAACTTTTTCACAAGATAGAAGTAGAAGGTATTCTACCCAACTCATTTTATGAAGCCACTATTACTCTGATACCTAAACCACAGAAAGATCCAACAAAGATAGAGAACTTCAGACCAATTTCTCTTATGAACATCGATGCAAAAATCCTTAATAAAATTCTCGCTAACCGAATCCAAGAACACATTAAAGCAATCATCCATCCTGACCAAGTAGGTTTTA
Organism: Mus musculus; assembly: GCF_000001635.26. Taxonomy (NCBI): domain Eukaryota; kingdom Metazoa; phylum Chordata; class Mammalia; order Rodentia; family Muridae; genus Mus; species Mus musculus. The sequence continues at coordinate 105,740,072 of NC_000086.7, forward strand.
TTCCAGGGATGCAGGGATGGTTTAATATACGAAAATCCATCAATGTAATCCATTATATAAACAAACTCAAAGACAAAAACCACATGATCATCTCGTTAGATGCAGAAAAAGCATTTGACAAGATCCAACACCCATTCATGATAAAAGTTCTGGAAAGATCAGGAATTCAAGGCCAATACCTAAACATGATAAAAGCAATCTACAGCAAACCAGTAGCCAACATCAAAGTAAATGGAGAGAAGCTGGAAGCAATCCCACTAAAATCAGGGACTAGACAAGGCTGCCCACTTTCTCCCTACCTTTTCAACATAGTACTTGAAGTATTAGCCAGAGCAATTCGACAACAAAAGGAGATCAAGGGGATACAATTTGGAAAAGAGGAAGTCAAAATATCACTTTTTGCAGATGATATGATAGTATATATAAGTGACCCTAAAAATTCCAACAGAGAACTCCTAAACCTGATAAACAGCTTCGGTGAAGTAGCTGGATATAAAATTAACTCAAACAAGTCAATGGCCTTTCTCTACACAAAGAATAAACAGGCTGAGAAAGAAATTAGGGAAACAACACCCTTCTCAATAGCCACAAATAATATAAAATATCTCGGCGTGACTCTAACGAAGGAAGTGAAAGATCTGTATGATAAAAACTTCAAGTCCCTGAAGAAAGAAATTAAAGAAGATCTCAGAAGATGGAAAGATCTCCCATGCTCATGGATTGGCAGGACCAACATTGTAAAAATGGCTATCTTGCCAAAAGCAATATACAGATTCAATGCAATCCCCATTAAAATTCCAACTCAATTCTTCAACGAATTAGAAGGAGCAATTTGCAAATTCATCTGGAATAACAAAAAACCGAGGATAGCAAAAACTCTTCTCAAGGATAAAAGAACCTCTGGTGGAATCACCATGCCTGACCTAAAGCTTTACTACAGAGCAATTGTGATAAAAACTGCATGGTACTGGTATAGAGACAGACAAGTGGACCAATGGAATAGAATTGAAGACCCAGAAATGAACCCACACACCTATGGTCACTTGATCTTCGACAAGGGAGCCAAAACCATCCAGTGGAAGAAAGACAGCATTTTCAACAATTGGTGCTGGCACAACTGGTTGTTATCATGTAGAAGAATGCGAATCGATCCATACTTATCTCCTTGTACTAAGGTCAAATCTAAGTGGATCAAGGAACTTCACATAAAACCAGAGACACTGAAACTTATAGAGGAGAAAGTGGGGAAAAGCCTTGAAGATATGGGCACAGGGGAAAAATTCCTGAACAGAACAGCAATGGCTTGTGCTGTAAGATCGAGAATTGACAAATGGGACCTAATGAAACTCCAAAGTTTCTGCAAGGCAAAAGACACTGTCTATAAGACAAAAAGACCACCAACAGACTGGGAAAGGATCTTTACCTATCCTAAATCAGATAGGGGACTAATATCCAATATATATAAAGAACTCAAGAAGGTGGACCTCAGAAAATCAAATAACCCCCTTAAAAAATGGGGCTCAGAACTGAACAAAGAATTCTCACCTGAGGAATACCGAATGGCAGAGAAGCACCTGAAAAAATGTTCAACATCCTTAATCATCAGGGAAATGCAAATCAAAACAACCCTGAGATTCCACCTCACACCAGTCAGAATGGCTAAGATCAAAAATTCAGGTGACAGCAGATGCTGGCGAGGATGTGGAGAAAGAGGAACACTCCTCCATTGTTGGTGGGATTGCAGGCTTGTAAAACCACTCTGGAAATCAGTCTGGCGGTTCCTCAGAAAATTGGACATAGTACTACCGGAGGATCCAGCAATACCTCTCCTGGGCATATATCCAGAAGAAGCCCCAACTGGTAAGAAGGACACATGCTCCACTATGTTCATAGCAGCCTTATTTATAATAGCCAGAAACTGGAAAGAACCCAGATGCCCCTCAACAGAGGAATGGATACAGAAAATGTGGTACATCTACACAATGGAGTACTACTCAGCTATTAAAAAGAATGAATTTATGAAATTCCTAGCCAAATGGATGGACCTGGAGAGCATCATCCTGAGTGAGGTAACACAATCACAAAGGAACTCACACAATATGTACTCACTGATAAGTGGATACTAGCCCAAAACCTAGGATACCCACGATATAAGATACAATTTCCTAAACACATGAAACTCAAGAAAAATGAAGACTGAAGTGTGGACACTATGCCCCTCCTTAGAAGTGGGAACAAAACACCCATGGAAGGAGTTACAGAAACAAAGTTTGGAGCTGAGATGAAAGGATGGACCATGTAGAGACTGCCATATCCAGGGATCCACCCCATAATCAGCATCCAAACGCTGACACCATTGCATATACTAGCAAGATTTTATCGAAAGGACCCAGATGTAGCTGTCTCTTGTGAGACTATCCCGGGGCCTAGCAAACACAGAAGTGGATGCTCACAGTCAGCTAATGGATGGATCACAGGGCTCCCAATGGAGGAGCTAGAGAAAGTATCCAAGGAGCTAAAGGGATCTTCAACCCTATAGGTGGAAAAACATTATGAACTAACCAGTACCCCTGAGCTCTTGACTCTAGCTGCATATGTATCAAAAGATGGCCTAGTCGGCCATCACTGGAAAGAGAGGCCCATTGGACACGCAGACTTTGTGTGCCCCGGTACAGGGGAACGCCAGGGCCAAAGGGGGGGAGCGGGTGGGTAGGGGAGTGGGGGTGGGTGGGTAAGGGGGACTTTTGGTATAGCATTGGAAATGTAAATGAGCTAAATACCTAATAAAAAATGGAAAAAAAAAAAAAAAAAAAAAAAAAAAAGAAAATGAAGCCACAACGTACCCAAACCTTTGGGACACAATGAAAGCATTTCTAAGAGGGAAACTCATAGCTATGAGTGCCTTCAAGAAAAAACGGGAGAGAGCACATACTAGCAGCTTGACAACACATCTAAAAGCTCTAGAAAAAAAGGAAGCAAATTCACCCAAGAGGAGTAGACGGCGGGAAATAATCAAACTCAGGGGTGAAATCAACCAAGTGGAAACAAGAAGAACTATTCAAAGAATTAACCAAACGAGGAGTTGGTTCTTTGAGAAAATCAACAAGATAGATAAACCCTTAGCTAGACTCACTAAAGGGCACAGGGACAAAATCCTAATTAACAAAATCAGAAATGAAAAGGGAGACATAACAACAGATCCTGAAGAAATCCAAAACACCATCAGATCCTTCTACAAAAGGCTATACTCAACAAAACTGGAAAACCTGGACGAAATGGACAAATTTCTGGACAGATACCAGGTACCAAAGTTGAATCAGGATCAAGTTGACCTTCTAAACAGTCCCATATCCCCTAAAGAAATAGAAGCAGTTATTAATAGTCTCCCAGCCAAAAAAAGCCCAGGACCAGACGGGTTTAGTGCAGAGTTCTATCAGACCTTCAAAGAAGATCTAACTCCAGTTCTGCACAAACTTTTTCACAAGATAGAAGTAGAAGGTATTCTACCCAACTCATTTTATGAAGCCACTATTACTCTGATACCTAAACCACAGAAAGCTCCAACAAAGATAGAGAACTTCAGACCAATTTCTCTTATGAACATCGATGCAAAAATTCTTAATAAAATTCTCGCTAACCGAATCCAAGAACACATTAAAGCAATCATCCATCCTGACCAAGTAGGTTTTATTCCAGGGATGCAGGGATGGTTTAATATACGAAAATCCATCAATGTAATCCATTATATAAACAAACTCAAAGACAAAAACCACATGATCATCTCGTTAGATGCAGAAAAAGCATTTGACAAGATCCAACACCCATTCATGATAAAAGTTCTGGAAAGATCAGGAATTCAAGGCCAATACCTAAACATGATAAAAGCAATCTACAGCAAACCAGTAGCCAACATCAAAGTAAATGGAGAGAAGCTGGAAGCAATCCCACTAAAATCAGGGACTAGACAAGGCTGCCCACTTTCTCCCTACCTTTTCAACATAGTACTTGAAGTATTAGCCAGAGCAATTCGACAACAAAAGGAGATCAAGGGGATACAAATTGGAAAAGAGGAAGTCAAAATATCACTTTTTGCAGATGATATGATAGTATATATAAGTGACCCTAAAAATTCCAACAGAGAACTCCTAAACCTGATAAACAGCTTCGGTGAAGTAGCTGGATATAAAATTAACTCAAACAAGTCAATGGCCTTTCTCTACACAAAGAATAAACAGGCTGAGAAAGAAATTAGGGAAACAACACCCTTCTCAATAGCCACAAATAATATAAAATATCTCGGCGTGACTCTAACGAAGGAAGTGAAAGATCTGTATGATAAAAACTTCAAGTCCCTGAAGAAAGAAATTAAAGAAGATCTCAGAAGATGGAAAGATCTCCCATGCTCATGGATTGGCAGGACCAACATTGTAAAAATGGCTATCTTGCCAAAAGCAATCTACAGATTCAATGCAATCCCCATTAAAATTCCAACTCAATTCTTCAACGAATTAGAAGGAGCAATTTGCAAATTCATCTGGAATAACAAAAAACCGAGGATAGCAAAAACTCTTCTCAAGGATAAAAGAACCTCTGGTGGAATCACCATGCCTGACCTAAAGCTTTACTACAGAGCAATTGTGATAAAAACTGCATGGTACTGGTATAGAGACAGACAAGTGGACCAATGGAATAGAATTGAAGACCCAGAAATGAACCCACACACCTATGGTCACTTGATCTTCGACAAGGGAGCCAAAACCATCCAGTGGAAGAAAGACAGCATTTTCAACAATTGGTGCTGGCACAACTGGTTGTTATCATGTAGAAGAATGCGAATCGATCCATACTTATCTCCTTGTACTAAGGTCAAATCTAAGTGGATCAAGGAACTTCACATAAAACCAGAGACACTGAAACTTATAGAGGAGAAAGTGGGGAAAAGCCTTGAAGATATGGGCACAGGGGAAAAATTCCTGAACAGAACAGCAATGGCTTGTGCTGTAAGATCGAGAATTGACAAATGGGACCTAATGAAACTCCAAAGTTTCTGCAAGGCAAAAGACACTGTCTATAAGACAAAAAGACCACCAACAGACTGGGAAAGGATCTTTACCTATCCTAAATCAGATAGGGGACTAATATCCAATATATATAAAGAACTCAAGAAGGTGGACCTCAGAAAATCAAATAACCCCCTTAAAAAATGGGGCTCAGAACTGAACAAAGAATTCTCACCTGAGGAATACCGAATGGCAGAGAAGCACCTGAAAAAATGTTCAACATCCTTAATCATCAGGGAAATGCAAATCAAAACAACCCTGAGATTCCACCTCACACCAGTGAGAATGGCTAAGATCAAAAATTCAGGTGACAGCAGATGCTGGCGAGGATGTGGAGAAAGAGGAACACTCCTCCATTGTTGGTGGGATTGCAGGCTTGTACAACCACTCTGGAAATCAGTCTGGCGGTTCCTCAGAAAATTGGACATAGTACTACCGGAGGATCCAGCAATACCTCTCCTGGGCATATATCCAGAAGAAGCCCCAACTGGTAAGAAGGACACATGCTCCACTATGTTCATAGCAGCCTTATTTATAATAGCCAGAAACTGGAAAGAACCCAGATGCCCCTCAACAGAGGAATGGATACAGAAAATGTGGTACATCTACACAATGGAGTACTACTCAGCTATTAAAAAGAATGAATTTATGAAATTCCTAGCCAAATGGATGGACCTGGAGAGCATCATCCTGAGTGAGGTAACACAATCACAAAGGAACTCACACAATATGTACTCACTGATAAGTGGATACTAGCCCAAAACCTAGGATACCCACGATATAAGATACAATTTCCTAAACACATGAAACTCAAGAAAAATGAAGACTGAAGTGTGGACACTATGCCCCTCCTTAGAAGTGGGAACAAAACACCCATGGAAGGAGTTACAGAAACAAAGTTTGGAGCTGAGATGAAAGGATGGACCATGTAGAGACTGCCATATCCAGGGATCCACCCCATAATCAGCATCCAAACGCTGACACCATTGCATATACTAGCAAGATTTTATCGAAAGGACCCAGATGTAGCTGTCTCTTGTGAGACTATCCCGGGGCCTAGCAAACACAGAAGTGGATGCTCACAGTCAGCTAATGGATGGATCACAGGGCTCCCAATGGAGGAGCTAGAGAAAGTATCCAAGGAGCTAAAGGGATCTTCAACCCTATAGGTGGAAAAACATTATGAACTAACCAGTACCCCTGAGCTCTTGACTCTAGCTGCATATGTATCAAAAGATGGCCTAGTCGGCCATCACTGGAAAGAGAGGCCCATTGGACACGCAGACTTTGTGTGCCCCGGTACAGGGGAACGCCAGGGCCAAAGGGGGGGAGCGGGTGGGTAGGGGAGTGGGGGTGGGTGGGTAAGGGGGACTTTTGGTATAGCATTGGAAATGTAAATGAGCTAAATACCTAATAAAAAATGGAAAAAAAAAAAAAAAAAAAAAAAAAAAAGAAAATGAAGCCACAACGTACCCAAACCTTTGGGACACAATGAAAGCATTTCTAAGAGGGAAACTCATAGCTATGAGTGCCTTCAAGAAAAAACGGGAGAGAGCACATACTAGCAGCTTGACAACACATCTAAAAGCTCTAGAAAAAAAGGAAGCAAATTCACCCAAGAGGAGTAGACGGCGGGAAATAATCAAACTCAGGGGTGAAATCAACCAAGTGGAAACAAGAAGAACTATTCAAAGAATTAACCAAACGAGGAGTTGGTTCTTTGAGAAAATCAACAAGATAGATAAACCCTTAGCTAGACTCACTAAAGGGCACAGGGACAAAATCCTAATTAACAAAATCAGAAATGAAAAGGGAGACATAACAACAGATCCTGAAGAAATCCAAAACACCATCAGATCCTTCTACAAAAGGCTATACTCAACAAAACTGGAAAACCTGGACGAAATGGACAAATTTCTGGACAGATACCAGGTACCAAAGTTGAATCAGGATCAAGTTGACCTTCTAAACAGTCCCATATCCCCTAAAGAAATAGAAGCAGTTATTAATAGTCTCCCAGCCAAAAAAAGCCCAGGACCAGACGGGTTTAGTGCAGAGTTCTATCAGACCTTCAAAGAAGATCTAACTCCAGTTCTGCACAAACTTTTTCACAAGATAGAAGTAGAAGGTATTCTACCCAACTCATTTTATGAAGCCACTATTACTCTGATACCTAAACCACAGAAAGCTCCAACAAAGATAGAGAACTTCAGACCAATTTCTCTTATGAACATCGATGCAAAAATTCTTAATAAAATTCTCGCTAACCGAATCCAAGAACACATTAAAGCAATCATCCATCCTGACCAAGTAGGTTTTATTCCAGGGATGCAGGGATGGTTTAATATACGAAAATCCATCAATGTAATCCATTATATAAACAAACTCAAAGACAAAAACCACATGATCATCTCGTTAGATGCAGAAAAAGCATTTGACAAGATCCAACACCCATTCATGATAAAAGTTCTGGAAAGATCAGGAATTCAAGGCCAATACCTAAACATGATAAAAGCAATCTACAGCAAACCAGTAGCCAACATCAAAGTAAATGGAGAGAAGCTGGAAGCAATCCCACTAAAATCAGGGACTAGACAAGGCTGCCCACTTTCTCCCTACCTTTTCAACATAGTACTTGAAGTATTAGCCAGAGCAATTCGACAACAAAAGGAGATCAAGGGGATACAAATTGGAAAAGAGGAAGTCAAAATATCACTTTTTGCAGATGATATGATAGTATATATAAGTGACCCTAAAAATTCCAACAGAGAACTCCTAAACCTGATAAACAGCTTCGGTGAAGTAGCTGGATATAAAATTAACTCAAACAAGTCAATGGCCTTTCTCTACACAAAGAATAAACAGGCTGAGAAAGAAATTAGGGAAACAACACCCTTCTCAATAGCCACAAATAATATAAAATATCTCGGCGTGACTCTAACGAAGGAAGTGAAAGATCTGTATGATAAAAACTTCAAGTCCCTGAAGAAAGAAATTAAAGAAGATCTCAGAAGATGGAAAGATCTCCCATGCTCATGGATTGGCAGGACCAACATTGTAAAAATGGCTATCTTGCCAAAAGCAATCTACAGATTCAATGCAATCCCCATTAAAATTCCAACTCAATTCTTCAACGAATTAGAAGGAGCAATTTGCAAATTCATCTGGAATAACAAAAAACCGAGGATAGCAAAAACTCTTCTCAAGGATAAAAGAACCTCTGGTGGAATCACCATGCCTGACCTAAAGCTTTACTACAGAGCAATTGTGATAAAAACTGCATGGTACTGGTATAGAGACAGACAAGTGGACCAATGGAATAGAATTGAAGACCCAGAAATGAACCCACACACCTATGGTCACTTGATCTTCGACAAGGGAGCCAAAACCATCCAGTGGAAGAAAGACAGCATTTTCAACAATTGGTGCTGGCACAACTGGTTGTTATCATGTAGAAGAATGCGAATCGATCCATACTTATCTCCTTGTACTAAGGTCAAATCTAAGTGGATCAAGGAACTTCACATAAAACCAGAGACACTGAAACTTATAGAGGAGAAAGTGGGGAAAAGCCTTGAAGATATGGGCACAGGGGAAAAATTCCTGAACAGAACAGCAATGGCTTGTGCTGTAAGATCGAGAATTGACAAATGGGACCTAATGAAACTCCAAAGTTTCTGCAAGGCAAAAGACACTGTCTATAAGACAAAAAGACCACCAACAGACTGGGAAAGGATCTTTACCTATCCTAAATCAGATAGGGGACTAATATCCAATATATATAAAGAACTCAAGAAGGTGGACCTCAGAAAATCAAATAACCCCCTTAAAAAATGGGGCTCAGAACTGAACAAAGAATTCTCACCTGAGGAATACCGAATGGCAGAGAAGCACCTGAAAAAATGTTCAACATCCTTAATCATCAGGGAAATGCAAATCAAAACAACCCTGAGATTCCACCTCACACCAGTCAGAATGGCTAAGATCAAAAATTCAGGTGACAGCAGATGCTGGCGAGGATGTGGAGAAAGAGGAACACTCCTCCATTGTTGGTGGGATTGCAGGCTTGTAAAACCACTCTGGAAATCAGTCTGGCGGTTCCTCAGAAAATTGGACATAGTACTACCGGAGGATCCAGCAATACCTCTCCTGGGCATATATCCAGAAGAAGCCCCAACTGGTAAGAAGGACACATGCTCCACTATGTTCATAGCAGCCTTATTTATAATAGCCAGAAACTGGAAAGAACCCAGATGCCCCTCAACAGAGGAATGGATACAGAAAATGTGGTACATCTACACAATGGAGTACTACTCAGCTATTAAAAAGAATGAATTTATGAAATTCCTAGCCAAATGGATGGACCTGGAGAGCATCATCCTGAGTGAGGTAACACAATCACAAAGGAACTCACACAATATGTACTCACTGATAAGTGGATACTAGCCCAAAACCTAGGATACCCACGATATAAGATACAATTTCCTAAACACATGAAACTCAAGAAAAATGAAGACTGAAGTGTGGACACTATGCCCCTCCTTAGAAGTGGGAACAAAACACCCATGGAAGGAGTTACAGAAACAAAGTATGGAGCTGAGATGAAAGGATGGACCATGTAGAGACTGCCATATCCAGGGATCCACCCCATAATCAGCTTCCAAATGCTGACACCATTGCATACACTAGCAAGATTTTACTGAAAGGACCCAGATGTAGCTGTCTCTTGTGAGACTATGCCGGGGCCTAGCAAACACAGAAGTGGATGCTCACAGTCAGCTAATGGATGGATCACAGGGCTCCCAATGGAGGAGCTAGAGAAAGTACCCAAGGAGCTAAAGGGATCTTCAACCCTATAGGTGGAACAACATTATGAACTAACCAGTACCCCTGAGCTCTTGACTCTAGCTGCATATGTATCAAAAGATGGCCTAGTCGGCCATCACTGGAAAGAGAGGCCCATTGGACACGCAGACTTTGTGTGCCCCGGTACAGGGGAACGCCAGGGCCAAAGGGGGGGAGTGGGTGGGTAGGGGAGTGGGGGTGGGTGGGTAAGGGGGACTTTTGGTATAGCATTGGAAATGTAAATGAGCTAAATACCTAATAAAAATTGGAAAAAAAAAAAAAAAAAAAAGAAAATGGGGAACTTAGACATGCCCATACAAACCCACTCCAGCATCCCAGGGATCAGTTACCAAGGACACCACAGGCATTCCTAGGACATTAGAACAGAATGTTAGAGCTAAAAGGAGTCTTAGTCATTATCTTCCAGACTTTTAAACTGGGGTACATATACACCTTGGGGATCCATAGCAAAGTGCCATAGGGTTTTGTGACGCCCCAGGATGAATGCAGTGCACTTTCATTTTACTCTAATATAAGAAATTTTAAAATATTTCAATATTAAAAAACAAACACAACTACATCTCGAAGGAGAATGCAAGCTTTAGATATGATTTTAAACTAAAGGATGATCCCTCAAATATACTTAGAGCTTGCAGCATACTGCTTTGGGTTACCTGATCCTCTATTTAAAATAGACAATATTTTTATTTTTGTTTTGTTTGTGTCTGTGGTGTGTGTGTGTGTGTGTGTGTTCACGTGGGTATATGCCAACAAACATTCACATGTGTGCACATGCATGTGGAGGCCAGAGATCAACATCATGTGTCTTCTTTAACCCATCTCTTCCTACTTTTGTAAGATGATATGCATATGAGTGTTTTGACTGTATATGTGGAAGTGCATGGGAGGCCAAAAGAGTACATTTGATGCTCCTAGAACTGGAATTACAGCCCTTTGTGAACCATCACATGAGTGCTGGGAACCAGACCTGGGTCCTCTACAAGAGCAGCAAGTGCTCTTAACTGCTGAGCCATTGCTCCAGCTCCCTTCTCTATGTTATTTTGAGACATAGTCTCTCATTGAACTTGGAGCTCACCATTTAGCAAGGTTGGCTGTCCAGTGAGTTCCAGGGAACAGCCAGTCTCATTCTCTCAGGATCCAGGTTTTTATATCCACACTTTAGGTCCAAGCTCAGGTCCCAATACTTGCCTGGCAGGCACTTTTCCCATTGAGCCATCTTCCCAATCCTTGCATTTGTATTTTGAGACAGAGTTTCACCCAATAGCCTAAGGTGGTCTGGAATTCATTGCAATCCTTCTGTTTCGGCCTCCAAGAACTGGGATTACACACCAGGCTCTGGAGATTTCATTTTTGGTTGCTTCAGCTAAAAAAAATAAAAATAAAAAAAAAAAGAAAAAGTTTGAAATAGACTGATCTAGCTCAACTGTCTGTTTTCACAGGTAGAAGAGCAGGGGCCCACAGGTAATAAATAATTCAAACCAAAACCACAGACAGTGCTTTTGCAGCAATAGCTAGGACAGTAAGCCACCTCTATCAGAACAGCGATTTCTTCTCAGCTAGTTAGTTGTCCTGTATGTCATTGTAAAGCCATGGCTCAGAAGCTCTGAGGACAGGGGAGACACCAAGGTTCCTTTCTATAGCATCAAGTGCTGTGAGTAACAATGTTAGTTCTCAGATGCAACCTGTAAATTAAATGATGAGCACGCACACACACACACACACACACACACACACACACACACACACACCAAGAGCTGAATTCAAACTAACTGCATTTCCCTCTTATTTATACAGAGAGATGCTATGAGGATACTTCATCCCATGTCTGGTATTTCTGTCTCCCTCATACTGTTAGGCTAAAATAATCAGCTCTCAAGGAGACAGAGGCAGGAGGGACAACCTGGTATGCTTAGAGTTTCAGGCCAGTTAGGGCCACACAGAAATACTGTGTTCAAGGTTTCAAGGAAAGACCTTGAATTAATAAAGTCAAACTACCTTTAATCTCCCCTACCCCGATTCTAGGGTCCAGAGAGGAAAGAAAACCTTTCTGCCCAGTCTCCTGCAGTGACACTGAGGAACAAGTCTCCTTGGCCTCTGTCAGCTTTACAATCATCATGTCTATTTTTCGTTCAAATTAGCAAAGGCTTCCCTATATTCATAGACTTACATGCATACACTATGAACACATTAAACCTACAGCTCTCGATTTTATACAGCCATATGCAAATGTCTGCACACTGTCACAAGTATAAACAGAAATACAGTCCATGTTAGGGAAAGCAAAGCATCGTCTCTGTCCACACTTCTCCCTCAACACCCAGTGCCACAAGCACACAGCCACCATTGATAGTCACATTCAGAGTCACATGCACGCCAGCCTGAGACGTGGTGCAGGTCGCCAGCTTTAGAGCCACATTCCATAGTGTCCCGTTCCTCTCCGAGAACTAACAGATCGATTCACAGAGATGTCATCACCTGCCGACTAATGTCAAGTTACAACCAGAATAAATGGTCCATTACCTCCCCCATTACAGGTAGGCCCATGGGAAAATGACAGCAAAGACAAAGGAGACTTGTTCCTTAGTGTCACTACAAGAGACTGGACAGAAAGGCTCATCTCAGTCAGAGAGATTTTTTTTCCTTTCTGGACCCTACCTAGAATAACAGGTGGGGACATTGAAGGTACTTTTTGAACATTTCTCAAGCTCTGGGTACCCAAGACAAAAGAAAAAGAAGAGAGGGGAGGGGGAGAAAGGAGGGAGGGTAAGGGAGGGGAGGGGAGGGAGAGAAAGAAGGGGAATGGAATCAATGTTGCCCGCTTTATTGCAGTGCTGGGAATGGAACCCAGTCTCAAACAGGCCAGGCAAGTGGTCTGCCACTGAGTCACACTCCACCAAGGGCTAATGTTCTAAATTGTGTCCATCCTTGTCAGGATGATACGTCCTCTTTTGAATAAAGCCTCAACATTCTACAGATAGTGGTTTTATCACTAGCTCTTACTGACGCCAGACTCCAGGTCGAAATTGCGCCCCCACCATATGACATGACTCTGTGACATTAAGCAAGTGACTTTAACCTCTCCATATTCAGTTTTAACATATTTTTTTAAATCGAGATAATAAAAGCATCTACTTCCTGGTGTGACATGATTTAAATGTAAGGCACTTACAAATGCGCCTGGATCTTAGGATGCTCAATCAATGAGTTCTAGAAATGAGCAGCTCTCATTTCCCCAGGCCTCCACTTCCTTCCTGTCTACTTAATCACCCAGGGCTCACAGTGCGGTCTCCCTATTTCTGAAAGACAGGCCTTCTAAAGCCCAGAGAGAATAAGAGCAACTCAGCACCATGGAAAGGTGAGCAGGGCTAGAGCTGCTTGCTTCAGAGTGACTCCACCCGAAGCCAACCTTCTTATGAACTTCACCTGTTGCAGAACGTTATTTTGGTTTTGTTTAGGGGATTTGTTTCTTGTTTGTTTTATTTTGTTGGGGTTTTATTGTTTTGTTTTGGGGGTTTGTTTTTTTTTTTGTTTGTTTGTTTTTGTTTTTTTGAGAGAGGGTTTCTCTGTGTAGCCTTAGCTGTCCTGGAACTCGCTCTGTAGACTAGGTTGGCCTTGAACTCAGAACTCAGAGATCTGTCTGCTTCTGCTTCCACAGTGATAGGATTAAATGCATGCACCACCACTGCCCGGCTCAAAATGTCATTTTTAAAGATTTATTTTTATTCTTTTTAATTACATGTCAGTGTGTGAGTATGGGCACATGAGTTCAGGTGCCAGAGGCATCGAATCTCTCTGGAGGTTGTGAGCTGCTGAGAATACAACCCAGGGCCTCTAGACCTGGCTCTTTGAACCTTCCTGGAAAAAAAAAAAAAAAACTTAAAGAGACATATCTAAAGCTGGGAAAATGTAAATAATGAGAATCAGAGAGATGGCTCAGCAGGGAAAGACACTTTCTACCAAGCTTGACAACCTGAGTTTAATCCCTGGGATCCACGGGGTGTAAGCAAGGCAGAGAACCAGCGCCTAAAGTCTACCCTCTGATCATCACATGAATGACACACACACACTCACACTCATACACAGATGCACTCCTGAGTGCACACATGTGCACAGTCATACATGCACACATACATGCACACAAGTGTGTGTGCCCAATAAATAGATAGACAGATAAATAAATAAATAAATAAATAGTAAGCAATGTGCCAGGCACAGCTTTAAGTACATGCTGCATATTGCTTCCTTTAAATTTCACAGCAATTCCTGCCATTCTTATCCTAGAGAAGAGGAACTGAGGTTCCAGCTCCTAGAATGGCATGGTGCCATGCCTATGGAGCGAGGCAGTCTGACACAAGATGGAGTGTTCATATACTATGCTGTCCTGCTGTCCTCGGGAAATGGGGAAGAGGCAGGCCTCCGGGCAGAGAAGCAACACATGTTGTTTTTGAAGTAAACTGAGGTAGTCTAGCATTTTGGTTAAGTATTCACTTCAAATCATGATTCAGCGCTCACTGGGGTGCCTGTGGGTGGCCAACGACAGAACTCTTGCCTATCACGTGTGATGCCCTGAGTTCAATCTCCAGCCCCCACAAAAAAGAAATACACCTGGATTTAAATCTTATCTCTGCCACTAGGTGTTGAATCCCTTTGAATCTGTATATGTAAAATGGAAATCAAACTATGTCTTAACAGTTGTGATAAGGCTCACTGGAGATAATATATGCAAATCGTCCAGACCAGTACTTAACACATGGTCTCTAAACAGTAGCCTTTTGTGTCCTTGGCGGCCCTTCCTTCCCCCTTGCAGCTCTTTTTGACCCTTCTCAGGGAAACCTAACCAAAGGAGAAAAGATGGATGAGCTGTTGGGAAAAGGAAGAACTGGATAGGATAATGGTGCTGATGTGCTTTCCTACTTCCAGAGTGAAGGGCTGCTGAGACCAGTTTTGGGTTTTTGGTTTTTGGTTTTTTTAGCAACACCTTCTCCTTCCTCCAGGAACAGAGGCTGGCAGGTTGTTTCCAGCCCCGTTTCCAGTTTCCCTTAGAGTGGACGTCAGAACCTTCTTTTGTGGGTTGGGAATGTAACTCAGTGGAAATCTGGCACAGGCAAGGTCCTGGGTTCAATCCCCGTAGGTGCAAAGAAAAAAGAAAGACTTGCTTTTTTTTTTTCTCTCCATTTATGATAAGGCCTTGTTTTGTAACCTAGGCTGGCCTTGACCTGGCAACTCTCCTGCATATTGAAGTTACAGGGTTGTTTTCCACATCCTCTCCACAGCAATTGGTTTGTTTACTTCAGGCTTGGGAGATAGTAAGAAAGAAGGAAGGTAGAGTAAGCATGGAAAGTTTTCCATGTGCTGGACCACGCTGGACACTTTCCATCATGCAGCCTCTTGGAATGTGTCCACTTCTCAGCACGTACGTCATAAATGATACCCTGAGACCAGTGAAGGTTTGTGTTCTTTGGGCCCTATCACCCTGAGTACTGGGGATTGAACCTCGGGGCCTCATGCTTGCTACACCCATAGCCTCCCTTCTTTTCGTAAATGTTGAGGTAGGTCCTCACTAAGTTGTCCAGGTTTCCTTTGCACTTACTCTGCAGGAAAGGCAACCCCTACGTTTGAAATTATCCAACCTCAGCTTCCAGAGTAGCTGCTGGTAATACTGGCCTGTGCCACCAAGCCTGATGGCTTCCTTTTGTAATGTGCATTTTCTTTGCATCCCGTTCATCTAGCCCAGCACTACCCTAATGCTGTGTCCTAGTGAGGGTTTCCTGTAAGGTGGCTTAATGTGAAATTTCACTGGGCTGAAATGTATCCATTTTTGTATAATCACCAAATCCATAAATTGAAAGTAATCCATCCCTAATGGATCTGAGATCAGATTCTGACTCTGCTACTTAGGAGTGACAAGCAACTGTCCCTCAGTTTCCTCACTTCTAAAGTATAGCGGCACCTCCTACTCCACAAAGTTGTGAAAATACTTTTATGAAAGTTCTGCTCATTGGAATGCTTCATAGAAATATTACTTAAAATACCGACAGCAAATGGCTGCCTCAATGAGTAAAATGTTCGCCTCAAACACTTTATGACCCGAGTTCAAGCTCCAGGACCCCTGTAAGGTGAAAACAAAACAACTAACTCCACAAAGTCATACACTGACTTCCATTTGTATATTGTGAACACACACACACACTAATAATAATTATTATTTAAAAATTATTTCTTAAAAGCAGCATCTCAAAATAGCTTAATCTCAAAAGAGTCCCAAATGGAGGAGCTTCAGTCCCGAACTTCAGTCACTTACGGCTGCAAACCTGACAATTGTGGTTTTATTACTGAACTTGGGGATAACAGCTTGTGTTCCAAGTCAGGTCCAACCACCCATCCTCAATAAGTCAATTAGAAGAGCCAAATTATAAGTGAGATCCAGAAGCCAGACAGGGTGCTGCACACCTTTAATCCCAGCACACAAGAGGCAGAGGCAAGTAGATCTCTGTGAGTTCCAGGCCAGCCTGGTCTGCAGAGTGACTTTCAGGACAGCCAGAGGTATATAGTGAGACCTTGTCTTGGAAAAGAAAAAAAAAAAAAGTAGGAATCAGATAAAGATTTATTCAATGTTAGCACATTGGGGAGAATGTCAGAGAGATCCAGCACACATGGCCATACTGTAAATCTTTCTCTGCTCTCCATTTATTGTTTTAACCTTTACATTTATTTAATGTGTATGAGTGTTTTGCCTGCTTCTATGTTTATGCACCATGTTCATGCAGTGCCAGAGGAAGGTATTGGATCCCCTGAGATTGGAGTGACAAAAGAGCAACCTATGTGCTTAACCAGGGAGCCATCCCTCCAGCCCTTCTGATTTCCACTTTTAATTTGGTTCTTTTAATTGACTTATTGAGGACTGACATGACTAGGGGCACAGGTTGTGACCTCCATGTTCAAAAACAGTTGGTGACACTGAGAATGCTGAAGGACCGTCCTGTGTGGTGGTTCATGCCTTTGATCTCAGCACTCTGGAGGAAGAGACAGGTGAATCTCTGAGTTTGAGGCCAGCCTAATCTACAGAGTGTGTTCCAGGACAACCAGAGCTACTCAGAGGAAACCTCAATGAATTTTTTTAAATGCTGAAGGATAAATAATACAAACCTTTATAGAAATGTGTGGTTTCTTTCCCCTAGACTCAGTGTTCTAGCCTCAGCCCTAGCACTGCAACAGAACACCAGCTACAGCCTTCTTTCCTCCCTGCACACATCTCCTGTGGATCCACAGACTATCTCCTTCTAACCTTCCTTCCCCAACTCATCACTACACCCCAGGCCCCACCTTCAGCAGATACCCTTGACTAAACCACAGGCCACACCTGCCAGTAAACTCACAGAGCTTCTTCTCTCTTTCTGTTCCACCAGAGCCAATCCCCAACCTCATCCCTAGCACTGCAACTGAACACCAGCTGCAGCCTTCCCTTCCCACTCCCACATCTCCTGTGGATCCCACAGCCCATCCCCTCTTAACCTACCTCTAGTTGCTGTATTCCACTGCTTATCTCCAGAAGGTACCCCCTGCTAACCCAAGTGCAGCTCTTCCCCGGGGCAACAAGTAGGCTGAAGGCAGACCCACAGTTCTCCTACTGCCCCTGAGATCCAATTCACCCTAGTCTCATCTCCAGCTCTGTAGCTGAAAACCACTGTGCTCTCCCTTTCCTCTATCTCATTCCTAAAGGATTGCAAAGACCTTCTTCTCCACCCTTCCTTCTCTAACTCATCCCAGTTACCCACCATCTAACACCAGCAGGTATTCCCTGTGAACACACCAGCTGAACAGGGCAGGAAAACAGACAACACATGGCCATCACACTCTATGAACATCCAGAGAGGAAACAAAAACCAAGGTCTTTTAGCATGAAATACCTACCCAACAATGTCAAACCCAGAAATCAGAATCTGGACTATAATTACCCCAAACTCAGATGCTGAGACACTGGTGTAAAAACATAATCAATAATACCCAAGGCAATATATCTCCACTGGAGCCCAGATATCGTACCACTGCAGGCCCTGAATATTCTAACATACATGAAGCACAAGAAATAGACCTTAAAAATACTTTTATGAATATAAGAGAGATGCTTAAAGAGGAAATGAATAAACCCCTTAAAGAAATCCTGGAAAACACAAACATTGTAAGGAAATAAAACTGTTCAAGACATGAAATTGGAAATAGAAGCAATAAAGAAAACACAAACTGAGAAAATCCTGGAAATGTAAAATGTATATGTCAATAAGAACTATATAAGCAAGCTTCACCAACAGAATAAAAGAGATAGAATAAAGAATCTCAGCCGTTGAAGATGTGATAAGAAAAATAGATCAGTCAAAGAATATGTCAAGACTAAACAACTCCTGACACATAATATCAAGGAAATCTGGGATACTATGAACAGACCAAACCTAAGAATAATAGGAATAAAAGGAGGAGAAGAACTTCAGCTCAAAGGCCCAGGAAATATTTGCAACAAAATCATAGAAGAAAATGTTACTAACCTAAGGAAGGAGACATCTATAAAAATAAAAAAACCATACAGAGCACCAAATAGATTTGACCAGAAAAGAAAGTCCTTTCATCACATAATAATCAAAACACTAGATATACAGAACCAAGAAAGAATATTAGAGTTACAAGGGGAAAAGACCAAGTAACATATAAAAGCAGACCTATCAAAATTACACGACTTCTCAATGGATGCTCCAAAAGAAATGAATACTTTTCTTGATAGGTACCACTTACCACAGTTAAATCAAGATCAGATCAACAATTAAATAGACCTATAACTCCTAGTGAAATAGAAACAGTCGTTAAAAGTCTCCCAACAAATAAAAACCAAAGGCCAGGTGGTTTTAGTTCAGAATTCTACCAGACTTTTAAAGAAAAGTTAATACCAATACTCCTCAAGTTATACTACAAAATAAAAACAGAAGGAACATTGTCCAATTCATTTTATGAGGCTATCGTTACTGTGATATCCACACAACATAAAAACTTAACAAAGAAAGAAATTTACAGACCAATTTCCCTTGTGAATGTTGATGCAAAAATACTCATTAAATTACTTGCAAACTGAATCCAAGAATACATAGAAAAGATCATCCATCATGATCAAGTAAGCTTCATTCCAGGATGCAGGCTCAGCATATCCAAAAAATCAGTGACTATAATCCACCATATAAATAAACTGAAAGAAAAAAAAACATATGATCATTTCATTCCCTAAGAAAACCACCTTAGACAAAATTCATCACCCACTCATGATAAACTCCATGAAGAGATTAGGGTTACATGGGATTTACTGAAACATAATAAAGGCAATTTATAATAAGCCTATAGCCAACATCAAATTAAATGAAGAAGAATTCATAGCAATTCCACTAAAATCATGAACAAGAAAAGATTGTCCACGTTCTCCATCCCTATTCATTATCTAAAGCAATAGGACAATTGAAGGAGATCAAGGGAATACCAATTAGAAAAGGAAAAGTCTAAGTATCTTTGTTTGCAGATGATATGATAGTATACATAAGTGACCCTAAAAATTCCACCAAGGAACTCCTACACCTGTTAAACAGTTTCAGCAAAGTAGTTGGATACAAAATTAACACAAAAACCAGTAGTCCTCCTACATACAAATGACAAATGGACTGAGAGAGAAATCAGGGAAACAACACATTTCACAATAGCCTCAAATAATATGACTATCTTGGAGTAACTCTAACCAAGCCAGTGAAAGACTTGTCTGATAAAAACTTCAGGTCTTTGAAGAAAGAAAATGAAGAAGATATCAGAAGATGGAAAGATCTCCCATGCTCATGGATCACTAGGATTAACATAGTAAAATTGACCAGCCTACTAAAAGCAATCTACAGTCAAAGCAATCCTCATCAAAATTTCAACACAATCCTTTACAGATCTTGAGAGGACAATTCTCAGCTTCATATGGAAAAACAACAACAACAACAAAACAGGATAGCTAAAACAATCCTATATCTCGGAAAAAAAAAAAAAAAAGACAATCCTATACAAAAGAACTTCCAGAGGTATCACCATCTTTGATTTCAGGCTGTTCTACAGAACTATAATAATGAAAGCCTTGTGGAATTGGCATAAAAATGGACGTGTGGATCGATGGAATTGAAGTGAAGACCCGGAATAAGCCCATATATATGGATACCTAATTTATGATAAAGAAGCTTGAAATACACATTGGAAAAAAAGTCAGCATCTTCAACAAATGGTGCTGGCCTAACTGGATGTCAGCATATAGAAGAATGTGAACAGTTCCATATCTATCACCCTGCACAAGCAAGTCCAAGTGGATCAAAGATCTCAACGTAAACCCAGAAGCATTGACCCTGATGTAAGAGAAAGTGGGGAATACCCTTGAGCACATTAGCACAGGAGACAACTTCCTGAATAGAATACTGATAACACAGGCAGGAAGATCAACAATAATGAATG
The DNA here is from genome assembly GCF_000001635.26 of Mus musculus. Lineage (NCBI taxonomy): Eukaryota > Metazoa > Chordata > Mammalia > Rodentia > Muridae > Mus > Mus musculus. The sequence continues at coordinate 105,760,507 of NC_000086.7, forward strand.
AGACCTTGTGAAACTGAAAGGCTTCTGTAAAGCAATGAATACCATCGTTTGGACAAAGCAGCAGACTATAGAATGGGGGGGGGGGTTACCAACTACATGTCTAATAGAGAACTAATATCCAAAATATACAAAGAACTCGAGAAACTAGGTATCAAAAAACCAGACAGTCCAATTTAAAAATGGGGACTGGCTCAGCAGTTAAAAGCATTGATTACTAAAGGACCCAGGTTCCCAGCACCCATACAGCAGCTCATAACCACAACTCGAGTTCCAGGGAATCTGACACCCTCACACATGCAGGCAGAACACCTGTATGTTCAACATGAAATGTTCAACATCCCTAGCTATCAGGGAAATGCAAATCAAAACTACTTTGAGATTCCATCTTACACCTCTCAGAATGACTAAGCTCAATAACATTTCATGCTGTCAAGAATGTAGAGCAAGGGGAGCACTCTCCTCCATTGCTGGTGGGTGCAAACTTGAACATCCACTTTGGAAATCATTAAAATAAATCCTAATGATATTCTGATATATATCCAGTCATCATCAGGGATGTTTCCTCTGGCAGCAGATGGGAACAGATGCCAAGAACCATAGCTAGACAATATACGGAAAGAGAGTCTAAATGGAGGTCTCCATCAAATCCTTCCCCGAGAGCTCAGGGAGTCTTGTGGAAGAGGAGGCAGAAAGAGTGTAAGAGCCAGAGGAGATGGAGGACACCAGGGGAACAAGGCCATTGGAATCAACTAAGCAGAGTGCATATGTGCTCACAGAGGCAGAAGCAGCAAGCACAAGACCTGTACGGGTCTGCACCAGGTCCTCTAGGTATACATTACAGCTATTAGCTTAGTATTTTATGGGACTCCTGACTATGAGAACAAGTGAGTCTTTGGCTCTTTTGTCTGCTCTTAGGGCTCTTTTTCTCCTGTTGGGTTGATGTGTCCAACTTCGATATGATAGTTCTTGCTTCATCTAATATTTTATTTTGTCATGTTTTGTTGTTATCTCAGAAGCCTGTTCTTTTCTAATGAGAGACAGAAAGAGAACAGATGTGGAGGAGAGGGGAGGAGAAGCTGGGAGGACGAGAAGGGGAAACACCAATCAGAATATACTGTATGAGGGGAAAATCTGTGTTTAATAAGATAAATGTAAAAATAAAAAGAAGTGGGTGAAATTTATTTCATCATAGACATCTATACCTTTTATAGTGCCTGCTTCTCAAAATGGTTTCATCTACATTTTTAAATTTGACTCTAATTAAAAGAATTAGTCCAATTTATCAATTAGACCAAGAATTGTTCCTTTTTTTTTTTTTTTTTTGGCTACCATTTTCTCCTTCTGATCCTGCAAAAAAGATCCTTCCCATCTTTGCCTCAGGGTACATTCATTATAAAAGTCACCTTAGTCACCTTAGGCCAGAATGGATTCAGGACCCCTACCTAGTGTCACAATTTGTTTTGTTGTTGGGACAGGGCCTCATGTAGTCCAGTCTAATCTTGAACTCCTGATCCTCCTGCCTCCACCTTCAAAGTGTTGAGACTATAAGTACAAGGAACTGCGTTCAGTTCGGACAATTTCTTATTTGCTTGTTCAATCTCTCACTTGCTGTGCAACTCAGGTTGGGATCACACTCCCAATCCTCCAAGTGCTAGAATTACAGCTGAGTGCCAGCACAACAGGCTTGCTCTTGAGATATTTTTAAAGTAAGTCCAAGACAGTATGTAGGTCCATTAATGCATATTCTAATAAGGACTCCACCCTTTTAAAGATATTTTTAATTTTTAAAAATTATGTAGGGTGTGTGTGTGTGTTCCTGTGGACACCAGAAGATGGCATCAGACCCCCTGGTTCAGGAATTGCAAGCACATGTGAGCTAATGTGGGTGGTAGGAACAGAACTTGGGTCCTCTAAAAGAGAACTACTTGATTTTCAACGCTGAGCTCTCCATTCTCTAGATTCCACCTTTTTTCTTTTATTTATTTTTATTTATGCTCATTGGTGTTCCGCCTGCTCGTATGTGGATGTGAGGGTGTCAGATCCCCTGGAACTGGAGTTACAGACAGTTGTGAGCTGCCATGTGGTGCTGGGAATTGAGCCTGGGTCCATTTGGAAGAGCAGCCAGTGCTCTTAAACACCGAGCCATCTCTCCAGCCTCTAGATTCCACCTTTTGCTTGTGTGTGGGGGTCCATTAAAACTGTATGATAACTTGCATGTGTGTTCACTGTTGCTGAAAGCATCTTTCCTTTGAGTGTCTATATGTGCCAGGCATTGCGCTTGGCCCAGGAGAGTCCCTCTGAGCTAAAGAAGCACAGCAGAAACAAGCCACAGTGCTGTTCCAAACTAAGAATTGCTATGGGTCCAGGATGTGAGCACAGGGTGCACGTGGAGCCTTAGAGTAGGGCCTCAAATTGCACTGAGTTGTGGGGAGGCTTGTTTACTCATTTTATGGTAACCCTGAATTTGAACTTGTGGCTCGGTGGGGTCTCCAGCAGGAGGCGCAGTAAAGGCGCCGAAGGGTAGGATTGGGGGTTCAGTCACTACCAGAACCTGGGAAGGCGGCCAGCGCCTGCTGCGTGTGAAAACTGCAAGCAACAACGCCATTTAATAAGGAAGAAGGAGGCGAGCGCCAGAGGCCCAGAGGGACCGTGGGGTTCAGGTGCGGGGCAGAGATGCAGGGGCTTGCGGCAGGCAGGCACCTGCTCGCCAGGTCCTCTCCACCCAGCCTCTCTTTCTGGCAGCCGCCAGTTCCCACCCCTGACGGCCGCTCTTCCTGATAGAGTTTCTTGGAACAGGGCACAGGACAGAGCGAGGAAACACCTGTTTCCAACAAGAAAAGAGGTGTATAGGGGGAGAGCCCCCACCAGGCTTCCAATGGCCTCTCACAGAGCTTGCTCTCCTGAGCCTTGTAAAAGCGCGCCCAGAAATCCATGGAGATCATTTTTCAAAAAGATCGCTTTCTATGTCTTAGCCTCCACCCCTCTATGTCTAAGCCACAACGTCCTTTTTAAAAAGTCTTCTTTCCCTCTGGGATTTCCCGCTCCTCCCAGACCCTTTAAGCGCCCCCACCCTTTGGTGCCTGCAGGGACCTCCACCACCTCTCAAGACCTTACAGCTGCAACTGCGTTTGGCTTCCAGAACGTTTTCGCTTCCTCAGACCCCTGTGGACCTACAGGTGGGGAGTGGGACTAAAGGGCAGCAGAACAAAGGAGCTGGAGCGCCCCTGTCCCGGGCCAGATACCCCTTCCGCAGCCTCTTTTGGGCCAGAGAAGAGGAGCTCAACAGCGCGAGGACTCCCTCCCCCCAGCCCCGGTCTCCGGCACTTCCCAGAGGGGAGCAGCGGGAGGATGCGTGGGAGGCGGGGGTGGCCCTTGCAGCAGACCGACAGACAGACCCCGGAGGAACTAGCCTGCGTGGCCGTGGTCGCCAATGGCCTCCACGTACTGGGCTCCGTTATTTCATCAGCAGTTTAAGAAAACCTGCCAAAAGCAGTTATGCCTCACTGCAATGTGTAGCTTTTTCCTGCCATTTTTTTCATAATAAAAGAGGGAGTGAAGCTCGCTCGCTCGCTCCCCGCCTCCACCCCCCTCTCCCAAAAAGAGCCAAATGGATACGAGAAGGGGGGAAAAAAGGAAAGAACCCACACACCAATCTCTGAGGGGATGCCAGTGAGGTGTGGCTTGTATTTAAATATCCAATATGTCAATGGAAGGGGAGTGGGTACGTATATAAAGTGCCATTTGCATCTGATAGCTCCAGGAAGCCAGCTATGAGAGGCCAGGAGAGATGGATGCGGAGGGGAAGCCGAACTTTAACTGAGAGCAAGGTCAGGAGCGCGCTGCCCCACGCTCCCCGCCGCTGAGAAGTTCTTTGGACGCGAACAGACGTGTGCTGCAGCTGGGCAGAGCGCGGAGCCGAGCAGCGAGCGAGCGAGCAAGCGAGCGCCGCCGACCCGCCCGCCCGCGCCCGCCGCCAAGACAGGCAGTTCGCGCCCCGGGGCCCCGGCTCGGCCCGCGCCGCCGCCGGCCCCGCCATGGCGGAGGTCGGGGGCGTCTTTGCCTCCTTGGACTGGGACCTGCACGGCTTCTCCTCCTCTCTGGGGAACGTGCCCTTAGCTGACTCCCCGGGTTTCCTGAACGAGCGCCTGGGCCAGATCGAGGGGAAGCTGCAGCGCGGCTCGCCCACAGACTTCGCCCACCTGAAGGGGATCCTGCGGCGCCGCCAGCTCTACTGCCGCACCGGCTTCCACCTTGAGATCTTCCCCAACGGCACGGTGCACGGCACCCGCCACGACCACAGCCGCTTCGGTGAGGACCCGGCCGTGGAGGGGTGGTGGGGGAGAGGGAGCGGACGGACCGCGGACTAGGGAGCCGTCGACGCGGGGCTGTCCCGCAGGGGTCCCCCCGAACCTTCTAGCACCGGACGCCGTCCGGACCCGTCGGGGTGGGATGCGGTGGCAGGGCCCTAAGCCTGGCGGGGACTCGGTGGCCCCCCGCGCCCCGCGACGCTCCCCGGAGGGGGCGGAGGCGCCTCGCGGTGCGGCCTCTTCCAGCCGCTCCACCCTCCCTCCTCCCGGAGCAAGGGGTTCCCCGTGAGAGCCCATCGTCGGGTCTCCGAGGGAAGCAGGTGGAGTCTGGAGAGGAGCCGAAGTCCTCGACTAGGAGGCAGGGGACCGCGGCCAGAGGAGTCTTAAGGGTGGCAGACCCGTCGCGACTGATCGCCCAGAGCAGGAGCCTCCACGGGCCAGCGGCCCTTACCCAAATCACTTTTATCTGACGGGGATCCGGCCGTCATGGCACTGGTCATCCTCAGGGGTGGCTCTGCCCAGGGTAGAAGCCAATCCAGGCAGCACAGCATGAGCCTGGGAGCCTGGGAGCTGAGAATCTAGAAAAACCTTGGGGTGCCCACTGCCTATGAACAAGTCTTGGGTATCTTTTGCCCAGAACTTACTCCTCGCCCACGTGAGGGAACTGCCCCGAACCCACTGCCAGCCCCAGAAACAGGAAATGTCTAATCTCCAGGCAAGATTGCCTCTGCCAGCCTGCGACTGTACAGATTGTTCAGAGCACCCAGCTGCCTGCATCGCCATACAGAACTAATTACACGATTAATATAAACCTTGATCTGGGACGGCAATCTTTAGGCTTCTAAGCAACTGTGTTCCCTCTTCTGTAATTTGCCGGGTTTTTTATTTTCAATTTCCTATTCATTATTAAGCCATCAAACAGGTGTGGTGACAGCTAGCCTTTCTCCTCCGCCGCAGTGTCCTCGGCTTCCTCCCTAGGTCCTTGTAATGCAAGAAGCGCACTTTCTGCCCCCAAGCCAGTCCGAAGCTCTGCTACCCTCAAGCAGGACACGGTTCATTTTTTTCCTATCCTTCCCATCTTCGCATTCTATCCATGGTTTTCTAGAGCTGCGTCTGGAGTCCTCAGAAGAAAGAAAGAAAGAAAGAAAGAAAGAAAGAAAGAAAGAAAGAAAGAAAGAAAGAAAGAAAGGAAGGAAGGAAGGAAGGAAGGAAGGAAGGAAGGAAGGAAGGAAGGAAGGAAAAAGAAAAAAGAAAAGAATGAAAGAAAATGGGGGCAGAGGAGGGGGCAGCCGAGGGGCAGCTTAAGGCCAAGCCTAGCAGACAACTAAGACCAGGGTTGGCCTTCCTTGCTGGGAGCAGGCAGGAACCGTAATGAGGTCTATGTCATCTTGGAAAAATGCACTCAAACAGAGCTGGAGTACAGTAGGTTGGGAGGGGTAATGGAGGGTTGCAGGTGTCTGTATAAACTTGCAGCAGGTCCTCAAAAGGGTGACGAGGCGGGTGGGAGGAGAGGGGGTGTTAACTTGGCTTCTTTCCCTCCCATCACTTGCGATTTTGCAGTCCCCTTTTGTTCTTCTTCGTAAGGACTGGGACTCCCACCCTCAACTCAGAGGCTCCCAGAAATGGCCTAAAGCTATTATGCTATAATGTATAAAAGACCCGTGTGTGTGTGTGTGTGTGTGTGTGTGTGTGTGTGTGTGTGTGTGTGTGTGTGCATTTATATGGATGTGTATAAAAGCAAAGTCACTAAATGATAGTGAAATGTGGGCTGGGGGGCGGTGAAATTGGTAAAACTGTGAACTGCCCCCCAGCTGCTATGTTTGTCTGCCTCTGTGCCTGAGCTGAGCCCAATAATCTACAAGGTCAACATAAGTCAGTAATAGGCTCTTGGGATAAGTGGTCTTTAATTGCCTCCCTAAAGACACATCTTGATTTCTTTTCATCTCCCAGACCTGCTCAGGGTGTTAAGTTTAAGGAGAAACCAAAGGAAGTAAGGCTGACGGAGGACGTTTGCACTGCTGCTTAACCGGGCTTGCTTCAGTTTGGGTTTGGCCTTTTAGAAAACACAAGCTGCCTGAGACCCCCTCCACATCCCCTTTTCCCTTTCCTCCTTCCCTGATTTCTTGGCAGCTCTGTGCATTTCCTGTAAAGGAAATGATAACCGGTCAAAACTGTCTCTTCATAACCTCCCCTGCCAACTTGCAAACACACTCTTGCTCAGTTTAGCTTTTGGCACAGGACGAGGTGGGGTTTGAGTTTGCTCACACTCTCCTCCCTCCACATTTGAGTTAATCAGCCAGAGTATTCAATAAATCGAAACTTTAACATTCCATAAGTGCTTTAGCAGTCAACATTCCAGCAGGGTAAAGTAGGCCAGACTTAAGATATAAAATATTATAGATCTCTGCTTGGGGGGGGGGGGGGGAGTCTCCGAAGGCCATGTAAAGTAAATAGCTATTTGTTGTAATTGGAGAGCAGGGGGTGGGGGGGGCCAAGGATTACCCTGGAATCCATGTGTTCTAAACAAGTCAGGCTGAGCCCAAGTGCAGCCCCGACTCCAAATAATAACCTGTTGGCACCATACTTGCTCCTTGCTCTCCATCTGCAGCCGGTAGCCAGGAGTGGTTCAGTCCCCGCCTGGCTGGTGGCATTTACATGAGGTTCACAGGGAGCCTGACATTCCTGAGGGGCACCTGTGGACTGACAGGCAGGGCTTGGGAGCTAGACTGGAGGAGAGGCCTCCTGCCAGGTGGGATGGCGCAGGCTGCAGCAGCTGCTTTGGGTTTGGAACGATCTGGTTCTTATTTGGCAAAGGGCCAGCGCAGCACTGTCTTGGCCCCGAAGGTCTGACAGGATGGCTGAGGGAAGCAGATTAAATGACACATTAGCCAGTCATCTAGCTAGGTTCTGAAACAGTGGGGCCCAGGACAGATCCGTTTTGATTGAGGCCCTGGGGAGAGAGGTGTAAGAAGAGAAGAGTCTGGAAACTGTCAAGAAAATGCCAGAGCATGAGGTGGGCAGGTCAAGATGAGGCAGAGGAGATGGAGGTCCTGGGCCTCGAAGGACTGAAGGAACTGATGACAAACTTTGTCTACTTAGTACTTTGCCTCAACGCTTTTCTGTTAACACCCCTGTCCAGCTGTAGCTGGGAAAATATGAAAATGGCTTGTTTTCTCTCCCCTCTCACGCTGGCCTGGATTCAGCAGAAGGTTTAGAAATATCTGTTCCATCATCATGTGCCACCGGGTTCCCACAGTCTGAATCCAACTAATAGGAAAGTTGGCAAAGGCAAATGATGCCCAAAGACAGCTGGGCAGGGATGATTCCAGCTGTTGGAGACCCCTGTTACTGGACTCAACCCAAGCGACATCCTGTATGATCTGTCCTTTGGCATCAGGGTTCACAGAGAGTTGGAGAAAAAAAATGTGGTGACTCAAATGGCCACACCTCTTGGGTTTCATGATTTTGTTCTCATACCAGGTCTCTCAAAGTGAGATCACAGGCTGCTCTCTGCTACTTAATGAGCTCAGAGTAGTCAGAGGTATAGGGTATTTAGAGAAAGGGGGACCCGCTGTGATTGGAGGCTCAGAGGTAACCTGCCCTAGTATCCATCTGAGTTTAGCACCCGGAACAGAGTCAAGGCATGCTGTGGAATATCCTTGCCAGACAGACATGCTACTTTGAGCATGCTTATGTTTTTCCACAGCCCTCTCTCGACACAGTAGAACCAGACACAGAACCAACCCCAGCATGAGCCTGCCAGGACCCGCGGCAGAGTGGTAGGCCAGTTCCTTGTCTTGTGTTAGTAACTAGATCTCTGACTACAGCCTAGCTCCACTTTCTTTTCTATTTTTACAACTATGTTTTAAGTCATTTTTAATTAAAAAACAAAACAAAACAAAACAAAAAAAACATCAAGGTAACCCCAGCACCTAGGAGATGGAAGCTGCGTACAAAGTTCAATTTCCAAGGCCAGCCTGAACTATGTAAGATCAAAAACAAATGATTTTTTGTTTGTTTGGTTGGTTGGTTGGGTTTTTGTTTGTTTGTTTGTTTGTTTGTTTGTTTTATTTTTCGAGACAGGGTTTCTCAGTATAGCCCTGGATGTCCTGGAACTCACTTTGTAGACCAGGCTGGCCTCGAACTCAGAATTCCACCTGCCTCTGCCTCCCAAGTGCTGGGATTAAAGCGACACCATGCCCGGCTCAAAAACAAATGATTAAAGGCATTGTTTCGCTGTGTAGCTCAGGCTAGCCTCAAACTTGGGATCCTCCTCTTTTAGCCTCCTAAATCTTGGGATTACAGCCCTGTGTCGATTTACCTGGTGTGTGTGTGTGTGTGTGTGTGTGTGTGTGTGTGTGTGTGTGTGTGTGTGTTCTTTTATTTTGTTTTCCAGACAGAGTCTCCCTATCTCCCTGTGTATCCCAGGCTGGCTTTGAATTACCTATCTTCCTACCTCAGACTCCTGTGGATTAGCAGCACGGATACATGCCTCTACATCCAGATAATGGCGACCAGTTTTACATTGGTTTTTTTGAAATTTTATTTTCGATTGTGTGGGTTGGGGAGGAAGGAGAAGCACCAGTGCTTGTGTGGAGATGAGAGGACAACTTTAGGCAGTCAGTTCTCGTCTTCCATCATGTGAATCCCAAGGGATCAAACTCAGATTGGAGGCTAGGCAGCCATTGACCTTATCCACTGAGCCATCTTGCCAGTCCTAATTTACACTTTTTAAATTACTTACATTTTATTTCTTTAGTGTATGTGAGAGAGAGAGAGATGAGGGGGGTGTTGGGAGAGAGAGATAGAGAATGAGGGGGTATATTGAGAGAGAGAGTGGGGGGTGTTGAGAGAGGAATGGGGGTGTTGGACAAGGCATATCTACCACCCCCACTGTTCTTGCCTCTTCATGGGTCGCTGGAATTGAATTCAAGTGGCAGGCTTGAAAGCAGGTGCCTTTACCTGCTGAGCCATTTGTCAGCCCTATATTAGCTTTTCAATAATCCTGCTAATCACCTTCATAATGAGCTAACTGCTCAGTGAAATCCCTGAAGCCATTGCTAGTTACATTTCACTGGGCCACATTTCCCCACTGTAGAGACAGACCGACTTACATATAATTAAAATGCACACAGAATACTCTGGGTACTGGGTTCAATCTCCAGCACCAAAACCAATATTTTTAGAGGACACTGAAATACAAAGGGGCACAGACCCTCAAGAAAATACGCAGGGATTAGTGGTAGATGACTTACCTAGCACGTTCAAGGCCTGAATTCAGTGGGGTTTTGGGGGATAGGCTATGGATCTATACAGAGAGAGAGAGAGGGATGATGGAAAAGCCCTCAAACAAAGCAAACGACAGAGTGAAATTAGCTGTATGCTTGTGAGGCTTACCCTCCCTCAACAAAAACACAAATCCAAACATCTTGTGAAGGTGGTTTTGGGCACCAAGGTGCAATACTTCCTATTGTCTCTAATTATGCTTATTCTGTTAGAAACATCTCATTTCCCAACCTTTTGGAACCTCTCTGGAGCTTGATTGTTATCCCTCTCAGCTATGCGTGTCTTCTGGAGCTAAGGGAAGCTAGGCTCCTGTGTCCTCTTCTAAGTTATTGATTGAAATGTTTATCAGGGCAGAACCTCCTTCAGACAATTGAAGATTTGTGTTCATGAAGTCAGTGGTTGATTACCTCCCATCACCACTGTCTGCCCCTTCTCTTCCTGAAACCATACGCATTGTAGTAGAAGAGTTTCTAGCCTGGTGAGCTAGCTGGGCCAGAAGTCAAAGCACTTGCTACACATGCCTGAAAATTAGAGGTCAGTTCCTGGAAGCCACGATAAAGAGAGAGAAGTGCTTCACCAACATTGTCCTCTGATCTCTGCATATGTGCCATGTATAGTACACGCAACAATAATACACTTTTTAAAAGTTAACTAGCAATCAGAATAAAGATAAGACTCAGAATATCTGGATGTGGAAACCAAAAGACCAACTCTCAAATGTCCCGTAGACTAGTGGTTGAACTATAGATCCTTCAGATAGATCCAAGTGAGCCATCCAAACACGTACCCCCAAAGCTGCTATTGCGATTGAATGCCTACCCATTGCCTGCCAGCCATTGAGCTTTATAGAAAACTTCCCATTGGAGTTTTCAACCTGATTGTAGAATGAAGTGCTCCTAAGTTTTGACTTTAGCACTTGGGTGACAGATTGCCAGAGACTACCCCCCCCATTTATTAAAAAAAATTCTTTAATACATTTATGTATTTATCTGTGTGTGTGTGTGTGTGTGTGTGTGTGTGTGTGTGTGTGTGTGTGTAAGAGAGAGAGATAGTGTCGGAGACAGAGAGAGGAGTGAGAGAGATTTCATACGATGCATGTGCCGTGGCACACATGTGGAGGTCAGAGGACAGCTTTCGGGAGTCAGTTCTCTCCTTCTACCATGTGGGTCCCAGGAATCAAACTCAAACCATCAGGCATGGTGCCTTTCTACCTTACAGCCTCAAATCCCTTATCTTTGTGGGATCAGCTCTATCTCCTATGTAGAATATTCAAAATATTACCCTTAATAATTGTAATGTTGGCATGAAAGATAGCTAGGTGTGTGGGCTCAGTGTATGCCTTCATACAGTTAGTTGAAGCAAGTTTTCCATCTCTGCTGAGAACGTGGTTAGAGGGAGGAATCTCAAAGAAGAATCTAACTGATTGTTAACATCTCTCTAGGTAATAGATACACTGTTTTCAAAATCATGACATCTTCAGTACTACCATGACTGAGTTTCCCTGTGCCGTCACCTTCTCTATAATTGATTTTTTTCCCTCATAGGGTAAATGAAAACATTTTCAAATCTTCACCTCTAACCTTGTCAGTTAAAAGGACATTTCTAATTTCTTCCCTTTCCCCTTAAAGTTGCAACATCTCAAATTAGTATGGAGTCCAATGCTACCTGCCAACTCAGCCGTGGCTCAACTTTAAATTCTCAAGAGGAAGGGGGAGAACTACAGACTTGTCAGTTTGGGGCTGAGCAAACTGAGAACATTTTTCAGGCCAGCCTTTCCCTCCTGCCCTAAACAGGGTGACTGAACAGAGTGTGGCCTGTGTGTCATTCGTTAGAGTCAGCTACAGGCAGTTGACAGCCTCATGTGCTTTTTAAGGACTGAGCGACTGAAAACTATGCTCAGTCTAGAGGACAGCAAGGGAATGCAGGTGGGTGCCAGGGAGGGACAGGGTGACTTGGCATTGAGAACACTGCTTTGCCATTTCTTGGAATGTGTGGTCTTCCACTCCACTGACACCATAATCATGGACTGTTTGATGGAAAGCCTTCCCATGGTTTCTTCACCCCCACATGCATAAGAGGCTTGGTGGTATAGCCTAGTGGTAGAGCTCTTTCCTAGCATGCTCAGGGCCCCAAGTTCCCACACTGGCACCAAAAGAAAAAAGCAGAAAAATCACACATCTAAGAGCATTAAGTGGAGGAAGACACTGTCTCTTCAGTTTTACATATGGAAAAACTGAGGCATGGAATGACTGAGCACTTTCTCTGAGGATTTCATTTCTCGCTGCAGGAGATGGGTCCATCTGATGATTGTCTATGTGTACCCAGGGCTGCCTAGAGTTGGGGGTAAACTCATGTCACCTCAACAGCTCATGCCCCTAGCTCCATGTTAGTAACAGAATGTTCTACTTTTTGTCCCAGGAATTCTGGAATTTATCAGCTTGGCTGTGGGGCTGATCAGCATCAGGGGAGTGGACTCTGGCCTGTACCTAGGAATGAATGAGCGAGGAGAGCTCTATGGATCGGTAAGTTCCAACCTTTCTATTTATCAGAGGCTATGACCACCAATGTTTGGACAGCCTGAAGCAAAGGATAAAATTGTTTATCAAGCACTTGAGAGCCCTTTTATGACTGTAAAGGACCGGAGTCTTCTTGTTCCAGGCTGTTCAGGGCCTTGCTCCATTATACTGCTTCACTTGTTCAGCCCTCCATCCAAACAAGGTTTTCTGGGATATGTTTGCTTTCACATTTTCCATTAGAGGTCCTGATAGTGCTGTGATAAGAAGAAGCCATGCTGGCTTGTCAGGAGATGCTCTCAGGGTTTGAGGCATGAACTCGTCTAAAGAGCACGTCTTAGTTTTAATGGGTACCCATAAGCAGTACCTGATGAGTAGGCGCAAAAGAACATACAATGAGAGACCCAGCCTTCCAGTAAGGATTCTGAAGTTAATAACCCAGCCCCTGGTTTCCAGATTGCTTCAGCTGAGCCCCAAAGGCCAAATAACAACAACGAATAAAGAATGAGGGTTCCAGGGACCAGTGACAGCCCCAACCCCTAGCAAGGAATGGGCTGGCTACAAGACATTTTCTGTGTTCTGGAAGCAAGCCCGGCACTGGGGCATAACTTCTCTGGCCTTAACCCTTTATTCTGGCTTGGACTTTTGAGTCACATAGCACGCTTTCTGGCTGGCTACACCCCATGAAATCAGAACACATTTTTCCCTGACATCTGGGAGATAGGCCTGTCCCCAGCACTCAGTATCGGGCACCTCAGCAAACAGTATGGCAGCCCGGTCAACTATGAGAAGGGCCAGAAGCAGAAGACCCAGGAGCTGCCAGCTTGAAGTAGCCAGATTGGAGGAGCTTTTCCAGCAGATCTTTTCTGAGCTTTCCAACTGACAGGCCGCTCATTAGGAGAGATCACAGCTCACCTCCCATGCAGCTTTATATAGACCCATGGCCTTTGCCTGCCAGTTGATGTGGGTGACTGTAATCTCAATGCATTCGAACATTATTAGCCCTAAGTAGGAAGTGAGCTCGGTGGGTGCCAGAGAGGCATTGGAAGGCCATAATGGAAATTCTGGGGTTTAAAGAGCCAGCCAAGGCCAGCACCTCTAAATGTCTTTGCTTTGTTTGGCTCCTGAAGGAGGATGAAGATACAACCGGGAGGGTTTTGTGCAGCTTAGAAAAAAAAAAGACGCCTTGGTCACACAAGGAGACAGGACTGAAATTTTCTAATCTCAATGTGCTGTTGCTATTTCAGGGTTTCTCCACCAGCAAGCTAGGATGGGAGGAATAGTCATGTAATGGGCTTTGCTTTATTTTCTCACCCTCACAGAAGAAACTCACACGTGAATGTGTTTTCCGGGAACAGTTTGAAGAAAACTGGTACAACACCTATGCCTCCACCTTGTACAAACACTCGGACTCGGAGAGACAGTATTATGTGGCCCTGAATAAAGACGGCTCACCCCGGGAGGGATACAGGACTAAACGACACCAGAAATTCACTCACTTTTTACCAAGGCCAGTAGATCCTTCTAAGTTGCCCTCCATGTCCAGAGATCTCTTCCGCTATAGGTAATGGACCTGTGGTGCCACCTCTGTGACCCATGTACTCTGTGACCATGGTTGGCTCTGCAAACACTATACTCATAGCTTTTCAATCCTTCCTTCCTATCAATTAGATAACAGAGAAGCACTCACTGTTCAATGTGACCCAGCTGTCCCCTTGTTCAAAGTGTATATCAAGGTTGGGTTATTTTGGGGAGGGACATGGGGGAGGGGTGGTTCTGAGGGAAATGTGTATATACTTTTTGTTTTACTCATGTTCTTTCCCGAGATGTGGCATTACAAAGAACAAGGGCCCCCATTAAGGGCCAAGGCTGTCTTGCCTCACAATCTACCCAGATACCTTGAAATGGGGGTACAAATGAAAGACCAAGGAATCTGCCACAGATGCTACCTAAAGAGCTCTGGGAAAGTGTTATTTGGAAAATCCTAGGGGCTCCAACCCTGCTGCAAGCCATCCCTACCCTGGCTCTGCAGATCTCTCATTCGTCCTGACATGCAGTTTTCCTGCCACCGGAAGTGGGAGATATGGGGTAGGTTGTAAGGAAATGATATTAAAATGTAAGCGTGGATACTGTGCATAAGGACAAACTATTTATAAAATGTATATGCTATTTATTTTATATATTTATTTATTTCAAAATAATTTTATTTTTAATGAGAGATGCTATGACTGGATTTTCTTCAGAAAGAATAAGGTCCTACTGAAACAGGAAAAAATGAGTTATTAAAGGCTTTTATTTGGCAATAAAATTGTCTTTATATTATAAAACCAGTGTCTAATTCTATTGCTTTACACATTCAGTAGAATGAAGAGGCTGGCCAGCTTCTTTTTTTTTTCCTCCAGGTTAATAAAATCCCCAATGACAGGCTGATGCAGCTTGAGCTGGGTAACTCCATCACCTAGTTTGGTAGCATTATCCAGGCACCTTCTTCAAGACCTACTGCTCTTTTTTGGTCCCATGACTCAAGGGAGCTTTAGGAAGACCTCAACTCACAGCTCCTACTGAAGCTCCCATTTGTAAACCTTCAGGATTGGGCATAGAGGAACCTTTCTTGGGGACATGATGAGGGCCCACAGCTCTAAGAACAGCGACCTAATCAGTGGATCTTTATTTCAGATATGAAGGTGAAGCAAATTAAAATAGTAGTCAGCAAGGAGAGGAGTTTTTGAGCCAATCAAGTTCCCTGCTGGAAGACATCATCCTACTGGCTCTGACCATCCCCAGCATCTTTTACCAGGGCTTCTAGAGGATTCTGGGAAACTGTTAGCACATTCCCTTAGAGCAGCTCTTGCCCAGCAGAATCACCTGGAAACTGTTGCTCAAGGATAGAAATCAGCAGAAACTTAGTTCTGGGCCAGGCACTTTGCATGGTACCGAGCTTTCCAGAGTTTCCCTAAGCATGCCACATCATACATGTGATCCCTAAGCATATAGTGATAGATTTTTGTTAGTGGTTTTTTTTTTGTTGTTTTTTTTTGTTTTTTTTTTTTTTTGTTTTGTTTTTTGCAGGCAAATGGCTCATAAGTGAATTGGTGGGCAAGTGTTAGTCCAGAGAATGAAGAAGGATTAGTTTCATACCTCAGAGCTCTTCCTCTCCGAGATCAGCCCTAAAGTATCTTGACTTCAAATCCATCGACTCTGGTATTTCCAGAAGTAGGGGTGCAAGAGGTTGGAATCAAAGCAATAAAAGTCTTGGTGAGCACACCAACAGTATGAAGGCCTAATTGGCAAAGGTTTGGAATCTAGGATAGTTCTTCCTCATCCTGCCCATTATGAAGGCATCTGCTACTTTTCTAACTAATTGTACCTGTGAGTCAGACAGACACCAGCTCACATGCAAAGCAAACCCAGTGGTATAGGTGCAGATCAATGGTGAAGTGCTTCTTAGCATGGGACGAGCCCTAGATTCCATCCCTCCAGCACCACAAAAAAGCAAAACCAAAAGAGCTATTAAAGTTCACCTCAATTTAAGTACCCAATAAAGAAGTCACACACATATGGGGATACTGACCTGTGGTGAGAGCTAAATTGAGGGCTGGGACTATAGCTCAATGGAAGAACACTAGCTTTCCATGGTCCAGTTTGTAGTGCTGCAAGAAATAAGTCAGTAAATAAAGACAAAAACTAACAAACAAAATTAAGTTATTACATGGCATGTAGTCATTGGCTAGCATGCTGATTGGGGGAATCCCTAAGGTGGACATTTCAGTGGGCTAGGCTTAGTAGGGTGTTTTCCAACAGTGATAATGTCTGCTTTGAAGAACCAATAGCATTAAGGAAAGCAAAACATTGTTTATGTTGAGCTATGGAAAAGAGACACTGTCTATAAAATTCTCTAAAATTAAAAACCTGCTACATCCAAAAAAAAAAAAAAGTGATGTGCTTTTGAAACAGGTTGCTTCTATGTATCCCAGGCTGGCTTCAAACTCTTCTGCATCCGCCTCCTAAGTGCTGACTTTAGAGGTGTGCACCACCCCATCTGGATTATCATGTCAGCAGTGAGCATCAGACCTTGATGGAGTTTTTGTTTGTTTTGTTGTTTTTATTTTTTTTTCTTTGAAACAGGGCTTTGCTCTGTTGTCTTCAGCCACCTTTGATCAAGCGTTCTTCCTTCTTCAGCCTCCTAAACATTAAGACTACAGATGTGAAATACCACACCCAGTTTTATACCTTCATAATTGTGATTTTTGTTATTGGTTTTGGTTGTTAGGTTTGGTTTGGTTTTGGTTTGGTTTGATTTGGTTTGGTTTGGTTTGGTTTGGTTTGGTTTGGTTTGATTTTCTTGAGGCAGGTCTTTATACAGCCCAGGCTTGCCTTGAGTTTGATTTATGGCTGAATATGATGTTGAACATTTGGCCCTCATTTCTCTAATTTCACAAGTGCTGAGATTATAGGCATGCACCATCATGGCTGGCTGCACCTTGATTTTATTTTTCGATTCACTTTTATTCATTTTCAATTTAGTGTATGTATGTATGTATGTATGTATGTATGTATGTATGTATGTGCGTGTGTGTCTTTCTGTCTGCAGGCACGAATGTACTATGTATGGAACTCAAAGCACAATTTGCAGGAGTCAGTTCTCTAATTCTTCTGTGTGGGGCCTGGGGATTGAACCAAAATTGTCAGGCTAGACAGAAAGTACCTGTACCACTGAGTTATCTCACTGCCCTTGGTTTTAAAACCAAAACATTACCTAAGCTATCAATGTTCAGTTACCTAGAACTTTTGATACCCAGCCACAGCTTTGTGAGGCCTTCCTTATGAGATACATGAAATCTGCTGTAACCAATAAGAAAATGACATCTCTCTGCATGCAAGTCTACTGTTACTTAAATGGGCCCATTAGCTCTGGCTTGGAAAGACCAGGGGCAACATTATTGCACAGCAGGATGTACAAGAAAAATGCCCAGCAGTGAGTCAGGGAAAGACTGTAAATGCTGAGTCAGTCCTTCTTCCCTCTGGATAGAAAGACAGAAAGGAGACAGGGCTAGGTGAATGCCACAGCAGGGGACTTGCTCTTGCTGATGAACTCAGGGTAGCAATCAATGTAGCATGTGGACATAGACTAGTAATCCCAACTATTCTCATTTTCAAAAAGAGGAATAAAATCTGGAAATGAAATGTCTGATGCATGAGCTAGTACCACTATGCCAATCAACAGCAGACTGACAGCATATTACCAAAGTGCTAAAACAGTGAGTTATGTTGCACCAGCCTAAGGAGAATTCTAGAAAAGTAAGCTCTGCAGCCCCACCCTTGGATGAACCTATGTACAAAGACCACATTTTAATCATCTTTGCATCCCTTCCCCATGGTTAGAGTATTTCTGGAGCAAGACAGGCACTTGGGAAGTCTTGAATAAATGCTAGTTGGCTGAAAGAATGAATGAAAGATTGGGTGAATACACAGAGCCATACATGTTTCCTTTATCATGTATACATGTCTCTGTATACATGCATACAAATACTACAAATCCTGGATGAGGAAGTATGTAGGTATTATATAACAGAATAATCTAGAGTGATATGTCAAGTTCCAAGTATACCTAAATAGAACTAAGACAAGCTTCCATGTGCCAAGAGAAAGAGAGTTCCCTGTAACTACATGTGTTTAAGCAGAGTCTAGACAACCACCTGACAAGAATATTGTATCATTTAGTATACACGAAATAAATACTAGATTAATGGTAGGATGTGGTTGTTAACTTACCACCTATATATTTTGCAAGGCTTCCAGAATTCTCCTGAACACCAATGGTGGTCCTAGAAAGAATACATAAGACCTCAAAGTGCTGCCCAATTGCTGTATGTGCTAAGGAAAATGGTGATGATCAGAGATCCCCAACTTGAGGTTTGTGGGGTTTATAATGATCCAAAGGAGACCTCCTGGGCCTGAACTCCCAAAACAATATGTGAAAATATACATACATGTGTGTTCACTTATTATTATTATTATTATTATTATTATTATTATTATTATTATTATTATTTGGTCCTATAAGCATCCTTCAAGATCTAGAGATGGCAATTTTAAGAGTTTCTACAGCCAGAAAGCATCTGGCATAAGAACTGGTGGCCACTATCATGCTATGTGAAAAAGCTAACAAAATCTTTAGATGGTGGCTTGCTTACCCCCAACTACTTATCTCTGGTCCTCTGAAGGCCAAGAAGTTACAAGGCATGGAGGACAAGGCTAGCTCCTCTCTTTTCATTGTCCTCTACTGCCACTGTCCTTAATGCCTTGTTCTGATTTTTTTCTCTCAACTTTTAATTATTTTCAAATATTTTTCGTATGGATGCTTTGCCTGCATGTATATGTATAGCTGGTGGCCAAGGAGGTCCAAAGAGGATGTGGGATTACCTGGAGCTGAAGTTACATATGGTTGTGAGACACGATATAGGGAGCTGGGAATCAAAGCCAGGTCCTCTGGAAGAGCAGCTGTAGTAACAATTGTAGTGTTTTGGTTTCTTTTAAAAACACAGAAATATTATGAGTGAGTTTGTTTTAATCCCAGGTGTGGGATTTGGGGCTGCTTCAGATTGTCCTCAACTGCTGACTATGATTTGCCTGGTGCTCTAGCAAAGCCATGGTTTTGCTAGCTGCAGAGAGTTTCTGCAATTGTATGATGTTTGGAATTCTGGGAACTTTTCAGAGGGTATATAAATGCAAGAATCCAGAGAGACAGATTTGGTTGTTGGTGGTTGTTCAAGGAGATTGGTGGCAATTAGTTAGTAGTCCTGCTTGAAGAAGAAACAAAAGGAATGAAATTAGATTCAGAGATCTCTATATCTCTCTTTCCCCTCTATCCTTCTTTCTCTCCTATCTAGTGATGGGGGTAGAACCGGGGAGATAAAGGGTGGAGGGAAACCCACAAAGTAGCAAAGACTAGCTATAAGCAGCCAATGCTCTTAACTGCTAATCCATCTGTCTTCTCTTGCTCTATTTTCAATTGCAATAGCTGGATACCAGAGACTAATTTATAAAGAATAAACATTTACTTGACCCAGGGTTCTGAAGGCTAAGGAATTCATAATCAGGTACCTGTATCTGGAGGTTGTCCTCACTGGCAGGAAATGTAGGCACAGTCCTAAGTGGCACAGAGCGTCACAGGGCAAAACAGAAGCCATCTTCTTATGGCATTAATGCTTCATCCTTAACATCTCCTTAGCCTTATTCACCTCCATGACACCACTGCCATGACCATACTTCCCATGCCACCCCACCACTACCCGCTACCAGTAAGATCAAGTTTCCAACTTCCATTTGTTAGTTTGAAAGACCCTTGCTGTATAGCCCAGGATGACCTCAAACTCTTAAATCCTCCTGCCTCAGTCCCCAGAGTGCTGGGATGACAAGCATACACCAATGTAGCTGGTGAGTATTTAACTTCTTAACATCTTAAAGTGAGAGAAAAGTTTAACAGAAATGTTGTTAGAGGCATTCAAGTCATGAGAATTGTTCATGCTCAAAAAACACCAAGGTACCAAAGCACTATGCCAAGATACAAGTAGTTCATTGGAGCTGCATGGCAGGGGCTTCCCAAAGGAACCTAGTCAAAGAACATAAAAAAGGACCTGAAGTGCTCTTACCTCTAAGTCTCTGCAGTGCGCACCACCAAATCCCCGGGAGCACAGTAACCAGACTCAGGATCTGCAGTTGGGCCAGGGGTCACCTGGACTCAGTCCAAATAGTCTGGAAGGCAACCCCAGCCTTCTTCTTCCTCAAAAGGTTGGCTCTTGAGGATTGCCTTCCTCCTCTCCTAAATAGCTGGAGCTATTAAACCTTCCCCAGCGTTTCATTAGCTCAGGTCCATCAAGCAGAACCAGGGAAGGAGGAAAAAGGAAAGCAGAAAGGAGGGGCTGAACACCTACCACTAGGAAGACACTGGGAGTCCAGCACATCCTAGAGGGAAGGGACAGGAATGTGACTCAGAGAAGAAAAGTAGGGCTGATCCGCAGAAATGCATTGTACCCTTCCATTGCCCCATCCCACCAGCCAAAAGCCAACCATGCCTCCAAGGTCTCTCTTCAAACTGTAGCCTATAGGTTTTCTCAGCTTTCCCCCTTTGGTTATTATGTTCAGATCCTAGAGGTGCCTGAACTTTTCCTCGCACATAACTCAGGCTAAGGCCTCTCAGTGGACAATCTAAACGCCAGCCACATGTTCATAGCACAAGGGGACTTTAAAAGCCCCATCTGAGCCCCAGGTTGCTTACAGTACCTACTTTCTGATTCTGTTCTTGGGTTGCCAGCACTTCTACAGCTATGAGGCTCTGCTCATCAAACACTCACTACCCACACAATAGCTCTAGGGGACCAGCTATTTTCTGCCTGACAGTCCTGGTTCCTCTAGTTTTATTTCCATCCATGACCATAAACACTCCTAGCATTTGAACACCTTTGCATTGGTTCAACATGTACCAAGCATCCTCTGTAAATACCTGGTACAAGTGTCTAAAAACAGGCCAGGGCCCCAAGAAAGACCTCCTAAATCAAAATGTCCACATTTGCTCTTAGCCAAAAGGTGGAGAAGCTGTCTAAATTACAGTTTGCAACTGAAATGATCATTTTTCTCTGTCAATAGTTCTCAAGTTTTTGTTCTCAGAAACCCTTGCACCGTCAAAAATTACTTGGAAAAAGTGTGGTACATGCCTGTAATTTCTATAAAATGGATATTCATTAATATAAGTAACATTTAATAAAATAACTATATTTTCAACAATTCAATTGAGAGTAATAGTATTCTACATTTTCCACTCTTTGGTGTCTGTCTTTATGAGGAAGTGTGTGTGTGTGTGTGTGTGTGTGTGGTATTTTATATGTGATATATGTATGTATATTTTATTATACATGTGTATATATATATATGTGTGTGTATATATATATATGTATATATATATTCATTTTTGGGAAGGCACACAGGACACAGGTGGCATAGGGCTACTTTTCAGGAGTCATTTCTCTCCCTCCATCTTTTTTTGAGGCAGAGTCTCTCTTGTTTCTATTGCATTGTGTGCTCCAGGCTAGCTAGCTCCCAGCTAATTCTATCTCTGCCTCCCATCTCAGCCCAGAAGTCCTGGAATTACAAATGCACACCACCAAGATCAGCTTTTTACAATAGTCCTAGCGACTGAACTCAAGTCATTAGGCTTGCTGAGCGTTTACCTCAGCCCACTGGGCCAGCTGCCTCCTTGGGCCCACAACAGATATGTTAATGTTTAATGTTTTAATTGTTTTAACATCTTGATGATTGTTTTAGATGGCCCAGGTTAGACTCTGTGGGCCACCAAACAAAACGGAAAGGCATGACTAGTGGAAAAGAAGGGGGGGTTGATGGGTGGGAGGGAGATAAAAGAGGGTAGGAGGTGAGAGGAACCAGAATGTATTGTGTCTATGTGAAATTGTCAAGGAAGTCATTAATTTAAAAAACCTTTTCTCATTGGACATTTGATAGAATGTTCCACATGTGACATAATCTTTAGCGAGAACAGAGCCGTACGGGCTGTAGAAACTGAGACACCCTTTCCTCCTGCCAAGTGGTCTCAGCAGCAAATAGACAGGTCCCACTTTACCCAAAACTAATAGCATTACAACAGTTTACAGAGGCCCTATCTTCCATCATTTTTTTAACGGAAAAAATTACAATGGTAGAATTGAATAGATGTTCGTATCTGCCCCTGAATTCAATCTCTTACAATCTGTTCTTTTGTGGCTGAAATGTAGAAGAAAAATCCAGCTAGTTTCAGAGCTATGTGACTGGAAAAGAGAGGGCCTCACTGACCCCCAGGACTCCTTGGACAGTACTTTGAGAATCAGTGATCTGGATGGTTAACAAGTCCCCAAGTGATTCTTATCATGAGAATGGGGTGTGAACACAGCATTAGTTCAGCCCCATTTGTCTTGAGCTCAGCTGCAGCCTGTTCTGGATCAGAGCTCTGGTCTCCGAGGATGAGCCTCCCTCACGTCTCACAGAGAACGGGAGCCATCCAATGGTTGTTTCTTATCAATCATTATTTGTGGGGGGGAGGGGATGGGTTAAATTTGGTTTTATTTTTCTTTAATTAAAATTGTAATTGTATTGTGATAAAATAAACATAGCAAAATCTGCCATCTTGACCGTTTTAATATTATATACACTATAACATTAATTATACTTTTAGTATTGTGCAACTGGTACCATGATGCTTCCAAAAGCTTTTCATCGCCCCAAGCAAAAACTCTGAAACCATTAAGCAATATCTCCTCACTACCCTCTTCTTTAAGCCAGCCCTCGGTAACCCCTAATCTACTTTCTGTCTCTATGGATTTTTTCACTCTGGATATTTCATATAAATTGAATTTTACAATATGCAGCCCTTCATGACTGGCTACTTCTCTGCAGCACAATTCTGAAGGTACACCCATTTTGTAGTATGTATCGACAGTACACTCGTTTTTAATGCTTGAATAGTATTCCTTTCTAAGAGTGTACCACACTTTACCAGTTGCTAGGGACATAAGTTAGTTTCTACTTTTTTTTCATATGGAAAATAATGCTGCTATAAGTATCTATATACAAGTGTGTGGGAATGGTTTCATTCTCTTGGGTATATAGCTCATCATGGTTAGCTCCAAGAGGAACAGCTTTGTTTAAAAGACTGCTCCATTTTGCATTTATACTAATAATATACAAGAGTTCCAGTTCTTTCTTTTATTTTCTTTCACCCCCTAGAATACTTTTTGAAACCAGGTCTCACTATATAGCACAGGCTGGCCTTGAACTCACAGTCCTCCTGCCTCACCCTTTTGAGTGCTAGGATTCGAGGCTTAAACCAGCACACCCTGCTGACTTCTAACATCTCTATGGCCTAACCACCACTTGTTTCCCATCTTTCTCACAGTCATACTAGTTAGGTGTGAACTAGTATCATTATGACATTTTGACATTTTGAATTAGTACTAGTTTTAATTGACAAACTATAATTGCATATATTTATAAGCTATAATGTGATAATTTGATGTGTGTATAATGCCAAATGATTAACTAAGACTCATTAACATATTAATCACCACACTTGGTTTTTTGTTTATTTGTTTGTTTGTTTGTTTGGGTTTGGTTTGGGGGGGCTGTTCTTTTGGTTTTTCGAGGCAGGGTTTCTCTGTGTAGCCCTGCCTGTCCTGGAACTCACTCTGTAGACCAGGCTGGCCTCAAACTCAGAAATCCACCTGCCTCTGCCTCCCAAGTGCTAGGATTAGAGGCGTGCACCACCACTGCCTGCTCAGCCACACTTGTTTTGTAGTGAGACTTAACATATAATGTTGTTTTGATTGTCTTTAGGTCTATTCATTATTTTATGTGGATCAGTGTTTACCTGCATGTAGGTATGTATATCACATGTGTGTGCCTGATGTCTGAGGAAATCACAGATGGCATCTGATATCCTAGAACTGGAGTCATGGATGATTCTGAGCCACCATGTGAGTGCTGGAAAGCCAACCCAGGTCTTCTGCAAGAACAATGAGTGCTCTTAACTGCTGAACCATCTCTCCAGCCCCAAGCCTTGTCCTGAAATACACATTACTGTTCATGATCATCTCCCTACTATATCATAGATTTCAAAAAGTCAACTGGAATGTTTCTATCCTTACATCAATTCCCCATACTCCACCCCAGATTCCTGATAACTCTTTTCGCCTTGAAGCTTGATTTTCTTCTGAGATGGTACAAATAAGCAAAAACAGATGGCAGGCTGGGCGGTGGTAGCACACGCCTTTAATCCCAGCACTTGGGAGGCAGAGGCAGGTGGATTTCTGAGTTCAAGGCCAGCCTGGTCTACAAAGTGAGTTCCAGGACAGCCAGGGCTATACAGAGAAACCCTGTCTCGAGAAAAAGAAAAGAAACAAAACAGATGGTAATTGTTTCTCTTTGCCTACCTATTGCACTTAGCACAGGTTCATCATGTTGTCACAAACATCAAGATTTCTTTTTAAGGCCAAATGTGATGGCACATACCTTTAAATGTCAGCATTTGAGAGGCAGAGGCAGGCAGGTATATATATAAGAAATTGAGACCAGCCTGGTCTACATGGCTAGTTCTAGGCCAATCAAGCTACATGGTGAGATCCTGTTCAAAAACAAAACAAAACAAACACCCCCCCATAATTTCTTTTTCCAAATTAAGATTCTTGGGGTTGGGACTGTGGGTCAGGTAGTGAATTGAATGCAGGACAGGGAATGCTCCTCCACATAAAGCCAGGGGACTTGCTATGACTGTGGAGGGAGATAGCAGAAGGAAGACCAAAACTTTGAGGGGAACCTTAGCAAGTAGGCACAGTATCTCAATAAACAAACAAACAAACAAATACAACACTAGTGTTCTAATGTGTTTATACCATGCTGTCCTTATGCAGTCAGTCTTTACAGTGCTCTGAGAGTAAATCTGTATCTTGGTTATTGCTGCTAGTACTACAGTGAACTCAGAAGTGCAAGTGTCTTTGACTACTAATCCTACATCATTTGATTTCTCTTGGATAGATTTCTGATACTGAGACTCCTAACTTGTGTGTGTGTGTGTGTGTGTGTGTGTATGTGTGTGTATGAGAGAGAGAGAGAGAGAGAGAGAGAGAGAGAGAGAGAGAGAGTTTCTTTTTGTGTATCTGTGTCTCTCTGTCTATTTGAGAAAGAGCCTTCACAGATAGCCTAGGCTGGTCTCATATTCATATTCTTCCCACTATAATTTCCTATATGCTGGTCTTACAGATGTGGCACACCACACACAGCCAGTAATTCCATTTTAATTTTGGCTGTAATTGTTTTGAAACAGGGTCTCACTGTGTAGTCCTGGCTGGCCTGAAACCCAATATGTAGACCAAGCTGGCCTCAAGCTCACAGAGATCTGCTTACTGAGTGCTAGAATGAAAGGTATGTGCCACCACCTCTATCTCTGTTTTAAGGGTTCTGCATACTGCTTTCTCTAATGGCTGTGCTCATGTGCATTCCCACCAATAGAATAGTGTGTACCATGTGCAATGATTCGTTTCCATCATATCCACACCAGCACTTAGTCTGGTGTTCATGCATGTTCCCACAGGTGTGTGCCTGTGTGTGCACATACATCTGGGGGCCAGGGTTTGACTTTGGATGGCTTCCTCAGACACTCTCCATCTTATTTTTTTGAGTCAGTGTCTATCACAAAACCTCTACTCACCAATTAGGCTAGGGTGAGTGGCAAAAGAACCCCTATCTCTGTCTCTCCAGTATTGGAATTACTGGTGGGGCAGCCTTTTTTTTAATGTGGGTGCTAGAGATACAAACTTAGTTTTCATGTTTGCACTGATATCTAAGTCATTCCAGCCAGTCCACCTCTCTCGTATTGGTATAGAGTCTGGGGCCTAAGGGAGACTTAGTCTGTTTCATAGCCATTGTACGCTGGCCAGATACGTTAGTAATTTGCATTCCCTGACAATTAGTGATGCTCAGCTCAGCATTTTCTAATACCTTCTGGTCTTCTGAGATGCTGCTGTCCATCTGGTCAACCCTTTCCCCCTTGGTGCTTCATTTTGTTTGGCAATGCCAGAAAGGGAACCCAAAGCCTTGTGCTATATAATAGCCAATCATTTTGTCCCTGAGCTATTCCCTCTCCCACTTTGCTCGTGGCTTAATTGAATTGTTTATTTTACTCCCATTAAGTTGTTTGCATTCCTTTCATGTTTTGCATATTAACCTTTTAGCAGAAAAATTGTTTGCAAATGTTTTCTCTTACTCCATATGGTACTATTCTTTCTTTCTTCGTTTCTCCTGTCCTTCCTTCATTGTTCCCTACTTTCTTTTCTTTTCTTGCATTTTGTTTTATACAGTCTCAATCAGCTCAAGCTGGTCTTGAACTAACTTTATAGTCGAGGATGATCTTCAAACTCCTATTGACTCTTAGTTTTCAAAGGGACAAACCTCACCATGACATACCTGATCCAATTGCTGGGGTAAGAGCTCCCCCTTTCTTTCTCTCTCTTTTCCCTTTGGATCCTATGCTTTCTGGATCATATCCAAAGAACCCTTGCCCAGTTCAATATGAAATATTTCTCCTATGTTTTCCTGTACTAATTTTACAGTTTCAAGTCATATATTTAAATTTTTAATCCACTTTGAGTTGATTTTTCAGATGGTGGGAACTAAAGATCAGATTTCATTCTTTTGCATTTGGATATGCAATTTCTCCAACATCATTTATTGACAGGATTACCCTTTCTCCAACATGTATTCTTGGCACCTTTTTAAAAAACAAATCAAGCATCAATCCATGAATTTATTCCTGGCCTTTCAAATCCTGTTCCAGTGGTCACTGAGTCTAGTTTTTATGCCAGTACAATGCTGTTTCTATTATAATTGCCTTATAATAGATCTTGAAATCAAGGAGTGTTATGTCTCCAACTGTTCTTTTTGTCAAAATTGTTTTGGCTTCAGGGAATAGAGATGTAGTTCAGCAGTACAGCATTTGCCTATCATTAGCAAGGCACTGGGTTTCATCCCTAGTACTTTTATCTATCAATCTATCTATCTATCTATCTATCTATCTATCTATCTATCTATCTATCATTCTATCCATCTATCATACCTACCTACCTGCCATCAACCTATCTCTGTCATTTAAATTTTTTGTGGTTTCATACACATCTGAGGATTTCTTTTACTCTTTTTTTAAAAGGGCATTTTGTCCTAGCACTTGGGAGGCAGAAACAGGACAATCTCTGTGAGTCTGAGGCCAGCCTGGTCTATATACATAGTTCCAGGACAGACAGGACTACATAATGAGACCATATCTCAAAAAAGAAAAGTAGAAGTGGAATTTTGGTAGGGATTGTATTGTATATATAGATCACTTTGAGTAATTGGGCAGCTTAACAGTATTAATTCTTCCAGTCCATGGGCATAGAATATATGTACACTTATTTGTACTCTCCTCAATTTTCATCAATGATTTAAACATGATCACACTTAAGTACATTTTATTTCTGTTACTTGTAGAATTGTCTTCTGAGGCCTTTTTCTAGCTTGCTATATAGAATTGTTACTGGGTTTTATATGATTTTCAAAGACAAGGTTTCACTATGTAGTCCATGCTGGGCTCTCTTTGTGACCCTCTTACCTATGTCTCCGATGCTTGGATTGCAAGTGTGTGCCACCCCCACTCCGCTTTTAGAGCATTTTAAAGTGGCTTTTGTCTTTTGTTATTTATGTAGTCTTGGTTTTTCAGACAAGGTCTCATTATGTAGGCTGGCTGGCCTTGAGCTCACAATTCTGTGGCCTCAGCCTCCAGAGAAGTAGGTGTAAACCTGTCTCCTATTCATGTAAATCAAGTATTAGCTATATAATTTGTAAACATTTTCTCCCATTCTTCAGTTTCTCTCTCTCCCCCCTCCCCCCTCTCTCTCTTCATTCCTCTCTTTCCTATCATTCACTTCCTTCTCTCCCCACCCCATGTCAGATTCAAGGCTTTGCATTTACCAGCAAACACTCTGCCACAGAGCTAAATCCCTAACACCATCACATTCTTGGTAGTGTCATTTTTGGAGGTGAAGCTTGAAACAGAATCTCACAACATAGCACAGGCTGTCCTGGAACTCACTATGTATGCCTGGATAGCCTCAGATTTGTGGCAATCGTCCTGTCATGTTCACTCAAGTATTAGGTTTACAGGGTGAGCCATAATGCTTGCCCTTAGCAATGTTATGTAGTGCATAGAAGTTTTAATTTTAATGAACTTCAGTTCATTTTTCTTCTCTTTATGGCTTGTATTTTTGATATCATATATAAGACACTGTAACTTAACCCAAGGTCTTCTAGCTTTATGGTCTTATATCTTATTGTCTTAGTTAGGATTTTACTGCTGTGAACAGCCACCATGATAAGGCAAGTCTTATAAAGGGCAACATTTAATTGGGGCTGGTTTACAGGTTCAGAGGTTCAGTCCATTATCATAAAGGCAGGAGCATGGCAGCATCCAGGCAGGTATGGTGAAGAAGGAGCTGAGAGTTCCACATCTTCATCTGAAGGCTGCTAGTGGAAGACTGACTTCCAGGAAGCTAGGATGAGGGTCTTAGAGGCCACGACCACAGTGACACACCTACTCCAACAAGGCCAAAACTCCTAATAGTGCCACTCTCTGGGCCAAGCATACACAAACCATCATACTTATATTCAGATCATTGATCATTTGGAGTAGATTTTGTATATAGTGTGAGGTAGAGAAGCAACTTCATTGTTTTGTATGTGAGTATGTGTATATCCACATGTCTCTGCAGCATGTGTTGAAAAACTTCTCCTATTGATTAGTAATGGCATCCTTATAGACAAGATGATGAGACCTCAGTTGTAGAGCATTTGCCTAGCATGCCTAAGATTATTCACACGCTCCCCAGCAACACACAAAAATCAGTGGACCAGGGACTAGACTCCACTTTCTGCTCTTGTATACATGCAAGTAAAACACCCATATACATACCATACAAATAAATCTTTTAAGAATTCAATGAACCAAAGATATACATACGTGAGAGTGTAAAAATAATTGTGTGTATCTTTGCTTTCACACGATTGCCATTGATACTTTCCCCTTTCCTGTTTGTTTAGTTATTTAGTTTTAGAGCTGAGTATCACTGTTTCGTTAGGGGTTGTATTCATGCGTATACAAAGGTGTGCTTGTGTGGGGGGCACATGGAGGTCAGAGGCTAACCTTGAGCATCATTCTTTGCTTTTTTAATTAATCATTTTATTCATTTACATTTCTAATGATATCCCCCTTCCCGGTTACCCCTCCACAACCCCCCATCCTATCCTCCTTCTCCTCCTTCCCCTTTGTTTCTAAGAGTGTGCTCCTCCACCTACTCACCCACTCCAGCCTCACCCCTTTAGCATCCTCCTACACTGGGGCATCAAGCTTCCACAGGACCAAGGGGTTCCTCTCCCATTTAGGTCAGATAAGGCAGCCCTCTGCTACATATGTATCCGGAGCCATGGATCTCTCTATGTATACTCTTTGGTTGGTGGTTTAGCCCCTGGGAGCTCTGGGGTGGTCCAGTTAGTTGTTATAGTTCTTCCTATGGGGTTACAACCCCCTTCAGGTCCTTCAGCCTTCCCCTAGCTCTTCCATTCGGGTCTCCAGGCTCAATCTGATGGTTGGGTGTGAGTATCTGCATCTGTATTGGCCAGGTGCTGGTAGAAACTCTCAGGGAACAGCCATACCAGGCTCCTGTCAGCAAACACTTCTTGGCATCAGCAATAGTGTCTGAGTTTGGTGTCTGCAGATGGGAAGGATCCTTAGGAGGGGCGGGTCTCTGGATGGCCTTTCCTTCAGTCTCTGTTCCATTTTTTTGTCCCTGTTTTTCCTTTGGACAGGAACATTTCTGGGTTTAAAATGTTGAGCTGTGTGGGTGGCCTCATCTGAGGAGCGTTGTCTATCTACTGGAGGTGGTCTCTACAGGTTCTAACTCCCCTTTGTTTCATATTCGGGTAAAGTCATCGCCATTGGGTCCTGGCAATGACTTTAGCTGAAATACTTGGCACTAAAGAAGTAAAGTGAATGGAACTCAGGTTGCTAATCAGCTGACTTTAAGATGGAGAAGAGGGTGTAGCTCGTCTCCATGGGTCTGTCTACCTTTCATTTGCTTGTTTTAATCGTAACAAAATCTCACCACATTCATTGTCACCTGATAACAATAAGAGCCACCAAAAACATATGAATAAGTGTTTCAGACTTTGCTAACAGCAGGAGAAACCTTAAAGGCAAACAAAACAAAAGACAAACAAACACCACTGTATTACCTTCTCAACCTCTGGCATCCTTGATCATTCCTAGTTGGAAACTCTTTGTAGCAGAGTAATAACGTCCCCTTGCTGCACTATCTGACCCCATTGTTTGACTTTGTTTTAGAGTGGTGCTCTTCTGCATCATTTAGTTACGAGGGTCAAGGACCCACCAAAACCAATAATCTACCCTACCCCTCTGTCCACATATTCACTGGCTCTTAGAGCCATAGCTAAATGTCAGGTATATTTTTGCAAGTGTCTGAAGATGAGGTTGATTCTAGTCCAACACCTCTGGTCCTTCTAAGGTGGAAGTCACAATGGCCATACAAAGGAGCAACTGCCTTGTTTATTTTGAGGGTGGGATCTGGAACTTGCCAATTAGGTTAGGCTGATTGGCAAAGGAGCTCCAAGGATTCACCTGGCTTCACTTCCCCTGAACTGGTACTAAGAGTGACCCACTGTCCCTGGCTTATTATTTAAGTACTATACATTGCGTGCAATAATGAACAAGAAGACAAGGACCAAGTAGATAGCTCAGCTGGTAAAGTACTTGCCCTGAAAGAAAGGAGATTTGAGTTCAGTCTCCAGATACCATATAGAACAGCCAGGTGGGTGGGCATAGGCCTTTCATCATAGTACTTAGGAGGCAGAGGAAGGAGGATCAGGCCAGCTATGACCACATAGTGAGCCCTGTCTCAAAAGAAAAAAATTAAAATGTTACTACAAAGCCATGTGTGATGGCCTATGACTATAATCCTACACCAAAGAGGCTAGGCAGGAGGATTGGCATCTTTGAGGCTAGCTTGAGCTACATAGAGAGTTCCTGCAGACCTGACCAACATAGTATGACCTTGTCTAAAAAAAAAATTGAAACTTTAAAATGAGATCCATGAATATATTGAATGACACTGGATTGTCCCAGGAAAATTTAAATGGAAAGCAAAAGAAAATTGTGTTGCACTATGATTTTACTCCTGTCCCTATACCATACATGCAAACATGAATAGGAAAAAAAGAATAGTGATAAGTAGGACAAAGGTTAGAGGTTGTCTGCAACAAATCCGTATCTTCTATATTTGTCTGCATCTATGTTCAAGTGCCTTTATGATTATTTGAACCCATGTAGACAAGCTAGGCTACCCACCTCCATCTCAGTCAATTGATTAGCACCCATCATCCCATCTATAGCCTGAGTTCTCTTGCCTTGTAAAGTACCACATTTGTGCTCTGTAGAGCCCCCATGCTGCCTGTACCACCATTTAATTATACATGCTACATTGTGGCAAGTATTGGCTTAAGTAGGGGCTGTGATCTTTTGTGCATACAGTCTGCCATTTTTTAGACGCCTATTTTGAGTTCTGTTCTTTGCTGCCTGCGTATGTTTTACTGACTCCCTTGTTCTTTTTTTTTTCACTTCTTTTTAAAAATTTTTTTTTCATTTACATTTCAAATGTTATCCCCAAAGTCCCCTATACCCTCCCCATGCCCTGCTCCCCAACCCACCCACTCCTGCTTCCTGGCCCTGGCATTCCCCTGTATTGGGGCACCCTTGTTCTTAATCTCTGCATGTTCCTATTCTAGATGCCACTCTGGCTGTCTTCGGGGTGTCGGGATGGAACCTGGGGACCTGGCATATGCTAGACCTCTGCTCTGCCACTCTGCAGTTGAAGCCTTCTACTTACCTGTTTTCTTAATTAATTTAGGTTTTTTAGGGAGGCTGTCTCTGTGTACCCCTGGCTATCTGGAACTCAG
The DNA here is from genome assembly GCF_000001635.26 of Mus musculus. Classification (NCBI taxonomy): domain Eukaryota; kingdom Metazoa; phylum Chordata; class Mammalia; order Rodentia; family Muridae; genus Mus; species Mus musculus. Next base: position 105,792,209 of record NC_000086.7, read on the forward strand.
AGATCCACCTACCTCTGCCTCCCAAGTGCTGGGATTAAAGGTATGTGCCACCACTGCCCAGCAATTTATTTGAAGTTTTATTAATTTTTGCATTTGTGTGGGTCTATTTTGAGGTTCTCTCTTTTGTTTCACAGAACCAGCCAGTGGTCTTTTATGAATGTCTTTTATTTGTTTACACCAACTTGAGCTGAATTTTTATTCCTTGTAACTGAAAGAAATCAGCCAGAAGAGAGTAACTTGGAAGCCACCCAACATGAGGACTGGGAACCAACCCCAGATCCCCTGAGAGCAATGTGTACTCTTAACTTTCGAGCCATCTCTCCAGCCCAGTCTGTTCTGTGGCCAGGCTGGTCTTGGAACTCATGATCATCCTGTTTCAGCCTACTCTCTACTGTGAACACAGGTCTCTCACAAGAGCGATCTTCATCAGGTAGAACCATGAATAACCAATTTGTTCAGAATACTTGACCCTTCTCAAATGGTGACTAATGGAGTTCATGAGGAAGTATTAAAGGTAGGCAGGAAGATTACTCAAACCCAGGAGCTCCAGGCTAGCTTGGGCAACTCACTAAGAGCTCTATGTCTAAAACAATGAGTTGTGACACGTGGAAACGGTTTCCTCTTCCGCTTGGCTTTTATAGACACCTGTTTTGATCAAGGAGGGGAATGAAGGAAGAAAAGCGGCACACTCCCCAGGGGCTGCTTGCAGGGGACCCTAGGGGACCTTGGAAACACCCCTAGGAAGGGAGAACCTAATTTGTTTCAGATAAAAGATCAAAGGTAACGGGCTGTGAACAGAGTTGGTAGTGCCAGGAAGCCTTTCTGTCTTGCTCAGCCACAAAGTTAGCCATGCACTCTGAAGCCTGCCTTAGTTATCGTGGCACGGTATATAGGATTCTATTATTTTAAACCTAGTTCCTCACCTGTAAAACAAGAAATGCAAAAAGCAACAGAACAATGCCCGTGATGTTCAAAGCATTCAGTAAAGCCTGCTTGCTGTGTGAGAGAAGATTCTGAGGCATGACGTGATGGAAGACCTGGGTGAGGGTAGCATATTAAAATTGTTTCGCAGTCTAAGTTCTTGCCAAATACGTAAGCTATCCACGGTCATTACAGCACATGCCTACAAGAATAATGCTGCTTATTATGATTTTTTTTTTTTAGATTTAGTTAATAAGTAGAATATTTCACCTGCATGAAACATGTGCCTGGTGCCCACAAGGATCAGAAGATGTCGGATCACGTGGAACTAGAGTTCCAAATGATTGTGAACCACCGTATGGGTGCTGGGAATATAACCCCAGTCCTCTTAACCGTTGAGCCAAATCTGTAGCCCAATAGAAATTTTTCTTAACATAGAGTCTGTATTTGTCCCTGGAACTACATCAACATTTCTGAGGTACTTTGCTACAGAAACCTGCCTGGCCTGAAAGGCTGAGTGTCTCCATCCTGGGCACCCAACACAGAGATGCACAAAGCTCTCAGATCCTATCAGTTTAGCCCATGCTAAGCGTGATGAAAGAAAAACCTTTTAAACAAATTAAGTATCCCTCTGAAACTAAATCCTGAGGCCAGTGGGCTGGATGCCAAATTAAAGGCTTAGGGGATCTGCCCGGTGTCTTCCCCCTTCATGCTGTGTATTGTTTGCCGTTCACACCCCTGCCCCTTCATTCTGGTTCACGTATTGTCCCACTACCCAAGAGCAGTGCTCATTTGAAATGTTAGTTCAATAAAAATTACTCTGAAAATGCACCTGATAGTCTTGATAGACTGAAGAAAAAAAATAGAACCAAGTGGAATTAAGTGTAGTAAACACATCTGAAGGGAATCAGAAAAAAACTGCAATGGGAAAAAGACATAGGTGTGGCGAGCGCCACATTCCCTCCTTTCTTTTGTTTTCTTGCTTGTAAAGGGAGAGCCTGGCTTACTACCCTTCCATCCAGCCTGCTTCCATTCTAAGAGAAGGCCTCTTGTGGAGGAACACGGTGTGGAGAGGGAAAGATGTAAAACCTGGAGGCCCACACTTGGTTTCAGCATAGCACATCCAGGAGCAAGAGGCGAGAAAAGAGGTGAGAAGCGAGGGTGGGAAATCTACAAATGGAATAGATTGTTTCCTTTGCTGAGTAGGATCCACTCCACGCAGCACTACTTCACTAAAGCCTTGGAAGTCCAAGCTCTCCCAGTTGTGTTGTTGTAAACCTAACACAGAGCTGAGTGATGAACTAGCAAGACCTCTGGTGGACCTAACGCACAGTTCCCCGCCTCCTTTTCCTAAGTTTAGTTTTGTTTTCATTGAAATTTATTCAGCATGCTCAACACAGGCTTTTACCTGCTTTCCCGCTGGCGTGCTGGGACAAGCATCTACAGGGAAAAAAAAGTCACTATTTCATTCTATTAGCTTCTTGTTTGTTGCACGATCGGACTATGAACCTACACCTCAAAAGAAGGTGCATGCGGTTAATATCAATGCAAACATTGCCTCCAATTCACTGTAAACGTTATCCAAACGGGATGGCCATCTGCATTGCTCTAAGCTTGTCTTTTTGTTTTTTTCCCAGTTGTGAACAATGGAATGGGAAGTTACCAATCATTTGCTCTAAAAGCTGGCTTCGCAAAGGCCCGTTTATATTCCCCTCACTGTTTTCTCACACATTCCAACCATGAAGCTAGGATCTAAGAATCAGCCCCTCGGAAACATGTTTTTTCCATTTTCTGCAATGAGCTCCAGAGCCAGGGAGAACCACACAGCACTGGGAGTGCCTCTGGGCAAAAGATAAAGGAGGCTACAGCTGGTGGAAGCAGTAATTAGAGCCAATTACAACGTGACTTATCTGCTTTGTCATTAAAATGCCTGTCAGACCTCTCATTTTTCTAAACAAGAGGAGAAGAAAAGGTACAGCTTAGCTGGGGAAGAGGGTTAGCCAAAGGGAAAGGATTTCTAATGCTGTTCACAAACTCACCCTGTAACCTTAGACAAACAGAGCCCTTTTGGCTTCACAAAGCTTTGCTCACTGTTCAACTCTGAGAGTTGAGAGGAACTTGGGAAATCACGTGGTCCAGTCCCTCGCCTTCTGGCAGGTATTATAGCCCCAGCCCTTTCCAAACAAGACTCGAAGGACCCAGAGACTTTAACTGGAATATATCTTGTGCTTCCTATGTGCACCGGATTTGACTTTGGTCTCATTTTTAGTTTGTCATGAAAACTATGTAGTTCCTTCCCTCACAACTTCCATAGATTAACACATACTAACCACAAAGTACTTTAAAAATCTTCAGAGAAACACACACATGTGTATATGAGAAACAGAGACAGAGAGAGATTCTACCAAGAGACACCACCACACCGAATCCTCGGGGCAAAGTAATGGATCAATTCTGAAGGATTGGCTTGATGCTGAGCATGGCAGATCATACTTGTAACTCTCAGGACTTGGGCTGCTGAGACAAGAGGATTGCCATTTTGAGAGGAGCCAAGGCTATATACTGAGACCCTGTATCCAAAGACTAAAAAAGGAGTCTTGTATCCAAAGACCAAAAGTCAACTAGCTTGAGACAGCTAGTTGTAGCTTCCTACAGGGGAACAAAGATGTCACTAATAGACATATAATTTTGAAAGAATAAACAGTTAAGTGAAATCTTACATGCAAAGTTGGAAATGCTGACATCCGGCCTCCTGGGCAGACAGGTAAAAGGTATTTTTCTTACAAACACCATTTAAGTCTCTATCCTATACAACCCCTTAATGCTGGGATCCCTTTGTCCTTCAAAGTATTTGTAGTCTGGTCACTGAATACCAGGACTCATTATCTGTCTTCTAGTCTCCAATCTTTCTACACATTGCATTCTAACCCTTTCAAATTACCCCACCCTAAATCTCTATCTTTACCCGCTACTTTGAACACATCACCTGCTTTACAAACCCTAGTTATCCTCTGTATTAAATTACTCATTATCTCAAGGCCTTCAATTTACTTGTGCGTCTTTCTCCATCCGTCCTGACCTTTGTTGCCTTTCTTTCAATACTACACTTTCTCCTCATATACCTGAAACAAAGCCCATCATCTCCCCATCTGATAAGCCATCTCTCCCATCATCGTTGAAAGCCAACACCTATCTAATCAGGACTATAGGGCTGGAGCTGGGCCCACCAGACCAGGTAAAGGTCTCTTAGTAGTCATCTGATCCCTCAGAGAGGACAACCAAACTCCTGGCCCCTCTCTTGGTTCCTCTGGCAGGGAAGGGCAGCGCAGGCACACTGTCCAGAAAAAGGTGAAGCACTGGCCTGCTGAGCAGATTGCCATGTCCCCTGAGAACCAAGCTTGTAATCCTCCTCTTCCATGTATGTGCTCTCTTCCTTGACAAAGTGGCCACTAAGGGTGATTCCCTTCACTGAGCACTCTGGTGTCAGATAATTCCAGAGCAGGATATGGATCCTGAGAATATTTGTGGCTGCATACCCTGAGGGTGGACACTTGCAATGAGATACTACTGCATGCTCAGATCCAACACTAGTGATACTGAGTTTAATTACTTGTCAAATATTAAGCATAGAATTTTAAAATCGTGTGTGTGTGTGTGTGTGTGTGTGTGTGTGTGTGTGTGTATACTGGCTGGTGAAAGCATTTCTGTAACCTGATAACTCTCCTGCGACTGGCTCAGTCACAGACTTTAGTAAGAGATGGGGTGAGGCAACGGTGGATTTACTTCTCTAAGGACAGATCTGGCTTTGAAGACAGTCAAAAGTCACTGGAGACTGAGCCTGGTGATACTGGACTGGCAATGACCTAAATATAACTTTGAAACAAATATGTGTAAGAACTAACCTATTTTACTTGAAGAATCACAACCATGCAGTACCTTCTTGGAAATCCTGGTTACTAGGACAAATGCTTAATTGCTTTTAAAGTTTTGTCTGAAAAATACTGGGTTTATGCAAAATAAAATAAAATAAAATAAATTTTTAAAAAAGGGTCAGGGTGGGCAATGCTCAGTAAGTCTAAAAAACTGTTTTTGACTTCTTTAGGGATCAGGTACTATGGTCTCCATGCCTAGGGCTTCTGGGCAGTAATTACTCAAAACAAGGGTGGAAAGTGGCCCTGCCTGACTTAAGATGAATGGCAGAGCTGTGGAGAAGCAGGGAATGATGCTGGATTTACACAGAGACAACCAAAACAACACACACAAGTCTTCCTGGTATGTAAATTCTTTTTGAGGTTAGAGATCTCCTTTTACAGAATTTAGTGTATAACAGATTCAAAACCAAACTTCTTGACCTCCCAAACAGTAAACAACCAAATGTGCAAAAGAACCACCATTAGACAGGACATCAAAATCTATAATTTCCTATGAAACAATATGTGCACAGATTTTTCAAAGCTGGGAAAATGCAATAAAGAGCACAACACATTTTGGTCACTTATGTCATTTAATAAAGTTTCAACTACTAAACAGCACTTTGAATGGTGAAAACACAGATAGTATATTGTCATACTTGAATGCTTTTCTTTAAAAACACAATTCCAGTCCTTATATATATATTACAAAACAGCCTTAAAGAAGTGACATCTTTTCTACAGTACTTAAGATACTCAATACAGAACCAAAAAGCAGTCTAACAGAAATAAAGGCAAGTCTTCACAGCTGTATGATTTTAGCAGCCAAAGCTGGATGATGGACTGAAACATTACTATACAACCGGGACAAAACAGATACAATATCACAATTCTAGGCCAAACGCTTTACACCCAAAGAAAGAAAACAGCTTACAAAATGTGGAGAATTTAGCAGGCAAAACTGTATTACAAGCAACATTTTAAATCGTCATTTAAGCCATTGCAACTATTTAAAACATCTAAAACAAATATAAAATGAGACTTTTAGTATCTTATGTGATTTTTTTTGTCTTTATTTGTTAAAACTTGATGTTATACTCAAAGTACATATATTATGTTGCTAAAATATCAAGTGAGAAGAGTGTATGCAAGTGGTCCAAGGTCTATCTCAAACTCTCCAATTTCCAATTAATCCTTCTAATTACTATTTTTCAAGTTATAGCTTCATCCATTGTGAAAATGGACTATAATGTTGCCTAAAATTTTCACATCTATGCCTTTGAGTAAATAATTAGACCATATAAAAATTCCCATGTCTAGTAAATCAGTTTAAAAGTATTCTGATAACAGTTGGCCAGAGCATACTGCTTTCAAATATTTATCTCACAAGTCTTGCTTCTTTCATTTCTTCCAAAGTAAACGCACATCTGGCCCACCCCCCTCATTAAATAAGCTTGCTTATATGGCTGGCACAATATCAAAATACATAGAGCTCATGAGTGTGTTTTATCATGGGAAAGTAGAGCCACCACACTTCACTTATTCTTGATCAAAAACCCAGCGTGTGTGGGTACTTTAACCACTAGTTCTTACAAGATAAAAATGGAAATCTTTTATTATCCAAACAACAAATAACAAGTTTTAAGCTCATGTTCAATTCAATCTCAATCAAGTCCAGTGATGCCTAGAACAAACACTCCACCCAGCTTTTCTTTAGCTGTTTCTACTACTTGTTTTACATCATGATTTCAAAAATGATATTGCCATAATGAGTTGACTCCCATAGTCAAACACAATCTTCTTATTGAAGAAACTTAAAACAATCAGATTGAACATAAGTGAAATTATAGGTTGTTTTAAACAAACCTGGATCTAGAAAAAGAAATACACTGATTTTTCTAGAAAAGAAAAAAAAATTCTCTTAAGAGTATTAAGTGAAATAACTTTATCTAAGAGGAAGAAGAGGAGGGAGAGGAGAGGAGGAAGAACAATCAAAAGAAAGGGAACCCAACTCGGATCAAACTTGAAAACAATTGACTAAACTGTAAAGGAACTTGGAAGAGGGAAGAGGGTGACGAGTGCAAAGAAGAGCAGAGATGCCAGTGATCCTTATCTGTAAGAGGAATTCTTCCACAATACTGACAGTACTGGAGAGGATTTAAGCACATTCCTCATATGAACTTAAAGTCAGCAAAGGTTCTGCCATTTTGATGTTGTTTATAAAAACAGGGTGTGAGCCTAAAAACCACAATTTCAAGAGCTCTAACTTGATTTTCTTAGTTTGCATCCCACTGCCAGCAACAGGATGAAGCACCAGCACTGGCACCATGGCTGACAGATTGGACTTCCATTAGTGCCAGGAGACAGGAAACTCATATGCAGAGGATAATTCACAACCCTGAAATCTTACCAGTAGTTATTTCAGCACATACAACTGAAAATTAAAAATGGCAGAAAGACTAAATAAGAAAAGGAATTTTCTTGTCTTAGACTGTACTTAAGGCTAAGATAAATGCAAGGCTCCCCCAACTTTAGAGTAGTAGTATTTAAGAATATTGCACACGCTTCTGTGTCTAAGAGAAGCCTGAGATCTAACTTTTAATCACAGAGACAATATTTAGTAGGAGCCCAGTTTCAAACTTCAGTCAAAAGAATATTAAGACCATTTCAATCACTCTAATCAAGAAATGGAATTAGTACAAAAGTATTTTATAACTTGAGGAATCAACTCTAAGAACTCAGCTGTGTTTTTATAAGAGCGGATATATAAATCTTTATTAATTTCTAAATCCATTAATTTTATGACAATTTCATGGTTGCTAAAAGCAGGCATAAAAATTTAGAGAGGAAATCTGTGGAACTGTTACTGTTATGGAAGGATTTGTTTTCACTGAAAACAATTTGAAATATCTTCTGTACTCAATGTGTGTAAGAAGATTGTAGGCAACTTCACTGACAAATGTCAGAGAGAAATGGTATGCCCTATAGTTAAAAAAAATTTCAACTAATATGGAAGATTGGCATTTAAGGGGTCCAAACTATTTATACAGTTGAGTTCTGTTAAGTCATTGATTCCTAAAAAAATAAAAGATCTTTCTATGATTTTAATAATCCTTTAAACTTTTAGTGCAAAATCACATTGATTTCCCTGGGGAAGGTCCTGGATTTTTGCTTCTCACTGTGGGGGGCGGTGCACGCTGTAAGGGTGGTGGCTGCATACCACCAGCCACTGACTGATACATTCCTCTCATATCAATCTGCTGGTAGTTAGAAGGAGTCATGATTAAATTTGGAGGCTTTGGCATCATGAGGTGACTCAGTGTTGCTTGCTGATAAGTCAATTGTTGCTGTTGCTGCTGAGTGTACTGCTGCTGGAGCCGTCTATTCATAAGTATTCGCTGAACACAGTTGATCAACTGGAGAGAGAAAAGGGAGCTGTATATATACACAAGTGTTACGTCCCGCCTCAAAGAGGCAAGTATCAAGTTTTGAGTTAAAATCAATTTGCTAAGGGAGTACCATACCAAAAGGAAAACACATTATTGTTATCACCATTACTAATTTGATGGCATTCACAGGACCATTACTGTAGAAACCAGTTAGTAACACCATTTAGTACTAAATTCTCTTAATGACTTGACTATTGTATTGCAGGCAGCATATAGGTTAGTTGCCATAGTAACCTGTCCTGCACTGTGATTAGTCTCAAGTATTAGTTACAGCACTTTTTGTCAACTCTTCTTTCTTTGCCATTCTCTTGACTATTTCACATGATGACAGACAAATATTTTAGTGATGAACACCAAGGGGAAAAGCATTTGAACAAGAATAATTCCTACCTAAAGGTCTCAGATTCCTTAAGACAATTTAAAGCACATGATTCTACAGTGCTTCCTAGTAAAATCATGCCACAGAAATCGACTGTGCTGGGAAAGAAGACCAAGGATCATGGAATGTGGCAGTGTTCAGAAGATGCAGGCAATTTAGTAAGTGCTTATACATCATTCAGGACACCATGGCCTCCAGATAAATACACTGAAATGCCTGCCTACTTTTATAGAAGATGTTAGAATGTGACAGAAGCCAAAGTCTTGAGACAGTTCTAAATGTCCAGAAGAGATAAAAATTAAAATTATAAAGAAACACGTCCTATAAAAACATCACGGAAGACAGGTTTGGCCAAATCTCTCTTAATACTACTAGTTTTTAGCAAAACTTGAGAATAATCTATGACCATTCATCCCGTATGGTTATTCAACTCATACAAACAGAATAAACTCCAACAAAGCCTAGAGACAAGTTCTCACCATCTGTTGCTTTGTCAATACATCGTTGTAGATTGCTTCTCTTCGTTTCACGTCAAGCTCCTGGCTGGCTTGTCTACTTAATGCTAGTGCTTGGACTTGGGCCTCAGAGAGATTCATGTTTTCTTTCCACTAAAAGAAAGATATGTTTATTTACTCCTTATAACTGTACAACTAAGGAGAAATCATTAAGTTGCTTAATATGCTCAGGATTTTTAAACCCCATTCCCTTCTTCCTTTACTCATTTCTAAAGAAGCCAATGTTAGAACAAGGCACTAACCTCTCCATTGGTGCATATGGGTTGGCTTCCTGTGGAGGAAGAACTATTTGGATTTCATTTGTGGAACCGGTAACATTAAAAATTTGTTTATGCAAACAAACAATGCATACGTTTCTATGTTGGTGACTCAATTCTTGTAATTTACCCATTGTCTTTTATGTCGTCATCTATCCAAAATAGATAAATTACAACTTGAGACTGTTACCCAGCTTACTGGAACGTAACTATTTTGAATCAAGTTATAAGGATTATATCATTTTTCCCACAGAAAGTAGAAAGTGAGCAGAAGTTAAAGCCAAGGATGTGAGATGCCCACGCATCCGAGGTTGAAATAAGACAACTGTCCTTTGCTTACTACAGTTGAAATGATGTCTTCAAGAGGCTGAATCCTCACTGCCGTCATACTGTTCGTGGCTTCTACAACTTTTTCTCTTCCTTGATTAATAAGGTCCTAGAAGAATATAAGAAATAAGGTACATGGGGCAGAAGGATGGTATATAAGTAAAGTAAAACTCAATGTGCAAGAGACTTTTTAGGAAGATACAAATTTGGGATTTATTGAAGCAATTAATTTAAATAAATCCATGAGCAAATTTTAAAAATGAAACCACAGATTCAATTAAATTATTAACCCACTGGTAATATATTCCAATATTCCCTATTTAATTTATACTTTATTCAAGTTTTAAATGACACTCTTCATCATGGAGGACAGTAGCATACACCTAATGGCACCTCCACATTGCAAGGAAACTCATGAATGTATTTAACCTACTTGTAAACATTAAGAAAGTGCTTTTCTTTTTCCAGGTATTTTATAAGTAAGTGATCAAAATGCTATTTCCCTAGCCATTCAGCTGCCCTATTGTTCCTTAATTAAAATAATTCAAACTACATTAATTCAAAGATTGATTCCTTTGTACTCTGCAAAACCTCCATTTTACTATATTAGGTTGGTCCAAAAGGTCAACAAATAAAAGAAAAATGTCTTGATCTCTTCAGGGTAATCTTTTAGGGAACTGCCTTTCAATCACATCCCACCACCTTTGTCCCTTGTAGCTCACCTCCAGCTGCTGATTACTCATTGCGGACAGGGCTCCCAAATTGAAAGGAATATAAGGAGTTTGAGAGGTGAAAGTGACAGGGGGTAAATTGGTCCCAGTTGGTATGTTGAAACGCATGGTCAGTCCCTAAAACAAAAACAAAAACAAAAAAAAAACAAAAAAAAAATGTACTTTTCACATTGTGATTAAAGACTTGAATACTGCATCACCTACTGTTTGGTAAAGAATCTACTTTCTCAGAATAGGAAATTATTAACATTCTTCCACACACAAACAAAACACCCTTTTTACCCGAAACCAAGATCTTATTACATGTAAAGGTTTAACCCCTAAAGGTGTATTCTTTTTTTTTTCCTAGTAATTCCCACACACTGAGGGAACTCAGTGAATTCTGATGAGATCCTAACATCATATTAACATTAAAGAAGTTTGGTACAGTGAGTTAGGGGTTTGCATAGGATTCAGCTACTAGGATAAGGTTTCTATACTCAGGCAAAATTTTGCTCAAGTTGGATATTATTTAAAACAGATAGGAACTATTTTAAATAAAGTTGCTGGTGGAGCTTGGCATTAAATATACAGCTTTTAACTCCGCAAAGGCTAAGCAAAAGGAATATTTTCCTTTTAAGCATAACCTACAATCTTTTCCCTATTCTACTATTGAGTACAGCCAAATCCCTTAAATTAAGATTCCTAACTATGGAGCCTACACCTGAGGATTGATCAATTATTTTAATATGTCTTCCTTCAAATATGGCACCTCTTATCCTTCATTGCTATCCAATGTCTAACATAAAAACAGAAACCAAAAATTATTTTGTTTCTAGTTTGTTAATCAGACCAGTCTCCAAATGTTGAACACAAATAAACTCCCTGTCTTAGCCTTTCAAGTTCAAGTAGCTGGGACTACAGACACGATACCTAGTTCCAAAGGCCTTTTAGTTATTAGCCTATCTTTATGCTATACAATAAGGAAGTTCACTGTGGCATCCTCATACATGTAGATAATGGTCTTAAATCACAGCCACCCCTGTTACGTGTCTCCCTTTCCCCTAACATCTACCTCCAGGGAAAAGGCAGTTGGAAAGGAATACCTTCTTTTCTGCTTCATATTCAGCCCAAGCTGCTTTTCTTTCTTCTTCAGTTAGTTCTTCTTCTTCTTTGTGATCCAAAAGAGAATCATGTTCATGATAGCCCACAATGTGCTCTTTATGTATCTGAAGAAGTTCTGCAAGTATGGTATCCTGTTTTTTAGAAGTGAAATCATAATTATTTTCCCTCTCTGGAATATATCTTCATAATTCTAGATAGTTAAAAGTAGAAACTGACTGCTTTTCACATTTTCAATGTTTACTATAAGTTACCTAGAAAACAGACCTCACATCAAAATTTCATGTTAACTTAGCATATTTAGAGGGTTTTTTCTTTTTTTTTTTTTTTAAGAGAGGGCTGACCTCTAATTGCTATGTAGCAAAGGGTGACCTTGAACCCTTGATCTTCCTGCTTCCTTCTACAAAGTGCTAGGATTACAGGTATATAGCACCATCTGGCTCCCTACATAGTCAAATTTAAACTGATACATATTTCAATTCATTAAAAGAGTTCTTAAAAATGATGTCCTAAGTTGTTTATTATTATTATTATTATTGGTGTGTGTGTGTGTGTGTGTGTGTGTGTGTGTGTGTGTGTGTGTACATGTAAACCACAATATATGCACCATAAGTGTAGTTCAGATGACAGACAACCTGCAGGAACTAGTCTCTCCTTCTACCTTATGGGTCCTGCCTGGGGCTCAAAACTCAGGTCCTTAGGCTTGGCAGCAAGCATCTTTATCCACCAAGTGACTTTTGCCAAACCTAAGTCTGTTTTTTATGAGTTATTTTTAAGTGTGCGTATGCATTAAGTACAATGCCCTCAGGCACTGGATTCCCTGGAGCTGGAGTTACAGGCAGTTTGTGAGCTGTGAACTGTGGAATCAAATTCCATTACAGGGTAGTCTGTGCTTTTTAACTGCTGAGCCACCCTTCCAGTCCTCTAAGACTATCTTTGAACATTAAAAATTGGATGTTTAAATACTAAAATCCTGCTCTATAATTATGACTACAATGGCATGGTAGAAAAGAGACAAGGGTGGGAGGCTAACATGGATGTCATGAATATGATACTTTTGCTAATAAAATGTAGCCAGGTAACGTGGCACAAACCTGTAATCTCAGCTACTGTTTAGGTTGAAGCAGAAGGATCACAAGTTCAAGGCCTACCTGGGCAATTCAGTGTGTGACCCTGCCTCAAAAACATACCAAACCCAAATTTGGGGCAGAGCTATAATTCCAATACTTGGCAGGAGGAAAAGGAAGAAACCCTATTGTAACAAGCAAACACAAAAGCAGCCACAAGCTGATAAAAACCATACATGAATACCTAGATATATATATATATAAAAATTCACTTTATACAATTATTTTCCAAAGTTGTTAACAAGTTCTCCTAGAAGAGACTTTTTAAACTATGACTATAAGTGAAAGAACAAAGTATTGATCGAATGAATGTGGGCTAGGTGTACAGCGTGTAAAAGCACACTTACTCTGCATCGGCAACCCTCAACTTACACATAAGCTTAAGCATAGACAAATCCCACATCTCCAAAGTATTGCTTCCACATATTTAGCCATACCTAAAAATATGATCCACAAAAGGTAGGAACTCAAATGTCTGTTAAATAACTCAAAATGACAGATTTGTATCATAAAGCCCTATGTCATTTCCTCTACAAGAGCAAACACAGACACTAATTCTATATAATGCGGTATCTAACTCATATAAACAACCTTTGCTACTGTAGCAAACATTTGAAATAATTCCTTTCAAAAAGGAAACAAGTGATGTTTTAAATATATAGCTGTAATTAGGACCACATAACTCATGTTGACATGCAGTATATGCTAAACTTCCTTTGTTGAAACGAGCAAGCTTTTGAAAAAACATACAAAAACAGGATTTCAAGAAAAATTTCTGGTAGAACAGAGAGATGGTATGAAAGGTACTATCTGGTGTAGTAATCTTCCATCTAATTCTTAGTTTCTGGACTGCATCCCACTAAAGAAGCTCTTCATCACTTGCTCAATCTCTACAGCTGTTACTAGGGCTAGTAGACAAAGAGATGTGCCTGTCTTTATAAACACATCTATGAAAAGATAACATGACTCCCATGACTACCCCAAGCACAACTGAACAGATAAAAGATATTTTACTTCTGCCTGGCAGTGATAACTGTAACCAAAATTACTAGCAGTTCATTTCTCTGACAAAGCTAGCTACTCCAGGGACCAAGAGAAATCTACACAGCTGGATCTGGAGTTAACTCTGATAACCACAGAGACCTCTGGCTATGAACAGAAGTTAAATATGGATGGCGACTACTTGCTCCCAGGTATAACAAGATATCACAAGAATAGCAGAATAAATGGAAAGACCTAAGTTTTAAAAACTAAACAGCATGTTAATTGGTTAAGTTCATTTCCCTATCACAACCCAATTCGACATTACTTGTTTACTGTGGAGCTTTTCCAGAAATGTGTGTTACAGACAGTAAAAAGGCCGAGACATCAGCGAGTTTTATCAGGTTAGTCCTTAGCATCCTATAATTTCAAATCCAAACTTGCTGACTTGAAATTAGGAGAAATTGAGAACCAGGCAAGTGACTTTCCCAATTACACAAGGGACGAGCTGAGACAAGCAACTGAATATCCCAACCCTTATGCAATAATTATTATTATATCACACTGCAGAAATGCTTGGTTTCATGAGGCTTGGCTCCTCTGTTTCCTAGGTCTACTTTTTAAGGTAAAAACCATAATCCCTTAAAGGATTCTGGGCAAGAGCAAAACAGTATAAGGTATAAAGTTGTTTTTTTTTTTTCATTTTTCTTTGCTTTTAACATTTTTAACTTTTTTGAGCTTTCTTTTCCATAACAAATGTATGTTAATTTTTTTAAGGATTTTTTTAAATTTTATGTATTTGGGTGTTTTACCTGTGTACATGTATGTGTACCATGTTTGTACCTAATGCCCACAAAGGCTAGGTCATGGATCACCTGGAACTGGAATTATAGATGGTTGTGAGTCACTATGTAAGTAGGTGCTTAAAATCGAACCCAGGTCCCTTAGAACAGCCAGTGCCATCTCTCTATAGTCTCAGTGTACGTTAATTTAATGAAAGAAAACATAAAAGCCAAAGTAAAAATACCAAACTTGTGAAAGGCTAGTTCAGGCTCATACTAAAGCTGACATGTACTATTTCATCAATTTCATTCCACATTCAAGATTTATTCTATGAAAATGAAACATGATCACCTAATTAAGGTCAGGTAATGGTGACAATTCAGCTTCTGTCGAAGCAACACTGTCCCCTTTGATTCATGGCCAACTGAAATACCAGTAAGTCAAGGAGAAGCTCGCGGGAACTTTCATTTCTACCATTAATACATCTGGAGCCTTACTAACATAGTAACATAGTCCATCAAGCCAAAACTCAAAATCAAACCAGGAACTCTTTATACTTTTTCTAAGAATGTGATAATTTCTCTTTTTTGGATCAATTAATTAAAATAATACTAATACCTAATATATAAGCTGAAGACAACTATCAATAACATGTTTTATATATATATATATATTCCTCCACATGTATAAATGTAGCTTTTCATAAAAATGGCAACACACTATATTTAGTTGAAATGTACATTTCTCCCTTGCTATCTTTGCATGGACATCGCTTTATACCGAATACAAACCATTGTTTTTGATGAATGCACAGAGCTTAGTGGTTCTCAACCTGTGAGTTGCAACCCTTTGGCAAGCTTATATCTCCAAAAATATTTACATTACAATTCATAATAGTAGCAAAAAAATATTTTTATGGCTGAAGGTCACTACAACATGAAGAATTGTATTAAAGGGCCAGCATTAGGAAGGCTAACAGTTAGTTCACTGTATTATAGAACACCTTCATCAACTGTTGTTCCCTTTTAAGACATTAAAATAGTTTTCCTGTGTTGATTATTATGACACCTGCAATAGAATGAATTAGTGGATATACTTCAATAATTTCTTCATATATTGACTGTGCTGATAATATTCAATATGTATGCTGTGATCATCATCACTGACCCTAGAGGGATGCTCAGTGGGTAAAGTGCTGCCTTTGCAAGCCTAAGAGCCTGCTTTGGATCTCTAGTATCTGGCTGATGTCCCTGGGAGGTCAGCTCTTTTCTGAGGGGAGATGGATCTGAGGGAGGAGAGGAGTGAGAGAGGCTGGGGAGGGGAGAGGATAGAAAACTACAGTTGGGAACAGAAGAATGAATTTTAAAAGCCTTGGAGAAAGGATGGGGGAGGGAGGTATTGGTGTAAACCCAGCACTGAGCAAGAAGAGAAAGGAGGAACTCTAGGGAGCACCGGCCAGCTAGCTTATTAGCCAAATCTATTAGTCCCAAGTTCAGCAAGAGACCCTATTTCATTTAAAAAAAAAACAAGATGCAAAATGTCAACCTCTGGTCAGATGAGCAGTCACTCACACAAATTCATGCATACAACTCCCTGCTCTCTTTCTCAATTTTAAGAACAAAAATACAATGCATTCAAATTAAGCCCTGCCTTAAAAAAAATAGAAAATAATCTCGCTCAGAAGCAAGGCAGCAGACACTGTTCCCATCTCTTTGGCTTTTAAATTAATTGTAGCATTTAATCTATATAAGAAACAAATAATGAGATTAGGAAGGCCAAAAAGTATTTGTAACAGGATCCTCAGACTACTTCTTTAGGAAAAACAGTCTTGTAAATCCAGAATAGCTACGAAAGCTAAAGTTTTCATCCCATGTAAGATACAATCAGTAGAAAGGTTTTTGTTTTCCTCCTTTAAAGCAGCATTTATATTTGTTGCTATAGTAACACTATTATTGAAAACAATACTGGCACAGAATCTATAATCACTAAGCCAACAGTCATCAAAATGAGGTTAAATTACATCCAAATGTGCACCTTTACTTCTCTTTGTTTAAACTTTACTTTTTCTAAAGTAAGTTTTTTTTTTTAAATGTCTACAAACTGAAAAAAACTGTGGTCTGTATTTCAGCTAACCACCTAAATTAGTTTAAGCTTTAAAAGTGACTAGTTCAATTAATAAAACAAAATTAATGATAGATTAGAAGTTTAAATTAATTTATTTAGAAGTTTAAAGTATTTGGCAAGCTGACAAAAATCCCATCTAATTAATTCTGAAGTCCAACCTTGAAAATAAAATTGTTAAAAAATAATCAAGGCTTGGCCTGGGGGAAGGGAAAGGAGGTTTGCCATATTTCAAAAATATTTTGCTTACCATCACTTTGAATTTAAGTTTTATAATATCTCGAAGTAAAAGGTCGCTAGAATACTTAACTGCCATATGACCCACTAAAAAGGCTATGAAAAAAAGTCCCTTTTATTACTTGAAGAAGTCTAGCATTTTAGTGAAGAAATTCAATAATCCTGGTCCAAAAGTAAACTTTACGTTCACATTTGAAGCCAGTTTCTTCCCCCAGACTGCAGGGGGAGAAAAACTGTAGTGTGTGGAGTAAATAACTCTAGAGAGCTTACTGAATGCACATCACTGTTTTGTTTGTGCTTGAAGTGCATAACCCATGCTATAAGAGCATTAGAAACAGGCCCAGATTCCCAGAGCATGGGTGTGAATTAGTGACAACCATAGAATTTGTCACTTTCACATTTGCCAAGCTGACATTAGCAGAGGGCAGAAACATCATTTAAAAATATTTTTATTAGGTATTTTCTTCATTTACATTTCCAATGCTATCCCAAAAGTCCCCCATACTCCCCCACTCCCCTACCCACCCACTCCCACTTCTTGGCCCTGGTGTTCCCCTGTCCTGAGGCAGATAAAGTTTGCAAGACGTGATAGGAATGGTTTTGTCCATTTAAAGAACTGGACACTATATTTGGGATTTAAATGTCAAACGCAGTTAATGGGTTACAGTGATTGCATGTGCTATACTGTGGGACAGAGAGCTGTCTTCATACATTTCCTATGACGGCAGTAGTTCTAGAAACTACAGTTTTCCAAGTAGAACCTAAATTGGAAATCAATTTTCATCCCAAACAATCTGTAGCTACCATGACCAACTGTGGTGTTTTGGCAAATATACCCTCTAAGCCAAATTAGGTATATTGTAACATGCAAATTAGGTATATTGTAACATGCAAATTAGGAAAGCAAGCAGCTTGTTTAACTTGTATCTTAAATCAAAAGACAAAAAAAGAAAAAAAATGATATAAACATTTAAAAATATAACTAAGGTCATCTAGTAATAATTCTTGTATTAAGCAAATAAATCTCTGCAACTTCTGTTCTTTTACAGGTTCAAACTAATAAACGTAATACAAAGGCTTAGCCACGGAATCTAGGAATTCCTCTAAAAGGGGCACAGCTTGAATGATCTAAACTAGCCAACAGTAACAACTCTACTAGTACCCAGGAACCGTGCTAGTGAAATCCCCATATTTGAGCCTAAGGAGCTTGATAGTCCCAGGAATGCAAAAGGAAAAAACGCCTCGTGGGCTATTTTCTGTAAAAGACAACTACTTCACAACTAAACTGCACGAAATACTAATACCAACATAAAATTGTGTAATCGACACATTTCATAAAAGAAAACCTGTGTTAGTTTTCTGAATTTCAGATGGAAGTTACAGCAGGATTTAAATGAAACCTACATATAATCACATACATGTAAACCATGGTAGTAGTCACATGTAGCCTGAGTCTCTCGTACTGGACAGTGCAGATCAAAGGTCATAAGTGCATTTCAATTCTAGTTTCTACCACTTACTAGCTCAATGCCTGAGCACATTACCTCTCTTAAACCTTAGTCTCGGGGTACATGAAGAGGGCCTAGTCAGTACCTGCAACATTACTGTTGACAATGTCACATGGGCTAAGTTTACCAATGACTTTTGTGTTGATATATGCAATGGTAGGTTCTTAGACAGGACCTGATCTTATCCATCAATAATAACAGAAAAAACTCAAGTGCTCTCTTCACCAAAGTATTTCCTCCTCTTGGTAAGCTACTAGGAAAATTCCACTGTTACCACTTTTTCTAACTTTTTAACACCATTTCCAAGAAAATTGTAAACATATGTCTTATTCTGTTTTGGGGGGGAAAGTGCTATCTTTTCTTATACCACCCACAAACTTTCTCCTTTTATTAATATTATTTTTTTATTTTTCAGCACTGAGGATGGAACCTAGAGCCTTGCACATGCTGGGCAATTCTACAAGAGCCCAAGCACCCCTGAAAATATTCTTGCTACAAATATACTCAGGCTTTTAGATCTAGTGCCTAAGTTCCACTTTGTGGAAAATATAAGAGAAAGAACAAGTTAATACATACAGGCAGATAGACATAAGCACAAGTGTGCATGCACGCGCACACACACACACACACACACACACACACACACACACAAGGGTGCAAAGGCATGTGCACAAACATCCCATCAGCAAATAAGAATGAACCTTGATATTAACCAAGTAGTTATAAGGCATTCAGAAACAACTGGTTAGTTACATACAAATAAAATCATTGGATATGGAGCCGGGCGTGGTGGCGCACGCCTTTAATCCCAGCACTCGGGAGGCAGAGGCAGGCGGATTTCTGAGTTCGAGGCCAGGTCTACAAAGTGAGCTCCAGGACAGCCAGGGCTATACAGAGAAACCCTGTCTTGAAAAAACAAAAAAAAAAAAAAAAAATCATTGGATATTAGATGTTAGGGAATTAAGAAGTTATTCATTTTATAGTATGGATGTTATATAAGAACTATCTTAATACTTAAGTCATATATGCACAGAAGTTGATGGCAAGTGTCCTCCTAACTGCTGCTTCCCAACATCTTTCTGGAGACAAGCCCTCTCATGGAATTGGAGTTCATGACTAGACCGGCTGGTCAATGAGCTCCAGAATGGCCCTTTCTGCACCTATCTCCCAGCATTGGGGTTAAGGACGCACACTGCCTTCCATGCCTCGCTTTTACATGGCTGGTGGGGATCTGAACTCAGATACTTGTACAGGCACTTCAGAAACTGAATCACCTCGCCAGCCTCTCCCATGATTTACAAACCAAACACCATAATGATTGTGATGCAATTTTTTTCACTAAGATAGATGAGACCAATATATCAAAATACTAACAACTCACAGATCTATATGATTGTTTTCTGGGTATTATATTTTTCTGGCTTGAAAATGTCCATAAGTCAGGTGCCATCATGCAAATCTTTAATTCTAGCACTTTGAGAGGCAGGGATAGGCAGATCCCTAAAGGCTAAAGCCAGCTTAAATCTACCAAGTTCCAGGCCAGCCAGAGCTAAAAAAGACAAAATGTTCACAAAGGGAAGATACTGAAAATTAACAAATACATACATACAAACAGATAGTTGTTACAATAGCTGTTACAACTATTGTTACAACTATGGGAGGCAAAACCCAAAACTGCTAAACAGAATATTGGGAAACCTTGATCTCTAAGAGTAGGTCAGTATACTTCATAAGCCATAGTTTGTTTGGCATACCAAAATAGTATAGTGTATAGTATAGTATAAACTTGACATGTGAACCTAAGATGGCCCACTGTAGAATTTTCTGAGCTAAACAGAATGTGTGCCTGTGTGGCAGCAGTATTCTAAGAATGTCACATGGAACATCCAAAGTTTATATCTCTAGGAAGACTGTATATGATTAGACCCATATTAAGGATCACACTTTAGAAATGAACCAGCCTTGAACTTGCGACCATCTTGCTTCAGTCATTCAAGCTAGGACCATAAATATACATCACCAGGTTTAGCAAGTAGTAAATATTTGTAATGTACCAAACTCTCCATAAGGAAACAATTTCTGAAGTCCAACTCAATCCTTCCCCAATGGAATCTTGCAAAACACCCTGCCTAGCAAGGATACATTATATATGATGCAATTTCCACTGGCAATAATTTCTAAAGCAGCTTAGCTTAGCAGAATTTGGGAAGATGCTGTCTGGAGGTATCATTGGCACCATGGTCCCTGATACCTGAAAAAAGGTAGCCTTGGCATCTTACTAGATTTTCTTGTGGTTTTTTGTTTGTTTGTTGGTTTTTGTTTTCTTAAAAGGGGAGAAAAAAGAGAGAAAAAATGAAAAATAACCAAACAAAAGCCCCACTAAAACAGTAAGTACTAATAGCCAGGTATATTTTGTGTAGTTTGTAGGAAGATACTAGAAGTACTTTCTTATTTTAAAAACTCACCACAAAGCTACTTGAAAACGGAGAGTCTTTGTGAATTAAGATAATCTAAATACCCAAACCCAAATACTACAGAAACATTAGATGGTTAAAAGATAGCTCTTCTCATATAGTGTTTAAGAAACGGGGAGACAAAATCCTTAGTTATTGGGAAGAATATTCATTCTCTGACAAGTCCATACAGATTCACTGAAGCGAGTATTAGTCTTTAGTAATTACTGTTAGTATTCTGACAACTGGTACAATTCATCTCAAAGGAAACTCAAGCCTCAAATTCTGTTTCTCCCACAGTGTAGCTCAGATTGTTTCCTTTGTCCCCTGAATGTTTTCATTCATATGTCAAGCTTTGATCTTATAAAGACATCATATGATGCTTCCTTCTAAAATTATATTGTTTTCAGAGAAATGAATTTACCAAGTGGTATTATTCTAACAACTATCTAAAGGAAACTAGCAGTGAACATTGGTGCAGTTACTTCATGGGGTGTGGACACTGTTATTTCTTGAGAATTGTGAGGATCACAAAGCTTGCTTAAAAGTATTCCCTAGGAGCCCGGTGTGGTAATACAGCTCTGCCATCTCAGCACTATAGAGACTAAGACAGGGGGAAGGCTGGAATTTGTGAGACTTCCACAGCAGTCTCAACTAAAGAGGGACAAGGCTGTCTCAAAAGAAACAGAGGGGCTAGTAAGATAGTTCAGTCAGCAAAGGTACCTGCAGTCCAGTCCAACTCCTGCAAGTTGTCCAGATGCCTACTCATAAACTGGGCTGTCTCCCCCCTACTAGCAAATACATTTTTAAGAAATAAAGGAGAAAAAAAACCCAAGATTTACCTCCAAAAGGGTATTTAGCAGAAGATCTAAAATAAAGACAAGATGCAATCCAGCTGTTCCTTATACCTGGCATCAATTATCCCAGCAAACACCAGATACGAGCGTTTAATTACCTACAAACTACGGTAGAACTAAAATAATTTCCCTTAAATTTGTGGTATTTTCTGGTATTCTATTATTTTCCCAACACTGGATTTCTCTGGCTGTCCTGGAACTCACGTGCATGCACTACCACTGCCCAGCCTGGTACTCTATTCTTATTCAGATAAGTAATAAGAATTTTTCTATCAGAAAACCTGTATGCATCAATAATACTAGACTTTGTTTTATTAAAAAAAATGACTAAACTTATAATAAAAGAGGCAGAGAAGTAACAACTGGTATTAAACTTCATATTTCAATTATAAACTTAGTAGTAGATGCCAGCACACTGGACTCATGTGCCACCATGTGGATCCTATATCTCAAAACTAAATGTATGCAAGCTCAGAGAAAGTTCCTGAAACAAGCTGATTAGCTAGCTACTCCATGCTTTACATCAAATTATTTTAATGGTATTCTTAAACAGTGTTAAGAATGACAAACATAAAACCTTATATTATCATGTGCTGGCTAATAAAACTGTACAATAACACCTCTGTTCAGTAAACTATGCTTTGAGGTATTAGAGCTTGAATAAAGGACTAAAGACGAGGAGAGAAAATTGTATACAAAAATCAGGGTGGAGAAAGCCAACCTAAAGCCTCACTTAGGGCGCTTTAGCGTAAATCCCCATTTTGTCCTCCCTACAATTACCAACATGCAGTCCACACTTAAAGAGACATAAGTGCTACAGTGCTGGAAAAGGGAGATGCAGAAGTGCTTCTGTGCCAGTTACACTGCCTTTTGTTTCCTTAATAAAGGGTACGGAACCTAGGCTGTGTACACTGTACTTAAGAGGAACAAAACACCTACTTAAGTGTATTATGAAATGTGGCCCTGGCCAAGATCAGATCACTAAAAATCTATGCAATCTATAAATCTATTGCCAGAAAAGCATTTTTTCCAAAGAAAATTTACATATATGTTAACAAAGGTGACATTAGTATTTAAGAAACGAAAAGTTGAGAATCAGTCACCAACTCAGTAAGATTTAGGGGAGGCTTAAGACTGAAGAACATTACTCTGAAAAATTAAAAGAATGGATAGAACCTAGAATCTCAGTTATTTTTGTTTGTTTTTCGTCTTTTTGTCAACTTGACACAAGCTAAAGTTATTTGGAACAAAGAACCTAAATAGAGAAAATGACTTCATTAGACTGTTGGGAGACAAGTCTAGTCTATATGACATTCTTGACTGATGATCAATGTGGGAGGGACCAAGCACTGGGGGTGGTGGCACTCCTGAGCAAGTAGCCCTGGGGTATATAAGAAAGCAAATTCTGTGGCCCAGAGGGAGTGAGCCAGTAAGCAGCACTCCTTCGCAGCCTGTTTCAGTTCCTGCATCTCAGGTTCTACCTTGACTTCCCCTGCTGATGGACTTCTGTAACCCATAAAGCAAATAAACCCTTCCTTCCCCAAGTTGCTTTTGGTCATGATGTTTTACCAATGCAAAAGAAACCCTAATTAGAGGTCTGGGTGTTATAGATGAATCATACCCATAACTGCAGCCTTTGGGATGCCGAAGCAGGTGGACTGCTAGATGTTCAAGGACCACCTAAGCTACAAAGTAAATTCAAGGTGAGCCTAAGCTATACAGCCAGACTCTATCAAAAGACCAAAACCCCACCAAGAGACAAATAGACACTTAGAAAACATGATTCAGAAGATCTTAAATTTAATTCACTAAAAGAAAAAAAATACAGGATTATGAAGCTACTGAATTTCAAAAAGGAAAAAAATTTCATTGGCAACAATAATTAAGAATCATATGTGTAGATTTAAGAAAATACAAGTTAATATGCTATGGCCATGAGTGAAGTTGACTAATATGGCAGACTCAAGAAGACACAATATAAGACGACACGGGGCTGGTGTGTAGCTTAGCAGAGGAGCACTTGTGTAGGATGTGCAAAACACAAACAGATCTAGACAAAGCCAGATACAAGGCAAAACCAATCAATTATCGTCCTGTCATAAATTTACCCGGAGAAACTAACAGAGTGAGACCAACCACTGTAGTCGCACCTCTCAATGACAGTACGTTATTAAGGAATGGTGAGAGGTCAGTGACATTCTACTACTTTTTAAAGGCTAGTGTTCTGCTGCTCACTATGGAAGAGAGCAAAGGAAGAAAACAGTTCTTGCCTTTAAAGAGCTATAAAACTATGAGACGGGCGTGGTGGCGCACGCCTTTAATCCCAGCACTTGATTTCTGAGTTCAAGGCCAGCCTGATCTACAAAGTGAGTTCCAGGACAGCCAGGGCTACACAGAGAAACTCTGTCTCGAAAAACCAAAAAAAGACAAAGGCATGGCCAAGGGGCTGGAGAGATGGCTCAGTGGTTAAGAGCTCTGACTGCTCTTCCAGAGGTCCTGAATTCAAATCCCAGCAATCACATGGTGGCTCACAACCATCTGTAATTAAACCACATGCCCTCTTCTGGGGCGTCTGAAGACAGCTACAGTGTACTTACATATGATAGATAGATAGATAGATAGATAGATAGATAGATAGATAGATAGATAGATAGATAGATAGATAGGGGAAAAAAGCATAGTCAGTGACTAATCACCTAAGACATCAAATGTAATTAGAAAGGTGAGAAGTAAAAACTAAAAACAATAACAGAAATACAAAACCAAGAATTGTGCATTAAGAGGACTATAAAGAGGCAGAAAGGCATATAATCACATCAGGTACGTTAGAAATAAGTAGTTCTGGAAAAATTCCCATAGAAAAGGCATGCTACTTAACAACTACTTAGATAATCTAAGTTGAGGAAAAGAATTAAGATATATCATTTTTGACTTAAGATAATAAAAAACCCACAAAAATAAAAACTAAAACAAAGTAAGGGAGAAAAGCCAAAACAAAACAGAAGAGAAAAAGAACAAAAAGTTCAGTGAGGAGGGGCGTGGGGAAGGGAGGAAATAGGATCAAATTATATTATATGAAAAAATTAATAAAAGTAAGGATAATAAAAATAAGGGACTGTAACTACAATTAATAATAGGAGGTAGCTTTGATATATCTTTAATAAAAGCAGGGTCAAATGACAAGAAATGCTTCACTGCAAATGTCAAACTAAACCCTATCAAATTGCAAGATGAGATGAACTGGCCAATACAAGCCCAAGGAACAAATCTGACATTTACTAACTGGACTGTACACCCCTACTGTTGACACTGTGTTTTATTTAGGCCTGCCAGTAACCCTCATCTACATCATCTTAATAGCATCCTAACAAGGGTTTTAACATCCACTTTATTTTCTCTAGTTCATCTTCCACAATTACACAAAATACCTTTAAGATGAAAAATGTTTCTTGTTTAAACTTCAATAGACCCTACAGTCATATGTTTCCTAATCTAAGTTCTATTAACCCACTCTCCATCCACCTTGGAGTGTTTTCTTCTTCTTTTCCTGCTCCTACTTCTAAACGGCCACTTCAACCCTACAGTATGATTATTCTCTTTCAGATCCCTCCAAAAGTGCATAAGGGTTTCCCTTATCCACATCCTCACCAGTACTTACTGCTTTTTGTCCCTTTAATAGCAACCCTAATAAGTTTGTATCTCACTATGGTTTTGATTTACAGTTCCTTCATAATTAGGATGATGTGTAATTTTTCATAGGCCAATTTGCTGATTCTTAATTGGTCTATGACAGAAAAGAAGGTAAAGAGGCAGCTAACTTACTAGTACAGTTAATTAACTATGTATGCACTAAACTGGAAGCATAGGAAAATACTGTCTTCATGATTTCCACTCAGATATCTGCTCAGATTTCTTTCTGCGAGGTAGGAATGCTATTTAACCTAAAGCATGCTTTTCAGAAATACTATCGTTTAGAGTGCCTATGGAGATGTAATCAGGCATCCTTACATTTATAATCACATATATTAAAGCTTATTGAATATAAGTTAGTCTCTGAGAATCTGTGCTGCAGCGGCTTTCAGAAGACTCACTTTCACTGTAGTAGTTTTCCTTGGCCTGTTGGCATTTGGTTTACTGGTTAATCTAATAATCTGAACAAGCATACCTTTGGCAGCATGGGGGTATCCCTTTTCTTCTTCTTTTCTGAATTCGGGTCATCTAGTAAGTCTGGCTCAAAAGTATAAAGTTCAGTAAGCTCATTCATGGTAAAATGGCGCTCAACCTGCTGTTGATCCACAACGCGGAAAGACAGTGACTGCTTTGTTACCTGACGATCATAAATCTTATCTTCCATGGTTCCCTTTGTTTAAAAAAAAAAGAGAGAGAGGAAAGGAACAATTATACAAATAAGGAACTTTGGTCAACATGGAACTTCAGATAAATCTAATTACTGGTCAATATAAACAGGGAACAGTTCAAGGTCATATGCTGCCATAAAGCCTACCTAGCAGTGATGCTCTGTTTATGACAGAGCTCATCTGGTTAAGAAAACTTACCATCTTAATTTATCATCAAATTAAGAAAATTAGACTATGGGGAGCCATTTTAAATTATCTGACCAAAATGGGTCTGTATGCTTCCTTGAGGTAGTCATATACTTGGTCAAAGTCAGAGAGCAGGCAGTATCAGGACAACCAGAAAGGAAAGAGACGTGAAAGGAAATTTCGATGCGTACTGAAATTAGAATGTGAGGAAGCAGACTTCTCTGTAATACATAAAAGGCTAACAATAACCAAAATTACTCTATGTCAAATGTTGCTTTCTTTAACCCAGAACATGCTAGCATATTAATATATAGTATTTATTACCTATAAACTAAAATATAAAGAAGCTGTATATGTAAATAACAGGAAAGAGACACAGCATATGACACATTGAGGAGGACCAAGTAAGGATCTACCAGTCAAACCAAGGCTGTCATTGAGAAAAGACTAGATTTAGGTGCAGGTGAAGTGTATGTCACACTTGCTCCTAAGGCAGAGATGCTACTAGTTAAAAAGGGCAATTTGACCCTACAAATATAAATGAACTTGAAATGCAATTTTTTCTTCAATTTTATTTTCTTACATGTGAATTCTGAAGGGGAGTTGATTTTGGTTTTAAACAGAGGTCTCACTATGTAAACAACACTGTCCTTGAAACTATCCCCTTCCGGCCTACACATCCTATGTGCTAGAATCACAGCAGTGTGCCAGCATGTCTGGCTGCTAAGGCTAACTTGACTTTTGCTTTATTTACAGAATAAATTTCTGTAATATTTAATAAATTTACAGAATAGTTTCAACTGTCTCTCTGTAAAAGATCTATGTTGCACATGTGTATTCATCAGTTTCATCTGTATAGGTTCTGCACCTCTAGAATATTATTAGCTTCATCTAACTTTTTAATATGAAAGAAATGTAAACGACAAACCTACCTGAGCTAAGAACCTATATACATAAACAGGCTTAGTTTGTCCAAAGCGATAAACTCTGAATATACTCTGGATGTCATAAGATGGATTCCAAGAAGCATCAAATATAATCACTCTATTAGCAGCTACCAGGTTAATTCCAAGAGATCCTGCTTTAGTGGAAATGATAAACAATCGCCCTCTAAAAATGAAAATATAAAATAAATGCTTAGCTATGATATGACTTTAATAATACAACAGTAGACACACAAAGCATACTTTATCTAAAGTGGTTTAAGAGGAATCAGCTTCCCAAAACAAACAAACAAAAAATCAGACATTTGTAATTGCATTAATTATTAATTATAACTATATTATTAACTTTAAAACCTCCAATAATTTATAATTAAAGAGGACTCAAGATTCAGAAGTGTTGGGAGAAGGGAAAGAGTATGATCAAAATAGATGCAAAATTATTTTAAATATAAAATTACCAATATACATATAAGAATTCAATCTGTCTGATTTATGATTGGAGAAAAGCAAATTAAAAATCACATTAGGATTATTTCTCAGCCTTTTGGCTAAAATCAAGTGTAGTGTGTTATCGGTGTATCCAATGTATCCTCTAGCCAAGAGCAGTATGTTACACGGATTTTTGGAGCTAAGAGATGGACTAGGAGCAGTTTCTGTCCACTGCACGCATCGACCTGGTACTTCAGTTCCTCCAGGAACAGTGCACCACCTTTGGAGAATGTGAATGAATGAATAAACCAACTAGCTTTTGTAAAAACATGACAATAGTAAGTGTCGAAATGAATGCAGAACTCAAACTTTCTTACATTGCTGGAAGAAAGACCATAGAGTCATTTTGGAAAGCTGACAATCTCACAGGTAGATAAACATCAGGAGTATCACACAAACCAGCATTTAAGATCCTCAGACATTTTCACCATAAGGAAAATACTAGTGATGACAAAAGCTTGAACAAGAACATTCAGAATAGCTTTAATTTTAATTCCAAAACTGGGAACAGTTCAAATGACCTTGAGAAGTTAATGGCTATGATGCCCTAGAACTCAAAAATGAAAAGAAGCATGAATCACAAATATTTTCGAGACAGAATCTTACAGTGCTGCCCAGGCTGGAGTGCAACTTACTATGTAGACCAGGCTGGCACTGACCTTAAAAAGATCCACTTGCTTCTGCCTCCCAAATGCTGGATGGAATTAAAGCATATGCTACCATGTCTGCTCAAATACATTTAGTAAGTGATAGATGTGAGACTGACATGACTACAATGTCCGTGAGTAAAGATTTTAGGGTGAAGGTTGTAAATTCACCTGGTTTTGGCCTTGATTGCATCATTCATTAAATATTATTAAAAATACATTAAAAAGCTAATTTTACTGAACCTAAATTGAAAAATATCTATACATACAGAAAATGTTTCATACCTCACATTGGTTTCATCATTAAATTCTTCAGCCCACTTCTTCCTTGACTGTGCATTAGTAGAACCATCCAAGCGGTAATAGTCAATATTTCGGATCCACTTTCCTTCACCTGAAAGTAGAGTAAGAAAACTCAGAGGAATTTCATGTGTTGCTCTTTCATAATTGTAGATTTTTTCATTCTTGAGTACCACTTAAAAGCAAGATGACTGAAGGGGTAAAGGTTCCCGCCAAAAAGCTTGACAACCTGATTTTCTTCCCCAGGACCCATGAGGTAGAAGAAGAAAGCTGTCCCCCAAGTTGTCCTCTGACCTCCACTCACATGCCCAAGCACCTACACACACAATAACTAAATTTAATTAAAAAAAATTAGGTGGGTGATAGGCCAAGTGGAATAGTACATGCCTATAATCCCAGCATCAGGAGGGCAATTACATGGTCCAGGCCAGGCCAGGACTCCATAACTAGACATTCTGAATAGTCAAACTACAAGTTGGAGATGTAGTTTAGCTGGCAGAATGCATGGAGCCCTGGATCCTTGGTATGAAATAAAACCAAATTGGTACAGGTTGCATGCACACAATTATGGCTCCACCTGGGAGGCAGACACAGAAAGATCAGAACTTTAAGGCCACAATCAGATACAGAGTGAATTTGAGCCTCTACATTTAGGAACAGAAACTAAATGTTAGTTTCTGGGTAAATGACTCAGTAGCTGCTTTGCAAATATGAGGACCTGGGTTCAGAGCCCCAGGACACAGATAAAAGCTGGGCACGGTGGTAGGCCATCAGATGCCAGGGACTCACTAGCCTGTCAGCCTAATTGAAACTGTGAACTGGAATACAGTGAGATCAAGTAAGATGGAGTGTGACTGAGGCCCATGTGTACTTATGGGCACAAGTACACACATACAAAAACCTTATATTAATACAGAGATAACTCAGTAACAAACTCCATAGTTTCACTCCATAGCCAAGGCTGCCAAATGAACACGTGATCCTTCTTGTTTCTGCCTTCCTAGTGCTAGACTTATATGGCTTTGTTACTGCACACAGCAGAAAAACAGTCCTTTCTTAAACAAGGGATAATTAACTACACCATGAATTAATTCATCACACTGCCATATGACTGCTCCAAGAATAGGTAGAAAATTCCCGAGAAACGGTTCTCACGGCTGTCCTCTACCCCCAGTAGCCTGGGACTTTGCCAAACTGACCAGTACCTACAACTCTCAAGATTTGGGAGTACTCTGAATTTTGGCATACTGCATAGACTATTAAATAATAATTCCTAATCTGGGTCTGATAGCCGTAATCCAAATCCACACTGTTCCAAATTCTTGTACTTACCCAATATGCAGTGACAGTCCTAGCAATAGTAATAATAGTTACTTAAAAGACTTTATTGGTAGTTGACAAAGACAACTTACAAAATTATAAACTGATAAGCATGTAAAAACAAAAACAGTTCAAATTTACTAGTGAACAGGAGAACAGAAATCCAATCAAGCAAGTGTGGTGATACATGTATCACCAAATGTGGTGATACCTGGTAAGCAAACTAAGGACTCTGAGTAAAAGGGTGGCATACCAGCTATTTCGGAAATAATAAAAAGCAGAGGAACCAAGGATTTCATTTTGAAGAGAAAAGAGAGGGAAAGCATCAGGAACCATGAAAGAGTAGGCAGGCCAGCTGAAACGCATAGAGGAAACAGGAAGGCTGCACAGAAAACTGTGGGAAGTAGCTCATGAGCTGAGCTCACAGCTCAGCCTCCAGAGATGCCTCCCTGCTATGCCCAAACCGGCTGGTTTTCTCTTTCTTGTGGTCCAAAGGCTGAAACTTAAGGCTTTGTACATCCAACTTAAGTACTCGATCATTGAACTACATCTCCAGATGCGTCAAGGAGTTTAGCAGAGAATCATCTTATAGAAATTACTCTATAGTCTGCAATTCTAGTCAAAATATTTGAAAATGTTTAAACACATGGAAACTAAAAATAGTAACAAGAGCACCATTTACAACTGCCCAGAAGTGAAAACGGCCCCATTATCAAATGAACGACTGATCAAAATGTAGAATTAGACCCAGTGGGCTATTATATTATTAAAAAGTGTAACATAAATAGGTTAACATTGAAATTAGTTCACAAAGTGCTTTCACGCCAGTAACGAAAGACTATGTATTATAAAGTCCCACAGCAGTCCAGACTAAGTCACTCATAGAAGGCATGTAGAGTTCTGGTTACTTAGCTGTACAGAAGCTGAGGAGTGGGATAGGGAAGTAATAACTAAATAATATAGGAATTCATACAGAAGTGATTAAAATACTTAAAAATTAACTATGATACCAGTTTCACACATCTAAATATCCTAAAACCAGTGGATTTTTCACATTGAGTAAAATGTGTAAAATATGAATTATGCATTAATAAACTTGTTTTCCATGCTAAATTAAATTACCTATCATTGTAATGTTACTGTTATTAGTTTTTGTTAAATGACAAAGCCATAGAATGGGAGACACATTAATAGAGCTCAATATAGTAGCTGATTTACTATTCATTTCCATAATGTCATACTGCAGACCTCAAAGGTACACAAGAAAGATATAAATGGAAGAAACCAAGCCAAGCACAACAGCCACTGCTAGAATCCCATCATGAATGATGTTGAAACGAGATCATAAATTTGGCCATCTTAGCTAAACGTCCCGTCCCTGCTTCAAAATGAGGGGAGAAAGGGGAACAAACGGAGACAAGAAATACAGACTGACCAGAGAGATGTTTGTGGATACAGACAAGGAGAATATACAAGATATATTTTGACATGACAGGGTGGTGAGCTACTGGGTAATTTGGTTTCCTTCATCTTTAAAACATTCATTTATGTTCCAGGAGTGTTTTAAAAATTATAATATAGATATGCTTATCATTTACCTTTATAAATAAGAGGTTTTTCTTTATCTTCTGTTTTCTCCCTACTAGCCAATTCAAGAAAATCTTCAATCAAGTCCAGAGATATGAGCGACTGGCTAAAAACAAGACTTTAAAAAAAAAAAAAAAGATTAGTCATGGATTAGAAGATCAAGCCTGCAAAGTTATTATTTTTCCTAATTATCTATGAATTTAACGTATAACGTTTAACTTTATAATAAAATGCAAAAGCCTCAACAAGATATACTTTAAAGAAATTAACAAGTTGATTGTAAGATGTTAGGCACCGGACGACAATGACAATAAAAACAAACAATATGAAAAGGCAAATCAATTTTACATGGTAGTACATCACTGAAGGGACAGTAGAAGATCAATGCAACAGAGTCCAGACAAGCCATAGCCGCAGTTCAGTTGTCTTAGTTGCCTTCCCCAGAATCAAACAAACCTCAGTGAAGTCACTGAAACAATTAATTCTGAACTACAAACTTCAGGACATACTATGTAATTGATATTGATATGGAATTTAGATTATTAAGCTGGAAAAGAGGTCAGCCTAAATCAATTAGCAATTAAGACTAGTTTAGGAATCACTGAGCTATGTATCATGCAAAGAAGTTAAGAGTCATTAGTCAATATACAAATGACTTCTTCTAGTTACAAATAACAAAGAAAAATTGTTCAATGATTGATAAAAATACTCTCACCTGAATAAGTTATTTTGGTTTCACTTGCTTTATTAGCATATGAAAATATAAAAAGCAATACAAGGCTGGCAAGATGGTTCGGTGAGTAAAGGTGCTTGCCACCAACTGGAATTCAACCCCAGGGTCCCACATGGTGGAAGGAGAAAACAGACTCCTAAAGTTCTCTTGTGACTTCCCCACATGTGCCATGGCACTGGGAACATACACACATGTAATTAGAAACCTTTTAAAGCAATACTTGCAGAAACCGTTCGCTGGGGAAGATGGGCTTTATCTACTTCCTGGCGTCTGTGACCAGTGGCCGCTTCACACTCCCTCTGCCACACTTCCCCCTTTCTGAAGAATGAACTAAAATCCCTCTGCAACCATAAGCCAAAGTAAACCTCTCCTCCTTTAAGCTGGCTCTATCAGGTATTTTGTTACTATGATGAGAAAGTCACTGAAAGGATGGACCATCTAGAGACTGCCATATCCGGGGATCCATCCCACAATCAGCCTCCAAACGCTGACACCATTGCATACACTAGCAAGATTTTGCTGAAAGGACCCAGATATAGCTGTCTCTTGTGAGGCTAAGCCAGGGCCTGGCAAACACAGAAGTGGATGCTCACAGTCAGCTATTGGATGGATCACAGAGCCCCCAATGGAGGAGCTAGAGAAAGTACCCAAGGAGCTGAAGGGGTCTGCAACCCTATAGGTGGAACAACATTATGAACTAACCAGTACCCCCCAGAGCTTGTGTCTCTACCTGCATATGTATCAGAAGATGGCCTAGTCAGCCATCAGTGGAAAGAGAGGCCCATTGGTTGTGCAAACTTTATCTGCCTCAGTACCAGGGAACGCCAGGGCCAAGAAGTGGGAGTGGGTGGGGGACTTTTGGGATAGCATTAGAAATGTAAATGAAATAAATACCTAATAAAAAAATTTAAAAAATAAAAAATGATATGCAAATACAAAATTGAAGTTACTAATGACCAAACCTTGTACACACTAGGCATCTACCACTAAGCTACAGACATCCCCCAAGCTCTCAAATTAATTTTAAATCATACAAGTTGATAACAGACAAACAAACAACAAACGTGTGTCAGAAGAATCACTTCTCCCCTCATAGGAGCTCTAAACTCAAGTATCATCTAGTTCCTACTTTTCATCTTTCAAGAATAACTTATTATTCAAACTTATCATGGCCCAAAGAAAATGCTATATTTCTAATACACTTGTTTACTCTTTAGCTTTCCCATTTTAGGAATTAATACCATAATCCACTAGCCATTTAAGTTGCAGAGCTAGTACTCACTCTTTGATTATTTACTGCCTGTATTTAATCTATCAATTCCTAGTGCTTCTGCTTCAAACCGTATTTTGACCAATTAATTCCAGTACCTGGGAAGCAAAGGCAGAAAGACTACTGAGTTTAAGACCATCCTGAACTATATAATAAAAACTTGAAGCACTGAAGAAAAAAATGGATTATATACTCAGAAACAGCAGCTTATAAGGAAGGTAGCTAGTTGTACTGGCATGACATTGTGATAACCAAAGAAATTACATCTTATCATGGCAAGAAAACATATCAGATCTGTTTAAATAAACTTTATAAACAATAGTATGGTTACCAAAAAGTTAATTTATATAACAGATATCTATCTATATATATATATATATATTTAAAAAAAAAAGCTTACACTTTATCCCCAATTTCTTCTGCCATTCGAAGAATTTCAAAAAGAAGCACCATTTTTCCAGAATGTTCTAAAACCTCAGCATCAGTATCTGTAACAAAATCTTTGTACCAATCTGGAGCTGGGCTACTTGGGTTAGAAGTGGAAGTAGTTTTACCTAAATAAAATAAATGGAGCATAAGTAAGTACAATCAGAAATACCCCTGAATGACAGCAAACAAGCTATAGTAAGAAAGCTAAGAGACTGATGGCTACTTAGGACAGGGGAAGGGAAAGGACAGCGGATGAACACAGAAAGAGATGCCATCACAGGACAAAGAGCTCTACACTGAGGGAAGGAAGGCATAGAATGGAGAGATGAAGGTTCAGCAAAATACAAGATGACAGCAAGCAGAAGATTGATTCTGACAGAATGCAAGACAGACCCTACCAGCGGGGCTGAGGAGCTCAGAAAGAGACCAGAAAGAGATGCAAATCCCCTAAGACCTCAAAAACTAAAACCCTGAAAATACACTGTAAGAGGCACGAAGCAACAGAGACAGAGAGATGAAGGAAGTCAATCTCTTCACTGGACTACTAAACCCAAAGTCTGACCTGAAAAAAATCACCTAGTCATACTGAACTATTTTGCTATTAGTTTAACAAAAAAAATTGACCATAAAGTAAAATATACAAGAAATATTCTATTAGATAATGTAAAGATACTGTGAATCAAAGCTTTAAAAAAATATGTTTAACAGGCTTCTGAATTTTCTCACAACTGTTTTTCACTGAAAAGTATTTACAAATTTATAAAAAGCAGAGTACAATGAACAGCTGTGCCTCCATTTATCATGTTTATCAAAAATTCTACTCGATGCAGGTGAAGTCTATAAGATGGTCCATTTTCTCTTTCTTCTTGTAAAACCTAAGTAACCCCTTACTTTTATATTTGCCATTTCTCTTTTACTGCAAGTGTATCTCTAAACTACCATACATTTTACCTAATTTTTTAAATTTTACAGCATAAAGATACAGTATGGTTTTCCAGTTATTTGAATGCTGATTTTTCAGACTTTATCCAATATTTACATAATCTTATTTTCTTGTGACTTTGACCATGTTGTTTGTTTTGTGAGCTAACTTTTCTCGGGCTGCTTACTAGTATTTTTTTGTCACTACATTTTTCTAAGGTTGCTTATTTCTAGTGTTCTACAATTATCTTTCTTTAAAAAAATTCAAAAGCATATTTATTATTGTGTATAATGGGGGCACACAAGTAGAAGGCAGAGACCAGCTCTTCGGGCCTTTCCCTCCTTCCACCTGTATGTGGGTTCCCGAGATGAGGTCTTCAGGCTCCTGTGGCACAAACCTATTGAACCCTCTTTCCAACCATTGAAAAACTTATTCCTATTATGCTTTGTATCAATTTCACACATGTGCACTTTGTATATGTCCTCGCTTCCAACTTCCTACCAATTCTACCCACCACTTAACCTCCCTTAAAATCTCTCTTACACATCCCTGTGTTCATTTTCTCCTGTGACTCACCAAGATTAACCAGGGTCATCTGTGTAATTGTAGGTTGACGCTACCAATTGGAAGGCAGTGGGAATAGCGGAGGGTACATACACAATTAAGACAGTCCCTCCCCTCCTCCAAATCTAATGGCTGCCAATAGTTCAGACGTAAAAGTAGGGGTCTGTGATCCCTCTCTGCTTCCTCGACTGACTGGTGATAGCACTGGTCTGCCGTGCACTCAATGCATGTAACTACAGAGGTTAATAGTTACAGCAGTGGTATCGAGTGTAGTGAATGGTGTTTCATTCCCCTTTACCTTTTCCCAACTCTTTACATTGGTCCAGGTCCCTCTTCTACCATTTTCTGCATTTTAGGCAGCCACAAGTCTCTTCCTCGACCACTATTCACTGTAGAGGAGGACAGACTAATTTTTCAGTACCATTTCATCTTCAGTGTGGCTGAAATCTGTGAACATGACCAAGATGAATGCACACATGTGCAGGCTGATTCTACACTTGCTGTTGTAGGTTACTCCAAAGGATCACTAACACAGAATTATTTCTTCATTTTATTTTGTTTTGCTTTTGAACAGGGTTTCATGTATCCCCAAGCTTTCCTTGAATTTACTATGTAGCCGAGGGTGGCTCTGAATTTCTGATCCTTCTGATTCCATCTGGGATTACAGCCATGTGCCACCATACCCGGATTTCAAGGCAATGTTGTGAGGCTAATAAAACAACTTTGCCAACTAAACACCAAAGCTGAAACATACAAGCTTCAAAATAACTGGCAGGGTATTTTCAGTTGGGTGGGCGTTACAGGAGGAGGCATACCATTTACTTACAAAATGTGTACCCTGTAAGGGGATTCAGCTGTGAGAAAATAATCTAAAGAATTCAACAAAATACAGAAGGCTCAAAGCCTTGTATTCTGTCCCTGAGCAGGAAAAAAACAAAACAAAACAAAACAAAACAAAACAAAAAAAAAAAGCTGCAGGCCTCAAGCAAGACTAGCATATCGCTAGGGCTTCTATTCTACATAGTCTTGAACTTGGTTTTAGGTTTAACAAGGTCCTCTTTGTGCCTTGTCCCTAGTGGCTCCACTACTTCTATATAACTCACTGTGCATTTGCACAAAAACTTCATGAACTACTATTTAGGCATGCCACATACTTATAAAACCTCATCTTTCCCTAAAAATCTTTTGGGTTTTGGAGACAAAGTCTTACTCCGTAGCCTAGGCTGACATCAAACACACTATATAGCCAAGCCTAGACTCAAATGGTGAGTCTCTGACCTTTCTTCTTCTTCATCATCATCCTGACTGCTCGGATTATATGTGTGTATGTATCTTCTTGTGTGCGTGTGTGTTGTGGTATGTTTGGGTTACCTGAAACTGACATTGCAGATAGCTAGCTGTAAGCCACTGTGTGGCTGCTGGGAACCTAACTGGTCTTCTGAAAGAACAGTCTTAATTAACCACTGAGCCATTTCTTAGCCCCCAATGTGATACAGTCTTAAATGGAGCAAATTTAAACCTAAAGAACAAAATTGTATTTTTACCATCTATTCAAGAGAATGTTTCTGATAAAATCTACATGTATATAAATTTTGAAAATATATTTCTATATAAATAACGTCTATTTTACTTCACACAGACTTTAAAAAACAGAAGTCCTAGCTAAGCAGTCAAAGCTTGTCTTTTGAAACCCATGAGTTTTTCTGTCTGGTTTCAATCACACAAGATACAACAGTCTACACCTTGGTCAAGTGCTTTCCAAGCAATTCACAGTAGCACAACTGAGATGATAGAAAGGGAAAAAAAAACCACTGGAAGCAGCTAGATATTTCAAGAAGCAATCCAGCTACACATCCCACTTCCACTTCCTGACAGGCAAAGGGGGTATTAACCACAATTTAAAATTAATTATTTAATTTATTCCTTGGCAATTTCATACATGCATCAAATCTGTACCCTACTGCCTCCCATTTACCTCCTTGCCATTCCTCTGACTTGCATGTAATTCATTTCCAGCACTGAACAATTCTTTTTTAGCCCTAACAGAAAAAGAGAAGTTCAATAATATTATTCCCGGGAACACACACATATAGGGAGAGACTGCAAAACTGTAAGTAGAAAGGGTGGAAGAAGAGAGCACAGCAGGAGAGAGCGGAAGCTTTTCATTGCTTTAACTCTATAATCACAGTTGGAGCTGTGATGAAAACACTCTTTAATTCTACTTGGAAGATGGATGCTCACAAAGCTGCTTTAATGGATGGAGGAGCCGAAGAGAAGAAGAAAGAGGGAAATTTTGTAGTTTAAATTTCATGACTCCCCTGATTTGGAGAATCCAGGGTTTGTGGTTAGGCTCCCACCTGTCTACTCCACAGAGGTACTGAAAAGAGAAGCGTTGATAGAGGAATCACTGTGTTAGTCAGCGGAGACCTGAGCTCAAGCAAGCTGATCTGATCGCAAGCTCATTCGGCTGCCACCCACATTGCTTTCCGCCTCACAGATGTTTAACGGTTTTACTCTATAACTCCCCAATGCCAAATATTTAAAGCCATTTAGAAGTAAGATATTGGAAATATTCTGATATTTAGTCCCAGCTTTAAAGCTCCTAAACACAGTCAGCTCGTACTAAGACTATAGAATGGCTAAGCACTAACTCTTAAGCATATACAAGGGAACAGAAACTGAAGCCACTGGACAGTAAACTTTACTTTCATATAAAGGAGAGAAAAACAGAAAAATGAACTGAACAGGTTATGGGGGGGAACCAAAGCACATAATTATAGATTATGAAGAATTAGAAAGGAAAAAGTCTAAATGATTAAAATTCGTTCTAATGTATACAATTCACTACTGAAATGCTTCCAGTTTCTTATGTAGCTAAGTGTAAATCCTATAGAGGCCTTTAGATTAGACTCCATTTCTAGAATTCATTTATAAAACTAAATTTAGCAACTTCATTTCAATATCACTTAAGAACTGCACTTAAGAGCTATACACGAAGTCAGGCTACTTGGGTGCAAGCATATACATTTAAATAAACAACGAGCTTTCCATTTTCTTTCCTACAAATTACCAGACAGAGCAGACTGACTTGCTTACAATTAAACATTAATGATTTGTTCTAACTCTGCATCCTCTTAATACTTGAGCAAAGAAATTCACTTATGGACAAAACAAACATGGAAGACCTAATGTTCTCAGCCAATGTTCTACAGTACACATTCAGCACACTCACTTTCATCTAGCTTCAGAGAAACTGAAGGGTTATTTCCTGTGTCATCCACGTTGCCATCTCCACCTCCTCGAGATCTTGAATTCCAGACTTTGATGACTTCAACATCGTTGTCACTGCCACTTCCGCTTGAGCTGCTGTCCTTTTTCCCCTTCTTCCCCTTTGGTTTCTTCTTTCTAAAATGAAAAGAGAGGGAAGGAGAGAGAGGGAGAAAAAGAGGGAGAGGGAGAGAGAACTTTGTGTTAGGGGAGCATATTAAGTAAGGCTAAGTAAGCCTACCACCCACAAGTATAGATAGGCTTTAAATGTCCCAGCATAGGTAACAAAAGTACTCAATTTACTTTACATACTCATCTGAGCTTAAACTCTTAGAGGTTTCATCAGAATCTGAAGCTATAAATTCATCCATACTATCTTCATCAAAATAACCCTAAACAAAAGAAGACAGGTTTTAGTTGCCCATTTCAACATATATTGGAAAGTCAAACATTTCATCTCCCTTAAATGATATAAAATGAATGAGGGCTAAGGAACTATATATAGAAGATTGAAAGAAACGATAGCAATTTAACAGGATTATAAACCAGGAGGTCTAAGATGGGATGAAAAAAATGTAAAAATAAAGCAATGCAAAGTTTGTTGTAGCAAAGTGAATCTCTTGGCTCTGATAAGTGACTATGACTATATGCGATATAAACATTCAGAGAAACTGAATTAAAGTATGAATGAACTCCTCGAGTCACTTTTCTATAACTATAAAATTACATCAAACTAAGGGAATACTTAAGATAAGTTCTCAGAGTTCTCAGCCAAGGCTGGCCTCCACATGCTGGATGCCTCAGCCTTCCAAGTGCTGAGATTTCAAATGTGTATCAACACACCCAGCAAGGCTTTGTTTGTGGATCCATGTAGCATGTATGTAGTAGGTACTGCACATGAACTCCCTATGGTAGCCAAGGATGACTCTGAAATTCAGGTCCTCCTACCTCCCCCGACCAAGTGCTGGGATTAGAGATGCATGCCACCTTGCCTGGTTTGTGTAGTCCTGGAGATCAGACAAAGTGTATACCACTATAAGACACTATACCTACTGAGCTACAGCGCTTGCCCCATTTTTAAATTTTTACATTATTTTCAGTGTGTGTACTCTAATAGTCAACAGGAATCAAAACTAAATATTAGACAAGCATTCAATTAGTGAGACATATGCCACTACCCATTGAAAAAGTTGAAGGGGCTCATTACAAGAACATTTAGAACGGAGGATGTAGGCCCCTTAGGTTCAAATCAGCACATAAGCAAACATTTAATGATCCTATAAGCATAAAATGATTTCAAGATACAGAAATAAGATAGGCCTGGTGGCATACACCTATAATGCCGACACTCAGAAGGCAAAAAGAAGAAGTACAAAAGCCACAGGTTAGCACAGTAAGTTTAATGCCATCAAGGGGTATAGAGTAAGTACCCATCTCAATGACAACAAAAAGACAGATAAATGAACTAAAAAAGAAAAGAAGCTGAATAAATGAAATAGAAAGTTGCTTCTGGTATAAAGAACATAAAAAGTAACATTTAAACAATGTGAGGGTCTTGATTTACCTTATTTTCTTTGCTGATATAGTCCAGTTGCAAACACCAAGGATGAGTCCAGATTCTACTTAACATTTGGAAATCTTGAAAAAGCTTTGCACCTGCCTTTCCTCTTCCACCTTCAGTGCTATTGCCCACACCTGACCAAAAGAAACTATAGTTGAAGACAGAAAAAAATCTCAATTTCCGCCATGGTGATTCTATATTAGATTATCTATGATACACACCCTTTTCAGAGTTGAGAAAGGCTTATGAAATCTTATTTCTTACTGTTAATATTTTGAAACATTTGAAGTAATAAGATTGTAGGGAAAAACCACCTTACAAAAATGATTAGAATATTAAAGAACAAATATGTTGTAAGGGAAATATATATGACTTATTTCTTTCTTTGGACAGAACTTCATGTGGTCTACGTTGCCTTCACCTCCTGATCCTCCCGCTTCCACCAGCAAGTGCTGAGAATATAAGTGTGTATTGCCACACTGTTGAAAGTGATGATTAAGCAACAAAATACAGCAAGTATTCTTGAAGATCTCAGTAACATATATAAAATAGTTTCTCATTTTAGTCACAACAAAGTCATAATTATTAATACACCTATCCCATACTGGGAAGGACACTGTCATTTTAAGTAAAGATCACAAAAATATGTATTTTTTTCCTTAGATTTTTAAAATCTCCAAAATTGTATCCATGGTCCCTTCATCTATTACAGAGAAACAAAGCCTTTTTCTCCATACAGATAGACTTCTAGCAATTCTTTCCAAGTATGATGACACTAAGAGAAGACAAATGCTGGCCCAGGCTACTATACCCAGCAAAACTCTCAATTACCATAGATGGAGAAACCAAAGAATTCCATGACAAAACCAAATTCACACATTATCTTTCTACTAATCCAGCCCTACAGAGGATGCTGAAATGAAATGTCCAAAACAAGAAGGGTAAAACATACAACCCAAGAAAACATAAGAAACTAAACATTTCACAACAAACTCTAAAGAGAACCATACACATATAGTACCACCAGCAGCAACAAAGATAATAGGAACTAACAACCATCTATCTTTATGTCATATGTCATATGCCTCAACACCAATGGACTCGACTCCCCAATAAAAAGATACCGGCTGGGTATTTTTGTTCTCCAAGCAAATGGTCACAAGAAACAACACCTTTCATTATAGCCACAAATAGTATAAAATATCTTGGTGTAACTAACTCTTACCAAATAAGTGAAAGATCTTTATAACAAGACCTACAAATCCCTGAAAAATGAGATCAAAGAAGACCTCAGAGGATGGAAAGATCTCCCATGCTCATGGATTGGTAGGATTAACATAGTAAAAATGGCCACCTTACCAAAAGCAATCTACAGATTCAATGCAATCCTCATCAAAATTCCAACAGAATTCTTCACAGACATGGAAAGAGCAACTGTCAACTTCATATGGAAAAACAAAAAGTCCAGGATAGCCAAAACTATTCTCAACAATAAAAGAATTGCTGAACTAATCACCATCCCTGACCAAAAGCTGTTCTACAAAGCAATAGAGATAAAAACTGCATGGTATTGGTACAGAGACAGACAGGTCAACAATGGAATAGGATCAAAGACCCAGAACTAAACCTACACACCTATGAAAACTTGATCTTTACAAAGGAGCTAAAAGATACAATGGATAAAAGAAAGCATCTTCAATAAACAGTGCTTGTTTAAATGCTGGTTATGAAAATCGATCCATTCTTATCTCCTTGTACAAAGCTCAAGCCCAAGTGGATCAAGGAACTCCACATAAAACCAGATACACTGAAACTAATAGAAGAGAAAGTAGGGAAAAGTCTTGAACTCACTGGCACAGGGGAAATTTTCATTAAGAGAACACCAATGGCTCAGGCTCTAAGATCAACAATTGATAAATGGGTCCTAGTGAAACTGAAAAGCTTGTGTATGGCAAATGACACCTTTAGTGGGACAAATCAGCAACCTACAGATAGGGGAAAAATCTTCACTAACCTTACAGCAAACAGAAGGCTAATATCCAAAACATATAAAGAACTCAAGAAACCACCAAAGAACCAAAGAGCCAATAACCAATTAAAAAGTGGGGTACAGAGCTAAACAGAGAATTCATAACAGAGGAATCTCAAATGGCCAAGAAGCACTTTAAAATATGTTCAAAGTCCTTAGTCATCAGGGAAATGCAAATCAAAACAACCCTGAGATTCCACCTCACACTAGTCAGAATGGCTAAGATCAAAAACTCAGGTGACAGCAGATGCTGGCAAGGATGTGGAGAAAGAGGAATACACCTCCATTGTTGGTGGAATTGCAAGCTTGTACAACCACTCTGGAAATGAATCTGGCGGTTCCTCAGAAAACTGGATAGTTACTACCTGAGGACCCAGCTATACCTCTTCTGAGCATATACCAACATGTAACAAGGACACAGGCTACATTATGTTCATAGCAACCTTATCTATAATAGTCAGAAGCTGGAAACAACCCAGATGTCCCTCAACAGAGGAACGGTTACAGAAAATGAGGTACAGTTACACAATGGAGTACTTCTCAGCTATTAAAAAAATGACTTCATGAAATTCACAGGCAAATGGATAGAACTAGAAAATATCATCCTGAGTGAGGTAACCCAATCACAAAAGAACATACATGGTATGCACTCAGTGATAAGTGGATAGTAGCCCAAAAGTAGTACAGAATGCTTAGGATACAACCCACAGACTGTAAGAAATATAAGAAGTAGAAATGCCGAAGTAAGGAATTTTCATTTTCACTTAGATAGTGGAAAGAAAATAAATAATCACAGGAGGCAGAGAGAAGCAGAGGGAATGAGGGACCTCGATGTGTGTGTGTGTGTGGGGGGGGGGGGGGCAACAGGATCAAGTATTAGGGTGGTGGAGTTCACCTTCACATTTTGTGAACTTGAGATTTACGAAACAATCTCATGGATTTAATTTATATATCTTTCAAAACAAATGTAGCTGTATATTTAAAAAACTACTCTGGAATTTTATGCTTCCTCTATTGGCACATGCGTCAGAAGTACTCCTTTTGCTTTGTATCTTTTGTTCAAGATAGGCTGCCTCTGTATAGGCCTCGCTGTCCTGGAACTCACTGTGTAGACTAGGCTAGCCTTGAATACAGAGAGCCACCTACCTCTGTCTAATGAGTGCTGAAACTAAAGGCCTGTACCACCATACTCAGCATAAACGACCTCTTTTTCATTTTATAAAATAATTTATTTTTTTTAATTTTGACCACATTGGTGTTCTGACTGCATATATGTCTGTGAGGGTGTCAGATTCCCTGCGACTAAAATTACAAACAGTTGTAGGCTGCCATGTGGGTGCTGGGAATTGAACCTGGGTCCTCTGAAAGAACAGCCAGTGATCTTAACCACTGAACCATCTCTCTACCCAACATAAATTACTCTTAACAAATTAGAGGCCGAATTCCATATGATCCACAGAGCTTTCGGGGGATTTTCTTGTGTATTTGGAGAGGGGTATGCTGCAAATCATGGTAAGGGTTCTTCTGCTAAACATTACTTCATTAGCCAGGGGGTAGGAAGCCAGCCAGGGCTACACAAAGAAACGCTGTCTTAAAAAAAATTATAAAGCAAGCAAACAAAAAACATTATTATTGCTTTAAGTTTGTCCCTTGAGTTTAGCACTGATAGCAATTTTAATTATAAGCATTGCAACGGTAAGCACAGTAATTCTGTTCAAATGGAAAACTAAAAAGAACAAACAAAAAAG
The DNA here is from genome assembly GCF_000001635.26 of Mus musculus. Classification (NCBI taxonomy): domain Eukaryota; kingdom Metazoa; phylum Chordata; class Mammalia; order Rodentia; family Muridae; genus Mus; species Mus musculus. The sequence goes on from NC_000086.7 coordinate 105,836,221, forward strand.
CAAGCACCATGGAAAATTACTAAGACCATATTTATCAGAAAAAGAACCTGTTGACGGAGAAGATTAAAACGCCAGAATGTAGTTGTTACCTGTTAAGTGATCTAAGTAGTATTGATAGAGCTTGCACTGAATAGCAGTCATTCTCACAGCTAACACATACTCATGTTTTGGAGGTAAGAACTTTGTTAGCGCTGTGTAATCTTTCCTCTGCAATCAACAAGACAAAGAGAGTGCAAATCAACCATCCCCATATGTAGCCAGAAGGAAGGGCTTGAACTACAGTGGCTTTCTAGAGTTGAAAGACACAGAGTCCATATATTCTTAAGGATAGTTTCCCTCTCAATTCTTAACAGGTACTACATAGGATGATACTTGACATAGTTCACATGACTACATAATATGTTACACTGCCAAAAAAACATATTGCAATATGACCATGAGGTTTTTGTTTTTGTTTTGTTTTGTTTATTCGAGACAGGGTTTCTCTGTGTAGCCCTGGCTGTCCTGGAACTCACACTGTAGACCAGGCTGGCCTCGAACTCAGAAATTCGCCTGCCTCTGCCTCCCAAGTGCTGGGATTAAAGGCGTGCGCCACCACCGCCTGGCGACCATCAGGTTTTAAATTCAAGTGGTCATATCATCATTTCACAAAATCCAAGTTTTCAAGATGGTGATCTCTGTATTTTAAAAAAAGTAGCACAAATCGGTGATGTCACAAAGTCATGTGAAAAGCAATACTGTCAAAAGTAAATTGGTTTTCACATAGGAAATCACAGGAACCAAATGTCATGTAGCCAAGTGTTGAAGTACATGCCTGGGATCCTAATACTTGAGAGGCTGAGGAAAGAGCATCAAGGGTTCCAGGCCAGCCTAGGCTACATGAAGAAAACCCATCTCAAAGGAGAAGAAAAAGGAATAAAAAACCCACAAAAATCCAAATTCTAATGCAATCTGAGTTGTATGCCAAACATTAACTTCTGAAGCAATGTTTGTACCCTCTGAGAAAATAAGATATGTATAAACCAATAATAAAACAATTTTATTAGAGGAACAGAAAAACCCCACAAATACTAATAATTATTAAATACAGATAACGACTTAAACAGAAAAACCAACTTACTACTTAGGTAGTAATAATCATAAAGAAGACAAGTACTTAATAGTACATAGAGCCAACATGTTAAAACATGATTATGTTCTATGATAACACTAAGGACAGCCTTTTTTTGTTCCGTAGAACATTTTTGAAGCGATCTTTAGTGTTAGTGTCTTAAGAGAGAATATAGATCTTGAAATCTCTGAATTGTTAGCTCCATCTCTATATACTTACCTATCTGTATGTTCACTGACAGTCTTATTTTAAATAACATTATTAACCTGTTCAGTACATACCTAAAAGTAATAAAACTGGTGTATGCATGAGTGCATGCACGTGTCTATAAAAGGATGTATATAAAGAGAGTGTAAATGAATATATGGATGATGTGTATGTGACAATACCCATGGAGAAGCCAGAGGCCGGTTTTTCTCTTTCCAATTTTACATGGATTCCAGAAATTAAACTTGGGTTGCCAGGCTTGTGCAGCAAGCTCCTTTTACCCACTAAGCCATCTTGCCAGCCCCTAAAACGGTTTCTTAACAAGTACTTTAAAAATGGTTCCTCTCTTAAGTCATACTAGCCTCTACTACAGCTATTCAAATAGTAAGGTTCTGAATACCATGTCAAGTATACATAAGAATGTCTTAATCATAAACAGCTTTGCTCTTCTTCAGAACCCACTGCTCAAAGTACGTGAATCAAAACATGAACACTGCAAAATATGAAGAAAGTGTATAGATCAACTATGTTCTTAAATTGTGAAAGGTATTACAAATGTGCAAAATTGGTGGATCTTTAAACCAATGCAGAGATATAATTATGAAATTAAAAACAGAAAATAAAACAAAGTAGCTCAAGCCTAAAGTCAAAAACTGATTTGGGACTCCATTATCTCCGTTACTGTGGAGCATCTCTGTACCTGAACACATCCGGCTAACATCTCATAGAGAATATGAGCACGTTTTTTCATCACTCTCACATCTACCATGGTAGAATCTGCACACTGTCCATTTTGGATTGGATTTATAAATCTATTCCTGAATTCCTTGATGGATCCAAGCAAATTTTCCTTGATAAAGTTAACCATGCAATGATCTAAGAGACAAGACATTAATTCATTAATAACATTAATGATAGAAAGACCCAGAAAAACTCTCTAAAGTATTCCTAATGCCAAATGCTCATCTCATAGAAGTATTATCAGGAAGGGAAGTGGAAGGCAATAAAGAACACATTTAGTATAAAAAATGCTTGCAAATCTTATATAGAACTACATAAATCGTATAAGAAACTGAAGAGAGCATCCATAGATCCTAGACCTATTTTGTTACAGCACAGTTGATTCTAAATTACTATTCATAACACGTAAAACATAAAACAAGTATACATAAGTGTAAAGTGGATATAACTGCATTGATGATTTTATGGTCAGTGAGAGCATCTTGCAAAGAAAATATTAAGTACCACATAACAATAATACAAATAGAGGACAAGCTACTGTATGTAGGTAAGATATGAGGACAAGCTACTGTATGTAGGTAAGATATGAGGACAAGCTACTGTATGTAGGTAAGATATGAGGACAAGCTACTGTATGTAGGTAAGATATATAGCTAATTCAGTTCTTGATGCGGCTGCCGAAGGTGCCATCAATTGTCCTATATGAAACACAATCACAATGTAAAATAGCATTTCTGTAAAAGGAGAATAGAAGAGAAAGAAGGAAAAACAATGAATGAATAAAATAAGCTGAAGACACAAGAAAATGTGGAACTCTTAAAAGAAAAGAAAATGTGGAACTCTTATGATAGCAATTGTAATTTGCTGAATAAGCTCCTGTTCCATCAATGACAGTGAGAGGATGTCACAGGCACTTCTCAATGTATCTCACTTTTGTCTTCACTCTGAGCAAATGCTACTCTGGGAAAGATTTGCTAGAAGTTTTTTGTTTGTTTGTTTTTTGTTTTTTGTTTTTCTTATCTCCACTTTCCAAAATGTTCACAATTGGCATTTCTTTTTTATTTTGATTTTTGCAGCAGGAGACAAAGCCTCACTATGTATTACTGGCTACTCTTGGACTTACAGAAATCCACCTGCCTCTGCCTCCTTAGTGCTAAAATTAGAGGCATACAATATCAAACCCAGACTCTGTATCCTTAGTGGTACTTCCTCCAAACTGGAGAGATAGATAGATAGATAGATAGATAGATAGATAGATAGATAGACAGACAGACAGATATCCCTATTAGACCTATTGAATGACCACATACACATTTTGTATATTTTGAAGTAATCATTAAAGAATTCTTATACTTTTTAAATATTTCTTTTCCCTTAGTTATATCTAAACAATGACAATGGCACATGTCTAGAGAGTGGTTTGCTACTCCTATTTAAAGAAGAATCAACTATACATTATGGTCAACAAACAGAAAGAAGAGGAAATGGGCAAATTTACAAACACGTGCGAGTCAACGGCAGCACTGACATTCTAAAGCACAGTGACGTAATATTAACTCACATTCAATTAGGTTATTTTGAAGTGGTGTTCCTGTTAAAATAATCCTCCTCCTTGATTTTATAGAGTTCATAGCTTTTGAAACAGCAGATGCTTCATTTTTTAGAATATGGCCTTCATCACAAACAACAAAATCAGGGCCTATAAAAATATACATAAGAACAACACTTAATTAAAAGGAAAAAAACTAAAAAGAAACAATAAAACTAAAAACGTTGCTCATGGAAGTATATATGGTTCATCATTTTACACAGCTGATATAGAAAGAAGACAATGTTATATAGAAACACATTCATATTCTATGTGCCACTGTGCAAGACTGAAATGGGACTAGTTAGTATTAATCAAGTCCCCATAACATAAATACATAAATACATAAATAAAGTACTTCTAAAGATCTACAAACCCTATGAAGAATAAAGACTTTACCAACACAGCCAAGCACAAACCCTTAGTCCTACCATGAAAGGAGACAGAGGCAGACCTGTTCTACAGGCTCCCAGGAGAGCCAGGGCTACAAAGAGAAAACCTGTATCAAAAAGCAAGTCCAAAAAGGATAACGAAATAATAGAGAAGATTATCCTCAACATATTTGGGTACTTCATAAAAGAAATATCTTTTAAGGGACTTAAATAACTTTTAGGACTATGATATGTTAGAATGATTACATAATAGCATTTATAACAATTAGAAGGAAAATATGTCCAAAAACAATATTGTGACATTAGATTACATTAAAATTATTGCCTAAGACACCAAAGAGCTTAAATATACATGAAAAGAAAACTATCAGACAGATGCTATAAGAAATGATACAGGCGGTGAATGAAGACGCGACTCAGTGGTTATAAGAATGTGCTGCTCTCCTATGGGATCTAGGTTAAAGATTAGGATAAAGAATTCAGGTTTTCCTGTGTCTTTCCAAGGAATTATTTAAAAGGAAGGAAGCAGACAGTATTAGTAAACTACAACAGTGCTTTAAATATTGTTCATACATATACACACAGATTTTGTCTTCTGAAGCTGAAAAACTTAAAAGTATTCTTCTGCCTGGCAGTGGTGGCACACGCCTTTAATCCCAGCACTTGGGAGGCAGAGGCAGGCGGATTTCTGAGTTTGAGGGCAGCCTGGTCTACAGAGTGAGTTCCAGGACAGCCAGGGCTACACAGAGAAACCCTGTCTCGAAAAAAACAAAACAAAACAAACAAAAAGCAAAACAAAACAAAACAAAAAAAGTAAAAATCACTAAAGCAAGAGAGACCAATTGAAGTAAATAGGAAAACACAAAGACATTTAAAGGCCAAATAAATGTATAATTCTACAGTGTATCTTTTTTGTTTTTGTTTTTTTTTTGGGGGGGGCTCTTTTTCAAAATGTTATAATGCCACCTGTTGGTATGATTTTGACAAATCAGAGCCGGGGCGAGAGGTATAGCACAGTGGTAGAGTGCCCCAGGGTTGCTTTTGATGGTTCCCACCATCAAAACCAATACTGAAATGGCTGGAGTAACTGGAACACTTGTAGAAATGATTAACTGCCAATGCAAAGCCAGAGGAGTTGAGATCAGGATGTGTTACTAACAACTTCAGTCAATCTAAATAGTTGCCATACTAAAGTCTTCCCAATTTTCCAGATTCTGACCTGAGAAGCTGCTTGTCCTGATTTAATACCTCCTGTCTATGACTATAATGCCTCAAAACTGCTTGTCTGGCTCTGACATATAGCTCTTATTCTAGGCTTGAATTAGGATATTTCTTCTATACAAACCCAAGTTTTCACATACTCAACTGTCATATATATCATTAGTACAACCAATTTACATGAAACCATAGAAATCGCTTGAGGAGAAAAGAAATTATTATTTCACATTTCTCTTCTAATAAATTTAGAATTTATTGATGGTAATTTAGAACATATTGATGGAAAAGGAATTGACATATAAGTTATTGCTACTACTAAATCTTAGATACTATGCTTTAATATATTACTCTTGCTATATGTTTTACATGACATTATAAGATGAGTATCTTATATGAGATTGCAATACAATCTTAAGAGGATAGGGATAGGGCCAGGATCAAGCATTTAAGTCCAGCCTAGGCAACAAAGAAACACCCTGTCACAAACAAATACCATATAGCAAAACAAAAATGTGGAGACCAAAGGATTTTTGAGGTCAAAAGGAAGAAAACTTTGGTATATAAATTTTAAAATTAATGAACAAGAAGACTGAAGAGATGTCTCAAAGGCTAAGAGCACACACTGCTTTCACAAAGGACCTAGGTCCAATTCCTAGAACCTATATGGCAGGTCGTAACTATCTGTAATTTCAGCTATGGTAGAGCTAGCTCCCTCTTAGGGCCTCTTCAGGCACCAGGCACACACATATGCACAGATATACATGCCCACAAAACACTTATTTAAATCTTTTATAATAAAAAATAACAAAACTAAACTAAATATGTCCATTTTGAAAATAAGGTCAGCATTGTATCAAATAAAACTATATCTAGAATTTTATTTTATTGGTTTTTTGAGACAGGGTTTCTCTGTATAGTCCTGGCTGTCCTGGAACTCACTCTGTAGACCAGGCTGGCCTCGAACCCAGAAATTCACCTGCCTCTGCCTCCCAAGTGCTGGGATTAAAGGCGTGCGCCACCACTGCCCAGCTAGAATTTTATTAAACAGTCACCATAACCTAGTTTTAGGCTACATGAAAAAAAGAGCAAAGTAATAAAAAAAAAAGAAAAGAAAGAAAGAAAGAAAACCACCCCATAATCATTTGACATCAAGTGGGATACTATACACCTAGCTGGACTGGTACCTGGAACTATTCTCTGTGAAGCTAAACTCTATAGAAGGCTACCCAGTTCTTCCCTCCTTCCGTGCTCCTAAGAACTTTGGCTGTGCTCTCAACTGCTACTAGCTTCTCATTGGACTTTTTCCAATGGAGGAGCTAGAAAAAGTACCCAAGGAGCTAAAGGAATCTGCAACCCTATAGGTGGAACAACAATATGAACTAACCAGTACTCCCCAGGGCTCGTGTCTCTAGCTGCATATGTATCAGAAGATGGCCTAGTCGGCCATCGTTGGAAAGAGAGTCCCATCGGTCTTGCAAACTTTATATGCCCCAGTACAGGGGAACGCCAGGGCCAAGAAGTGGGAGTGGGGGGGAAGGTATGGGGGGCTTTTGGGATAGCATTAGAAATGTAAATTAGGAAAATACCTAATAATTTTTTTTTAAGTTACCAAAAAAAAAAAAAAAACCACACAAAAACCTTCCTTGATTTTATGGTGACCTGTCTCTTCACCTCCATTCTCTGTCATATAACACTAAGTCTTGTTTCTAAATGTTTTGGGTGCCTCCTCTTAGATCTGCCTTCTTATTTAAGAGAGGCAATGTCTCTGGTGATTAAGAAAACAAAAATTCAAGAAGAGGCAGCAAAGGTAGAATGTGCTTGTGAGTTAAATGAATTAGTTAATAAATTGTTGGCCAAGACAACCACTACGAGTCAGAGACAATGTTGAAGAACATCAAAAGTAATGGATAAAGGCAGAGATATATTGGAATCCTATGCTAGCCTCCAGTTTCCAACAATATTCGGACTAATCTACATGCTATTTTATAAAATAAAAGGGGGCCAGAGAGATGATTCAACATGTCAGAGTGCTCAGACCCTGTTGCAAATTCCTGAGCTCTACACCAGTCAGCAACCCAATGGTGGAAGAAAACTGCCAAAGTTTTCTTCCTCTACACACACACACACACACACACACACACACACACACACACACACACACACACACATTCATTTCTGCTCATTCTCTACCCCCATCCTCCCACACTCTCTCTCTTTAAAAAGATAAGATGAAATTTCAAAATAAAATAAATCATGGCATCTCAAACTGATTCTGGAATCGACTGTCACCTTGTAGCATGGGTTCCAGACACTGAACTCAAATCAATAGGCACACACAGTAACAGCTTCCACTCACTGATCTACCTTGCTATACAACACCCCCTTTGTGCTTGAGATACTCATATGATCTCCCTGCCTCCACGTCTCAAATGCTAGGATTCCAGAAATGATTCCAGAAATCCCTCACCATGTAAAGCATCTAACCCTTCTGTAAAGACTAAATCGAGGGCAGAGCTGTAACCCAGCATGCATAAGGCTTGGGTTCACTCTCTAGTACCATGCGAATGAGATGTTGTGGTGCGTGCCTGTGTTTTCATCACTCAGGAAATGGAGGCAGACGGACGGATCAGAAGGTTAAGGTGATTCTCCGCCTATGACACATAAGACCTGCTCAAATAGGAAGGCCTACAATTATAGGCACACACCACAAAGGCTGGTTTTTTTTCTTCTTTTTAAGATTTTATTACTTATTTTATTTATATGAGTACACTATAACTATCTTCAGACACACCAGAAGAGGCCATCAGATCCCATTACAGATGGTTGTGAGGCACCATGTGGTTGCTGGGAATTGAACTCAGGACCTCTAGAAGAGCAGTCAGTGCTCTTAACCTCTGAGCCATCTCTCCAACCTGTGCCTCGTTTTTTGTTTTTTGGTTTTTTTTAATTTTGTAATTATATTTAGGTACAGAAAACTTAGTGTACATTTAACCCAATTTAGTGGTGAGTTCTTTAGCCTTTGCTTTTTCCAGGTTGGCAATGCGAGCCACAGACTTAGGACCCAGGACGTTGCCTCCCCAGTGGCGACGGATCTCGTCATATCTGTCATTATAATTGGTCCTAATAGCTTCTACCAGCTTAGCCAGAGCACCCTTGTCTTCCGAGTTAACCTGTGTGAAGGCAACAGTGGTGCATGTCTTCCTGTGGACCAGGTGCCCCAGCCTGGCCTTTCCCTTGATGATGCAGTAGGGCACCCCCATCTTTCAGCACAGGGCAGGTAGGAAAACCACCAGCTCAATGGGGTCTACGTCATGGGCAATCACCACCAGCTGAGCCTTCTTGTTCTCCACCAAGGTGGTGACTGTATTGACTCCTGCTCGGAGGACAGGTGGCCTCTTAGTTGGGACGTCACCTTTGCCAGCAGCTTTCTTCTCAGCACGGGCCAGTAGCCTTTGCTTCTTCTCTTGCATTGTCTCTGGCCTGTACTTGTGGGCAAGCTTAAGCAGCTGAGTAGCTGTCTGCCTGTCCAGCGCCTGGTTTTTAAGACTATTGTTTGAAAGTGTCCCCAAGAAATCTTGTGACAAAAAAAAATCTGCTGAAATGCTTGATACCATTCAGGAGTTTACAATTCTCTAATAATACATCAACCATAGATCCCCAAACACTGAAACTCGGAACAGCTAGAAGCATTAAGGATAGTTTTATATTATTTAAATTATCAGTATGAATAATAAAATCTCAAGGACAAAGGAGACTGTTAGCAAGTACTTAATAAATGTCCAATTATTTGTAATGTTTTTGTCTGTTTAACACAGGGTTTCTCTGTGTAGCTCTAGCTGTCCTGAACCTTGTTCAGTAGACCAGGATGGCATCAAACTCAGATATTGGCCCACCTCTGCTTCCACAGTGCTCGGATTAAAGGTGTGTGCCAGCCAGAATGCCTGGCTCAATTAGAAACTCTTAAAGATAAACATAAAATTTCAACTAGCTTCGTAAAGTCAGAACTAGTAGTAACATACCTGGGTCAACTAAAGCTTTATTAAATATGTCTTTAAGTTTCCGACTTTTCACATTTCTTCCTTGAGCGAGATTTCTGTACATTTCATACCCTATGATCATAACACCACCATCTTCTTGCCATCTCTGTAGCATATAACTTCTCTCCTGAGGACGTTTCACAGTTGCTAACTCAGATACCTTTAAAAATAAAGTTCTAAATATTACCATTAAAATGTGCATTAGTAATTAAGACAATTCTTTCAGTATGAATATGAATCTCATGCTATTGTTTCAATAGGAAACATTATTAAATGTTACCTCAAGTTTTTCATTATCATTTAATCCCTCCTGCCACTTCTCAAATTCATTCATCCAATTCAAAGCAGTGTTAAGAGGACAAACCACTAAAGCTGTACTGAAATCCAATTTGTCACACAGAAGAACTGTGTGAAGAAAACTAACCACCTATAAGAAAGTAAAGTTACATGTTCATTTAAATATCCACAAAAAAATTTAAAAATAAAATTAAGGAATCATGACTTATTTTTACATTAAACACTAAGCCAGCCAACTAAAGATCATAATTTCCAACACACAGAAAATACAAGTAACGTAAATATAATGTTAAACCCAGTCCAAGAAATGAAGCAGCTTTAATACTAAAGAAGACTTTACATTCTCATTACCATCAGACTAATAAAAGTTGAAAAATAAGTTAAATTCATGTATCCTTGAAGTGGAAGGTAGCCATACCTGCAACCACACTGCTTCAACTACATCAGCATCTTTGCATAAACATTGCTTTTTTTAAATAATTCTATCAGAAATGTTTGTGGGTTTTTCCCTTTTATTTGAGATTATAATACACTTGTATCATTTCCTCCTTCCCTCTCCTCCCTTTGAATTTCCACATACACCTTGTCATGCTCTCTTTCCAATTCATTGCCATTATCCCATTGTTATTATAGACATATATGTATGCACACATACCATCACCACCTCTTTAAAAATGATGGCCCTCTCAGTCCTCCCATTTAAACACAGAATCAGAAAGCACATTTTAAAATTTCATTCTCCACCACAATATTCAATACTTAAGAATCTTGTCCTTCTTTTTTACTGCTGAATCTCCCTCCACAGCCTACCTAACACACAACAGAATTAAATATATGTGCAAAAATGGATAGGTTTATTTCCTATAGCTCTTACCTGGAGGGTCTTACCAAGGCCCATGCAGTGGGCAAGAATACATCCTGAACCTGGGGACTTCTTTGTCTTTTCCACAGACTCACAGCAGCAATCCCACATAAACTGAACACCTAAGAATGAGAAACCAAAACTTCCAAGAAACAGCAGACTTTCATTTTGTTTCTGAAGATTTACTGTAAGTACTCTGAGCCACTGAGCCATCTCTCAAGCACCCAAGGAACAACACTTGGAGCTAAAAAAAAATCTTAAATGCAATCAGAATTGTTTTCTTCTCCTTAAGTAAATCAGAAATAAAACATAAGCACGCAAGATAAGAGTGTCTGTCCAGTTACCCTAAACTATCACATTTCCCACCAGCTTGGGATGGCTGCCGAAGACAGAGGAATATTGGAAAACAGAAAGTGTCCAGGAATAGAAACAGAACAATAAGAGGGGCTGCTAATCCTAGATGCAGAAACTGTTTATTTCCCTTCTGAAGCGCTTCATACACACATGTAAAACTCCACCAGTATGTAGGGCAGTTGAATGAGTTGGTAATACTAATGTAGGAAAACCAATTAAACACTTACTTGAACATGTTGAAATGTCACTTCCCAAAGAAAGCTTTTGGTTAACTATGCTTAGACCTAAGTGCTCTAGCCAAGCACTATGTAGTAGAACTCCACCTGCTATACAGATTCCCACTGTAAGTAGTACCTCTTGCCTACTTAAAACACTACGCTTGCAGACACCCAACTTGTTCTTCCTTACTTCCTTGTAAGATCTGTAACAGCTGGAATCATATCATTTTTGTTCAACAATGTATCTCCAGTGATTGGCAAAATGCTAGGCAAAAAAGAAGACAAAACATAGGTAAAATTTAGCTCAAGTGATTGAATCATTTAATAACTTCTTACCATCTACTTGATGGGGTTTCAATTTTATAACCATGTTTCTATGAACCTGCACTAACGGTTCTTTGGTCTCTTCATTTTCATCTAAAACCAATTTGGTTGTTATTGGACACTTAGTAGGTGAAGCATCCTCAATTTCTATCACCTACAAAAAAAAAAAAAAAAGGAGTCATTGATAGTTATGCTCATAGATTTCTTTCAAGCAATGGTGGTATAGCAACCTTAACAACATAGATTTGCCAAAAACACAGACTCAACTATTCCTACAGAACACATCCAAAGCGAGAAAAATCCACGTTTATGGTTTCTAGATAAAAAATCCTACATGGATTTGAAATCACTGTAGTAAACCAAGAAATTACCTTTGACCCATGATAACAAAACCAATAAAAGAAATGTTTGTGTGAAGAATAAAATAGTTTTATTGTTGATACAAAACCACAAAAACGAAACAAATATTCTTGATTTGAAAATTGTCAGGGTAGGGTGTGGTTTGGTAGTAGAGAAGTTGCATAACATGTGCCAGGAAAATGTGTTCAAATCTCTACAGTAGAAAACAAAACATTTTAAGTGCCAGAAATGGTCACACAAGCCTATTCTCATACTACTTGAGAGGCGATGACAGGAGAATCAGGAGTTTCAGGACAGATGAATCTATATATTGAGTGTCTCTCTAAAAAATGAAAACACTAAAAGCCTTGAACTGATAATCTATCTCTCCCCTACTCCTCCTAAAGGAGTCTGAAGCAAATTTAAGAAACTATGCAATTTCCTGTATAAAAGATGGTCAGGGTCTCTTTAAAAGGCTGATTTTTTAAAAAATCGTGTCATCAAATCTAAAAATTGCAAATTAAATCACAAGTTTCTAACAAGTTATATGGATACTAATTTTACAAGAAATTTAAACTGAATAACACACCAAGAATAATACTGGGAGACAATATAGTTGAGCAAAACTACCATAGGAATTTAGGTCCAACATCATTTTATTACGCTACATAAGTTTTCTTAGCTTTGTTTCTATACTTGAAAATATGTGAAGTATTTCAAGAGCCCTCAGGAGTACTGTAGAAAATAAATGAAGCACAATACATTAAGGATTTAGCACAAAAAAGAAATATTAGTTATTATGTCCTTGCATGGGTGATGTAAGACATACGGGGGGGGGGGGGGGCACACTAGAAAAAAAGTGAAATTTCTTAAATGTCTTGGCCTGTTTGCATGCCATGGTGGGCATAATATTAAAATTGCACCAGGATTCCTGCCTTCTGTTATAAACATCCTGTATAATCTGTCCTACTTGAGACCTACAAAAACCATTTGATACGGTTCCCAGATTTGAATAATCATCATTTGACTCGGACTTATTCTAAGTGGTCTTGACAGAACAAAGTTAGCTCTCCTATGGGCAGCAAAAGTGAAAGCAAAATGCCAAGTAGTAAACCAGAGAAGCCACGTAGTGGAGGAGAAGGGGCTGTGTTTTCTAATTCTGAGGAGCAAAAAAAAAAAAAATCCTGTCACTGAGTTATGTTGGGAAAATCCTACAAATTTATCCAAATAGAGCCCTGGTTAGTCCCTTAAACTTTAGTGAAACACTGAGCAGAGGATGGAGTAGATAGAGCCTTACCACTCCCAACTTCTCTAATAATTGTAAGAAAATAAATTTCTATCTTCAAAGAGGTTAAGTGTATGCTAATTTGTTCCTACATGGGTGAAGCTCTTGATGTCTGCAACCCTTTTCCTCAGGCACTGCAAGTGACTTTCTGAAGTCACTGCAACCAGTAAGTAAAGTACCAAGGGATGTGGGGACTCCCCTCTACCACAAATCTCAGTGCTCTGCATGCTTCGTCTACACTCTGATGCAACAGGGAACAAAGCACAGAGTGAGCACTCTTCAGAGTGAGCACTCTTCATTTTGGACCTTTGCTACATACATACAGGAACTGGCCACCAGAGAAAGAACTTAGGCAGCCCAGAGTACTAATGGCACTGACTATTTAAAAGAGGGAAGTTCTTTTCTTTCATGTAGTAAGCTTTCGATATTAAATTCATACATTAATATTACTTTTACATTAATTTTAACTTCAGAGCTTACTCTAAATCATTAGCAGTGCTATCTTTGTTCCTGTGGTTCTTAGTGGAGAGGTAGTTGACTTAAACTTTTTTTTTTTTTGGAGACATGATTTCTCTCAGTAGGTCTGGCTGTCTTGAAATTCACTCTGTAGACAAGGCTGGCCTCAAATTCACAGAAATCTGCCTGTCTCTGCCTCCTAAGTGCTTGGAGTAAAGATGTGTGCTACAGCACACAATGGCTTTAACAGATTTTAAAAGTATTCCTATATCTGGTTTGATTTTGTGTTTCCATTAACTTGTCTTTGAGTGTTAAAAAGGAAGGAGCTCACCAGAGAAGGGCACTCACATAGACCTGTAGAAAGGGAACAAGAGTATCTATCCCAAGAGATGTACAATCATAACACAGAACAGTGAGAATCATGAAAATGCAAAGCAAGACAACTAAAAAAAACTTCCCCATAATCCTATTACTTGAAGGAATAATGTATAATATCATGTTGTACTAATGGTTAAAAGGTCCTTATCTCTCTAATGGTATAATCTTAACTACTGATACCATTACTAGGAAGTATCCCAAAATAATCTAAAACTAAGTAAATACATTACTTAAATCTAGCACTGTGAGTATACATGAAGCAAGGATAGTAGAGGGATGACTCAGAAGTTAATAACACACACTGCTCTTTAAGAAGAAAACCACTGAGTCCCTAGCACCCTTGTCTGCCATTAACTCCAAGCATTAGCCTTCCAGCACATCTGACAGCATCATTAGGCCTTAATTGGCAACCACCAACACATATGAAACAAACCCACATGTAGACAAATAGACAGCCAGACAGAAAGACACACACACACACAGGAACGCAGACACACACACGCACACGCGTCCTCACTCACACACAAAAAAATGTGTGTGTAATTAAAACAGAAATGTTTTTAAAAATAGAAATATTTAGTAGATATAAAAATGAATTTCAGTGATAATCAGATAGCTCAGCAGAAAAAGGTACTCTCTATCCAAGCCTAACAACTGACCCACATAAAGGCAAAAGGAGATAACTAATCCCAAAGTGCCCTCTGATACATATATGGGCACCACGGCACATATTCACAACCACACATACAATTTTAAATATTAAAAGGAAAATTTAAAAAGGAATTACTTTCCTAACTATACTCCAATAATTCTGGTGATCATACAAGAGTCTCAAGTGTTTCCAAGTACCTAATTATACATGGACTAAGAAGCAAAGCATACTAGCAATGGTGTAAAAGAATTTTACCTAGAAATCTGTAGTTTATTAAGGCATTCAACTCTTGAAAATCTGTATGCATCTATGACACATGTCTATGGAAGTTATATAGCAACTGAAAGGTTGGTTTACCTCTCTCAATTTCTCCCTTTCACGTTCCCTCTCTGCAATACGTTTTCGCCTTTCTTCCTCTTCTTTAAGGGCATTCTGTGTTTCTGTTCTTAGTTTATCATCTTTAAGAATCTTCCGAATTTTCTTTCTGCCTTTTCCAGGTGACTTGGAATCATCATTTTCATCTTCCTCGTCTTCGTCCTCGTCCTCCTCGTCCTCCTCATCACCTTCCTTCTTGTCCTCCTCAGAATGGCTCTGTGAAATGTAAGCACAGAAGCAAAGAGTACAAACGTGCTGCATGAACTTCCTGCTGCTTATGGAATGGGCCAAGAGGAGGGAGAAAAGCGTTATTAATTATATCTAGAAACAAAGCCATATCCGAAAACTCAATAAACCTTGACAAAGGAAAACAATCAGGGCAAAGGAGTCAAAAGGGTATTTATTTTTGAAACCTACACAAATAAATAACAAAAACATGAAAATAACTGCGGGTCACTGAAAAATAAAATTCAAGACTGCAATATGATATCATTTTATATTCATTATACCTGCTGTTATCAAGTAAAAAAAAATGTATAAAAGTAAATGTGAGGTGGTACACTGCTTTTAAGAATGCTAATTGATGTAACCAATATAGAAAACGTAGAGGAAAATCCTTTAACATGTAATTATTTGTATGGCCCAACAATCACAACTTGTATGCATACCAAAAACAAACATTTGAATGGTGATTTCATCATCAAAACAATTAAAAAGAAAATAAGCCATTAAGGACTGTGGGACTAAAAAAAAAAAAAAAAATCAAGAAACAAACAAACAAACAAACAAACAAGACACTTTCCACAAGTTTTAAAGTTAAATAAAATCAAATCAAATATAATTCCTGAATGAAATTCAAAGAGATAATGTGTGAATTATAATAGAAGCAAACAATAAACGACATTCCTGCCTTATTTTCACTGGAGGAATCCTCTTGAACCTTAATGCGCCGTCTTTTCTTCTTCTGTTTATAACTCCGCTGATTTTCTTCCAATTCTGCTTTCTTTGCAGACCTGAAGAAAAGTGTAAATGTAAAACAAAATGCTTCCCCGAGTGAGTCACATACTACTTTGGAAATAGTACATGCTAGGATCAAGTGTATGCTGTGCACGTTATGGCGCTGAGTAGAAAACATAGATATGGACAACACTTCCCATCTTAACATTTTCTACATGTATAACTTAGTAGTGTTAATAACCCTGACCATCGGGGTACTGCTCAATACAGATGACACAGGCAGAGCACGCAGAAGACCTTGGGGTTTCATTCCCAGCACTACAAATCAAGCAATTAAAAAAGTAATGAGGGGTTAAAACTACAGTTTATGTATAACTACGAGGCACAGAGCCCTGTGCCTGCCACAGCATACACTGGGTCATCTCAATACCCAAAAAGTAAGAATAAGAGTAACGAAGTTCAAGGTCCTCATGACACCATAGTAAGTTCAGGGCCAGTAGGCCAAACCATATAAAACAGAAAGGGGTAGGGGGAGGGTGACAATGGCCTGGGCCTATATCTCAAAGGGTAGAGTCTTTGTGAATAACACAGAAGGCCCTGGGTTCTATACAATAAGTATAATTACTTGTTTTATCGGTGTTTATTAATATATTTTCATTTATACAATGTAATGGATTTCATTTCAGAGCCATTTTATTCAAGCATATCATTTTATCTGAAAAAATTCATCCCGATCCTTCTTCTCCTGACTTATTCTTTATTGTACCTGTGTGTGTGTGTATGTATGTGTGAGAGTGAGTGTGTGCATGTGTGTATGTGTGTGTATGTGTGTGTACACGTGTCTACATGCAGGAATCAATTCTCTCTTTCCATCCAAGCAGTCCGAAGGATCAGGCTAATCAGCAAATATCTTTACCCAGTGAACTTTCTCATTGGCACCTCTTCCTCTTTTATAAATTAATTTCAAATCAACATATTATATATTGTACTTCTTAACTTTATTTGCAATCATAGTTATTTTTCAAAGAATTTGAACATAGAGTCAACTCATGTTAATTCCTAACATTATACAGAAGGCAGGGCCACAGCAAATATGCAGAGAGAAGAGGAAAAACCAGCAGGAAATGGTTGTCTCCTTTCACCATGTGAGTCTTAGGGAATAAGCTCTGATCATCAGTCTCAGCAGTGGGCAGCTTGACTTACTGGGCCTTCTCTCAATGGCCCAGTTTCCAACATTGGAAATAAAACAAAACAAAACTGTGTAATACTAACCGTGTTCTAGGCCGCTGTTCATCCTCAGATTCACTGACTTCTTCGCTAACTCCTGACTCCTGAAAGTCGGTGTCTTCTGAATCCTCACTGCTCACTTAAATTTAGACAAAATAAATAAATTAGGAAATACTTCTCAAAAGAAATAAACTCCACTTAGTAATTTCATATTTAAACATTAGAGAATTATATAGACCACCAGGAGTGTGAGTGAGTGTGTGTGTGTGTGTGTGTGTGTGTGTGTGTGTCTGTGTATGAATGCTTATTAAAAAGATAATAAGCACCATTCAAACACAGCACAGTGGCACAAACCTTTAATCCCAGCACAAAGGAGGCAAAGGCAGGCAGATCTCTTGAGTTCAACAGGGAAACTGTGTGTGTGTGTGTGTGTGTGTGTGTGTGTGTGTGTGTGTGTGTGTGTGTCTGATCAAAAGATCTAAAATGCTCCAAAATCGGAAGCCTATGACTATCAAGAGGTTCCACGAGTGAAAACAAGCTTTAAGCTATGCACATGAGGTGCAGATGACACATAAATCAAGGCTGTGTGTTGACATGGTCCCTTTCCCAATATATCTCAGTATGTATATACCAGTCTTTCACAAATACAGAAGGCATGTGCACGCATGCATGTGCGCGGCACACACACATACACACACCCAAAACCAAAGCATTTCTAGTAGTAACCATAGCAGATAA
This sequence comes from Mus musculus, assembly GCF_000001635.26. Taxonomy (NCBI): domain Eukaryota; kingdom Metazoa; phylum Chordata; class Mammalia; order Rodentia; family Muridae; genus Mus; species Mus musculus. The sequence goes on from NC_000086.7 coordinate 105,853,977, forward strand.
GGTATACTAAATCTGTATTTATAAATTCCTTCCAGACATAATCATAAAACTACTTCTAAGCTAAAATCCAAGTATTTAGTAGTATATGAATTTAAAAAATGAGAATTAGCCATACATAAAATATGTAAGTGATAACCAAAGGTAAATTAATAAAAAGAATAGGTGTGGCTATTAAAACAAATAAAGCAGACTGTTGGAGATAAATAAGATGATTATAAACTCTCTGCCAATGAGGATAATTACAAACCATCTGCAGGGACCTAAGAACTCTAAAGGGAAAGCTATAACAGGTAGATTGGAGGTTGAAATCAAGACCTAAATAATGACGCCTCTCTAAGGGGAGGAAGACAGAAGACAGAATAGCAGGTGAGTGTCATGGGTCACTTTCTTCCTGTCTTCTTGTCTGGATTAGCTTTTTGTTTGGTTGGTTGGTCAACTTGACATAAGTTTGAGTCACTTGGGAAGAGAGAACTTCAACTGAGAAAATATCCCCACTGGATTGGCCTGTGGGTAAAACATTTCCTTGATTAAGGATACACTGGGGAGAGGAGATCAGCCCATAGCAGAAGGTGTTACCCTTGGGCAGGCGAATCTGAGTTACAGAAGTAAGCAGATTGAGCAACCCATGAGGAATAAGTACGCCAGTAAACATTTCTCTATGGCCTCTCCTTGAGCCCCAATCTCCAGGTTACTGCACATCTTCCCTCAGCGATGGAAGTGACCTGAGAGTTGTTCAATGAAATATACCCTTTCTTTCCCAACTTGTTTTTGATCATACGGTTTATCATAGCAATAGAAACCATTAAGACACTCCTGGTTTTGAGTGGAAGACAGGCTAATTTCCAAAGCTACAGAAATTATTGATGGCATAAATGTTATAGTTTTCTAGTCATGCACGGGGAGCACACATGAGATCAGATATTGTGACTGAGTGTGGAGGGCACCTCTAATGCTATTCCTCTTTCACTTCAGCATCAAGGCTATCAGAATTGAAACAGAATAATTCCAGAAGGCCAATCTTTGCAGCAGGGCACATAGGACAAGCAAAGTAAGATGACTTGGATCATATTCCATAGCCTGAAAGTAAACTAAAGCAGTGTCCGAATAACGATGCATACACATGGAAAGGACACAGAATCCAACATGATGCTGAACGATCAAAACAAAGCAATTCCTAACTCAGTGTTCATAAACATTGATCACTTCTTTGTGCTGGGAAACTCCATCCTGCCCTCTTCTAGATCCTTATCAACTATGCAGACTGCAGTGCTGTCGAATAAAAAAACCTCCTTCAGCTTTCCTTTGCTTGTTCCTCTCCCCTTTCTTAACCTCTAATGACCACTAGTCTACTTTATGAAATCAAAACCTTAGCTTCTACATGAGAATATGCAATATTTCTCTGTCTGGCTTATTTCATTCAAAACAGTGTGCTCCAGTTTCATGGATTTCACTACTCCCCATGTTAGTCCAAAGAGAAAACTATCTTATCGATTATTTCTATATTCACAATACTTAATATGGCCCTAGACACAGGTAACCACTTGGAATGTGAAAGATTCACCCATACAGGGCAGAGTGGCATAAACCATAATCTCAGTACACAGAGGGTCATCAATTTGATGTCAGACCGGCTATAGTATAAGACTCTGTCTTAAAAACAGACAGAAATAAAACAAAGGACTCAGATTTCCAATACAAGGAAAACATAATTTGAGATGTTTTATATATAAATTCATCATCGTTCAGTAGGAAATCACCGATGTACCGATATTCTCTTAGGAGCAATGATTAAGTGTCTCAGCACATATACTCAAATTTCAATATGAAAACTCATTGACAAAAACCAGTATGTTTTTGACGTTCACAATTAAAATGTCTTACCCTTCCTTCTATTTCTTCCTTTGGCTTCTTTATGCTCTTTAGGCTTAGTAGGTTTTTCTTCTCCAGATTCTCCATCACTCAAAGTCAGTTTATGCCTCAAAAGCCTATGTCTGTATCTTGGCTTCTTAGATTCTTCAGAATCAGAGTCGGATTCAGAGTTGACTTGATTCACGGCTTTTAAATAAAGAAAATACATTTAAGAGGCACTCTTTCAAACGACTTTCATTGAAATGATTTTGAAAACTATTCTGCGGATTTACGATTGGCATAATCTAAAGAAAAGCTTCTTGGTATTTCCAAGCTGTGCACCTTAGTATCGCTGCTAAAAACAGGTAATCATTTCTTAGCCTTGGTTACTGAATATGGGCTAGGTATCACCAGTGCGGATCATCTGAAGCATGAAAGGTCTTCCTTACAGTTTATTGGTAGGAACTGAAACAACTACAGTAACGTACGCAATTACCATAACATAATCAAATGAGTTGGGATAATAAAGTTTGGAACTTTTTTTTTAAACCTCAAATGGCATTTCCTGAAATTCCCTAGTCACACATTCTTCAAAGACTGAATGGCTAATAAATTAAACTCTAAAGAACATACCTAACTGCTCTCTGCGGAGTTCACCATCATCTGCTGGAGATTCTTCACTCTGTTTCCCAATTCTTTTTTTCCCTCCTCCATCAGGTTCATCATCTGACGACCCATCCTCATCAGAGGAAAGATTGGCTTTAATTTCTTCTAAAAGCATCTTCTTGGCAATTCTGTAGAGGGGAAAAACAATATAAAGCTATATTTGGGGGGCTGAAGTACACTGAATTAAAGACAAAATCTCTATATCAAAATAGGAATAAATGTTATCAATAGATTTTATTCACAAGTAATAGACTGGCAGGAACCATGTTTTAACATAAGCAACCAATGAACAAAAATGTTCCCTGTACTCATTTCAATTCTATACAAATCTTCAATATACTGAAAACTTTCAGGGATATATTTTATTATTTTGACCAACTGAAAGTTGATGCTACCATCCTCTAGGAACTACCATGGGGAGAAAGGCTAACAACAGTAAATTCATTTATCCAGACTAATGGCATTCCAAGATAAAATGCCAAAGGAGAGGTTTTATTCAACAGGAGAACAAATTCTCAGAAAAAAAAAATCAATGTGTAACATACCATTCTCTAATAGAAAACAGCATCTCCAACTACAGAATATGTTTGGACCTTAATCTCAATTACACCATAATAGGAAGGACTAAAGCAAGCATCAAGCATTAGTAACAATAGTCAACCTGGGGCACAGAAAGGATAGGACGGCTCCTTATCACATGGGCAATGAACACAAATGATCATAAATGAATTGCAAGTTTCAGAAAAAATATAGCACAATAGCTTTGCTCACACAATTTCTCAAAATGCTTCTCGATTAATTTGCTAATAAAAAATGCTTAAGGAGAAAATACACCTTCTAGTATTATCCTAAAAATATACTCCTAGGAAATTTCTAAGTTTGGACTAAAGCAAATTTTCTCAAAATGTAAAATGAAAGCAATAATGATGTTTTTGTAAAAGGCAGGATCACAGACCTGTCTGAGTGTCCTTTTGCCATGAATTTATAAATCATGGTAACTAATAAAATAAAACTCTGATAAAAAAAAAAGCTCACAAAGAAAGTGGCAAGATCCTAAAAGCTTGTCAGGATTTAACATCTGTGAGATAGGCATCTACTTGGCAGTCAAGACTGACCAATCCAGAAGTTGATATTGGTGGGCCTATGGAACCTTTGTTGGCTTTTTCTCCCTGTTGTTTGTTCTGTTGTTGTTTGGTTGGTTGGTTTTTATGTTGCTGTTGTTGTAGGTTTTTGAGACAGGGTACCACTATATAACCATGGCTGGCTTTAAATTCACAAAGGTCTGCCTCGGCCTCCTGAATGCTGGAATTAAAGGTATATGCTACAAGGCCTGGACACCTTTGTTATTTCTCAGTTTGAAACCTTTCTTTCGAGGCAAGAGAGAGGAGTTCGCAGATAAGAGCATTGACTGGTCTTCCAGAGGTCCTGAGTTCAATCCCCAGCAACCACATGGTGGCTCACAACCATCTGTAATGAGATTTGATGCCCTCTTCTTGTGTGTCTAAAGACAACAACAGTGTACTCATATGCGATAGATAGATAGATAGATAGATAGATAGATAGATAGATAGAAAGAAAGAAAGAAAGAAAGAAAGAAAGAAAGAAAGAAAGAGAAACCCTTCTCTCCTTTTCTTCATTTCAATCAAGAATTCACTCCATGGTAAGAAGTAGTAATATATAGATAAATAGTAAAACCTGTTTTAACAGACAAAAAATTTACAATCAAAATGCAGAGCAAACACACCTAGGCTGAAGCAAAATAGAGAATCACTTCCATAAATGCTTATTATATGTCATTTTGTACTTTCTCCTAAGATGTCACAAGAAATGACGTAGATGAACTTGACTTTGCTTTTCTGGTAGTTTCTGTTCTGATTTATATTTTAATTGAGTATAGATACTCATCACTAAAGTTGAGAAGGCAAACTTTGCTGTTACACATGTAGATGAGTGGTGTTGGCTTATATTGCATATAGTAAGCATTTTATGAACAGTAGACTAATTAAAGGTTGCATTATCTTATTTTGACAAAAAAGGTAACAAATATTTACTCTGATCAGTTTATAAAATAAAAACTATCTGATACATTTTACTCCTTAAGACAGAGATTACAGAGTAAAGGGAAGTCTTTTAAAACTGAATGAAAGGATATATATGGAAAAGTTACATACTATAACAGTACTTCTCATGAACCAGGAAAATCTTTCTTAAGTTATACTAGGCAATGCATTCTAGATAAATGAGTCTATATGTATAAAGTCTGTACATGAAGTGCTGAGTTTTACATTAGATAGAAAACTGTATTTCACTAGAAGCTACAAGATTTATACCATCATTTGTATAAGGCATTACAGAGACAACCGAACTACATTCTGAATCTACTTGCTATAAATGTCAACACAGTCATCTAACTACAGTTTGTGACTACAAATTCAAAACTCTTTTAAAAAGTTCAATCCTAACTATAAAGACCTCATTGATAATTGTAAGCAACCACATAATTTTTCTTCTTTCAAATTCTAGATTCTTAAGAATATGTCTAACTGGGAAGTCAGAATATATAAATCTACCTGATTAACTCTCATTGTCTAATGAATATTAATATAAATAATGGTACAATATTACATAATAAATTGTACGATAAATACCAGAAAATCAAATAAAATCCACACATTAAAATGACAACTTGCCAACAACCTTCAGTAATGGTATATGAAATATGGGAAATAACTATAGTCACTTTAGAAGCAAGCAAACCACAAATTTCAGAGAATGGTTGTTTTTCTCCATAACTAGTTTAATCTAGACCAGTGGAGACTTGTTCTTTTACCAAAGGAAAATCTTACTTATAGCCAAGGTTACTAATAAAGCCGATTCATTTCCCATAAATTACAACTGATGAGACCTGGAGAAGTGAGACAGCGATTAGGCATGGGTACTGTTTGTCCCTAAGATTTAATCCCAAGCACCAACATCAGGCAGCTCACAACTATCTGGAACTCTAGCACCAGGGGCAACCAACATCCCTGGCCTATGTGGGCACCTGCACTCATATGCACATACCCATATAAAGATATAGACATAATTAAAAGTAAATTTCAAAAGCAAAACTCAATAATAAATGACAGCTATAATCCTAACCTATAACAGAACCTAATTAAAAAAAAAAAAAGGAAAAGCTGGGCGTGGTGGTGCACGCCTTTATTCCCAGCACTTGGGAGGCAGAGGCAGGCAGATTTCTGAGTTTAAGGCCAGCCTGGTCTACAAAGTGAATTTAAAGGACCTAAGGTCTGTCTGCGGCCAACCTTCAAACTGAGTAGTCAGCAAGCATGCCAAGGTGAGATGTGTCCCACCTACAAAGCCCGCTGTGAGATGCTTTAAAGGGAAACTCCACTACCTTAACTCTGGAGTCACGGGCCACAGAGACTTCAAAGACATCATCACTTGAGAACCAGCTGAGGCTGGCAAAGCATCATTTTGGAGGCCTCGGCTGAACCCATGCTGGTATGCATGTGATGGATGTATAGTCATGATCGCTAGTTGATTCTGTTTGGTCTGAAATTTCCTTTCTTGAGGCTTTCCAGGATGTTTCTGGGAAACTCATTCAGGCAACAAGGTACTGCCCCTGGAATCTCAATGATCAAAATTATATCTTGGGAAAGGTAGAGCATCCAAAGCAGTCAGGACTCTTATCAGAAGCATTAAAGGCACAGGCCATGCCACTCTTGTGGAGGGAAACCTGGGCAGAGCCTCTTATTTCCTGAAAGGGAGGGAAGGGAAAGGGGAGAAAGCAAAACAATATGGGAGGGAGAGTAAAACCCCACAAACAATCAGGCTGATGAATGAGAGAATAGGACCCCAAAGTCCATACAAACTAATTCTCCTAGATAACACAGTGAACGCTAAGATAATGCCTCTACTGAAGAAAGCAAAATTAGGAGGAAATGACGTAATAACAAACAAGCAATCAGAAAAACAAAAAAGTAAAAAAAAACCTGTTAGAAATTATGATCCTACCTAGAAATGAAATGAGTAATGAATGCCTTATTAAAATGCTCAAACAGGAAAGGAAAGGAAACTTCCTTTAGCTGTATGCAAATCAATAGTTGTAAACAATACATTTTTTTTAAGTAAGTAAAGATTTCCTACAACATAGAGCTTTAGAGAAAGCCATAACAAAGGTGACACAGAATGTTAGAGCCAGAAGTCAAGTAGAGACAACAAATGACAAAACCAAATAAACAAAGATAGTGTGACAAAGCCAGGAGAACTTAAGATCCTATATCTCATTCAGTTTCAGTGTGCTAATGCTAGTCTCTCTAATTAATCATTAACTACTTCTTTGCTAATGCTACCCTAGACAGACACATCAATGTCATTCTAAAAGGAAGGTGTGTGTGTGTGTGTGTGTGTATGTGTGTTTGTGTGTACACATACATACATTCATTTCAGGGATATTCAATGTTTATGTCTTTATAAATAAAAGATTCCAAGTTTTGACTTTTAAATTTTTTTCTTAAAAAGAAGAGCTTTGAGCATCTACACTATGTATCTCTAAAATGAGAATGACCAGCTATCAAATAATGTATCTTGTAACTACTATTTGACTAAGTCTCTAAAAACAGGTTTAAGAAAACTGTCAAATTAAAATTACATTTTATAAGGCCAATGAATTGTTTATCTGTACATAATAGCCACAAAATTTATTAAGAATTGTTGGTGCCTGCATAACATATCACATTAGAATATACAGTTAACAAAATAAGATCACTGGCTTAAATGAATGTTATTTAGACAACACAGTTTCTAAGTATATGTCACACAAAAATATGACATTATACCTTCCAAGTTTATTTGTAAAGCAACTCAGAAGCAAAAAACTATGGAATATTTACTATTTTCACTGAGGAAACAATGGTAAACACAAATTCTTCCAGAAGAGTGTAAAGCATTGTTTGAATCGATGTCATGTTCCTCAAAGGTTAAATTTTTTTTTTTTTTTTTTTTTTTTGGTTTTTCGAGACAGGGTTTCTCTGTGTAGCCCTGGCTGTTCTGGAACTCACTTTGTAGACCAGGCTGGCCTCGAACTCAGAAATCTGCCTGCCTCTGCCTCCCGAGTGCTGGGATAAAAGGCGTGCGCCACCATGACCAGCTAAAGGTTACATATTTAAAAAAACAATTTCTTCTTAAGTTACACAAATTTTTAAACTTTTATATTAGTATACTATTTTAAACCAGGATCAAAATTCCTTGATATGAGTTTTATACAAAAAGGTAACTAAAGCATGAAGATCTGTCACCAAAAAAATGACCAAAACTCATAACAAACCAATAAATAATCAAAAGCTAAACAACTGCTCTAATCACTCTTCAATCATGTGTCCTATTAAGTCTGTATTCAATGACAAGCAGCCCTGTACCAGAAAAATTAATATCAAAATTTTCTTTTAAAAAAATCAGGACTAGCTATATGAAATCATAGTTAGGGCCCAAGACAGTGGGTGGCACATGCCTTTTATCCCTGCACTAACGCAGCAAAGGCAGGTGGAGCTTCGAGTTCAAGGACAGCCTGGTCTAACAGTGAGCTCCAGGGCTTAGGAAATGTTTAAGACAAGAAAAAAAAAAAGAACACCACAAAAGAACCCATGGTTGTTAATGTTTTATACATGATGCATTCTGCTTAAAGCACACAAATTAGAAAATGAATATTTCAGCTAGGCAAGGTGGTGCACACCTTTAACCCAAGCACCCAGGAGGCAGAGACAGGCAGAACTCTCTGAGTTTGAGGCTAACCTGGCCTACAGAGCAAGTTCCAAGACAGCCAAGGCTATACACACATACAAACATACACACGCATACACACATATATACACCAGTCTTCAAAAATCAAAACAATTAAGAGAAAAGGAAAATAAGAAAGTGAGTATCTCCTGGCTTTACTTAACAAAAATTAGGGGGCTGGAGAGATGGCTCAGAGGTAAAGAGCACTGTCTGCTCTTCCAGAGGTCCTGAGTTCAATTCCCAGCAACCACGTGGTGATTCACAACCATCTATCCTGGGATCAGATGTCCCCTTCTGGCATGCAGATATACATGCAGATATATCACTCATATAATATAAATAAATGAATAAGTAAATAAATCTTTTTAAAAATCTAAGCTTTTAGAAGAATTTTATTAAGAAAAAATAATATTAACATCAATACAGGACAATTAGTCATATTAAAGAATTCATTCTTTATTCAATATTCTTATACTGAAAAATAAAAACAGAATTAAATTAAAAAGCATTAATTTTAAAATATCAAACTTAAAAACAAAAGCTATCAAGTCAGAAAAATGAGTACATTTGCTAACACTAACGTACAGACTTTTCTTGGCAGAGAAAATTTCTCATTTGCTCAAAGTTCTAATATTACCAAACAAGAAAGTATATTTAGTGTAATTCGCAAGTCCTACCCACACAATAAGAATGGTACCAATACTATTTCTTTCTTTGAAGAACTGTCTAGTACAAAGAAGAAAGTTAGTGACACCTGCATTGATTGTTTAGTCATCGGCCAGTGAATCCTACCTATAGCTTTTTACACCTCCATTAGACTTAATTGACTATACTTACCAGAACCATATCAACAAAGCCATTGAAAAGAATTAACTTAAAATCCCTAAATACTTAAAACCTTTACTACAACAGAAAGAGAAACAAAACTCTTACTTCAAATGCAGTCTGGTTTGGTTTTTTGGTTTTTTTTTTTTTTTTTGGTTTTTTTCAAGACAGGGTTTCTCTGTGTATCCCTGGCTGTCCTGGAACTCACTTTGTAGACCAGGCTGGCCTCGAACTCCGAAATCCGCCTGCCTCTGCCTCCCGAGTGCTGGGATTAAGTGCAATAAAGATTCGAAATAATGGGCTGGAGAGATGGCTCAGCAGTTAATGGAACTGATGCTCTTCCAGGTCCTGAGTTTAATTCCCAGCAACCACATGGTGGCTCACAACCATCTGTAATGGGATCTGATGCCCTCTTCTGGTGTTTCTGAAGACAGCTACAGTGTGCTTACATATAATAATAAATAATTTTTTAAAAGATTCAAAATACTTTTACCAACCAAAAAAGTACCATTGAAACACAAAAAGCCACAGAAGAAATTCTGGATTTACCTAATTTGTATAGAGAATAAATAAAGACATAAATAGGAGTCGGTCATCAAATGAAAGCCGTATTAAGGGCTTATAATACACTTATTTCACTAACTCTACTAAAATCACATGAGTAACCTTTAAATATCTTCACTATATGATGATCAATATCCAAGAATCATTAGTCTCTTCCCAAGTAATTAAGCTGTATTAACAGTACAACATCTTCATTAGTAGAATATCCACTTCATACAAACAGAAGTCAAAATAATTTGTTTATTTCCTGGTTTAAGGGCAAAAATTTATGGCCAAATGAAACAAGGGTCTCATTCTGTAAGTATAGTAAAACTTTTATCAATAGTCTCCACACCATGATTTGCATTTATGGAAAAATTTAGTGTCATCCAAAGAAAATCTGAGAAAAAGTACAATATTACTAAAACCATCTACATCTTGAAGAATAAACTGAGAATGTGTGTGCTGGGGAATGTACACTAATATTCTATTACTGAGGCTCACTGACAATATAAGTTTTAAAATATATATAATGAGAAATGTTTGGTTAAAAAGTCTCTAGATATAATAATGAAAACATAAAGAAATCAATATATGTATACACTGAACACTCCTAACCCCCTAAATCTGGTATGCTCTGAAAACCTTTGAATATGTAGTAGATCTGGGCTATTCAAACAGTATAGACAAGTATAAACAATATCTTATAAAAACTTCAAATTCTGAAATACTTCTGCTCCAGAGGACTTTGGCTAAGAATCGCAAACCAATTTTTTTCAATTGCATGGCTGTGTCGTCAAAGCAAGGAACAATTTAAAACTATCCGAGGACTGGAGAGATGGATGACTTAGAGGTAAAAGCAATGTCTGCCCTTCCAGAGATGCTGAGTTCAACTACCAGCCACCACATGGTGACTAATAACTACCTGTGAGATCTGGTGCCCTCTTCTGGCCTTCAGGCGCACATGCAGGCAGAAGGCAGTGTTCAAAATAAATAAATCTTACACACACACACACACACACACACACACACACACACACACACACACCAAACCCTAAACTATGCCGAAAGCAAATAAAACCTTACCATAACAGCACATTCACACAACTGACATAAATTACAACTTAAGAAACCCTGACAAGCTCTGGGCAGCACATTCCTTTAATTCCAGCACTTAGGTAGCAAAGGCAGGGGAATATATTTGAGATTTAGCCTGGGCGCTATCTATCTATCTATCTATCTATATATAGATAGATAGATATTGAAACCATATCTCAAAAAAAGGAAAAACATAGTATTTGGTGTTATTATTATTATACTATCTCTTAAAAATATGTAAGCTTAACATGAAAAACCCAAGGTAAATTCTCAGTTGTATAAATTTCAAATTATAAGATCACTAATTTTTTCTTAAAAAAAAAAAAGCTCTATCAGAAAAATGACAGCTATCTATTTCAACAACTATACTTGGTCACCTAAATAGAAATTTATAAATAGGACCCTTCTAACTGACAAAGGTAATGCGTGTATTTTTAAAGATTTAATAGGTAGTTATTTATTTACAATAAAATACTGAAGGTGGGGAACTTTTTTGTGTTTTAATTTTCAAGACAAGGTTTTACTGTGTAGCCTTGACTGTCCATTCACCAAGTTGAAGATAGGACTTTCTTAATGACACAGCTTTAAAAGAGAAAAAGTAAAAAAAAAAAAAAAAGGAACTGTTTGTTGAGCCTTCACAAAAACATAAGCATATTGTTTTAGGGAGCTAAAGTACTGACTGTCTTAATTTCAGGAAGAAGAAAACTTCTTTAGCTTACAAAGTAGGCCATATAACTTTATTCTCACAAAGTCTTATGAATTTTTATGAAAGATACATCATAACTAAAATTAAATGCTTCAACAAGAAAATGTTTTACAGAAATTTATTGCATCCAAAGTTAAACATTTGAACAATACACTATTAACTTCTTCATAAACACCAACACTGGACATTTTAACAATACTACCGAAAAAGCAAAGCATATAAAATTTATACACAATTTACACACAATGATACAATTGTGTACAAATTTACATTTACAATATGCTCTCTACCAAGATATATCTCACTCAAAAAATATGAAATTTAAAAAAATGCCAAGATTTAATCATGATCTGCAAACAAATTCTAGAAGTTGATTAGTGCATATTTAAATATGCTCACATAATTTTTCTGTACTAAAATAGTTCAAAGAGGTATCTGTATTGCATCAGTGATATCGGTGAAAGATACCATGCATATTAAGATACTTCTTTGGTATGCTGGATATTAAACAAGTTATAAATTATAAGTTTTATCAAAGCACATTAAAATGAGTATAAAGACATGCTCAAAATAAAATTCAATTCCTCTCCAAAATAACCACCAGGGTTGCATTTAAAAAACCACACAAATACAAAATTGAATTAACGAAATTATCCAATAAAATAGATATCAGTTACAGAGAGATATATAGAATCCACTCATTTTAAAAGTAAAACTGTTACTTAATTTTTGATAAGTGATACCAAAATTGTACCTTGACAACATGCTTAGTTGTTGGCTAAATATAAAAGATCATCTTCCATAGTTCAAAAAGTAGGAGTAACACCTAGTGACATTGGAAGACTTGTGATTCATAGGAAACAGCAGCTTATATAAGTGAAAAACGAAAGCATTCTAAAAGACAAATAAGTTGTAAATGCTTCCATTATCTAGCAATGATGGTATACGAAAATCCCTGACTAAACATTGTATGCTTTGAACATTCCAATGTAGGACTTACTATATTATCCCATCAAATAGCTTAGACAGACATTTGTTGAGAAAAAAAAAAGTAAATAGGAAAGCAGAAGAAAAGTCTTTGGGTTTACACATGAGCTCTAATTAAGTACAAAATAAATATGACCTTTCACCCTAGTTCGCCTATCCTGTCTACTAACAGAAACCTGTTGGTATCAGCACAACATCAAATAAGGTCAGAGAACAGATGTGCTTAGAGCACTTGGTTCATCTCTCACAAAATGATGACAGCAAACACATATAATTTTTAGTTTCTTAAAACTAGAGCTTTCTATTAAGACAGATGGCCATTTTAGTGTTCTTTGCTAAGATCATCTCCAGGCTATCACGTATTTTGGTACCAGGATAAGAGAAAATACTATCAAATTTTCAATATTAGAGATTAAAATTATGGCAAAAGAAGTTAAAGTCACCAGCCTGAGATCATACAATTATTAAAAGACTAGAAGCTGTCCATTCACTATACATATCATGCTATCTTCTCACTGAGTATTATGACTACTATCCTAAAGGATGGGAAATGATTAAAATGTATATAAAACCATGTTGACATGCTATGACAGGGGTGTCTTTCTTTCCTTCTCTCAGCCATCCCTTAGATTAAAACTATATAGGCTTCATTGTTTACATTTCAATCAACTGTTTAAGTCTTCGTGAAGTTAATAATGTCATATTACCTACGTCCATTTTATTTGGGAAATAAAGATTAGAATATGAATCTGTCTAGATAACTTCTCAACTGATTCTTAGTTTGAAAGCAATTTCCTAATCTTAAGTATATGAATCCTCTTTATTTACTCTTCACAGGTCTTCATAAATAGTACTACCGTGTTGAATGACAAAACAACAATCAAAGAGAGATGTCTGTTCTTATTTATTATAATTTACTTGCATTAAAATTAATCTATAAAAATTAAAAGTCTCAGCCGGGTGAGGTGGCACACGCCTTTAATCCCAGCACTTGGGAGGCAGAAGTAGGCGGATTTCTGAGCTCAAGGCCAGCCTGGTCTACAGAGTGAGTTCCAGGACAGCCAGGGCTACACAGAGAAAATCCTGTCTAGAAACAAAACAAAACAAAACCCTGTCTCAAAAAAAAAATTGAAAGTCTCAAGAAATTATCACAGTTTACATGGAAACATAAATCGACAGTTCTTTGTTTATAACACACCCTATGCTAGGTGTGTTAATATTGATATTTACTTTCTCTTAAGGTTTCTGAGCTTTAGCCCATTTTCTGGCCTTTGTTTCAGACTTGCAAGAAGACTGTGCACGAGTCATTCTAAGGCAGGAGCTCCTGGTTTTTATAACCTGGTTGTTGTTGCGTTGTTGCTGTTTGCGCCCATGCCTAGGGTGTGTTATAATCTTAAGTTCCTTACAGATGGAATCATACCTATTTTCAGGATCATTGTCGTCGTCGTCATCATCCACTGTGGCAGGCACTGATTTAGATAAGGCTTCATCTCCTTGGGGGGAAAAAGTGTACTTAAAATTAGGTTTGAATTGTCTATACAAGGAATACTGTATAAGATAAAACTGAAATCCAACAACGCTAGATAGAGCAAACTAGTAGGTTCTATGTAAAACTGTTGAAATGTAAAGTAAGTACAAGGGAATTTTATGAAGGACCAGCAGGAAATAACAGTTAACTCTTACATGTCCCCCAGGGTTCTTTCAAAGCATAAGAATGTTTAAGGCAAGCATTTTCAGAAATGATTATTAACTGCCGTCCTTCCCAGTGGTTTTTGTTAAAGCAACTGTATGGATTTCTAAAGGTCTGACGTTAGCAGGGATCTTCTTTTCTCTGCTATCACTGAAGAATAACAAAACTGCTTCTACCATTTTGGTAGTGCCAAGTCACCGAAAAACACACCTGAATCCATACAAAATCTGTGATTTCAAGTACCCAGAAAGACATTCAAGTGCACTAAGACTTAATTTTTAAAAGTTCTGTTCTTTTTGTTTTAACATCGAAGGAGACGGCTAAGGTTGTAATTCAGGGGTAGAGCACTAGCCTGATATTTACAGGGTCCCAGATTCTATCAACACACACATAAAAAGGAGAAGGCAGGAGGACTGAAACTTGTGCAGTTCACTGTACAGAAATTTTTCCTCAAATGAACAAACTAAATACTAAACTCTAGTTAATATTATGCATGCCAAAGTATATATGGGTACTTATGCTGATGTCCACTATCAATTCTGAAATTACAAAGAGAAGGGGAAGCTGGCAAATGCCAATCCTAAGCTAACAAATACTAAAAGGAAATGACTAGCTGCTGTTAATTAGTAATGAAGACAAAGAAAGAAGAAGACAGTGAAGAAGAGGGGGGCTCATAATAAGGAAACATTTGGACATAGTTGTGCTACACACTCGATAAACCCGCATTCATATATTCATTCTCATATTCTCTCTCTCTCTCTCTCTCTCTCTCTCTCTCTCTCTCTCTCTCTCTCTCCCTCCCTCCCTCCCTCCCTCTCTCCCTCCCTGACACACAGTGTGGTGGAAGATGGAGAATGCGTGCACATACAATACTAAAATCAAGCTAGGTAGGGTGCTTTACACCACTAATCTCAACACCAGACAGGCAGAAACAGGGGATCATAAAATTAAGGCCAGCTTGGGCCGAGCATGGTGGTACATTTCCTTTAAGGCTAGCTCTCAGGAAGCAGCCACAGGAGAATATGTGAGTTCAAGATCAAACTGGTCTACATAGTAAGTTCCAGGCCAGGTAGGGTTACACAGTGAGACCTATCTCAAGAAAACAATTAATCACTAAAGGGCCTAGAAAGGTGGCTCAGTAGTTAAGAGACCATTAATAGGATCTGAGTTCAGACCCCAGGACTCTCATCAGGCAATTCCTGACTACCTGTTAACTGCAACAGGGGAATTCAACACCCTCTTTTGATCTCTGTGGGCGCTCACACAAGTGCAGAGACACAAACATACATATAAATTAACAATTTTTAAAAACCTACTGAAATCGAAATAAATCTTGAGTCTCCTGTAATAGACACTGTTTTAGTTACACAAGTTACCGCAGGTGAATATCTGAGACCCTCTCCCCCTTTTTGCCATTTTTTTCATTACAAAATGATAGGGGAAAATGGCAGAAACTATCTCTATAAAGATCACAGACACTGGGCTGAGAAATGTAGCTCAATGGTAGAGCACTTGCTTACTGTATGCAATATATGCAAGGGAACAGGTCTGAAACCGAGTACCAAGGTGCTAGGAGCAATGAATACTTACAGATTCTCGATGCTAATCTGCTAAATGCCCAAAGTCAAAATAACCCTCACAGTGTCCCAGGAAAACATCCCATTTGAATAGAACAATACTGAAACAGCATATTACTAACTACATTTCCCTCAATCCCCTTTTTTCTGAGAAAGGGTCTCACTATTTAGCCCTGCTCAATCAGCAATTTGCAATGTAGCCCAAAACAACTTCAGATCAATTGCAGTGATCCTCCTAGGATTATAAGTATACCACCAGGCCAGGTGATACGCTATCCTTTACTGTCCTAAACTTCAAAGTCAAATTCAAACGCTACATGCTTTTCAAAGTTTTCCCCGAATATATTTAACTGGGTTATTTACAGCCCCATTGTGGCTTTCTCGGTTTTCTCTTTCCTTGGTTTGGTTTCTCATTCTGTGGCTTAGGCTTCCCTGAAACTTAGTGTGTAGTCAGGAGAACCTCTGACTCAAAGGCCTCATCTGCCTCGTCTTCCCAAGAGCTAGGATTACCTGAATGAGCCACCATGCCGAGAGTCGCAGATGATTGGACTGTGTGTAAAGCTCAGGTCCTCTCCAAAAGTGGCAAGCAAGGGCTCTTAAATGCCGACAAATCCACCATGCACTAGACTATAGCTCCGGTATCATGCCCGTCCTCTTTGTTCATGCCTTTCTCAAGTCACAATTTCTAGGAAAATGTTGTGGCTATGAGATGCCCAAGTATTACTGAATAAATTAGAACCTTCTAAGCTCATAATGTGGAGGGACATTATTACAATGTTCTAAATTTGTCACATAAAATTAAAGTGGACATAGAAAATGAATACACTTAACATAGTTGTATTATGTTGATCATACAAATAAATTCATTCTTAAGGAATGTTTTTTATTACTGACTCATACCTAGGTTTATATTCAAAAACTATATTTGTGCATAGTATTCACCTCCAAGAGCTTTTATATTCTGTTGTATTTGGATATTTTTATTGACAAAACCCCAGGTTTGGGTAGGATAAATTCCCTAGCTAATTTATCTTCCTCTTTTTTTAATCCCAAGTCTTCTACTTGGTCCTAAGCAATTCCCAAGCAACAGGGTTTAGCTCCTAAGACCTGTAGAAGGGTCAGCATCTGAGTACGTGACAGACACTCGAGCTTTTCTGATAGCTACACCTAGGTAAGGGGTCACGGAGTCAGCCCAGAGCCTTCATGGAACACAGGGAGCAAGGATAGTACTCCATTTTATTAGAAAATACATTCATTGGTTGCTGTCTTCTAAGGTCTAATGAAGACTAGTTATTACTTATTACACAAAGTATTGTAACTTCAAATATAAGAACTAAAACTTTTCTGACGGACAAGGTGATACAAACTCTTAACCTCAGTACTCAAGAGGAAGACTACTACAAGTTTAAGGTGGTTCTAGTCTACATACTTTCAGGCCAACCAGAGCTATAGCAAGACCGTGTCTTATAAACATCAAACAAAAAATAATAAAGAATGCATAAAAAAATGAATGATTGGGATGGAGAGATGGCTCGGCAGTTACAAGCCCTTGATGATCTCACTGTCCTTGCAGAGGACTCAAGTTTGACTCCAAATATCCACACAATGGCTTAACAAACTTCTGTAACCCAAGGTTCAGGGACTCTAAAGCCTTCTTCTAGACCCTAAGAACACCAGGCACATGTGTGGTACACAGACATATATGTAGGCAAAACACTCAAGAACTAATTAATAATTAAGACGAGAAAAACAGAATATTTAACATATGTCAAATCAGTAAGAATGTAGCTCAGACATGAGGCCCTGGACTCCTCCATTCCAGACCCATCCCTGCAGGCACGCACACACACACACACACACACACACACACACACCCATCCCTGCAGGCACACACACACACACACACACACACACACGAACACAGAGAGAGGGGGGGGGAGACAGAGGGAGGGAGGGAGAGGGAGAACTCAAGAGAGAACACTTTTTTAGGAAATGAAAATCAGTATAATATTTTTAATTCAATATGCAGAATACACTAGGGAAGCCATTTAATCACAGAAGATCATCTTAGAGTGTTTAAGATCGGATCACTTACCTATGATTTCCTAACAGTAACACTGTATACAATAATAAGTAGTAATAAGTTTTCCTTTCTACATTCTAATCTTTAATAGGGTTTTTCCCAACTAACGGGATAACGAAAACATTTTCTATCAAAGTAACCTTGGTATTTTTTTTTAATTATGAGTATATGCCTGAAGTACAAGTATGTGCACCTATGTGCAAATGCCCTAGAGACAGAGGAATAACAATGTTTGGGTGTTTGGGACCCACCCAACTGGATACCTAGAATTGAACTCTACTCCATCTTTCTAGCTCCTAGATCTATTTTTAATACAAGACCACCATTCTTAATCTACAATTTTGGTGCTAAAAAATCTCTCGTTTGATAGGAAAACCTGATCTGAAGTGTTCATTTCTCTGAGTGTGAGCACTCACATAGTGGAAACACTGTTTGATTTTTTGTGGCATCACATGAAACCTTTATTAAAGGGCCATAAGTTAAGGTTTGTTCTTTCTTTCTTTTTTTCTTCAAAAAAAAAAATGACTGAATTTTTTTTTCTTCAAAAAAAAAAATGACTGAAGCTAGTTCCATTTTAAAAATGGGATGAGAAACACATATGGCATAAAAAAAATTTCCTGTAATTTTTGTCTAAACTGGAAACAGTTTTCTATGAAACCTACTTATATATTTAATAATTCTAATATTCTTAGTTAGTTGGAATTGTTTTAACTAATTAAAAAGTAAAAAAACAGGACACATATACTATTCAATTGATTTTCTTGAAGCTATAATAAAAATTAAATACTAAAAAGTATTTTTCTTGGGGAGTGGAGAGATGGCTCAGTGGTTAAGAGCACTGGTTGCTCTTCCGAAGGTCCTGAGTTCAATTCCCAACAACCACATGGTGGCTCACAATCATCTATAATGAGATCTGACACCCTATTCTGAGGTGTCTGAAGATAGCTACTTACATATAATAATAAAATAAATCTTTTTTTAAAAAAGTATTTTTCTTGGTATTAAGGATAAATTGATCCAATTCTAATTCATCAGGGTGAGATAATTTGGGTATTTCTTTCTTCCTTTATTTTGGTAGTGTTTTTAAACGAGAAACATCTGTCCATATCATTAGATAAGGGAAGGATTATAATAAAGTAAATTACAGTGTTAAAACATTTATCTAGGACTGGTGAGATGGCTCAGCGGGTAAGAGCCCTGACTGCTCTTCCGAAGGTCCTGAGTTCAAATTCCAGCAACCACATGGTGGCTCACAACCATCCGTAATGAAATCTGGACAGCTACAGTGTACTTATGTATAATAATAAATAAATCTTTGGGCTGGAAAGATGGCTTAGCAGTTAAGAGAACCGACTGGTCTTGCAAAGATCCTGAGTTCAAATCCCAGCAACCACATGGTGGCTCACAGCCATCTGTAATGGAATCTGATGCCCTCTTCTGGTGTGTTTGAAGACAGCTACAGTGTACTTACATACATAAAATAAATAATTCTTTAAAAAAAATAAATAAATCTTTTTTAAAACTTTGTCTAGTATAAAAAAAAGCCATGGGAATGATTGCCGTCAAATATCAAAACAATAACTTCAGAGAAGTGACCAGCCTCAGTTAACTTGGTTGGTCAGACTGAGTTCAAGACTAGCTTTGTTTATATGGGCCCATCTTTTTTTTTTTTTTTTTTAATGTTCAGGGAACTTGATGGGACACAAAATAATCTGTTTTTACTTAAAAAACAAAATCTCAGAGCAAAGCAGCCAAAACTTTTATATGCCAAGTTATACCAGTATCAAGCACTCACCACCACTGCATGAATAAATACCTATTAAATTACTGACATTATAACCAGCCTGACAGAATGAAAATGGAGACATTAAGTGTCCCTCAGGCAGACTACTGAAAACTAGATCCACAAAATAGCAATTTCTTCCCAGGAATCTAATGCTAGGACAAGGAAAAAGGCTAGGAGCCCGGGGCTAACCAAAAGGAGCACTTGGCTCTGGGAAAAGAGGCTCCACAGCTCTAAGAACTTGTCATAGCACCAAGTAGGTGCTCGCACTAGCAACACATACAGGAAAATTAGAAAGATACAGAGAAAAATTAGCATTGCCCCTGCATAAGGATGACACACACACACGTACATGAGGCACTCCATACTTTAAAAACAAACAAAAAAGAAAACACCTTGTGGGATAAGACTGACTAAAGACTAATTGGTAGGTCAACGGTGAGTGGGGACCACAGTATGACCAAGAAAACCTAGATGTGCATATATTCCTGGCCATCTATAAACCTTCAAGACAAGACATGGCTGAGGAGAGAGGGGTGTCACTGGGATCTCTGTCCTTCTTTCCAATGTGGCCACAATGAATAAATATATTTTAATTTTTTTTACTATAAATTTGGCTATTCTTTAGATGGCCCCTGGGGAAACAACAGATAGCAAAACTGGACTTCTTGGGATACCTCAGGTTGGGTAACAGCATCAGCTTGATTAACTTTATAAACTACTACACATTATTTCAGAGAAACATATTAAACGGTGACTAAGTGTTTCTGTTGCTTAGCCAACAATTTGGTGTACCTGATGATGCTTGAAATGCCCTCCAATGATGGCGTCCAAATAAGCGAACATCTACAGTAAATGTCTACATACATTTCCCATGGGCTTCTCTTCAACACTAACTCTGCATTTCACCCGAGGGGAAAAATCAACAATATGAAACTCTAAGGGGGGGGGGGGTGCAGATTATAAACTCTAAGGTTGAAACTTATTCTTACATACCTGAAGACTGACAAAATCCAGTGTGTGAAGGCAGCACTAGATTTTCAGTCACGGGTTTGATTTTCTGTTCATCGCTGCTTTCCTCGCCTGCAGAATTCTGATCATCATCTCCTATATCAGAAGATGAAGAAGTGATGTCTACTTGCTTCCTTTTAGGAGTTGCTCTTAAGGAGTTTCTTTTTTTCTCCTTCGTATTGCCTGTCTTCTTTTTGGCTGAAGTTCTTTGTTTCTTCTGCTTTTTATTATCTTCTGAGCTTCCCTCAGCATCAGAAGAGGATGAAGCACTCTTTACTTCCTTGGTATTTCTCTTTGAACTGGAGTTTCTTCTTTCTCTCAAGTCAATTCTTTTCGGTCTCTTTTCAGTGGAGTCACAACACTGTCCTTTCAAGGATTTCTCAGTATCTGACGATGAACACTCTGGCCTCTTCCCTGGACTCTTTGCAGGCAAGCTGAATCGTTTCTTCTCTCTCAGAGACACTCTGTTCCTGGTCTTCTTATCTTCGGAAGAGTCACAACTATCTCCTTTTCCTGGCAATTTATCAACACTATCAGATAATTCTTCCTTCTTTTCACATGATTTATCTTTCCATTTTTTGCCTTTCTTTTCTCCACCAGCTGTGTCAGTTTTACTTTGCTTTATGCCTTTAGAAAAAGGACCAATCTCCTCTTCCTCCGGCAATCTCTCGGTCCCATCAGAGGAAGAGTCCCACTCCTGCTCTCGCTTCAGTGTTTCTCCCTTTAAGTCTGGGGCTTTCTTTCCTTTTGTTCCAGGTCTCTGTCTGCTCTGCTTCTTTTCGCCTTCAGAAGACTCATCGCTCTGCTCTTTCTTTGGAAATCGATCAGTGCCATCAGATGACCCACCCTTTCCTTTTCTACTTTGTCTGCTTCTCAGATGTTTAGTCTTTTCTTTAGTCTTAGAGACTCTTTTGTCTTCAGGGGAATTCACGTTCTCCTCTTTCACTGAAGGCTTTTCAGCACCATCAGAGGAAACACCAGGTTTGCAAAGCATCTCTCGGAATTCCACTCCACTCCTGACTTTCTCAATGGAACCTCCTGCTATGGAGCAACTCCCTCCCTGCCTGCCTTCAGTGTCACCAGTGTCATCAGCAGATGACCCTTCTTGTGTTGTCTTCGCCCTCTCATGCCCTCCATTATCCACTACTTTTTTGCCCTGTTTTTCATCTTCAGAAGAGTCCTCTTCTTTTTTCTCTGGAACACTTTTTCTGGCAGCCCCAATTCTGCTCATGGTTTTTATCTCTCTCTCTAACTCTGAGTCATAGTTAGAGGACTCTGAGTAGTTCTGGCGTTTCTTTTTAGAGATAATAGAGGTTTCTGTTGATTTTCCTTTTTTAGTGTCAAAATCTGACCCGGAAGTAGAATTTTTCCGTTTCCTTTTTCCATTATCATCTTTCCCTGTTTTACCTTTATGATTCATCTGTGGTTCATTAATGTCAGTGTCTGAGGAAGAACTATGCCCCATCTGACTTGCCTCTTTGAGGACTGCTAGCATTTCATCAGAATCTGAATTCTGATCCCCAATCACTGGTTGCTTAGCTTTGGGTACCTTGTGAGGTTTAGGGTTATCAGTAGCACAGTCAGCTGAGTTTCTCTTATCCTTTTTTCTTATTGGACCTGACATCTTTTGTTTCTCCTTCATAGTTCCATTACTTTCTTCATCTGAATTCGACATTGCAGGGTTGCTTTCTGTCTGTCGCCTCAACGGTGTAGTTTTTACACGTGGGGATCTTCGAAGATCGGAGTCTTCTAAAAGTATTGTGACATTGTTTTCATGATCACTAATTTCCTCTCTGGGTCTACATTTCTCTGAGCTGCGGGCCACCCCAGAACTTTTACGGCCATTCTTCTCTTGTGACACTTCCTGACAGTCAACACCTTTAATTGGGGAATTAGAAAGGGAAACTGGGGTAAGTTTAACAAATAATTCTTTTCTTACTTTCGCTGTGACTTTTGACTTAATATTTCCTCTGCTGTCTTTTGAAGAAACATTTAATTTTACAGAGGAGCTCTCCAGTTCTGGCTCAGTCCCACTGTTGCCGTCTCCTTGATAATCAGCTGAACTCTGAACTTCCATAGCACTCTCAAGGCTATCAAAAATGTCTTCTGGAACCGAGGAAGGAACAGACACAATATCCATATCTAAATCCTCAGGAGTGTTAGTGGGTTCATACTGAGAGCCATCTTTCCTACCTGAACCCTTATGTTCCCCACTAGTACTTTTGTGTGCTCTCTGCTCTTCACCATCTATGGCCTTTACTGATGATCTAGCATCTAACTTTAAAAACTCTCTCTTTTCTGTAGAATAGGATTTTTCCCCTTTTCCTAATTTTGTTTCAGACTTAGCATCTGTGCTTTTAAGGTCTTTGGTATTTTTTTCTTTGTGTACATCATCCAAAGCTTGGATCTCTGAATTCAAATCTTCTTCTAATGCAAGATGAGCCTTCTTGATATCATCCAACACAGATTTAAAAGACTTAAGTTGACATAACTTCATAGCAGAAGTCATTTCTGAATTATCTGCTGCCTGTTTTAGAAACTTAATGTAACTGGAGTTCATGTTGGATGTAGTCTCAATCAGTTTTGTTGTCTTCTTAATCATCTCTTTGGGCACAGATAGTGCTGAGTGAGAGTAAGTGGAGCTTACAGAACCAGAACAGGACTCCTCTAACTTTTTTTCTTCTCCATTACAACTAGAACTACTCTTCTTTGGAGAAAATTTGGATGTTTGGTCACAGACTTTACTAGTCTTTTCACTGTCAACTTTTATCTTCTTCTTATTCTGTTGCAACAACTGTTCTAAATTCTCAAATACGCTGTTGCACGCAGTCACCAAGTCCAGTAGAGGCTCTGGTTGACAAATATAGCAATACCACTGATTGTTTTCATCCATTATTGTAGACAACTCCTTTCGACCAAGGTTGCGCAGGATGCATTTCTTACAGAAGGCGTTATGACAAAAGTCACAACAAATCAAGTTCCCACCTTCTGCACACCATCTGAAATGGTTTAAGGATTCAAATGTTATTTCTAGTGAAAGGAATTTTCATGTCTTTGATGATAAAAGAATTTAAAATTTCCTACGAGCATCTTTAAAGTAGTAATTTACATGGTCTGCTTACTTTTATCCGAAATGTAAAACTAAACAAGGGTTTGTGGCAAAAGACAACCAACAACTAAACATAGCAAGGAATACTGTACAAAACATGGATCTACTAGGGTTGGATAGATGGCTCAGGAGATAAAGAGACCATAGTGCTCTTGCAGCACAAGGAAGTTTGGTTCCCAGCACCCGTATCAGACAGCTCACTAGCGCCTCGGATTTCCAAGGGTAAATACACACAATTGCTCATAATTACACATAGACACAAACACATAAAGACACACGGTAGAAAATCTAAAAAAAAATTAAAACATGAATCTAGCAAGAGTGATAGTGCATTCCTTTAATGACAACATTTGGGAATCTAGCAAGAGTGATAGTGCATTCCTTTAATGACAACATTTGGGAAGCAGAGGCAGGTTAATCTTTGTGAGTTCAAAGCCAGGCGAGTCTATGAAGCAAGTTCCAGAACTGTGAGGACTGCTATACACTAAATAAATAAATAAATACATACATACATACATACATACGTACATAAATACATAAATAAATACATAAATACATAAATAAATAAATAAATAACAAAACAAAACAAAACATGCCTTAGGAGAGAAAAACATAATCTAATGAAGTTGATAATTATCCCAAAATAGACAACAATTCATCTTAAATGAGAATTTATTACCTACCTACATTGTTCATCCATTCCATCTGAGTCACGGCTAATATCGTCACTCATATAATACTTAAAGCAGTTCTATTCAAAGAAAAGAGAAAGGGAAATTTATTCAAAATATACAAGTCACAAATCTTACTTCAAAGCCATTAAAATGTGAAAGCGTTGTGCATGTTTTAAGTGATAAAAGCAAGAACACTATACTTTAAACACTGGACTACTTCAAGAAACTGCCTCCTTGAAATCTTGAACTGGAATTCTCATCAAGAACCACTATCCCTTATATAATAGTATACAAAAAGACAAGCTACTTAGTAAACACATTTCTAACTAGCTACCAAAGTTCTAAACAAAGATGTATGTTTCTGCTACTTAAAATGTTTAACAGTTAGTATATATAAACACTATGTCTACAGCTAAGTAATTAACAATATACAGTATTT
Source organism: Mus musculus (assembly GCF_000001635.26). Taxonomy (NCBI): domain Eukaryota; kingdom Metazoa; phylum Chordata; class Mammalia; order Rodentia; family Muridae; genus Mus; species Mus musculus. The sequence goes on from NC_000086.7 coordinate 105,878,797, forward strand.
TTAAATCTCATGGGGAAGTCTGAGGTTCATTAACAGGCAAGTAATATCCAATAACTAACATAACTGGGTAAGATGCAAAGAAAGCATTCAAATGCAAGTCTCATTAAACCAATTCCTTTCCACTGGGACTAGGGAAGACAAATGACATGTTATTAGTGACATGTCAGTACGTGACATACAGGCCTCATGGAAAAAAAAGGCAAGTATATAGGCAAAGAGAGCAAGCAGCAAGCCCAGTGATAAAACATTTGAACACTACAACAAAAGGGACTTTGGATAGAACTCTGGATCAAACGAATTCAAGAAAGGGGAAAACATGTAACCAAATTAAGCTTGGTAGAGGTGAGGATGTCAGAATCTATCAAACATTCATCTGGCGTGTTTCTTATGGCCTTCCTCTGTAGTTCAAAAGAAACAGGGTCTCTCTGAAACTTACTATGTAAGCCAGTCTGAGATGGAATCCACAGAGATCCACCTGCCTCTGCCTCCTAAGTGTTAGGATTAAGGTGCATATCACCAATCCTGACTAAAGGAGTGTGCTCGCTTTGGCAGCACATATACTGACTGAAGGAGTACATTTTCATTGGGAAACAAACGAACATAGAACTGTTCTTAATCCAACATGAGCTGGAAATCTGAAACCTTGGTATGAAAGCTATCTGAAACTCAATCCACGTTTTTCCTAATAAAAAAGTACACAAATACTGTTAACATTATAATTAACATATATGAAACACTTTCTAAAATCTTTTATTTCCTAATCATATTGAAGGTGTGTTTGACATGGAGATTTAGAGAAGGAGGATATGGAAGAAAGTTATAAATCACATATATGTACACACAGGAACTGCAGGTTTTAAATACAGTAAGTCTCCCCTCCCCTTCACCTCCCAACCTCTGAACACCACACCAAACATCTAGAACAAAGTAAAATAATCCCACTTAACTCAACTAACTCTTACTCGTATTTTAGGTTTCAATTTCTATCTCATAAATTTAAAGCTTCCTGTAAGCTCATAAGTACAATATCTCTTACATAATGGCCATTCTCATTCCTCATCCACTGGGAGCCTCCAAAGGGCAAAACCACTTCTCAACAAATGTATACATACCTTACAGATAAGGACTTTGAGTGAAGGGTGTCTATAAATGGAATCTTTTTGAAAATGATTGACCTGCTGTCCACAAGCTGTGCAGCTCACGATCCCATGAAGTCCATCTTCTAGGAGCAAAGAATGATCATGACTCACAGAGTTACACTCATATGGCATTAGAAACACTAGAGTTCATAATCCGTGGGAAAATGTCTTGGGCACAGGTTAAAAGGGTAGTTTTACTGACCTTTTCAAAGACCTTAACAAACTTGACCGATTCTGAGATGAATCATACGTGCTAGCTACATTCACCATACAGATACACAACTCACTTATTAAGTTGGCAGAATCTAAAGAGACACCATGAAAAATTCCTTAAAAGGAAAATCAAAAGCTCTTTGTTTCTCGAGACACATTCTTGCTAGGTAGCCCTGGCTGGTCTGGTACTTGAAATGTAGCCCATGCTAGTCTGCAACTCACAGCAGCCCTCCTGCCTCAATCTGCACAGTATTGGGATTATAGGCATACACCACCACACCCAGATTCAAGAGCTCTGTCATTTGCTATTGCCTTGCAAACAAATTCAGTATCAGTTCATAGGGAATGGAAAAGTACATGGCAAAGGAGAAACCAAGTCTTTTTCAATTTTACAGTTCAGTTAGACATGCCATGAAGGTTTGGCTTCTTAAATACAATTGTTTGCACAGATTCTATCAAGATGGTAATTTATGGTGTTAACAATTCCCAAAATTTACTTCAACATTACTAATCACCAATGACCTTCTTTCTATGTTTACTTGATAACCTTTACCTTATCATTAATGTCTACTATTTGCAAACATGACATTGTGACAAATGCAAACACAACATCTTCTTATCAGCAAGCAGAATGCCTGAGAGGGTGGGAGAGGTCAGCTCTATTTTATATTTACTGCAAGAAAACGGGCTGAAGACAACTTACTCAGGAAAAGAAGCAGAAAACTTCACCTGCCTCATATTTTCTTATACACTTTCTATAATTATTTATGTGTATAGGGCCTTCGCCTGTACTACTTCTGGTAGTCTCAGAGGTCAATAGAGGATATCAAATCCCTTGTGAGCCACATGGATACTCTTGAAGAGCAACCAATGCTTTTAACCACTGAGTTATCACTCTGGCCCCTCCTGGTTTACTCTTAATCCCAGGCTGGTTATGTCAAGGCAGTCCTTCTCATTCTGAGAATATCAGATCATTGCAAGACTCTTTGAAAATAAAACAACACAAAATCAGGCACAGACCTGGAATCTCAGCAACTTGGGTGGCTGAGACAGGAGGATCACTTGAGCCCAGGAAATTGAGTCTAACGTGAGCTACATAGTGATGCCCTGTCACAAGAGAGAGACAGAGACAGAAAGAGACAGAGACAGAAAGAAACAAAGACAGAGACAGAGAAGGTTAAGAAACGGAGAGTCAGACAACAGACAGCAATTCCCACATCTAAACAATACATTTAAATCTCTTAAGATAATTCTTTAGAAATGATCTTGAAATGCAATCAAGGCCTTGATCCAAATCACACAGTGTGACTATCCTTCAAAGTAAATCAGTGCAAAAGTGTACATTCAAAAATGAAAAGGAGGTAAATGGTAAAGAGTGACTGTCTCTATCCCTAAATAAAAGACAAAACACCATATATATGTCTCATCATTTAATTCTGTTACGTAATGTTGTTAGTTTTAAGGTTCAAAGCACCATGGATCGAAATATTACTGTATCTTTATTTGTTGGTGTTTTAAAAGAACACAATAACACTTTTTTCAGAAAGAGACTTTACTACATATGCTAATATTTTATGTGAAATCAGTGTCTTATGTCAATGGTTTTCATATTAGATGCTTGTAATCTGTTATTTTAAAAAAATACAAACGTTTTAAATACTGATTTAAGATAAAGAAGATAAATAAAAGGTCCAGTTTGAAAATTCATCTAATGTTAAATTTATTCATTAAACATCCAGGTACTCTTGTGTATATATTACACCTGAATTTATTTTTTAACTTGGTGGTCCTTTGGAGATGTTTTTCTGTCCTGTGCAAAACAAGTCAGAGCTGAGGATAAGAACTGTTTCCTGTTTGAGAACTATACTAGTCCAACTATACTAGTCCAGCACTGTACGGACAGTGAAACTGAACCCATGCAGGCATGGCATGGATAAATTTCAAAAACACAGTGCTCCCGAAGCATATAAGCAGCATACTACTTTTTATACTTTTTTCAATGAAAATTGTTTTTGACTCACATTGAGATATAAAAGGCCATGCATATTCATGCACATGCATAAAACATTAAGATAACCATTACCTGTGGGGTAGGAAGATGGGAAAATGGATGGGAATAGAACTGAGTATTTATTTAAGTAAGATCTGAAGCAAATATGGTAAAATGCCGAAATGTTACTTCATGTACTTGTTCCTATACATGTAGGGTTGCAAGGTGATTTTTAATGAAGTATCTTAAAAGAGTGTTACTGTGCAAATGGAAAAGGCACTAGCATTCATTAGCTCAATGTATTTTAGTGGTTTTAAGGAATATAAAATATTTTTGCCATGTAGAAAAATTGTGTAATAAATACTTTAAACAATTTAAGTGGGCAAAGTATATTAAAACAGGCTATAATTAAATTCCTTAAATATACTTTTGCTTTGCTATTGTGCCATATTTTTGTTCCAAACTAAGATTATTTGATATAGTTTACATTCCTCAGTTTTCTAAATTTCTGTTCCATTTGGGAACTAATCTTCCAAAATGTCTTGAATGCTAACTATAGCCATGCTTTACCTCAAACCACTAGTTTATTCACATATAAAAGTATTAGAAACCCTAAGGTTGTATCCTATTATATCTGCTGAGATTTCTGATAGCTTAGACATGTAAATCACTAAGATGAAAATAAACATAAAATATTTAGGAATGACCATATTACTACAAAAGAAACAGACCCTTAAGCATGATGGTGATATTCTTACGATAAGTACCCAATAAAATTCCAGCAACACGTCTCTAAACCCAAGTACTGCAGCATACCAAACTGGCACTAGGAATTCACTCTCCAGCAACAGTAGCTCCTTCTTTCATTCTGTCTTCAAGCTGTTTCCACATTTCAGACACTGACTGATCTAATGTGTCTTCACAAAAGGCACCACCAAACATTAGTCTTAAAACAGTGCTGTCCAGTTATTTGACTTTGCTACAGGATAGATAAACAAAATAAATAAAGTGCTACTGATCCTTACCCATTACTATTAATGTGGCGAATATGATTAAGGTAGAAAAACAGTACCTTAGCTTTGTTGTTGAAATGGCAGCTTCCCTACTACAAATTTGAGGAATCTGATTATAATCTTTATGTTCAAAAGGGGTAGAACACCCTCTTGTGGGCAAAAGACTAAACAACAATCCCTTGATTCACCTGCAACCTAAAATTTAATAAATTGATATTATCTTAAGTATAGAAAATATTTTGCTAGTTCTATTGAAATAATCATATAATAAAATACAAATCTAAAATCTTTTTTAAAATCTCAACATAATTTCATAATTATGTACTATAAAAATATTAAAGAGACACATCTATAACACTTTTACTTGGAGATTTGCCATGTTCTAATTTTGAAAGAGTCATTCCTCTTATAGTTACAGATTCTGACTCTATTATTCTGCCCAAAAACTATATATAGGCACTATTTAAAAACCATACACAAAAAGTGGGGCAGAAACTCAACTATAATAGATTTCTAAGTAAATTCTCCCCACGCTCTTCCTATGGATGGCTAGACACTCTGGCCGTGTATGAGGGAAAACCAAGAGTGGAAGGACAGAACAACGAAAGGACTTCATCACTCCAGCTCCCATCTCCTCTACTTAGTGTTGCAATGAGTTCTATGGCATCCATGAAGACCAAACTGGGGACCATTCTTGAGCTCATCCAGAAATTCGAACTTGTCAGGAATGAAGGTGTTGCTATCTTAAATAAGTACTGCAACTACCACCTAATCTGATGCTCTATCACTGTCCATAGCATTATTCAGAGTATGGATGAAGTTACCTGAAGGAGGCTACAGGCAAAGTTTTACAAATTGGAAATGGCTTCCACTGGAGGGCACACTCATGCTTTTCTGGCATATACGTACTCTCGAACCAGTATGTGGGGAAGTGCTAAGCAACAATTAGTAGCCACTGAAGGCAAAGGTGTTTTGAGAAACGGACTTTAACCTTTTCTGCTTCAGAGCGCAAAGAGAAACAGAAATTATTTTTAAGTAGTGCTTTTACTAAACAATGGGCGGAAAAATGGAGGTATTTTTAGTAAGCATATGAGATTTTCCAAAATGGTCATAGACAGCAATTTAAACTCATGTTTCATTTCCACTTGTATTTACCTCCGCGTTTTTTGAGATTGTCAGCTTTCATTTTACTTCTGCTTCTAAATTCAGGCCCTTTAAAATCATCTTTGTCTTCATTCAGCACTGGCTCTGGTTGTACAATCACTGTACCTAGAATGATTTCATTTAAAAAACCAATTACACATATGAAATGTGCAAGTGAAGTGCAAGACTTCAGATCAAGCCAACATTGCTGGTACATAGTTTGTATAAGGACCACGGGCTAGTAGTAAACGGGCCAAGTGTCAGCAAATTACTTATTCAAGTTTAGTTCATAAAAACAGGAGGGAGGTATCATGAACTAAAAGAAATGTGTCAGTCAAATAGAAAGCCTCAGCCCAGCTCCCCGTGTTTACAGTGCCTATGACAAAAGCTCTTAGGAAATGACCTTTCATGCCAGGTTCCCTAAACAGTCTAAAGTAACTGGCAGAAAGCGAAAGACAGCCTATTTTTCTCACAGTCCAAATTGGAAAAAGAACTTTAAAGATTTTTAAGAGTTCTTCAACCTTGCTTCGGAGGGAGGGGGCTTGTGGAGGGTAGGAAACAGTAAAGTTCACTCTATTGCTGCTATACCTAGTCTACACAATTTCCCCCGGAGTACAGCGAAGCTTCACCAGCATTCATAGTCCTTGAAGAGTTTTAAACAGAAGGTCACTTTAAGACACTTAAAACTGAAGTAGTCAACCAATTAACCGTAGAATGAGACCATTTTTGTTGATGTCTATTAAAATGTTTTAGAAAGACTATCCTAACTAAAACCTCCAGGCTGAGGAGAAAATAAATACAACAAACATCATAAAAAAGCTCCAAGCCGGGGCTAGAGAGATGGCTCAGTGGTCAAGAGCACTGGCTGCTCTTCCAGAGGTCCTGAGTTCAATTCCCAGCAACCACATGGTGGCTCACAACCAACTGTAATGAGATATGACGCCCTCTTCTGGTGTGGCGAAAGACAGCTACAGTGTACTCATATACATAAATGAATAAATCTTTAAAAAAGGAAAAGATCCAAGCCTCAACATTTATGTGCATTACTGGGCTTAGTACTAAACTGGCCATTATAAGAACAATTTAACTCAATGCAGGGAGTTGTCACAGTTCCATATGAAACACAGGGATGTGTAAAAGCACCAAGTAGATTTTAGCAAATTATTGCCATCTAGTTGGTGTTAATAATTAAACGGAGAAGTATAAAAAAGGCCAGGAGGGCACAGAGGACTGATTACAGTCCACTACAGTAAACTTAAAGACTCACATCCCAAAACTGGTAGTTGTAAATGACGGTCACTTCATGTATGTACTTTCAGAGAAGCCCCAGGGTTTGCAAAGAGCTCTCAAGATTTAAGAACTAGTGTTCCTTCCTGAAGAGTGTTCTAAACAAAAGCAAAGCTGTGGTAGCAAGAGGATCCACTAGCACTGGCTTAAGACAGGTCTGAGCTAAAATCTGTGCTTCACAGAAATAAAAAAATCCCTTGAAGCTCTGAATTTGATCCTAAACTTCTAACAGTCTAGAAGCAATAACTACTATATTACATTGTTTACAACAGTGGTTCTCAACCTGAGATTCAGCACCCCCTTGGGCGTCAAACAACACGTTCACAGGGGTTGCCTAAGACTATTGGAAAATACAAATATTTACATTACAATTCATAAAAACAGCAAAATTACAGTTATGAAGTAGCCAGGAAAATAAATTTATGATTGGGGTCACTACAATATGAGGAACTACATTAATGGATGAAAAAATTAGGAAGGTTGAGAACCACTGATTTGAAGGATTGAATGAGGTAATTCATTAACAGCCAGCTATGTATGCATATTCAATACAGTAACAATGAGAATAATCACCCAAGGTAAGCTTAGGAAGCAGTTCTTGGTATTTAAATATGAGAATTAAACTTAGGTCAGGTTTGTAACATCACATACCAACTTCCAGCTACAGTTTCATTAGAAGAAATGTTTGGATTCCTAGTTCTCCGGAACACCTGAAGCACTCCCAGTGACAACAAGAATCAAAAGTGGGTAACCACCATTAGAAAGCAAACTCCCACATTAGTGGTTTCTGCTGTCAGCCACCAAACAAATTCATGAAATTGCTAAAGATAACTTGTAAAAACCAAGTAAATTACAGTCATCAGCAATTTCTTCTCCCTTTTCTTCTTTCCATCACTCTCATTTCATTTTATTCATTTTTCTTTATCTTATAATTCCTAGAGGCTGGAGACATAGCTCAGTGGTTAAAAGCACTGACTGTACTTCTGAAGGTACTGAGCTCAGATGCCAGCAACCACATAGTGGCTCACAACCACCTGTAATGGGATCTGATGCCCTCTTCTGGTATGGCTGAAGACAGCTACAGTGTACTTATTCATAATAATAAATAAATCTTTGGGCCAGAGAGAGCAGGGACAGAGTGAGCAGGGCCGACCAAAGTAAACAGGGTTGACCAGGGCGCAAGCAGAGGTCCTAAATTCAATTCCCAACAACCACATGAAGGCTCACAACCATCTATACAGCTACAGTGCACTCATATACATAAAATAAATAAATCTTTTTTAAAATCCTAATTATTCTAGTTTATCTTGTTAAGTGAAGCACAATCTCTCATACTGATATTCAACAAACTTCCATAATTGAGAAGCCATAAAGCATAAATATAAACAGAGCTTTAGTAAATACTGCTACAAAACATATGCTAAGAGACTAGAACATATTATTTAACAAAAGAAAACAAAAGTTCCAATTTGAAACACCGTAAAAACAGTAAGACCTTTATCACTCTCTTATCATCTAATCACACTACTCTCACTCTTGAACAAAGAGTCCAAGGTCCACTTGGCATTTTCTTCTCTCCAATCTAATCAATGGCACTTCACAGGTAGGACTACCACAGTCAAAAGGTCTGTGGCAACGTGTGTTTAAAGAGTAACTTCAAGAATCTTCCCTAAATCTATTAACAGTAAACATTCTTAGGAAATACCAGAATGCAATAAGACTGACCTAGCATGCAAAAGGCTCTGAGCATAACGTTCAGCACTACACAAAAACAAAGTCAGTAAGATTGAATTAGACTTCAAAATGCTTTCTGTTTTCAGGAACAGCCATTGCAGTTTTAAATAGGCAAGATCACTGACATTAACATCAACACTTAGTATCTTAAGCCCTTAAACCTATTTCCAAACTCAAATGTAATTTGGAAAGTTTGTCATCCCCTTATAAAAAAAAATCTATGAAAAAAATGTTAGATTTTGTTCTTTTCTAAACTAGCTGAATTGTCTTACCTAATTGAATAACATATTCTTGCATTCCCAAACTACACATTATTTCCAGACCACTAGCAATGTATAACAACAGTCATAATAAAATATATTTCAATTTAACTTCATGTGAAAAATTAATACAGATTACCTTTTGGCAAGCTTTGCATAGTAATGTCATTTTCTGAATTCTCAGTAGCAGCTTTTTCATTTACATTCTCATCCGTGGGTTTTTCATCATCAGATTCTACATATTTTGTCACAATTGAAGGTTTCCTACAAAAGAGTTATGGTCATAGAGTTATGGGCATTTCTGACTATTGGAGCAATATAGCAAGACCATTACTCTCAGGATACCATCAGAGTCACTAATGGAAGCAAATATCTCTTTATCAGATCACTAGAGATTCTAACTGAACACATACTTCATTCTGGTAGCAGGTGCATTTTTAAGGAAATTAGAGAATACATCAGGGGGCTGGTGAGATGGCTCAGTGGGTAAGAGCACCCGACTGTTCTTCCGAAGGTCCGGAGTTCAAATCCCAGCAACCACATGGTGGCTCACAACCATCTGTAACGAGATCTGACGCCCTCTTCTGGAGTATCTGAAGACAGCTACAGTGTACTTACATATAATAAATAAATAAATCTTTAAAAAAAAAAGAGAGAATACATCAATAAATTGTTTTTCAATATGAGATAGTAGGTAGATAGGGATGGCAAAAGCAAGAAATTTTCTAGAAAGGACTGCCAAACCATGGAATAGTGAATCTTAAGTATACCTGGAAATGGTTCCTGTCCTTATAAATTGTTTGGGAATTCAAAAGAAAAGACATACCACTTCTTCAACTTCCTATAACATACAACTGAAATGACTCCTTCCCTCCCAGGCATCAGATAACTCTTAAAACTTAAAACCCCACATCATTGTAAGAGAAATTCACCATTTCTCCTTTCTCTTCTCTGTAAAGCAATATATATTACAAGCATCAGTAATTATATAAATCCTTCTGTAAAATTTCCTTTCAACTGAAACCTCAATACATAAATCTAATTAGAATTTCTTATATTATAGTACTTATCTCTAAACATCTCAGTTTGTATAATGGATTATTTTTTTTTAAATGGTGAGTTCATAAAAAAAGATTGTGTTTTTAGAAATAGTAAACCAGGGCTGGTGAGAGGGCTCAGCCGGTAAGAGCACCCAACTGCTCTTCTGAAGGTCCTGAGTTCAAATCCCAGCAACCACATGGTGGCTCACAACCATCCGAAAAGAGGAGATCTGATGCCCTCTTCTGGTTTGTCTGAAGACAGCTGCAGTGTACTTAAGATATAATAAATAAATCTTAAAAAAAAAAAAAGAAAGAAAGAAATAGTAAACCAAATAACAAAACAAGAAAACATTTTACTCCTCTCAACATCAACCTACCTCTTTGACCTTGATGAACCTGAAGATCTGGATTTTTCTGAGGTGCTAGCTCCCTAGACAGGAAAAGAAAAATCAAGCAGAAAGGTGAGTAAATTTGTCCCAACACCTCTATAGAAGGATCTTTTGTCTAAAAATAAAACAAAATATTATTTTTACACCCAAAGTCTTCTTTCAAAATCCTTCTAAATCAAATTCTGAGGCTAAAAATATCCCTCAGTGGGAAAGCTGTAAAGTCCTGGGTTCAGCCCAAACATCACCAGGCCACCAACCCCATCCACACCCCTACCCATAAAACCCCTAATTCTCATCACAACTGAGTTTCCTTGACAAAAGATTCAATTTGTCTCTTTTGGGGAAGCGAAGGGGTAAGAGATATGTAAACCAAGACACCCAGCATGTGTTTTTCTATTAAGACTTGTTTTGTTCTTTCAAAGTTTCAAACATTTAATAATTTCATATTTCACTAACACGGTAATTGTAGTCACCAGCACAATATCAAGCCATCAAATAAAATTTCCAGTGCTAATAGGGGAGTGGCCCGAAGGCCGAACCTTTAGCATGTGTTCTGACACTGAACTACACCCTAGTTCTTCTGTTTTCTTTTTACTACTGTTGAGTTTTGTTTTGATTTGTTTTGAGACAGGATCTCATCGTGTAGCTTCAGCTGACCTGGAACTTACTATGAAGACCAGGCTGTCTTTGAACTCAGAGACCCGCCCACCTCTAGCTCCATAGTAGGGATGCCTACCATGCCTGATCCTTCTGGATGTTTTTATTTATAGAGTGTGTGTGGGGGCAGAGGGGGGTTACAAAAGCACGCCATCACCAAGTTTATTCTCACTCCATCACTGAGCTACTTCTCTTGAAATAATAACAATTACAAGCTAAGAATGTAAGAAAGAATACAAAGTTTACCATGATCTTAATATTTAACCTCCAACAAACAAAAGAAAGGAGCAGAACTAGTGAGGTTTATGAGAGACAGGTTTTTAAGGATTTAAAAGGTACTATTCTTCTCTGATAAATGGAACAAAATAGTTTCTCTTAAAATGTAGTTCTGTAGACTGCCAAGATGGCTCAGCAGGTAAGAGCACTAACTGTTCTTCTGAAGGTCCTGAGTTCAAATCCCAGAAAACACATGGTGGCTCACAACCATCCGTAATGAGATCTGACACCCTCTTCTGGTGCGTCTGAAGTCAGCTACAATGTACTTATGTATAATAATAAATAAATCTTTGGGCCAGAGCGAGCAAGGATTTTGCAAGTGAGTTGACCTGAGCAAGCGAGCCAATTGGAGTGAGTCAGACTGACCAGAGCGAGCAGAGGTCCTAAAACTCAATTCCCAACAACCACATGAAGGCTCACAACCATCTGTACAGCTACAGTGGACATATACACATAAAATAAACAAACAAATAAATAAATAAATCTTAAGAAAACAATTTCAAAAAAAAATGTAGTTCTGCAAGAAAGATGAAGGACCTCAGTGCATGTTATTAGGATAATCCTTAGAAACTCTGGATATAGTGCTTTGGACAATCTTAAAAGCAGCAGGACATGGTGGCAATACCATGAGACTCTGAGAGTCCAGGAAAGCCAAGGATACAGAGAGCTTGCCTATGAAAAAGGAAATAAAATCTCAAAGTTCTAGAGCCCTTTCCACAATGGGTACTTCAAAATGATAAAACACAATGATGATTAAATATCTTATTAATTGGCAAGCCCTTTCTGACCTCAAGTAAACTGCTAAAATGAACTGCATGATAAAATGGGCACCTCCACAAATTAAACAACAAACAAACTGAAGTTTCATAACAATAAATGTATACAACATTAGCCTTAAATGCTAGGACATTGGAAGCACTAAAGACAAATACTCTGTTAATAACTAATCATCTTTAAAATGCTTCAAAATTCTACTTACCTCTTCCTTGTTATTTTCCATCATATCAGAATTAAGTCCAGAACCACAGATTTTATCTGAAAAACGGGAAGTAATAAAGAATATTTATCAATTCTTCAATATATTAAACACCAAAAGTGGCAATGTGGCCCATGCCTGTAATTGAAGTACTCATGAGGCAGGGGCAGGCAGATGAACACAAATTTGAAGCCAACCTGGCCTACATAGCAGGTCCAAGATCAGCAAGGATTACAGAGGAAGAGTTACTGTCTCAAATAAATAAAATGAATGAATGAAAGCAAAATATGAATGCCTACAGTCTCCCAAGCCCATTTTGAAGGTATGAAACCAGCGATACTGATAATACTAAGTCTTTTCTTTTTTTTTTTTTTTTTTTTTTTTGGTTATCTAAGACAGGGTTTCCCTGTGTAGCTCTGGCTATCATGGAACTCACTATGTAGACCAAGATGGTTTTGAACTCACCGACATCCACCTGCCTCTAGCACTGCATATAAGACGACTGACTATTAATAAGCTATATTTCATCCCATTATAAAATGTTGGCAACAGAAGCTGGAGAAATGGTTTAGCTGGCAAGAACATTCACTACTCGTATAGAAGAACTCAGGTGACTACCACCACCCACGGGGCAGCTCACAACCATCCACAGCTACAGTTCTAGGTGATCAGACAGCCATGGGCACTGATTAAGCAGGCCAGTGGTGCAAATCCATGTAAGGCAAAATATTCATACGCATATATTAAATCTAAAATACTGGAGACACAAGTGTAAACTAAAACAAAAGCAAAGAGAAGAACAGAACAGAAATTAATGAAACAGGGAATGGAAAAAAAATAAAGAAGAAAAAGAGTAATGGTTCAAAGAAAAGAGAATAAACGTTAGGATAGACTGATCTAGAAGTAAAAGGGAGGATTACTACTACCAACCCTCAACAAATAAAAAGATTATAAATAAATTCTATGAATCATACACTGTGTGACAAGCTAACAAACTAATAAATTTGGGTCTTGAAAAATTAAAACATGGAAGACATTACTCACCAAATTTGACTCACAAAGAAAAGCAAAAGTCCAGATGTTCTAACCATTAATCATAACAAACATGTAGAAAAGGATGTGAATTCTTTGTGAATTCATCTAAAAATAGAAGATACTACCTAACTCATTTTATGAAGCCATTACCCTGATATCAAATCAGAATGAGATATTACAAGAGAGGAAACTATACAGTATTATTATTACTTATGAGTAGTGATTTAAAAACTTTCAACAAAATACTAAAAAACTCCATATAAGAAGACAAAGTATAGGGCTGGGGGTGTCTCTAACTCAGCTGGTAGGCAGATATTTAAGTAGCCATATGAACAAAGCCTTGGGTTCTTTCCCCAGTAGCCATAAACCACACTTGGTGGTACATGTCTTAGTTCTAGCACTCACAAGGCACTGATGACAGGATCCATAGCGGTAACACAATCCTTTAATAACAACACTTGAGAAACGGGAGAAAGGAGGCTCTCCATGGATTCAAAGTCAGCTGGTTTGCATAGTAAGATTGTCTTAAGTAGTATATTTCAAAGAATCAATAAAAATATGGGAAAAGAATTACTAGAACTAATAACTAACTTCAAGTTCAAAGGATACAAATTCCACATAGAAATGTCAAGTGAGTTCCTAAACATTTCAAAATAATAGATGCTTTGAAATAGATGTGTACACTAAGCAGCAAATATCATACTTGGGAGACTAAAACTGGAGGATCAAGTACTAGCCTGGCAACACAACCAGATGCCCTACTTTACCATCTCAATGAGATGGGGTGGAGATGGCTCAGGAATTAAGCACATCTGTTGCTTTGAGAGGACCTGGGTTTGAGTCCCAGCACCAACATGGTGATTCACAACCATCTGTATCTCCAGTTCCAGAACATATGATATTATCTTCTGACCTCCCTGGGTACCAGGCATGCAAGTGGTGCACATACATGCAAGCAAAGCACTCACACTTAAAAATGAATTAAATCTGATTTTTAAAAAATAAGATGAGTGGTGGTGACCTACACCTTTAATACTAGTACTCAGGGGACAGAGGTAGTTGGATCTCTGAGTTTGAGGCCAGCTTGGTCCTGGTCTACAGTGAGTTCCAGGACAGTGAGGACTACACAGAGAAACACTGTCTTAAAAAACAAACAATCAAGTAGAGAAATGGCTCAATAGTTAAGAGCACTGATATCAAGATATTCTGAGTTTCAATTCCCAACAACCACATGGTGAGAAACAACCATCTATAACGGGATCAGATGCCCTCTTCTGGCATGTCTAAAGGCAGCTACAGTGGACTCATACACATAAAGTAAATAAGTAATTCTTTAAAAGCAAACAAATGAAAATTTTAAAGAACTTAAAAGTAAAACCCCTGATATATTTAGTTAAAAATTTAACAATAATGTGTATTAGCATTCTTATACAGAAAAGTACAAGGTTAAGAATATCTCCAGCTGTCCTATTAAACATTCTCATTTTTTATTTTTTTAAAGGGACCCGCTGTGCAGTTATCTTCTCTCCTCAATCAAGCATGGTAGCACACAGCTGTAATTCTAGCACATGAAAAATTCTGAAAAGAGATTCTAACTGTGTGGCTGAATAGTTAACTCAGCTAAAATCCAAAGCAAACTCTATACAAAGGGGACAGCAAGCGATTCATTCTGTCCTTTCAGTCCCGGCCCCAGTGCTTATACTAAGATCAACTTAGGCAATTCATTCAGAAGAATATGTGAGTAGGTCTTTTTGTCTGCTTGAGGATTTTCATTTTTGTACTTCCACTTACTTGCTCTCCTAGCTTACTTTGTTTACATGGTAACTGCTGCTCTTCCACTATTGAAGCCACATATCTATGTCTATCTTCCTATCTGTGCTGCCCACAATACATATAGTATTTGATATTTGTGAGCAATAATGATTAGTCCAACTAAAGTCACACACCACCACTAGAAGAAGCAGACTCTTACTGTGCCCAACTCAAGCAATTAGTGAACACAGGACACTGGCAATAAACTTCATTCAAAAAACAAGATATCTGGGGACTGAACTTTAAGTATGTAAGTTGAGACTCTGACTCAAAAATGTGTTAATTAAATAAATAAAGAGTTGAGCATGGTAGTTCATGCCTATAATGCCAGCATTCAGGAAACTGAAACAGGAAGATTGCTTACCACTTCAAAAACAGCCTGGACTAGGAGAGAACTTGGCACAATAAAAATCCAGAGTGGGGGTGCTTGCCTTTAATCCCAGCAGTCAGGAGGAAGAGGCAGGCAGATCTGAGTTCAAGGCCAGCCTGGCTTACATTGTGAATTCCATGACAGAAATAACTACAGAAGCCTTATCTTAAAACAAAATTGGACAGATGGATATGTTCAAACAAATACACTTACAATTCTTTTCTGTGATTAGCAACTACAATGTAACTATGAGTACAAAGAAGTCTAAGGCAAGTGACTATAAAAGTTAAAGATGGGGGCTAGAGATGGCTCAGCAGGTTAAGAGCACTGACTGCTCCTCCAGAGGTCCTGAGTTCAAATCAGACAACCACATGGTGGCTCACAACCACCTGTAACGAGATCTGACATCCTCTTCTGGTGTGTCTGAAGACAGCTACTGTGTACTTAAATATAATAAATAAATCTTTGGGTCAGAGCAAGCAGAGACTGAGCGAGCAGAGTTGACCAGAGTAAACCGAGGTCCTAAAAATTCAGTCCCCAACAACCACATGAAGACTCACAACCCTCTGTACAGCTACAGTGTACTCATATACATAAAATAAAAAAGTAAATCTTTTTTAAAAAGTTAAAGATGATGGGAGCTCAATGTTCTTCTGTTAGAGAAACCCAGCAATAAATACAAAAGACTGGAGGCACACACCTTTAATCCTGGCACTTGGGAGGCAGAGGCAGGTGGATTTCTGAGTTGGAGGCCAGCCTGGTCTACAGAGTGAGTTCCAGGACAGCCAGGGATACACAGAGAAACCCTGTCTCAAAAAAACCAAAAAAAAAAAAAAAAAAAAAGACTGGAGACACGTATGGTATCAGATTACAAGTGCTAATGTCAACTCATAAAATTTAACACATAGCTATTATTAGCTTTCCCAGGAAAAGGAAGCAAGACCTTCCTAGTGACAATGAGCACATCATATACACTGATACATGCTGTAAGTCTTGAACCTCTTGGGGAGACAGGAAACAAGCAAACATGATCGTCCACCCAGATAGCATGAAATTGGTACAATTTGAATGCCAAAAGAAAAAACAAGGAGGGCTAGAAAGATAGCTCAGCGGTTAAGAGCAATGGCTGTTCTTCCAGAGTTCATAAGTTCAATTCCCAGCAACCACATGGTGGCCCATGACCATATATAATGAGATCTGGTGCCTTCTTCTGGCCTGCAGTACAGAACACTATACATAATAAATAATTTTTAATTAAAAATTTTTTAAAAAGCCGGGCATGGTGGCGCACGCCTTTAATCCCAGTACTCAGGAGGCAGAGGCAGGTGGATTTCTGAGTTCGAGGCCAGCCTGGTCTACAAAGTGAGTGCCAGGACAGCCAGGGCTACACAGAGAAACCCAGTCTCGGAAAAAAAAAATTTAAAAAAAGAAAAAAGAACAAAAAAGCATTGGTAAGATAACTCAGTGGGTAGAGCTGCTTACTGCCAAGTCTAACAACCTAAATTCAATCTCTGAGGTTCCAAAGAGGGGAAGAAGAAAACTGACTCCTACAAATTGTCCTATGACCTCCACAGGTGTACTTTGGCAAGCAAGTATATGTACATTCATGTATATACACATAGGAAAACTACATAATTGTGATAAAACTTTAAATGAATGATAATAACAATATTCACAGGAAATATAAAGAATTGAGATATACTAATAAATGTATAAAGGATAAATCATAAAGCCCTACTTTAGTAATATTTCAATCAATAAACGTAGCAATAAATTATCAGGCAATGAACAGAATTTATGACAGGCAAACTTTCTAGAAATGGCCAACAAGATTCTACAACCTCTATTAATTTTAAAAACAAAATCCCAAAGGTTCGATTTACTAAATGAAGACTCAGGAGCCAGATGCTCTGAGAATGCTAGCTCAGAGAGGCAGAGAAATCACCCAGCTGACCCGCCTACCCCACCGACATCCCTTCATGCTGTCTGAAATACCCTTCAACTCAAAGACTCTCTCTCTCTCTTTCCTGGGTTTATGTTCACTCCCTGTCAACTGGCTGCTTGCCTCGCCTCTTGACCAATCATTGAGTTTATTTAGCTCTTTAGAGAAAGCTTTTGGGTTAAAGTATGTGCTAGGGCCTGAGCCACATCACAAGGTTTTTCCAATTCACAATCTTAGTGATCACAATATGATCAAATATCCTGCAGCAAACTTCAGTTCCCCAATCTGTGATTATGACTTCACAACTGTTTCTTGTAAATTGGTAACGTTAACCTTAAAGATGAGAGGTGGTACACATTCCTTTAATTCCAGAACTCAGGAAGCAGAGGCAGGTGGATTTCTGTGCGTTCAAGGCTAACCTGGTCTACACAGCAAGTTCAAGGAGAGCCTAAGCTACACAAAGAAACCCTGTCTCAAAAATAGATAAATAGATTATCAGGGAGAAGTGAGTGAAGCTTGAGACCTTAGAACAAGAAATTTTCAGTTTAGGTAGGACATATAGATTATGGTAGATTATGGTAGCACATATCCTGAGTTTTAGGCCAGCCTGATCTACATAGCAGAATCCAGGCCAGCTAGGGTTACATAGCAAGAGCCAGTCTTTTAAAACTCCACCTGTTAGCAAAGACCAAGAAAAGCAACAATCAAAAGAGTAAGAAAAGTCGGGCGTGGTGGTGCACGCCTTTAATCCCAGCACTCGGGGTGCAGAGGCAGGTGGATTTCTGAGTTCGAGGCCAGCCTGGTCTACAGAGCAAGTTCCAGGACAGCCAGGGCTATACAGAGAAACCCTGTCTCGAAAACAAAACAAAACAAAACGAGTAAGAAAGATTCAAGGCATGAGAGAAACACCATGCACTGTGCTGGCTTTGCCAAATGGGGCTACATGAGAAGAAATGCAGACATGTGAAAGGAGTTCAGGAAAAAGGTCCTGGCCAATAGGAAGTGAAGACAGAGGGGTCTCATTTTTATGACCACAGAGAACTGAATTCTGCCAAAACCTTAAGGAAGTTTGGGAACATGGTCTTGCGCAGAGCTAACAGAAATGAACGATGTGCTGCTGACAGACACACCAACAGCCTTGTGATGCCAGAGGACAGTTCAGCAAAGCCCACCAGATTCTTGACTTACAGAACTGTGAGATGACAAATGTGGATTGCCTGACCCACTAACATAATCATTTGTAATAGAAAATACTTTTAAGTTAAAACTTGATGACAAGAAGAATAATTTCAAAATCTTTCTGTTTTCATTATTAACTAGTTACAAAAGAATAAATCCTAACTTTATAGTATTCAACAAAGTACAAACATAACCAATAACCCAATAACATCATCAATAAACAAATGAAACCATGAGCCTTGGGGTAAAATTCACAGAAACATATTCTCTGGTTAGATTTACCTATTTATCTATCTATTTTTTGTTTGCTTATTTAGTAAACTTGCCACAAGCCGTGGTCATCTGGGAAGAACTATTACTGCTGTTCCTTTGGAAGTAATACCAATTTTCTTCTGGAAAGATTACAAATTTTTCTTTCCCCCTCACTAAAAGAGTTTGACGCCGAGCTTGGTGGCGCACTCCTTTAATCCCAGCACTCGGGAGGCAGAAGCAGGTGGATTTCTGAGTTCGAAGCCAGCCTGGTCTACAAAGTGAGTTCCAGGACAGCCAGAGCTATACAGAGAAACCCTGTCTCAAAAAACCAAAAAGAAAAAAAAAAAAGAAAAAAGAGTTTTGACTCTTAGATCATGGCCCATGCCTCTAGTCTCAACATTCCAGAAGCAAAGGGTAGAAAAGTTTAACCCTAGTTTACAAAGCAAGTTCCATATCACCTGGGGTTACACAGTAAGACCCTGTCTCAAAAAAAAAAAAAAAAAAAAACTCTAATAAGGACTAACTATAGTTTTCCTTTTTAAAACAGTGTTTGTGTGGTGGGGTGGAGTGCACGGGTGGGTACATGTGCCATGGAACACATGTGCATTAAAGTCAGAGGGGAACTCGAGCTCTCCAATTTTACCGAGTTCCAGGAATCAGCTTACCAGGCCTTCATGGCCACAGCAATCTGGCTGGCCCTAGTGTAGGTTTTCTGTTTCTATGAATCCCATCACAACCTCTTGAATCTGGGGCTTGCTAGTGTAAATTTTTAGAAAATGCTTACCCAGTGATTTGGTACTCTAACATATAGTTGAACCTTTCACTATTATCATGCTACTTTTTTTTTTACATTGTATATGTGCATATACAAGCTTTGATGTTATGTATGCTACATGAGTAACCTATCATTATAATATATAGGATATAGAATATTTTTAAAGGGGTCTACTATTATAATCTGAGCATTCAAGAGGCTCAAACAGGATGATCACAAGTTCAAAGAAAACCTGTGGTTTTCTTTTTGTTTTTTTGTTTTTCGAGACAGGGTTTCTCTGTGTAGCCCTGGCTGTCCTGGAACTCACTCTGTAGACCAGGCTGGCCTCGAACTCAGAAATCTGCCTGCCTCTGCCTCCCAAGTGCTGGGATTAAAGGCATGCGCCAGCCACCACTGTCCAGCTCTGTGATGTTTTTTAGACATCCTGTCTAAAAAATGTTTCTTAAATGAAGGAGAAAAAAAGCCAATGTGTTTTATGAAACTATATATACCAAATCATATAAATGATTTTGTTTTCATCTGGTTTGGGATTTGCTGTTACTGTTTTAAAAAAGTTTTTGACTGCAGCCAGGCTAGACTAAAACTTACTGTGTAATCCCTATTGGCCTTGAACTCACAGCTAGCCTACTTGTCTACTGAGTGCCAGAGTTTTACGTATGGGACAGCATGTCCACCTTCATCAAGTGATATTATTAAGGAACATGACAATTTAAATTCTAATACACGGGCTGGTGAGATGGCTCAGTGGGTACGAGCACCCGACTGCTCTTCCGAAGGTCCAGAGTTCAAATCCCAGCAACCACATGGTGGCTCACAACCATCTGTAACATGATCTGACTCCCTCTTCTGGTGTGTCTGAAGACAGCTATAGTGTACTTACATATAATAATATAATAATAAATAAATCTTTAAAAAAATAAATTCTAATACACAAGTAGCCACTAGAATAAAATATCTCTATAGAGTTAGTTAGAGATAGTTATAAAACATGTGCCCAGCATGCTTCATGGTTGGAGTTACACCACCAGAAACCTACACTGCTCATACCTCCCCTAACTCTTATCTATTTATCACATCCTCCATCAGAAACTTCCATTATATATCAAACACTAACTAGTAAGGGTTTTACTCTCTAAGCATCCATTAATTTACATCAGTTTACAACTTTCTATTTTTCCTTTCCAAAATTAAAATCTTACAGCAGATACTAGCAAACACACCCAATAAGGATTTCAATAAACTTGCTAATCCAATTTTCTACAAATTGTGTAGCTGCTCCATACCAAAATAATAAGTGAGGGGCCTGGACAGATGGCTGAGCAACTAAGAATGGTTGCTGCTCTTGCAGAGGACCCAGATTCGGTTCCCAGCACCCTCATCAAAGTGGCTCACAACCACCTCTAACTCCAGTTCCAGGGAATCTGGAAGTATGTTCCAGAGAAATCCAGTCCTCAGGCCTCTTAGACAACAGCATACATATGGTGCACACAAACTCAAGCAGCCTCACACACAGCACAAACACAAATAAAAAGAAATCTTTAAAATAAATGAATAGAAATAAATAAAACAGGACTACATACGGCACAGTCAGCTTCAAATTACCTGTGCTTTGGTTCATGACAAGTCGTGGAGAAGAACACGTTTCCTCAGATTCTTCTGATGAGTGTGCTAAGAAGTCATGAAGCTTCTGCACCAATGTACTCAACTTGTTTCCACTATCAAAACAAAATGTTAACAACGTCCTTACAATAAAGGTAAACCTCTAACAGACAGCCAAGCCTATCTTGTAGTCTTACTAGTCTTGAGGCTATACATGCTCAAAGTCAAAAATTAAAGGCAATGAATTTTAGTTTGCTGAGTATATGACTATATAAATAATACAATCTGCCCATATGCTCATAGACAGGCTCAAATCGCTGACACTGTTCACTAAAAATTTCTAAGATATTTACATCTTTCAATTTGCTAAATATGGTATGTTTAAATATAAGTTACATTTAAAATAATTTAACACCAAGTAAATCTTACCATAAAGCCCTGGGAATGGACATGAGCATTGGAAATATTTACCTTGCATACACAAGGCCCCAAGTGTAATTTCTAGCATTTCTCACTCCCATCCCCCAAAAACTATCACCTAATTTTATAAAGACACAGCAAACTTTTTTTTTTTTTTTTTTGGTTTTGGTTTTGGTTTTTTGAGACAGGATTTCTCTGTATAGCTCTGGCTGTCCTGAAACTCACTTTGTAGACCAGGCTGGCCTCGAACTCAGAAATCCACCTGCCTCTGCCTCCCAAGACAGCAAACTTTAAAACCACAAAGTAGTTTCAAAAGAAAAACGGGGATCATCAAAGGCACAAAGATATTCATGTGTAAATTGTATCCACCTTTTGCTAGGCATAGCGATACTGGTATACTCCTTTGATCCTAACACTTAGAAAACAGAGGCAGGAGAGGTGGCTCAGTAGTTAAGAGCACTAACTGCTCTTCCAGAGGTCCCAAGTTCGATTCCCAGCAACCACATGGTGGCTCACAACCATCTGTAATGAGATCTGATGCCCTCTTCTGGTGTGTCTAAAGACAGCTACAGTATAAATAAATTGAAAGAAAAAAACAAACAAAATTCATTCACCTTTATTTCATAATGTCTAGCTGACCCTTGCATGTATCTCATTATCATTAATAACTTTAGTAACTCTTTTCTTATACATGAGCCGTATCTGCAAAGGCCTCTGAAACTAAAATACTGGTAAGATCACCTTTGCAAGAAAGCGTAAACATGCCAACATGCAAAATATGAAACATTTTTGTTCCTTTACACTAAGAAAATTATTAATTTAGCAACTGTGTTTATCTAATGTCTAATTGTCTTATTGAGTTTATTCTACCTTCTGCTTGGCACCGAATAGTTAGTTATATAATAGACTGATACTAAGATGAATACATTTATAGACTAGGATTTGAAAAAATGCACACTTTTAAGAAATCAATAATAAAATCGCCGGGTGTGGTGGCACACGCCTTTAATCCCAGCAGAGGCAGGCGGATTTCTGAGTTCGAGGCCAGCCTGGTCTACAAAGTGAGTTCCAGGACAGCCAGGACTATACTGAGAAACCCTGTCTTGAAAAACCAAAAATAAAAATAATAATAAAATCATCATTTATAGAATACACCATTAATCCCAGCACTGGGGAGGCAGAGATCGTCAGGCTGCTGTGAATTTGAGGCCAGAGCATGCAGAGTGAGTTCCAGAACAGCCAGAAAAATAGTGAGACTCTCTTTCAAAAACAAACAACATCAAATATAGATATAGATAGACAGACAGAAAGAAAGAAAGATAGACAGGTGATAGAAAATTATAAAAATAAACTGAATAGGATTAAAAAGAGTTCAAAAGCTTGAAAGCAGAAATTAAACATTTAATCCTTTTTTAATGATGGTTTTTCAATGCTGGAGAGATCACCCTGCAATGAAAAGCACTTGAGTAATCATGAGGACAGAGTCCATATCCCAGCACGCATGTTAACAAGCAGTCCATGCAACTGTACTCATAAGGGAGCCAGAAACAAAAAGACTGATTGGATCTGTTGACATCTAGACTAGAAAACACAAGCTCCTGGATCAGAGAAACCCTGCCTGCTTCAAAGCAAAGCATAATAGAAAAGGAGACTAATATAATCTCTTCTGGCTTCTGTGTGCACACAAGCATGAGCACATGAACACACAGACACAAAGTATACATACATGCGCAGTATATAAAAACAAATCTAGTCTTTTAAATGACGATTTTATAATCATAAAAGCAAGACAAAATAAATCCTGACTTCATTAAATTTAAAGGATATCAAAGGATACCATAAAAAAATACAAAGTGTTGGATGATAGTGGTTCACACCTTTAACCCCAGTGCTCGGGAGACAGAGGAAAGTGGAACTGTATGAATTAGAGGCTAGCCTGATCTACAGAGTGAGTTTCTGGACAGCCAGGGCTACAGGGAGAAACCCTGTCTGAAAAAAAAAGGAAGAATACGATCAGAAATTAATGAAATGAAAGGGCTGAAGAAACAACTCACTGATTTTTCAGATCAAAGTTCAACTGCCAACACCCACAGACAACACAACTGCCTGGAAAAATCTCACACTCGTATACACAAGACAAACAAACATACACACACACACACACACACACATATTAAAATTAAGGGGGCTGCAAACAACTGAGCAGGGGCTATCCCAAAAGCTGTTGCCTATTCATGGGATATGTTCTTCTAGCTGGGCTGCCTTGTCTGGCCTCAGTGGAAGAGGAAGCACCTTGCCCTGGATCCACTTGATGTGTCGGGGTGAGGGGATATTCAGGGGGACCCCTACCCTCTCAGAGAAAAGGGAGAGGCAGCAAGGATTGTGGGAGGGAGTGACTGGGAGGAGGGAGCAGTGAGCGGGATCTAAAGTGAATCAGAAAAAAAAAGGTAGTGTGCCTCTGTGGTTGCTGCCTTTCTCTGAATTCCTGTTCTGACTTCCTTCAATGGTGAACTGTTATGGGGATATATAAGCCAAATAAACAGGGGTGGGAGGTGCTAAAAGAACAATGCAGTCCCTTAACAACACTGGCTGCTCTTATAGAGCACTTAAATTCCCAGCAGTCACATGGTGAATCGTACCCACTTACTCCAGTTTGAGAAAATCCCATGCCTTCTCCTGGCTTCTGCGGGTACCATGCAAGCATGTCACACACACAGACGGATGGAAGGACAGACAGACACATAAACAAAAGAAAGGGAGGAGGGGAGGGGAGGGGAGGGAAAGGAAGAGAGAGGAGAGGGAAAAGGAGACAGACATTAAGAAAATGGAGACTGAAAGACCAATACAAAGAATCCATAAAACAATGAGTTGGGGGGGGCAGGGAATGTACTCAGTTTGTAGAGAACTTGACTAGCAAGCAGAATTTCCCAGGTTTGATCCCCAGCCACAGATAAACTACATATGGAGACATGTGCTTATAATCCTCTTCATCTGGAATTAGAGGCAGAAGCAACAAAAATTCAAGATCATCCTTTGCTACATAGAAAATATGAGACAAGGCTGAGATACTGAGTGAGACCCTGCCTCAATAACAATAAAAAATTATGAAAAAAAATTAAAAATTGTGGCTGGTCTTCTAGGGGGCCCAGGTTCAATTCTGCAGAACCAAGGGATCCTATGTCTTCTTCTGGCCTCCCTAGACACCAGGCACACATATGGTACACAGACATATATGCAAACTGTCCATACACACAAACCACCAAAAAATAATTCTTTGAAAAGATAAATCAATACACCCACAGACAAACTAAAAAGGTTGAAATTAGAAATTAAATCCAGTGAGGCTTAGGGAATATTTTGTAATTTTACATTCTGAAGATCTAGGAAACCTAAACATAATGGAGATTCCTAGGTGCATGTGGCTACCAAATTAAAGAAGACACAATTAAAGCAGATTTGGAACAAATGAGAATGAAGGAATAATAATAATCTCCAATAAAGAAAAGCCTAGACATGACCAGTTACCTAGCAACAGAAAAGATAGCAACATACTTTTTTTTTTAATGGCTTTTTGAGACAGGGTTTCTCTGTATAGCCCTGGAACTCACTCTGTAGACCAGGCTGGCCTCGAACTCAGAAATCCTCCTGCCTCTGCCTCCCGAATGCTGGGATTAAAGGTGTGCGCCACCACGCCCCGGCTGTACCATACTTTAAAAGGAGCTGTTTAGCCCTTCCTTGCTCTCACTCCTCTCCTTTGTTTTCTTGCTTTCTCTTCTCCTCTCCTCTCTCTCCCTCTTATTCTCTCTTTCTCTCTAGCCTTTCCTCTCTCTCTCTCTCTCTCTCTCAATCTCTTTCTCTCTCTCTCTCTTTTCTACCTTCTTTCCCCCTGCCTTTCTATAATAAAGCTCTAAAACCATAGACAGTCTCTGCTCATCAAGGCTGTGCTCACTCTCCCATGCATGGGAACCTCTCTTCCCTCTTCCCTCCCTCCTATAACCCCGGGGCTACAAGGAGCAACCCTGGGACCCCTTTGGTTTTGGAGGCTGCCCCTTGTCCACCCTCCCCACCCCACCTCCGTTGAGTGAGTCAGAGGCTTGGATGCCCACCCGGGGCTGAGTGGAAAGCGTCTGGCAGCCTTCTCACATCTGCCTGTCCAGAGCATAGGTGGAACTCTGGCAGGACGTGGGCTATCCCTTCCCCCTCCTTCCCCAGGCCCCTTATTAAGTTCCCACAACATGGTGCATCACACAACTGTGAGGCAGAAAAATCCTGTTTACATATCTTCATTTCTTCTACTTGGATTTATTTCCTAAAGCGAAGAAAGCTTCATATGTTCGTTCTTTCCCGCTGCAACTTGGGAGAAGTCCACTCCTTGGATTGTGTTAGCATGGTCTTCCTGATGTGCAGTTAAGTGTCATAGAAAGGTGTTAATAGCATCATTTTAAATAAACATGACACTTTGTGTAGAGGACTAAAAACGAATCTGGCATTTAAGCAATGTGAAATAATGGTATGTTCTATTATTGTACTATAGTTAACTGTTAAAGCACGACTTATGTGACATTTTTGGTTGGTTGGTTTGGGGTTTTGGTTTTCAAGGCAAGGTTTTTCTGTGTAGCCCTAACTGTCATGGAACTCACTATAGTGACAAGGCTGACCTCAAACTCTGACAGTTGCCTTCTTATACCTCTCAGGTGTTGGGACTAAAAGTATATACCATCAAACGCAGCTCTATATGACTTGACTTCTGCATTTGCTCGCTTACTTTTCTTTGGGGAGGTTTCCTTTAAGAAAGCAACTTTTCATGCTCTGTGTTCCTTTTTATTAGGAATCAAGAAATATTAGATTGACCCTGTATGGAGGTGCATGGGGAAGCAGAGACAAGTAGATCCCTGAGTTTCAGGTCAGCCTGGTCTACAGAGCAAGTTCCAGGACAGCCAGGGCTACACAAAGAAGCCGTCTCAGGGACAAAAGGGGAAAATGTGAAGAGGACGACGACTTAGTAGTAGCAGTAGTAGATCAAATGTGAAAGCACTTGATACATCTAGGCTGGGGGAGGGCACGAAATAAAATACCTCTTATCATTTACTTTAGCAGTCTTGTCTGTCTGTGACAAGAATAAATTTCTTTATTGATTCTTAATTTGCTACTATGTGATAAGTTCTCTTCTCCATAAAACTTCACCAATGCTTTCTGACTTTGGAGTTCTGGTAATTGCTTTACCATGTCACAGAAGTCTCATGTTGACAGAAAACAAGCATTGCTCTTGGCCAATTAAAGTGTATGTATAGCTGAAGAGATGGCTCAGTGGTCAACAGCACCTGCTGCTCTCCCAGAGAACCTCAGTAGGTAATCAGTACCTGTGTCCTATGGCTCACAATCATCTATAACTAAGTCCATCTTCAGGGCTTCTGATGCTGCCTTCTGGTACCCACAGGTACCTGCATGCACATGTGCATACACAGACACCATAAATCAAAAGCAGGTATTTTAAAAGCACAGTTAATTTCTTATACCTTTAACTTCCAATTAATTAATTAATTGGAAGAATAGATGCTGAAATCTAAAGCATCAGTACTTCTTGCAGACTTTTGCTCTTCTAAGAGAGTGTCCCTTTTGCTTAGTGATTGTTCACAGAGCTGACGACCTATGATCACTGACTGTAGACCCCCTAAAAGTTTGTCAAAATGTTATGTTCTGGCCAGGTATTTAGACCCAGCATTTAGGAGGCAGAAGCAGTGTATCTCTGAGTTCAAGGCCAGCCTGATCTACAGAGTTAAGTCCCAGGACAGCCAGGAATACTTGGGAAAACATCTCAAAAAAAAGACTAAATAAAATTATGTGATCTACATAACATAATATTTATCATAAAACAAATCATATTTTATAAAAATCAAAAAAATGAGACCAAATGGCTGAGCAGGCAAAAGTGCCCGCTGTCAAAGCTGATGACCTAAGTTCAATGATCAGATCCATCAGCTTCTTCTCGTTCTGGGACACAGCTCTTCCCTGGCCGTTACTCCACTGGCACAAGGGCTTCAAGCAATTCTCATCTCTTCCGTGGAATTGGCTAGGAATTAAAGAGTATTTGCAGCTTTTGCAGAAAACCTGGGTTCAGTTCAAAACATGCTAATTGAATAGCTCAAAGCAATCTGTAACCCAAATCCAGAAGGTTCCATGTCCTCTTTTGCCCTCCCCGGGCACCTGCACACACATGCACATTCCACCAATACAGTGCCATAAAATAGTAAAGATGTTTTAAAAGCTTCAGATTCTGAAGCACTTCAAATATTGGAAGAATAATGTTCAACTTGAATGAACAAGGCCAACCAAAACAAACAAGCTAAAAATTATCTATAAAGTATAATTAGTTCTTAGATTTTAAAAATACATAAATAAGCCGGGCGTGGTGGCACACACCTTTAATCCCAGCACTTGGGAGGCAGAGGCAGGCAGATTTCTGAGTTCGAGGCCAGCCTGATCTACAAAGTGAGTTCCAGGACAGCCAGGGCTACACAGAGAAACCCTGTCTCAAAAAACCAAAAACAAAACAAAAAAAAACCCCATAAATATCCTATAAAATACCCCCACTTGTGAACAGTGAGTGCTGTCTAAATCAGTTCGTACAGGTTGTGAGCCAGGTGTGACCTGTCATAATCCAACACCCAAGAGGTTGAAACAGATGGAAAACTACTCATGTGGTTGCACACAACCTCTGAGCTACATAGTGAGTTCCAGGCCAAAGTGGACTCCAAATTGAGATCCTGTCTCAAATCAGAAGGCAAGCAAGATGGTTCAGTGAGTAAAGGTCCTTGTCATACAAACCTAGTGACCCAAGGGCCAAGCCCTGGAACCCACATAGAAAGGAGAAACCAACTCCTCACAGTAGAGTTGTCCTCTGGCCTCTACATGTGTATGTTGTGGCATGCACATCTACATGGTAAGAAGTAAAAAAAAAAAAAAAATAGAAAAGCAGAGTGGGGGGAGGGAGGTGACAAGTAGCAGCTCTCCTGTCTGTTTATAATGAACACATTCCTTACTACCCAAAAGGTTCTATTACGTTCTTTAACTCATCTACTTATCTTTCATTTTTAAAAAGATTTTATTTATTTTATGTATATAAGTACACTGTAGCTGTCTTCAGACACACCAGGAGGGGGCATCAGATCCCATTACAGATGGTTGTGAGCCACCATGATTGCTGAGATTTGAACTCAGAACCTCTGAAAGAGCAGTCAGTGCTCTTAACCACTGAGCCCCTCATCTATTCTTTTTGTTTGTTTGTTTTTTGTTTGGTTTTGGTTTTTGTTTGTTCTTGGTTTTTGTTTGTTTTTTGTTTGTTCTTGGTTTTTGTTTGTTTTTTGTTTGGTTTTGGTTTTTGTTTGTTTTTGGTTTTTGTTTGTTTTTTGTTTGGTTTTGGTTTTTGTTTGTTTTTGGTTTTGGTTTTTGTTTGGTTTTGGGTTTTGTTTTTTTTTTGGTTTCTTGAGACAGGGTTTCTCTGTGTAGCCCTGGCTGTCCTGGAACTCACTTTGTAGACCAGGCTGGCCTCAAACTCAGAAATCTGCCTGCCTCTGCCTCCTGAGTGCTGGGATTAAAGGCATGTGCCACCACGCCTGGCTTCTCACCTATTTTTTTAAAACTTCATGTGTAAGTTAAAAACTAAGGTAAAAATCAGAAAGCATCATTGACCATATTTTCCCAAATTTTTCATGCTGATCATGGACTATAGAGCAGAAAGGAAGCAGGCGTCTCAATCAGTACAACAGCACAAGACTGTGAGATGTCTGCATCTGAGAGCAATCTGAGCTATAGCGAAACCCTGTCTCAAACCAAGCTCCCTCACAAAAAAATGTACATCTGAGTAGTTTCAGAATTATCAGGTCTAGAAAAAGACAGTGATTTCATTTGTCCATCCCCATAAAGCACACTTTAAACAATAACTGACAATCAGCTTTTCACCAATCCAATAAATCCATGCCCTGCTTTATTTAAAAATTCAATACTCACTAGAGCTAGAACAACAGATCTTGCTTGTCAACTTCCTTACTGGATTAAGAAGTGCCTAGATTAGCAAAGCTCATACCTGGGGTATGTATGAAGGTGATTAGAGAGAGGATTAACTAAGTCAACATTGACTCAGAATGTGCAGAGGCCACAATAAAAGGGACTTTTTAAAACGAGTGTCCCAAAGCACAAGCCTTTCCTCTCTGCTTCTCGAGCTGCTCTGCTGCCTTACACCCTCCCCATCGGGACAGACTGAAACCCCGGAAACCATGAGCTTGAAGACATATTCAAGGAAATGAAAAGCTCACTGAAATAGAAGTGCTTTTTAAAAAGCCTCCCCTTGGAGGCTGGAGAGATGGCTCAGTGGTTAAGAGCACTGACTGGTTTTCCAGAGGTCCTGAGTTCAAATCCCAGCAACCATATGACTCACAACCATCTGTAATGGGATCCGATGCCCTGAGGACTGTGACAGTGCCCGATTCAGGTATCATCATAAAAATGTTATTTTCATAGCTGTCAGATACTAACTGTATAAGCCTAGAAAATAAGGCATAAGTGTATGTCAATTTTAGTTATTTAGATTTCTTACATGTAGTGCCCAAGGAAGTCAAAAGGAAGGCACTGATCCCCTGGAACTGTTGTTATGGATAGTGTTATAGACAGGTACTTCTGGGAAGTCAATTGTATCCTCTACAAGAGTGGGGGATAAGGGCTCTTAACAGCTAAGCCTTTTCCCCAGCTACAAACACTCATCTGTAGATTTTGTTAATGCTCTGATTTTTGCTACCAAATAAGGCAGAAGCCTATGCAGGTTTTCTCTGTGCCACTGAATACTAACCACTAGAAAACTAGCTGCTGGCAGGGCAGTAGTGGCACATATTTTTCAAATCCCAGTACTCAGAAGACAAAGGCAGGCCTTCTGTGAGTTCGATGACAGCCTGGTCTACATACAGAGTGAGTTCTAGGAGAGCCAAGCTTACACAAAGAAACCCTGTCTCAAAAACTAAAGAAAGGAAAAAAAAGTAAGAAAGGAAGGTAGGAAATAAAGAATCTCTATGCTAGAGAATGTTCTTCACAAACCCTTGCCAAATTTTAATGTGCATTTGATACACACTGACCAGATTTAAAAACCAAAGAATCATTACAGAAAACTAAGGCTCAGAGGCCCTTATTTACAAAATGCAGTAATAGTTTCCATTTTTAATTATTCAGTGAAAAAAATCAGTATGTGCAACTCCAAACAAATCCAATCCTATATTGCATCCTTTGGAGAAACAGTCAGTAAACAAAGTTAAGGAAAAATAGGGCTGGAGATGAAGCTCATTAGTAGAACCCCTGGCTAACATGTGCAAGGCCCTGGGCTCAATCCACTAACCCTGCAAAAAAAAATGTCTTCTTAAAGAGTGAAAAAGCAGTTCTCCTAACAGATAATCCTCAAAACTCTGAATACTAAAGTTCTTAAAAGGGCTAAAACTACAGTAAGACAAACACACAGCTGGTTAATAGAGCACAGAGCTTCCAAAGTGCCTGTGGGTTTGGCGTAAGGGATCTTTTATTTTTGTTATATGTTATGGTATTTGAGACAGAGTCCTGTACCCCTAGCTCGTCTCCAATTCAAATTATGCAGGTACAACAAGCAAGAACCTCTGAGCCTACATACAGTCCCCACCACCTGCACGTCAGGACTATCACCGAGGCTTACTTCGTCTCCAGATGTTTTAGGATTGATTTTATGTATATGAGTGCTATATCTGCATGTACACTTGCATGCCAGAAGAGGGTATCAGATCACATTATGGAAGGTATGAACCACTATATTACTTTATCACACTATAGATGGTTATTGCTGGTAACTGAACTCAGGACCTCTGAAAGAGCACTGTTCTTAACTGCTGAGCCCTCATCTCCAGCCCTCATCTCTAAATTTTTTAATCTTTGTTCTTTATTGTCTTAACTAATGTGTTGTTTAAATCCTCACTGATTAGATAGACTGGAGAGATGGCTCAGTGGTTAAGAGCACTGACTGCTCTTCCAGAGATCCTGAGTTCAATTCCCAGCAACCACATGGTGACTCACAACCATCTGTAATGGGATCTGGTGCCCTCTTTTGTTGTGTCTGAAGACAGCTACAGTGTACTCATATACAAAAGAAAGATAAATAAAACATTCTGATTCTCTTATTTTTTCGAGTTTATGTGTTTCTATTAAACAAACACACATATACATACAAACAAACATACATACATACATACATATATACATACATACATACATGCGTTTTGTCTGAAGTGTGCATGCCTGATATCCAGAGAAGCCAGAAGAAGGTGCTGGATACCCTGAAACTGGAGTTTTAGACAGCCGTAAGCAGCCATGTGGATGCTTGGAACCAAACTTGAGTCCTCAACAAGAGCAGTAAATGCTCTTAAACTCTTCCCAGCTTTCCAGATTAAACACATAACTTTACCTACGTCTCTAGCTTTATTTTTCACAGCAAGCTACTGTGCCTACTACACTACCCACTAAGTGTAATACTAACAAGACAGGGTGCTAACAATTAAAATAATCATCTCAATTCCTGCACTGGGGCTAAAACACGTGCATGAAGTCCGGAGTTCAATGCTCAGCACCACAGAAAGAATCAATCAGAACCTATAGGTGTTTCGCGTGCCTGTAGGACTGCACCAGGTATGTACCTGGTCCTAGAAGAGGCCAGGGGGGACACTGGATTCCCTGCAACTGGGTTTTATATATATGCTGCCACAGGGGTGCTTCATATGGCTTCACTTTCTTTTGAGCTAGAGACTGAACTACAAGCCTTATGCAACACAGTAAGCATGATCTTTATCACTGAGACCACTCCAACCATGAGTTTATAATAATAAAAATAAAAAGAGTATCTTTTTGTTCTATTACTATCTGTTGCTCTATACAAAATGTTCTTTTATTTTTTTGGTGCTCTTATTTGTTTGAAATACTTGTGGAACACTTGTATTCTTAGTCTTTTGTGAGGAACAGGTTCTAATTCATTCTTCCAGGGAGGAGGAAAACTGAACAAACTGAGGGCTGTTAGCTTATCTTGGATCTAAGAGATCTCAGGTCCAGGGCAGAACTACACACATATACCACAAAAACCCTAGAGACAATCAAATACAAGGAGCCATTGTTTACCTGAAACAGAGTACTTAAAATAGCTTCTGACAAGCTGCTGGAAGCCAAGGACGGATTGAGTGAAGAGTTAAAACCCCTGCTGCAGCAGCTGTCGCCAGCTGGAGAGATGGTTCAGCGGTTAAGAGCACTGGTTGCTCTTCCAGAGGACCCGGGTTCGATTCCTAGAACTCAATGGCCGCTCACAACTGTAAGTCATAGAAAAAAATGAAACCGCCACTGTGGCCTCAGTCTCACAGGAATACCCATATTTTGCTGTTTTTTTTTCCCACTAGGAACTACCTGGTCTATATCAACATATTAAAATATGCCCAAAGCATTATCTACCTTCTTGGAGGAAAGGCAATAAAATATCCCCAGACTTTTCTTGCCTTCCTGTTTTACCCAAGTGGATATGAAACTTGGGAAATATTTCCCAAGGTCAAAACGAGAAACTTGGCTGGAGAGGGCCACTCGAGTTAAGAACACTGGCTTCTCTTCAAGAGGACCTTCATTAGTTCCCAGAATGTACAGGGAAACTCACAACACTTGTGTGGCAGATGAGGCTGAGTTTGATAAACAGTGGTAGCCAAAAAACAAAAACGGATACTAAAACCCAGAGAGCTGACCTTGGTCTGTTAGTAGATACAGCATGCCTAGCTTCCAACCACAAAGACAAGGCAGGCTGCCATGCTACAGGGCAAAAAAAAAAAAAAAAAAGTAAAATAAAAACAAAAAAACATAGTCTAAAAATTCAAAGTAAGCATCAAGACCAAACTCAGATACGATGGAGAATTTAAAATTAACAGATTGAGGATGTAAAATAACTATGGCTAACACAAATAGTGAATTGAAAAACAGTTGCCAAATATATACAACATGAACAAGAATTTCTGGCCTGGCAGTCGTGGCACACACCTTTAATCCCAGAAGAAGCAGGCAAATCTCTGAATTCAAAGCCAGCCTGATCTACAGAAGAACAGCCAGGGCAAGACAGAAACACTGGCTTGGGGGGATGGGGGATGGACCACCGTGACCGCTGCGACCTCTGCTATCTTTGCAAAGGCTGATTAGAACTTCACTGAGTCAGAGGTTAGAATGTTGCACACACACCAAGCAGCTCCCAGATGTCTATAACTACAGCTCCATTCTCTTCTGGCCACTGCAGGCATTGATCACCTATCCATACACACCCACACCCACATTCATAAAAATAATCAAAACAGAAAGAGGGAGAAAGAGAAAAGGTGGAAGACTATCATTCTCTATATTGGCAGGTTAGCCCATGGTAAGCACACAGGAAGCCCTACCCAAGACTCAATCCTTAGGGCACACACACAAGTCACTAACCTTAAACTCTTGGTCTTCCAACCTCTATCATTGAAGAACTTGGCCTACAGGCATGTCCCACCAGTCTCGGCTAAAACACTTATTTTAATTTACATGTTTTTCTATAAATGAATATTAAAATATCTTTTCGATAAGACCAAAACCATTTTCCAGGCAGAGGGCTAGATTAGTAACCAAAACATATATTAGTACAAGTTTTATATTACTGCATGTTGATTCTATATAATAGTCTATATTTCATATGTATATATTTGTATCATTCATCTCTATTGCCGATCGATCCTATTCTCTTTCAGTTCCCATTGATTACCTTCATCGCCCAACCTAGCTCCTCTCCTAGTTTCCAGGAAGTTTTACTAGGGCTATTTAGAAGGCCTAGTGAGGGATTATGTACACGCCAATAAAGAAGTCTCTCTCCATCCCCCATTGACAGTTAATTGGCTACTGACAAAGAGAAGTAGTACCTCTTGAGCTTACCTCTCCTAGCAGTCATTTTCATGGAGGTCTAAACAACCCCCCCCCAAAAAAAACTTAATGCTGTCAGGCCCATACTTGATTCCATGGCAATGATCACAACTGTGGGATCAAATATGCAACAGCAGGACTGGAGAAATGGCCCAGAAGTTAATAGTACTTGCTACCCTTGCAGAGGACAGGAGCCATTCCCAGCATCTACCTACATTGGGCATCTCATATCCTCTTCCTGTAATTCCAACTCCAGGGGATCCAATGCCCTCTTCTGGTCTCCACAGGCACCCAGCACAAGTGCACACACACAGAAAGAACATACGTATGCATAAGTAAAAAGAAACCTTTTTCTAAAGTACAACAGTGATGCGAAGTGGAAACTTAAGGGCTCTTTGGAAAGTCAGTTGTGTCAGATGGTGTTTTACTGGGGCAAACACTTGAAGGCGTGTTCTGAAGCAGACACAAGTGAAAAGATGTTTCAATGTGGCACACTCATGAAGGAATGTGCCACTGAAGCAGACACAGGTGAAAGGATTATGCAGACATGTAAAAGGGCACATGGTGAAGGATTCATCACTAATGACACCCATGTATTAGTTGAGCTCAATTTGTCATGACTCCATAGAGAGAAACGCAGCAAAAAAAGAAAAAGAAAAAAAGAAAAAAAGAAGAAAAAGAAAAAACCTTCTGGAAAAGTTTCTGTGGCTTCTTGCCACTTCTTCAGACTTGGGATTAGCAGAGTGATGTCAGCTGATACCGACTTAGGTGCTGAGACAAGATCCCTGGAGGACACACATGATGTTCGCAGAGGGTATGACTAGGACTCAGCAGATTGTGAAAGGGGCTTGCTTATAGAGCTAGCTTTACAATGCTTCCTGGTCTCATTTTTATGCTCATCTTCGCTTTGTTGAGAGATGCACAGCAGAGGACTTCTCCTGACATCCCTGCTGGTCTTAATCCTCCTGTTCACTCATGCCAATTCAGCTGAGGCCTGATTGTCTCTGCTAGGTCGTGCCACTACTGCTGATCTACATTTGGTATCCCGACACTATCAAAATGAACTGCTAGTATACCTGTGAAGTGTTTTCAAGTGGGTAGAGCTGCCACTGCTAACCTATGAACTGAACTGACAATGTCCAGACAACACAGATGCTCCAAAGAATATCTAAACAGCCCCACTTCCCCACATTCCTTCTTTTCCACTACCTCTGGTAGGTGGTGGTCTAGCAGGGAGGTGAAAGCGGTTTAAGAACCATCATTTAAAAGCAGGCATTGATTCAAGGCTAGCCTGGTCTACCAGGTGAGTTCCAGGATAGCCAGGGCTACACCGAGAAATCCTGCCTGGAAAAAAAAAAGAAGAAGCAGGCATTGAAAAGATTAAAGCTACAGTGAAACAGTCTTAAGAAGTTCTACTTCGGGGCTGGTGAGATGGTTCAGTGGGTAAGAGCACAAACTGCTTTTCCAAAGGTCCTGAGTTCAAATCCCAGCAACCACATGGTGGCTCACAACCACCCGTAATGAGATCTGACACTCTCTTCTGGTGTGTCAGAAGACAGCTACAGTGTATTTATGTATAATAATAAATCTTTAAGCTGAAGTGAGCAGGGACTGAGTGAGTGAAGAGAGTGGGGACAACTGGAGAGAGCAGAGGTCCTAAAATTCAATTCCCAACAACCACATGAAGACTCACAACCATCTGTTCGGCTACAGTGTGCTCACATACATAAAATAAATAAATAAATCTTTTTCTTAAAAAAAAAAAAAAAAGAAGTTCTACCTCAGTCCACTTCTTCCAGCCTTTTTTATTCGTGTGAGTGTTTGCCTATGTACGTAAGTGTGCACGTGTAAGCTCACTCTCTGGAAGAACAGCATCTCTGTAGCTACTACTTCTATTTCTTACATTCTGTGCACCCCTGTTCTGTAATATTCTCTAAGACTTACAGAAAGTGATATACAAGTACCACATAGGCTGAGCATTCAACAGTCACTTATTTCCAGCAGGCTTAACAATTTGAGCCCACAGTTTCCATCACTCACTGTAGAAAAAAAAGAAAGAAAGGTTCTGGCAGGAGCACAAGTCTGCAGGTATTAAACATAACTGTTCAAATGGCAATTTGATGGGCATATCCTAAGAGATTTGTAAAAGAACAATATAAACTCTGTGGGACAGTGTTCCTATCCATCTGGGTCAGTGTATTTAGAACATTTTCTGGTACATGGCAACAATAATCAGTAATAATATGAGAAATTAGTATGTCTGACACTAATCTGCTTTATAGCCAACTAATTTCCTTGATTTTCACAATACTCCTAAAATACCTAATGAATCAGTGCTTTTTACAACAATAAGTCCAATAATATAACAAATGAGTTCCTGAAAGTACTGGCGCTGAGATGAAAATCCTGTGTGTGGTGGCTCATGCCTATATAATCCTAGCACCAGGAAGGGATGGTGACAAAGTAGACTGGACTACAGAGTGAGGCCCTGTCTAAACAAGCAAGCAAACTGAAGAGTGGAAGGTGGTGAAGGAAGGCTGAACTACAAAGCAAGACCCCTAAATAAATAAATAAGGAAGGAAGGAACAATAGCAGGCTTTTTCCCTTTATCCTACATATGCAATGTTTCGTGGATGTATGTCTATGCACCTTACTTGAGCAATGTTGCAGAAGCCAGAAGGCATGATGAGCATACAGACAGTTGTGAACTGCATGTGGGTGCTAGGGTTTGAACCTGGGTCCTCTGGAAGAGCAGCCAGTGCTCTTAACCACAAAGCCATCTTTCCAACTCCAAAATGATAGCAATTTTACACACGATCCAGAAATGTACAAACACGTAAGTATGCCACTGTGCCTTGGAAACAGACCTGAAATTTGCCTGTGGAAGTGGGCCTCAGAAGAGCAGCAGTTTCTAAGCCGGGTATGGTAGCACATACCATAGTTTACACTCACTTGAGGATCAGGACACGCTTAAGTCCAGAATGGACTTTGTAAGGTGAGGTTCAGACCTCCTTTCCCTACAAAGTAAGACTGTCTCAAAACAAACATTTGCAGCTTGTGAATTACTGCAAAACGACAGAAGGAAAGCTGTAGAAACTGAATGGAAAACTGTTAAGATGCACTTAGGTGTGGCTCCTAACATGGTGAGCTGAGGTAGCTAATAATTGTTTGGCCTGAGTACATGTTTATGCATGTATTTTTTATGAACTCTACTAGGCTGGGGGTGGTTTTCCTACATTTACTTAGTGAACAAACCAGTGAACTTTCTATAAAGGCCAGAGAACACTTCCTTTAGGCTTTGCAGACCATAAGAGGCAACTATTCAACTCTGCAACTCCAAAGTGATTTTTGTAGTTGCTACAAAAAAAAAAAGCAGCTAGGTGGCATAAGCAAACAGGCTTTGGTAAGTTCCAATAGAACTTTACATTAAAAAAACAAATAAATAAGGGCCCCAAATTGGTAGCTAGATCACACACAGAGTGCTGACCTCTGACTCTGCAGAGGAAACCCTGTAGTCCTGGGGAGGTGACATGAGCTATAGTGAGCTATAGGAAGCTTGTAAGTCAGTTCTCTCCTTCCACCGTGTGCATTTCAGGGGCAAAATTCAGGCTTGGTGGCATACACCTTTACTTAGTGAGCCATCTTGCTGAAGGAGGATGGAGTGGAGAGTGAGTGGTTGGGGAGTGGTGGAATGAAGGGATAACAGCGCCCAGCTTTGCTCTTCACTGACACTCAAGTATTATTAGATGAACTGGCAAGGCCTTCTCCCAAAATACGGTGTAGGTTATTGATCATAACAGTAATACTCTCAACAAAAATTATGAGGAACAAGAGATAGCGGGTTGAAGATACCAGGAACAGGGATGACTATTTTAAGCCAAAACAGACTTCTCAGGAATCAGGATGTGAAAATAGCAGCTACGGGGCAAATCTCAAAGAACTTTTTCCAGGGCAAGAAAATCTTTCCCCAGGTAAGAAGAACTGGCTATAGTAATAATAGGTCTTTTCAGAGTTATCATTTCAACCACAAAAAGACAAAAATACAATAGATCTAAAGTAGAACAAAGTCTAGAGCCAAACAAAATGAGCAACTTTCAAGCAAAATGGTTACTCTCCACAACAAATGTCTGCACGTGTGTGTGTGTGTGTGTGTGTGTGTGTATACAGAATGCCTAGCACATCAGCAACCAAACATCTGCATACAATCCTCGACGTTTCAGAGCAAAAATGATGTGTGTACATTGAATAAGCAAACTTCCCCTAGCACTGCCCTTCTCCCTACAACCCAAAAAGCAAATAAAATGCAATTCTATAAGCAGAGCCCCCTTTTCGTTTTTTCAAGGCAGGGTTTGTGGAGCCCTGGCTCTCTTAAAGCTTACTCTGTAGACCAGGCTGGCCCCAAACTCAAGAGATCCGCCTGCCTCTGCCTCCCAAGTGCTGGGATTAAGGAGGTAGGCCACCACTGCCCGGCCAAAAATACTGTTTTGTTGTTTTGCTTTTTGAGACAGATTCTTGCCGTGTTGCACAGGTTTGTCTAGAACTCATAATCCTCTTGCCTCAGTCTTGAAGTAACTGGGATTAGACAGACATGCACCACCACATGCAGCGGAAACCATTCATTCATTCATTCATACACACACACACACACACACACACACTGCATGTACTCACCTACAGAAAACTACAATATATATAACTGACAGTCTCATGACCAACTATATAAAAGGTTAATCTGATCAAAATCAGGAAATCAGGGTTAAAGTTGAATACGAACAACCACAGCTCTTAGGAGAAGACAGGAAAATTAAGAGTTCAAGGAGTCATAGCCAGGCATGGTGGCGCACACCTTTAATCCCAGCATTTAGGAGACAGAGGCAGGCGAATTTCTGAGTTCGAGGCCAGCCTGGTCTACAGAGTGAGTTCCAGGGCAGCCAGGGCTATACAGAGAAACCCTGTCTTGAAAAACAAAAACAACAACAACAAAAAAAAGAGAGAGAGAGAGAAGCCGGGCGTGGTGGCGCACGCCTTTAATCCCAGCACTCGGGAGGCAGAGGCAGGTGGATCTCTGAGTTCGAGGCCAGCCTGGTCTACAAAGTGATTTCCAGGACAGCCAGCGCTATACAGAGAAACCCTGTCTCGAAAAACCAAAAAAAAAAAAAAAAGAGAGAGAGAGAGAGTATAGGAGTCTGATTAGACCACATGAAACCAGTGTCTGAAAAATTAGGATCACAAATGTTTTGCAGTACTAGAGATTGAATCCTCAGAGCCTCCTCATTCATGCTACACAATGACTATACCACTTACCCTATACTTACAGCCCTTGTTTTACTTTTTCATTTTGAGGCAGTGTCTCACTCAGTTGAAATACACACACACACACACACACACACACACAAATATTGCCCAGATAGTGTAGTTAAATTATTGGCTTATCATACAGTTGCTTGGTAATATCACCCTACCAGACACTTTCTAAGATGTTAACTAACATCTCTCAATTCAGACAACTTCTACTTTAAGACTAGACAGTGTGGTAGCACATGTATTTAATCCCAGCACTTGAAAAACAGAGGTAGGGAGATCTCTTTGAGTTTGACAACAACCTGATCTACATAGCAAGATTTAAGCCACCCAGAGTTACACAGTGGAGACCATGTCTAAAATG
Source organism: Mus musculus (assembly GCF_000001635.26). Taxonomy (NCBI): domain Eukaryota; kingdom Metazoa; phylum Chordata; class Mammalia; order Rodentia; family Muridae; genus Mus; species Mus musculus. Next base: position 105,918,926 of record NC_000086.7, read on the forward strand.
GGGACTGGGGTGGCAAGATGGATCATTCGTTATAAGGATCATTTGTTGCTCTTCCAGAAGACCTGAGTTCAAATCCTAGCACATCAGGTGATACATACACACACACATGCACACTATTAAAAGTAACAATACAAAACAGAATATAAAAATAAATAAATAGGTTTTGTGGTCCATCAGTGCCACCTCCTTCTGCCAACCCTGGTACTGCTTGTGTGTTCCTTCAGAGTGGACTTGGGTTTCTTGGCTCTCACCATGTCAGAGGAGAAAGCCAAGGAAGGAGTCAAGCCTAAGAACAAGAACTATGTTAACCTGAAGGTGGTCTAGGGCAGGCTGCTTCTGTGGTGCAGTGCAAACCGGAGGCCTATGGCCCTTGGTGAATTAAGGAAAGCCTATTAGCAACAAGAGAGTTTGCCAGTGAGGCAGATGAGCTCCTGGCAATAGACAATCAATCAATGAAGCAGACACAACTGTTAGAAATGGAAGATGACCAGAGGATTCATTCATTCCAGCAGCAGACAGGAGCTGTCTACTAAAAGGGAAGCTGCTATTTTACCCCAGGATTGTGTTATAGACCAAAAACATATTCTTCAATAGAAAGCCATGATTTAGTCCCAGCACACTCTGACCGGAAGTTTTCTTTCTCCGTTCTTCCCCTCCCCTTCCCTGCTCCTTTCCTGTATGTACAGAAAGCAATTGGTGCCCATGGACAAGCATATTGGGCTTCTTTCCTTCAAACTGAATCGCCAATCTTCTGTTTTGGCCAACTTCAAATGGAGATTGTCTGGAGGAAGGTACTGGTCCTGAGAAAAGATCCCCCCATTTCTCCCTTAGTGACCTGCTTAGTCCACTCTTTTATAGTCCAGGAACAAATAAACCCAACAGCATAAAACTCCTTACATACTTTGTTCAGCTGTAAAAAAAAAAAAATGGTCTTTTTTCAAGACAGATTTTCTTTGTGTATTCCTAGCTATCCTGAAACTAACTCTGTTGACCAGACTGCCCTCAAACTCACAGAAATCCACCTGCCTCTGCCTCCTAGGTGCTGGGACTAACAGGCATGTGACACCACCACCTGGCTACTTATTTTCCTTTGTCATTGTAAAACCAAGGACAATTTCCTAACTTTTTTTATATAGCAGCTACATGTATGGCAATGTATCTTTTAGTAGTGGTAAATCACTCTTAGAAAAAAATGAGGGCTGAAGAGATGGTTCAGTGGTTAAGAGCACTGACTGTTCTTCCAGAGGTTCTGAGTTCAATTCCCAGCAACCACATGGTGGCTCACAACCATCTGTAATGGGATCCGATACCCTCTTATGGTGTGTCTAAAGACAGCTACAGTGCACTCATATACATAAAATAAATACATAAATCTGGGCTGGTGAGATGGCTCAGTGGGTAAGAGCACCCGACTGCTCTTCCGAAGGTCCAGAGTTCAAATCCCAGCAACCACATGGTGGCTCACAACCATCTGTCAGGAGTGTCTGAAGACAGCTACAGTGTATTTACATATAATAAATAAATAAATCTTAAAAAAAAAATTAAAAAAAAAAAAAAAAGAAAAAAATGAACTGGGGTCAGGGATTTAGCTCAGTGGTAGAGCTCTTGCTAGGCAAGTTCAAGACCCTGGGGGTTTAGTCCTCAGCTCCAGAAGGAACTTAAGAAAATAACACACACACACAAAGGCCAGGCGGTGGTGGCACACACCTTTAATCCCAGCACTCAGGAGGCAGAGACAGGCAGGCAGATTTTTGAGTTCGAGGCCAGCCTGGTCTACAAAGTGAGTTCTGGGACAGCCAGGACTATACAGAGAAACCCTGTCTTGAAAAACCAAAAAGAAAGAAAATGAATCCTAGACAGTTCTTTCACATAAAGCACCTTGTTTAATTAAATAAGCTTCCTACTGAAAGAAAGAAAGAAAGACAAAAAGAAAGACAGACAGACAGACAGTAACAGCTGGGATGGAATTCAGTGGTAGAGTGCTTGCCTAGCATACACAAAGCCCTTGGCTGGATCCCCAACCCCAAGACTGGGTGGAAGGGAATAAAAGAATATTGAACTGTCAGCATTTCAAATAATCAGTTGCCATAAGGATTAGACTGAGAAGTCCCATCAAATCTCTGTACCATCAACTCTCTCTATACCAAGATCTTTATATACAAGTTTTAGTTGATCAGATGTTGATTTTTTCATAGTGTCAAACACTTGAAACAATCCAATGCCATAAAATAAAACAGCCAACCAAAACAATATCAAAATTAAAAAAAAAAAAGTTTAGGCAGGGGGCAGTGGTGCATTTCTTCAATCCTAGAACTCTGGAAACAAAGGTGCATTTCTTCAATCCCAGAACTCTGGATTCAGGTGGATCTGAATTTGAGGTCAGCATGGTCTACAGAGCAAATTCCAGGACAATCAAGACCACAGGGAGAAACCCTGTCTTGAGAAAACAAAACTAAACAAAACAAATGAACAACAACAAATGTTAAAGAAATCATTAAGCCAAAAGTGAGGAGTCTATTATTCCGATTACATTGAAAGCTGGGTCAGGATGGGGAGTAACCTCATCGGTGGCTTAGTAACCACATGGTGGCTCACAAACATCTCTAATGGGATCTGACACCCTCTTCTGATGTGTCTGAAGACAGCCACAGTGTACTCACATACATCAAATACACTGCTGCTGTTTTCAAACCCACCAGAAGAGGGCACCAGATCCCACTACAGATCCTTGTGAATCACCATGTGGTTGCTGGGATTTGAACTCAGGACCTTTGGAAGAGCCAGTCAGTGTACCACTGAGCCATCTCTCCAGCCCAATAATTAGGAAAGGAAAGGAAAGGAAAGGAAAGGAAAGGAAAGGAAAGGAAAGGAAAGGAAAGGAAAGGAAAGGAAAGGAAAGGAAAGGAAAGGAAAGGAAAGGAAAGGAAAGGAAAGGAAAGGAAAGCTCTTAAAGGTAGGTAAGACACTGATTATTCAGCATATAATTTAGCCAAGTCACCTTTTAAATATTCCTGGCTCTTGCCAATATTGGGCATTTTTCTACCACAGAGCCCTAGAATATTTCTTGTTTTGTTTTTTGTTTGTTTGTTTGTTTTAAACACAAGTAAAAAAATTAGAAGTAAGCTTTTCTCCTACTTAGAAAATTTGAATTAAGAAAAATATCTGGAATTGCTACCCCAAAAAATACAAATTAATGATAAAGTAGAGCTGTGCACATTATATCTGTTTCACATTAAAAGATAATCAAGCCAGAAAGGGTGAAGCAATGAAGAAAATGGGCCTGAGATTGATAGTTTGGGTACTGTGGGCTTGGCTCAAGCACTGCCTATTGGTTACTTTTCTATAAATTTGACCATTATGACCAGAGAGACTAGTAACACTTCACCCTTAATACCCCCTGTGATGGTTTGTATATTCTTGGGCCAAGGAGTGGCACCATTTGGAGGTGTGACCTGGTTGGAGTAGCTGTGTCACTGTGGGTATGGGCTTAAGATCCTCACCCTAGTTCCCTAGGAGTCAGTCTTCCACTAGCAGCCTTTGGATGAAGACATAGAACTCTCAGCTCTACCTGCACCATGCCTGCCTGGATATTGCCATGCCTTAATGATAATGGACTGAACCTCTGAACCTGTAAGCCAGCCCCAATTAAATGTTGTTTTATAAGACTTGCCTTGTCTTGGTCATGATGTCTGTTCACAGCCATAAAACCCTAACTAAGACACCCCCCCCCCATGAAATTCATCCACAACAATAATCAGGGCAGTAGTTTAGTAACATACTACATCTATATATGTGATTTTTTTTGTCTTTTGGGACTTTCCAGCCCCCCCCCCCCAAGACAAGGTTTCTCAGTGTAGTCTTGGCTGTCTGGAACTCACTTTGTAGACCAGGCCAATCTCTAACTCAGAGATCCACCTGACTCTGCCTCTGCCTCTGGAAGCCCACCATCGGGCCTACATAAATGGTTATTTACAAGGGTTATACTGCATATTTTAAGACATTCCTGGAATTAAATTAAAAGAGTAGTAAAAACAAAATTCTAGGCCTTTGGGCCCAGGCTTGGGAATGTGATCTTTGTGGCTCAATGGTCCAAGGTATGCTAATCATAAAACAGATAGCGACATCCCTCCACCCACCCACTTCCTGGGTTCAAAGAGTATTCATTCAAAGAAAGTCACCCTGGCCATTGCTGGAACCCACTATGCAAATGTGCTATTGTTAGGGGCTCTTAGAAACTGTCTTGAGAAATAACCCTCACAATTACCAGGTATTCCTCTTGTAACTTTGCACTTCCTTGTGACTCTTAACTGGTATTTTTGGTATTTTCCAACAACGCCCTTCCCACCTCCTTGAGCTGTGGTTTCTTCCTTTGAATACCCCCTTATCTAGCTACTCGGGGCGCCACGTGGTGTGTGACCGTGGGCCCGAGTGCCCTTGAATAAAAATCCTCTTGCAGTTTGCAGCAAGACCGTTTCTTGTGGGTGATTTTGGGGTATCACCTCTCCTGAGTCAGAACATGGGGGAGTCCTCACGTTGTGGGTCTTTCAAAATGTTTGATCACTTACTTCACTATATTGTAAATTTAAATGTAAAAAGTGAATTGCAGTATATCAAAAACAGCTGGGAGAAAAAACTACTTTTATCAAAAAATTTGAGCCTAAAATAAAACGGCCAAAATCCAGCTCAACTTGGCAGCTCAAGGAGACACTAAGAGGGCTGGAGAAAAGGCTGAGCAGTTAAGAGCACTGACTGCTCTTCCAAAGGACCTGGGTTCGATTCCCAGCACCCACATAGCAGCTCACGAGTGTCTGTAACTCCAATTCCAGGGGATCTGATACCCTCACACATACATACATGCAGGCAGAACATCAATGCACATAATAATAAAAAAAAAAACCTTTTATAAGGGCACTAAGAAAGGGTAACTGGGGGCAGAGGCAGGCAGATCTCTCGAGGCCAGCCAGGTCTACACAGCAAATTCTGGGACAGGACAGCCAGGACCACACAGAGAAATCCTGTGGAAGAAAAAAGGAAGGGAGAGGGGGAAGGGAGGAGGGGAAGGGGAAGGGAGCAGAGTGCAGGAGAGGAGAGGGGGAGGGAAGGAGGGGAGGGGAGGGGAAGGAAGGGAAGAGGGGAAGGGAGGGGGAGGGAGAGGGGGAGGATAGACGAGGGGAGAAGGGGGAGGGGAAGAGAGAGGAGGAAAGGGGAGGGAGAGGGTAGGGAGGGGAAGGAAGGGGAGGGGGAAGAGAGGGGGAGGGGAAGGGAGAGGAAGGGAGGAGAGTGGAGGGGAGGGGAGGAGAGCAAAGTGGAGGGGAGCAGAGTGGAGGAGAACAGGGCAGAGGAGAGCAGAAAAGAGCAAGCACTAATTCCTTCAGGATAAAACTCTTGGTGTTGGAAATGGCTCAGCAATTAAGGTCGCTTTCAGAGGGCTCTAGTTTCCCAGTACCTTTGTCACAGCTTACAATTACCTATAACTCCAATTCCACGGGATCCAGATTCTGGCTGCCACAGGCAGACACACACACAACTTTAATTAAAGGAATTCAATTCCTGGAGTCAGGAGTGGTAGTCCATACCTACAATCCTAGCACTTGGGAAGCTGAATTGGGACTACCAACAGAGTTCAAGGCCATCGTGGGCCACATACTGAGACCTTTTCTCAACCAAAAAGAAAGAACAAAACACAATTACAAGCTCTAAAATTTCTATCACATTCTGTTTCCTCCTCTGCAAAATGGGGAAGATGAAGTAGTATTCTGAAAATCAATATACAAATTGGGTCTGGAGAGATGGCTCAGCACTTAAGAGCTCCTGTAGAAAACCAGAGTTCAGTTCACAGCTGCCTGTAAATCTAGCTTCAAGGGACCCCAACAGCCTCTTCTGGCCTTGTGATCTGAATAAGAATGGCTCACAAAGGCTCACATATTGGAATGTTTAATTAGGAAGTGACTATTTGAGGAGTAGGTGTAGCATCTCTGGATTGTGGGCTTTGAGGTTTCTAAAGCCCATGCCAGGCCCAGCCAATCTCTGTGTGTCTGTCTCTCCCTCCCTGCCTACAGATCACAATGTAGCTCTAAGCTATTGCTATGGAGTTCAGCCATACTCAGACCACGCTAAACCTCTGAAACCGTAAACAAGCTCCCAACTAAAGATTTTCTTTTCTAAGAGTTTCTGTGGTCATAGGGCCTCTTCACAACAACAGAACAGCAACTAAAACAGAAGTTGGAAGCGGGGATCTGGAGAGATAGCTCACCAATTAAGAGCATTGGCCTCAGGGCTGGTGAGATGGCTCAGTGGGTAAGAGCACCCAACTGCTCTTCCGAAGGTCCTGAGTTCAAATCCCAGCAACCACATGGTGGCTCACAACCATCCATAAGGAGATCTGACTCCCTCTTCTGGAGTGTCTGAAGACAGCTACAGTGTACTTACATATAATTAATAAATAAATAAATCTTAAAAAAAAAAAAGAAAGAAAGAAAAAGAGCATTGGCCTCTCTTCCAAAGGGCCCAGGTTCAATTCCCAGCACTCAAAAGACAGCTCACAACTGTGTAACTCCAGTCCAGGGGATAAGATGCCCGCACGAAGACTTAATACAAAACACCAATGCACAGAAAATAAAAATAAATAACATTATTTTTTTTAAAAAAAAAAAAAAAGGAAGTTAGTCCCAAGGAGTTGGGTATTGCTGTGACAGACTTGACCATGCTGGTTGCTGGAGGACTGTGGAAGAGTTTGGGGCTTTGGACTAGAAAATCAGTTGGTGGCCATCCCTATTAGGAGCTTGGGAAACAGTGCTAAAGGAGATTTGAACTGTGTGACAAGTCAAGTTTCAGTGCAGGAGAATACTAGTAAGTAGCCTAGAAACTATTGGGACATTTTGTCCTTGTCCTAAAAACCAGTCCAAAGATAAACTGAAGAGTTTTAGATTAATGCCATTAGCAGAGGAGATTTTAAGACAGATGAATATTGGCCATACTGACTGACCTAGTGTGGTTATTAGTTATCATTCTTATGCAGATCTGTAATGAAAAGGAGCAAACTGGAAAATGAGAAACATCAAGTGTACAGCTTCAAAGGAAAAGATGAGCCAGGGAGTATAATGGAATGCCGTTCAGTGCTCAGAGAGATACTAAATACAAAGTTTAAAGACAAGCCCCAGGCTAAAGGGAGTCCTCGGGGCGAGACATTCCACCCAACTGCATTTCCTCTGCTGCAGCAGAGAAGGAAACCAGGAACAACAGGAAGCTGAGGCAAATGTAACTGAAGGCGGGAGACCGGGTTCCAGCCCCAGCAAGCAGCAGAATTTGGCAGCATTGGCCACGAGGTTCTGGAGACACGAATGGGATTATGGAATCTCCTCTGTGACTCAGAAGTCACCGAAGGCCGCCTGGTGGGAGGGGTGCCCGTATGTGGAGACCTAGAGAGACCTCAATATGTTGGAGATGCCAGAGTTGTGAGATACCTTCAAAGGGAAGCTGAAGACCAGGCATGGAACCAGCCCAAGAGAGAAAAGTGTGAGGCAGTCAGCAAAGCTGAAAGGAGCCAGGAAACGGAAGTGTTCCCTGCCATGATGATAATGAACTAAACCTCTGAAACGGCAAGCGAGCTGCCAATCATATGTTTCAATCAGAGTAGCTGTGGTCATGGTGACTCTTCACAGTAACAGAACAAGTAAGAAAGACACATCTCCTCCAGCCCACACACGTGTAAATACACAGACAAAAACATAATTAGAAGGAAGATACACCTTTAAAAAGATACACGTGGACTGGCAAGATGGCTCAGTAGGTAGGGAGAACCTGTTTGCTGCTAAGACTGGGAACCTGAGTTCTAACACCTGCACCCATGTGCTGAAAGGAAGAGCACACGCTGACCTCTGTAGGTAGGACTGTCTGTTTTCTCTTTCTCTTTCTCTCTCTCTCTCTCTCACCTGGTCAATTTAGTGAAACTGTTTCAAAATAAAATGCAAAAGGAGGGCAGACTGCAGCCTTAGAGAGTAGTGAGTTAGCACAGAGGCACAAGATCACCATTATGGAAAAGAGAAGGGGAGGGAGGGTAGCTCAGTTGGAAGCATGCCTCCTTAACACATATAAGAGTTCTGGGCTCAATCTCCAACCTCGCAAAACTCAGCATGGTGCCACCTGTAATGCCAGCCCTGGGACGTTTGTGATTACCCTTCAGTTCAAAGCCAGTTTGGTTTACATATCTCAAAATGAAGGCAAGAAAGGAAGGATGAAAATCCAAATCCAACCTATGTATTTTTCCTTTTGCAACAGCCATCCGATGTTGAGCAGGCTGGTCTTGAACTTCCTCAGCCTCCTGATAGGTAGAGGATACAGGCAACACCTGTTTTCTGTTTGGAGATTTTTAGCTTTGAGTCAGGCTGGTTTCAAATCCTTCAGTATCCAGCTTCACCATCCACAAAGAAGCAACTATGGTTTTAAATACAGACAACTAAGACATGAAGTAAAACCTAGAAGTCATACTGAACTGTAAGTAAATGAGCATGAATGCCTGGTATTAACCAGCCAATACTGCTCAATATTCCATTTAAAAAAAAAAAGATTTGTTTTACTTGGGTCAGTTAACACAAATTCATAAAGGAAGACAATGATCTTTACACAACTAAGTGCCTGTATTTTAAGAACTGAAGTATAAGCCGGGCGTGGTGGCGCACGCCTTTAATCCCAGCACTTGGGAGGCAGAGGCAGGCGGATTTCTTAATTCGAGGCCAGCCTGGTCTACAGAGTGAGTTCCAGGACAGCCAGGGCTACACAGAGAAACCCTGTCTCGAAAAACAAACAAACAAACAAACAAACAGAACTGAAGTATATTTTCCCTAAGTAAAGAGAGCATCGATGCACTGTTTGCTAAGGTAGAAAATAATCGGATAGGCTCGTTCTCAAATTCTACAATCTAAAGTGCTCAAAGCCATGATGTCCTAGTCACCCAACGGCACATTTTGCCAATTACAGATGCAATTATGATCCACGCTACCTATAATTTCGTTTTGCCACTATTCACCAAGCTTGCATCTCATTCGAGAAGAAAAATCACCGAATTCAATCTTGGGATAAAAGGTCAAATATCAAACTGCCTAAAAAAGCAAGGTATCTGCATAAAAGCGGAATCCATTTCAGATTAACTACTCCAAACAATCAAAAAGCAAATCAGAAACGCGTGGAAAAACAGCCTGAATCGTAAACGTATTTGATCGCTAACATCGGGCCTGGGCTCTCTTCTACCTTTGCAATAAATCTTCTGGTGAATCCCCGTTAACCCGCTCCACATGCCTCGTGGAACAAATAAATAAAAGCACGATCTAACTACTTCACGGAACGTGTCCCAAACCGCAGGGGGTAACAACAACCGATGTCCCGTCAAAAACCGGACTTCTCCTGCAAAGTCGTCGGCCGCTGTTCTCAGAAAGCAAAAGCCCGCATTGGGCTGCCCGCTCTCCGTCTCAGCCGCCCAGGGGTCCCCAAGATAACCCTCCAGGATCTGGAGTCGGGGGGCGAAAAGGCACCTTCTAGAGGTACCTTCCGGGCCCGGCCCTCCTACCTCCAATGCTCGGCTCTCCTCTCGGAGCCGCGGAGAGCTGGAGGACTTCCAGTGGAGGCGACCATTGGGGTTCGCTAGTTCCAGGATCTCACTTCCTCCCGCCGCCCCTCCCCCTCCCCATCCTCCGCCCCTCCCCCTCCCCCATCCACCTTCTCCCCCCCCCTCCCCCCTCCTTCCCCACGCAGTCGCTAGGCCCCGAGATTCGAAAGACTGACCGCAAGCGTTCGGTGGCCCGCGACACCCCCCGCCCCCAGGCCTCGACGCCGCGGGCACGGAGGCGTGAGCCGAGCAGGGGCTCCCGGCTCCGCAGCGGCGGGAGGCGGGAAAGGCAACGCGCGCGCCGCATGCCGCCCCCGACCGACACACACACAGACAGACAGACAGACACACACATACACACATAGACACACACACACACACACCCCAAGCCCCAGCTGGGGCTTCCCACCGCGCTCCCCCAGCCCCGCTCACCTAGAGGGAAAACGATGCCGCTGACCGCGAAGCCGCGCGCGGGCCTAGGGCACCTAGCGCACGTCTTTGCAAACACCCCACTCGAGTGGAAGGCGCCCGGGAGCAGAACGCCGGGGCCCGTGACAAGGGCTTGCGTTTTACCTCATGGGCTCAGCGGTCATGTTTTTGGCTCGGACGGCCGCTTGGCTTGGCAACCCCTTGGGTACCGTTCTGCGCTCCTCGGCGCCAGTGGCTGAACGAAAAGTACTGGGATCTTAGTAGTCACCGCAGATAGTGCTGGATCGTCCTCCCAGCTCAGAGTCCGCTACCGCTGCTGCTGCTGCTGCTGCTGCTGCTGCAAGAGCCACGGAAACAAAGCAAGGCCTATGCCGACGCCATTTTGTTGGGCCGAGGCTTGGGCAGGAGAATTGGCGCGTCCTCCCTCTTCCTCTTTCCGTCATCTATTGGCTACCTCTGCCAGAGCTCAGTGTCTTATTGGCTACGGAAATTCACCTTCTTTGGGAGCCTGTTGCTAAGGCGGTCGACGTCATTTGATCCCCTCCACCTCTTCTTAGTGGGGTCCAGTTCAGTTACTGCTGACCTCAAAGTGTCAGGGATGTATCTTGACATTATCCTGAAAATGCGCTCTTGGTCCAACCTCTCTACTTCCACATAATTGGTGAAACAATGACACCCCATTTACGTTTATTGAGAATTTACTATATGTCGACCACTACACAGATCCTTTATCTTAATCTCATGCTTGAACCATCCAAAGTAGGCAGACCTAACATTTTAATGGGTGAGGATACCAATGCACAAGTTCCACATTCAGCCAAACATCCATCCTTGCGGGGAGGGTGGACATACATTCTTATGCTGTTTTAAACCCAAGGCTTTGTGCATGTTAGGCAAATACTCTATCATTGAGCTATGTCCTAACCCCTCCCCCACATGCACACTCTTAATCATTAATCTCCATAGCCACCCAAAATATAAATATTTTCTTTCCTATTTTATAATATTCTTAATTTTTCTTCTATATATTTCATTATAATATTCAGCTTGCCAACGCTTACACGTGTGAATTTTTACCTTTTGTGGAAAGAGAATGAGAAAAATTCTAGCTATACAGTCCTGACTAGGCTGCAACTCAACATGTATATGAGGCTGGCCTCAAACTTGGACTGTCCTTGCAGCCTCCCAAAGTGCTTAGAAGACAGGTGTACCCCATCATACTTAAGGATACTTACAGGTATTTATATATATATGATCAACTGGACATTGACATCTAATTCTTTTGATATTGAACAATCTTGAAATTGTCACACACAGGTCAGCCATTAGTTCAATCTGATATGATTGGGGGTATATCTCACTTACCAACTGATCCAAATCGTTTCCCCCTCATTTCATTTTTCATTCATAATCTCTGCAAATCACAAATAAGTTTTCTAAATTTGAAGTTTCCAACTTTGTGCCCACATTTATTCTGGAACACATGTTCATTCCCTTTATTTTGTTCATTCTGTTTATTTTTCCTGAAATATGCAACAGTTTTGGTCATGCTTAGATGTCAGGGTTGCAGTTTTGGACTAGAATGACAAGAGAAGAGTCTCTTTTCAAACAATGCATTCCAACAATCAGACTAGGTTTTTGTTTGTTTGTTTGTTTGTTTGTTTCCGAGACAGAGTTTCTCTGTGCAGCCCTGGCTCTCCTGGAACTTGCTCTGTAGATCAGGCTGGCTTTCAGCTCAGAAATCCAACTGCCTTTGCCACCTGAGAACTTAGACTAAAGGCATATGCCATCACACCTGGCTAACTAACATATAAAGATTTGGTTTTTAAATGTTGTATGTATGTTTGAGAGAGCCTGGATGTATATATGTACACAAGTCCTCACACTGCAGAAGAGAATGTTGGACCCCTGGCACTGGAGTTACAAGCAGGTATGACCTACCCAATGTAGGTGCTGGGAACAGCAAGTGCCCATAATCACTAAGCAGTCTCTTCAGCCTCTAATATACATTTTTTTATGTCTTTTCACAGTACTTCTATTGATTATTTGGAATTTGACATTGTGAAACCCCATCGCACTCACTTCCTAGTCCTCTCAAGTCTGCCCTCCCTGGAAGAAGGAAGGGAGGAGGAGGAGGAGGAAAAGAAGGAGGAAGAGGAGGAGGAGGAGAAGGAGGAGAAGAAGAAGAAACAGAAGGAGGAGGAGAAGGAGAAGGAGGAGGAGAAAGAGGAGGAGAAAGAGGAGGAGGAGAAGAAAACAAGACCAATTTGTGTTATCCATAGCCTGGTCAAACTCCCAGTGGCCAGCCCTTTAAAGAAAACTGAGCCTGTCCCCCAGATGCCATCTCCCACACCCAGAAGCCATCAAGTATGGAGAGCTATATACGTCAACATCATCACAATTTTAAAGAGTTCTCTTGGATAGCATACATTTTTGATGAACAGAAACTTGCAACATTTCAAATAATTTTTAAATGTTCAAGATCCACTACCAACTGTGGAAATCAATCTTCTGTTGTTCAATAATGTTCTTCTTTTGTGTTTAATATATTAAATATTACTTAAACACAATTTACAGAAGCCATGTTCTTCCTCCTTGAGAAATGAAGTTAACCTGAAAGATCTATTTCATCACAACAAATATCCTTGCTATCTAACAGACACAACTATGGAAAAAATAGTAATTCATCTATTATTTTAATCTGAATGAATTTTGTTTGTTTGTTTTGTTTTTGGGACAAGGTTTTGTGTAGCCCAGACTGGCCTCAAACTCACTATGTAGCTGGAAGTTTAGTTTTAATTGCCACCACTTTGACACAATGACCTGGGAGAAGGACCTCTAAGGATGACTGTAGGGAATTATCTTGATTGTATTAACTGAGGTAGGGAGACCTTCCCACTGTGGTTAACACATTTCCCAAGGCTGTGGACTCTCAACTGCGTAAGAATGAAAAAATGGAGCTGAGCATTAAGCATGCAAGTATGAGTTCATTTCTCTCTACGCCTGACTGTAGATGTGATGTAACCAGTTGTTTCCAGTTCCTGCCACCTTGTGTAACTGTATAACCTGGAACTGTGAGACAATTAAACCCTTCTTCCTTAAGTTGTTTTTGTCAGAACATTTTATCACAGCATGAAAAGGATGGTCTTGAACTCCTGGCTGAGACTCTGAGCACTGGGATTACTGGCATTTGCCTCCATTCTGTATTGTTAGGGGTCTTTGTTTGTCTGTTTGTTTTAAACATCATTTTACTCTATAGCCCAGTGTGTGACTTGAATAGGTATGGTCCCCATAGACTCATGTGTTTGAATACTTAGCCCATAGGGACTGGCACTATTAGGAGGCATGGCCTTGTTGGAGTGGGTGTGGCCTTGTAAGAGGAAGTATGTTACTATGGAGGTGGGCTTTGAGGTCTCCTATGCTCAAACTATACCCAGTGTCACTCACAGTCTCCTTCTGCTGCCTTTGGATGAAGATGTCGAAATCTCAGTTCCTTCTCCAGCACCATGTATGCCTGCCCTGACGCTGCTGGAGAGATGATGCCATGGTTATGAGTATATATTAGTCTTGCAGAGAACCTGCATTCAGTTTGCAACAGTTACTCAGGCAATTCACAGCTGCCCATTACCTCAGCTCCATGTGTATCTCCAACAGTGTGAAAACTACACACACACACTCACACACAAACATAAAATATAGCCAGGCATGGTTGTGTACATCTTTAATCCCCACACTCAGACAGTACAGGCAGGTGAATCTCTGTGAGTTCCAGGGAAGCCAGGGATAAAAAGAGAGACCAGATCTCAGAGGTACTCTGTCTATCTGTCTATTTTTCTGTCTCTCTGTTTGTGTCTGTCTCTTTCTGTCTCTGTCTCTCTCTCTGTGCATACATTTTTTTTTCAATGATACCTTCAGATGAAATGTCTCAGTGATTTTTTTCTGCACTGTACTTTTCCATTACTCACAAATTTTCCTATAAAGAGAATATATTATAAAGGCGATGGGGGAAATTAATTTTAATTGTTGCAAGTAACAAAAGGATTATCCATTTTCTAGCAACAAATATGAAGCAAGTAGGGATTATGCTGACATAAACCTCAGCTCATTATTTTAACAGATGTTCTCATTAAATTCTAATACTAGTGAGGCCCACATTGTAGTGAGGGTGCATATCATGGAGCATGTGGAAGAGATTCTTCACATCAAGGACACCCAGAAGCAGAAAGAGCGGGTGCCCTCCCTGCTCATTGGTTTGCTTTTCCCCTTTTCCTTTTATCTGAACCTGCACGGGGGTGGGGGGGTGGGGGTGGATTATTCACACTCAAGCAGAGCTTTCCCCCTGAGTTCAGGCCTCTGGAAAGGCCTTACTAATCTCTCCTCAATCTAATCAAGTCAGAAATAAAGGCCTTTATACCTTAGTTAATTTTCTGTACAGCCTTTGTATCTGCCATTGAGAGGAAGTGTTTTCAATAATTTTTATTTACTTCTACCTGCTTTTCTATTTTACTTTGGTTATGTTGGATCTCTGTTGTAGGTTGTGTGCAAACTTAGAATTGTTTTATCTTGCCAGTATATTCACAGGTTTCATTGTAAAATGCACCCCTTTGTCTCTTGCTTCTTGTCTTGAAGTCTATGTTTTCTGATATTAACAAAGCCACTCCAACACTCTTTTCAATTGGCATGTCATCCATTATTTATTGTTAAATTTGGTTTGGGGTTGTTTTGAGAATAGCATATGTGTCATTTGTAAATACAAAATAGGTAAATCTGGTTATAAAACAAAATTTCAGTGTGCTAACATGGTTTTATTGTGTTTAGGGTTTGGTTTCTGTTTTTTGAATGGAAAAAAAGAGATAAAAAGGAAAATAAATAAAACATAACTGGCCCCATGATTTTGGCACCAAATGAATGAATGAATGAATGTGTGTAGACAAATGGATATAGTAAAACCAAAAAATAAAAACAATAAGAACAACAGAAAAAGAAACTGGCTCTCATGTAGCCAAAGCTAGCCTTGAACACTGGTCAGAAGGTCAAGGGCATCCTCAGCTACATTGTTAGTCTGGGCTACAGGAGATCCTAGTTCAAATTATAAGAGAGGTGGGGAGGAGGAGGAGGAGGAAGAGAGAATTAACATGTTCAATTAACATGTATTTAAGAATTCTCCCAAGTTGCTTCAGCAAATGCTAGTTTCAGTCAGTTGTGCTCAGAAGCCAGACATTCTTCATATGATTTCAGTCTTTTTATTTATTTATTTATTTAATTGTTTTGTTCATTGAGCCGCCGTCTCGACTGTGATGGGAGAAGCTTTTCTTAGGGATACACAACACACAATTACGATTGCCTGAAAGGGAAACTACAATCAAAGGAAGTATTGATTGCATCAATGCCCAACTTGGGAAGCAAACTTTTTATTAGGAGTATGGTTGAAGGGTTACTTTCATAAGCAGAGATGACTCAAAAGCCATTGCACCACGAAAAGTCCACTTTGATGCACAGGAGTCTCAAAAGACAACAGCATCACTGCAGCTCTCTGCCTGACTTACAGGAAGCTAAGGCTCCAAGATTCTCTGCCAGTAGTTCAGGCTCCTCCCCTTGCAGTTGTTTACGCCTTTTATAAAGTTAGGAAAAGGCCTCCAAGAATCTTCCAAGTTTCGGCTTTCTCAGGCACGTGACTTTTTGTTTACCTCTTTGGTCTGAGAAGCCGCCCCCTCCTACAGAGCCTGTTTTTATTCCCAGGAAACTGCCTTAAAACAGTGACCTAATTTATGCTGGAGTCTAGAATATGTTCCATGGGCACATGAAAAAAATTTTTTATTAAATATAAGAAGCATTAGATATTAATTTTCTACCAAACACATTAAGAAAATTGGTGTTTAAGACAAGGAATGCAAATGTTTTTGTCTGTCTTTTTCTATCTTCCTTACATTTAGGCAAATGTTTAATCCTTCAAACACTTTAAGAAAACTTTTAAAAGAAACCATTCTGCAGATAAAAATCACATATTGAGCCCTGCATGGTGGCACATGCCTTTAATCCCAGCACTTGGGAGGCAGAGGCGCAGATTTCTGAGTTCGAGGCCAGCCTGGTCTACAAAGTGAGTTCCAGGACAGCCAGGGCTATATAGAGAAACCCTGTCTCGAAAGACAAAAAACAAACAAACAAACAAACAAAAAAAAAATCACATATTGATCCTTACATAGTGATAATGGGAGACTTCCATACCCCACTCTAACCAATAGACATGTCATCCAGAAAAAAACTAAACAGAGAAACACTGGAGTTAGATAATGTCATAAATCAAACTGTCTAACAGACATCTACAGAATGTTCCACCCAATCACAAAAGAACAGATTTTCTTCTCAGCAGTTCAAGGAACTTTTTCCAAAGTTGACCACATACTTGGACTCAAAGGAAGTCTCAAGAGGTACAAGACAACTGAAATAACCCTCTGCATCTTATCTGACCACCATGGATCCAAGCTTGCTATCACCACGGAAAACAGCAGAAAGTATACGAACTCATGGAAACTAAACAAGTTGCCATTAAACAAAAACAGGTCAACCATGTGACCCTGCAGACCAGATTTAAAGCACCTTAAGGAAATTCCGGGGGTAGGTGACTGAAAGACCTCCAAAGGGAGACTCTCACTCAAGTCTCAGGATAATAGCAGACCCCCAAGTACTCACGAGAGACCAAACTTGATGCAAACCACACAAGGCTTTATTCAGGGAAAGCCAGAGCTCTGGGGACGACTCGTATCCCACGCAGGGGTAGAGGAGTCAACCTGGAGGGGAAAGGGGTCCCAGTTTTTATAGGTCCTCAAGGGGGGAAAGGAGAAGGAGGGAGTAGGGGATTTCCAGATCTAAACAATGTCTATTCTAAAATGATTGATTTCTCAAGAAATGGGTATGGGAGGGAAACAAGGAGAGTCTAATGAAGGTGCAGTAACTCTGGATTGGCCCCGACTGTGGTTGCTGGAGAGATTTTCCGACTCTATCCCAGCAACCAATATCACAAACACCTGGCAGTGAAGTGCAGCAGTGGGCACACACCTGGGTTCAAGGAACAGTCAGAGCATTGGCAGACACACGGGTTCAAGGAGTGGCCAGAGCATATTGTGCACCTCTATTTTTCTAAATCAGTGACGCTAGTTCTGCTAACAATGAAATCTATTTTGCCAATTTCAGGGCTTCTGTGACCCTTTTACATCCTGTCAGGATCTTTCATGACCTTTATTTTGCTCCATCTCTAGGGACATTCCATTACTGGGGAGTGGGTGCTGGAAATTGTTCCTGGGAAGGTCTGGGAATTGTAGGAATTAAAAAGGAAATAAAAAAACTTTTTAGAATCAAATGAAAATGAAAACATGCCTAAACCTATGGGACACAATAAAGGCAGTTCTGAGAGACATGTTCAGAGCTCTATGTGCCTACAACAACTGGAGAGATCTCACATTAACAACTTAACTACATACTTGAAAGTTCTAGAACAAGAAAAAAAAACACCAAAAAAGAGTAGACATAAATAAATAGTGAAACCCAGGGTTAAATCCTGGAGTGATCGAGTTTTCTGGCCAATGCACCAAATGAAAAACCCATAACGTGAGGACTCCCTAACGTTCTGACCCAGGAGAGGCGACAAGCCAAATCACTCATGAGAAGTGTTCTTAATGCAAATAGCAAGAGGTTTAATCGGGAAAGGCCAGTGCACTGGGGACAACTTGTATCCCACGCAGGGGTAGAGGAGTCGACCCCGAGCTCAAAGGGTAAGGGGTTTATAAAGGCAGAAACGGCAAACACCTGTCATGGGACTCTAGCATTTGGCAACCACAACAGGTTCAAGGAACGGTTGGAGTATTCTGTACGAACATTTCCTAAGACAATGGAGCAAGTTAAACTTCTACTTTGTGGTTAGTACATCCTGGAACAATGGAGTGAGTTAAACTTTTTTTTTTCAAGACAGGGTTTCTCTGTGTAGCCTTGGCTGTCCTGGAACTCACTCTGTAGACCAGGCTGGCCTTGAACTCAGAAATCCGCCTGCCTCTGCCTCCCAAGTGCTGGGATTAAAGGTGTGGGCCACCACTGCCCAGCTTGAGTTAAACTTTTACTCTCTGCCATTAGTGAGGTCTATTTTGGACACAAGTCTAGGGGCTTACATAATTTTTCACTCTTCTCTCTCAGGATCTTTCAACATCAAATTATATGGAGAGAAACTCATAGAACAAGAAGGGGATGTCCACTTTCTCCATATCTATTCGACATAGTACTTGAAGTTCTAGCTAGAGCAATAAGACAACTAAAGTAAATTAAGAGGATACAAATGGGAAAGGAAGAAGTCAAAGTATCTTTATTTGTAAATGATATGAGTTTATACGTTAAAAACTCCATCAGAACACTTCTACACTTTATAAACACTTTCAGCAAAGTAGGAGGATACAAAATTAACATATAAAACCAATAGCCTTTCTATATACAAATGACAGACTAAAAACAAAACCAGAAAAAAATGCCTGTCACAAAAGCTTCAAAATAAAACAACTATCTTGATGTAAGTCTAACCAACCAAGTGAAAGACTTGTATTATAAAAACTAAAAGACACTGAAGAAGGAAATGAAAGATACCAGAATATGGAAAGATCTCCCATGCTCATGGATAGATAAGATTAATATGTGAAAATGATCATCCTACCAAAAGCAATCTATAGATTAAACACAACCCCCATTAAAATTCCAACACAATTCTTCACAAAAAAATTGAAACACAAAAAATCCAGGATAGCCAAAACAATGCAGAACTCATGGAGGCATTGAAAAGGCTAGGCTGACTCCAGGACAGACTTCAAATTGACAGTTCAGGGGAAGAGGCTAAAATCTCTGTTTCCAAGAACGGGGCAAATTCAGGCCTCAGAAGCCACCTGCCACCTGGCCTGAGGCAAGGTGAACAGCAGTTTCCAGACTTCCTCAATTACTTCCTCAGCAACAGTTTCCAGACCTCCCCAGCAACATTGTCCAGCCCCCACACCCTAGTAATGGAATGTCCCTAGAGATGGAGCAAGATAAAGGTCACCTACTTTCCTTAAGGTGCTTTAAATTTGGCCTGCAAGGTCACTTGGACGTCTATCTTGGTAATGGGAGAACCCAACATGCTGTACTTCTGCATTTAACATACTATTTGAGTCAGGAGTATCATTCTTGGTAAATCATGGACCCTTACATTTAGGGACTGTACTGGCTAGTTTTGTGTCAACTTGACACAGGCTGGAGTTATCACAGAGAAAGGAGCTTCAGTTGGGGAAGTGCCTCCATGAGATCCAGCTGTGGGGCATTTTCTCAATTAGTGATCAAGGGGGAAAGGCCCCTTGTGTGTGGGACCATCTCTGGGCTGGCAGTCTTGGGCTATAAGAGAGCAGGCTGAGCAAGCCAGGGGAGGCAAGCAAGCCAGTAAAGAACATCCCTCCATTGTTTCTACATCATCTCCTGCTTCCTGACCTGCTTGAGTTCCAGTCCTGAATCCCTTGGTGATGAACAGCAATGTGGAAGTTTAAGCCAAATAAACCCTTTCCTCCCCAAGTGCTTCTTGGTCATGATGTTTGTGCAGGAAAAGAAACTCTGACTAAGACAGGGGCTCTTGTCTGGGATTCTCTGGAGACCTTCTGACCCAAATAGTGGTGTGTTTTTCTGATCAGTAAGTCCAGGCACCTGGTTGACTTTTGTCGACCTCTGGTTTCTGTTTTGGGTTTAATCTGTGTTTCTGTTCTGGTTTAATGAGAAGGCTGAAAGGGACAAAGGAGACCTGTCAACCAGCCTGGGGCAATGGAAGACACTCCCAACCCCCTACTTAAATTGGAGAATTTGTTAACTCTTATCTGGATTCTAAACTGCCTGTGGGTCTACGCACTGGGAGAAAAACCATCTGAGACAGCATTTTTTTTTATTTTCTGGGGAATGTCGTTCAGTGTCTGTCTGTGTGTATTCTATTTGTGCCTTTTGTCCTCTCATATAAAATTTTCTTTTTTTTTTCCATTTTTTATTAGGTATTTAGCTCATTTACATTTCCAATGCTATACCAAAAGTCCCCCATACCCACCCACCCCCACTCCCCTACACACCCACTCCCCCTTTTTGGCCCTGGCGTTCCCCTGTACTGGGGCATACAAAGTTTACGTGTCCAATGGGCCTCTCTTTCCAGTGATGGCCGATTAGGCCATCATAAAATTTTCTTTAATTACTTGGATGGGATAGACACAAAGCACCTAACTGGGCCTGGTCCTGAACCATTTTAAGGACTTCCGCTGAGTCACCGAAGACTCCAGTCTGGTGATTCATCCCTGCTAATTAACCATCATATGCAGGAATGAATGGCCCACCTATGGCCTAAGGAGGGGACTTTCCAACTCCCCATCATTGAAAGAGTGAAGGTTTAGTTTTTGAGGCCTCGGGCCACCCAGAACAAGTGCCATATATTACCATGTGGCAATACCTGGAAGAAGGAAGACCTCTGTTTGATTGAGACCTCCCCCGCCCCCGGGCCTGGCCACTCCCCACCCTTCTTCCTCTAAAGGAAGATCAGCCTCAGCCCCCTGCCTTGTTCGTCCTTTCTGCTCCTGAGGAGGATCTCTGACCCCCCTCCTTATGCCGCCATGTCCCTGCCCAGCCAGCACAGGTCAAGGGGAGAGCAGCCCCTGACTCCCTTGACTCTCCCAACTCCACTTAGAGTCTACCCCACACTCTGGGCAGTATTGCCCAGAGGACTGACTCTGCCTTACCCCTCTGGGCTACGGGGACCCCCCCCCCCAGATGCTCAGGGAAGACAGTTCATGACATATATGTCTTTTAACAGTAATGATCTTTACAATTGGAAGTTGCAAACTCTCCGTTTTTAGAACAGCTCTCACAGGTCTTCTAGATTCAATCGCGCTGACTCACCTGCCCACCTGGGACGATTGTCAGCAACTGCTCCAGGTCCTCTTTATGACAGGAGTGAAAGAGAGAGAGAGAGAGAGAGAGAGAGAGAGAGAGAGAGAGAGAGAGAGAGAGAGAGAGGATCATGGGAGCCACCTGGAAACTGGTTCTGGGAGCAAATGGGCTGCCTACTCAAGTCCAGGCTGATATTGATCAGGCTGATATTGATGCAGCCTTTCTTTTGACTTGACCTGACTGAGATTTTAAAACTCCCGAAGGTAAGGAAAGGCTCTGGGTCTGCTGCCAGATTCTGATGGAAGACTTCTATGAGGCTGCCAGATGGATGGCCCACAAATTTATCTAAGGTGAGCCAGGTGATGCAGGGAAAAAAATGAGAGCCTCAAGGAACATCTAGAAAGACATTTTGAAGCCTGTAGGACCTACATTACTTTTGACCCAGAAGCCAGAGAGCACCAGTCAGCTGTGAACATGACTTTTGTTAACCAAGATGCCCCTGATATCCATTGGAAGCTTCGGCCACTAAATGACTTTGCAGCCTGCCTCTGGCACCCAAAAGCCAGCCCCTATTTGCCTTTGTATAGCAAGACTTGGAGAGAGGCTTCAAGGGACAACTGACTTGGATATGACTACCTCAAGGATTCAAGAACTCACCCATCCCCGGCATGAGGACTTGGGTGAGTATTGGTGGACCTACCCGCAAATAACTGTGCTCCAGTATGTATTGCAGCCCCCCACACTTGGAGATATGCCAAGAGGTGTCTGCTAAGAAGACCCAACTTTGTCAACTTCAGGTCACCTATCTGACCACCACATGCTGTAGGACGCCCCAGAAGCAAATTAATAATGTCCCAGTTCCATCAACCTGAAAACAAATACAGGAATTTCTGGGATCTGCCAGGGTTTGTAGACTTTGGGTGCTAGGGTTCACTGAGAATGCCAAACCATTATACAATGTCACCAGGGACCAACAAGTCAAAATAGAATGGGCCCTTGAGGTGGACATGGCTGTTAAGACCTTAAGAAGAGCCTTAAGGTCCTTGGCCTTGGCCCTCCCGGACATTCACAAAGCTTTCCACCTGTATGTGGATCAGAGAAAGGAGATAGCTAAGGGGGTACACACCCAAACTTTGGGACCATGGAAAAGACCTGTGGCTTATTTATCTAAGAAGCTGGATCCAGTGGCCCAAGGATATCCAGCCTGCCTCCAGACTGTAGCTACCACTGCTCTGCTAGTCAAGGATGTTGGCAAAATGGCCATGGGTCAGGAACTTGCTATCACCCCACCCCCATCCTATTGAGGGGACCCTTGAGAATCCAGATGGCTGTCCAATGCCAGACTGGTACACTTTCAGGCTTTGCTTTTGAATCCCCTTGCATAAGATGGAACCCATCATTTACCCTAAACCCAACCACCCTGCTACCTGACCCATCCTCAGATGTGCAGCACGCTCGTTCTATAGTTCTGGGGCACATCCAGAACATCAGGCTGGACTGACTGACACACCCTGGTCAGACGTGGAATGTATCTCCTTCTCAGAAGGGAGCAGCTTCATCCGGAATGGAATCAGGTATGCAGGGGCGGTAGGAATGGACTTGGACTCTGTTATTTGGGCAGCTGCTCTGCTGCTGGGAACTTCAGCCCAGAAAGCTGAACCTTTAGCTGAACCTGATGGCAGATGGGATTATTGACTGATGAAGAAGAAACCATCAAAAGTAAAGAAGGAATACTTGCTTTTCTAGAGGCATTATAGCTTCCTTTCAAAAAGAAGGGGACCTCAGCAATAGTCTGAGGGAACAGGCTAGCTGATAAAGCTGGAGGGAAGTGAGGTGGTTTCTATATGCTTGGGGCCACACAGCAGAACAGCCTTTAGATGGAGCTGTAGAACTCTGAGCTCCTTGTGCACCATGCCTGCAAACTGCCATGCTTCCCACCTTGATGATAATGGACTGAACCTCTGAGTCTGTAAGCCAACCCCAATTAAATGCTGTCCTTAGCCAGGCAGTGGTGGCACACGCCTTTAATCCCAGCACTTGGGAGGCAGAGGCAAGCAGATTTCTGAGTTCCAGGCCAGCCTGGTCTACAGAGTGAGTTCCAGGGCAGCCAGGGCTACACAGAGAAACCCTGTCTTGAAAAACAAAAACAACAAAAACAAAACAAAACAAAACAAAAGTCCTTATAAGAGTTGCCTTGGTCATGGTGTCTCTTCACAGCAGTAAAACCCTAACTGAGACAGGGAGGTCACCCAAGCTGCCAACTCCTGGTAGCTTTGCTGCCCCCTGCACTCCAGCCATCCCGGAGCATACTGTTGAAAACAAATGACATCAGGTGAAATGCCAAGGAGTTCACAGAAGAGATGGATGGTTGCTGACCTCTGAAGACTGCACCATCCTACCTAAGGAGTCTGCTAAGCCACTCATCCATCAGATTCATCAGGCTTCACACCTGAGCAATGAAAACTGAAGGATCTGCTGTGAGGGGCAAAGTACAAAATATTTGACTTAGGACACTTGATTGCTCAGGTAATCTCAGACTATGCCACCTGCCAGGCTGTGAACTCCTCAGGCCCCAGTCAATGAAGCTGCTGTAGGAACCAGAATCAGAAGTCAACAGCCAGGGGCTAATTGGGAAATAGAGTATACAGAAATAAAACCAGGAGCATATGGATACAAGTATTTGCTAGTTGTTATAGATACCTTTTCAGGATGGGTAGAAGCCTACCCTACAAAAAAGGAGACTGCTAATGTAGTGGGAAAGAAGCTTCTGGAAGACATCATATCCAGGTGTGGTTTGCCTACCCTGTGTGGGTCTGACAATGGACCAGCATCCATCTCTCAGGTAACTCAATCTCTAGCACAGATTCTGGGGACCAATTAGAAATTACACTGTGGGCCGGAAAGTGGTGGCACATGACTTTAATCCCAGCACTCGGGAGGCAGAGGCAGGCGGATCTGTGAGTTCCAGGACAGCCAGGGCTACACAGAGAAACCCTGTCTCAAAAAAAAAAACCAAAAAGAAAAGAAAAGAAAAGAAAAGAAAAGAAAAGAAAAGAAGAGAAGAGAAAAAAGGGAAGGGAAGGGAAGGGAAGGGAAGGGAAGGGAAGGGAAGGGAAGGGAAGGGAAGGGAAGGGAAGGGAAGGGAAGGGAAAGAAGCAAAGAAAGAGAGGAACAAAGAAACAAAGAAAGAAATTACATTGTGCATACAAACCCCAGTGTTCAGAGCAAGTAGAGAGGATGGATCGGACTCTGAAGGAGGCCTTGACCAATTTAACTCTTGAAACTAGTGGTGAGTGGGCGTCTCTCCTACCTTATGCCTTTTATAGGTCTAGGATCACCTCCTATACTTTAGGTTCTCCCCACCTCCTCCACTTTTGACTGACATAAGATCAGGTAACCCTGAATCTGATAGAAGAGAAAGTAAGGAATACTCTTCAATTCGGTGTCACAAGAAAGGGCTTTCTGAACAGAACAATGAGAGCACAAACATCAAAACCCAAATTAATGAATAGAAGAACCTCATCGAACTAAAAAGCTTCTGTATAGCAAAGGACACCATCATTCAGACAAAGAATGGGAAAAGAGCCTTACATCTGATTGGTACATCTGATTGGTTAGTATTTAGAATAATTTAGAATATAAGGAGCTAAAAACAAACAAACAAACAAACCTGAACATCAAAAAAAAACAACCCAGCAGGGTGTGGTGGCACACACCTTTAATCCCAGCACTGCGGGGGGGGGGGGGGGGCAGAGGCAAGCGGATTTCTGAGTTCGAGGCCAGCCTGGTCTACAGAGTGAGTTTCAGGACAGCCAAGGCTATAAAGAGAAACCCTGTCTCGAAACCCACCCCCCCCAAAAAAAAGAAAGAAAAAGAAAACAACCCAGTGGGTTGGTGGCACCACACACTTTTAATACCAGCACTCAGAAGTCAGAGGCAGGTGGAGGAGGGTAAGTTTAAGTGTAGCCTGGTCTACAGAAAGAAGACAGTTGGGGCTACAGAGTGAAATCCTGTCTCAAAATAGAAGGAGGAAGAGGAGGAGAATAAAGAGAGGGAGGAAGAAAAGTAAAGGAAGAAAGGAAGGAAGGAAGGAAGGAAGGAAGGGAGGGAGGAAGGAAGGAAGAAAACAAAATATAAAAGTGAGGTACATATCAAAACAGAATTCTAAAAGGAGAAAAAATCTGGCTGAGAAATACTTAAAGAAATATTCGCCCACTATCACCATGTTAAGGTCAACGTGTGATTTTAGAAGTAGAAGTGTGTGGGAGGTATGGAGAAGGTCCTTGTGCTCACAGATAATCACTAGGGGAACCAGAAATGTTAAACACACAGGGTTGTCCCTTCAAAGAGAGGGATGGAAAACCTGTTAACTTTCCAGAAGGCATAGAGCAGCCATGGTTAATAGCCTAGTGACCTTTTTCAGTGTCTATGTAGCTGAGATCATACCCGATTCCCCCTAGATCCTTATGGTGAGCTTAGCAATCTGTAGAACTCAGCTTTATGGAAGATGCCACATGTGCTTTATAAAGTTCTGATGTGGTCATGTCTCAAGCTTTATTGTGTGCCTGGGATTGAGCTAATTATTACCAGGCAAATTTTCACCAAATTGTGATGTTAAGTTTACATATGCCTTAAATAAAGTAGCCAGGATCAACCAACATTGGCTACTTAGTTGTGTTGAACCAAACTATGTTCTTGCCTTCAACTCTGATGGACATGGTGGTCTGAGACCCCCCTACAGAAGTATTTCTTTTAGCTTGGCATAGTGGCACATGCCTATAATCCCAGCATTCAGAAGGCAGGAGCAATGGGATCTCAGTAAGTTCAAGGCCAACCCAGTCTACTTAGTGAGTGCCAGGGCAGCCAGATCTCTGTCCTTTTAGTATAGAATAGAGTTTATTCAGGGCATGGGGAGGTTGAGTTAAGAAGGTAGAGAGGCAGAGAAAGAGAGAGGGAGGGAGGGGGAGATGGAGAGGGGGGTCAGGCTGGCCATGGCCATGAGCTCGTGGGGAGGGGAGAGGAAGAGCAAGAGAGAAGCAAGAGGGAAGCAGGAGTAAGAGCTCTGTCCTTTTTTAAAAAGTGTTTCTTTTGTGAACTTTGGTGTATTTGTATTTGGTGCTTGTAATGTTCTTTTGGTGGATTTTCCTTTAATATTTATGTAGTGTCAGCTAGGCATGGTGGCCTACGCCTTTAATCCCAGCACTCAGGAGGCAGAGGCAGGTAGATTTCTGAGTTCAAGGCCAGCCTGGTCTACAAAGTGAGTTACAGGACAGCCAGGGCTATACAGAGAAACCCTGTCTCGAAAAACCAAAAAAAAATAAATAAAATAAATAAATAAATAAAATTATGTAGTATCCTTCCCTATCTTCTCTAATTAGTTTTGGTTAAAAGTTTGCTGTCAGATATTAAAATGGCTATACCAGTTTGCTTCTTGGATTTTGTTGCTTGAAATACCCATATCTATCCTTTTAACCTTAGTTCATGTCTATCACTGCTATTGAAGTATTTCCTGGATGATGAAGAAGAATGGATCCTGGCTTCTAATTCAATCCATTAATCTATGTCTTCTTATTTAGGAAATGACATCATTTTAAAAAAAGATTTATTATATGTAAGTACACTGTAGCTGTCTTCAGATACTCCAGAAGAGTGAGTCAGATCTTGTTACAGATGGTTGTGAGCCACCATGTGGTTCCTGGGATTTGAACTCAGGACCTTTGGAAGAGCAGTCAGTGCTCTTATCCGCTTAGCCATCTCTCCAGCCCAAATGACATCATTTTTTATTGAACAGTTGTCTTGGTTAGGGTTTTACTACTATGAATAGACACCACGACCAAGGCAACTCTTATAAAGGACAACATTTAATTGGGGCTGGCTTACAGGTTCAGAGGTTCAGTCTATTATCAACAAGGTGGGAACATGGCAACATCTAGGCAGGCATGGTATAGGAGGTGTTAAGAGTATTACATCTTCATCTGAAGGTTGCTAGAGGAAGACTAACTTCGAGGTAGCTAGGAGGAGGGTTTTTTGTTTCTTTGTTTGTTTTTGTTTTTTTAAAAGTTAAGGTCCTCTGATGGGTACCACACTAGAGTTTAATTGTAGACGTTTCATATGCCAGTATAGCAACATCCACAGGAAAATCTATAGTATTGCAGCAAACACCTTTATAATGGCCATTATAAAGTATTTAAACATGTTGTTGACTCAACAGCAAAATTTATAAACTATTATCTTGTTAACACAAGGAACTAAAACTAGCCCGACTCTATGAGAGAGCATTTAGGGAACTAGGAATAACATTTGTGCAACATAGTTTGGTTCAACACAACTAAGTAGCCAGTGTTGGTTCAAACTGAGTTTGATCCTAGCTACTTTATTTAAGGCGTATGTAAACACATCACAATTTGGTGAAAATTTGCCTGGTGATAATTAGATCAACCCCAGGCACACAATAAAGTTTGAGACATGACCATATCAGAACTTTATAAAGCACATGTGGCATCCTCCATTAAAAAAAAAAAAAAACTCACTTACAGGCTCTCTGCCAACTAAGATTCACTGTATCTGATAGCTGAGCATGTCTTTTTGTAATATTTATATTGTAGGAGGAGGGTCCTAACGCCAACTCCCACAGTGACACACTTCCTTCAATAAGGCCACACCTACTCCAACAAGGTCACATCTCCTAATAGTGCTACTCACTGGGTCAAGCATATTCAAACCTCCACAACAACATTTCCTGTTATTCTTTTGTTATTTTGTGGGGGTTTCCCCTTCCTTTTGATTTGCTGTTCTGGGATTATTTATTTTTTGTGTTTCCTCAGATATGGTTAACCTCTTCAGACTGAAGTTTTTCTTCTACCACCTTCTGTAGGACTGGATTTGTAGATAAGTATTGCTTAAATTTGGTTTGTTTTGGGAGACAGAGACAAGTGGATTTCTGAGTTCCAGGCCAGCCTGGTCTACAGAGTGAGTTCCAGGACAGCCAGAGATATACAGAGAATCCCTGTCTCAAAAAACAAAAAAACAAAAACAAAAACAAAAAAAAATGGTTTGTTGTTGGGTGGTGGTGGCCCAAACCTTTAATCCCAGCACTTAAGAGCAAAAGCAGGTAGATCTCGATGCAAGACTGGTTAACAGTGTATTCTGGAACAGCTAAGGTTTTATCAAGGAATGTCTTCTTCTATGATGATTGAAAGTTTTGCTGAGCATAATAGTCTAGGCTGGCATCTGTGCTCATAGAATTTATAGAGCATCTGTACCAGCCCTTTTGGCTTTTGGAGTCTCCAATGAAAAGTCAGGAGTTATTCTAATGGATCTGCCTTTATATATTACTTGGTCTTTTTCCTTGCAGTTTTAAATATTCTTTAAGTATTATGTACTTTACTGCTTTGATTATTATATACTGGGAAGAATTTCTTCTGGTCTAGTCTTTTTGATGTTCTGTTTGCTTCTTGTACCTTGATACGCATCTCCTTTTTTATATTAGGAAATTTTTCTTCTATGGTTTTGTTGAAAATATTTTCTGTGCTGTTCACCTGGGTTTCTTCTTCTATCCTACTTATTTGTAGATTTAGTCTTTTCATAGTGCCCTAGATTTCCTTCATGTTTGTGTCATGATTTTTTAATATTTAACTTTTTTTGTTTTATGTTTTTTGAGACAGGGTTTCTCTGTGTAGCCCTGGTTGTCCTGGAACTTGCTTTGTAGATCAGGCTGGCCTCAAACTCAAAAATCCACCTGCCACTGCCTCTCAAGTACTGTGATTAAAGTAGTATGCCAACATTTTTTTTTGACTGAGCTATTCATTTCTTCTACCTTGTTTTCAACTCTTAGATTCACACTTCTATGTCTTGTAATCTGTTAGTGAAGCTCACCTCAACTTTTACTTATCTGAGAATCTCATTATTGTTCCCTCACTTGTGATGAGCAAAAGTTGGTCCTTTGTTTTATTATTATTGTTTTGTGGTGCTGAGGACTGAACCTAGGACTTAATGCATGCTAGGAATGCTATGCGACCACTAAGCTATATCACCAGC
Source organism: Mus musculus (assembly GCF_000001635.26). NCBI lineage: Eukaryota > Metazoa > Chordata > Mammalia > Rodentia > Muridae > Mus > Mus musculus. The sequence goes on from NC_000086.7 coordinate 105,947,913, forward strand.
CTCCTTTCCCCCATTTTGGATCACACTGTTATGCCACATATAGAATGCTTGGATGATACTTTTTCTTTTAGTAATTAAACTTTTTGGCTTTGTGTATATGTGTGGTGTTTGAGATACAAGTCCAGTCATCTTTCAGCATTTCATTTATTGTTAAGAACAACCTTGCGTTCCTGATCTTCCCGCCTCCACCTCTGATGTGCTGGAGTTAGAGCCTTCATTATCATGTCCAGCCCTGTCCTATATATTTTCTGCCTTTATCTCCTTACCTTCTGAGATTTTCATTTTGCATATTTTTCATGTTTAACTATATCCCACAGGTCTCCAAGGTTCTGTTCAATTTTCTGCACTCTTACAGCATTTCAGATTGGATTTGTGTTTGTGGTGCTGAGGATCAAGGCCAGGGCCTCTCTCATACAATGTATAACTACACTGTTACTCAACTACATTTCTACAATTGAATAGATCATTCCAGTGCTTTATATTTATCTTTGCTATTTCATTTTTCTGCTTGCCATTTTTTTTTAACTTCCGAGAAAAGGCATCATTATGTGGTTGTGACCATCCTAATTAGATTTTAACTTCTGAAATCATAAGTGTGCACTTCTTTATCTCCCAATATGCTTTTTTTCTTTTTTTTGAAAGCCCTCTAGTACACTTTATATTACCCAGCTCCAGAAATTTTATTGTTGCGGCTATATTAAAACAAGGTCTCAAGCAGCAGACACAAGGTCTCAAGCAGCCTTGAACCCACCTTGAAAGAGCAAGAAGTGATGTCAACCACAGAGCCATGTCTTTCAGTCCTTTTTAAAAAAAAAATATTTATTTTATGTGTATGAGTACACTGTAGCTGTCTTCAGACACACAGGAAGAGGGCATCAGATCCCATTACAGATGGTTGTGAGCCACTATGTGGTTGCTGGAAAGTGAACTCAGGACCTCTGGAAGAGCAGTCAATGCTCTTAACCTCTGAGCCATCTCTCCAGCCCTCAGTCCTTATTATTATTATTATTATTATTATTATTATTTTGGTTTTTTGAGACAGGGTTTCTCTGTATAGCCCTGGCTGTCCTGTAACTCACTTTGTAGACCAGGCTGGCCTCGAATTCAGAAATCCACCTGCCTTCTGCCTCCTGAGTACTGGGATTAAAGGCGTGTGCCACCATGCCCGGCATTTTATTATTTTTATTTCTGTGTATGTGTGCATATATTAGTTGCGTTGAGGGGACTGAGTTAGCCAGAGGCAGGCTGACTCCATGACAGGCTGTAAACTGGCAGCTTCGTAGACTAGGCATAAGTTTCTGTTTCCCAGAACTAGAAAAATCCAAAATAAGTCAATTCCAGGAAAGTCCATCCCTTATGGGCAGCCAATTAGGAGCTATCAAAAGCTGCCTGAGCCAAGTATAGTTAATCAGAAAAAGTCCCCAAAATTTCCCCAGAGTCTTAACCAATTACAAAGGCACCTATACCAGTGGAGATAGAGTCAACCAATCAAAGGAAAAAAGGTAAAAGTCACTCACTACTACTCTAACAGGCTTTAAATTGACCTTGCAAAGTCCACACCTCTGTTTTCCATCCTGATGTATGGTAGACTCCTGCATGCAGGTTCTCTGCAGAATAAATGCTCTTTGCTGTTGCATATTATTTGAGTCTGGAGTATCATTCTTCAAGAATCAATAGAGGAGTCTGGCATGGTGGCGCACGCCTTTAATCCCAGCACTCAGGAGGCAGAGGCAGGTGGATTTCTGAGTTTAAGGCCGGCCTGGTCTACAGAGTGAGTTCCAGGACAGCCAAGGCTATAGAGAAACCTTGTTTCTTGAAAATCCTGTTTCAAAGGCAAACAAAAATGTGTTCAGTAGTTTGATGTGGTACAGGTCTGTATCTCAGCATTTGGGAGGCAGAGTGAAAAGGACCAAGGCCAGCCTGGGTTACACAGTGAGATCCTGTCTCAAAAAGTATTACAGAAAACATACCAAGCTGAGCAGAGTGGCAAATATATTTAATCCCAGCACCCAGCAGACAGAAGCAGTAGACCTCTGTGAGTTAAAGGACAGCCTGGGTTACATAGTGAGTTATAGGCCAACCTTGGTTATAGTGTTAAATGTCTCTAGAAACAAAAACAAGGGAGCTAGCCGGGCAGTGGTGGCACACACCTTTCATCCCAGCACTTGGGAGGCAGCCTGGTCTACAGAGTGAGTTCCAGGACAGCCAGGGCTACACAGAGAAACCCTGTCTCAAACAAACAAACAAACAAGAACCTTTCTGAGCGTCAGTGAAATGACTCAATATATTAGGACTCTTATCAACCAGCCTAACAACCTGAGTCAACTCCTGGACCCACATGGTCAAACAAGACGTAACTCCTTCAAGTTGACCTCTGGCCTTCACATGTGTACATATGTATGTCGCTGTACATACACATACACAAGCACATACACAAACAAATGTAATATTTTAAAAAAGTTTCTGCCTTAGCCTCCTAAATACTGGGATGATTTGAATATACCATCTGTGATACCTTGATTGTTTATGGTTTTTCAGTACTAGCTATTGAACTTAGGACTTTTTGCCCATTCTTTGCTTTTTATTTTTGAGACAGGGTCTTTCTGAGCGGCTCAGGCTGGACTTGAACTTCTAAGTAGCTGGACTATGAAGGCATACAATTTCCTCAACCTACTTTTTTTTTTTTTATGGTTTTTTGAGACAGGGTTTCTCTGTATAGATCTGGCTGTCCTGGAACTCACTTTGTAGACCAGGCAGGCCTCGAACTCAGAAATCCGCCTGCCTCTGCCTCCCGAGTGCTGGGATTAAACTCAACCTACTTTTTAATAAAAAGATTTATTTCATCTATATGAGTACACTGTAGCTGTCTTCAGACACAACAGAAGAGGGCATCAGATCCCATTACAGATGGTTGTGAGTTACCATGTGGTTGCTGGGAATTGAACTCAGAACCTCTGGAAGAGCAAGCAGCCAGTGCTCTTAACCGCTGAGCCATCTCTCCAACCCCTCAACCTACTTTAATACGCTTTCCCTCAACTTTAGCATATTGCCCACCAGAGGTAGTAGAAAAGAAAAGTTATTAGTATATGGGGGAAGTGGACCTGTTTAGAAATTCTTTGGGGACGAGTCCAATCTTTGTTGTCAGGATATCAGCAGTTCAGACCCATAGCAAACACCAAGTACAAATCAGTGGCTGCAGTCCAGTCCTCTTGGCAGGCAGACACAACATATGAACCAGCAGCTGCAGTTCAATTCTGAAGAAACCTCAACACTGGCCAACCAGCTCCGAGGCTGGAGAAGCAGCAAGAAGCTGCAGGAACCTCTTGAGAAGTTCTTTGGTGAGTTTCTCTCTATGAATTCACCACAAGTGAAGCTTAGCAATCGCAATGTAAGGTGAATCAATACATGCATGTCAATAGCAATAATGAGGTGGAGCAAAGCAAACCAATGTTCCAGCTCCCACTGTCTGTGAGGTCATATTTACATTCCTTCATCAAGCATCCTTTCACGTGTCTGTTCTACCAAAACATTTTTTTCACCTGTTGTGGCCCAGCAAAACATCATTCAACTCACTTTCCAAACATAGCAGATGTTTCCAGTTCACAGTACTTTCCCTTCTCCCTTTTTCCCTTTCCTCCCTTCAGCCTCTCCCAACTATCCTCCTCTTCCTCCAGTCGAGTTGATCAACACTTTCTTTGATTATTATTGTTAAGTGTGTTTTACTGGAGAACACATGTGCCTCAGCACACATGTGGAGATCAGAAAACAACTTTGTGCCATCAGCCTTCCACTTTTTTTTTTTTTTAAAGATTTATTTATTGTTATATGTAAGTACATTGTAGCTGTCTTCAGACACACCAGAAGAGGACGTCAGATCTCATTACAGATGGTTGTGAGCCACCATGTGGTTGCTGGGATTTGAACTCGGGACCTTCGGAAGAGCAGTTGGTGCTCTTACCCACTGAGCCATCTCACCAGCCCAGCCTTCCACTTTTATGTGCATTTCAGGAATCAAATTGAGGTTCTGAGCCTTATACATAAAAGCACGTTTTCCCACAGAGTCATCTCACTGACTCCAGAACTTCTTGGATTGATTGGCCTTTACACCAAGCATACATCATCATTACTTCTCTCAGCCTCTGGCAAGGCGTTCTATGTATGCGATCATGTAGAACTGGTCTGTCTGTGCCTGGCTTATTTTATTTAAAATACAGATTTCCAATTCCACCCATAGTCTTGTGTAAGACAAAGTTTCATTTCTTTTCTTTTTCTTTTTTTCTTCTGGCTAATTAAATACATAGCTGTGTGGTGGAAAGATGGCTCAATGGGTAGAGTGCTATGCAAGCAGGACCAGGGTTCGAATCCCTAGCACCCACATAAAATTAAGTGGGCATGGTGGCACAACCTGACTGTGCAACTTTGCTGGCTTAGATTCCTTTGGATACCTACTCAGGTATTCCTGGGTGCCTAGGTATGCCTGGATTATATATGATAATTACATATGTAGGTACATATGTACATGTACAGTTGCTTATGTGCATGTGTGCACATGCCTATGCAGATCAGAGGTTGATGCTGAGTGTCCTCCTCAATCATTCTTATTTTCCGAGGCATAGTCTCTCTCACTGAAACTGGAGCTCATCAATAAGAATAGGCTGATTAACTATAAGCTCCAGATTCCCATCTTCACTCCCCCCACCCCCAGAGCTGGGTTTGTAAACACACAACACCCTACCTAGCTGTAAGGATGCTGGGAACCCAAACTAAGGTTGTCATGCTTGCATGGCAAGCATTTTACCTCCTGAGCTATCTTCCCAGGTCCCCCTCTCCCCAGACTTTATTTTTCTTTTAAAGATAGGGTATTGCTGCATAGCTCAGACCAGCCAATATGTAGCCCAGACTGGACTTTGACTTCCTTGATCCTCCAGTTTCAGCCTATATAGTACTAAAATTACAAGACTTCACTACCATCAAAGCCTCTGACTCCCCCCCCCCTCTCTCCACAAGGTTCCCTGTGTAATCCTAATTGGCTTGGAACTTGCTATATAGACCAGGCTGGCCTTGAACTCACAGAGATCCTCCAATGGTGAGCACCACCATGCTTAGTTTTTAGTACCTCTTGATGTCTTGTTGGTGTAGGGCATTTTTTTCAGAACTGAATAATTAATTATATACTCCTTCCTGTCTCCCTAATCTGGCATTGTGGCTGTTTCCAGGAATTCTTAGCAGGCTTTATTTTCTTTAAACATGTAGTCACCTCCCCTGCTTTAGTATGGGATGCTACTAGGTGCAAATTTCTCAGGAGTAGCCTGTCAATTTATTGCTGCTATTTCAGCACTAGTAGCAATAAAAAACCCAAGTTAGTCTAACTATACTATGAATACATTGTTTAAAAGAAATTGGGGACATACCTGAAATTCCAATATGTAGGGGAAGGCAGGAGAGTCAGTAATTCAAGATTCCCTAGGCTATATAGTGAGTTGAAGGCAGAATCCATGCAGTGTGACTCTACACAATGTAAAAACCATGTACAGTTGTCACGTGTCTGTAATCCAAGGACTTAGAGGAGAGAGATACAAATCTTGCTAGCCAGTCAGGCTAGCTGTGATAGTAAGCCCCATGTTTAGTGAGAGACTGTTTCAGAAAAGTAAGGTGGGGTGATGCACACCTTTAATCCCAGTACTCAGGAGGCAAAGGCAGGCAGATTTCTGAGTTTGAGGCCAGTCGCTATAGAGTGAGTTCCAGGACAGAGGGCTACACAAAGAAGCCCTGACTCGAAAGCTCCCCCCCCCACACACCAAAAAAGAAAAAAGAAGTAAGGTGGAGAGTGATAGAGGAATACGTCCTGATGTCAAACCCTGGGCTCTTTAGATGCTTATCTGTGATGTCTGCCCTATTTCTTGGGTCTTCTGGTTCTTCTAGGCATCAGGTATTACCATCTTTTTTCCCATTTGTGTCACAAACTTTTCCTGGAGACTTAACACACGTATGTCTACTCACTCTAGACCGGGAACCCATGGCACACCAAAGTACAGATACCATCCAAGTCTAACTTGGTGAACCAATGACTTTTACTGGGGTACTTGGCAAAATATGAGTGAGAGAGTACTTACAGGAGCAAAAATGACTTATCGACAGCTGCATCACCACAGCCCACACCAATCTTGGGTGAAAACTCACAAAAGCTGGGAACCTGGATCACACTGCCAGCAGCTCAACTGGAGCACACTGCAGGTGGCTCAACAGGTTGGACAATATCCTTTCCAGATGGCTGAGTTGGTCTAAACCTCTTCCAGGCAGCTTGGCTGCTCCCTGTTTTTTTTTTTTTTTTTTTTTTTTTTTCCCAGGCCACTTGGCTCCTCTCTACTGCAGGCTGCTTGGCTGGTCTCAGAGCCTTCTTTGAAGCTTGGCTTTTTTGGTCTCGGCTTCTTTTCAAGCTGTCTGGCTAGTCTCTGCTTTCTCCAGGCACCTTGGCTTATCTGAGAGTGACTCTTAGCAGTCTCCATTATTTACTCTTATGTACAGAGAGGCCTAGTGAATCTGGTCAGTTTCAGGGACTTCCGGAAACCATTTTGAGTTGTTTGCTTCCCATTTTAAGGAGCGTCCCTGCAGGATGGAATGTTTTAATGAGAGGGCAGTTGCCACCTCCTGAACCCAATTTTTAGTGTTGTAATACTTGAGAAAGAGAAAGGTAACAGGAGAAGAAACACTTAAGGCAGCGAAGGAGAGATAGAGATGCATCTCCCTTTCCCATGTTTCCTCCTTGTTCCAAGGGGCCCACAGCCTTATTCCCATTTCTGGCATTTCAAACCAAGGCAGAGTCCTGGACTCACTCTTCTAGCTGCTCCTTAGTAAGTAGAGTCATGTGACCACCTGGTGGTTGAGAAGGACTGGTGGCTGCTTTCTTATTGCCTAGTCTAACACAATTCAGTTGCCAGTGTTTGGGGTCAAATGTTCCCAGATGCTTGGTCACTGTCTTAGTTAGCTCTTCTATTTCTGGACAAAACATCATGACCAAGAAGCAAGTTGGGGAGGAAAGGGTTTATTCAGCTTATACTTCCACATTGAAGGAATTCAGGACTGGAACTCAAGCAGGTCAGAAAGCAGGAGCTGATGCAGAGGCCATGGAGGGATGTTCTTTACTGACTTGCTTCCCCTGGCTTGCTCAGCCTGCTCTCTTATAAGCCCAAGACTACCAGCCCAGAGATGGCAACACCCACAAGGGGCCTTTTCCCCTTGATCAATAATTGAGAAAATGCCTTACAGCTGGATCTCATGGAGGCATTTCCCCAACTGAAGCTCCTTTCTCTGTAATAACTCCAGCCTGTGTCAAATTGACACCCCAAACCAGCCAGTACAGTCACTTATAGAAGAATAAAATAAAAGCCCACACATAGTTGCAAACATACTAAGGGAACTTTATTTAAAGCAAAGCTATAGAAAAAGATCAGGGGGCTGGCAAGATGGCTCAGCAGGTTAAGAGCACTGACTGCTCTTCCGAAGGTCCTGAGTTCAAATCCCAGCAACCACATGGTGGCTCACAACCATCTATAAAGAGATCTGACGGCCTCTTCTGGTGCATCTGGAGTGAGAGGAATTGACTGGAGCGAGCTGGTTCAACTAGAGCAAGCAGAATTGACCCAAAGGTCCTAAAATTCCCAGCAACCACATGATGGCTCACAACCTACAGCTACAGTATACTCACATACAGTAAATAAATAAATCTTTAAAAAACCAAACCAAAACAAACAAAAAAAAAAAAAAAGAAAGAAAAAGATCAGAATGGCTACAAGGGACAGGGGCAGGGGTCACACTGAAGATACTAAAGGACCCCTATTACCATTTGGGGCTTCCTTCTATGGAGTTCAAGCAAAGGAGTTTGTAGCCAGACATAGTGACACATGTCATTAATTTCAGAGTTAGAAGGCAGAGTCAAGCAGATCTTTTTGAGTTTGAAGCTAGCCTGGTCTACATAATAATAGCCAGGCTCTGACTCAAAAAAAAAAAAAAAAGGTTTGGGGAAGGGTTGGTTGCTATGAATATAGTTTGTGTGGTATTCTATTTGATTGAAAGGTTTAGATTATGTCAGTCTTTGCTAACTACATATGTTCCTTCCCATAATACATCTGATTTTAATCATATATTTGTTCAGTTATGCATTGTCATGATAAGGGTAAATAGGGGATTCTCTTCAAAGGTTCACTTGAGCATAGTTTTGTGTTATTATGCATGTATCCCAAACCAGTTCAGGCTTGATATTGGACATACATACACAAACTGTGCCTGGACAAAAAGGGAATATGTTGGAATAGAAACTGTTCAACCTTGACGGTCATTAGGAAAGGCGAAATCATTTGGAGTATGGGGGTGTGCAGTTGGATCAGTGCCTTGCCAACAGGTTACTAGGTGCACTGTTCAGAGAACATGCAAGTGAGGGAGCTTGGCTTCCAAGTACATTATTAGAAGGAGGTTGTACAGAAACCAAACCAAATAGAATCCCAGACTACTAAAATATTCTCTAAGCTTGCCTCCCTCAGTCCCAGTGTCTCAGATCATAGGGATGGTGAGGGTTTACCAAGAATTAGGTGTCATGGAGGGCCTGGGACTGGGTTTCAAGCTTCAGGAGCCCTGGGCTTTCTTCTGTTTATCTCCTTGTGCAGGAGTCATGTCCAGGTTGGGGTTTTTGGAGATATGGGAAAAACCACACAAGTGACTTTTTGCTTTCTTCAACATGTCTTTCCATTTTAGTAGGACAGAGACACTATGTCCTCTCATCTGGTTTACTTAGCTCCTGTGAAGGTAACTGTGTGTGTGGCTAGCTGTTTACTTTGGTGTGCTTGTGGGGAGGTGACTACTTAGTTGTCATCTTGTCCAACCTTATGTCATTTACTTCCTGCAAGCAGACCAGACTTTCTTGATTTTTTTTCTTCTTCTAAGATTTATTGATATGTGAGCTGCAGAGGCAGCTCAGCAATTAAGAGCACTAGCTGTTCTTCCAGAGGATCAGGGTCTGATTGTCAGCATCCACATGGCAGCTCACAACTGTCTATAACTCCTGTTCCAGAGCATCTGGCATAATTCCACAAACAGACAGATATAAAAAATTTAAAAGATTTGTTGTTAATTTCCTGTAGGAGCGTGTCTGTGTTTATGTGCATTTATGCACAACCTGTGGAGGCCAGAAGAGGGCGAAATATCCCTTAGAGGTGCAGAGGCAGGTAGATCTCCGAGTTCCAGTGCAGCCTGGTCTATAGAGCAAGTTCCAGGACAGCATGGACTTCACAGAGAAACCCTATCTTGGAATAAAAAGGAAAGAGAGAGAGAGGGAGAAAGAGAGATGTAGGGAGCCAACTCTAAGATGGCGCCGAGCGCCAGGTATGCCGTTGTCATAAACAACATCAGCGCAGGTGTAAACCCGAGTCTGGCGCCAACCCCTCCTGAGCGGGTGCATGCAAATTAGGTGCCGGCAGACTGACCAATCCCAGGGGGCCACGAAGCCTTTCCCTGTGCTGGAGAGTATATAAGCAGACCTCCCTGGGTGCCGGGGTCCCCGTAGTGGCTGTTGAGAAGAATCAGACTGTGTTGTGTCTTCCTTGCCGGCAGAGGTGGGCGCAACAGAGAGGCGGGGGGGGGGGGGGTGGAGAGAGAATGAGGATGTAGTTATTTTAGTCTAAGATTCTTGTATTTGTATTTCTCTTGTGCTAGGGATTACAGCCAGAGTCTCATCATACATGTTAGACAAGCACTCTACTGCTCAGTGATACCCTCAACTATAATGTGGATAGTTTGAAACTTTCTTCACTCTCCAAGGTTTTTTTGTTGCTATGTGTGTGTGACTTTTAAAAAAAAGATTTATTGTTTTTATATGAGTACACTGTTGCTGTCTTCAGACACACCAGAAAAGAGCATCAGTTTCGATTACAGATGGTTGTGAACCACTATGTGGTTGCTGGGAATTGAACTCAGGACCTTTGGAAGTGCAGTCAGTGCTCTTAACCACTGAGCCATCTCTCCAGTCCCATGACTTTTTTTTTTATGTGATTGGATGTGTTTGCCTGAATATCTGTGTACCATATTCATGCCTGATACCCTCAGAGGACAGAGAGGACGTTGGATCCCCTGTAACAGGAATAATGATGGCTGTGGTCCTTTAGAAGAGCAGCAATTACTCTTAACTGATGAGCCACGTATTGCTAGACGTCAATTATATATAGCTACTGAGGTTCTCATGTAGCACAGGCCAACTCTGAACTCACTGTATAGCCCAGGGTAACTTTGAATTTATTTATTTTTTTTGGGGGGGGGTTTCGAGACAGGGTTTCTCTGTATAGCCCTGGCTGTCCTGGAACTCACTTTGTAGACCAGGCTGGCCTTGAACTCAGAAATCCGCCTGCCTCTGCCTCCCAAGTGCTGGGATTAAAGGCGTGCGCCACCACGCCCGGCTTGAATTTATTTTTTTTAAAGATTTATTTCTTTTACATATATGAGTACACTGTACAGATGGTTGTGAGCCTTCATGTGGTTGTTGGGAATTGAATTTTTAGGACCTCTGCTCACTCTCACTCGGGTCAGATACTCCAGAAGAGGGAGTCAGATCTCATTACAGGTGGTTGTGAGCCACCATGCATTGCTGGGATTTGAATTCAGGATGTCTGGAAGAGCAGTCGGTGCTCTTACCCGCTGAGCCATCTCTCAAGCCCAACTTTGAATTTATAATCCTCCTGGCTTCCACTCTCAAGTGCTGGGGTTACTGGTATATGCTACTATGCCTGACTGTGGCACTATTTTTTTAAGCTTTTACTTATTTGGTGATTATTATTATTATTATTATTATTTTAGTATAGAATAAAGTTTATCCAAAGCATGGAGAGGGGCATTGAGAGAGAACTAGAGGTAGAGAAACGGAGGGAGGGAGGGAAGGAGGGAGAGGGTGGGGAAGGGAAGGGAAGGGAAGCAGAGGATGGCCATGAGCACGTGGAGAGAGAGGGAGGGATGAGGAGAAAGGAGGAAGGGATAAGAGGACAGAGTAGGAACAAGAAGGCAAGAGATCAAGAGCTATTCAGTGATTATTGAATAAATATTTAGAGTGCTTGCTTTGGGCCAAGACTTTGTTCATCACCAGTGAGCAAAACTAATATAGTTGTTGCTAGCATAAGTGTTGGACCCAGGTTCTGTTGGTCGTAATTGTGGAGCCATAAACTTGGCATGATCTCCAAATCCTATGTGTAGAGATTAGCATAAGAAGCAGATGCCATAGCCCGGCAGTGGTGCCACATGCCTTTAATCCCAGCACTTGGGAGACTCAAAAACCAAAAGGGGGGAAAAAGCAGATGCCATAACGATTTTTATATTAACTCACTTCCAGTGAAAAAGCTGGTAGGTTCAGACAAAATGAATTCTTCCTGAACCTGGATACTGGGTGGAACCAATAGAAACTTATTTCTGTGAGTCCTTTCCACCAAGTAGAAGTCATTTTAACAAAACATTTATTGGAATAGTCTAATCACTACTCATCCTGCAGGTGATTTAACTTTTAACTGAATGTCCTTAAACTGTCACCTTAAAAGAGCTTGAAGACCATCTTTTGACATCTGTACCATGAGTCATTCTTTGTCCTTAATTTTCTAATTTTTTTTTTCCGAGACAGGGTTTCTCTGTGTAGCCCTGGCTGTCCTGGAACTCACTCTGTAGACCAGGCTGGCCTCGAACTCAGAAATCTGCCTGCGTCTGCCTCCCAAGTGCTGGGATTAAAGGCATGTGCCACCACCACCCGGCAATTTTCTAATTTTTTAAAAAAAGATTTATTTATTTATTATATGTAAGTACACTGTGGCTGTCTTCAGACACACCAGAAGAGGGCATCAGATCTTATTACAGGTGGTTGTGAGCCACCTTATGGTTGCTGGGATTTGAACTCATACCTTCGGAAGAGCAGTCGGTGCTTTTACCTGTTGAGCCATCTCACCAGCCCTCTAATTTTAATAATAGAATTACTTATTCAAAGTTTTTGGCAGATTGTCTTTGGAGAATTCTTTTTTGTTGTGGTTGTCTGAGACAGGGTCTCACTATGTAGCCTTGGTTACCCTGAAGCTAGACCAGGCTGGCCTCAAACTCCCAAATGTTGGGGTTAGTTGGCTGTAGTCTTTTTTTTTTTTATTGTTATTTTTTTAACTTATTCACTTTACATCCCACTCACTGCTTCCTCCAGCCCCCATCCCACAATCATTCCCCCATACTTTCTCCCCTTCTCTTCTGAGAGGGTGGGGGCCCCTGAGTATCACCTCCCACTCTGGCACTTCAAGGATCTGTGAAGCTAGGTGCTTCCTCTCCTACTGAGGCCAGACAAGGCAGCCCAAATAGAATATAGCCCATATTCCACGTACAGGCAACAGCTTTTGTGATAGCCCTCACTCCAGTTGTTCAGGAGCCACATGAAGACCAAGCTGCACATCTGCTACACATGTGCAGGGAGGCCTAGGTCCAGCCCTTGTATGTTCTTTGGTTGGGGGTTCAGACTCTGAGAACCCCAAGGGTCCAGGTTAGTTGACTCTGTTGGTCTTCCCGCAGGGAGCTGGTATTCCTTTCAGCCCCTCAATCCCTCCTCATAGTCTCCCACAGGAGTCCTCAGGCTCCATACACTGTTTGGCTGTGGGTGTCTGCATCTGCCTGAGTCAGCTGCTGGGTGGAGCTTCTCAGAGAAAAACATGATCCTGTCTGCAAGCATAACAGAGTATCATTAATAGTGTCAGGGATTGGTGCTTGCCCATGGGATGGGTCTCAAGTTGGACCAGTTATTGGTTGGCCCATTCCCTCAGTCACTGTTTCATCCACTGTCCCTGCATTTCTTGTAGACAGGGTAAGTTTGGGGTGGAAAGTTTTGTGGGTGGATTGGTATATCTATCATTCCACTGGGGTTCCTGCCTGGCTACAGGAGGTGGCCTCTTTCGGTTTCATAATCCCAATGAAGTGAGTCACAGCTAAGGTCACCCCCATTGATTCTGGGGTGTCTCCCTTATCCCAGGTCTCTGTCTCATCCTGAAGATGCCTCCTACCTCCTCACTTCTATCAGTTGCAGATTGCCATTCATTCTCATGGCCATCTAGGCATCTCTCCTGTGCTTCCCCATACCTGATCCTGACCCCACCCTCATTTTTCTCTCACCCAGTTCCCTCCCTCCATCTGCCTCTTATGACAATCTTATTCCCCCCATCTATTCAAGATTCAAGCTTCCTCCCATGGGCCTTCCTTCTTGTTTACCTTCTTTGGGTCTGTGGAGTATAACATGGTATTTTATGGCTGATATCCACTTAAGTGACTCCATACCATGTGCTTTGAGACATCTATAGTCTTATTTTCAGGGCTCATATAAAAGATCAAACACATGGCAACTGTGATGGTGCACATCTGTAATACTAGCACTTGAAATGTGAAGAAGGATCAGGGGTTGAAGGTCATCTGTTGATTAGGTATTGGGTTTGAGACCCACCTGGACCTCAAAGTAAATAAGTAAACAAAAGCTCAAACACAAAGTCCTGTCAGTAGAAATGAGCCCATACTGGTTTGTAACCCAGGCATTAGGATTTAGAAAATTTCCTTTGCGGGCTGGTGAGATGGCTCAGTGGGTAAGAGCACCCGACTGCTCTTCCAAAGGTCCAGAGTTCAAATCCCAGCAACCACATGGTGGCTCACAACCATCCGTAACAAGATCTGACTCCCTCTTCTGGTGTGTCTGAAGACAGCTACAATGTACTTACATATAATAATAAATAAATCTTTAAAAAAAAAAAAGAAATTTTCCTTTGCAGTTAAGCCTGGTGACACAGGCCTTTAAATCTCAACTACTTGAGATGCTAAGAAAGGAGAGTCTGAAGTTCAAATCCTGCCTAGTAATTTGATTGATTTTTGTCTCAAAATTAAAAGAACAGAAAGGGCTGGGGTACTACGGATATAGCAGAGTTGGAAGAGTTCTTACCTACTATGAACAAAGCCCTAGGTTTGATTCCCAACATTATATAAACTGGGCACACACTTGTTTTGTTTTGTTTTGTTTTTCAAGATGTAAGTACACTGTAGCTGTCTTCAGACACACCAGAAGAGGGCATCAGATTTCATTACAGATGGTTGCAAGCCACCATGTGGTTGCTGGGATTTGAACTCAGGACCTTTGGAAGAGCAGTCATTGCTTTTAACCCCTGAGCCACCTCTCCAGCCCTGGCCACACACTTGTAATCCAGAGCTGGAGAGGTGGAGGTGAGATGATCAGAACACAGATACTGCAATTAAATCTATAAAGAATAGAAGCCGGGCAGTAGTGGCACACGCCTTTAATCCCAGCACTCAGGAGGCAGAGGCAGGCGGATTTCTGAGTTCAAGGCCAGCCTGGTCTACAAAGGGAGTTCCAGGACAGCCAGGGCTACACAGAGAAACCCTGTCTCGAAAAACTAAAAAACAAACAAGACAAAACAAAAAAACAAACAAACAAAAACTCAAAAAAAAAAAAAGAAACAAAAATGAAAACCCAAACTCCAGAATTGTTACCACTGTTATCTTTCTGGTTTTGTTTTAATTAAATTATGTTTATTTCATTGATTTAATTTTAGGGGCTGTAGCCATGGCTCAGCAGTTAAGATAACAACAGTATGCTACTCTTCTAGAGGACCCGAAGTTCAGTTTTCAGCACCCACGTCAGCTGATTCACAACCACTTGCCACTCCAGTTCCGAAGAGATCTACCACTTGCACTCACATGTACATACCCACCCCATAATCATAATTAGAGAAATAGTGCAGATAACTTGTAAAACTCTTGCTTTTAAAATATGAGTATGGGTATTCTGCCAGTATGTATGTCTGTGCATTGCCATCATGCTTGGAGCTCCCAGAGGCCAGAAGAGAGCACTGGATTGTCTGGGATTGGCCTTCTAGATGCTTGTGAACTGCTGGGGAAAGACTACAAATTGAACCCAGGTCAAGAATGACAAGTGCTCTTAACTGCTAAGCCATCTTCCCAGCCTCTAAACCTTTTTGCCACTCACTCTTTTGCTTCTATTTATTTATTTATTTATTTGAGACAGCAGGGTCTCCTCACTGTGAAGCCCAGGCTGGCCTTGAACTTGTGGTAATCATCATATCTTTGCCTCCTGACTGTTGAAGATACAAGCTTGTACCACATGCATGGCTTTAACCTGTGTGTGTTCAAACCATTTTTTTAGAAGCTTACAGATGGGGCGGGCTGAGGAAGTCAGTGTGACTTAATGTACTCTGTGGCAATCTCCTTGGCCTATTCATAGGTAAAAAATGTATCCCCATCCCCCAGAATCCAGCTATATCCCCTAGGTGGTCCCTGAACTTGTGATACTCCTGCCTCGGTGTCTGGAGGGCTGGAATTACAGATGTGAGCCACCGTGCCCAGCTTGTGTAGTCTGTGTAGTTCATCTGTGCTAAGCCACCCCTTACAATCAATTTCCAGAAGACAACTGTTTGTTCCTTTTTTTTTTCTCCCGAGACAGGGTTTCTCTGTATAGCCCTGGCTGTCCTGGAACTCACTTTGTAGACCAGGCTGGCCTCGAACTCAGAAATCTGCCTGCCTCTGCCTCCTGAGTACTGGGATTAAAGGTGTGCACACTACCACGCCTGGCTGTTCCTATTGTTTTGAGACAGGGTCACACTATATCTTGGAATTCACTTTGTGTACCAGGATGCTCCCAAACTCATAGAGATCTCTTCTGCTTCCCAAGTGCTGGGATGTGCACTGCTATGTCTGTTTGACTTTTGCTTTTTGAATCAGGGTTTCAATGTACGTCAGGCTGTCCCAATTTGCTATGTAGCTAGTAATGGACTGGAGCTCCTGGTTCTCTTGCCCTTAAGTCTTGAGTGCTGGGACTGGAAATGTGTGATTGAATCTAGACAAAAGCTCTACCACAGCTGGGCGTGGTGGCGCACGCCTTTAATCCCAGCACTCGGGAGGCTCAGTCACATTGCAAACGTTACAATCTCTCCCTCTGCCCCTTAGAGATGGAATTTTATATTTCATCGGGCTTCTCTCACACTCTTGGGCTCAAGTAAGCTTTCTGTCTTAGCATTCTGAGTAGTTGGCACTAGAGGCAAGCCACTGCAACCACCTTGGAATGTCCTTGTGTTTTATAGGTGAGTAACACTGTATTCCCATTCATTTATTGGAAGAAATTGAGCTTGCTTCTGCCTTTCCGCTATTGTGAATAGTGTTGTGCATACATTGGGGTATAATTGCTCAAAGTCCTATTTTTAGTTTTTGGGGGTATAGACCTAGAAATTAAATTGCTGGATCATATGGGTAATTGTACTTTAACACTTGGATTGTCTTTATACTCAAGTGTGTCTACTATACCCCAGAATTGCCTCCAATTAGCTATATGCCCCATATACTTGAGGCTGACCTTGAAATCTAGCATCTTTGGGCTGGGCGATAAGCCCAAACTGGTAGAAGTGGTAGAAGTACAGGTGTGCATCATCACACCTGACCTTTTTTTTTTTTTTTTTGTATCTGCCTCTGGAGAGCTAGGATTATTGCCTGGTTTTGTTTTTTGAGATAGGATCCTCATCCTTGTGCCTCAACCTCCCAACTGCTGGGATTATAGGTATATACTATTATGTCTGTCTAATGTTAATTTTAAGTTTCAAATCTTATGTGTATGAATGATTTGCCTGCCTGTATGTATATAGGTACCATGTGTGTGTGTGTGGTGCCTCTGGATGTCAGACGTCACTGGATCCCCTGAAAGTAGGTTGAGTGCTGGGAAGTGAACTTGGGTAACCTGGGTACTCTGCAAGAACAAGTGCTCTTGAACATAGAGCTATCTCTCCAGCCCCCTCCCTAAGTGTTTTCCACAGTTAAGAATTTCCCAAGTCAAGTCACATAACTTTATATTCCTACCAGTTGTAAACCTTCAACTTTTTCTTTTTCTTTTTTATTAGGTATTTAGCTCATTTACATTTCCAATGCTATACCAAAAGTCCCCCATTACCACCCACCCCCACTCCCCTACCCACCCACTCCCCCTTTTTGGCCCTGTCGTTCCCCTGTACTGGGGCATATAAAGTTTGCGTGTCCAATGGGCCTCTCTTTCCAGTGATGGCCGACTAGGCCATCTTTTGAAAGCTTCAACTTTTTCATACCCTTACTAATTTACTGTTTTTCTGATAGTAGCTACCATAGTAGATATGAGGCAGCATTTCATTATAGGCTTGTCTTTGCTTGTTGAGCTAGGGGTCCCCACCCACAGCCCAAATAATGTTAGAATGTGCTACGTAGCTGAGGCTGGCATTGCATTCTTTATTTTTTTTATTTTTTTGGTTTTTCGAGACAGGGTTTCTCTGTATAGCCCTGGCTGTCCTGGACCTCACTTTGTAGACCAGGCTGGCCTCGAACTCAGAAATTCGCCTGCCTCTGCCTCCTGAGTGCTGGGATTAAAGGCGTGCGCCACCACGCCCGGCCCATGGCCTTGCATTCTTGATTCTCCAGCCTGAGGGAAGTCCCAAGTGCTGGGATTACAAACACATGTAAAATTTCTGGGTATTTTGTGTTTGTTTTTTTGAGATGGGCTCTCACTGGCTGGCCTGCAACTGTGTGAACCGGGGTTACATACTCACAAGATCCACCAGTCTTGGCCTCCTGCGCACTGGAACTAAAGGCATGTTATCACTATGCTTGGTTTCATTGTTTTGAATGGTATTTTATTTCAGTTGGTGATAAGCATTGGAAGGCTTTTTTTGTTGTTGTTTTGTTTTGTTCTTGAGACAGACTCATGTATAGTCTAGCCTCAAACCATGCAGCACAATCTAACCTCGAATTCCTGAGCCTCCAGCTTCTCCCTGCCTCCTAAATGCTGGGATGACAGGTGTCGTCTGTCCCGTCATGCCAGTTTACACTGATATTTTAACTCTTTAATTTCATAAAGGATAAAGAGAACACAATGTTAAAGGGACAATTTCGTACGTTCCAAAGGTTCTCTAGGTTAGTCCTGGCAAAAGACTGTATCTCCTCACCTACATTCTACATCCACAGACTGAAGAGTGTCAATCAAAACTCCCTCCTTAGGGCACCTGCTTCATTCAGGCTCTTCTGGGAAATGCCTTTTTCATTAGGACTTCTCCAGAAATCTGGATGTCAGGAAGCAATCAAGGTGGACTATAGTCTCCAGAGAGCAATTTGCATCTGCAAGTGAAATATAATCCATAGGGTATTTTCAGCAAAATGGAAAACCTGTAAGCATTTCCTTGGAATAACCTTCAGTAAATTGCTTCATTTTTCTAGGGCAGGTTTTCTTCAGCAGTGCAGGTGAAGGTACTAATTTAAGCATATCTAATGGCTTTTTGGCCTTGGCTTTCAATACTATCAGGATACTGTGTCAACGTTGATCTCACCCTTGCTCAGAATGGGCAGGGCCCATGTCATGAGAACTAATAGTGAATATAGAAGTTCCAAGCACAGCCTTTCTCAAAAGTATTTTAATGATTTATTTTTGAGAGCTCCTCTATAGTCTGAGTACATTCCAACTCACTATGAAGTTGAAGGTGACCTTTCTTTCACAAAGCTCCTTCCAAGTTCTTTCCTGATATTCTACTATGTAAACTATTAAAGATACATGTGTCTAAATTTAAAATAAATATAATTCAGGCCTTAGGGTCTCTTTGTTTGAGACAAGGTTTCTCAGTGCAACAGTCCTGGCTGTATTGGAACTCACTTTGTAGACCAGGCTGGCTTCAAACTCACAGAGCTCTGCCTGACTGTCTCTCGGAGTGCAGGATTAAAAGCATGCACACCATGCCTAGTGTCCCTGTATTTCAACTGATTTAACCCAACATTTAATTTAAAGATTACTAACCACAATGCTCTAGTGGTTCTACTCTAGTGGCGCTCAGTCTTCTTAACGCTGCAGCCCTTTGATACAGCTCCTCATGTTGTAGTGATTATCCTCCAACCATAAGATTATGCTCATTGCTACTTTCTAACTGTAATTTTGATACTGTTATGAATCATAATGTAAATACCTGTATTTTCTGATGGTCTTATCTAACCCCTGTGAAAAGGCCATTAGATCCCTAAGGGGGTCACCACCTACAGGCTGAAAACCCGTTTCTTATTTAGAGAGCAGGGGTCTCACAATAGCCTTGGTTGGCCTGGAAGTACTCTGCAGAGCAGGGTGGCCTCCAAACCATAGATGTCTGCCTGCTTCTACTTTCCAAAGCAGGGATTCAGGGGAAATGCCACCACGGCCAGCAGAAGAGTTTATCTTAATCCAGAAGTGATGAGCAGGCAGAGCTGTTCTATGAAATGCACCACTGCAGGACAGTACAAAAATTAGGCAAACTTAATTAAACATTTAAGATAGAATATTCTAATTTAAGAATCCCCCTTTGAGGGCCTGGAGAGATGGTTCAGTGGTTAAGAGCACTGGATGTTCTTCCAAAGGTCCCAAGTTCAAATCCCGGCAACCACATGGTGGTTCACAACTACCCATAATGAGATCTGATGCCCTCTTCTGGTATATCTGAAGACAGCTACAGTGTACTTAAATAAATAAATATTTGGGCTGGAGCGAGTGGGGTTGGAGAGAGAAGAAAAAGTGTTTGAGCCGGGCGTGGTGGCGCACGCCTTTAATCCCAGCACTTGGGAGGCAGAGGCAGGTGGATTTCTGAGTTCGAGGCCAGCCTGGTCTACAAAGTGAGTTCCAGGACAGCCAGGGCTATACAGAGAAACCCTGTCTCGAAAAACCAAAAAAAAAAAAAAAGTGTTTGAAGATAGCTACAGTGTACTTACATATAATAAGTAAATAAATCTTAAAAAAAAAAAAAGAATCCCCCTTTGGTATTTCATGTTGATCCCTCTGGAGAAATGTGCTGTGGTTTGAACATGAAATACCTTCACAGGCTCATCTGCTAGCTAGTGGTAGTGGTTGGGAGGTTGTGGAACCTTCTAGAGACAGTCTTGCTAGCGTACATCACTGGTCTTATTCTCCTTCTGCTTCCTGACTGCCTGAGGGCTTCATGCTGCAGCTGCCATGTCTTCTCTAGATATATTCTTTTCCATCTTTGAGCCAAAATGGGCCGTGTCTTCCTGAAGTTGCTTGAGTCAGGGTATTTTATAATAGTAACAGAAAAGTAGTGACAATAGAGAATAAAAAAACCATGTAATTTAGATTGTAAAAGTTTATTGACAGAAAGCAGTAAGCCAGACATTTGGTTATCTTTGCTATAGTATGTATCATTTTTGAACAGTATATTAAAAATACATAATGAATTATATTCAAACCAGTACTAGAAAAGTAAATTAAGAATCTACTTAAGGCACTTCAGATAAAAGCTAAATTTAAAATTTCCACAAAAGTAACACTATTTTAAATGAGAAAATCTGCTTTTCACAGATTTTAGCCAGAGCAAGCCTTTCTCCATACAAGAATGTTGCTCTTAAACAAGGAGAAAACACACAAAACACTGGCCACGGGAGGCACCAGCAGCTAGAGATAACACAGTAGGAGTGTTGCCCAGTTCAACTTGACAAGTCTTCACACTAGTTTCCTAAGAATCACAGCGTAAATTCATTTGGCAGAGACAAGTACATGAATAGCAGATAAGAAATTAAGAATCACTCAATTTACAAGGAATGATCCTTCTAGTCATCAAATTTGTAGCAACCACAACAAATCACCCCCAAATTTTTTTCCTGGGTCAATTATGTCCATCTCTTTCTATAAACTCCATTATATAAGACATGGGAAGGCTATTGCATGATCAATAGCAGGGAATAGTCACAGTATCTTTTCTTGTTTTTTGTTTTGTCTTTGGGATAGAGTCTTTATGTAGCTCAGGTTGGCCTTATAC
Source organism: Mus musculus (assembly GCF_000001635.26). Lineage (NCBI taxonomy): Eukaryota > Metazoa > Chordata > Mammalia > Rodentia > Muridae > Mus > Mus musculus. Next base: position 105,968,771 of record NC_000086.7, read on the forward strand.
TCACGCTATGCTCAAGGATGAGGGTGAACTTCTGGTTCCCATCTGTCTCCCGAGTGCACTGGGATAACACACATGTGCTTACACCCATACCCGGCTTATGTGATGTTGTGGTTTGAACCCATGGCTAGGCAAGCACTGTATCAACTCAGTCACATATCCATGTCTATATTTTAAATGTAGTTTCTAATATGTCTTTCCATTTTTCAGTTACATTCCTAGATTTTTGTGGTATTTGGGATTGAACCCACAGCCTTTTAAGTGCTCTAGCACTGAGCTCCACTCCAAGCCTCCTGCCTTCTCTCTCTCTTTCTTTCTTTCTTTCTTTCTTTCTTTCTTTCTTTCTTTCTTTCTTTCTTTCTTTCTTTCTTTCTTTCTTTCTTTCTTTTTTGAGACAGGGTTTCTCTCTATAGCCCTGGCTGTCCTGGAACTCAGAAATCCGCCTGCCTCTGCCTCCCAAGTGCTGGGGTTAGAGGTGTGCGCCACCACTGCCCGGCCTAAGAGTACACTTTCTTAACAGTAGCATTTTGGATCATTTATTTATTTATTTATTTAATGTACAGTATGTAAGTACACTGTAGCTATCTTCAGGTGCACCAGAAGAAGGCATCAGATTCCATTACAGAGGGTTGTGAGCCACCATGTGGTTGCCGGGAATTGAACTCATGATCTCTGGAAGAGCAGTCAGTGCTCTTAACCACTGAGCCATCTCTTTAGCCCTGGCAAACCTATTTTTTTTTAAAGATTTATTTATTGTTATATGTAAGACACTGTAGCTGTCTTCAGACACACCAGAAGAGGGCATCAGATCTCATTATGGATAGCTATGAGCCACCATGTGGTTGCTGGGATTTGAACTCAGGACCTTAGGAAGAGCAGTCAGTGCTCTTAACCACTGAGCCATCTCTCCAGCTCCCTGGATTATTCTTAATAACTATGGTGAAAGCCAGAGTCAGCCATATTATAACCATGATTTAAATATTCCTCATAGAAAACTGGTTAGCATATATGGTTATTTTCACTACCAGGAAAAAAAGATAAAATTCAAACAAAATCCCTTCATAGTTTTCTTTTCTGACATATTTTTGAGATGAGGTGTTAATATGATGCCAGAATGTGTCAAGTTCTTGGTCTTCTTGGATTCTACTTCAGCCAGCAGGGTAGCTAAGAGCAGAGGCAGGTGCCTGCTACCATTCTTTGTATCTCTAATTGACGGGGTAAATAAAAAGCTAAACTGATAGCAAAAGCAGATTACAGTCAATGGTGGCACAAGCCTGCAACCCCAGCACTTGAGAAGCTGAGACAGGAGGATGAATGTGAGCTGAAGGCGGGACAGCTCTCCCTAAGAGAGGTAAGAGCAGCGAGAGCTCTGTCTCAAAGACAGGTTTCAAGAACATTGCTTTTAGAAAACCGGCACACAAAAACAAAAATGAAAACAAGAGCCATAATAGGTTTCAAGAAACACTTATTTTAAAAAAATAGCCCCATGTTTTACGAACATGTGTTTTAAAAAACAAAAGACCAGGTTTCAAGGAACAGTCCTTATCAAAACAAGGAAAAATTCACAGACCAGGTTTCAAGAAATCTTTCTAAGGCATTGGGATTGAACACAGAGTGTAACTCTTGCTAGGCAAGCACTATACCTCTGAGCCCCAGCCTCAGCTTGAAAACATGCTACTTTTCTTCCTTCCTTCCTTTTTTTTTCTTTTCCCCTGGATACAGGGTCTCACTATGTAGCCCAGGCTGACCACAAACTCACAGAGCTCAGCCTTCATCTACCACAGCCTGGCAAACCATTTCATTTCTGTACCTAGGCAACAAATCAGTATTTCATGATTGTGTTTTCTCATTCTTCTAAGGGAGTCCTTTCCATGAACACAACTCAGCTTATTTTTCTGTTACATAAGAATGAAATCAATAACAATGCGTAACTTACACAAACATTTGAGACCATTTATAAGTTATACTGATTTTTAGCAAGAAACTATTATTGTTAGAGAAGGGCTACTTTAAATAAAACTAGAAACAGAATGAGAAATCTTTCCATGTACAAGGTAGTTATAGCACACTCATGCACAAATCATAGTCTTTAGTTAGAGGTACTTCTGAATGTGTAAAAGGAGGCATATATGTAGCTGATTTCAGGTGGAAAGACACAGGAAGACATGTATCTTTCCAAAGGCGACACGGTCCATTTTCAGATGACACAGTGTATATGATACCTGGGCCCAAGAGGAAAGGTCTGTAAAGCACACACATCTGCACAAAGAAGGAAAAGGAACAATGGCTTCCAGATGCAGTTGTTTGCAATAGGCAGAGGTGGAGATTCCTGCTCAGAACCTTCCATCCCCAACCTTAGATGAGATAAAATCAAGTTAACTATAGTAGTTTTGAGTTTTTCTCTAAGTAAAATGAAGTAGTAGTTTTAAATGTTTATAAAGTACTTAATACTACAAACCCCAAATGTTTCCTAAGTTCATTGGGAAGGGAAGGTTAGGAGGAGCACAATTCCAAACACTTCATGATCTTTACAACTGCTTGTTAAGGCACTACACATCTTTGGTTTAATGATTAACTACTTAGATCACTTGACAAAAAGAGGTAATATAAAATATGTGAGTTGCATTCTTCAAACACCAAATAGTTTTTATTTTTCAGTTTCCATTACCAGTGTCAATGTTTCTCTGGAATCCTCTTTAACTCATCAGAAAGCTGAAATAAAATATATATCAGTATATTAGTCTCTGAAAGGAAACTAAGTTTTACTTTTAGTATAAAAGCAGGTTTATTGTGTGGGGGGTAGCAAGGACCTGGAAAAGGGGTAGAGGCAGAGAAGGACAGAAGAAGAAAAAAGGCTGGCTGGGAACACATGAGAAGAGAGAGGAGAATAAGAAGGCTTTACTTTTTTTTTTTTTTTTGGTTTTTCGAGACAGGGTTTCTCTGTATAGCCCTGGCTATCCTGGAACTCACTTTGTAGACCAGGCTGGCCTCCAACTCAGAAATCCGCCTGCCTCTGCCTCCCGAGTGCTGGGATTAAAGTGCACCACCACGCCCGGCTTACTTTTTTTTTTTATTGTTTTTTGAGACAGGATTTTTTTGTGTAACAGCCCTGGCCGTCTTGCACTTGCTTTGTAGACCAGGCTGACCTCAAACTCAAAGAGATCTGCCTGCTTCTGCTTCCCAAGTGCCGGAGTTAAAGGAATACGCCACCACACCCAGCTAAGTTTGACATTTTATAAATACATAATATGTTGATTTTAATATATGTACCATGACCTAAGTATCAAAAACAAAAGTGAGAAACACGGAAAGACCCAGTAGCCATCTTCGTTTTTTGAGACAGTGTCTCTCATAATGAGCTCAAACATATAATGAGTTTGAAGCCAGCTCAAATTCATTATGTAGCCAAAGACAATCCAGCTCTGATCATGGCTGTATTTCTGAGTGCTGGGATTATAAGTTTGCAATACCATAGGATGACACCTATGTATTAAAACATAGACTGTGGAAGCGGGAGTACTGGCTCAGGAGTTAACAGCATATAGGGCTCTCACAGAAGACTCCGGTTCAATGCCCAGCACCCACATGGCAGCTCACAACCAATGGTAACTAGTTCCAGAGGCTTCAAAGCCCTTCTTCTGACCTCTGTGGGCACCAGGTATGCATGTGCTACAAATACATACACGCAGGTAAAACACTTATACATATAAAAATAAATAAGTCTTTAAAAAAATACCCAAATAATACTCAGATTATAAAACCAACACAGACCAGCCAACCATTTCACTTGCCTGTAACAGCAAAACCAAAAACCTTTAACATTAACAATTTCCTCTCCTAAGCCACTGGGATCTCTATTAACTTTATAAATATTTGAAACTAGCTGTTTTCCTTTTCTGTTTTTTAGGCTTCTTTTTATTAATTTGAATTATGTGTGTCTATATGTGAGTATATGCACTTGAGTGCAGGTTCCCTCAGAGGCCAGAGGCATTAGATAACCTGGAGCTGTAATTATACAGATGGCTGTGAGCCACCTTGACATGGCATGGTGTTGGGAAGTACTTGTAACTCAAGCTGGAGAAGGATCTTTTTTTTTCTTTTTAAAGATTTATTTATTTATCATATGTAAGTACACTGTAGCTGTCTTCAGACACTCCAGAAGAGGGCATCAGATTTCGTTACAGATGGTTGTGAGCCACCATGTGGTTGCTGGGATTTGAACTCGGAACCTTCGGAAGAGCAGTGACTGCTCTTAACCACTGAGCCATCTCGCCAGCCCCTGGAGGGCTGCATACACAAAACAAAACCAACCAACCAAGAACCCAAGGAGCTGGAGAAATGCTCTTCTAGAGGACCTGAACCCACATGGTGCAGTTTATAACAAACTCTAACTCTAGCTCCAGGGAAAAGAAATGATATTCTCTTCTGGCCTCTGCATACATGAGGTGTGTGTGTGTGTGTGTGTGTGTGTGTGTGTGTGTGTGTATGTATGCATGTATACACAAACAATAAACAATAGCCAGGTGGTGGTGCACACCTTTTTATTTGGGGGGGGGGGCTGGGGGGGGTTCGAGACAGGGTTTCTCTGTATAGTCCTGGCTGTCCTGGAACTTACTCTGTAGACCAGGCTGGCCTCGAATTAAGAAATCCGCCTGCCTCTGCTCCCAAGTGCTGGGATTAAAGGCGTGCGCCACCACGCCCGGCTGGTGCACACCTTTTATACCAGCAGAGGCAGGCAGATTTCTGTGACTCAAGGCCAACTCGTTCTATAAAGCAAGTTCCAGGATGGCCAGAGCTATACAGAGAAACACTGTCTTGAAAAGCAAACCAAACAACCCCCCTCCAACAAAACTCCTTGCAATTTCATAAAAGAAATTACCAGATAGCTGTAGTGGTGTACAGCATTAATGCCAGCACTGGGAGGCCAAGGCAGGCAGAGCTCTGTGAGTTGGGATTCAGCCTCACTTATATAGTGAGACCCTATCTCAAATTAGAGGGGAGAGCGATAAAGACCACACAAACCAGGCAGGAGAGTTACATGCCCTTAGCTCCAGCACTTGAGGTGCAGAAGCACTGCTGCCAAGTTCAAGGGAAGTCTGGGCTGCATAATGAGTTCCAAGCCAGTGAGAGATACATAGTGAGACCCTATCTCAAAACGCCAACATAGAAAATGCACACTCAAGTACAACGACCTCTACAACACAGTATGATAGTGTAAGCCCAGAACTTGGGTGATAGAGACAGGAGGATCAGGAGTTCAAGGCTAGTCTGATCCTGTTGCAAAACCAAAATGAAACAGGAAAACAAGTGGAAATCAGGAGACGTTTCAAAATGAAGGCATAGAAAGGTAAGCAATAAACTCTTATAAAGCAATACTAACTCTAATCATTTTAAGAATAGGTAAAATAAGAATATACCTGTATGGATAGCCATGGTATTTTGATCGAAAGATAGAGAGCATCCAACTGAAGAATAACACAACGAGTCCAATCCCAGCAATACACATCACTGTGAGAAAAAAAAAAAAGTAACGTCATCAGCTCGCCCCTGTCAAACCACCTGCACAGTGTAGGCTGGACACTGCCAAAGAGGAAAGCATACTAAGACTCAGCTCTCCAACTGATTTAAGCCCCATCTGTGGGGAGGGCTTTATCATTTTAATATAGACTCTGAAAACAAAGCTTAGGAGGAAGAGAGGTGGCCTGGAAGAAAGGAAGGCAATCATAGAGAAGAAAGGAATCATAGAGAGTCACTCCCATCTCATTTCCTCCCACCTTAAGACAGCATTTCTCTGTGTACTGCTGGCTGTCCTAGAACTCACTATGTAGGCCAGGCTGGCTTCAAACTCTAAGAGATCTGCTTGCCTCTGCCTCCTAGAGTGCTGGGGTTAAAGGTGTGTGTCATTTCATTACTGCCCAGCTCTCACCTTCACTTAAAAAAAGAATTATTTATTTATTTTATGTACATGAATACATTGATTGTAGCTGTCTTCAGACACACCAGAAGAAGGCATCGGATCCTATTACAGATGGCTGTGAGCTCCTCTGTGGTTGTTGGGAATTGAACTCAGGACCTCTGGAAGAACAGTTAGTACTCTTAACCACGGAGACATCTTTCCAGTCCTCATTTCCACTTTTTAATCTTTCAGAGTTTGCATTACTTGTAAGCTTACTTCAGTACAATGCAATAGAGTCAATTTACTTATATACCTGTGCAATTCAACTGTATAAAATAATACATCTCCTTAAATATATCACACCGTGCCTATAATCTCACAGTTCATGAAGCAGAGGCAGCAGGATTGAAGCAAATATAAGGCCAGGTCAGTCGACAAAGTAAGTTCCAGGCTAACCAGGACTATATAGCGAGACCCTGTCTTGAACGATAAAAAAGAAAAAATTAAAAGCATCACAGCCTTCAATAGTTTAACGTTAAAAAATAGTCTCCTATCTGTAATCCCAGGACTTGAGAAGAAGAGTTATAAATATCAAGTGTTCAAGGCCAGCTTAGATTAAGTACTAAGTATGAGATCAGCTTGGCCTATATGTGAGTATCTCCAGAAGACAAAAAAGGCCAAGTATGGAGCTAGAGAGATGGATCAACAGTTCCAAGCACGGACTGCTCTTATAGAGGACAAAAGTTCACTAACAAGTACCCCTATCGGTATGCTCAAAAGTACCTGTAACTCCAATTCCAGGAGGGATCTAACACCTCTCCAAGGATATCTATGTATACTCATATGCATATACCCATACCCAGACAGACAGACACACTTATAATCAAGCGCTGTAAAAATAGGTCTTAAAGAAAAACGGTCAGTTGTGGTGGAGTACACATGTAATTCAGTACTCAGGAAGTGCAGTTAGTTAGAACCAGTAGTTAGAGTACACCCTGAGCAGAGGTGTATTCTACATGGTGAGTTCAGAGGCAAGCATGCTCTTTCTACATAGCAAATTCCAAGCCAGCCAGGGTTATGTAGTAGGACTATATTAAAAAAAAAAAAAAGAATCCAAGAATTAGATGAAATTATGATGATTTCAATATACTCTGCTACAGTGTTTTATCACTTAAATTCAAACTAGATTGTATTTAGATGGCATTTTCCAAATGAGGAGTACTGAAATGGGTAATCCAAACAAATCACCATTGGGCCAGCAAGGTAGTGGTTCAGCAAGAAAAAGTGCTTGCTGCCAAGCCTGACTGAGTTTGGTCCCCAGGACTCACGTAGTAAGAGAGAGAAGGGACTCTTACAAGTTGTCCTCTGAACTCAACATACATGTTGTGGCATTCACATACATACATACATACATACATACATACATACATACTGTGGTGGTGATTTGAATAGGTATGGCTCCCTCATAGACTCAGGCGTTTGAATGCTTGACCCATGGGAAGTGGCACTATTAGGAGGTGTTGGAATAGGTGTGTCATTGTGGGTGTGGGCTTTGAGATCTTTTAATGCTCAAGCTCCATCCAGAGCCGCCTTCTGGCTGCCTGCAGAAGCAGTCCCTTTCTGCTGCCTATGGATCAAGATACAGAACTCTCTGCTTCTCCAGCACTATGTCTGTCTCTATGCTGTCATGCTTCTTGACATGATGATAACAGACTGAATCTATGAAACTACATCAGCCCAAGTAAATGTTGTCTTTCATAAGAGTTGCCTTGGACATGGTGCCTCTTCACAGCAACAAAACCCTAAGACACATAATATGTACATACATACATATATACATACACACACATACATATGAACATAGACATACATGAAATAATAAAAATACTTTAAAAATAAATCTAGAAAATAAAGACATCACAGTGTATTATTTACTAATACATTAATAGATATATCTTATAATGAAAGGTTTATTTTTATTATTTTTGGGACACGGTCTCACAATGTAGCAGCGAATGACCCCCCAATCTGAGATGATCTTGCCTCCTCAGTGTTTGAAGTATAGGTGTGTATCACCTATGCCTGGCAAAAATTATCTGTCAAATCAGAAATCCAATAAATATATTTATCTTTTTACAGAAAATAAATATTAGGTATGAGTAACATCATTTTAATAAAATCCCAGAAATTGTGCTAACAACAAGTTATATTGTGGGCATCTTTCTGAAATAATACAAATGTGTGAATATTTGTTTCCTTGAGACAGGGTCTCTCATATAGTCTGAGGTGGCTTCAAACTCACTATGTAGCATAAAATGGCCTTGAACTCCTTAACCCTTCTGCTTCTACTGGCTAAGTGCTTGAATTCCAAGTGTGTCACCTTGCATAGCTTCTTTGGTTTTTGAGACAGGGGTTTAGTACACAGCACAGGGGTGGGGGGCTCAATTGGCCACAATCTTGTCTTAGCCTCTAGAGTGCAGGGATCATAGACTATGCCACCACACCCAACAATACGTGCATGCTCTAAAGTGTAAAAAGTACATGCTCCCAGGGGGCCAAGAGCTTGTAATTCTATTACTTTCTACTTCTCAAGGTTTGGAATTATAGGTGTGTACTGTCACAGCACACCTAAGCTTTTGATTTGTTTTGTTTCAAGGTCGGGTCTCTTACAGCCTTGTCTTGATTAGAACTTGCTATATTTACCAGTCTGGCCTCAAATATAGGGGGTTGGTGTGATGCTGCTATGTATTCAAATGCTAAATACTGGCCCCCAAGATCTGGTTGCCCCTGAGGAGACCCTCATGTACACCAAGTGATGGATGCTATGTAACCTTGCTCCCCAGATTAGTTAATAAAAGGCTAAATCCTGTGATTGGGCAGTCTATAGAGGTAGATGTGTTTTCAGTTACCTGGCTGGGGGTCTCAGGGAGAGAAGAAAGGATACCAAGGGAGAAGAAGGCTGCCAGAGAGAGGGCTGGGTATAAGCTAGAATAGTTCCAAAGCCTGCCTAACCTAGACTTACAGCTTATAAATAAAATAGCCGGATTTTATGTCTTTTATATTGAATAGCTTGAATTTACAACAATTTCTACACACAAACTTGCATCAGTATTACGTCTGCCTCCCAAGTATTTTTGTTGTGGTTTTTTTCAAGACAGGGTTTCTCTGTGTAGCCCTGGCTGACCTGGAACTCACTCTGTACACCAGCCTAGCCTCGAACTCAGAAATCCACCTGTATCTGCTTCCCGAGTGCTGGGATTAAAGATGTGTCCCATTACCCCTTACACACACACACATTTTGTACTGTTAATGTGTGCTCATTTATAAAAAGCAACCTATAATAGAGATATATTCCCAGGCCTGTTCACAGTTTTTTTGTTTCCTTTTGGGATATTGGTGACTGAATCAAGATTCTAGAACATGTTAGGCAAGTGCTCTACCACACAGTCATATGTTCAGTCCTCTTTTTACTTTTGTATTTTGAGACAGGGTCTTAAGTAAGTTGTAGTCTGGCTGGCTTCCATCTCATTTTATAGACCCATTAGGCCTTGAACTTGTGATTCTCCTACCTCACCCTCCTGAATGTATGGAATTATGGGCTACTGCCATCAAGTCTGGCTCTCACACATTCAATTTTTAAAATGTTTTTACAGATGGGGCTGGAGAAGTGCCTCAGTGGGTAAAATACTTGGCTATCATGCATCAGTCCTTGGGTTCATTCACCAGCAAAGCAGACAACCACATATAACGGCACTATCTGTAACCTAGTACTTTAAGGTGGAAACAGGAGGATCATAGATTCAAGGTCAGCCTTAGGTACACAGCCAGTCTGAAGCTGATCTGGGCCGTATAGACCTTGTCTCAAAAAAAAAAAAATACAACCAACAACAAAAACCCAAGATATTCTCATGAGTGGGAAGAGATGGTGAGCATGGAGGCTGAGGCAGGAGGCTTGGAAGTTTCACCTCTGGCTGGCAAGACGGCTCAGTGGGTAAGAGCACTGACTGCTCTTCCGAAGGTTCTGAGTTCAATTCCCAGCAGCCACGTGGTGGCTCACAACCACCGGTAATGAGATCTGACACCCTTTTCTGGTGCGTCTGAAGACAGCTACAGTGTACTTATGTAAATAAAGCTTTGGGCAGGAGTGAGCAGGGACTGAGCAAGGCAGAGTTGACCAGAGTGAGCAGACACCCTAAAAAGTCAATTCCCAAAAACCACATGAAGGCTCACAACTATCTGTACAGCTACAGTGGACTCACACACATCAAATAAATAAATAAATAAATAAATAAATAAATAAATAAATAAATAAATAAATAGAAAGTTCCAGTCTGTACAGCTACAGTGGACTCACACACATCAAATAAATAAATAAATAAATAAATAAATAAATAAATAAATAAATAAATAGAAAGTTCCAGTCTGTACAGCTACAGTGGACTCACACACATCAAATAAATAAATAAATAAATAAATAAATAAATAGAAAGTTCCAGCTCAGCTTGGCCATGTAGCAGAGCTTATCTCAAAACAAAAGAAAGTCAACGGAACAAAAAAGTGGGAAGAAATAGATAATAAAATCATTAAAATCATTAGTTGTTCTTGGTGGACTAACATAGAAAACTCTTCCTAGAAGTTGCAGTTTCTTTTTCGAATTTTCTATAAAGGGAAAGTGATTAGTTAAGATTTTTTTTTTATTCTGGATTAAAGGCAGAATTGAACCATTGTGACATGTGACTTACTCCTTCGCTTCCCAATATCCATGTCAGAGGTAGCAGCTTCACATAAAAGCACCATTCCTAAGGTAACCCCACCATCTTAGAGAAACTGTTTAAGGAGAAATTCATGTAGCCACAAAAGACAACCGTTTTCCTATTCCCAGTTTCTCATGAAGAAAATTAAGATGAATTTATAAACCTTAAGGTAGTAACCCAAAACAAATAACTCTTATATGTTTACAATATTAACTGTAAAGATTTAATTACGGGGCCTAGCAAACACAGAAGTGGATGCTCACAGTCAGCTATTGGATGGATCACAGGGCCCCCCAATGGAGGAGCTAGAGAAAGTAACCAAGGAGCTAAAGGGATCTGCAACTCTATAGGTGGAACAACAATATGAACTACCCAGTACCCCCAGAGCTCTTTTCTCTAGCTGCATATGTAGCAGAAGATGGCCCAGTCAGCCATCAGTGGAAAGAGAGGCCCATTGGTCGTGCAAACTTTATCTGCCTCAGTACAGGGGAACGCCAGGGCCAAGAAGTGGGAGTGGGTGTGTGGGGGAGCGGGTGGGGGACTTTTGGGATAGCATTGGAAATGTAAATGAAATACCTAATTAAAAAAAAAGATTTAATTAAAAAGTAAAGTTGAGCCAGGCTTGGGAGACAGGCCAGCCCAGGGTAGATAAGATCATGTACCTGGTATGGTGGTACGCATCTTCAATCTGAGCACTTGGAAGGCAGAGGCAGGCAGAGCTCTGTGAGCTCAAAGCCAGCCTGGTTTATGTATCATAGGTCACTCAGTGCTACATAGTAAGACCCTGTTTCAAAGAAACAAACCAAACCAACACCAAAACCCCATATTGCTCCCCTCAAAAGAATTATGGCTGAAAATACTTCAGTTTTGTAAAGTAAAACATACTTCTAAGAAATCCCACCTATATATAAAATTAGCTTTTTGGATATCACATTTTGAACACAGCAATTTTCTAACCCCACTAGTCATCATCAACACCCCTGAAAAGGACATCCTTGAAATATGCATCATTTTAGACAATAGCAACTCACTTTTACATGGAAAATAATCTCAGATATTCAACAATTAAACTTTCGAGCAGAAATTATTACTCAGCTATCTAATTTTGTCATATTCTAATGAAAAAGGAAAATTCCCCCATGTAGAATAACCTTATACTTATTCATTCTGATAACACCAGCTACATAAATCAAAATGAGAAATACTACAGCATAGAAGCATATCGCATGGTTGAATAATAAGTGATATCAATGTTTAAAGAAAAAAAGTTTGTTCAAGCAGAAAAGAGACCATCACCTGTACTTTGTGAATACTAGTAATGGTCAAACATTCCAAGTTAATTATGTACATGATGCACATTGTAAGCTACTGCCTATGGGTATAATTAAGTGATATGAGAGAAATAGGTATTCTGATGACTATATTCACCTTTTCATTACCATCTTTTCTTTTTTATTTTTTTGAGAGAGGGTTTCTCTGTGTAGCCCTGGCTGTCCTGGAACTCACTCTGTAGACCAGGCTGGCCTCGAACCCAGAAATCCGCCTGCCTCTGCTGGGATTAAAGGTGTGCACTGCCACTGCCCGGCTTCATTACCATCTTGTATTCTCTCCTTGATCAATAGCCTTATTAAGAACAACTGCCAAGGTGGTAAGATATCGATAAAAGCAATGTAAGGGAGGATGGGTTTATTTAGGCACAGTTTCACAGTTCATCATGGTGGAAATCACAGCCACAGAAGCACAGGGCAGCTGGTCACACTGGAGCCAGGAGAGAAAAAAGGATGAATGCCCACTGTACTGACTAGTTTTATGTAAACTTCACATAAGCTAGAGCTGTCTGAGAGAAGGGAGCCTCAACTGAGAAAATGGCTCCATGAGATTGGGCGGTAGGCAACCCTGCTGGGCATTTTCTTAGTGACTGATGGCACCCAGCCCATGGTAAGTGGTATCATACCTGGGCTGGTGATCCTGAGTTCTAACACCGGTGCTCCCATAAGCAAGCCATGGTGACCCAACCAGTAAGCAGCACTCCACCATGGCTTCTGCATCAGCTCCTGCCTCTGGGATCCTGCCCTGCCTGAGTTCCTGTCCTGACTTACTTTGATGAACTGTGATGTGGAAGCATAAGCCAAATAAACTCTTTGCTCATATGGATATCTTACCACCTTAGTAGGAGAGTGACAAATACACAGGGCTATTCATGTAGCCCCTCCCACTTCTACCCTAGTGATGGTTTGTATATCCTTGGATCAGGGAGTGGCACCATCTGAAAGTGTGGCCTTGTTGGAATAGGTGTGTCCTGGTTGGAATGGGTGTGTCACTGTGGGTGTGGGTATAAGATCCTCACTCTAGTTGCCTGGAAGTCAGTCTTCCACTAGCAGCCTTTGGATGAAGACATAGAACTCTCAGCTCCTCCTGTGCCATGCCTGCCTGGATACTGCCATGCTCCCACCTTGATGATAATGGACTGAACCTCTGAACCTGTAAGCCAGCCCCAATTAAATGTTGTTTTTTTATAAGAGTTGCCTTGGTCATGATGTCTGTTCACAGCAGTAAAACCCTAACTAAGACAACCCTCTAACAGAATCTTCATTAGGCGATGTCACTGACTGCCCAGAATTTTATTTGAACTGTGCTCCTGTCCGAGGCTCTGTGTATCCAGTCTTCCATGTCTTCACTCCCGTTCACTGATGTCAGGCCAACCTACTATAGGAGGTATGAAGGTCCTCATGTTCAAAGATAAGCACAAGGGGACCTGAAGTGTTACCCAAAAGGCTTGTCCCTTCAAGGGAAGGAATTATATATCTGTCATCCACCCAGAGGCCTGGGAGTGGACAAGCATTCTACGCTAGTGCTGTTTATGTGTGGCTAGTGAGACCACATCGGAGCCTTCCCCAGAACCTGATCACAAGCTCGCTTTTCTCACTTAGTCTATAAGGTCTCATCTTTATGTCATATGTTGTCTATCTGTAGAACCTATCTTTAAGCTGTCAGATGGACTTTACAAAGCGTCCCTGTCGTCATGTCTGATTCTTATTTAGCTTCCTTTGTTCCTCAAAGAGGTTTCTGCATGCTTTATTGGGCACACAGGATTAAATTCATTATCACCAGAAAAAAAATCATCAAAATTTGCTGGGCTTAAATATGCCTAAAATAAGCGACTCGGGGTCTGACTTGGAAGTTTGAGTCAACACCGGCTCCTGAGTTTGATGGGCTGAGCTGCCTTCTCCCCTCCCACTGATCAGTCATCACTTGCTGACCCTGGACATCACAGAGACCCTTACAACTAACCCCCCCCCCCCCAAATCTGGATAGTTCACAGATGTTTTCCCCAATAAAACTCTTTCAGTTTTCATCCTAAAAAAAAAAAAAAAAAAGAATGACTGCCCATGTTCCATGTTTATAATTAATTTAATTAGCTTTTAGTTAATTTAACTTAATTGTGTATATATGTGTGTGTGCGTAGCATAGGTACACCTGTTTGCACATGTGTTAGATGTATAGAGGTCAGAAGACAAGTTGCAGGAATTGGTTCTTTCATTCCACTGTGTCAGTCCGGGAGATCTAACTCAGGTTGTCAAGGTGGCTGGCAGGCACACACTCTGCAGCCCACTGCTTTTTTTTTTTTAAAACAAAACAAAACAAAACAAAACAAAAAACTCGCCAAGATTCTTTCCAGCACTTTTTTTTCCCAGCATTTTCCCTTTTTCTTCCTGCGGCACTTTATATGTAGGGTTTCTCTGAAGAGTGCCTGGAATTGACCTTGGGGTCTTGTGCATGCTAGGTCAGTGCCATACTACTGAGATATATTTCAGTTCCAACTTCTCTTCTAGCCTATTAAATTAATGTTTCACCCATTCTTTCTATCTTTCTTTCTTTCTTTTTAATTTTTGGTCTGAGACGGGATTTCTCTGTATAGCCCTGGCTGTCCTGGAACTCTATAGACCAGGTTGGCCTCTGCTTCTTGATTAAGGTGTGCGCTACCATCACTGGGCTTAATGTTTCATTTTAAATACCACCTACACCCTTTCTTCTAAACCCTCAGTTCTATTTAGCTTTATTAACAAGACATGCCATGCTTCTATTATGTGTGGACCTCCATACATCAGTGAGCTCATCAACTGGCTTGGTCAGATTTAAGGTTTGAGGAAGACATAAGCAACAGAATTTCCAAAGGATATTATGCCTGCATTAGGATAGCAGCTCCAACCAAATGCTGTACAGAGAACACAAAATTGTAAGAAAACAGGCAAATTAAAATGCAACAATAAAGACTTATTGTCAAAGGATACTGAATAGAAGAACGATGTGGGTTTCAGCTACAAACTGGGCCTGGCTGCTCCCGTGGATGTAATTCTGGGAGGAGAAGACAAATGCAGTCTTTGTATTAGATACTGAATTACAGTGTTGTAAGCCTAAAATATGGTGTGTTAAACATTAGGAAAGTGTCAGTTCACTTTCTCTATGGAAGCATGTAGCACACTTTTGTGAGGCTGTTAAAAGCTACTTCAGTATTTATTTATTTCTCCTTTCTTTGCACTTGTACTGTATATTTCACAAAAATGTATGAGAAAAACAATATTTAAGTATATAAAACTACAAGGGAAAACAATGCAGACATGACAATAGGGAGCACATTTTCCCAATCAATCACCATATCTGTTAGTACCTAGCACAGTGGCTAGAAACAACAGTTAATCGGGTACTTGACTAATTTTCATATTTAGTTTGAGACTTAACTATCCTAGTCAAAAGATCTCAATAAATGGAATAAAGACTGTTCCACTTTGGAGCACTGTATGCTCTAAGTGTAACTGGAGCTCATTAACAAAGATTAAACAGTCAAAACTGTATCTAGTTGCTGGATATGTCAGCACTGGCCTCACATGGTAATCATCATTACAGTAACTTTAGTATCCAATGCAAAAAAATTCCAAACTTTCCTTACCACGTGTCCTGTGTGGGGATTTTTATGAGCATATGGTGGTCCTCTTATATGGTTCCACATTTGGCCAGATGTCATAGCAAGTACAAAACACTAGAAAACAAAAATAATGGAATACTCATGGTTTAGCTAGCTAATACTGATTAGGTTAGTGGGTACACGAAAACACTTATCCATTCAGAAAACATATGACGTTTTTTCAAATAAATGATTTCTTTATTAAAATGTATATTTTACCATAAGGATCACAATTCAACATCATTTCTAAAGGGATTTTAAACTATAATTAAACAGAAGAGTTTCAAACTTGAGTATTGGAAATATATCTGAAAAATATTTTCTTTTTTTCTTTTTTTTGAGACAGGGTTTCTCTGTATAGCCCTGGCTGTCCTGGAACTCAGAAATCCGCCTGCCTCTGCCTCCCAAGTGCTGGGATTAAAGGTGTGCGCCACCATGCCCGGCTGAAAAATATTTTCAGAAGAACTGTTAAGTGGGGCCTGAGTGGTTAAGAACTCATGCTACTGTTCCAGGGGATCTGAGTTTGGGTCCCAGGCCCCATAATGGGTGGTTCAGAACTTCGATAACTCCAGCATGTAGGGAATCAAATGCCTCTATAGACTCTACACATACCTGTACTCATACATATAACCCCCCAACACATATACTAAAAATAAAATAAAATATAGAAAGAAAAACCCTCTACAAAAAATCAGTTGCTTGAAGCTTTGGAGATGCTAATAATATGAAGGAGATAAACCCATTTTAAGACAGAAAATAAAAATCCACAAAATCCACAGAGAGATGACTTGGCATATAAAGGTACTTGTCATAAATTTCAAACACACTTCACAATGTGTCTGAAATCTCCAAGAAAGACCCACATGATGGAAGGTGGTAACTGAATATGGGGACTTTTCCTGCCATGATGATAATGGACTAACCCTCTGAACTGTAAGCCAGCCCCAGTTAAGTGCTTTCCTTTATAAGAATTGCCTTAGTTATCATGTCTCTTCACAGCAATGAACACTATGACAGACCTAAAAGCTCTCGTGTTGGAACGGTTGGTACAAAATTGGTAGAACTGTGTGGGTTGGATTTTGAGATGTGGCCTTTTGAAAGGAAGTGTGTCACTGAGGGTAAGCTTGTGCCATTCCCAGTGTGCTCCCTGCCTCCTGACTTTGGATTGAGATGTGAGCTCTCACCCTCTGAAGCTAAGTCAAATTAAATGCTTTCTTTTATAAAGTTGCCTCGGTCAGAGTGTTTTATAACAGCAGTAGAAAAGCAATGACCTAAGAGACAATGACCTAAGTTCAACTCCCAGAATGCATATAAAAAAGCTGAGGGCATGTAGCTGGAGAGAAGGCACAGCAGTTAAGAGCATTTGCTTCTCTTGTAAAGGACTGAAATTTGATTGCCCTCCCATCTGGCAGTTTACAAATGCCTACAACTCTAGGGGATCCAGTACCATCTTCTGGCCTCCAGCCAGCCTAGCTCAAACCACTGAGACACCTTCTAAAATGCAAAAACAAAAACAAGGTGGACAGATCTTGAGCAACAACAGGAGACGTTCACTTTCGGACCTCCACAAACATGAACATACATCTACATACATAAGCGTCAGTGTGCACTTGCACTGAAAAAAATGGGGCTGAATAGATGGCTCAGTGGGTTAGATTACTTGCTATAAAAATAAGAGGACCTGAGTCCAAATACCCAGTACCCTTGTTAAAAGCCTGGCATGGCTGTACATCTATGTAATGCTGTGTTGGAGAACAGAGACAGGCAGATCTCAAGAGCTCACTGGCCAGCTGATTTGAGATCAGCTAAAAAAAATAAGGTGGAGTTGGGTGTGGTGGCTCATGCCTTTATTCCCAACACTTGGAGAGGCAGAGATGGATCTCTGGATTCAAGGCCAGCTTTGTCTACAAAGTGAGTTCCAGGACAGCAGGGCTGTTGCACAGAGAAACCCTGTATCTGGGGGGAAAAGGTAGAGAGCAATAAAGAATGACTCTAAATATTCTCCTCTGGTCTATGCATGTGCACTTGTATGCATATACACTCTTTCACAGGCATGCACCCACATCCCACAGCAAAAAAGCGAAGCTACTTTTCACATAGATGAAAGCTAACAGAATCGAAGAGAATATTCTGGGTGCACTAGTATGTGCTTATAATCTCAGAAGTAGGGAGGTGGAGACAGGAGGCTCTCTGAGGAATCGCTGTACAAGTCAACCCAAAATAGTTAATTCCTGGTTCAGAGAGAGATGCCCAATGTCTACTTGTGGCCTATACACATGAGAGAGAGAGAGAGAGAGAGAGAGAGAGAGAGAGAGAGAGAGAGAGGGAGGGAGGGAGGGAGGGAGGGAGGGAGGGAGAAAGAAAGAAAGAAAGAAAGGAAGGAAGGAAGGAAGAAAGAGAGAGAGAGGAGAGAAAAGGAAATAGAGGGTTTCAGGGAAGTGCAAATCAAAACAACTCTGAGTCTCCACCTTACACCTGTCAGAATGGCCAGGAACAAAGACAAAAGAGACAAAACTCATGCTGGCGAGGATGAGGAGCACAGGAAACAGCGAGAGCACACCTACATTGCTAGTGGAAGTGCAAGCTTCTACAATCACTTTGGAAATCAATATGGTGGTTCCTTAGAAAGCTGGGATGGAATCAACCTCAAGACCCAGCTATATTATTCCTGGGCATATACCCAAAAGATGCTCCAACATACAACAAAGACACATGCTCCTAGCAGCCTTAGCTGCTAGCAACACTATGTTCATAGCAGCCTTATTTATAATAGCCAGAAGCTGGAAACAACCCCGATGTCCCTCAACAGAAGAATGGATACAGAAAATGTGGTACATTTACACAATGAGATACTATTCAGCTATTAAAAACAAAGGCATCATGAAATATGCAGGCAAATGGATGGAACTACAAATGTTCATCCTGAGTGAGGTAATCCAGACTGAGAAAGACACACATGGTACGGACTTACCTATAACTGGATATTAGCCTTAAAGTGAAGGATAACCATGCTATAAATCAACAGACAGACCCAGAGGAGCTAAGTAACAGGTAAGACTCAAGGGGGAATATTTGTGTATGTATCTCACTGAGAAGGGGAAACAGAGAAGACGTTATGGTTGACAGGGAGAGGGGACTAGGTAGGGGTGGGGATGGAAACAAGAGGGATCAGGTGTGGGTTGGATGGGGAGAGAGAGTACTGAGAGACAACTGCAATGAAGGGGACATCTCTGGGACAAGCTAAAAACCAAAGGCAATGGAAACTCCCTGGAATCAGTGAGGGTGACCTTAGCTAAGACTCCTAGCAAGGAGAGATACAGAGCACAAACAAGCTATCTCTGCCTAACCAGTCCAGACTTCCAGTGGAGGTACTGGGACACCAAACCAGCCATAAACCTTTGACCTACACACAACTTGTTCTGCATACAAGATGTACTGTGGTAAAGGTGACACAGAAGTTGTGGGAGTGGCCAACCAACGACTGGTCCAGCTTGAGGCCCATGCCATGAGAGGGAGCTCACCCATGACACTGCCTGGAGAGCCAGCACCCAGAGGATGGAGAGCACAGAGGCCTAGGATAGAACTAAGCAGGAATGGGAAAGGGCAACGAATTAACTCCTAATGATATTCTGCTACACTGATAAATTGGTGTCTAGCCCATTGTCATCAGAGAGACTTCATCCAGGAACTGATAGAAACAGATGCAGAAACCCACAGCCAAGTATTAAGCAGTACTTAGGGAGTCCTGCAGAAGAGGGGAGGAAGGATTGTAGGAGCCAGAGGGGTCAAGGACACAAGAAAACCCACAGAATCAACTAGGCCCACTGGGGCTTACAGAGACAACCAAAAGACAGGGAACCTGCATGGGCCTGATCTAGCTTGGTCTTCTTCTGATTCTGTTGCCTTCCTTTGGGACTCTTTCCTCCTACTGAGTTGTCTTGTCTAGCCTAGTCTTACTGCAACTTGCTATGTCATGGCTCCTTGATAGTCATTAAAGTCAGCCCTTTTCTGAAAAGAATGGGAGGAGGAATGGATACAGGGGTGGGGCAGAGAGGAGAGGTGGAGTGGGAGGGGCTAGGAAGAGAAGAGGAAGGAGAAACAGCCATAGAGATGTAAAATAAATAAAATTCAATAAAAATGAGTAAAATTAAAAAAAAATAACAAAATTCAGATGATAGTGGTGCACACCTTTAATCCCAGCACTCAAGAGGCAGAGGCAGGTAGATCTCTATGAGTTCAAAAGCCAGCCTGGGGAGCTGGAGAGATGGCTCAGCAGGTAAGAGAAGTGAAGGCTCTTCCGAAGGTCCTGAGTTCAAATCCCAGCAACCACATGGTGCCTTATAACCATCTGTAATGAGATCTGATGCCCTCTTCTGGTGTGTGTGAAGGCCACTGTAGTGTACTTCATTATAATAATAAATAAATCTTTAAAAAAAATGTCAGCCTGGTCTACAGAGTGCCAGGACAGCCAAGGCTACACAAAGAAACCCTGCCTAGGAAAAACCAAAGGAAAATAAATAAATAAAAAATAAAAAAGAAATAGATTATTAGGTTCTTTTCTGTTCTATTTTTCTTCTTCAATTTACTTACCAAAGCTGCAAAAGCCCATCCAGTTTTATTAAAGAGGAACTCCATATTGCTTCTTCGCAGATACACAAGTCCACCAATAACAGCCAGCAGCAGTCCCAACATTAGGGGTCCAGCATAATTTGGAGGTCTAATTACTCTAATCTAGTGGAAAGGATATAGAAAAACATGTTAAAGTATAAAATGTATTTATTTTGTAATTAATAATGAAATGAAAGCAGGCAAAATGTAATTTTAGGGAAAAATACCTCTTTCCTCTATTTTAATCCAATCAAACAGTCTAAACTACATCCTAGAAATAACATCTAAGAGCTGCTAAATTATTCCACATCAATGATATGAAGACAAGACCAGCTATGATCCCCAGGTAAGATTCAAAGACAATGAAAAAAAATCACTTTCTGTAAAGCAGGGAGACTTACGTTGACATCAGTTCTGTCTGCAATCCACCGGGCAATCTGCTCAGCTGAAAACCCTCGCACCTGCAACTCATATGTATCAGCCCTTTTGGGTTTTCCTTTCGGAGGAAAGTTGATGAAAGTTGGAGCTGAATTCATGTTTAGCTGAATAAAGAGTAGTCCATGAAAATGTTAAGTTACCAAGAAAATAATCTTTTTTGTAACAAAAACAATCTCACAGCATTTATTGTCACCTAATGATAACGTGCCACAAGAACAAGATGAATAAATGTAGCTCCCAGCAGAAGACATCTTTGTTTGTTTTTTTGTCTTTTTTTTTGAGACAGGGTTTCTCTGTATAACCCTGGCTGTCCTGGAACTCACTCTGTAGACCAGGCTGGCCTCGAACTCCGAGATCGGCCTGCCTCTGCCTCCCAAGTGCTGGGATTAAAGGCGTGCGCCACCACACACGGCTTAGAAGACATCTTTAAATACACTGAACTGCCTTCTCAGCGTCTCCCATGCTGGACCGTTGCTAGTTGGAAACACTTTGGAGCAGAGTAGTATTATCTCCTTTTAGCACGATCCGACCCAGTTGTTTTCCTGACTTTGTTTTAGAATGAACCTCTTCTGCATCATCTAATTTGAGGTTCGTGCACTTATCAAAGCCAATAATCAGCCCTCTATCCGAATATTCACTTGCTCATACAGGCACACATGAATTCAAATTCTATTTTGCAAGTATCTGAAGATGCGGTTCTGCACCACAGCGATTAAGGAAAAGAAATATGCAAACAGTAGATTCCGCTCCCAACCTCATGAGACTCTCTAGGGCCCCAAGGCCAGGGCAGTCTACACAAACATGCACTCCAGATGTCCTAGAAACTCTAAGGACACCCCCTCCCTACTGCCCTCCTTTCTTGAAACACCCTGATGACCCACATCCTCCTTTATTCTGTTGACCCCGCTTTCATTCTGTATCACATGCCCAGTATGCCCATGTCTGTGACTGGCATCGTACAGCTGAGCCCACCTCCAAGAAAATAATCTTAGTGGCAAAAAATAATTCTAAAATTTAGGCCTTTTTTGAAACAGACTTGCCGAGCCACCCAGGCTAGCCTTGAACTTGCAGTAATCCTCCTGTGTCTGCTTCCTGAGTGCTAGGATTAAAATCACACATCACCATGCCGGATAGAAATTTAGGCTTTCACAGACATAAGACCATAATTATACAGCTGAAATGATTTGTCTAAGGAGAGTTATGAAGCATGCTATCAAACACATGGTTACCTGTGACTGTAATAATCACACTTTTTCCATTTCCATACCAGTTATTTTAGGTTGTTCCTTATTCTAATAAAAAAAAAAGCATACATTCACGACAGCTAAAATTATCTTCTATAGCTCTAACAAGCTCATGATACTAACATGGGAAAAGTCCAGGTTAAAGGACTGTTTGAGCAATACACGGAGTTCACACAAGCTTAGACAATTTAGAGAGACCCTGTCTTAAAACAAATAAAGCCAGGCAATGGTGGTGCACACCTTTAATCCCAGCACTCGGGAGGCAGAGGCAGGCAGATTTCTGAGTTCGAGGCCAGCCTGGTCTACAGAGTAAGTTCCAGGACAGCCAGGGCTATACAGAGAAACTCTGTCTCAAAAAACCAAACCAAACCAAACCAACCAAACAAAAAAAGACAAATAAAAAACAGGCATGGGGTCACACACCTTTAATCCCAACACTGGGGAAGCAGAGGCAGGCAGATTTTTCTGAGTTGGAAGTCATCCTGGTCTACAGAGTGAATTCCAGCATAGTCACCTCCCAAATGCTGGGAGTTTATGTACAAGTTACTGTGCCTGGCTTGTTTTTTATATGTTTACAGTAAGAATATGTATAGGTCGGATTTCCTGAAGGACAACATTCCCTCCTCCAAATAAGATAATTATACCGAAGATAAGGCTACATTTGGAGTAGAGGTGATCTCGGGGAACCTGATTAATCTCATTAGGCTTTGTTGACTTTGCATTGGCCATCTTGATGAACCAGAACTGAGACAATGATTAGACAAATAGCCTTGGCTTGGCTGTTTAATTATACATACTTCTTTCTCCTGCCCCACTTCTGCTTAAACTGCTACTATGTAGAGGGTGTCACTGATCACATATTTTTCTATATTCAACAAAGTCCTCTGCTTTACACACATACATGCTCACACACATTCATGTGTGTGAGTATGTATGTATGTATAAGTTATTAGGTAGGGTGATGAACACCTAGAATCCCAACACTTGGGAGATGGAGGAAGGATTAGAAGTTTGAGGATCCAGTCTATGCTACACCACAGACTACATCACACAACAACAAATTTACAACTGTGTGAATATTACTTGCCTACTGCCCAATTTCGGTACTCTAGTTAGGCTGGCATGGGTTATCACTCTTTTTACTTATGCATATTTTGGGACTGGACAGATGGCTCAGCGGTTAAGAGCACTGAGTGCTGTTTCTGAGGTCCTAAGGTCAATTCTCAGCAACCACATGGTGGCTCACAACCATCTGTAATGGGATCCAATACTGAATTCTGGTGTGTCTGAAGACAGCTATAGTGTACTCATTTAAATAAAATAAATAAATATTTAAAATAATAGGCATATTTTGCTTTTAGTTTAATACTTTAGCTCTTACATTAACATATTCCTATTTTACTTCTTAAAAATATTTTTAGACTTATTTTATGTGTATGAGTATTTTGTCTGCATCCATGTATGTGCACTATATGTATGCCTGGTGCCCATGAAAGCAAGAAAAAAGCATCAGACCCCTGGAACTGGAGTTATGGATGGTTTTGAGTCACTGTGTGGGTGCTGGGAACCAAACCTGCAGTCCTCTGCAAAAGGAACAAGAGCACTTAACCAAGTACCCATCTCTCCGGCACTACTAGTTAACTTCTTGGAATCATTAAAAACATTTTGCTTTATCTGTACTTTATTCATGCTGTACTTTTATTCATAAAAGAAACCAAACAGCTTACCATTTGAAATACATCTGAGCCTTCATCAAAATCCACCATGGCAAAAAATATCCTGTTGGTAAATGCATTGGAGTATCGCCAAGAATTTGCCAAAATCTGGAATTCTTCATCAGCTTGCCTGAATTCAATCAGATTGGTGGGGGAAAAACATAGGAAACCATTTTAAAAAGCAAACCAGCTTATCAGCAGCAAAACAAAACCTAATTAAGTAACAGCAAATTTTAGTGAAAGAAATAATTAAAATGATTGGCAAGAAAGTCAAGTATAGCTGATAAGGTTAGAATACACTTTAAGTATAAGAGAAGCCCTCCTTGTATCTAAGTGTTGGAGAGCTCACCAGGAATTAGTAATTGCCTGATTTTGTTTCAGACTTTATTTGCAGCCCTGGCTGTCCTGGCACATCCTCTGTAGACCAGGCTGGCCTCTGCCTCCTGAGTGCCTGGCTCCGAACATTTTTGGTGGTCACTGAAAAAAATCCAGCTAATATCCTCTGTAAGTTGTGGGGATTTTCCTCCCTTTAGTGATTTTCATTTATTTGTATGTCTGTGTGTGGGCATATGTATGTGAGTGCCAATGCCCATTGAGGCCAGAAGCATCAGATCCACCTGGAGCTGGTTATGGGTAGGTTGTGAACTGTCCAGCATGGGTTCTTGGGACTGAACTCTGAAAGAGCAGTAATGGGCTCTTAAATGTTGTGCTATCTCTCTAGCCTGAGTTTTAAAAATAGGGACTGGCTATGGTGCTCAGCCTGGACTCAAAGTACTGGTCTCAAATGCTCCTGCCTCAGCCTCCTCAGCAGGAAGGATTGCGAGCATATCTGACAATACCCAGTATCTACACGTTGTTTGGTTCTGGCACTAGGGATTGAATGGAGTCCCACACAGTCAAGGCAGGGATTCTAATACTCATCTATACCCCACACTCTCAATAATTTGGGGGCCCTAAGTTATCGGACAAAGATCTAACAGCCTACCTTAAAAATCTAAAGTATGTAGCCAGAGAGAGATGTTGGCACAGGCTTTAAGACCAGCACTCAGAAGGCAAAGACAGGAGGACTGCCAAAGTTAAAAGCCTGCCTGCTGCTATAGTAAGTCTCAGAAGAGCCAAGGGCTACACAGTGAGATCATGTCTCAAAAATCTTAAAAATTAAATAAAATAGGGAGGCTGGAGAGCTGACTGGGTCAGTAAAATGCTTGCCCTGAAAGTATGGAGGACATGAGTTTACTTTCCACATGCCATGTTAAAAGAAGGCAAGAGTGGTGGTGTACAGTGAAATTGCAGTACTCAGGAGGCAGAGACAAGTGGATGCCCTGGGCTGGCTGGATAGCTACCCTAGCCTAATCAGTGTGCTCCAGTGTTTCAAAGGATACGGTAGACAGCATTTCTGAAGATGACACCAACGACTGTCTTATGGCCTCTACACTGAAGCACACACATGTACCTGCACAGTTATGAACACACACACACACACACACACACACACACACACACACAGATAGACAGACAGACAGACAGAGAAAGAGAGAAGCACAGATGATAGTTGGTAAGTAAAAATACAATCAGATGAAATATAAGAATGAAAGACAACAAAACTCTAGAGACTCGAGTTAAACCCTGAGTTATCCTTGAATTTTTTATTTTTACTATATGCTTACGTTTTGAAGACTGGCTAATTTACATATTTCTCATATATATGTCTTTATCTTATTTTATTTTAATCCTTTGGGGGTTTAAGTAACATACATGATTAACTTATACCTATTTATCAAAGGAAGCTTTGGAGTTCTGGTGTTGCTGTTTTATTTTTTAATTATTATTCTGCTAGAAAACATTTTCTTTATTTATGATAAACGTTAACCTCCATCCTCTTCTGTTTATGTTTATATTTTAGTGCTGGAGATTAGATCTTGAGCCTATTTATCTGTTTTTTGTTTTGTTCTTTTGTTTGTTTTTTTTGTTTTGTTTTGTTTTTTGAGACAGGGTTTCTCTGTGTAGCCCTGGTTGTCCTGGAACTTACTCTGTAGACCAGGCTGGCCTCGAACTCAGAAATCCGCCTGCCTCTGCCTCCTGAGTGCTGGGATTAAAGGTATGCGCCACTACGCCCGACCTATTTCTTGGTTTTTGCTTTGTTTTGTTTTTTGTTTTTGTTTTTCAAGACATGAGCCCTGGCTGTCCTAGAACTCACTCAAATCCACCTCCCTCTGCCTCCGGACTGTTGAAATTAAAGGTGTGCACCACCAATGCCTGGCATCCTAGAGCCTATTTCAATTTGACATTTACTAATCTATTCTCCATCCATATTTTAGAAATTTTGTTCAGTATCCCATTCTTCAATTCAAAAATGTTTTTGAACGTTTAAGGAAGAATTGAGTGGTACACACATCAACTATAGGACCATAATGAACAAATTTACAGCATAAATATTCAAACCTGGCATTGTTTACCATAGTCCTGATGAGAAAAGTTATTTGGAGGGGAAGGCTGTGGTTGTGCTATGACTTGATGGTGGCATGCAGTCAACTAGTCTACAGTCCAATGGCACACTAACACCTCAGCAAATATTTCTTAGTGGACACACATAGTTAAAAGGGTCCACTATGTGTTCTCTCCTATTCAGTTCCCTTTATACCTCTTCTAAATATTTTATAAGGGTTGACGTTGGAAAGATGCTCAGTGGTTAAGAGTACCGTTTGCTGTTCTAGAGGATCTGGGTTCACTTCCTAGCATTCACATGGAGGTTCACAACTGCCTGTAACTCCATCTCCAGGAGACCTGGTACTCTCTTCTGATCTCTGTGGGCCCTTCATTCAAATGGTACACAGACATACACACAGGCAAAACACTCATACATATGCAAGTTTTAAAGATTACATTTAAAGGGCTAGAGAGATGACTCAGCTCTTAAGAGCCTATGCCGCTCTGGCAGAAGATCTGAGTTTGGTTGTAAGCACTCCCATCAGACAGCTCACAATCACCTGTAATGGGTGTATCTGACCTCCGTGGGCACCTATATTCACATGGCAACTCCTCTGAGTCAATTCATCAGCCTCTGAAAGGAATTTTTACACTATTTCAGTACCCTTTCCTCTCCACATAGACATAATTAACATGGAAACTAAGGGGCTGGAAAGATGGCTCTAGCAGTTAAGAGAATGCACTGCTCTTGCAGAGGCCCCGAGTTTGCTTCTCAACACCCGTATCAGGTAGCTCTCAACCACCTAACTCCAGCTCTAGGGTATCTGATGCCTCTGGCCGCTGAGAGAACCCGCACTCATGTGCACATACTTCCACACAGATACATATAAAAACATCTTTAAACAATACAAATGAAGTTGAGCGTGGTGGCACACGGCTTTAAGCCTATCACTTGGAGGCAGAGGCAGGTGGATCTCTGTGAGTTTGATGATAGCATGGCCTACACACCAACTTCTAGGACATTCAAAAAATAGCATAGCTGGGCATGGTAGCACACGCCTTTAATCCCAGCACTCACTCGGGAGGCAGAGGCAGGAGGATTTCTGAGTTCGAGGCCAGCCTGGTCTACAAAAGTGAGTTCCAGGACAGCCAGGGCTACACAGAGAAACCCTGTCTCGAAAAACCAAAAAAAAAAAAAAAAAACACCAAAGGGAAAAAAGTATGAAATTGAAAACACTTATAAACTCTTTCTTTCGGAGTACTGGGGATTAAACCCAGGAGTTTTTCTATTGCTCTACCCTGATATTCCTGAGCTACATCCCCAGGCTGAAAGTACTCCTACCACCGGGCTGGAGAGGCTCAGTGGGTGAAAGTCCTTGCTATGTAAGCCTGCTGACCTGTATTCTATCCCTGGAATCTATGGTAGAAGGACAGAAATGACTCCTGAAAGTCGTTTTTTGACCTTCACATGTGCACAATAGTACACATGCATCCCCTCATGTGTGCTTGTACACACATATAGCAATAAAAAAAAATCACATCGGGCTGCTGAGATGGCTCAGTGGGTAAGAGCACCCTACTGCTCTTCTGAAGGTCTGGAGTTCAAATCCCAGCAACCACATGGTGGCTCACAACCATCTGTAACAAGATATGACTCCCTCTTCTGGACAGCTACAGTGTACTTACATATAATAAATAAATAAATCTTTAAAAAAAATCACATCAATGCAACTAGTATAGTGCTATATAAATTGCTTACCAATGCAAATAGTGGTTGATTTTTGAATAATCCATGATAGTTACAATGTTTTATACATTCTCCCACATCAATATGCACAACCAAGATGATTATAAAACAGTGGTATTGTCATTATATATCCCCCGAGTAAGGTATATACTTTATTATTAACAAACCTGCTACACAATTTTGGTTCTTCTGAGATAGAAAAAAAAAAGAGATAAAAACCATTTAAGTTATTTCATTTCAAAGTAGAGAAGAAAGATCGTACTTGCAAACGACACATTGTCTATGAAGTTGGAGAGCAGTAAACATGACGACAACTGAGTAATTTCTCGGTGGAGCTTTAACAAGACGACGGAACTTGTCTCCATTCATTCTTATTACAGGTCTCTTATTGGCCCATTCCATCAGCTGACTAACCTTCTCAGATAACACCATCTACAAAAGACAAAATGGGAATTTTGTGAAAATATTCAACTTGGCATTTAAGGTTCATTTAGCACGTCTTCTTTATAATTGCAGTTACCCAGGAAGTTAAAATAAGAACAACTCCTGAGCTCAACAGCTGAAGACCAGCTAGCTCAACACAGTAAGACTCCAATTTCAAATATCAAGAACAAAACAACACAAAGAGGCGTAGAGGCATAGCCTATTATCCCAGCACTTAGCAGGTGGAGGCAAGTTCCTATGTTTGAGGCCAGTCTACTGAAACAATACATAAAACAACAACAAAAATAGCTGGGCATGGTAGTACATGCCTTTATTCTTAGCACCTGGCAGCAGGGGTAGGTGGATCTCTGAGTTCTGGGCCAGCCTGGTCTACATATAGGGTCCTAAAGCAACCTACATAGTGAGATACCTTGTTTCAAAAGGAAGTGTTGTTGGAGAGCAGCCTTGCAGCAGCAGCAAGAGAAACATAACAAAACCAAAAAGTTAGAATTGACAACTTGAGTTTTGTTAAGGTTAACCCACCCCTAAACATAGCAGTAGCCATTTTCTTCCACATGCCTACCAGCTATTTCATATCGTTGCTGTAATATGCCTTAAGGTTTGTTCATCTTAAGAAATTCAACAACTGGAAGTTCCACTTAAGACCAATCAGAATAAAGGTCAGTTAGAACTGCTCTGTCAAGCTAGTCAAAAAAGCATGAGTCAGAGCTGACCACCGGGCAGCACTTCCTGTACCTGCACATTTTTTTTCCCTTTACAAGTTGGCCCTGAGAAATGCCCGGGGTTGTAGCCTTAGCTCAGAATTCTGAGGTACAGCTCTGATCAACCAGTCTTAGGGCGTGTGTTCAATGAACCATCCCTGTTTGACTAAGATCAGTGTTTGTGTGGTCTGTGGGTTGGTGGTGGGGGTGGTTCTTGGACCTCAACGAGTTTGATCCCAGGAATCTATGATAGGAGAGAACTAATTCCAACTTGTCCTCTGAGCTCCACACATGTAGTACGTGCATACTTGTACACATGAAAATACATATGTAAAAGTTACACTAGCAAGCAACTTTCTTAGACCAAGTCCATCAAGCAGAGGTACACAGAATGCATGTATCTTAGGGGTTCGAGTGGTGGCTCACAACTTCCTGTGACTCCAGTTCCAAGGGATCCAGTGCCCTCTGGCCTCCTGGGGCACCTGCACACACATGATGTTCATAAACTCAGGCAGATAGAGACACATACATATACATAAAAGTAAGCTAGTTAATCTTATTTGAAAGATGTATTTATTTCATGTATGTGAGTACACTGTAGCTGTCTTCAGACGCACCAGAAGAGGGCATCGGATCCCATTACAGATGGTTGTGAGCCATCATGTGGTTGCTGGGAACTGAACTCAGGACCCCTGGAAGAGCAGCCAGTGTGCTTAACCGTTGAGCCATCTCTCCAGCACGAACTAGTTAATCTTTTAGAAAGAAAATATAAACCTTATAAAAAATTGGGAGCGAGTCCTGATGATACTTTTTTCTTTTAAGATAAGAGCTTACCATGCAGGGCTGGAGAAATGGCTCAGCGGTTAAGAGCACTGGTTGCTCTTCCAGAGGTCCTGAGTTCCGTTCCCAACAAACATATCACCATATGGCTCACAGCCATCTACAAAGCAATCTGATGCCCTGTTGTGGCATGCAGGTATACACACAGATAGAGCACTCACACATAAAAATCAATAAAATGATTATTAAAAAACAAACCTTACCAATATGGCTCAGACTGGCCAGAAACGCACAATCTTCCTGCCTCAACCACCTGAGTACTAGGGTCCTAGGAGTGCACATGTCAGCCATCGCGACTCATTCAAGTTTTCTTCAACATTTTAATAAAGGGAATTATGGTAAAAACTACTCTTTAAGGCTGTGCATGGTGACACATACCTTTAATCCCACTGGAGGCAGAGGCAGGCAGATTTGAGGCCAACCTGGCCTACAAAGTGAGTCCAGCATGGGCAGGGCTCTGTTAGTCAATCCTTAAAATTCAGTATTTTACAAGATTTAAGCTGAGGGTGGTAGTATAGGAGGAAGAGAAACAAGAGTTCAAGGTCAGCCTGGTTTACATGAGACACGGTCTTAAAAATACCAAGAGTTGGATGGTGGCCCATGCCTTTAATCCCAGCACTTTTGGGGCAGACACAGGTAAATCTTGGTGAGTTCCAGGCTAGCCTGTTCTATAGAGCAAGTTCCAGGACAGCCAGAGCTACACAGAGAAACCATTTCTAAAATCCAAAATATAACTGTAATTTTGCTACCTTTATAATTTGTAATGTAAATATCTGATGTACAGGATATACAACCCCACAGGGGTCTTGACCCACAGGTTGAGATTCCCTGATCTATATACACTGAAGTTTGACATCCACAGATTCACATTCTCAGTTTAGTTGTTATTTTAACAGGGTCTCGTGTATTCCATTCTGGCCCAAAACTAACTATATAGCTGAGGTTGGCCTTGAACATGGTCCTCCTACCTCCATCTCCAAAGTGCTGGGATTACAGGTGGATACCACCATGCTTCACTCAATTAAAAAAAAATTAAAAAACACCCTGCATTCTAATTTTTTTACCATAAAAATTTATTTTATTTTTTAAAATTTATTTATTTTTTTACTTATTCACTTTATATCCTGCTCACTGCCCTCCCCTTGTTCACCCCAATCCCCCCATTTCCTCTGAGAAGGGATAATGTGTTATATAAATTTCCATGTATAACAAATAAAATTAAATAGGCATTAAGTACTTCAAATAAAAAGGGAAAATACAACCCTTTATAGGAAAGCGCACCTTTATCTTCCCAGAAAGCTTGAAAGATGTGATAGTTTAGGTAAGTGAAATAACATGAAAAAAGCCTCATTCCTTTAAAAGAGATTTTAAACTGTTTTAAATTATGTGCATATATGTATGTCTGTGTGGGGATGTGCACACACACATCAGTGCAGGCATCCAGAGTCTATAACATGGTATGAGATCTCTGGGACTGGAGTCGCAGGCAGTTATGAGCAGCCTGATGTGGACTCTGGGAACCAAAATCAGGTTCTCTGAAACAGCAAGAAACCATCTCTCCAACCCAGAAATATAATACCATAATAATTATTTATTAACTTTTTTGATATTTTTAATTTTATGTGTATGAGTGTTTTGTCTGCATGCATGTGTGAGGCTGCTACTCAGAGGTCAGAAGGCATCAAATTCCCTAGAACTGGAGTTAAAGGACTTTATGAGCTACAATGTAGGTGCTGGGAACTGAACCAAACCTGGGTCCTTTGTAAGAACAAGTGCTCTTAACCAGTGAACCATCTCTCTTGCCTCAGACTTTTTTTTTTTTTTTTTTTTGGTTTTTCCAGACAGGGTTTCTCTATGCTGCCTTGGCTATCCTAAAACTCATAATGTAGACCAGGCTGGCCTCGAATTCAAGATGCCTAGTGTATCACAAGTCCTGAGATTCAAGTCGTGTACCACTACTGCCTAGCAGCCCCACATCTCAATAATTCTTAAGACACTTCTTTCACACGTTTGTCTTTTTTTTTCTATTTTTAGAGGGATGGCTACTGTAAAAGGTTTACTTTTGTGTTTTGAGTGCTTTGTCTGATGTACAACTATACATCAGAAGAGGGCATTGGATCCGATTTTGGATGTTGGGTGCTGCCATGTTATTCCTGGGAACTGAATTTGACTACGTAGAAGAGCAGAGCAGCCAGTGCTTTTAACCACTGAGCCATCTCTCTGGCCCCTCTAGGTTTGTTTGTTTTATTGTTACAAGATTTCACTATGCAGCCTTGACTGTCCTGGAACTCCCTATGTGGACTACGCTGGTCTTGAACTCACTGAGATCCATCTGCCTCTGTCTCCTGACTGTTAGAATTCATGTTGTGGCTGTTTATTAGCTTTTATAAAGAAAAAAACTTAAAGTTGTGTGAGAGGGCACACACCTGGAATAACTGCGGAAGGCTGAGATGGGAAGAGTGGTAGTTCAAGGCCAGGCTAGACTACAAAGGAGGATCCTCTGTCTAAAACAAA
Source organism: Mus musculus (assembly GCF_000001635.26). NCBI lineage: Eukaryota > Metazoa > Chordata > Mammalia > Rodentia > Muridae > Mus > Mus musculus. The sequence goes on from NC_000086.7 coordinate 106,001,059, forward strand.
AAGAAAAGAAAAGAAAGCAAGTCATCACTGCTTACCCCATGAGTCCATCACTCACGAGAGGCAGAGGATTCCTACAAGCATGTGGGCAACCTGAGCTACACAGTAAGCTCTAGGCTGGAGAGTGGGACAAAATCAAAGTATCCTTAAAAAGCACACAAAAATTTCTCTTTTGTTGAATTTAAATGGAAAGGTTGGGTTCTATTTTCGTCCTTCTGTTTTGAGATTGCCTTCCCCTTTGTAGCTTACTCTGGCCTTTGACTTCTTATGTAGCCAAGCCATGCTTCAACCTCATGATCCTCTTGCCTAGGAATCCCAAGTGTTAGAATTACAGATGTGCACTCCCAGAAAGCTAGCTTCCTCTTTCTCATTATCTAGCCCTGACTAACCTCAAACTTTACTATGTAGATCAGGCTAGCCTTAAGCTTACAGAGACCCTACTCTCAAGTTCTGTGGTATCAAGTATGCAACACCACACACAGGCAATATTTATTTTACTAGAAAAGCTTAAATCTTAACCAGCAGGGATTCTGTCACTACATCTCCTTCATCAGGAAAAAAAGAAATACAGAAATCCATTAGTGGTTACAACTAAAACGAATTCTGTCATTTAAATTATTTTGAATTTCAGAAGCATCACCAGTCTGAATTTCTTCAAAACCTGGATTGTATCTCAGTTCTAGTACACCAGGGCTTACTCATTAAAAAAAAAAAAAAAGGCTTATTTTTAGCCTTCCTACTCATCTAACTGCTCTTCAGCAATACATTTCCAACTTTGTCCTTCAATTAAAACTGAAACTCAACAGATCTGGAAATGTAATTGACAGATAATTACTGGAAGAGACAGACTGAGCAGAAAAGAAAGCATTTTAAACCCTTTTGCCATCTGCTCCATTCTTGGTTTACCTACTTTGTAAACAGAGCTAAAATCTACTCCTATCTCTTTCTTTGATTTTCTTTTTTTTGGGGGGTGGGTGGGTGTTGAAGCTAGGATTGTCTCAACTTTTTGTAGCTGTTTTGTTATTGTTATGTCTCTGTAATAAATGCCACCCTCAGGAGCTTGCATCTGTGATATTTCTTTTAAAATTATTGTTCAAGCTGTATTTAGTTTATGAGTGGAAGTGTTTTGTCTGCCTGTGTGTCTGTGTACCACACAATGGCCTGGTGCCCAAAGAACTCAGAAGATGCTGTTAGGTCTCCTGGAGCAGAAGTCACAGAAGGTTGTGAGATACCACGTGGGTGCTGGGAACTGAACTCAGGTCTCCTGCAAGAGCAGTATGCACTCTCAACTGCTGAGCTGTCTCTCCAACTTAACATCCGTGATACTCCCAAGTCAGAGAGGGGGTAGGGAGCTAACCTAGCATGAGAAATGACCTGGGTGTGAGATCCAAAACTTCAAAAGCAAAAAAACGGGGAAAAAAAGCAATTGGCAACAATCTAGCCATAGAGGAAAAGGATTTCATATATCTTATATTCCAAGTACTGTATTAGAGAATCTCTGGACTGAGCTCACCCCATTTACTTTTCCAAGGGACTTCTCCCAATCTACTAATGATGACATCAGGATCAGCTATTTACTAAAGTTCAGAGAGAGCAGGTGGTGGTGGTGTAAGCCTTTAATCCCAGCACGAGGGAGGCAGTTCTCCATGAGTTTAAGGCCAGCCTGGCCTACAGAGCAAGTTTCAGGACAGGAAGGACTGTTATACAGAGAAACCCTATTCTGAAAAAAAAAGAAAAAGAAAAAACCAGTAAGAAAAAAAATAGTTTTTTTTTTAAAATTTTTGATCACTGATAAGTGGATATTAGCCCAGAAACATAGAACACCCAAGATACAACTTGCAAAACACAAGAAGATCAAGAATAGGGAAGTCCAATGGGTGGATAGTTCATTCCTCCTTAGAATAGGTAACAAAATATCCATGAAAGGAGGTACAGAGACAAAGTTTGGAGCTGAGATGAAAGGATGGACTATCCAGAGACTACCCCACCTGGGGATCCATCCCATAATCAGTCACCAAACCCAGACACTATTGCATATGCCAGAAAGATTTTGCTGAAGGGACCCTGTTATACCTGTCTCATATGAAGCTATGCCAGTGCCTGGCAAATACAGAAGTGGATGCTCACAGTCATCTATAAGATGGAACATAGGGCCCCAAAGGGAGAAGCTAGAGAAAGCACCCAAGGAGCTGAAGGGGTCTGCAACCCTATAGGTAGAACAACAATATGAACTAACCAGTACCCCCAGAACTCGTATCTCTAGCTGCATATGTAGCAGAAGATGGCCAAGTTGGCCATCACTGGGAAGAAAGGCCCATTGGTATTACAAACTTTATATGCCCCAGTACAGGGGAATGCCAGGGCCAAGAAGTGGGAGTGGATGGGTGGATGGGGGAGGGTATAAGGAACTTTCGGGATAGCATTTGAAATGTATATAAAGAAAATATCTAATAAAGAATAAATTAAAAAATTTTTTAAGAACTAAGAATCAGGAAGAGAACCATTCACACAATGCCATGACCATTTATATCATGCTTTAGTTAGGGTTTTACTGCTGTGAACAGACATCATGGCCAAGGTAACTCTTTTAATATATATTGGTTTTACAAGACAGAGGTTGCTGTGTAGCCCTGGCTGTCCTGGAACTCACTCTGTACATCAGGCTGGCCTCGAACTCAGAAATCTAGAAATCTGCCTACCTCTGCCTCCCAAGTGCTGGAATTAAAGGCATTATTTTTTTAAGATTTATTTACTTCTTATACATACGTACACTGTAACTGTCTTCAGACACCCCAGAAAAGGGCATCAGATCTCATTACAGACAGTTGTGAGAACTCAGGGCCTTCGGAAGAGCAGTCAGTGATCTTAATCGTTGAGCCATCTCTCCAGCTCTCCAAGGCAACTCTTACAAGGCAATTTAAATTTAATTGGGGCTGGCTTACAGGTTCAGATGTTTCTTTCTTTACCACCAAGGCAGGAGCATGGCAGCATCCACGCAGGCATAGTGCAGACAAAGCTGAAAGTTCAACATCTTGTTCTGAAGGCAAAGATCAGACTGGTTTCCAGGCAGCTAGGATGGGGTCTTAAAGCCCACACCCACAGTGACACACTCCAACAGGGCCACACCTCCTTGCCATATACAAACCATCACAGCACCTATCCCTTTTCATATTTTCTATCCTTTTTGTCTTAGTTAGGCTTTTATTTCTGTAATAAAATATTAAGAGCAAAAGCAACTGTGTGTGTTTGGGAGAGGGTGGTTTATTTCGCTTCCAGATCATTGTTTGTCACCAAAGGAAGTCAGGACAGGAACTTCAACAGGGTAGGGACCTGAGGCAGGAGCTGATGCAGAGGCCACGGAGGAGTGCTGCTTACTGGCGTGATTCCCATGGCTTGCTCAGTTTGCTTTCTTGAATTCAAGACCACTAGCACAGCTTAGAATGGGTTGGGCCCTTCAACATTAATTAATAATTAAATTCCAGCACTCAGGAGGCAGAGGCAGGCAGAACTCTGTGAGTCTGAGGCCAGCCTGGTCTACATAGGGAGTTCTAGGCCAGAGCTATATAGGAATTGTGTTTGAAAAAAAAGGAGGGGCTGGAGAGATGGCTCAGTGGGTAAGAGCACCCGACTGCTCTTCCGAAGGTCAGGAGTTCAAATCCCAGCAACCACATGGTGGCTCACAACCATCCGTAACAAGATCTGACTCCCTCTTCTGGAGTGTCTGAGGACAGCTACAGTGTACTTTACATGTAATAAAGAAATAAATAAAATCTTTAAAAAAAAAAAGGAAAGGGAGGGAAAGGGATAGGGAGAGGGAAGAGGAGGAGGGAGGTGGAGGGAAGCAAAAGGAAGAGTAAGGAAAGACAGCCTGGTAGATGTCCTTTAATTTCAACTTTCAGGTGGGGCCAGGGCAGTCAGGACTACACAAAGAAACCCTGTGTGTGTGGAGGGGGGTGAAAGAAAAAAAGAAAATGTCCTTACAGTCTTGTCTGTTTACAACCCGACCTTATGGAGGCACTTTCTCAATGGAGATTCTATCCTCTCAGATGACTCTCTAGCTAGTGCCAATTTAAAGTGAAACTAGCAGGGCAGAGGATAAGGATTCCCAGAAAGAGGTCAAGAAACATAATTTTAGATGCTGGAGAGATCCTGCATGTACACACGTGTACGCACACACACACACACATCCCTACCTACCTACTTAGCTACCCGATAGAGAGATGTCCCAGCAGTAAGAGCACTTGCTGCTCAATCATATATATATTGTGCCATTGTTTGTTAAAAGTATGTGATCTGCTTATTTATATTAATTAATTTTACAGGAGATTATGGTTAAGAAATTACATGAGTGCCAGGCGTGGTGGTGCACGTCTTTAATCTCAGCTCTCAGGAGGCCTGGTCTACAGAGTGAGTTCCAGGACAGCCAGGGAGCCAGGGCTATACAGAGAAACCCTGTCTTGAAAAAAAATTGCAAAAAAAAAAAGAAAAAATTACATGACTCTCAGAAGAGACTTTGAACTTTTAAACAAGTATGAGACTGTCATAGACTATGGGGCCTTTTGGAGTTAAGACTGAATGCATTTCTGCATTATGGTATGGCTATAAGCATATGAGGGCAGGGGAGTGGAATTTGGTGGTTTGATTAGGAATGGCCCCCACACTCATGTGAAGGTTTGGCCATTAGGAAGTGACACCATTAGGAGGTGTGACCTTGTTGGGTAAGTGTGGCCTTGCTAGAAAAAGTATGTCACTATGGGAGTAGGCTTTGAGGTCTCATATGATCAAGCTTCATCCAGTGTGGCACAGTCTCTTTCAGCAGCCTGCAGATCAAAATGTAGAACTCTTAGCTCCTTCTCCAGCACCATGTCTAACTTCATGCCACCAGGCTTCCCACCATTATAACGGACTAATAAACCCCTGAAGCTAATCCAGTCCCAATTTTATGTTTTCCTTTATATTAGTTGCTGTGGTCATGGTATCTCTTCATAGCAATAGATCCCTAACTAAGACAGAAGTATAGCCAAGTAATGTCTGTAACTCCAGCTCTCTTGAGTCTTTTCTTCTGGTATCTGCAGGAACCAATACATATGTGTACACACACACACACACACATACACACACACACACAAATAAAATAAAATAAAATAAAAATTATCCATCCCTGGCTGGGGCTGCTGAGGCTGTAGCTCAGTTAGTAGAATGTTCCCCTCGCATGCATGATGAAGCACTGCAGAAATTGGGTGTGGTCTGTGTAGGCTGACCAGAAACTCAGAGTATCTCCCTGGTTCAGCCTTTCAAACGATAGAATTACAGGAGGGAACCACCAATCTTGGATTTATTGATACTTATTGAAAGAAAAATTAAGGTTCTGCATTCAAGATGTTCACAGTTTAATGCAGAGGGCTGATATATAAACCATGCCAGCATCATGTGCTAAATTCATGTCAATTTACCCCAGGGATCAGAGAAAAGTTCAAGACTTAAAGAGTTGGAAATACCAAGAGCACTGGTGCACATTTGTAATCCCAGCACAGCTGATGAGGCCAACGTTGGCTATAAAGTGAGTTTGAGATCAAAGTACACTTGAGACTCTAAAAAAAACACACAGAAAAAGGAGTAGAGACCCCCAGGTAAATAGGGGGAGGGTGGTAAGGAAGAGGGAAAAGTTCCTCCAGCAAAGAGGAGACATTTGTACAAGTGTAGAAGAAAGATCAGGAAAGGTAGATAACCCAGCATACATGACACAGAAAGAAGGCGTGAGGACTGGAGTTGAGAGTCTAGCACCCACGTCAGCAGCCCACAAAGGCCCCGAACTCCAGCTCTAAGGGAGTTGGACCCCACCTTATGGCATCTGCAGGCAACCCTACACACATGTACAACTCCTCACACAGATGCATATACAGAAATAAAATAAATATGTAGCTCAGTTGGTAGTGCGTGGTTCAGAGCACTTACTGTTCATTTTCCAGTATCCATGTGGTAGTTCACAACTGTCTATAACACCCTCTTCCAGCCTCTGTGGGTATTGCATGCACATGTCACCTATGCATATGTGCAGGCAAAATACTCATGTGCGTATTTCCTTTTAGTTATGTATACGTATTTCTGTGTATAGGTATGTGCATGTGAGTTAGCTTTGTGCATCAAGTGCCCACAGAGGCCAGAGGAGCAAGATCCCCTGCAGTAGGGTTACAGGTGGCTATAAGCTGCCTGACATGCGTGCCAGGAATTAAACTTGGTTCCTCTGCAGAAGCAGTATACACCACTGAGCTATCTCTTCAGCCCCCCAAATAAATAAATCTAAAAATACAAATTTTAAAAAGCCTTGGGGGACAGGGGAGCTGGAGAGATGGCTCAGCAGGTAAGAGCACTGACTGCTCTTCCAGAGGTCCTGAGTTCAATTCCCAGTAACCACATGGTAGCTTATAACCATGTGTAATGGGATCTGAAGCCCTCTTCTGGTGTGTCTGAAGACAGCTACAGTGTACTCATATATGTAAAGTAAATAAATATGATTTGGGGCTGGTGAGATGGCTCAGCGGGTAAGAGCACCCGACTGCTCTTCCGAAGGTCAGGAGTTCAAATCCCAGCAACCACATGGTGGCTCACAACCATCCGTAACGAGATCTGACTCCCTCTTCTGGAGTGTCTGAAGACAGCTACAGTGTACTTACATATAATAAATAAATAAATCTTAAAAAAAAAATAAATAAATAAATAAATAAATATGATTTTTTAAAGAAAAAAAGCTTGGGCCGATACAAGGCTGGTTGAAACAGAATATAAAAGCTAGAGAATCCCTTTTTATACCCTACAAAGTAGGTTAAGTGGTTTCCAAGTTTTCCCTGTTAGTACTTCTACAAGCAAAAAAATGGGTCAACAGAGCCTTGTGCACTGTAGGCAAGCACTCCACCACCCACCGAGCTACACTCCTAGCCTAGAACACTGACCTCTATAAACAGTTTTTATTATTCTTGTATAGTGGTTGATACACACAGCAGAAACAGTAAGTTAGTTAAAGCATACAGTGAATACTGCTACTATCTCACCATACTACCTTTCCCCTGTATCTTTGGTATAGATCTCTGACATAAAAACATGGACTCTTGGGTAACACTTTTCCCAATTAAAAATAAAAGAAACACTGAAGTTACAATTTCCCCAATATTTCTTTGTGGTTGTGCTTGGATCCTGTTTACAATCATTTCCTTTGGTATACATTAAAAAAAAAAAAAAAAGGAACGGGCTAAAGGTTAGTCAGGCAAGTAGTTAGTGCAATATATTTCTAAAATCTGGATGGTGGGCATGAATAAAAGGGAGTTAGAATTAGACTATTTTTAGAAATGCACTGGCCAGGTGGAGGTAACCAGTGCCTTTTATCCCATCAGTTGGGAGGCAAAGGCATGTGGATCTCTGTGAGTTCAAGGTCAGTCTAGTCTATAGAGAGTTCCAGGACAGCCAGGGCTACACAGAGAAACTCTGTCTCAAAAAAACAAAAAACAAAAGAAATATTATTGAGGTAAAATTTATATAACACAAAATCTACACTAACCATTTTAAAATATACAACTTGGTGTTGTTTCCTTTAAAAAGTAATCATTTTTCTTCTTAAAAAATTTTCTTTTATGTGCTTTGTCTACATGTATGTACGTGGCCGTGTACATACCTAGTTTCCTCTAAAGTCAGAAGAAGGCATGGGGATGAACCCAGATACTCTGCAAGAACAACAGATGCTCTAGTTCCCTTCCCTTCCCTGCCAAGAAATCTGTTTTTCCAAAAAGAAATTTCTGGTTTTAGTTCAATACAAAATTTATGAACATAACTGCACTGGTAGAATATCTAGTTTACAAACCCTTTCCTTTGGCGTTGAGTGTGGGAGTCCATACCTCTAATTCAGCAGTTAAGGAGCAAGCAAGGAGATTGGGAGTTCAAGGTCATCCTTATCTCCTCAAAGAACTTGAGACTGGTCTGGTCTACTTTCAGGAACCAGTCTCAAAACGAGCAACAACAAAGAACCCTTACTTTTTATTTGCAAAGATTACATGAGACCAAAGAGATGGCTCACTGGCAAAAGTGCTTATCACCAAGCCTACGACCTGAGTTTAAACCCTGGATCCCAGATAGTAGGAGAGAACCCATGCTTGCTATTTATCTTCTGCCCTCCACAGGTGTGTAGTGGCACTTTCTCACCACCCCCATCCACACACAAACAAATGAACAAAACTGAAGGGACCAGAGAGATAGCTCAGATCTTCCATAGAATCCTTCAGTTCCCATCAGTCAGCCTATAATCGTCTATTAATTCAAGCTCCAGGTAATCCAACGTCCTTCTTTGGCCTCCACAAGTGACATATATGTATGTACACACACACACACACACACACACACACACACACACACATACATGCAGGCACACAGGCAGGCACAAATAAAAATAGCATATCGAAAGATGGTTTTGCCAGTTAAGAACAATAGTTGATTTTGCAGGGTACCAGGTTATATTCCAGGGGACCTCTTCTGACCTCCAAAAGACACCATCTACACACATGGTGCACATCTATTCATTCAGGTAAACAATATATCGAAAATATTGTTTCAATTACTTAAAAATAAAAGCAAAGCTTTAAAAAGGATGACAAAAAACAAAACAGAGAGACTTAAAAGTGTCCTGGAATAGTGTGGCAGACAGACACCTGTAATTCTAGACTATGAGGCAGGAGGACAAACTCAAAAGACAAGCAAAACTTTGCCCTGTGATCCTGTCACCCCGAAGGAGTTCAAGGTCAGCCTGGAATATGTACAAAAACTTGTTTCAAGTGTAAAAAGTAAGTCATGACTGTACACATTTAGACAACATGAATATATAGGGCAAAATATGAAAGCATTTCCCTTACCAACATTACTAAAAGCCTAGAGATAGCAGCTCTTAAGGGACTGTTATGTGTCTGTTAGAGTTTTGAATTTTTCCTATACATATACATACACTTACAAATATGGCTTAAAAACAGGACTTTAAGGGTAGAAAAACCAATGTATTGCTCTGCATATTGCTGTCTACAAAGAATGGCTTGGGATTCTCCCCAAAAGCCACAGCAGGCACCAGAAAGCTCATGCCAAGAGCTTCTTTTTCTTCTTTGCACAAAGTCCAGGATTGGTTCCTAGTTCTCAATTGGCAGATCACAACTGTCCTCAAACTACAGTTCTAGGGGATTCTACACCTTCTTTGGCCCTCCATGACGGCAGTGAGCACACACGCATGCAGCAAACACTCCAAAACAGAAAGGCTCTATCAATTTCTTCACCCAGCCAAAAGGCTGCTCACTGGATTATATCTTTAATATTTGTACATTTTTATTTTCCTCTTTGCCAACTTCCCTAATATAATGTTTTCCTTTGCTAGCTCTTCAGTGTTATTGTTTTCAAATAGGGTCTCGTGTAGCCCAGGCTAGCTCTAATTCACTTATTGGCCAAGGATGACCTTGAATTCCTGAACCTCTTTCACTACAGTGTTCTGAATACAGGCATGCCCACCATATGAGGCTTTGCTTAGTTTTTAATCTTATGAAATAATTCAAATACTCAGATAGATACAGAAATTAGTTTATTTATATAACTTAATAGCTGCAATGTTTAACTGGTATTTCAAAAATGTCCTTATAGGTTTTGTGTACTAAAGAATGCACTGGAAATGGCATTAGAGTTAATGGCTTTAGTCTACTTTAAATACAGTAATTAACTGTGTAAAACTAGGGCTGCTCTTCCTTATAAAATTAGAGGGTATAAATAATTATCACCAGTTTTTTAAAGCTCTATGAGTATATGGTTCTAAGTCACAAATGTTCAGAAACACGGGGCTAAAATCCATATGTTCAGACTGCTAAACATCAAGCTAAAAAAAAAAAAAAAAAAAAAAAAAAAGCTGGGCCGTCCCAGCTCACACCTGTAACCTCAGCACTTGAAAGGCAAAGGATTGTCATGAGGTCAAGGCCAGAATGGGCTATAGGGGGGAGAATGCTTCAAATGAAACAGAACAAAAAAATAAACAGAAAGGAATACGAATATTGTATGTTTTCTACATCTCAAAGACTGCCTGTTCCATAAATTGGGGGGGGGGGGCTTAGTTTGCTCTTTCGTGATTGGTGTCCGTCACCAAATACAGACGTTTTACACATTCTGAACGCTTGAACACGGGCATGAAACTGGCATCATCTCACTCATCTAATTTTTCCACTCCTGGGTTGACATGACAGACACATGTCCGAGAGAGCTACATATGGTCGGCAGCAGAAGCTTGCATTATTATATCCTCTGGGTAGCAAAACGAGCTCCTCAGCCCAACACCCAAAGCGGTCCAAACTCCAGGAGTGTCACTACTTGTAGCTGCACGTTCCCCAGCTGCTGGAAGCGAGGTGGTCACCTACTCCAGCCTGCTTTTGAATGTGAAACCCTACAATACAAGAAGTTGCAGCTCCCGCTTTTGTGAAGCCAACTTCCTCCCAACCGCGGACTCCAAGTCACGCCCAGCACAGATCCCTGGGAAGGGGCGAGCGGACCCTTTCTAGCCCCAAGTCGAGAAAGTCCCTGCCGCTGGCAGGCGCCGCCTCACCTCCTTCTTTCTTTGGGCAGAGGCCGAAGGAACCTTGGAAACGAGCAGCAGTGCCACCGCTGCGATCGCACACACAGACCAGAACCACCTTGGCGAGGCCATGTTCACGCTTCTCTCTTGGCGGCGGGGCGAAACTTTCTTCCAGCACGGTCCGAGGGTGGGGCGTGAGAACGGGCGAACCGAGCCCTTGCCGCTCCCCATTGGCTCGGCTCAGCCCTGCCGCTCGACCCCTCACGTGACCTCACGCTCAGCAGACGCCCGCTTTTAAAAAAAAAAAAAAAGTTCTTTTCCGATTGGTTCCCGGGAGCCAATCGGAAAAGGATAATCTGGAGGTTTCTTATTGGTCCGCTGAAAAGGCTGCACCCTTTTCCTACGTGTAAAGACATCGCGCTCAGCGAACTTTTAGTACACATGCGCAGGTTTGAAATGGCGCTGAGGTTTTTTTTTGTTGGTTTTTTTTTTTTTTGAGGCACAAAATGGCTTGTACGTTTAAAAATGGAATCATCATCTAGAAAGCGTTCCTTCCTTTAGAACTGTTTGATTTTGAGCTGGCCTAAGTAACAAAAGCCTCTAATCCACGCATTTTGAATGTGAAAGCAAGAGCATCAATTGTTCAAGGTCATCTTTGGCTCCATTGTCCGGATCCCAGGCCACCTGATTAATGTAAGATTGTCTCAAACATAAAGGAGCCCTCGTGATTTCTCCCAGCCAAACTCCCAGGTTTGGGAGGTGGAAGTGGAGGCAGGACGATTAGGAATTCAACAATTCAAGGAACCTTCAGAGTTCCATTCTAGCCAAGTCCAAGGGAACTACGTGGTCTAAAGCAGAAGCTTGCATTATACCCTCTGGTAAGCAAAATTAATTTCTCAGCCCAAACCTCAGCGCTGACAACACCCAAAACATCCAAATATCTTACATCAAAAGTGGTTTTGTTTTGTTTTGTTGAAATTTGCTCCTTTAGTATAATACTCTGGGACAGGTGCTGGAGAAATGTCTCAAGGGTTGAGAACATTTAACTGTTTTTGGGAGAAGACCCTCCCGGGACCGGCATGGTGGGTAACAGCCTAGTAGTCCCAGGAGATCTGATGCACTCTTCTGATCTTTACAGAGACCAGGCACACACCCATTGCATGTACATTCACGCTGCCACCCCCCCACACCAATCTTTTTTTCAAGCACATACTATTCTTGAAGATGGCTTAAGTACTGTTCCTATGACTGCAACTCCTGATGAAGTTGCTTTGGTCAGGGTGTTATAACATGGCAACAGTAACCCTAAGACATTGGGGAAATATAGATCAGTTGATAGGACATTTAACTGTTATTTGTAAACACATAGGTTTAATCCTCAATATTTCCTCAGTATACACACAAGCGCGTGCACACACACACACACATTATAATTTGGATTTATTTATTTATTTATTTTGCAGCACAGGGCACAGTAAAGGATTGAGTAAAGGACCCCACACAAGCTGGGCAAGCATTTTATCACAACTACATCCAAAGCCCAAGGTGCATTTATTTTGAATGTGTGGAACATACTATGTGATTATTCTTTTAGGTCCTGCTAGAAAGCAAAAACCCCACAGAATTATAATAATTCCACTATTTGGAGAGTTAAGGAGATGATTGTTGAAAGGAAAGTAACTGCTTTAAAAGAGGGACGGGCTGGAAAAATGGCTCAGTGGTTGAGAGCAGGCCCAAAAGATCCTGAGTTCAATTTCTGGCCACCACATGGTGGCTTATAGCCTTCTATAATGAGATCTGGTGCCCTCTTCTGGCCTGCAGGAATAATGCAGGCAGAATGCTGTATAAGTAATAAATAAATCTTTAAAAAAAAAGAAAGGAAAGTAATTGGTCTCCACATAAAGAGATATGAAATAAAATGAGCCTGGCGGTGCATACCTGTAATCTCAGTATTCAGGAGATAGAGGCAGGAGGATATCAGGGATTAATGCCAGTCTAGGCTGCATAGGGAGTTCCTCCTTGAGCTACAAGAGACCCTGTCTCAAACAAAACAAAGCAAAACAAGACAAAACAAAACAAAATAAACAAAAAGACAGATGAGAAGAGAGCAGAAGAGAGACAGACAGAGAGAGACACACAGAGAAAGCAATAGCCACATGTGGTGGCATACTCCTGTAATCCCTGCACTTGGGAGACTAGAGTGGGAAAATCCCAACTTTGAGGCCCACATAGGTTACATGGCGAGTCCCTGTTTCAAAGGAGAGGAGAAAGTAGGATATGAAAAAATTAAGCTGGGCCTCATAGGTCAGTTTAACTCCTACTTGGGAAGCTGGGGTAGGAGGATTACAAGTTCAATGCCTGTCTCTCTACTTTAGAGTGAGTTAACGGCCCATATGAGCCACTTGGTGTGAGCTTACCTCAAAATTTAAAAAGAAAAATTTTTAAATGGTTAAATTATTAGGTATGTCAGCTCACACCTATCATCTTGGGAAACTGAAGCAGGCAGCTTGCCAGGAGATTGAGGCCAGGAGTGGCTCCATAGTAAATTCCAAGCTAGCCTCTACTACAGGATGAAATCTAGTCTCCAAGAAACAAACACAAAAATAACAAACAAGGGGCTGGAGAGATGACTCAGCAGTTAAGAACACTGACTGCTCTTCCAGAGGTCCTGAGTTCAAGTCCCAGCAACCACATGGTGGCTCACAACCATCTGTAATGGGGATCTGATGCCCTCTTCCCGTGTGTCTGAAGACAGCTACAGTGTATTTACATATAATAAATAAATAAATCTTAAAAAATAAACAAGCATACCAAATAAGCATGGTGGTTTGAGTATCTCTGTTTTATGCTCACTCAGGTTGCTTTAGGCATATGAACTGCAGTGGTCATACAGACACAGTGTGGTAAAGAATTACCAATGGATACAAAACATAGTGGATAGAAGCTTATGCAGAATAGGATAGTCATTATGCATTGGAGTTACCTTTTTTTTTTTTTTTTTGCACACATCCCTCCTTTCCACTCAAGATACTTTTTTTTTTTAATTACAAAGGGAAAGCGGTGACTTTAAAGTGTAGAAATCTGGTATGCAGTGCTTGGATTAAATGATTAAGTTCATACTATTACTGAATGGGACATGCTAAGATCCTATACCTTTTGATAGGATGCTCTAAAAAGCAGAGTTTGATTTGTACATTATTTATCTAATCATGACACTAGAGAAGCTAAGGCAAAAGAATTGCAAATTCTAGGCCAGTCTGGGCTACATAGTAAGTTCTAGCCAGTCTGGGTTACATAGGGAGACCTGGCTTACACAGAGTTTCTTTTTTTTTTTTTTTTTTTTTATTTATTATTTATTATATGTAAGTACACTGTAGCTGTCTTCAGACACACCAGAAGAGGGCATCAGATCTCATTAAGGATGGTTGTGAGCCACCATGTGGTTGCTGGGATTTGAACTCTGGACCTTTGGAAGAGCAGTCGGGTGCTCTTACCCACTGAGCCATCTCACCAGCCCTACACAGAGTTTCTTAAGAAGATACATATATAGTATTCTTGCCAGATGCACATGAACTGGAATCCTTAGGGGAAAAAGGTCAATTGATCTCCCAGCACTTGGGAGGCAAAGGCAGGACTTTTTCTGTGAGTTCCAGGCCAGCTTGGTCTACATAGAGAGTTCCTGGTCAGCCAGGACTAAATAGAGAGGCCGTGTCTCAACTCCCCCACAAAAATTCCAAAAAAAAAAACCAATAAAGGTAAAACCAATTAATGTAGGTAATAGGAGACAGAATGTGAAAAATTTGAAGGGACTGTAATTGGAAGTGAGACACTAGATCCAATCCTCTGGAGTTTTAGCACCATTTTGATGCTGGTGCCTTATGTAAGGTCGGTGTCTCAGCTCTCCTTTGTAGAGTCCGAAACCTTTGTCCAAAGAGTTAACCTCCCTGCTTAGTAAATACTACTTTATGGAAGCCATCAAGCTTGAAACTACATTTCCCAAAGACCTTCCTATTTCCTCGCAGGAACTAGGATGACAATTTCTATAGGTCAACCCCTAAATCTCGCGACATCTCACCAATTCTCATTTGGGCTCCCTGCTGAAAGCCATTTTGTTTTTCAGGACGCTTTGCAAGGGTAGCTGGGGTGAATTTGCACCAAGGCAGCAGCATAGTCGCCGCAGTTCCATCTTCGTCTCCGCGATGTTGCCCTTAGCCAAAAACGCACTAAGCCGTCTCCAAGGTGAGCAGATAATGTGGGCGAGTTCTTTACAACACCCGGGATCCGGCTGTCCTCGTGCTCTTCTGCCCTCTTCCTCCGCCCCAAATCCTGCGGGTTTTAATTCTAGGTGCATGGTCCCCTGCGTGGTCTCCAGTCACTGGGAAGGGAAGCTAGCCATAACAGAGGTAGCTGTGACAGTGGCTTTATCATCCTGTCCTTGTGTTCCTAACCTCGTTATGCATTCTCTTTCTTCAGAGACCTATGATTTCCAGGAAGAACGCTTTGGCGGACACCTTGCTCTTTTAGCGATGATCTAAATTTTAGCTCTGGGAGTGTATTTACGTAGAAGAACTGATCTCCTACAATAACGGTGGTAGGAAACTAAATCTACCGCATCTGGATTCATAGCAAGGGGTTGAAAACCTTAAGCCTGGCAGCTTTGAAGAAGTCATCTGTAGATTATTAACGGAATATTAACTATAGCGAAAACAATCATGGTCATTTTTTTTTCCTGCTTTAAAGTTAGGCAAGTACGTGGAAACTTGAGACTAGCAGTATATATGGAAAATACACTGGACTGGAAAGAAAAAAATTCATTTTTGTAATTGCTTTACCCTGAAGGTGACCTTCAGTAATGTGAATGAAGGTGACCTTACACAATACTTACTTGCTTTTCTAGCCATGGATTTAGTTTTATTTTACCTTTAGATCACATGCTGTGTTCTAAGTACTGAAGTACTTTGGGAATAATTGAAAAAAAAAAAAAAGAAAGAAGCCCAACTGATCTTTCATCTGCTACAAGCTGTGTTTATTATTTCTTTCACTTTGGACAAATGATTTAGCGTTATAAACTTGTTTTTGTAAAACAGAGGTTAGTAAGTAATACCTATGTCAAAGACCATTAACCAATCTCTGGTCACTAAACTGGGTGGTTTTGTTTGTTTGTTTGTTTTTAATTTTATTTTGGTATAGAGGGGAGATCACTTGGTAAATCAGAGTGTTGAAACAACAGTTGTTTGGTAATCTCAATTTCTTTGATCTTTAAGTGACTTAGGGACTTTTAAAAATACTGTAGGAAAAGTTTTTTTATCATTTTTTTTTTTTTTTTGAGACAGGGTTTCTTTGTGTAGCCTGGCTGTCCTGGAACTTGCTCTGGAGACCAGGCAAAAAGATGATTTTTTAGTTTATTTTGTTGTGTTTCTGTTTCTCATACTCACCCTTTTAAATGTTCTGGAGCAGAATTGATTATGGAATGTTTATGAATTTGCTTATTCCGGCTGTGGCTGTTTTCTGAGGGAGGGTCTCAGGTACACTAGGTTGGCCTGCCATTTTAATCTGTAGCCAAGGATGTCTTCAACCCCTGATCCTTGGCCTCCATTTCCCAAGTGCTGGGCTTGACAAAGTCCTTCCCACCTTTATAGACCTAATTGTGTTTGCTTCTGAAGTGTTAGCAATCAAGTCTAGGGAATGTTAGGCAAGCACTACACCAATCCCGCTACATTTATTTCCCTGGGTGTGGCTGGTTAAAGGTGAAAGTGGAACCGTAAGTAAAGCAGCTAATATAATGGTTAAGGAATTATTAGGATTATACCACATAGAGACCATTGGTGGTGGTGGTGGTGGTGGTGTTTGTTTTGGGGGTGAGAGAGGATTTGATAGAATTTGAACCCAAAGCTCTGCCACTGAATCCAGGCTCTCCCCAGCCTGAAACATTAGTGAGGGAACAGCAGTTTTGTCTTACCCTGCAGCCCAGCCTGGCATGAAAATTGAGTATAGTTTTCAACCTTACCCTCCCAAGTACTGAGAGAACAGCTATGAACCGCTGCACCTCAATTCAACATTGCTTTTTCCTCTGTGTCTGTAAGTACCTTTAAAGACCTTTAAAACAGGGACTGGCGAAGTGGCTCAGCGGTTAAGAACACCAACTACTCTTCAGAAGGTCCTGAGTTCAAATCCCAGCAACCACATGGTAGCTCACAACCATCTGTAATGAGATCTGATACGTTCTTCTGGTGTGTCTGAAGACAGCTACAGTGTACTTACATATAATAAATAAATCTTTAAGAAAAGACACACAGTAAAGACCTTTAAAATAATGAGGTGGTGGTGTCTAGATTTGAAGAGAAAAACTATTGACTTTTTGGTATTTACCACTTTTTTCGAGTTTTATTCCTTAATAAGCTACCTTTATAACCTTGTTCTTCATCCAAACTTGATTGGCTCTCTGGTACAGTAGATCTATCTATCTCTGTCGATATTCCATTTTTCTTTTTCTAATTAATTAATTTTTATTAGATATTTTCTTTATACACATTTCAAATGCTATCCTGAAAGTTCCCTATACCCTCCCTCTGCCCTGCACCCCTACCCACCTACAAATCCTACTTGCCTAAATGCTGAGTTAATTCTACTTTCTTGTACAACAGAGATCATGTCTTCACATATAATACTCCCTTCTAGGCTAGAAATTACCTGATGATAAAATCTCTATCATAACATTTTTTCTACTCTGTTTTTTGAGACAAGGTGTCATGCACCGTAGGCTGACTCCTGATCCTCCTGCTTTTACCTTCCACGTGCTTGCCTGCTTATATACTCTTATTATATAATCAAAAACCTCATTCTTTACCAATTATTTTAAAATCCTGCTTACCATAGCTTGGGGGCATAATTTTAAGGTGATAAACATTTGATTTTTATTTTTGCTGTGAAAATTTTCAGTAATGCAGAAAAAAATGAGAATTGGTATGAAGAACATTTACCATCATGTGTCAACATTTTATTGTATTTTTAAATGTTTCTGTCCACGTGTCACTTTATCATTTTATTTCTTTTTTTTTTTTTTTTTTTTTTAAAGATTTATTTATTGTTATATGTAGGTACACTGTAGCTGTCTTCAGACACACCAGAAGAGGGCATCGGAGCATCGGATATCATTGCAGATGGTTGTGAGCCACCATGTGGTTGCTGGGATTTGAACTCAGGGCCTTTGGAAGAGCAGTCAGTGCTCTTACCCGCTGAGCCATCTCACCAGCCCCTTATTTCTTTTTTTAAAGACTTATTTGTTTTATGTATGTTAAGTACATTGTAGCTGTCCTCAGGCACACCAGCAGGGGGCATCAGATCCCATTACAGATGGTTGTGAGCCACCGTGTGGTTGCTGGGAATTGAACTCAGGATCTCTAGGAGAGCAGTCAATGCTCTTAACCACTGAGTCATCTCTCTAGTCCTCATATTTGTTTATTTTTTTGAGTTGGAGTCTTTAACTGGAGCTCAGGGTAGCCTAGAATTCACTGTCTAGCCCAGTTTGGCCTTGCACTTGCGGCAGTTCTCCTGTCTCAGTCCCCCAAGAGCTGAGCCTTCAGGTGTGAGCCTGGCAGTTGGTTTTACTTTCACAGCGCTTGAGAAGGTGCTTGTCTGCCCACCTGTCTAACCTTCTGTTCTTTCTTTCTTTGATTTTGTTTTGTTTTGGATTTTTTAGAGACAGGGTTTCTCTGTGTAGCCTTGTCTGTCTTAGAATTGGCTTCTAACCAGGCTGGTCTTCAACACAGAAATCTGTCTGCCTCTGCCTCTCAAGTGCTGGGATTAAAGATGTGTGCCACTACCACCTGACCACTTGTTCTTGTGGTTAACATTTAGTAGTCTGTGGAGTTGCTTTGCTTTCCTTATTGGCAGTTGTGTGTTTTTATTTTGATAACTGATCCATATACTTCTGTGTTCTTTTCTAAGTTCGAAGCATTCAGCAAGTGGTGGCAAGGCAGAGCCACCAGAAGAGGGCACCTAGTTTCCATGACAAATATGGGAATGCTATATTAGCAGGTGGAGCCATCTTCTGTGTTTCTACATGGACATATGTAAGTACTACTAGTTGATTATTTCTTCTGCAGTTCTAGGGATTGAACTCAAGGTATCACACATGTTAGGCAAGTGCTCTGTCATTGAGCTATAATCTCAGGCTCAGTGTTTTTTAATTTAGACATGTTTTAGTCTCATCTAGTCTATGAAAATGTTCAATTTCTAGTTAAGGAAGGATTGGAAAGGCCATCTGATCATCTGATCATCCACCCAATGTGTGTGTCTTCCTTTGCATTCAGCATGCATTCATCCTCTTAATGACCGGTAACAAAGTTTTTGTTGGATTGCAAGGCAGCCCTTTTCTGTCTTGTGTAACTGTAAGAAGAATCTTATTTGTGGAGCCCAAGCATGATGGTAGATGTCTGCAAGTATGAGGTTAGCCTGGGCTATATAATGTACATAGTGAGAGCTTACCTCTAAAACAGTTAGAATATTCTAATGTTGAGTTAAATATGTTCCCTTTCGAAATTTGTACATCAGTTCATTGCAGTAGAGAAATTCTGACTCATCATATTTCCATATGACGTCAGCTAAAAGATTGCTGTCATATGTTATAAAGTATGTGATTAACATTGACAGGGCTCTTGAAAACATCTATAGATAAGTTGGCCAGGTTTTTTGTTGTATAATTCCTGGAGTTTCATATTTTGAGTCACCTTCCTAGATATACTTCAGTGACTGGATTTCCTTCCAAAATTCTGTAGTCAAAGCTGAGGCACAAGCCAGTCTGGTTGGAGATACACAGCTGCAATGCCAGCACTTGGGGGGTTGAGGCAGATAGACTGAAAGAAGAGTAAGAGCAGCTAGAACTATAGCAAGCCTCAGGTCTGCTGAGGCTACATAGCAGACTTTTTGTTTCAAAGCAAACAACCCCCAAAACTCAAATGTAATTTTCTTGATAGATGAAATATACCTTGTTTCCATATTTTAGGGTTCTACATCTGTTGTCTAACAACTTATTTTCTAGTTAAAAGTCATAATTTTGGAATTTTAATAAATATATTTCTGTGTAAATGATACAGATGGCTGTGTGAGGTGGCACACATCTGTAATCCCAACAGTAGAGATACAGGAAGATCAAGAATTTAGGGACATCTTTGCTACATAACAAGTCTAAGGTAACCCTGGGCCACATTGAACCAAACCTGGCTCAATAAAACAAAAGGGATAATTCAACCCTTGCTTGAAATGAAATATACTATTAATATTAGTTCTGAGGATTGAACCCAGGGTCTTCTGTATCTAAGCATATTCATGCACCTTTAATGATCTGTACTTTTGCCTTGTCAGATACTGAAATAAATGAATTCTCTTAGGTAGTTATGCTTGACAGAAGCAATATTTTAGAGGGAGAGAAAAATATAAAATACAGTTTTTATAAAAAAAGCATTTATTCATTTTACATATACGAGTACACTGTAGCTGCCTTCAGACACATCAGAAGAGGACTTCAGATCCCATTACAGATGGTTGTGAGCCACCATGTGGTTGCTGGGAATTGAAATCAGGACCTCTGTAAGAGCTTTTAACTTCTGAGCCACCTCTCCAGCTCTAAAATATAGTTTTGATTTAAGAACAATTTCAAAATTCATTTCCTCAGTTTTCTAGCCACATTCCATCTGTGCTGTTTTGGGTTTGGGGGTAGTTGGAGACAGGGTTTCTCTGTATAGTCTAAGCTGTCCTGGAACTCATGCTGTAGACCAGGGTGCCCTCAAACTCAGAGAATTGCCTGCCTCTGCCTCTGCCTCCTTAGTGCTGGGATTAGATGTGTGTGCCATCAGACATTCCAACCACTTAACATCCAGATGTGGCCAGTGACTCCTATATTGGACAGTGCAGATTTAGAACATTTCCTTCAGCTCAGAATGGACAGCAGTTTGCTTTGATGGCTATGTAAATCACTATATCCTGGGTGACTTGCTGTTTATTGTTAAACTAAGGAGCAGACAAAATTTCTTTGTAATTTTGAAGATATAGTTTCCAAGTTGAGGATGTACTGTGGTTTAAATATGTATAACTGACAGCCTTTTAATTCTTACAGACAGCCACACAAATTGGAATAGAATGGAACATGTCCCCTGTTGGCAGAGTCACCCCAAAGGAATGGAGAGATCAGTAGTCGTGCCAGCTGGTACAATAATCAAGGAATTGTTTAAAACCAACTTATAAGTGAATGCCAAGTCAAAGAATCATGTACTCATTATACTATGGCAGATTGAAGAACAAATAAAGAAATAAAGTACCTTAACCTTCATTCTAGGCTTTGTTTTTTTCCTTTGTAAATGAAGCCCAAGCATGGTGACTTCTCATTTATTTAAGCTGTATTGTCTCTTAAAATGGCTTTTTACCCTATGAGGTGGTATGAGGGAAATCTATGATCAGGAGGGCACCTTTATAGTAAGCTGAAATTACAGAGAATGAAGAAATAAGCACAGAGCTGTTTTAGGAGCCCACTGGGTCATTGGCCATATAGGTTATGCTTACTGCCCTCTACCTCGTGGTTATATTTGGAATTGCCATTAGCTCCCTTCTGCTTAGAGACTGGACTGTCACCAAACCCAAGGGGATAGTGATCCTGTAATGATCCTGTGTGAACTAGGTTTGCTAAAGACTACCACCTCCTTACACTGTATGGCATATTCATCTGAAATAGGTGCTAATTTTTCAGCATAATCCTTAATCTTTAGGATCTGTCATACTTCCTAGTAATTTAACTGTTGCTGAAGAAATAAAGGCTATCTGTTAATCCTGGGTTTAAAGTGATAAGCTTTGATACTCATCGGCCTCTCCTGTTGTTTTTCTGTAATTCTAGCAATATTATATAACCTTTAGGTTTGAGGATTGTCCAGAGTTTAGTATAGCAATGAATTTCCTGTTTAAGGTGTAAACTAAACAAAATGTTAATTATATCACAAGTTCCATTCCTTTTTTTAAGAGCTGAAGTCTATAATTTATGGTGTTTTAATAAGCAAAAGATGTTTTTTAAAAAATATATTTATTATACATAAGTACACTACAGCTGTCTTCAGACACACCAGAAAAGGGTGTCAGATCCTATTACAGATGTTTGTGATCTGGTTGCTGGAATTTGAACTCAGGACCTCTGGAAGAGCAGTCTTAACTGCTGAGCCATCTCTCCAGCCCCCAGAAGATGGTTTTAATAAGCAGAACATGGAATTTCTGTTGCTTTTAGCAGTTTATCTGATAGGAATTTCATATTCTATTTACTAGAAATAGTTTTCAAGATTTATAACTATGTTATATATATATGTTTTCAAGATTTATAACTATGTTAATGCTGTTTGATAATTTTTTTTTCGAGGTAGGCCTTCTCTGTGTAGCCCTGGCTGTCCTGGAACTCACTCTGTAGACTAGGCTGGCCTCGACCTCAGAAATCCGCCTGCCTCTGCCTCTGATAACATTTAAGCTGGGTGTGGTAGCATATACCTTCAATCTCAGTACTCCTGAGGCAGGGAGGCAGGGAGGATCACATCGCAGTGGTCCAGGCTAGTCAGGCTCTGCATAGTTGAGACACTGTCTCAAAAAAGAACAAAAACAAAAAACTTGAAACATTTATTTGTTTGGTTTTTCAAGACAGGGTTTCTCTGTGTAGCCCTGGCTGCCCTGGAACTCACTCTGTAGAATAGGCTGGACTCAAACTCAGAAATCCACCTGCCTCTGCCTCCCAAATGCTGGGATTAAAGGCATGTGCCACCACTGCCCGGTAGAACTTTTTTTTTAAAGATTTATTCATTTTATGTATATGAGTACACTATAGACACACAAGAAGAGGGCATCAGATCCCATTACAGATGGTTGTGAGCCACCATGTGGTTTCTGGGAATTGAACTCGGGACCTCTAGAAGAACAGTCAGTGCTCCTAACCTCTGAGCCTTCTTTCCAGCCCAGTTTAGAACATTTTTTATGAGATCTGTAGAAATATTCAAACTAGTACTAATCCATCGAAATACAGATCAATCTGAAATGTTGATTAAACAATACATTTAACACCTTAGGTTGTATAGCTTTTGAGCTTCGAGCTAGCACTCATTATGATGAGGTAATAATGTACACTACGGTTTGTTCTTTTATTTTTTTTTCATTAATCACTACATCCTAATTGCCTCCTTCCAGTCCCCCGTCACAGTCCCTCTTTCTTGAGTTGTCCTTTCTGTCAGGTAAGTGATAGTTGTCAACTTCATGTGGCATTTTACATTTACTTATTTTGTATGTGTATGTGTGTGTGTGTGTATGTGTGTGTTGTATTGACATGTGCCACAGTCCACATGTGAAGGTCAGAGGACAATTCGCAGAGGACAACTTGAAGTGGGTAGGCTCTTTACCATGTAGGTCCTGGCAGCAAATGCCCTACCTTACTGACCCAACCCCCCAGCTTTCTTCTCTCTTGTACTTATTTTTTTTTTATTTTTATTTTTATTTTTATTTTTATTTGAGACAAGGTTTCTCTACCTTGGCTGTCCTGGAATTCCATCTGTAGACTGGCCTTGAACTCACAAATTTCCGACTACCTCTGCCTCCTGAGTGCTGGGACTAAAGGCATGTGCCACCACACCTGGCTTTGATGGGTGGTTTTGTTTTGTTTTTTGGAGACAGGGTTTCTCTGTATAGCCCTGGCTGTCCTGGAACTCACTTTGTAGACCAGGCTGGCCTCGAACTCAGAAATCTGCCTGCCTCTGCCTCCCGAGCGCTGGGATTAAAGGTGTGCGCTAGCACGCCCGTCTTCATGGGTGATTTTAACACTACCATGACCACTAGTAGAAATGAAGCAGTTTTGAAATGAAGTTGAGTTTTGTCCCTACAATATTGGAACCTTGTTGCTTTCCTGCTTCATTCAGGCAAGTTCTACCTTTAATTAAACTGTTTGTTATAACTAACACATTACTTTGGATTTTATAATTACCTGGAGCTGGGAGGTCACTAAATTTCTCTGTTATGCATTTCTGTAGCTGAAGACTTGAGATAGCTTACCTCAGAAGCACTAAGCAATCCTTTAAGATTCCTTGAGGGACTATGAAATACTGTTAGATTAAGATGGATACCGTAGGTCCTGTTTTTAACTTTACTCTGAAATGGAATTATGTATTTTCTATTTCTATGGCGCTGGACTTAACAGACAGTTGTCAGCCTTTCTGGGAAGTTCTCTTAACGGAAGAGTCATTTTCTCAGGTCCAGATGTTATGGTCTTACCTGGTGACTTCATTAAGGATATGTTGATCCCATATTGAAGGAATTTGGAGGTGTTTAGTATTTGCTGAACTCCCAGCAAACCTGAAAACTTTCTAAAGACATTGCCTTATAATGGTTCATTCAATATAGTAAACATGAAAAGAATATCAATATGCTCAAGTATTCAGAGAATAGAGGATGCAGGCAAAGATGATACTTTAATGAGGCTGTGAGTGACGGGTAAACCAGTGTCTAGATTAACTAGAGGGATAGCTGACTTGCTATTCTGATTCTCTAAAGCTTATTTTCTGGTTCCCCCATCAAATGATTTATTTAGTTTTTTAATTTTTTAGTTCCATGACAATTGTATTGAGGGAAAATGTGTCCCAAGTGGCCAAATGTATGTGAATAGTGATGTTCTTTTAGTTCAACACCAATCATTTTGCACCTATAACTCAGTTTGCTGATATTTGGGAGCCCACTTATAAGTTGCCTTAGTTTCTTTTTAAAATGTAATTTTAAGACTTCACTCTCTCTGTTCCCACATGTTCCCAGCTGGCCTTTCTTCCTGTCTTTCTCACCACCCCCCTTTCACTGCCTCTACCCCTCTTCTAAGTCCTTCCTTCCACCACAATAAATCTTTATACTAGAAAAAAAAATTTAAATTATGTGCACATGTGGCTGTAAGTGACCTCAGTTCAGAAGAAGGTGCTAGGCGCCCCCCTTACAGGAGGGCATGGAGTTACAGTTGTTGTGAACGACCCATTATTGTACTGAGAATTCTGGAGTTTTGGTTTTTTTTAGTCAACACAGAAATATAGGAATGTGTTTTAGTTTTAATCCCAGACGTGGGATATGGAACTGCTTCGCAGTATCCACAGCAGCTGTGCATGATTTGCCTGGCACTCTAGCAGAAGCATGGTTTTGCCAGCTGCAGATAGTTTCTGTGATTGTGTGACATTTGGCATTCTGGGTATATAAATGCTAGTGCCCCGATAGATTGGTTTGTGGTTGGTAGTCTTTCAGGAGGTTTGGTTTTGGTTTGTTAGTGGTTGTGCTCACAGAAGAAATAAGAAAGAAATTGGTTCCAGGGATCTCTCTCTCTCTCCCCTCCTATCCTTTCTCTCCTATCTAGTGATAGGTGGTGAAACAGGGATTGGGGAGTTGGGGGGATGATAAAGGATGGGAAATCGAAGAGCCCACAAAGTAACAACCCAGCTACACATTATCACACTGTGAATTCAGGGATCTGAACTTGGGTCTGTATGTGCTCTTAGCCATTGAGCCATCGCTCCAGTCCATTTTTATTTATTTTACATGTATTTATTTGTGGGTGTGCTCTATGTACTATCCCAAGCGTAAAGACCAGAGGACAATTTGCGACAATTTGTGGGAGTCCTCTCCCTCCACCAGGGATGGAACTCAGGTCAGCAGATTTGGTGGTAAACATCTTCCTGCAGGGGATTAAACTCAAGGAACTGCCAACCCCGTTGAATGATGTCGTTATGTTTTATTTGAGAAAATCGTGTGTGTGTGTGTGTGTGTGTGTGTGTGTGCACGCGCGTGTGTGTACTACATCATTTATGTGGGTTTAGAGCTCAGTTTACAGCAGCAGTCTATCATTTGGGTAGATTTATTTTTTTTGTGTATGGATGTTTTGTTTGCATGGACATCTGTGCACAAGTAGGCAGTGCCTTAGAAGGCCAGAAGAGGGCATCGATTCCCTGGACCAGCTGTTGTGAGCTGCTTTGCATGGTCTGGAAGAGGAGTTATTAATGCTCTTAAATATTGAGCTATCTCTTCAGCCTGGAGAAAGTTTTCTTTGAGACAGGCTCTTACTCTATATCCCAGTATGGCTAGGAACTCTAGGCTGGTTTCAATTCATCTTCTTGCCTTCCTTTCAAGTGCTAGGATTACAGGAACAAGCCACCCCGCCAAACCACAATGCCATTTTTCATCAGAGGGATGAGGGGGAAGTTCCTGGTTCTGATTTTTCCTGTCTGGAGTTAGTTTAGTAAGTAAAGACGGTTTGCCAGGTCTATGATATTTTATGCTGGCAAGGACAATCTATGGGTGGTTTATGGCAAGCCCTCACTATTCAAGTACTTTCCCTCCGTTTTGTTGCGTTTGTCTTAGGCACTGGGGTTGGGAGCCTAGGCGACTGCAAGCGCCTAACTTTACATCTTGGCTGAGAATGCATGCGTGCACCAGGGGGCGCAAGGAGCTCCCGGCGCGTGCTCCCTTTCACGTGACGTGGACCATTTCCCTAGTCGGCCCAGCTTCCGGGCCCTGGCATCGCCCGGAAGTGGGGGCCTCGGAGGAGGGCGGGGCGACTTTGTGGGCTGGGAAAGCCGTCGAGGGAGGAGCTGCCGCTGCCTGCGCCTAGACTCTTCTGTGTGTGCGAGCGCGGAGGCTGCGTGCTGGTCAATCGCTGCCGCCCTGCGCCCTGCGGAGCTCCAGAGCTCGAACCCCAGCCCTGGAAACCCAGGTGAGTCCCAGAGCGGCTTCCCATCGGCGACTTCACTCTTTTGTCAGTTGTCTGTACGATCTAGGATGGTGAGAAGGTCACCACTTTAAGCTGGGGCAATCTCCAAACTCCTTCACAACTCACATATTTAACCACACTTAGGCTTTACCCTCTCAACCAGGGCAGAGAAAGGAGGCTGGGACCTGACCTGTGCCACTTTTTTTTTTTTTTTTTTGTACTCTCCTGGAAGAGAGTATTTTGATCATCTGTGGCCTGTGCTAATTGTGGACACGAGAAGGTCTGAACCGCGCACTGGACTTCTTGTGGACTGGGATCTTTGATTAATGACATCTCTTTCTACTTTAGAAAATGAGGTTCCGAAGACCACCATCACTGATTAAATATTTTTCTAAAACTGGGTATTTGGCTTCTTGTCACGCTCTGGGAGCATAAACTAAACGGAGGCTCGTTACCCCTTTTTGTTCTTTGTGCTCCATTTCCAGTAAAGTTACAGCCATCCCTGTCCCACCCTGCGCCGCTTTTCTGAGGCTCTTCCTCTGCCCCTTTCTCCTCCTTTCTCCCTCTTTTAAGTGCTGGGGGTTGAATTCAGTGCCTCCCACATGCTGGATTGTATCTTCCTTTTGACTCTTTTTGTTGTAGATGCTGAGGTTATTTTAAACTCGGACAACACTCATGCTTTTACAAGCCAATATTTTCCTAGGGTCTGAACTTTGTTTTAATTATAGCCTCATTACTTAGTAATACGGCTTTGTATTGAGACAGTGTGTGCAGAACATTGAATTAGGTGTGATATTGAAGTGAGAGAGATGGGGTGATGTCAAATTAAGACAGTTCCTGGACTCAAAAGAGTTTGCAATCAACTGAATCGAATTTGGTCAGGAAGACTGTGGGTTCTAGCAAATAATTGAATAAACAACCTAGATTGTTTCTACTATCCTTCTTAAAGAAAGATTATTTTGAAGAGAGAGGTTTTAGTTTTTTTTTTTTAATTTTCAAACTTTCTTGTATCTATGGTAGTGAAGGTTTTGTTGTTGTACCTGAGTGTCCCACAATGAAGTAGGAAAAGAAAAGAACACACAGTCATTTAAAATCTCAGTAACATATATTACAACCAGGAAGTGTTATAAAGTTGTATGGAAAGAAGCACTAGAGCTGTGTCTGGAACAGTGAACAGGACTTAGCTCTGTAGGGGTGGAGGAATGGGGGGATAGTCCAGGCACAGAAATACTGGTGAGGGCACTGTACATACACGTCTCTATTTCTAATAAACACGCCTTTCAAGATTTCAAGAGGGAACAAAAAGAGTAAGGTCTGCGGAGGTAGTTTGGTGGTAGAGTTTACCCTTCCATGAGCAAGGCCCTGGATTCTATCCCTGACACCTTGAAATAAAATCAAAACATAAAAGAAGTCATGAAGGATAGTCATATAGAACTGTTAACCCACCAAAAGCCTACATGTAGAAAAAAATGGGAATGATAAACGCAGTTAATGTATGAGGCTTAATGGGAATATAACCTGCAATGTAAAAGACACTAAAGTAAGTAGGTAGCGGTCCTGTGTGGGAGCATGCCTTGCTGCCCCCTTGTTGTGTTTTTTTTGTTGAGCCTCAATCAGTTTTTAATTCTGATTGACTATTGTGTCTTAGTTTAAAAAAAAAAAAGGCAACTGGGTGTGGTGGTATCTACCTTTGATCCCAGCAGTGAGGAGGCAGAGGCTGGTAGATCTCTTGAGTGCAAAGCCAGCCTGGTCTACAGAGTGAGTTCCAGGACAGCCAGGGCTACACAGAGAAACCCTGTCTCAAAAAACCAAAAAAAAAAAAAAAAGTTGGCAATGAATAACAATTTTTAAAGCCAAAAGTTGTTCCAGTTTCCCCTCAAGGAATCCTTGCATTTCTTCTCCAAATTGATTTCTCTCTCTGTCTTGGTAATGTAATAGAAACTCTTCTAGCCAGTCTTAGATCTCGGTTTGTGGCACCTAGCCAGGTTAAACAGTTTTCTTCTGAAGGATAGGTTAACATCTTTGTTTCTTAATGCAGAAGGCTGCTTTCTTTAAAACAACAACAACAAAAAGTAACAGGCAGTGATGGCGCACGCCTTTAATCCCAGCCCTTAGTAGATAGGGCAGGTGGATCTCCATGAGTTTGAGGCCAGCCTGGTCTACAGAGTGAGTTCCAGGACAGCCAGGGCTACACAGCGAAACCCTGTCTCGAAAAAACAAAAGAGAACAACAACAACAAAAAGAACTGATTTTTCTCTATATACTATATTCAGATTTGCTTGTCAAAATATTATTTGTAAATTTTGACATTACAGAAAATGAAAATATATTCATTTTTGAACTAGGGAAGTAAATTGTCAGAGATATTTGTCTGAGCTTATCCAGTTCTTAGTATATATGAAAATCATATTTTAGAGTTTTCTCCTAAAATTCCTATTACTTATCTTTATTAAAGGGACAGTCCAAGTTTTCCAAGTATTTTTGGTCTTAAAAAACAGGGTCTCTCACTACATAGCCCTGGCGTGTCCTTTGAAACTAGGAGATCATGCCTGGTGCTCTGGAGCTGAGGTTACCAAAGGTTATGAACTGACTTACCTGCCATAGGTACTGGGATCCAAACTCAGCTGAGGAAGTAGAATCCATCTCTCCAGTCCCCCCCAACCCCTTTGTCTTTTTGTCTTTTTGTGGTGGGAGTTCTGTATGAAGCCTCAGCCGGTCTGGATCTTGTTATCTAGATCAGTCTAGCTTTGGATTTGACAGTGATCTTTGACTAGACCTCCCTGAGTACTAGGATTGCAGGTGACCTTGCTTTTTTTTTTTTTTTTTTAAAGAACATTCTCCTCTGATTAACATCCTGTCAGAAAATGTTATTTTTGACATTTTTATTCATTTTTTTTGAACATGTGATATGTTGCGTGGCTGCCTGTATGCAACAGCTCTTACGTGGTTGTCAGAGGACATGAGGCTTGGTGGCAGGCACCCCTACCAGCAGGGCCATCTTGCAAGCATGTTATGTTCGTTTTTAGACAGTGTTTTATGTAGCCCAAGCTGTCCTTGGATTCCCATTTCTCTTGTTTCTACCTGCCAAGTGGTGGGATAATAGGTCGCAGGGTTTTGTTATTAAACAGAGATCTTCCCAAGGACACAGTAAAAATAAGAATGAGTCAGATAGCTGGTACATCATGGCGAGTGGTTCAGTTCAAACTCGCATTCTGACAACTCTAATTCTTTTACTTCTTGTTCTCAGTCTGTAGCTTGACTTGATGTGATACAACTTATTTCTGGCTGTGGTGGTATATGTTTAATTTGAAGCACTTGAGAGGCCAAGTTAAGAGTTTGAGACCAGCCTGGGCTACATAGCAAGACCAAGAAACAACAAAACAAAACAAAACAAAACAAAACAGAAAACTTGCAAACTCAATTTATTGAGGGAATATGGCAAGAAAAGAAGCAATATTTATTTCCAATTTGTGTTAATTACAGAGTGGGTGCTGTGTTTCTGCTTTCATGTTGTTTGTCCTGTGTGGTCAGCAAATTGATTTCCTCATTTTGTGAGTTCAAGTATGTGAGAGAGCACACTGATTTTCACAAATACTTCTTTTCCGCATAGAAACGAGGATAAAATATTCCATTTTGAATTGATTAAGTGGGTATCATTATACATTGCTTGATTGTTTGGAATTGTACAGCTATATCTAGGGAATTTGAAAAAATTACTAATATTTCTGTAATTACTGTAGAAGTGAAATTTTTCCAACATATAATCAAAGGTGCATTTAAATGGATTATTTCACATGGCAGGAGTTCTGTTTTAGCCTGGCTATTTACACTTGATGATTTTGTTCATTAAAAAAAAAGTATGTGTTTGTTGTATGCTGTTGTGATTGCTACTGTTCCTGCATGTGCAATTGATGTCACAACTAAAGCAGACAGAAAAGGAAAAAAAAATGAATCACTTCCCTTTTCTACTCTTGATGGACAGATTGCAGAGTTCTATGTGCCTTTTGCCATTAGGAAGAAACTAGTTTCTGTGCTTTCCCCCCTGCTTCCCCCCCCCCCCATGTCAGTCACTGTCCCCCCCCCCCATGTCAGTCACTGTTTCTCTCTCATTTTTTTTTTGGTGGTGAGTATTGAATCAAGTCTTCAGGTCCATGTTAGCCAAGTGCCTCTCCACTGAGCTCCAGCCACACTTTCCTTCCTCTCCTTCCTTCCTTTCCTTCCTTCCTTCCTTCTTTTCTTTCTTTCTTTCTTTCTTTCTTTCTTTCTTTCTTTCTTTCTTTCTTTCTTTCTTTCTTTCTTTTAAATTTTATTTAATTTTTTTTTTTACAGTCCAGGTTTTATCCCCTTCCCAGTCTCTTGAGGGTTAGGCCCCCTCTTTTCCCACCGAGTCCAGACTCGGAAGTCCTCTGCTGTATATGTGTTGTGGTCTCATATCAGCTGGTATATGCTGCCTGGTTGGTGGCTCAGTGTCTGAGAGATCTCCGGGGAAATCTACATTTTATTTATGTATGTATGTAGTGCTGGGAATTGCACATCCTAGACAAAAGCTCTGCAACTGAGCTATATCCCCAGCCTCAGTGGTATTTATTTATTTATTTATTTTTGAGAAAAATCTCATTATGCAACTGCATCTGGCCTGAAAGTCACTATATAGCTCTGGCTAGCCTTAAACTTGTAATCCTGTTGCCTCAGCCTCCCAAGCACTAACACTAAAGATCGGAGCCACCATGCCCATCTTCATTCTGCTCTCTTACGGGTTCCTCTGATCTGTGCTACATGCCACTTAGGAGAAAGAAGAATTGAAAGCGCTTCAGTTATGACCCGAAAAACCACCATAAAAGATCAGGACAGAGTAAAAGAACTGAAAAGTTGAGAGGCCTCTCTAAAGAAAACTCTCAAAACTCTGTAGGAGAAATTTGTAGTCACCAGTATGACAATGTGTCTTAAAAGTGGCTCCGAAGAGGTTTGGATGTAGCTCTGTTGTAGAGCATGTGTTTACCATGTGAATTTCCCTGCTTCCAATCCTTGGCACACAGAGGAGGAGTTGACCCTACAGCTAACTAAGAGTTACAAAGAGCTCAGTTGTTAGAGTTCCAAGTGTGTGTGATCGCCTTTGTGGTGGAATAAAGGAAGGTATCTGACATTTGCTTTGAGATAGGATCTCCCTAACTGGTCCAGATGGTCCTGTAACTCACTGTGTAACCCTGGCTGACCTTAAACTTGAGATCATCCTGCACTTGCCTCCTGGTTGCTGGAATTATGGGTATGGACCACCACTGCTATGCCTGGAATGTCTAATTTTTCTGTTGATAAAATCATTTGCTCTAAAAATGATGGCAATGTTGATTGTTTCTCCTCTTTTGTGTGATGCTAAATATATAACCTATTTTATGCTACACAGATACTCTCCTGAACTCCAACTCTAGTAGAATTCTTCTTTATCAATAATAAGTTAGTATTCGATATTAATTATTGTTAGCATATTAGTAAGCAGATGCTATAAAGTTTGGAGTGTAATTATTAACAAATATATTACTAAAATAGTAATATTTTATCATTTGAATATAGTTCATTGATTTTGATTAAAATATTTTCTGATATTTCATTTTTGGTTATTTTATTTTTATTTTTATTTACATGTGTGCACTTATGTATGCCATGCATGTCTGAATAATTATGAAGTCCAGAGGGCTTTGGATTCCTTGGAGCTAGAGTTACAGAGACTTGTGACCTCCCTGATATAGATATTGGGAAGAGTTACAAGTGCTTGTAACTGCTGAGCTATCTCTTTAGATATCTCTTTTAAAAATATTTTATTTTTATTTATATGTATATGTCTCTGTGTGTATGTGCACATGTCTGGAGGTTCCTGAAGAGGCCAGAAGAAGGCATGGATCCTGGAGCTGCATTTCTGGATGGTTATAAGCCTCTGGATTTGGTTTCTGGCAACTGAGATCTGGCCCTCAGTAGGAGCAGTATGAGTTCTTCAGTTACAAAGCTCTTTCTGTACCTTTTTGGTTTTGTTTTTGTTCTTTTTTTGAGACAGGGTTTTACTTCTGGCCTAGCTTGCCTGGAACTTCCTCTGTAGCCTGCTTCAGCTCCTGGGTGGTAGGAATGCAGGTGTGAGTTAGTGTAGCTGACTTTCGTTTGGTTTGAGACTGGTTCTTGTGTAGTCCAGGCTGGCTTGGAGCTTGGTATGTAGCCAAGGATGACCTTGCGTTTCTGATCCTCCTGCCTTTACCTCCCCAATATTGGGATTACAAGCATTACTGGCTTCCTATTTCACTGTTAATTCTCCTGTTTAAGTTTTAGTTCCAATTTATAGCCACAGTATCTTGATAGTGGCTTTTAATCACAATTCTAAATACATTTTAATGGATCAATTATATATCTTCAAATATTGTCCATCTAGAGTACATACATTTCTAGCTGGGTCTATTAATTTGGGTCATGAAAACCGTGTAGTCTTCAGATTTTTTCCTTTTGCTTTTTGATAATGAGTTTTATTTTATAGTCCACGGTCGCTTAGCACTCACCATGTGCTCAGGATGGCCTTGAATTGAGTGGCATCCTCCTGCTGTTGTGCTGCCATTATTCTCACACATAGCTTTTTCTATAGTTGTAAATCCTTAAATCCACTCAGGGATGATTGCCAGTAGGAGATTTATTTTTTCTATAGTATAATTTGATCTTTAGTGCAAAAGTATGATTAGAATTGTGGAAGAATTTGTTCACAGTGGTTATTAAAAAATAAAACCCACAATTTCCCATTTCTTAACTTTTGAACATGGGCTAAGTCATAGGATCGAGAGTCTTCTTGTTTATTTAATTTTTAAGACGGTGTCTTCTTGTTTGTTTATTTGTTTTTGTTTTTCATTTTCCGAGACAGGGTTTCTCTGTGTAGCCCTGGCTGTCCTGGAACTCACTCTGTAGACCAGGCTGGCCTCGACCTCAGAAATCTGCCTGCCTCTGCCTCCCAAGTGCTGGGATTAAAAGTGTGCATGCTATCACTGCCCAGCAAGACCGTGTCTTAGTATGTAAGCCAGATCAGCCTTGAACTTGGAATATCTTAACCTCCCCAGTGCTGGGGTCCTAGGCACGTACCACTAGGCACGTGCAGTACTTTGTGATAGAGCTAGAACAGCTTGGTTTGAAAAATCAATCTCACAATCTGTCTGTTGTTTGTACTTTGGTAGGGGTAATTTTTTTTAGGTTCTGAGGATGACGCTGGGGCTTTGTACGTGCCAGACAAGCTCTGTACCCTTGGACTGAGTTCCCAACCCCAAACTAGATAATATGTCACAAGGGCAGATTTTATTCCCAGACGTAGCAGGTGGGTAAGTTGGAGTATAAAAGCACTTAATATTGGCTTCAAAGTCATGCTCTTACTTAGCATAAAGGAACAGAAATTTTGTTGTCATTATTTTAAGACAGCAGTTTTGCTGTGTTGTCTAGGCTGGTCCCAAACTTCTCAGTTTAAGCAATCTTCCCACTTCAGCCTCCCCTGTCACTGTGGTTTCAGGTACCCTCTACCATGCCTAGTTAAGACTGACTATCTATCTATCTGTCTGTCTGTCTGTCTGTCTGTCTGTCTGTCTGTGTTGAGACAGAATCTTACTATGTAGCTTAGGCTGGCTTACAGGCTAGGAAGTATGACTTAAGAATACCTAGGTAAGCCATGAGTGCTTATGCATTCCTGTAATACTAGCAAGAGGATCAAGAGTTCAGGCCCATGTTGTAGCAAGTTGGAGGCCAGCCTATATGATATTAGAGCCTGTCTCAAAAAAATTCATGTATACAAGAACTGGATCTGGTAGCTCACCTTTAATCCTAGCATCTAGAGGGCTCTGTCAGGAAGATTTCCTTGAGTTTGAGGCAGACTTGGGCTAAATAATGAGTTCCAGGCTACCCTAAGCTACAGAGAAAGACCCTCTGCAGGAAAAGTTGTGATAGCTCATTTCCTTGTTACTTTCAAACGAATTTCAAAAGTAAGGACACGTAGTTTCCCTTTTCTTTGTCAGTATCTTACAATGGAGACCAAGCTGGCCTTAAACTCACAGAGATCCTCTTGCCTTGCTGGTATTAAAGGCATGTTCAGCACTACCAACATGTTTTCCTATCTTTAACAGTAAGCCTTGTTATACTTTACTATTTATATTAAAGGATAGAATGGAACTATTCTGAAAGAAAGTACAGTAGAACTTAGTAAACAAGTAGAGATTGGAACATTCCCAGATACATTTCTTGGATCTGTGGATGTATTATTCTCCTAATATGTTATTTGTTGTAAAAGTAATTTTAGCAACCTATGTAATAAAATTCTAAATTATAGCTCTGCTCTATTATCAATTTAGTAGATTACAGGAGTTATATTCTAACCAATACTAAGCAATATGTAAATTCTACATAATTTCATAGAAAAAGGAGAGCATTTTGGGAGGAGCCAACAGTGCACGTACTGTGAACATGGCATCTTGGAACTCATGCTAACTAGCAGGTGACATCATCATGATGCAGTCATCCTGCTTCCCTACCAAGAAAACCTGTAACAATATGCTTGTGTAATCAGTAAGCCACAAACGCTGGAGCTTCAAGATTTTACAGATAATTTCCCTAATTACTAAATGCTGCACCACAGCTCTGCTTAATGAGGTTTGAAATAGAAAATGTCAGCAAGAGAAGAGGCCTGGACATCTCTAACATAGTGTGCAAAAATAACTCTATTCTTACCAAGTTGGGTGTGGCTGGGATTCTCATGCAGTATATCCTTAATGTAGGGAATGTTTATGGTGTGCTTCCTGTGTCTCCAATTTTACTTATATCCTGTAAGGTAAGCAGAGATTTACAAGGTGTCTTGCTCCAGTGGAGCCTCGCTAGGGAAAGACTTTATTAAATGCAGAGAAATGAAGTATTAGGCTGTGATACTGGTTCTGAGGTATTTGGAGTTACAAAAGCAAGTGAGTAGGAGTGTTTGGCATGCCTGTTCATAGTGGAGTAGGACTTCAGTTCCTTTACTTACCCAACAGTGACTTACCTAGTAGCTGCCCTGCTCTCCAGAGTATGCTAGTATGTATACCAGTAGACACAATTCTACCTATGTGGACTTTATAGGTGAGTCAGTGATCCGATTTACATATGAGAAAGTATTCTAGATGAAGGGACAGAAAAGAATGAGGAGATTGAATACTGTGTGGCTTTCAGTGAAGGACTTGCCAGGATTTTATGTCAATACAGGACATTGAAGGTGAAGGCTTTGGGGATTGTTTAAGTCTGTGGGTTCAGTGTTTTAGAGAGCGTGAGGAGTATGAACTTTGGAGTCATACTGCTTTGGTTTGGTCTTATCTCTGATTTGTTCCCCAAGTGTTGAATATTTTGTAAGTTTTCTCAAGGGTACAACTTTACAGACATTTGTGTCAGGTGACTGGGGTCGTTAACCCAAGTGGTTTTAGGCTAATCAATATGTAAACAAAATGCCAGTGGGAAGTCTTAGAGATGAGGATACACAGAAGGAAATTAGGTGAGGAAAGAGAAAAAGCTAGGCTGTGTGGCAAGGCTGCCAAGCATCTTCAAGGCAAAACAGTATATTTGACTAGTCTTTCCACATTCCCCTCTTGAGTTTGGAGATAGGGTGTCATCAATTCATGCTGTTTTCAAACTAGCTATGCAGCTGAAGATGATAGCGACCTACTGATCCTCGTGCCTCTGTCACTTGAGTGTGTATCACCATGTCTGCCTTATGTGCTGCTAGAGATTGAATCCAGGGCTTCACACCGGCTAGGCACGGGCTCTACCAACACACACCACTACAGACCCTAGCCCTAGTTTTCTTTTCTCTTTCTGAGAGAGGATCTCTTTCTGTAGCTACGGCTGACCTCAAACTCCTTATATAGTTTAGGGTGGCTTCAAACTTTACATGCAGCCCAATCTGTCCTTAAACTTGGCTCTGCTCTGGCCTCAGCCTCCTAAGTGCTAGGATTACAGAGGTAGGGAGTGGGGTGTGTGTGTGTGTGTGTGTGTGTGTGTGTGTGTGTGCAATCAGCCCTAGCTGATTCAGTAATACTATGTTTCTCTTTAGCAAATAGAAAGAGAAGCAACAGCTACTTGGCCCATCTTTTTGAGAGCTGCTGGAAGTTGTTCATCTTGTCAGTTTCTTTGACAGTGGGGATGGGGCCCAGGCACTCATGTGAGCTGGGCCAGCTGTCTGACGCTGAGATGCACCCTCAGCTCTGGAAATGCAGATTATGTCCTGCATGTGAAACATGTGCTCAATTTTAGATTATCTTTCATAATGGAAGCAACTGGCCAGACCAGTTGTGTCTTGGTTTTCTGTTGCTCCTAAACATAATTTTGGATAGAGGTTTATGGAGAAAGCGCTGTTTGTAACCTATGTTTGTTTTCCTGTTGCCTCATGCATGCCTGTCATGACCTGCATTTTCCCACTTTTTTTTTCTTTTGTTTTGTGGAGTCAGGGTTTCTCTGTGTCGTCCTGGCTGTCCTGGAACTCACTCTGTAGACCAGGCTTGCCTCGAACTCAGAAATACCCCTGCCCCTACTTCTGGAGTTCTCGGCTTATTTTCTCATTTTTAACCTTTGGGTTTGATGTAAGGGTTTTCATATTCTAGAAAGGTTCGATACTACTGTCCTGGAACTTTTTAGTTCTTTTCCTCCTCACCAAACTGGTAGAAATGATGGTGTAAGATTACCTTTGTCGGGCTGGAGAGATGGCTCAGCGGTTAAGAGCGCTGACTGCTCTTCCAGAGTTCCTGAGTTCAATTCCCAGCAACCACATGGTGGCTCACAACCATCTGTAATGGGATCCGATGCACTTTTCTGAAGTGTACTGAAGACAGCTGTAGTGTACTCATATAAATAATAAATAAATCTTTTTTTAAAAAAGATTATATTTGTCAGTCCAGTCTTTTGTTATGATCATCTCTCTCTTTGTTTAGCAATTTATTTCTTTGATTTTATGTTTTGAGACAGGTCTCCCTATGTAGCTTTGACTTGCTCTCTAGTCCAAGCTGGTCTTGAACTTTTGATATTCTCATAAATCTGCCTCCCAAGTGCTGGCTTTATAGACAGTTGAGCAGCAATGCACGGGGAAAGTGGCTTTGGGCCTGGTTTTGTCTTTGTTTTTGACACAAGCTCTTACACTATATTCTAGGTTTGCCTAACACTCACTGGGTAGATCAGACTAGCCTAGAACTCACAGCAATCCCCTGTCTCAGCCTACTGAGTGCTGGGATCATAATTGGGAATCATATTTAATATGAGGAACTGCTTCTTCACTTCTAATTTTCAAAAGCTGAGTAACATAGGTTTATTAAGAAAACATGAAAAAGAACTCTTGAGGAGGGGCTACCAGGAAGAAATACCCAGCTTCTGTAAAATGTTGTAAATATTCCTTTGTGTGTATACATATCCATGTGCCATGTCATATGTGTGGAGGTCAGAGAACAACTTAGAGGAATTAATTCTCTTCTTCTTCCCTGAGACTCTCGTCTAGGGCGTATGACAGGAAAGGGATACATCAGAGAGAAGGCACTGTTGGAACCAGCTTGGCGCAGTCAGGAGCTGAAGTTTCTAGATGTGCCAGTAGATCCTGATCTGCAAGTTTGAGATGCTCTACTTTCTCACTGTTGTGCTCCATGAACCCCCAGGACATGGGATTATGCAATGGTGGGCCTGAAAGCTGCTCAGGCCATTCTTTCTTCAGGCAGTTTACCTACTGTGTACTGACAGGCAGGAGGAGTCCTGCCAAGGTCGCCATTTGGATCTTTTCCTTTCCCATCTTAAGGTGCCTTTTGAACCCAACAGACAATCTTTAGGTGTTTGTGTGAGAATTTCAAGAAGGTATGTCCATTTTCTTGCTCTCTTTAGTCTATACTCCCTAGTAAAATGACAGTGCCTGCTCTGTCTAGCATGAAGGTTATAAATGTCAAGTACAATAATCATATGTAAAAGACTTTGTAGATCATAGTGTGTGGCGCAAGGGTGAGCTGATATCCACTTTGGTTATATTGTGTAGTAGTGAGAGGTGCCCTGGCTTCCAGCAGAGTCTGGGGTTTCTCTTTTAGTTCTGCTCCTAACATACCAACCTTGAACAAATTAGTTGGCCTTTCCAGACTTTGTTTATTCATCTCTAAGTTAAAGTTGATAATGCCTTCCCTATCTATCTGCAAAGTTGCAGTTTGTAAATTTGTATTTCTCTCTCTCGCATATTACATCCCATCTGCAGTTTCCCTTCCCTCCCTTCCTCCCAGCTCTCCTCCTTTCTTCCCTCTCCCCCAGATCTCCTCCTCCTCCATTTCCCTTCAGAAAAGAGAAGGCTTAGTGATATCAACTATACACAGAAGAAAAAGATGCAATAAGACTAGGCACATTCATTCCCTTAGTAAGTCTGGACAAGGCAACCCGATAGGAGGGAAAGGGTCCCCCAAAGCAGGCAGAACAGTCAGGGACAGCCCTCCAATTCCTACTGTTAGGAGTCCCACCAGAACACAAAGCTGTTCAGCCAGAATGTCTGTGCAGAGGACCTAGGGCAGACCCGTGGAGGCTCCCTGGTGGTTGGTGTGGACAGGTGACTACTGTACTTACACGTTTTCAGTCTTGATCAGTTTATCTTTCTCTGTGCTTATGTGTCCACATTGAATTTCTTGTATTTATACTGACTACTTACTTTTGTTTTGTTTTGCTTCGTTTTGTTTTGTTTTTTTGAGACAGGGTTTCTCTGTGTAGTCCTGGCTTTCCTGGAACTCACTCTGTAGACCAGGCTGGCCTGGAACTCAGAAATCCGCCTGCCTCTGCCTCCCCAGTGCTGGGATTAAAGGCGTGTGCTACCATGCCCGGCACTATTTACTTTTTTAAAGAATCGAGTTACTTCTTTTTATTTTGTCTGCATGTATGTTTCTGTTATGGCGTCCATCCCTTGCAACTGAAGTTATATACAGTTGCTGCCATGTGGGTGATGAGAATTGAACCTGGGTCCTCTGGAAGAGCAGCTGGTGCTCTTAACTGCTGTGCCATCTCTTTGGCCCCTATAGTCACACCACTTTCAATTGTATTTATTTCTAAAATTTACGTGAAACTGTTTTTAGCTCTACCCTGTGTGTATAGTACCCTCGGAGGCCAGAAAAGGGCTCAGAATCTGCTGGGACTGGAGTTAAACTTAGTTGTGGGAAGCAAATTAATATCCTCTGCAAGAGAAGCAAGTATTCCTAATTGCTTTTCCAAGTCACTTCACTTTCAAAGGGGAGTGTTGTCAGTGAGAAAACACTATGCAAATTTAGTTTTTAGCGGGAACTTGTTAGTTCAGCATGTATATGTATGTGCAGTATTTATCAAAGGTGGAAAGGAGAGTCTTTGCACAAAAGCACCTTACAGATTTATTTCAATCCAGGCTTTGTAGGATATATTTGTGTTCCCAGCACTTTGGTGGCTGAGGCAGAATTGTGAGTTCTAGTCCAAGCTGGGCTGTAGAATGTGTGACCCTGTCTCCAAAAAAAAATCAAGATGAAAGACACTTTTGTTTTTGTTTTGTTTTTTGAGACAGAGTCTCGCTCTGTAGCCTTGGCTGTCCTGGAACTCACTCTGTAGACCAGGCTGGCCTCCAACTCTCAGAGTCTCCTGCCTCTACCTCCCAAGTGCTAGCATCAAAGGTGTGTGCCACGACCCCCTTCAAATAGTTAACGGAACATACTAAACCAACATTTAAAATTGAGTTGTAGCTTTGCTCCCCACAGGGTTTTAGAATCGAAGTGCCCATCCTAGGGCTGGGCTCTGGGGCTCTGGGTCTGATTGCCTGCACAACAAAAAAGGTGACTCCTCCTTTAAAGCAAAACTAACTAAAGGCAGGAATTGACTTTGTGAAAACAGCTTATCCAAATGGGGGAAAATCGCTTTCTCTTAGGTCAGGTCCATCTTTTACACACAAGTTATCAAACGACAGAACTCAGGAGTAGATTCTGGACAGAACATTCTTCCAGTAAATCATGATGAATTTGCACTTTTTTTTTTCAGTGTTAGAGTTTGAATACCATGCATAAGTTAGACTCTACCGCCCTGAATTTGGACTTGAAATACCCTAAATAGTAAGCATTATTTATTTATTTGTTTTTTGTTTTTTGTTTTTTGTTTTTTGTTTTTTGTTTTTTGTTTTTGAGACAGGGTTTCTCTGTGTAGCCCTCGCTGTCCTGGAACTCACTTTGTAGACCAGGCTGGCCTCGAACTCAGAAATCCACCTGCCTCTGACTCCCAAGTGCTGAAATTAAAGGCGGGAGCCACCACCGCCTGGCTAATAGTAAGCATTATTATTAGTGATAATTTGTCTTGTTCTGCTATCCCCACCCTGAGACAGGGCTTCTCTGGTTCTGTAACTTGCTTTCTATACCAGGCCGACCTTGAACATAGAGATTCTCTTGCCTGCTGACTGCTGGGATTAAGGGAGTACACTACCATGCCTGGTATTGATTTCTTTCTTTTTAAATAGGTTTTTCTGGTAACTAAGGTTACCATAGTGAAACAAGTGCACATTCAAGACAGATGTGTTACTAGAGTCCTCGTGCTGTCCAGTGCTTCTAGACTTGTTCATGCAATACTTTCCCCATATCTTTGTTAGGCAGCATCTTCTGACTTCCTCCTCCCCATTACCAATCTCTGAACATTTGATTTTGTTGATTCTGAGCATAAGTAAGATTATGGGATATTTTTCTTTTCTGTGTTTAGCTTACTTCCTTTGGCAAATCCCCATACTTCATGAAGGACATGGAAAATGGTAAATACTTTACTTTTTAAAATGAGCTTAGCTCTTCCATTGTATACATGTTCTGTGCATGATTTTTGTCTTTTATGTTTACTAGCATACAGTTGTTATACATGAGGATTCATTAAGACAGTTTCATACCTGTATTATAATGCATTGTATTAAATTCCTCCCCTCCTCATTCATTCTCTCTTGTCCCCTGTCAGTGTTGCAGATTCCTTTCTCTTCCCAATTTGTCCCCTCTCTACTTTCATGTGTTTTTAAGTGACCCTATGAATTTCATTGGTGTTTACTTATCGGAAGTGAGAGGTTATTTGCAGGATTGTGCACATATAACTGTTGTCATCCCAACTGAAGAAAACATCTCTCTAGAGGCATATTTGTCTTGATTTCTGTTTAGCAATTATACATTTGAGGTTTTGCAGACTTTATCTTGCTCTTATGGATTCAGTACATTTGAGATGGCTGTATTAGTGCCTCTGCTTGTTTGTGATAACAAATCACTTAAAACTTGCTAATTCAAAGCCCTTAAGGGGGCCTAGAGAGAGATGAAAAGTGCTGCAGAGCACTGGCTGCTCTTCTAAGGGACCCAGGTTAACTCCCTGTACACACATGGTGGCTTACAACTATGTAACTAACGCTAGGGCACCCCAGGCATTTTTGGAAAGTGTATGCACATCATGCACAGACATACATGCAGACAAAATAATACACAAAATAAAAATAAGTAGATCTTTTAAAAAATAAAATAAGCTCTAGAATGGTGAAGTCCTTCATGTTTGTTTGGCTAATTGTTATTTATTTTCTCTTTTTCTTAAACTGATTTCCCACTTTTTTCCAGTTCATAATTTTTTAAAAGCCTTATTATAAAAACTGGTAGAAATAAAAAAAAATACACACCAAAGTTAACCTGACCCCCAAACTATACAATTCAGTCAACTAGTAAAGTTAGAGCAGCCATTTGCAATGGAAGCTGTGAGGCTTCATAGTAGATTTTATACTTTCACCATGGAGTATACTTTTATGAACTTATCTACCACAAGAAAATTGGAAAAAGATCTATGACAGAGTTAGAACTAACAAAACAATTAGCTTTATGTCCTTTTACATAACTGCCTGTTACCTGCATTCAGTCAGACCCAGACTAAGAGAAAACATTTGCAAAATAGGTTTTGGTAAAGACTTGCAAAAAGAATATACTTTTGAAATCCTCAACATTTAACACTGAGAAAATTAATTAAATAATAAAGTGGCAAAGGCTATAGATCGTCCACTTAGACTATATAAAGATGTTTGCTGGGGTTGGTGGTGCACGCATTTAACCCCAATACTCAAGAGGGAGAGGCAGGCAGATATCTGGGTTCGAGGCCAGCCTGGTGTACAGAGTAAGTTCCAGGATAGCCAGGGCTACACAGAGAAACCCTGTCTTGAAAAAAAACCCCACCAACAGTTATATACAAATGTGTGTGTGTGTGTGTGTGTGTGTGTATCTTAAATTGCTAAAAAAAAATCCATAGTGGCCATTGATAATGGGAGAGATTATACATATGGCAGGAGGCATATATGGGCAATGTTTGTATTTTCTGGTCAATTTTCTTATGACCTTAAGAATGCCTAGAAATAAATTTATTTTAGAAAATATGAATTACATTATTAGAGTGTGTAAAACTGTAAAACAAAACTGGCAGCTATGTAGAGCAACTATTGTTGGTGAGTGGGAGAGCAAAAGCAGTGCTTCCACTGAAGAGAATGCCTAGCTGCAATTTCTTATGTAATTACGTGTATTTATCATATGACTCACAGTCCTCCTTCTAGGTATCTGCCAAGAGAAATGAAGACTCAGGTTCACAAAAAAGCTATACTTGGGTGCTAAGGCTGTAGCTCACAGTAAAACTGACGTTATCTGTGGTTTTGATCTTCTGCTTTAGAAACCTAACTATAAAATAACCCTTGTTTAAAGAACACAAATGTTATTTAGCAGTAGTCACCAAAATTGGAAGCAAGCCACTTCTTTCAGCTGTTGGAACAGATAAGCAGATTGTTGTACTCCGTGCTATGGTATGCTACTCTTTGATAAAAAAAAGGAACTGCCTGTCGATTCATACAATTATGTCACTGAATCTCTCAAACTGCAGTTTGCTGAATGAAAGAAGCCGGCTTCAAAAGGCCACACAATGCAAAATTCCATTTGTGTGACAATTCCAGAAAAGCAAAACTAAGTAGGAAAACACCGGGTGCCGGGGTTTCAGGGTACAGGAAGTACTGCTGGCTATAAAGTAAAGGAGTAACATGAGCTTTG
The DNA here is from genome assembly GCF_000001635.26 of Mus musculus. Taxonomy (NCBI): domain Eukaryota; kingdom Metazoa; phylum Chordata; class Mammalia; order Rodentia; family Muridae; genus Mus; species Mus musculus. The sequence goes on from NC_000086.7 coordinate 106,044,437, forward strand.
TGGCTGTCCCCTCCTCTTTCTGTCTCTTCCCTAGCCCCTTCCCAGGCTTTCATCCCCTTTTTCTCTCGCCAACTCACACCAAATCCATGGGGATGTGGTTGGTGTTAACACTTGTTTTGGTTTATGAGTCTCATAGGAAGACTTTAAGGTTGTCTTCATTATACTATCAATACTATATGAACGACAGTTCAAGTAAAGACAGCAATAAGAGCCGGATAGTGGTGGCACATGCTTTTAATCCTAGCATTTGGGAGGCAGAGGCAGGCTATCTTTGTGAGTTAAAGGCCAGCCTGGTCTACAGAGCTAGTTCCAGGACAGGCAGACATAGAGAAAATGTGCCTCAGGGGAAAAAAAGAACAGAAAAAAAAAAGAGAAAGATGTTATTTACCATCCCTATGTGGAAAGCCACAGAAATATCTTATTTAGCTAAAAATAGAGAATTGCAAGAGTTTATAACATAATATAGACTTTTTACTTCAGTGGACGTTGCCGGTTGTATCAGATAAACTTACCACGCTTAAGCTTTGTGTAGACTATTTACATCCATTAATGCTAAATTCTGCCTGTGTAAGGCCTGCTTAAGTTCCTTGGTCCCTTGGAGAAAATGTTACAATCCAGGCAGCCAGGAAGTAAGGAAAGTACTTTTCTTTTACTAGTGCCCTGAACATTCATAATATCACATGCAGAACAAGATTATAATAATAAGAACATAATTTTTAATAACTTTTAAAAGTGCATTCCTACTATGCCTAGTCAAACCTCCCATAACTTCACCTTTACTCCTCCCAACTTCTGCTCGTTCCCACGCCATGCCTTTGTTGTTGTTTACAGGCCTCGTTAACTTCTAGGATCTTTTTTCTTTTTTTCCCTTTTATTGAAAATAGATTTATTTCTCACATAGTATAGCCTGATTATGGTTTCCGCCCCTCCTCCTAATTCTCCCCACTCCCTTCCCATCTTGGTCCACTCCATTTGTCTCTCCTTAGAAAACAGACAGGCTTCTCAGGGATAATGATAGTAAAACATAACACATAAAATATAAGATAAATACTCTCACATCAGAGTTGGACAAGATAAACAAACAGAAGGAAGGGAGCCCAAGAGAAGACACAGGAATCAGAGACCCTGCTCATTCCCACACTCAGGAATCCCATCAAGATTCTAAACAGGAAGCTATAATATATACACTGAGGACCTGGCGCTGACCCTGTGCATGCTGCCTCAGTCTCTGTGAGTTCCTAAGAGCTTTGATCATGTTGATTTAGAGGGCCTTGTTTCCTCGGTGTCCTCTCTCCCATCTGGCTTTTACATTCTTTATGCTCCCCTTTCTGTGGGATTCCCTGAATCCTGAGGGGAGGGATTTGATGAAGACATTCCATTTAGGGCTGAGTGTTAAAAGGTCTTTTCCTCTGCAGAAAGTAGGCTGTTGGTTTCTGTGTTTGTTCCCATCTGCTGCTGGAGGAAGTTTCTCTGATTATAGCTGAGCAAGGTACATCTGGTCATGTTTCTTTCTCTCTGTCTCTCTCTGTCTCTCTCTGTCTCTCTCTCTCTCTCTTGATTTACTTTTAATTCTGTGTATATATCAGTGTATCACATGAGTGTGGTTGTCCACGGAGTCCAGAGATGTTAGCTGCTCTGTTATGGTTGAAGGGAAGGTTTCTGTTGTAGATATGAGGGTACAGCCAGAGGCATCCAGAGTAAGGCGAGAAATAGTAAACGGGGCGTGGTCCGAAGACCTGACTTAGCTCCGAGAGGAGAAAGGTGGGGGTGCGAGAAGGGCGAGAGAGGAAGAAAAGAGAGCACCAAGAGAGCCCATGGAGCTGGAGGAGTTTAGGGTAGGTGACGGGGCAAGAAGATACAGGATGCCAGCCATAGACTCTGTAACAGTTCTGTGTGATGCTAAGAGAGCCTGGAGGCCAGCTTGTACTTTGGTTTGCTAGTAAGTACCAGAGATAGTTATTTGTCCTTGGTTTCTTTTGGACCAGATACTTTGGAACTAGAGTTATAGGCTACTTAGAGCCATCTGATGTGGATGCTGGGAATTAAACCCTGGTCTACAGGAAAGCCATTATGTGTTCTTAATCACTGAGCCATCTGTTCAAACAAGCAAAGAGGGCATCACTCTAAATAAGATTTTAGCATATATGTAATAGTGAAAGCATTTCAGGGAGAAACAGCTAGCTCCCTTAGCAAATGGTTTTGGGATAAACAATTCATGTGAGACGGGAGAGTTTCCTATGTTAGGAACTTAACTAAAATGAGTTCTAGGTTAGTTTACTATTGAAATGTGAAGTACAAGTGGTACTAGGAAAAAGGAAAAGCACGTGTTAGTGTAGGCTGGGGGTCACGAAAGCCTTTCAAACATAATGCTGGAGTCAGAAACAAGTTCAAAAGCTGCAAAAGAGAAAGGAATCCAGAAAGAGAAACAAACTGTTCAAAGTGTCAGCAATAAATGTGACAAAGGTATTTTTCATGTCCATAGCAGGTAAACACAAGAACAGCGCAGCAGTAAATGTGGATGAGCTGGGTAAGAGTTAGAGTTCTTTGGCTATTTGCCCAAGAGTGCTGTAACTGGGTCATGTGGTAGTTCTGTTTTGCTTCTTGAGAACCCTCCACTGATGACTAGTTAGAAATTGGAATCAGCCTAGCTGTTCATCAGCAGACAAATATGGTACGTACATACATACAAGAGAAGTCTATTCAGTTAGGAAAAATTGAAATCATGAAATCTGTACCAAAATGGATGGATTTGGAAATTCTATTAGTCATTGAGGTAACCTAGATTCAGAAAGACAAACATTACATATTGTCTCATACACAGTCTCTAGTTTTAAATATTTATGTGTATGACATGTATGGAGTATATTTGAATATGGATCACGGAACTAAAGGGGCCTTAACAAAGGAAAAAGGTCTTAAAGAAGAACGGAAGTGATAACAGTGTACATGTGATATAAAAGTGGGGAGGACATTCCTGGCAGAGGAAGTGAGAGCAGGGAGGTGGGGGAGGGGTACAAGGGAAGTGTGTATGAAAATTCCAGAATGAAGCCCATTGCTTTGTATGCTAATTTAAAACCAAAGCTAGAAGTGGATGGCAGAGGGCAGGCATGGTGGCACACACCTTTTATCAGAACATTCAGAGCAGAAGCCAGTTGGAATCTCTGTGAATTTCAGGGCAGCCTGGTCATGTCACAAGTTCCAAAATAACAACAAAAAGGGCATGGTGGTAAAATATAGGCACTTTATGGGCATAAATTCAAATGTCAGAAAATCTCGTTACCAGAGGAGACTTGAGGTTATCAGTAGGTGAATGTTTTTCATAGAACAGATTGACAAAACTTAAAAGTAATTAAATAAAAAATATATATTTTGCCTTTTCTATGATAGGCCTGATACAGTATGAGGCCCTGGGTTTGATCCTTAGTCCTGGAAAGGAAAGCCAACCAACTATCTAAACAAACAAACAAACAAACAAACAAAACAAACCCAAAAAACCCTGCCGATCTTAATGTGAGAAAATAGCTATTGTGTTAAATTGCTAGCAGGCATGCTGCCTCTTTCTGGATGGTGGGTTGGTGGTAGTAACAGAAGCTTTAAGACATACTAATCAGGGCTGGGCATGGAGGCATGAACCATTAGACCTGGTTACTGGGGAACCAGAAAGGGAGGGATCTCCTTGAGTTCAAGGCCAGCATGGTTCACACAGCAAAACCTTGTCTCAAAACAAAACAAAACAAACAAACAAACAAAAAACCAAAAAAAAAAAAAAAACCCCACTGTTTTTGAGGCAAGATCTCACTGGGCCCAGACTCCTGCTCCTCCTTCCTTGTTCTCTCAGGGCTGGGATCTCAGGAATGCATCACTGCCTGAATCCCAACTACTTGTTTTTGAGGCAGGATGGAGCTCAGCCTGGCCTTGGCTTTGTACTAATCCTCTAGCTTTAACTTCTCAAGTGCTTGCATTCCAGGCATGCACCACATCTGGCTCTAACCATTTTTATGAGCTGTTAGTGGGAATATAAATTGGTCTCCTTTTTCTAAGGTCAGTAGGGCACTGTTTATCAAAGTTTGTAGTGTATGTACTCTGTGATTTAGCAGTTCTACTTCTAGGAATTTTGTTTAAAATAAAGATGATATACGAGGATATTCATCAAAACAATGTTTGGACTAGGACTGAACTGAAAACAACCTTAAATGTAAATCAAAAAGGAATTGTTGAAATAAAATATGACATTCATACAATGGACTACCATGCGATAATACTTTGTGGTACTGGGAATTGAACCCAGGGCCTTGTGCATGCTAGGTACTAAGTACTCTAACTTTGATCTTTGTTCCCAGCCTGTATACAACAGTCTTATAACATGCTAGGTCCTTATTTCTTCTTCTGAGATAACAATTGTTTTGTTTTTGTGGCACTGGAAGTGAAACCTGAGGCCTCTCGTCTACTGAGTGACATCCCCTAGCCCCACTTTTGTTTGATACAAGTGTTAGGTAAAGGCACTCGTTGCCAAGCCTGGAGAGGTCAAGAGTTGGAGTTCCAGAACTGAACTCCATACCTGTGCCATGGCATGCTTGCTTGCAGGTCCATCCATGGACACACAAGATAAGTAAATAAAAGATAGTAAAAATTTATTTATATCTTTAGAATACACGTTAGGAATGGATTTTTCCCCACTTTTTTCTTGTATTGAAGTTCTCTTGAATGTCATGACATATTAAGGTTAAATATAAAATATCTTTATGATGCAGATACAACTAACTATGTTTGTTTATTAGGTAAGTATGTTTGTTTATTAGCTAACAGAAATTTTCTCCTCTGGGAGCAGTGTCACCATGTCATAGATTTGCCGGATTCGGGGCCTTCTGTCTGGAAAGCATGCGCACAAAGTTGCTTTCATTACCTTTAAGCATGTTAAAATGAACCTAAGACCTTAGTTACCAAAACAACAGGATGTTGCTAGTCCTTTTGCCCATGACAGAGTTATTGGAATTAGTTGATGTTGAATTGAGTTAAAAAGAATACTCTCTCCACTCCATCTCATCATATTCTGGTGCAAACCTTCATTTAACAGGCAAGCCTCTGGGATTGCTTTCATATAACTCCTTCATACCACTCCCCTTTTCATAGACTGTGCATTCCTAGTTTGGGAGATGATTTGATTCAATTTCATGGGGTGTAGGTCAGTTGGCCGTGTGCCTACCTAGGCTGTACCAGGCCCTGGGTTGACTCTCTGGCAGCACAGAAACTGGAGATGGTGGAGGACTTTGTAATCCCACACTATGAAGCTAGAGAAAGGAAGTTCAGGAAATCCTCAGATATGTAGAAAGTTTGTAGTTAGCCTGGGCTACATGAGTTAGCCTGCCTCCAAAAATATTAAACATTTAAAGATTTTCAAGTCACATGCTGCTCATTATTTTAGTGCGCAGCAACACTGCTTTGCCCTAGCACTAATAGAATTCTTATTTTTATACATTATTAATCCTCTCGTTCATTTTATTTATTAGTTTTTCTTTTCTTTCTTTTTTTAACTATTACTTTTACTTTTTAATTTTGCGTGCTCACTTGGAGTGTGGTGTGTGTGTGTGTGTATGGTATATCTCTTTCATTTTAAAAGGCTTATTTTTATATGTATATGTGTATATACATGTATGTATATTTGTCTGTGTGGGGGGTATGCATGTGAGTACAGGTATCCACAGAGGTAAGAAGATAATATTAGATTCTCTAGAACTGGAGTATCAGAGATTTGTGAGCCTCCTGGCTTAGGAGCTATGAATTGAACTCCAATTCTCTGAAAATGCAGTGTGTACTCTTTCAACTAATGAACCGTCTTTAGCCCTAAGTAGACTTCTCTTGCTTTCTGCTTCCTTTTGTGTGTGTGTATACATGCATGCATATAGAGAGCAAAGTTGATGTAGGACATCACCTTCAGTTGCTCTCCACCCTATTTTTTTTATCCAAAGAACTGAAAATAGGGCTCACCCAGGCTTGCAAAAGAAACAGTAGCTTTATTCAGAGTAAAACTATAGGGCAGATTATAGAGGGTCACTGTCTTAGGTAGGGTTTTACTGCTGTGAAGAGACTCCATGACCAAGACAACTCTTATAAAGGACAACATTTAATTGGGGCTGGCTTACAGGTTCAGAGGTTTAGTCCATTATCATCAAGGTGGGAACATGGCAGCATCCAGGCAGGCATGGTACAGGCATAGATGAGAGTTATTCATCTGAAGGCTGCTAGTGGAAGACTGCCTTCCAGGCTTCTAGGGTGAGGGTCCTAAGCCCACACCCACAGTGACACGCCTACTCCAACAAGGCCACACCTCCAGATCGTGCCACTCCGTGGGCCAAGCATATACAAACCATCATAGTGAGTCCCATGGATTCTTTGTTTCTGCCTTCCTAGCACTGGATTACAGGTATGTGTTGCTGTTAGCCATGGCTTTTTATGTAGGTGCTGGGGATCAGAGTCAGACACTTATGCAGCAAGCACTTTACTGACTAAACCATCTCCACTTTGTTTTGTTTTGTTTTGTTTTGTTTGTTTGTTTTAACAAGGTTTCATATAGCTCAGGCTACCCTTGAGCTAGCTATTTAGAGGACTATTTTAAATCCTGATTCTCCTGCCTCTACTTTCAGAGTGCTGGGATTATAAGTGCCCAGACATTCTTTCTCCCCTTTCCTTCTTTTCTATAGTCTCTTCTTTCTTTCAAGCTCTGAATCTTGGCTAGATCATATTCTTCGAAAAGGAGCTACATGTAGCTAGGCATTGTGGCACAGAGGCAGGTGGATCTCTATAAGTTCAAGGACAACCTGGTCTACATAGTGGGTTCTAGGACAGTCAGAACCACCTAGTCTGCCTCAAAACACTCCTCCAACCCAAAACAAAGGAACTCCACGTTAGGCATGTACAGATGGCTCAGCTGTTAAGAGCAAGTCTTGTTCTTCCAGCTAATCCAGGTTTGACTGCCAGCACCTACATGATCTCTTACAACCACAGGTAACTCCAGTCCCAGTGATCCCATGTCATCTTCTCTCCTCTGAAGACATCAGGCATGTGTGTACTACACAAACATACTTGGAGACAAAACATTCATACACATTAAAAAAACAAAAGGGAACTATATGTCCTGCGATTCCTCTGTACTTGAAAAAAGTCTCCAGCTACAGAAGAAAATAAAATGCATCTCATTCAAGTAAATAAAACGGACACTTTTAGCCTTTACTTTTTCAGAATACTAGAGAAAACCAGTTTTGCTTTAATGAAATGATAGTAATAAAGACATGTATAAAGTTAAAAGAGGAAATTACTCCCTTATGTACTGCTCTAGTTTGCTTCTCTGTTGCTATGATAAATACACTGACCAAAAGCAACTTGGGAAGGAAAGGGTTTATTCCATTTTACAGCTTATAGTCTATCATGAAGGGAAGTTGAGAGAGAACCTCAAGACAGGAACTGAAGGAGAGATGATGGAGGAAGGCTGCTTACTGGCTCTTGCCCAGGAGTGGCACTGCCCACACTGGGTTGGACTCTCCCACATCTCGTTGATCAAGAAAATACCCCACTAACTAGCCTATAGGCCAATCTTATTGAGACAGTTTGTTGAGTGAAGTTACTCTTCCTACATGACCCCATCTTGTGTCAAGTTGACAAAACACTAACCAGCACATAGAATAATAACCATTATAGCTTATTTTCTTCTAGACTCTTCATTGCACAAATCTGCTTCTCTATCACTATGAAACAGATATAAATCATTGTATTTTACTACTATGTAGTACTTTTTAGTATGACTACATCATCAACTTTTTCTGTTTGTTTTCGTTATTGTTTTGAGACAGGATCTCACTATGTCACCTATGCAGGCCTGAACTCACTATGTAGATCAGTCTGCCTTTGAATTCATAGGGCTCTGCCTGTCTCTGCCTCTCGAGTGCTGGAATTAAGCGTATGTGCCACCAAACATCACTTGTGCTCTCATGTTCTCCCTCCCCGCCTCTCCCTCCCCCCTCCCTCTCCCCCCTTCTCTCTCTGTGTATGTGTGTGTTTAAAGATCAACATTCAAAGAGCCCCCAGGTCTCTTGAGACAGGATCTTCCTATATAATCCTTTAGAGGAAAGGATGTGATCATCTGTGCCTCTTTTCTTGCACATTCCTGGAATGATGTATGGATCAACCATCTTTTGAGGTGCATATGAAGAAATCCCATCTGGTAGAGTTCAGCATGTGTTGGCTAATCAGTCAACTAGCTCATTTTTACAGTGATTTCTTATCATCTGGCTGAATAGGCTACTGATCAAATCTATTAATGAGAATGATTAGCTTTGTGACAATTATGTTATTCCTTTTTATAGATTTATTTATTATTTTATATTTATGTACACTATGTGCATGTCTGATGCTCTCAAAGATGGTGCCAAAAAGGCGGCTTTGGGTTCCCCTGGAACTAGAGTTACAGAGATGGTCACAAGATACCATGTGAGTGCTGGAAATTGAACCTGTATCCTCTGCAATAGCAGCCAGTACTTTTAGCTGCTGAGCCAACTCTTCAGCTCATGCCATTCCTGATAGTAGGCTAATGTAGGCTAATTATTTTTGACTTCTTAAAATTTTCTTAACCTATATTTTAGATAACATATTTAGTTGCCTAGTGTTTAATGTCAATCTGGCGTGACAACTCTTTATGCTGTGTTTGTAGACCAGAGTCCCTGTAGGCTAATATATCTAATTGCCCAGAATTATAGAGCTAAGTGGTAGCATAAGGGTAATTTGCCAAATTACCTCAGTAGGTCAACAGAGAAATAATGAGTTGAAATTTCCTAGGATATGCTGTCACTGATGGAAACATCAAAAGCTGACCAAGTTCTTTTTTCTTCTGTGGTCTTAGTGTAACATTGTCTTCAGATAAGAGGGTTACCTCTTCCCTTTATTAGGCACCTATGTTAAGAGGCCAATGAAATGGCTTAGTAGGTTAAAGGGGCCACCTATCCTGTTGACCTGATTATGATTCTTGGGACCCATATAATAGAAGGAGTGAAAAGATTCCTGCAAGCTGCCCTCTGACTATCTCACACATGGCCTGGGATTCATGTGTACACACACACACACACACACAAAATGTAATGAAAAATTAAAGACCTATTTTAAAATCTTTATTTCTGAAGTTATAGATTAGATTTCTTTTTTTTTTAAATATTTATTTATTTATTTATTATATGTAAATACACTGTAGCTGTCTTCAGACACTCCAGAAGAGGGAATCAGATCTCATTACAGATGGTTGTGAGCCACCATGTGGTTGCTGGGATTTGAACTCCGGACCTTTGGAAGAGCAGTCGGGTGCTCTTACCCACTGAGCCATCTCACCAGCCCTAGATTAGATTTCTTACAGAATTTTAGTAATAAGCTTTATATTTTTAATTTTATTGTTTCTAAACTTCATTTATGAACAAAATATTCCAGATGAATTATTTTAAGCTTTATTTTCAGGCCTGTTAATTAGGAAGTAACATAATTTGTACTTTTTTTTTTCTGGTTTTTCGAGACAGGGTTTCTCTGTATAGCCCTGGCTGTCCTGGAACTCACTTTGAAGACCAGGCTGGCCTCAAACTCAGAAATCCACCTGCCTCTGCCTCCCAAGTGCTGGGATTAAAAGCGTGCGCTACCACACCCGGCTAATTTGTACTTTATGTCATTAGCCACTACTTATAACCAATCACATAGCTTATAGTTCTTTATATGTTTTTGGGAGCCTTGAGAAATGACTCAGCAGTTAAGAGCACTTGCTGCTCTTACAGAGGACCTAGATTTGGTTCCAAGTACCCACGTGATGGATCACAACTATCACAACTCCAGTTCCAGGAGATACTGTTCTGGCCCACCTCTCCTGACCACTACAGGTAGCAGGCATGCAGATGATGCATGCAGATAAACATCTACACATATACAATAAAAAAAATCCTTTTTAAAAATGTGTTTTTTGGTACGATATTTCCATGGAAAAAGGCATCTCAGATGTTACAGTGATTTTGCCTGTATTCCTTTTGGTAGTTTCAGCCCCTTCACCCTGTTTGCCAGCTCTTTCATCCACTGATTCTCTCTCTTGGAGGAAGTGTTTGAAATTCACAGTACATGATTTAATTTTCTGTTCTACAGGATAGGTGTAGTCAAGAGTGAAATTCAGATCTAATGTTGGTCCTTCCATTCTAAAAACTTTTTCATAGGTACTTAGTTACATGGTGACAAGGCACCATGACCCAAAAAAACGTATAAGAGAAAACATTTAATTGGGGGCTTGCTTAGTTTCAACAGGCTAATCCATTATCATCATGGTAGGGATCGCCGTGCTAGGCAGGTAGGTAGACATGGTGCTGGAGACGTAGCTGAGTGCTTTATATCCTGACCTGTAGGCAGCGGGAAGAGAAAGTGAGAAACTGATATGGGCTTTTCAAAACTCAAAGTCCACTTCTAGTGACATACCTCCTCCAACAAGGCCATACTGCCCAATCCTTACCAAACAGTTCTACTCACTGATGACTAAGCCTATGGGGGCCATCTCTTTCAAACCATCACAGGTATCATGGTGGCGTTAGAAGCAGAAAAGACAGATATAGGTGTAACTCTTGAGTTTTACTGTCAATCAAAATACGTAATTTAAAGTAAATCACAAGTAATCCACTATATAAACAAACTCAGACAAAAACGACATGATCATCTCATTGAGGTCTGTCTACTTTGTTAGGTTTAGTATAGCTGTTTGAGGTCGATTTGCTTGGAGTATCTTTTTCAGTCTTTTTACCCTAAAGCTGTGCATGTATCTTTGCCAGTGAGATATTTGTTAGAGGCAATACATATTTTTGCCTATCTTTTGTAACCAGTTTACTGGTCTGTGTCTTTTGACTGGAAGTTGAGACGATCACAGCGCAGAGGTATTGTTGAAAGGTGTGGATTGCCTGCTGTTGTTTTGTTGTTTTTGTCCTTTTCCTGTGACTGTCTCCATGTGTTTATCTTTCTTTTCAAGCATCTTCTGAATTGTCTTGGTTTGTTTATCATGGAAACTATTTTTACAGACACGGTCTCACTATGTATCCCTTGCTGTCCTGGAAGTCTGTGTTCATTGGGCTGGCCTTGAACTCGCTGAGCTTCCCCTCATTTTGCTTTGTCTCAAGTGCTGGGATTAAAGGAATGTTCTACCACAGCTAGCCAATCATGAAAGATTTTCAGTTCTCTTTTATTAGGATAATTGTGTTGGGTATGCTAATTTGGTTTGGTAGTAATTTTCTTTCTGAACTTGAAGAATATTATCTCATGTTCTCTTGGATTTTAGTTTCTGTTGATAAGTCTGCTGTTATTCTAATGGGTTTGGCTTTGTATGTGATTTGCTGGTTGTAACAGATATAACAGGTTGCTAAAGATGATAAGTTAATTGTTTGTAGATTTTAGATACTGTCTATATCATCATAACTAGCCTGTTTACTTTGCTGTACTCACTCACAGTCAGCGTTACATCATTATTACTTGGCTCCTAGTTTCTAGTGCTGAAAATACAATACTGTATTTCCTTCTCCTTTTGTATGACTTTTAGAAGAAATTTTAGAGAAATATGTTGAAATCTAAGAGCTAGCTAGACATTTGAAGAGCTGATAGAAAGGAAATACACAACATTTCAGTTTCTTACACCACTGTGAAAGGAAATGCTCTATAAAGCTTGGCCCACTCACTTAATGACCAGTTGTTTGCCTTTTTATCCTGATCCTTTTGAGCTCATTCTAAATTATCATACGAACTTCTTAAGCTAATTATTCATGAACTAGAAATCAAAACTATTATTATATTTTATATTTAAACTATAATATGGTGCTGCAGTGCTACTACATCCCTCGGGAGCTGAGGCAGGAGGATTACAATTTCCAGGCTAGTTTGGGGCTACATAACAAATTCTAGGTGAGCCCAAGCAACATAGAGGGATCTTGTTTCAAGTAAGCCAAAAATAAATAAGTAAATAGAGTATATAAATATATCTTATAACCAGTTCTTGTTATAAATTCAGATTAGTACATAGTGTGGAAATTAAGAAAAAATATAGACTACATTGAGATTTGAACAGATTTGAGCATCATTGAACAAATTAAGTTATATTCATATTTATATTATATAAGAAAGGAAATTAAGAAAGGAAATGACTGTTAATCAAGTGTATACCTTTATGTTTTATTCATATTTTAGTTCTTTTTTTAAACACAGTGTTTCTTTGTGTACCACCGTGTCCAGCCCATATTTTAGTTTTGATTGTCCATTTTTCTTTTAAATTTCTGAGATGTGAAACCATAGCATGTTACTTGGCAACCAGTATATATTAACCCTTGATGAGGATACACCAAGACTCTTGTGCATTTTCGTAAAGTGTACTATGCCTAGTTATGGTAGAAACAGTATGGGGGAATCCTTAACAACTAAACACAGTTACCACATGATTCACCAGTTCTCATTCTGGGCACACACCAAACAAATTAAAAACTGAGACTTGAACAGATATTTATATAGAGCTATTCATCATAGCATTATTCACAATAGTTTAAAGGTAGAAGGAGTACAAATGGTTTGACTCACTGAATCCGAAGGGAATTTATTGGTAGGTATTAGATTGCTTATAGATACAACAGGAAGGATCATCAGCCAGGTTTAGAAAATGAGCTCTAACTCAAAGAGGGTAAAAGAGAACAAACGAAGTCACAACTTAATCTGCTGAGGACCTTTTCAGTGGTACTGGTTTTGTCAGATAAATGGCTAATGTGGTGTGTGTATACAGTGGGGTGGTGTGTGTGTGCATGCACACATGTGTGAGCATGCAGGAACCCTCAGCAAAGAGAAGAGAGCATCATATTCCCTGGATCTAGAGTTAACAGATGGTTTTGAGCAATCATGTAGGTGCTGGAAATTGAACCAGGGTCCTCTGCAAGAGCAGTAGTAAATGTTCTTAACTGCTGAGCCATTTCTCTAGCCCAAGATTTTTTTTTAAAAAAATCTTGAAATATAATATAGTGTAGGCTGGCTTGGAACACACTATGTTGCTCTGAAGTTGACCTTGGATTCTTGATCCTTCTGCCTACACCTTGCAAGTGCAGAAATTATAGGCATGTGCCAAAATGCCTGGTTAAGCCTAGTTTTTTGTGTTTTTTTTTAAACATACATTCACTTATTTAACAGTATTTATATGCAGAGCCAAGGCCTTTTCTTTGTGTTTGGAGTCATTAAAAATCTTCATTTTTCTTTTTAAAATGTTTTATTTTTATTATCTTATGTTATTTTATTTAATTTGTTTTATGTGTTTTGCCTACATGCATATCTGTGCACCATGTGTGTGTGCCTGGTATGTCCAAACAAGCCAGAAGGGGTATCACCAGATCTCCTAGGACGGGAGTTATAGACATTTATGAGCCTCTGTGTGTGCCGGGACTGACATAGGTCCTTTGGAAGAGTAGCCAGTGTTCTTGACCACTGAGCCACTCCTGCAGCATGTGTCATTTTCTTTTCTAAAAACAATACTGATATTGTTTCATTCCTAATTGCTAGTTTCTCAATTGGTTATATTAAAACAGTGGTTTTCAACCTTCCTAACACTGTGACCCTTTAATACAGTTCCTCATGTTGTGGGGACCCCCAATCATAAAATTATTTTCATTGCTACTTAATAACTAATTTTTCTACTGTTAAAAGTCTGCACCCTATAGGTGGAACAACAATATGAACTGACCAGTACCCCCTGAGCTTGTGTCTCTAGCTGTATATGTAGCAGAAGATGGCCTAGTCGGCCATCACTGGGAAGAGAGGCCCCTTGGTATTGCAAACTTTATATGCCCCAGTACAGGGGAACACCAGGGCCAAGAAGTGGGAGTGGGTGGGTAGGGGAGTGGCGGGGAGGGTATGGGGGACTTTCGGGATAGCATTTGAAATGTATATAAAGAAAATATCTAATAAAACATTGTTTAAATAAAAAATTAAAAAATAAATCATAACAAATATTTTTAGAGATAGAGGTTTGCCAGAGGCCACACCCCACAGGTTGAGAACTGCTGTACTAAAAGGAAGCAAATTTAAGATGTCAGAGTTCTTCCAGATTGTAAAGTTGATCTTATACAGCTATTTAGGCTGTAGCTTTACTATTTGCCTTTAGTAACTGATTCTAAAGCATTTACCTTTGTTCTCATATGGAGAACAAATCTCTCCTACATTCTTATTCAGTTTACATAGCATTTAATTTTATCCCACAATCATGAGAAGGTCAGCGGGCACAAAGAGCTTGAAGGTCAAACCCAACTCTGTTAGTGTGCCGACAATTCTGTTGGAACGTGGAGTGTGCATTCAAGTAGCAGACCCCAGAAATTAACCATGCTGTGGAAACCTCAACATTCACTGTTAGAAGCCAGACCATCCACTAAATTGCTGGAGGTTGCTTAAGAGAACTTCTAATAGGGTGAAATTCGCCTTTTCTCACTTAAAGTGTTCTGAATATTTTTCCTGCATGAAAGTAGAGATCTACATCTTTGTTTAAATGGCCACCTGCTGTTTACTGCACACATATTAGGCTTGGTTCTTGTTTGCAGCAACATAAACTATGACTGACTCACCTAGCCAGAAAAGGAATTTCTTAGTAGGTGATTAGATTGCTTACAGAATCAACATAAATGGGAGTCAGCTTGAGGACCCAGTGACCCATGGACAGAATGAAGTCCCATCCCAAGAACAGAGTGGTAAGGACATTTTCTCTAGGGACTAATGCCAGTGCCTCTTCTGGAATATTTGTTTTGTTTTGTTTTGGTTTGGTTTGGTTTTTCAAGACAGGGTTTCTCTTTATAGCTCTGGCTGTCCTGGAACTCACTTTGTAGACCAGGCTGGCCTCGAACTCAGAAATCCGCCTGCCTCTGCCTCCTGAGTGCTGGGATTAAAGGAATATTTTAAAGTTAGTAGTAATTGGGATTTTTGTATTTGTGATTAATTCATTATAACCAAAAGTTAACATTATCTCTTTCTCTTTAAAGGGAGGTCCATATAGTCGAGGCTTCCCTCAGATTCACTATGTACTCAAGGATGACCTTGGGCTTCTAATCCTCCTGCCTCCACTTGCCTTGTCCTGGAGTTAAGGGCATGCTCCATCATGCCCAATTGGTTTGTGCAGCTGTAGGAATGGAGCCCAGTGCACCATCTGCTAACTGAGCCACACCCCTAGCCCACAAAAGTCCGTGTTAAAATCACAGCCTCCCGAGCTGAGGAGTTGGCTCAGTTGGTGGAGTACTTTCTGGTTTGTTACTTTGTTTTTTGTTTTTTTTTTTTTTTTTAAACAGGCTCTCTGTGTAGCCCTGGCTTTTCTGGAACTCACTCTGCAGACTAGACTGGCCTTGACATTCAGAGATCTATCTGCCTCTGTCTCTCCAGTACTAGAACTAAAGTCATGTGCCACCACTACTGCATGGCTAGGTGGAGTGCTTTCTGTACATACAAAAGCCAGGCAGCATGTGTTTGTAATCTCAGTGGTATGGGGGCAGAAATAGGTATATCTCTGGATCTCATTGGCCAGATAGCCTACCTAGCTGAACCATTGAGAATCTGGTCCCGTGAGAAATCCTGTCTCAAAAAAAAAAAAAAAGTACAAAGAAATTGAGAAAGACCCGATCTCAATCTCTATTCTCCATTCATGTGCATACATGTACACACCCACATAAACACAACACCTATTCGTCTCTCCTACATTCATATATCTACAGCCTCCCACCCCACAATTCTAGAAAAACACAGTCATGCCAAGAGCAGACAAGAAAGCCAAACAGACGGAAAGCAAAATTCATTTTATACTGTATGTGTATTAAGTAGGAAAATCTTTTTAGCACACCACTCTACAGAACTCATGAACTCTCTAAGGCAATGTTATGTCCCTTGTAGCTTTTGGTTTTCCTTCTCTTTGCTTCAATTCCCCATTCTGGTTTCTTCTTTCTCTTCTTCCTCTTATTCCTTTTTGGATTTCAGATTTCATCTTGGCTGTTAAAAAGTGTGGCAAGCCGGTTGCTGAGTTCTTCAGTCTTTTCAATATGCCAATCTGCAGCCTGGCCTATCCTCTTTGTAAGGCCTGACTGATTAACATTTTTTGGCTAAACAAAGCACGCAAACCTATCATCTCCAAAATAACATGCTAACTCCTTCCACTAGCTTTCACATGAGGACTGTACACAATCAGATTGGTTTTCATTCATTCGATTTCATGTGTTTTCTAGAAATTTTTTTCTTCATTTTGACTCCTGATATTCAGTTTTCAACTGAAAACATTTCAATTTTTTATGCAATTGTAGAGGCTGGTGCCATGGCTCAGTGAGTACAAATGCTTGCTGTAGAGTCATAAATATCTGAAGT
This sequence comes from Mus musculus, assembly GCF_000001635.26. Lineage (NCBI taxonomy): Eukaryota > Metazoa > Chordata > Mammalia > Rodentia > Muridae > Mus > Mus musculus. The sequence continues at coordinate 106,060,841 of NC_000086.7, forward strand.
TTGCTCTCAAGAACCGACATAAATGTCAGTCAGGCGTGGTGGCATGTGCCTCAGCTCTGGGATGCAAATCGCTGGAAGCTTGCTGGCTAACTAGGCTAGCCAAAACAGTGGTCTTCAGGCTCAGTGAGAGATCTTAGCTTCAAAAATAAGGTTGAGAGTGATAGTTGATAGATGGTAACTTACGTATATCTCAGACTTCCACATGTGTGTATGTGTGCTCCAAGATTTCTGCCCTCATATTGATCTTAGCATCTTCTTTGTCCATAAATTAAGGAAGCAGCCACCCCCACCCCACTTTGGAGACAGGGTCTGGTTCTGGAGCTAGAATTGCCCTCATGCTCAGGACCCTCTTACGTCAACCTTCTGAATGCTGGAAAGAGCATCCTTTCACATATTTTTTTCCCTGTGTATATCTTCTTTAGTGAGGACATTGGCCTGTTTGTTTTGGATTTTTGAAACAGGGTTTCTCTGTGTAGCCTTGGCTGTCCTGGAACTCACTTTGTAGACCAGCCTAGTCTCTAACTCAGACCTGAGTCCTGCCTCTCAGTCTGCCTCTGCCTCCTGAGTCCTGGGATTAAAAGATGCACATTTTAAAATGTCCGTTTGTGCCACCCTGTCATGTGTAAGATATGGAGGTCAGACTGCAACTTTGGTTGCTGTTCTTTAAGCTTTTCCCACCTTGCTGTGAGTCTCAGTGTCTCACTGGGACCTGAACCTTGCTGATGAGGCTAAACTATTTGGACAGTGAGCATCAGAAATTTCTGCCTCCTCAGTGATGGGATTACAAGTGAACATCACTGTGCTTGCCTTTGTATGAATATGGCACCATATATACACACACACATATATGTATATATGTGTGTGTGTATATATATATATATATATGTATACACATATAAATTATATGTAAATTACACACACACACACACACAGACATACACACAAACACACCACACGTGTATGTCTGGTACTGTGGAGGCCAGAAAAAAGCATCAGATCATCTAGAATTGGAGTTCCCAATGATTGTGAGCCACCATGTGGATTCTGGGAATTGAACCCAGGTCCTTAAGAAGAACCACCAGTGCTCTTAACTGTTGAATTATCTCTTCAGCCCAAGACTTTTAAATAATTAACACTACTAAGGCCGGGGATATTGCTCACTTGTAGAATATAGGCCTTTCCTCTGTCCATTCTGGCATGTCTCTTGGTTTCATCCTCGTTCAGCTCATGTTTAGGCATCCATGTTGGTGAGCTTTCATGGGTATACCTTCTCTGACGTTTCTAGGAGACACAATTACCCAGCAAACTTCCTGTTCTTCTGGCCCTTGCAATCTTTCCGTTGCCACCTTCTGCAGTCATCCCTGAGCCATAGGATCAAAAAAAAAAAAAAGTTAATAGATTTTTGTGTTTGGTAAAACAATTATCATCATTATCCATGTAGTGCTATCTTTTATGAAAATAATGACATACTTAAAGTATGTGGTCATAGTTGTTATTTTTAACCTCAGCAAACTTTGTCAGTTTGTTTTGTTTTGTTTTTGAGACAGGCTCATTGTGTAGTCTTGACTTGTCTGAAATTCTCTGTATAGACCAGGCTGGCCTTAAACTCACAGAGATCAATCTGCACCTGCCTCCCAAGTGCTGGGGTTAAAGGTGGGCATCGACACACTTGCTTTCATTATGGTTTTTTTTTCCGCTTTACTTCTTTCCAACCAACGAACAAATATGAAACATAGCTTTTTTTCAACTGTATATGAAGAGTTAAATTTTGACTGTGTTTATTTCGTAGATATTTAATGTTGTTGCATGTGTGATTTGGGATTTTAAAGTAGATATTCTGTCATGAAGAAAGATGTATTGGGGGATAGCTGGGTTGATTAGTGGTGAGGTCCTCAGAACTGAAAAACAGCAGCGAAAATATTATTACACGAAGTCCTTGATTTGCCTGTAAGTTGTATCTGGCAAGCTTGAAGCAGGTGATTGTTTCCAGTCTTCTTACAATCTAAGACTCACCAACTCCGTTTTTAAGTCATAGCAGGGTTGGATAATGTGTGATTATTTCATGATGTCAAGTAGGTCAGTCTGATCTCCTCCTACTTTCTTGAGGTCACGATAGCTGCCCTGTCTAAAGCAAAAATAGTTTCCCACTCCGTGGAGACCTGCGCTTTTCTTCTGGTCTTCCTGGCCTGGCAGTAGTTGTTTAGCTTGTGTGAAAAGGTTCAGAGAGACCTGAGGAATATTTATCAGGTTCTCAGGAACCTGTCTCCATCTGTTTCCTTTCCAGGGCAATCATTCTTCCACATTGCTTCATCTTTGGTTTTGTTTTATGGCTTTTGCAAACATTGCCCTATTAAGTTAATCATTTCGATGCTGTGATTAGCCCTGGAACCCTTCCTGCCTTGGCTGTGTGAGTGTGACTGCATCTGAGCCTTAGCTCCCTTACTTTAAAGGATTACCATCCTGATTATTATGAAGCAGGATTGTTGAGAGATGTATGTGAAGGTTTTCAGCTATGCAGTCCGGTAGGACTCTGAGGTACCTGTAATTGCTCGCATTTGACTTTGTAGAGATGCTCTGACTAGTGTAAGAGTCATAAAAAGGACGAGTAAAGCAAATGGCTTTTTTTAAAATTTGAGTGTTCTGTGCTGTTTTGACTTTACTAATATCTCTTTTAGTATTGACTCCTAATTTTGTAGGAATAGCCATGAGAAGAACCATTATGTTTTAAAACAAACCTCCTACATACTTAACCTGTTTCATCTGGAATCCTAGTCCTTCTGTAATAACAGCTGTCTGATGAGAGAAAGTTAGCACTTACTGTTTTGAAAACAGATTAAGTAGTGGGATTTATTTTCATTTTGAAAGCTTACACAATTTAAAAGAAAGGGATGTGTGATATGTAATAACAGTGTCTGGTACTTTTTCTGTCTGTTTATATTGCAGTGAAAACAAATGGGTAGGAAAATTTAAATTGATTTGAAAATATTGTGTAGCTACGCTGGAGGGAACTAATTCAGTGTTGTTTGAATTGCTAGAAAGTATTCATTTGTTTAACTAAAAAGACATTGTGGTTGGTTGCGTGGTTGGTTTTTGGTTTTTCCAGACAGGGCTTCTTTGTATAGCTCTCACTGTCGTAGAAGACGTGTTTTTGTTGTTTAATAAAGCAGCCATGTTTAGATAGCTCTGATGTTATAGATATGGATGACTTGGACTATTTCTATGTTTATCTCACTAAATGATTTCCCTGGCGGTAACTCCTAATTTCCATATAGTCCTTATCTCTTCTCCACTGTTTTCTCCTTTTTGGCCCTTTATTTGTTTGCAAAAATTATTATAGGGCCAGGCATAGTGGCACACACCTCTAATCCTGGCACTTGGGAGGCAGAAGCAGGAGGAGCTCTGAGTTCCAGGCAACTAGGGCTGCATAGTGAGACCTTATCTTAAAAATCATTATATTGTTCGTCTGAGGCAGGAGGATCATGAGTTTGAGGCTAGATCAGCCTAGGCTAGATAATAAGACTATGTCTCTCTCTCTCTCTCTCTCTCTCTCTCTATATATATATATATATATATATATATATATATATATATGGAGTCAGGCATGCTATTGTGTGTTTATAACCTAGTACTTTGGAGACTGTGACCACCTGAGAGTTTGAGGCCAGCCTGGGACAGATAAGATCTTGTCTCAAGGGGAAAAAAACCCAGTTGGGAGTATTTCATGCTCCTAGTCCCAGCACTTGGGAGGCTCAAGGCCAACCTGAACCTGTGCTACATAGTGAATTCAGGGCCATTCTGGTATACATAGCAAGACCTTGACTGAAAAAGTTAAAATGAGAGGCCTGTAGGAAGAGGAGAGAGTCTATAGCATACTTGTGTGTGTTCACTCTGCAGCCGAAGTTGAGCACCTCAGTAGATGAATTGCCCTTTTGCTCTCCTATTGTTCTATTCCTTTGCCCTTTCCAACCTCCGTGTCTTCTTAAGTATGCATGCACATAAACACAATAGAAAATGTTGTTTTCTGTTTTTAACTTTTGTGTCCTTCACAGGTATTTCACCCTTAATTCTGGGCTTTCTGGGCTTGATCTTGTTGCTCTGGCTCTAGTTCAGTCTTTCAGCCTTTGTGCTGTTGGTCTTTGGGGCCAGAAAAGATTTTATGAAGGACTTCCTTCTCCATCACAGGTTGCTTGGTAGTGCCCCTGGCCTGTATTCACTGAGAGGCCAGTAATCGTCCCCCTCACCACTATCTCCCACTTCCACTGAGAATCACTTTTCTACTTCACTCGCTTTCAACTGCTGTGTCATGCTCCCACGTGACATTATAACAGACCTGTGTTTTCTTTCCCCATGGACGGACACGGACATTTAGGTTGTTTCTGGAATGTCAGTTCTTAGGAAGACTCTTTCAGTGAGGCTTTTTTCCATTCTCATACCCCACCCCCTTTTCATTCTTTCTGACAGGATCTCACTTAATAGTCCTAATTGTCCCAAAACTCACTATGTGGATGACACTGGTCAAACTTAGAACAGTCCTATCTTTCTCTGCCTTCCAAGTGCTGAGATTACAGGTGTGAGCCACCTCATAATGTCTGTAATTGTAATTTATATTAGCCAGATGAATTAGTCTATATCAGTACCTTGTATGGTCAGATTGTAAATTTTGCTTGACAATTTATACTCATTACTCTTTTTAGTTTATATTTCCTTGATTGTCATAAGGATTTAAAAAAAATCTATCTGGATGTAACTGTATCCAAAAGAGAATTGAATTTTTACTATATGAAAATTTATTAAGAATCCAGAAACCTTCAAATCATGAGGCCTTATATTACAGGAATTTAAAACTAATGTTTGTGCTTCTGTGATGAACTTTAAGAAGTGGTTTTAGGCTGTGTACATGTTGGGTTTTGTATCAGAGATGATGGTCTAGTCATGATGCTGTTCTTATAGAAATGCCATTGCTGTCTGTGTTTAGGGAATGACTAAACTATTTTAATAACTAGACATTAGTCCCTCAGTGTCATTGAATGCTTGTCTCAGAGTCACGCATTATTAATAGCTGTATGCCAGGCCTGTCTCTTTGATATTGTGATTTTCCAAAGCCTGCATTTTTTTCCTGTACCATATGAAATTGCTTATATGCTACTTCCTGAGCCATTTTACTAAATGCAGTACAAGGTTACAATAGTTAGTCCTGATTTTATACTTAAAGACATTTAAAAATTTAAAGATAGGTATAACATGTATTACAAAGTCAATTAGATTTGTATATGAGTCCATATATATGTATTAGCAGTAAGAGGGAGATGGATTCCTTTGAAGTTTTGTATGTAAGGTTCAATTGAAATAGAGTTTTGAAAAACAAAGCAAAAGAAAAATGTATACATTCGTACTTTCTTTGCTGTACTTAAATTGAGATGTAGTGGGAAATCCATTAATGGAATTTTCATTTATATTTAGACATTCTCTTCTCATCTGCCTAGTATGTAAATTCCACACATTTAAAGGGCCTGTCTTAGTTTCTTTCTGTGACAAAATACTCAACAAGAAGTAACTTGAAGGATTGATTTGATTCATGGTTTGAACCCATGAAAAGATGCTTAACTTACTAGTAATTAGGAAATCTGGATCAAAACCATCATGCGATATCTTTTTGTACCTATTAGAATGGCTAGGGGAAAAGTCAGAGCCAGTATAATTTCAATTTTTAGGATGATTAAAAATAAAAAAAATTAAAATAAAAAAGTCTCAAGAAATAAAACTAACCCCACTCTACAGATATACCATAAGAAGCAGTCAGCAGCAAGTGTCTCTGAGGAGGTAAAGAAACTGGTATCCTCATATACTGTTGGTGGGAATTCATAGCGATGCAGCTGCTTTGGAATATACCCTGGCAGTTCCTCAGAAAGTTCATCAGATTTATGTGATACAACATGCCCACTCTTCAGTAGTAAGTAAAGGAAATCAAAATGTATACCAACATTTATAACCTCAGTATTTATAAGAACCAAAAATGGAAATGACTCAAATGTCCATCAGCTAACTAGTAGATGATCAAAATGGATATTTATTCAACTGTAAAAGCAATGGTGTATTGGTATGTGCTACAATGTGGATTAAAGTTGAAAACAAGCAAAATGAAAGATACTGGTCATATATTACATGCTTCCAATGGTATGAAGTAATGAGGAGAGGAATTCTGTATATACAGAAAGTAGATAGTGTTTGCCTAGCACTAACAGTGATGACCTCAGGAGTTAGGGAGAGATAGTAAGGGATAGGGTTTCATTATGAAGTGATAACACTGTTCTAAAATTAGCTGTTGTGATGGCTACACATGTGGGGGCATATGTTAAGAACCAGTGAATTTTACACTTTAAACATGTAAGATGTATGCCAACTCTGTCTCAAAGCTTAAAAATGTTACCAAGAGTAACATTGTCTTCACATATAAGAATGTAACTTGGGGTATGTAGGGTACGATCAGTGGTAGAGCACTGGGCTTAGTATGTGCAAGTCCTGGATCTGATCCCCAGCACAATAAAAAAAAATAGCAAAAAAATTGATAACTTAGATGTCATAAAATTTAAAGCTTTTATGTGTCAGTGGATGTCATCAAGAGCAAAAGAATGAAATGTCAGTATATGCAGTTTGTTGATGTACTTTGAAAATACACTAACTATAAAAATCTAGACATAAAACCCCACATATTGAGGGAATGTATTTACATGAAATGACCAGTGTAGGCACATCTGTAGAGACAGGACGTACATCAGTATTTTCTAGGGACTGAGGACATGAGAGTGGGAGCAACTGCTAGCGACAGTGGGGGTTTTGTTGATTTCATCTTTATTATTTTGCATGTGTGTATGCACATGCCAGAACATGTGAGTGTAGGTCAGAGGTCACCTTGGAGAAGTTGATCTCCCTCCTTCCAGGGTGTGAGTGTCAGGCGTTGAATTCAGACCGTCAGGCTTGGTGGTAGAAACTTGTACTTGCTCAGCCATCTTGCTAGCCGGGGGGGTGGGGGGGTGGGCTTCTTTTTCGGGGGAAATGAAGATGTTCTACAACCATGTGATTGCTATGATTGTACATCTTTTCAGTGTATCAAAAGCCAGTGAACTGAAACACTTGAAAGACTTAAGTTTC